>NW_027256885.1:106122713-107322713 GCF_029215685.1 Pituophis catenifer annectens | reverse complement strand
CTTGACCTAACCAACCTTTAAGCTGTATGTCATTAGAATGTTCCTTTCTTCTGACAACTTAGAGGCCTCCTAGAGGAACCAAAAGGATTTTGGCAGAGTTTGTACTTTTTCCAACCGGATGCATTGCTTTTTAGAATAGAGTGAATAGAAAGTTATCCAGTGGTCATCTATCAGAGGCCGCTTCATTTACATTAATAGGAACTGCAAAGTATGGGATGGGGATGTCTTCAGAATTCAAACCAAAAATTATTGATTTACCTTGGGGTATTTGTAGGAAGGATTTGGGGTAAAACCCATGATTTGGAGGCCAAATGTTGGCCATGCAATCTTGGTTTGGGGGGAGAAAGAAGCTACAAAACTTGGAATAATACATGTGGTGGGTTGTCCCAAAGGTGCTTTTTCAGGAGGCAACTGGATTTCTTGGTTTTTTTCTTTTGAAGACGTTTCGTTTCTCATCCAAGAACCTTCTTCAGCTCTGACAGCTTCTTCGGTCAGAGCTGAAGAAGCTTTGTGGATGAGAAGCGAAATGTCTTCAAATGAAAAAAAAAAAACAAGAAAGTCCAGTTGCCTCCTGAAAAAGCACCTTTGGGACAACCATGACTTGGATGACTGAGAATCTCTACAGACATGTGGTGGCTTGCTAAATCTTGGTCTAGCTAGTAAAATAGGAAGAGGTGGGATCAAAAACAGGGGAAAAACAAAGAGGGAATGTTCTTAAGAACCCTGGTGGTAAAGTGGTTAAAGTGCAGTATTGCAGGCAAACTCTGCTCATAGTCTGCAGTTTGATCCTGATGGGGCTCAAGGTTCCATCCTTGAGGTTGGGAAAATGAGGATCCAGATTGTTGGGCACAATATGTAAATAATGCTTTGACATTGTAAACTGCCCAGAGAGTTCTATAAAATGCTATGGGGCAGTATATAAGCCTACATGAACTGTGAGGGTGCAGTGGTTAGAATGCAGTATCGCAGGCTAACTCTGCTGACTGTCAGCAGTTCGATCCTGACCAGCTCAAGGCTGACTCAGACTTCCATCTTTCCAAGATCAGTAAAATGAGGACCCAGATTGTTGGAGGCAGTACGCTGACTCTGTAAACCGCTTATATAGCAATAGCACTTAGACTTATATACCGCTTCATAGTGCTTTTACAGCCCTCTCTAAGCAGTTTACAGAGTCAGCATATTGCCCCCAACAATCTGGGTCCTCATTTTACCCACCTCGGAAGATGGAAGGCTGAGCCAACCTCGAGCCAGCGAGATTTGAACTGACGAACTGCAGCTAGGAGTCAGCTGGAGTAGCCTGCAGTACTGCACTCTAACCACTGCGCCACCTCAGCTCTCATAAAGCTGTAAAGCACTATGAAGTGGTATATAAGCCTAAGTGCCATTGCTATTGCTAAATGCTACTGCAATTAATCCTTAAGCATTCAATTTTGATCACTCAGATTTTTAAAAATAAGGCTTTTCAGCCTTCAGATCAATTTCCAGTTAATTAACTCCAGAAAAGTAGGAAAAGCTGTGTGACCCACCACCCCTTTTCACATTGCACTTGCCATTTTGCACTGATGACGTTTCTTCCAGGTGGACAGTTTTAAAATAGTCTTCCAAGCCATAGGTAGGAGGAGACAATGCTCGGTAGTCCTCAGACCTCATCAGGGGAAGACTGGCTCCCTTGGAACTCAAGCCGGAAGGGACCTTGGCTTCTGTTCTAGAAGAATTCTGCATCTTTTGGAAGTGAAAAGAAGACAAATTGGCAAGGCAGGAAGAGGAGAGCACCCAACTAAAGTGATCTTGAATGGAGGAAGGAGATAAAATCCCTCTAGATCAGGGGTGTCAAACTCAAGGCCCAGGGGCTGGATCTGGCCTGTAGGGTACTTAGATCTAGCCCGTGGGGTCGCCCTGGAAACAGTGAAGGACCGTCCCGCAGTGCCTCTACCAGCGAAAATGGAGCTCAGAAGGGCTGTGTGCAGCCTCCCAAATTCCGTTTTCACTGGCAGAGGGCTGCAGGAGGTGGTCGCAGCTGAAAATGGAGCTCGTGAGGACCAGGGACAGCACTCCCAAGCTCAGGTTTCGCCGGCAGAGGGGTGCAGGAGGCCATTGGAGCCAAAAACGGAGCTCGGGAGCCTGTTTTCGCTGGCAGAGCGCTCAGGCCACCACAGGCGCCTCCAACACAAGTGATGTCAAGCTGGCCATCCCCACCCTGGCCATCCCCACCCCCAAGGTCAAACACAACCCTGATGCGGCCCTCAATGAAATCGAATTTGACAGCCCTGCTCTAGATTAAGTCCCAAAAGTGCTTTTCCTAAAAGGTAACTGGACTTCCTGCCTTTTGGTGCTTTGAAAAATAAGTTAACTCCCTCCTCTTCATGGCAGCCCCTCAAATACTGGAACGCTTCCATCATTCATTTACCAATCATTTACCAATATTTGTAATATTGGTAATTCATTTTAACAAGGTAAATTAAATTTAAATGATATTTTTGTCACTGCCTATTTTAAACTCCTGAAATTTTGGGGAGAGACGGAAAGACAGTCCCTGTTGTACCACTCAAAACTCATCTGGGATCCGTGCCCGCCCCCCCCCCAAAAAAAAAAAGGATAAAACTTTCTCACTGATTATCCCAAGTCAAGAAATTTTCACAGGTAATCCTTGAGTTATAATCCCAGTTGGGGCCACAATTTCCATTGCTAAACAAGGAGGTTGGTAAGTGAGATGCACCCAATTTTACAACACGCAAAAAGAGCCGAGGTGGTGCAGTGGTTAGAGTGCAGTACTGCAGCTACTTCAGCTGACTGCTAGTTCAGCAGATCAGCAGATCAAATGTCACCGGCTCAAGGTTGACTCAGCATTCCATCCTTCCGAGGTGGGTAAAATGAGGACCCAGATTGTTGGGGGCAATATGTTGTTCATGTTGTCTTTGTTGTAAGCCGCCCAGAGTCCTCGGAGAGTGGGTGGCATAGAAATACGAATAATAAATAAATAAATAAATAAATAAATAAATAAATAAATAAATAAGCAAATAAGTAAATAAATAAATAAATGTCAGTTAACTGGTTGTTAAGTGAATCTGGCTCCCCCCCATTGACTTTGCTGGTCAGAAGCCAACTGGGAAGATCGCAAGGAGTATTCACATGACCCTGGGACTCTGTAACCATTGTAAATACGTACCTAAATTTTGATCATGTGGCTGTGGGTTTGCTGCAGTGCTCATAGTTTCAAGGTCCTATTATAAGTCCCTTTTTTCAATACTGTTGTAAGTTTGAACAGTCACTAAAAGCAATAGCACTTAGACTTATATACCACTTCATAGTGCTTTACAGCCCTCTCTAAGCAGTTTACAGAGTCAGCCTATTGCCCCCAATAATCAGGGTCCTCATTTTACCCATCTCGGAAGGATGAGTCAACCTTGGCCAGTGAGTATCGAACTGCTGAACTGCAGGCAGACAGAATTAGCCTGCAGTACTGCATTCTAAACAGGGACATGATGGCTCAGTGGCTAAGACGCTTAGCTTGTCGATCAAAAGGTCGGCAGTTCAGCGGTTTGAATCCCTAGTGCCACGTAATGGGGTGAGCTCCCATTACTTGTCCCAGCTTCTGCCAACCTAGCAGTTCGAAAGCATGTAAAAAATGCAAGTAGAAAAATAGGGACCACCTTTGGTGGGAAGGTAACAGCGGTCCGTGCGCCTTTGGTGTTTAGTCATGCTGGCCACAGCACCACGGAGACGTCTTCGGACAGCACTGGCTCTTCGGCTTTGAAAGGGAAATGAGCACCGCCCCCTAGAGTCGGGAACAACTAGCATATATTTATTTATTTATTCAAATTTCTATACCGCCCTTCTCCTTTCGGACTCAGGGCGGTGAACAGCCAAGATAAAAACATCTATACAAAACATCACAGTTTAAAAATAAAGTTAAAATAATTTATAATTTGGCCCATAATTTAAAACTTGTCAATTAAAATCAATATTAAAATTTTAAAAACTAACCCTAAAATCAAGACAGACCGGCTAACTGGAAAAAATGAGTTTTTAGGGCCCGACGAAAAATCCGAAGGTCGGAGATCACTCGTATCTCTGGGGGTAGATTGTTCCATAGGGTAGGTGCCACCACAGAGAAGGCTCTCCTCCTGGGGGTCGTCAGCCGGCATTGTCTGGCCGACGGCACCCTGAGGAGGCCCTCTCTGTGGGAGCGAACCGGCCGGTGGGAGGCTATTGGTGGCAGAAGGCGGTCCCGTAAGTACCCTGGCCCTAAGCCATGGAGCGCTTTAAAGGTGATCACCAACACCTTGAAGCGCACCCGGAAGTCCACCGGAAGCCAATGCAGCTCGCGCAGGAGAGGAGTCACATGGGAGCGCCCCGTCGCTCCCATAATCCCCCGCGCAGCCGCATTCTGCACTAGTTGGAGCCTCCGGGTGTACCCCAAGGGGAGCCCCATGTAGAGAGCGTTACAATAGTCCAGACGAGAAGTGACGAGTGCTTGAGTGACCGTGCGTAGGGAGTCCCGGTCCAGAAAGGGGCGCAACTGGCGTATCAGGCGAACCTGACAAAAAGCCCCCCTGGCCACGGCTGTCATATGCCCTTCTAAAGACAGCCGCGCATCCAGGAGGACACCCAAGTTGCGGGCCCTCTCCGTGGGGGCCAATGATTCGCCCCCAATAACCAGCGATGGCGTCAGCTGGCTATACCGGGACGCCGGCAGCCACAGCCACTCGGTCTTGGAAGGGTTGAGTCGAAGCCTGTTTCTCCCCATCCAGACCCGCATGGCCTCCAGGCACTGGGACATCACTTCCAAGGCATCATTGGGATGGTCTGGGGTGGAAATGTACAGCTGAGTATCATCAGCGTACTGATGGAACTCCACCCCAAAACCACGGATGATCTCACCCAGCGGCTTCACATAAATGTTGAACAGGAGGGGCGAGAGGACCGACCCTTGCGGCACCCCACAAACAAGGCGCCTTGGGGTCGACCGCTGCCCCCCTGTCAACACGGATTGCGACCGGTCGGAGAGATAGGAGGAGAACCACCGCAAAACGGTGCCCCCCACTCCCAGTCCCTCCAGCCGGCGCAACATGATACCATGGTCGATGGTATCAAAAGCCGCTGAGAGGTCTAATAGGACCAGGATAGAGGAAGAACCCCTATCCCGGGCCCTCCAGAGATCATCCACCAACGCGACCAATGCCGTTTCCGTGCTGTACCCAGGTCTGAAGCCGGACTGGAGCGGATCCAGATAGACAGCTTCATCCAGGTACTGGGGAAGCTGTCGCGCCACCACACTCTCAACAACCTTCGCAATAAAGCGAAGGTTGGAGACTGGACGATAGTTAGCCAAAACAGCCGGATCCAGGGATGGCTTCTTGAGGAGAGGCCTCACCACCGCCTCTTTCAAGGCAGGCGGCAGGACACCCTCACTCAAAGAAGCGTTAATAATCCCCTGGAGCCAGCCTCGTGTAACCTCCCGGGAAGCCAGCACCAACCAGGAGGGACACGGGTCCAATAAACATGTGGTTGCGTTCAGCCGCCCCAAGATCCTGTCCACGTCCTCGGGAGCCACAGGATCGAACTCCTCCCAGATAACACTCTCAAGGCCTGCCTCAGTCATCTCGTCTGAACTAACCCAGTCGGCGGCCAAGTCTTCCCGAATCTGAGTTATTTTATCATCCAGATACTGTACAAAATCCTCAGCTCGGCCCTGCAAGGGGTCCTCCCGCGCTCCCAGATGGAGGAGGGAGCGGGTCACCCTAAACAGGGTGGCTGGGCGGTTATCTGATGACGCGATAAGAGCGGCAAAATAACTAGATTTCGCCGCTTTTATCGCCACTAGGTAGGTCTTAATATGAGACCTTACCAGTGTCAAGTCAGACTCGGAACGACTGGCCCTCCAACCGCTCTCTAGGCGTCTTTTCCGGCGCTTCATCTCCCTCAGCTCCTCAGAGAACCAAGGAGCTAAGTGAGTTCGGTGCCGGGTCAGAGGCCGCAAAGGCACGACCCGGTCCAAAGCCCCGGCAGCCGCACTATCCCAGGCGGCCACCAGGTCATCAGCCGAGTCGTGAGCTAGAGTCTCAGGAAATGGCCCAAGCTCCATCTGGAACCTATCAGGGTCCATCAGGCGCCTGGGGCGGAACCACCTGGTCGGTTCCACCTCCCTGCGACGGGGTACGGCGGTCAGAAAGTCTAGTCGAAGGAGCGAGTGGTCAGACCATGACAAGGGTTCAATATCTACATCCCCTATATCAAGGCCACTCAACCACTGACCAGAGATAAAAACTAAGTCCAGAGTGTGTCCCCCCCATATGAGTAGGGCCGTGAATTACTTGGGTCAGGTCCATGGCCGTCATGGAAGCCATGAACTCCCGAGCTACCTCAGATGTCTCACCGATGGATGGCAGGTTGAAATCCCCCATGACCACAAGTCTGGGGGTATCAGCCGCCACCTCGGCTATAACATTGAGGAGTTCGGGCAGGGTCGTTGCCACGTGGCAGGGAGCCAGGTACGTGATCAACAGACCCATCTGCACCCCACGACCCCACTTCACAAAAAGGGACTCACATCCGGCTATCTGAGGTACAGTGGTCTCCCTCGGATCAAGACCCTCTTTTAAAATGACCGCCACCCCCCCCGCCCCTGCCCTGAGCTCTCGGCTGATGAAATGCACGGAAGCCTGATGGGCACATCTCCACGAGGGGAACTCCCCCCTCATGGCCCAACCAGGTCTCCGTGATACCTGCCAGGTCCGCTCCCCCCTCCTGAATAAGATCACAAATGAGGGGGGCTTTATTTACTACGGACCTGGCATTACATAACATCAGCCGGAGACTCGGGCGCTGAGACTCTAAGCAGCCTGGGGAATGGGAAGAGCTAAGGGGACCGGGGCACGCAATCGCTCGGAGATAGCGAGCACGTGCCCCCACCACATGATATGGCCCCCTGCTCCCGCCATACCTGCCCCTCCCACTCAGCGTGTTAATAGAGAAGCCCTCACTAGAGGGCATTCTAACAGTCCCCTTTCCCCCAGAGTCCGTACCCCCTACGGCACCATTAATAGCAGCCAGACTGGTCTCCAACCCCCGTGGGTTTTCCCCCAAACCCACATAACCTCCCCCACCCTCAGAACCCCTTAAAAGTCTAATTAAAAAAGTCTTTAAAAAACCCCTCAATCCCCTTTTTGCGACATGCCACCTCTCGGGGTCCCAAGATCCGTCATTAAGGTGGGCCCTCGATAACATAGAGGGCCAGGCCTGCGAGAGGGGGGAATCTCGCAGCACAAGAAGCTTTGCCCTAGAATACATTTTAACACTAGAGTGATAATACAAGTTTGGCAAATACAAGATAATACAAGTTTGGCCTAGACATGGCCTAGGGGTCGATAATGATGGTTTCAAATGTGCGAGGGGAACCTTTACCTTTACCTTTTACTGCATTCTAACCACTGCAACACCAGAGCTCAGAATGGGTTTAAATCAAGGATTCCCTGTACCCAGTGGTGAAATCTAATTTTTTTTACTACCGGTTCTGTGGGTGTGGCTTGGTGGGTGTGGTGTGGCTTGGTGGGCGTGGCAGGAGAAGGATACTGCAAAATCTCCATTCCCACCCCACTCTGGGGCCAGCCAGAGGTGGTATTTGCTGGTTGTCCGAACTACTCAAAATTTCCGCTATCGGTTCTCCAGAACCTGTCAGAACCTGCTGGATTTCACCCCTGCCTGTACCTTATCTCTCATGCTTAGTAAAACCAGGGAATATATATCCTGTCTGATGGTAATTTAAAAGTAGTCCTCAACTTACAACAGTTCGTTTAGTGACTGTTCATGATACCGTATAAATGAAGAAAGTGGCTTATGACCATTTTTCACACGACCATTGCAGCATCCCCATGGTCACATGATCTAAATTCAGATGCTTGGCAACTGACTCTCATTTATGACAGCTGCAGTGCCCCGGGGTCATGCGATCCCCTTTTGCGACTTTCTGACAAGCAAAGTCAATGGAGATTCACTTAGCAACCGTGTTACTAACTTAACAACTGCAGTGATTTGCTTAAGAACTGTAGGCCGAAAAGTCGTAAAATGGGGCAAAACTCACTTGACAAAATGTCTCACTTAGTGACAGAAATTTGGGGCTCAATTGTAGTCATACGTCGAGGACTAGCTGTACTTGGTACGTATGAGACAGAATGATTGCCTATGTAGAAAAATTACCATCCAGGAAATACGATGGCATTAAAAAAGAAAAGAAAAAATTATCATGTTTGCATGGAAATACTTTGCATGGCAAAACTGGAGCTCTGGTGCCCTCTGGAGGCTGATCATAAGAACACATCTTTAAAAATTTATTCTTTACCAAAATATCTTGGACTTCACTGACAGCTGACCTAATCTTCCACTTGTAACAGCAATACACAACTTCCATTTCTTCTCTGCAATCTGAGAAAAGGAGGAAAAACAAGAATGAGTAAAGGAATGTGGGAAGCCCCCACCCCACCCAAAGAATGAAATATTTTGGGGAATCTTAAAAGTGACAGAAATAGAGAAACATGCTCTTAGAGGCAGAAATCAGCCCCAATTTCCTGCATAGTAAAACAGCCTCCAGCAGATGCCTGAAATCTTAACAGATGGAGATTTTATTCCATTAAGAAAAGACTGGGGCAACCTATTCACAAACAAAACACCTTCACCTCCAGGTGATGGGATTAAGGACAGGACATGACCTTAACCCCATTCATTGAGATAATTGGAAACAATACCGGTCCATGAAGAAAGGCAGGCTAGAGGCAATAGATCACAGGATAAAATCAATTACACATGTCTGACAGGATTAGCACCAAGGAAGCTGATAATTAAGACCCATCACGAGCCTTTGCAAAACCAATCAAATGATAAAGGCACACAAAGCAAACTTCAAAATTGCAAAATACTGTAAACCAGGGGTGTCAAACACAAGGCCCGTGGGCCGGATGCAGTGGTGGGTTTCAAATTTTTTTACTATCGGTTCTGTGGGTGTGGCTTGGTGGGTGTGGCATGGCTTGGTGGGCATGGCTTGGTGGGTGTGGCAGGGGAAGGATACTGTAAAATCTCCATTCCCTCCCCACTCCAGGGAAAGGTTACTGCAAAATCCCCATTTCCTCCCAAACAACTGGAACTTGGGAGGCAAAGAATAGATGAGGGCAGGGTGGTATTCAGAGGTGGTATTCTCCGAACTACTCAAAATATCCGCTACCAGTTCTCCAGAAACTGCTGAAACCCACCTCTGGCCGGATGTGGCCTATGATGTGGTTGGATC
The DNA here is from genome assembly GCF_029215685.1 of Pituophis catenifer annectens. Lineage (NCBI taxonomy): Eukaryota > Metazoa > Chordata > Lepidosauria > Squamata > Colubridae > Pituophis > Pituophis catenifer. The sequence continues at coordinate 107,313,436 of NW_027256885.1, read as the reverse complement.
TGGCCTGCAGGGTCAGCTTGGAAAATGTTGCTTTGGCCTGTCTACCCAATGCAAAGAGGAAACATCAGGCCAGCGTGGCTTCGGCCCGGTCTACCCAGTGCAAAGAGGAAACATGCCAGCAGTTTGGGGAGTGGCATTAAGCTGGCCACGCCTACCCAGTCAGCCACGCCCAGTGAGTGCTGTCAAGCTGGCCATGCCCACCCAGTTGGCCATGCCCACCCAGCCTGCCATGCCTGCCTGGCCCCCCGAGGTCAATTTGTCCAGCCATTTGTCCAGACTGGTATAGGATCTCCTGCTTGTGCAGGGGATTAGACTAGAAGACCTCCAAGGTCCCTTCCAACTCTGTTATTCTGTTATTCTGCTATTCTCTTATTCTGTTATTCATTACAGCTATTGAGATGCAGTCCACTTTAATGGTGATCCCAAGCCAAAGTCCAGCCAAGGGAAAGATGGTGAATGCATCTCTGCTGTTGAGTATCTTGCCCCTTCTTAATAAGGAGTGTTTCTTGGATTATGTGCGAGGGAAGCTACTATGCATCTCACTTACCTGGGAAGCTCGGCCTCTGGTCCTTCTCATTAGACCAACATCTTCTCATGAGGTCAATCAAGTTTCCTGGCTTCAGCACTTGATCAACCTGCTTCTCCAGATCTTCTGTCTGTGGCCTTTGACCTTGGGGGATGTGCAACTTGATCATGGAACTCAAGTTGGCATGGTGGAGATCTGAACAGGGAATGGAAACGGAAGCTGTTAATGGTATTTTTTTTGAAATGGAGCATCACACAAGCCCTGGTATCCATACAGACTCATTAAACAACAGGGACAGACAAAAGAAATGGAAGAGTGGAGATGAAAGTAAGGCAGGACGTAAAGTGAAATTTGGTTATAAGAGTGAAATAATATGGGGTCAGCCTAGAGGATCTCTGAAGGACCCCTGTGACTTGAGAAAGTTGCAGAGTTCAAAAAGTTAAACCGCAGAATTAACACACTTTCTACAGTTGGAGAGTTCAAGAAGTCAAACCGCAGAGGTACTATGTTAAAATGCAGAACTAACCCACATGGAGCTTCCTGCCTAAGGAATAAGGGAGGGGGCTAGCTAAAGAGGCAGATCTAAGATACTTCCTGTTTTTTGTTCTATAAAGATATGTGTCTTAAAGAAGGACTTTTGTTCAGGATGTAAACAGAATGCATGTCTGAACCTTTTGGCCAAAATAAAAAGCTATTTCTGATCTCGAAATTCATCTCCGTTGTTTTTCTGCAACAAAAGGAAATGACATATTTCTTGTATAGCATCACCCTTCCATCAATTCTCTCCATTGCTTTCTATCTGTGCAGACTGGTGATGTGATGTGTCTGCAGGAAGGGTCAAAAAAAAAAGGTCAAGAAAGTAGACATAACCATGCAATACTCCTCAGAAAATTTAAACAGTATATATGCTGTGCTGCTAACATAAACCAACTTAAACTTCCTTCCTTCCTTCATGCCACAGAATTGTCCTTTTTGGTGAGGAAAACCAGGAAATCAAACAACATTCCTAACAAATTATCATTCTGAATATTTTTTTGAGGATTCTGTGGGGGTTTAAGTGAAATTAAGCAAACTTAACTTTGGAGATCATGAATATGCTTCATTGGCCTTTCCTTTCAGACAAGAATTACCAGTGGGTGAGGTTAAAGGGCATTGCATGACAAAACAACTAGACACAAAGATAGTTTCCCCCCACCTCCCCATGACATCACTCTGCTGAACACCAAATTCCCACAGCACTGTCTTTGACCTAAAGATATTTCATCCATGTAGAAGAGCTGTATTGCTATTATCCTTCCCATATTCTCATCTTTCCTACCACATTCTCCTACTGGTATCTTATGATTAATCACTTGTGGTTTGTATCTGATGATTAATGGTTATAACTATGATTTATGATCTATGACCTATCTATGATAGATCCATGACCTACATACCAGTAGTGGGTTCCACTTACCTTTGCTACCAGTTCGGAACTGTGAGCGTGCGCATGCGCAGAGCATCCGTGATGACGTCCGGGCGGGTGGGTGGAGCCTCCCACCGTTACCATTAACAATTCACCCGAACCGGGGCAAACCAGTAGAAACCCATCACTGCTACATACCTTGTTGTTTGTATGTATACTGAGAGCTTATGCACAGATTCCTTGTGTGTCCAATCATACTTGGTCAATAAAGACCTATTCTATTCTGTTCTGTTCTGTTCTGTTCTGTTCTGTTCTGTTCTGTTCTGTTCTGTTCTGTCCTGTCCTGTCCTGTCCTGTCCTGTCCTGTCCTGACCTGACCTGACCTGTCCTGTCCTGTCCTATTCCACTCCACTCCACTCCTCTACTCTACTCTACTCTACTCTACTCTACTCTACTCTACTCTACTCTACTCTACTCTACTCTACTCTACTCTGTTGAAAATCCATTTTTTAAAATTTGAACTTAATTAAAGAAAATATGGTTGCTTCCCAAGTCCAATAGCTTTCCCCTTATGTCACATTAAGCATTCAAATATGTTGAATGTTGGTAATTGTTATTGCTGGTAATTGTTATTGTAAAGGTTGGTAATTTTTAAAAGGGCTTTGTTGCCATAGCTGAGATGCTATATTTTGTGGATCTCAATCCTAAATAATGCTGTTTGACCTAGCCAGAGCATCTGCCTATTTCCTTGTCATTGTTGGACAAATTGAATAACATGAATACTACTTCTTATAATCATGCTTTAATGGCATGTGAGAATGCATAACGGGCAGAGAAAGAAACTCAGAAATGACCTTCCCTAACTTCTCAAGCTATAAAAGAGATAGTGGTAGATTTGTACTATCAGATTGGCAAGATTTAGTTACTGTAGCCTTACAATAACACAGGAATAGCCTGTTGTGACCTAGGCTTCCTGAGTCATTAAAACACACGAGTAGTCCCAAAAACCTCTTTTATTGCAACAGCTATGAATTACGTTCATTCACAGCTGAGTCCCAATTAGTTGCAAAAAGTCCTTTGGGAGAAGTCCTTTGGGATAATCACCAACCTTTCTCTCCTTTGACACACTGCCAAAGACCTACTTGGCAAAGCCACACGGAGTCCAGAATCAAACAGAGATGCCGACTGGGAACAGAATTAACAACGTTGCTTTCCTGCAAATGGCCCACGTGCCTTTGCTCCTTTTTTAAGCCTTAGGGGAGGGACCAATCATCTCCAGACCTTACTCCCGAGTTGTCCCTTTTGTTTTAACTGTTCGTGCCTTCTGGCAGCTCTGCGCATGCGTGCACTAGGAACAGGCTCCTCCTGTTCCTCTGCCTCTCTGCTGTCCAACTCTGGAGGCTCCGGAGTCCATGTATCACTCCCAGATGGCCCTGGCTCCATCTCTGCCTCCAATGCAGAGCCCTCGTCCGGGCCTTCCCCAGACTCCAGGACTGGCCCATGTTCTGCCCCAGCCTCCTCAATGTCCAACTTCGCTGCCAGCTCTGCAGGCTGCTGGCAGACCACAACATAGCCATCTGATCTCTTTCCTATCTGATCTACCTATGAAAGATTAAAAGAGCTGAAGTGGCACAGTGGTTAAAGTACAGTACTGCAGGCTACTTCAGGTGACTGCTAGCTGCAGTTCAGCAGTTCAAATCTCACCAGCTCAAAATTGACTCAGCCTTCCATCCTTCCGAGGTCGGTAAAATGAGGACTCAGATTGTTGGGGGCAATATACTGACTCTGTAAACCGCTTAGAGAGGGCTGTAAAGCACTGTGAAGCAGTATATAAGTCTAAGTGCTATTGCTAGTGCTATTGCTATACATGTGAAATTTTGCATAAACAGAAAGCAAAGCGAAGCATGACTTACTGTGGTAAGGTTCTTGGTTACTTAACACTGACCACATCAGGATTCCATAACTGAAAAGTAAAAGGAAGTAGATCAGATTTCCTGGTGGTCTCCCATCCAAGAATTAATGACAGTTGAGCCCATATTGCCCATTCAGTTTTTCTACCATGTTTCCCCAAAAATAAGACCCTGTCTTATATTTTTTTGAACCGCGAAATAAGCGCTTGGCCTTATTGCCGTGCACTCAAAAGCCCGATTGGGTTTATTATCACGGGATGTCTTATTTTGGGGGAAACAGGGTAGGTGTTCTTTTCTCTATTAGTTGAACTTTATATTCAGTTTATATCCAAAAGAATGGAAGGAAATGGAATAAATGGGCTGATCATAAAATGAAAAACTTCCAGGTTATGGAAAGCCAGGTTTAGGAAAATAAAATGGAGACCCAGGAATGGATCTCAGATCCCCAGCAAGATTTTCTGCTTTCAAATGGGAATCAATTCCAAACCAACCTTAGCACCAAGGTGTGCACATGGATTTAGCATCCCTTATTTGACCCTAGAGGCAGTGGTGGGATTCAGCCAGTGGTGAAATTCAATTTTTTTTTACTATCGGTTCTGTGGGCATGGCTTGGTGGGCATGGTGTGGCTTGGTGGGTGTGGCTTGGTGGGCATGGCAGGGGAAGGATACTGCAAAATCTCCATTCCCACCCCACTCCAGGGGAAGGATACTGCAAAATCCCCATTTCCTCCTCACTCCTGGGGGAAGGATATTGCAAAATCTCCATTCCCACACCACTCTGGGGCCAGCCAGAGGTGGTATTTGTTGGTTCTCTGAACTACTCAAAATTTCTACTACTGGTTCTCCAGAACCTGTCAGAACCTGCTGAATTTCACCCCTGGATTCAGCCAGTTTGGGCCAGTTTGGACAAATCGGTAGTTAAATTGCTGGATGGCCCCTCCCCTCCCCACCCCTTCCAGGAGTCCCCATGTGCCCCATTTTGGCTCCCAGGTAAGTGCAGGGAGGCCTCCTAGGCCCAAAACGGGGTCCAGGGGTTTGTGGCATGCCCTCCTACAGCCCATTTTCTCTACCAGGAGGCTTCATGGAGGCCTACTAGGCCCAAAATGGGGTGTGGGGGTGATGTGTCCCCCCCCCCCCCGTGGCCTGTTTTTGCTTTCAGATGGGTTCAGGAGGCTGAGTGCTGCCTGTCACATCCCCTGGCCATGGCCACCATGGCCATGCCCACCCAGCAGGTCAGAACTAGCTGTTAAATTATTTGAATCCCACCACTGCCTAGAGGCAACCCAGCTCACCTGTAGACATCCATGCTGGGGGCTGGCTTGTAATGGAAATCGACAAAGGATTCAGGAGGCATGAACTCCAGGGTCCCACCACAGGTGTCCTCTTCCCCAGAACTGAGGTTATATTGCTGGGTCGTTCCTCGCCTGAACTTGGATAAGCCAAAATCCGACACCTGAGCCAGAAGTGGGGATGGGACATAAAAAGTGGTCAGCAAATGCCATGCATATGAGTTACAAACAAAGTTAAATCATCATCACACATCTTAGAACAGTCTTCTATTTTTCTCCAGCCATCTGCTGATTTAAAAGCTATGGATGTACATTTTCAATCAACATAATACTAGCGAGCCACTAAATGAAGATGCTGGTACATATTTACTGAATGATTGTGCAGATGCTGCAACGGTTGTAAGTGTGAAGAACGGTCATAAGTCACTTTTTTCAGTGTTGTTGTAACTTTGAACCATCAGAAACCAGCCCGTTTCCCTGCCCTAAGCAGAAACTGAGGAGGCCAGCTTTTAGAAATGCAGATTTGGTAATCCATTCAGAAAGACTAAGTCAGGACAGAAACTCAGATAAGCAACGAACAAAAGATTGACAAAATTAGCTCAGCAAGTATCTAGGATTTGCATCTCCTCTTTTGCCTATAGAGCCAACTATGACCCCTACATGACCCCATAGGAATCTGACAACAGCCGATAGAATATTAAAGGACATGTTCTTGCGTAAGAACAGGAAGCTCAAATACAAAGCCCAAAGAAGGTATAAAACCCACCAGGGGTGGGTTCTACATTTTTTTACTACTGGTTCTGTGGGTGTGGCTTATTTTCTGGGCGTGGCTTGATGGTCATGTGACAATTATTTAGGATTTAGCAGAGGTACTGGTCTACCAGGCTTTTAACTGCTTGCAGAGCTGTACCAATCTACCCATTTATTTTTGCAGGCACTGATCTACTCATGTATTTTTGCAGGCACTGATCTACCCATTTATTTTTGCAGGCACCGGTCTACTCATTTGTTTACTTTTAACACTGATCAGCTGTAGGGTGAATAGAATAGAATGAGCTGGAAGGGACCTTGGAGGTCTTCTAGTCCAGCCCCCTGCTCAAGCAGGAGAACCTATACCATTTCAGATAACTGACTGTCTAGATTCTTCTTAAAAACATCCAGTGATGGACGGCCACAATTTCTGAAGGCAAGTTTTTCCTCTGATTAATTGTCTTCACTGTTAGGATGTTTTTTCTTAATTCCAGGTTACTTCTCTCTTTGATTAATTTCCAACAATTGTTTCTTGTCCTGCCCTCTGGTGCTTTGGAGGATATTTTGACCCCCTCTTCTTTGTGGCAGCCCCTCAAATACAGGTGAAACTCGAAAAATTAGAATATCGTGCAAAAGTTCATTTATTTCAGTAATGCAACTTAAAAGGTGAAACTAATATATGAGATAGACTCATTACATGCAAAGCGAGATAGTTCAAGCCTTGATTTGTCATAATTTTGATGATTATGGCTTACAGCTCATGAAAACCCCAAATTCACAATCTCAGAAAATTAGAATATTGTGAAAAGGTTCAATATTCTAGGCTCAAAGTGTCCCACTCTAATCAGCTAATTAAGCCATAACACCTGCAAAGGGTTCCTGAGCCTTTAAATGGTCTCTCAGTCTGGTTCAGTAGGAATCACAATCATGGGAAAGACTGCTGACCTGACAGTTGTGCAGAAAACCATCATTGACACCCTCCATAAGGAGGGAAAGCTTCAAAAGGTAATTGCAAAAGAAGTTGGATGTTCCCAAAGTGCTGTATCAAAGCACATTAATAGAAAGTTATGTGGAAGGGAAAAGTGTGGAAGAAAAAGGTGCACAAGCAGCATGGATGACCGCAGCCTGAAGAGGATTGTCAGGAAAAGGCCATTCAAAAGTGTTGGGGACTTTCACAAGGAGTGGACTGAGGCTGGAGTCAGTGCATCAAGAGCCATCACACACAGATGGATCTGGACATCGGCTTCAGATGTCATATTCCTCTTGTTAAGCCACTCCTGAACAACAAACAATGTCAGAAGCATCTTACCTGGGCTAAAGACAAAAAGAACTGGTCTGTTGCTCAGTGGTCCAAAGTCCTCTTTTCTGATGAGAGTAACTTTTGCATCTCATTTGGAAACCAAGGACCCAGAGTCTGGAGGAAGAATGGAGAGGCACACACTGCAAGATGCTTGAAGTCCAGTGTGAAGTTTCCACAGTCTGTGTTGATTTGGGGAGCCATGTCATCTGCTGGTGTTGGTCCACTGTGGTTCATTAAGTCCAGGGTCAACACAGCCATCTACCAGGAGATTTTGGAGCACTTCATGCTTCCTTCCGCAGACGAGCTTTATGGGGATGCTGACTTCATTTTCCAGCAGGACTTGGCACCTGCCCACACTGCCAAAAGTACCAAAACCTGGTTCAATGACCATGGGATTACTGTGCTTGATTGGCCAGCAGACTCACTTGACCTGAACCCCATAGAGAATCTATGGGGCATTGCCAAGAGAAAGATGAGAGACATGAGACCGAACAATGCAGAAGAGCTGAAGGCCGCTATTGAAGCATCCTGGTCTTCCATAACACCTCAGCAGTGCCACAGGCTGATAGCATCCATGCCATGCCGCATTGAGGCAGTAATTGATGCAAAAGGGGCCCAAACCAAGTACTGAGTACATATGCATACTTATACTTTTCAGAGGTCTGATATTGTTCTATGTACAATCCTTCTTTTATTGATTTCATGTAATATTCTAATTTTCTGAGATTGTGAATTTGGGGTTTTCATGAGCTGTAAGCCATAATCATCAAAATTATGACAAATCAAGGCTTGAACTATCTCGCTTTGCATGTAATGAGTCTATCTCATATATTAGCTTCACCTTTTAAGTTGCATTACTGAAATAAATGAACTTTTGCACAATAGTCTAATTTTTCGAGTTTCACCTGTACTGGACTACTGCTATCATGTCACCCCTAATTCTTCTTTTCTTTAGACCAGCCAAACCAAAATAATTACAGCCGTTCTTCATATGTTTTAGTCTCCAGGCCTTTGATCATCTTAGTTGCTCTTCTCTGAACTTTTTCCAAAGCCTCAACATCTTTTTTGTAGTATGGTGACCAATGTTTGTTGTAGTTCAGTAATATAACAGAATCTTGAAATATCCACAAGTTTTTCTCTATCCCATTTTACTACTAATCAAAATCAAGTTGGGGTTATTTTGAGTTTTTTTCCCCTCACATTCCCTTCATTCCCAGGCCTTACATCTTTTCTGTAAGGCCTCCTATAAAAGTTTGGTCCTTCCTTGTCCCCTTAACTCATCCCTTCCGGCTATATTCCTTTACATGAGATGGGGTTCATAAAGAAGTAATGATCAAGATGCCAAATTGGGAAACTTGGAATTCTGATTGCAGATAGAATCCTGATAGGATCTATTACTGGGACAACTGTCCTCTTTGTGTGCCTCTTGGAGAAGGCATCGAAGTCATCTAATCTAATCTACTGTTCTAAATCATCTAATCTACTGTAAATCATCTAGTCATTCCAAGTCATCTAATCTAATCTACTGTGCTAAACTAATCTTTAGAATGAATGAGCTGGAAGGGACCTTGAAGGTCTTCTAGTCCAGCCTCCTGCTCAAGCAGGAGAACCTATATACTGTTTCAGATGAGTGACTGTCTAGAATCTTCTTAAAAACATCCAGTGAGGGAGCACCAGTAGTGGTTTTCACTTACCTTCGCTACCGGTTCGGAACTGTGAGCTTGTGCGTGGTGCTTCCGCTCATGCACAGAACCTTCTGCATATGCGCAGAGCATCCATGATGACGTCCGGGCTGGTGGGCGGAGCCTCCTGCCGCCACCACTACTGGTTCACACAAACCAGGGCGAACCGGTAGAAACCCACCACTGGGGAGCACCCATGATTTCTGGAGGGAAGCTGTTCCATTGGTTAATTGTCCTCACTGTCAGGAAGTTTCTCCTTAATTCCAGGTTGCTCCTCTCTTTGATTAGTTTCCAACCATTGTTTCTTGTCCTGCCCTCTGGTGCTTTGTAAAATAAATTGACCCCCTTTGTGGCAGCCCCTCAAATACTGGAATACTGCTATCATGACACCCCTAATTCCTCTTCTCTTTAGACTTAGCCAAACCGAAATCCTGCAGCCGTTCTTCATGTTTTAATCTACTGTTATCAAATTGTTGTCAAATCCTATATTTAATTATTTCCCCCTCTGTCCCATTCAAACATCTAATGTGTGGACAATGTTTGAAGATCTCTAGGGCCATGTCCAAAGTTCACACATGATTGTGGGAGCTACAGATTATACATTTTTGTCAGGCAAGAGAAAGAAAAGATCTAACTTTGTATCTTTGCACTCAAACAACTTCCAAACAACCACTATTACCGGCTCAGAAACTTGATTGCAACATCGGTCCCCCACTTCTGGTGGCGAGCTCGGAATATATCCCCAAAAGATCCTCGGCCAATGAAGGAGAAGTTCTTCAGGTGATCCTCACCGATCTGCTCATAGAACTCGTTGGGAACAGCCATTCTTCTCAAATCTTCATCGGCCACCAATGGCTGCGCCTCAGTAGTCCAGCATATTAATGGCTGTTTTCAAGAGACAGGAAGATAAACATGTAGCTTCTAAGTAGGACCATGGTTGGCTTTGAAGTGCTATGCTGGGGACTACACTTCAACTGGGTCAGGAGAAGAATGTGGTCAGGGCCAGGGCAAATATGACTTCAGGTTTAATTGAATGCATCATTACATTCAATAAAAATCAAAGTAAAGGAAAAGTTGTGATTTCTCCCATATGTTCTCTTCCTTCTGCAAATTCATGTCAGAAGGGATCTGGGGACCACACCTGAGGCAATTGGGGTCTACACCAAGCCCAGATGTTCCCAGTTGAACATCTCTGATCTAGGTGCAAAACTCAGGGGAGCAAGGAGGACATGATGGTTGTGGCTGGTTCCCAGCCTAATGTTGTTCAAAAGTGCTGGGATTGGAAGTCTCAGAATTCCTAGTCACTCTGCTAGCTGAGGGATTTGGGGAGTTGTAGTTTCAGTGCATCCAGATTGGAGCAGGCCTGTTATAATGCTAAGGAACACAAGTTTGGAGCAGGCAACTTTTATTGTCTGGTGGGAACTAGAAATGGCAAGTCTAATGAAGAAGAGGCGGAAGAACCTCAGCCAAGGTAATGGTCAGGAAATCTGCACCCAAACAGGAATGGAGTTTGAGAAAGCATTTCAGATGTCACTTTCTCTAGTTCTCTTTAGATTTTTAGGGTTGCCTCATGAGAATTCAGCCCTAAATACACACACGTGCGTGCACACACACACACACACACACAATTATACAATTGTTGTCTCTACCTGAAGACGTTGCTGAACTTTGCAATAAACTGTAGTTAAACAAGTCAAAGGAGTTGTTTGTTCAGTGATTTGGGCCTTCCGGAGTTCTTTGGGTTAGCCAGAAACATGGGAAATGTGATTCTGGAGATGGAAGGTTCTTATGTTAAATATGCCCAACTCTGTAAAGAAGCCAAGTTCCTTTGTTTCTACTACAAATATTACTAGGATTGATGTAGGCACCCAAAGTGAGAGATGAACATCTTCTGAATTAAGAAGTCCGTCTTCTGAAAGATCTTGAGAACTTTTCAGAAAAGCACCTCACCAGGGCAAAATTGATAGAAATAAAGCAGGGTTTGCGGGCAACAAATATTTTGGAAAAACCACCTTTGGGGGGGTCAGAGATATTAGTGTGTTACCCCTCACTGCCTCAGTCCCTCCTGCTGACAGTTTTGATGATCAAGGCAAGTAGCTTTCCAACCCCAGCAGAAGCTCCTTTCTAGACTTCTTGGATCAAATCATGGCATGTTCACTGCACCATTTAGGCACCACCCACTTGTCCTCCTCTACTTCCTACTGGCCCAATGGGCCAGTAAAATGTAATTGGGGATGGGGTGGGGCAGACAAGAGGGCAGGAGTGAAAGGGCAGGAGATCCCCCAGCTGACTTCCTCCCACTTTGGGGAAACTTGAAAGAGTGACTTGAACCCCGTGGCACTGAATGTAACCACTAGACCACCTAAGGCGGGCCTAAAGTCACCCATTTTGACACTCTTCAACACCCATGGACAGAATGGACTTTTTTCCTCCAGTGAATACCAGAGTGGATCTGGGATGAGAGGCACAATGCATGGGAAAAGTTCACTTCCTTTTTTGGACTGCCCACCCAGAACACTCCCTAAGCTTGGGTACCTTTCTCTGTCCTTGTCGACTTCTTTCTGGCCGGAGAGGTCTAACTTCAGGCCTTCACCGACATCTCTGGTTTAATTCCTCTTCTCTTCCTGTGAAGAAAGTCCTCCTTCTCAAGGCTTCCCCCCTCCCCCCTCCCAGTGTTGGAGCATTTATAACAATAAACCATCAAGGATTGGTTTGTCTTCCCAACCTAATGAAGGGTTGGGTTTGATAAACTCATCTGACCTCATGCCTGCTCACATGCAAAGTGGAAGGACATGCATTAGCTTATAAATTTCCTAAATAAATTATCAAGGCATCTAAAAGCTTTCTTCTAAATATGTTTTTGATGAGCCTCCCTTTCTCTCTATTTCTTAATTAAAGAGGGGGATTAACCTATCCTCAGCTCGGTGTCCCCCAGGCAGTGTCTGAGTTGGTCGATATGCCTCCTCCAGATCCGCCCGTCCTCCAGATCCGCCCGTCCTCCAGATCCGCCCGTCCTCCAGCTCAATGTGGTATGGGGCCAGTGACAGCCACGACTCGGCCCGCCAGCCAGGTTGGGTACCCCACATAGTTGTGTGCGAATACCCGGTCCTGTACGTTGAATGCCTGTGTGGGCCGTGCAGAGTCCAGGGGGGTCTCAGGAAGGTAGTCCGGGTGGTATCGGTCAAGTTGCGACCTCAGCCTTCTTCCCAGCAGCAACTCCGCTGGGATTTTGTTGGTGGTCGCATGGGGGATGATGTGTTGAGCGAGGAGGAACTGGTCGACTTTTTCCTGCCAATTCCCTGGGCCCATTCGGGTGAGGGTTTCCTTGGTTAGTCTCACCATTTGCTCGACTTGCCCGTTGCTTGCTGGGTGGAATGGAGAGATGAGTACGTGCCGGATCCCTTGCTCTGTGAGGAATGCCTCCATGGTTTTGGCTGTCAGTTGTGGGCCGTTATTGGAAACCAGGACGTCGGGTAGACCGTGGGTGGCGAACAGCCGTCGGAGGGCTCGGATGGTGGCTTCTGTCATGGTTGTCTGCATGATGATCACTTCTAGCCACTTGGAGTATGCATCTATGACAATCAGGAATGTCTGTCCTTCTACTGGCCCTGCAAAGTCAATATGTATGCGGGACCAGGGCCCCTTGGCCGCTTCCCATTCATGAGTGGGTGCCCGTGTTGGCACTGGTCGCGTCTTCTGGCAGGGTTTGCAGGTGGCCACCCACTCGGTAATGTCCTTGTCCATCTGGGGCCACCAGATGTAGCTCCGGGCTAATGCCTTCATCCTCACAATTCCAGGGTGGCCCATGTGCAGGGCGTCCATGGCGTGCCTCGAAAGCTTTTGGGGAATGACGACCCTTTCTCCCCACAGCAAACAGCCTGTTAGGATATGGTGTAAGTCTAACAAGTTGTCCAGGCAATATATGTGTTCTATCACTTTAAATGTATTCTGTAACTTTAAATGTAATGCTGAGTCATTGTAATGACTAATGACTGCTGACTGCTGACTGAATGCTGACTGCAATTATCATAATTGTACTGTTGAGTCATTGCACTGCTGACTTCATTTATCTTAAGTGGATAATTACTAGTGTAAACTGTATATAAGGAGGAAGCCGAGCTATAGTCATTGTTGGACCTGCTCTCATCATTGCTTGACTTGCTGCTTGACTGGAACTGTTGATTGGAACTGTTACTGTCATGTGTGAAGACGTGGATGGATATGCTACCACCGTGATTTGTTACCAGCGTGAATTACTGCTGTTTGTCTGGTAAGAAGATATCTGTAACTTCGGACTGATTTGAATGGCTAAAGACTTGAATTGACTAAAAGACTATGCAATTGTTTTTCACTACAAAGTAAAAGCTTTGTTAAACCAGTTTGTATGTATTGTATTCATTGCTCTCAGTACCGTTTCTCTGTGCACTTACTCTGCTGGTTGGTAACACAACAATATCCTTAACATTGGTTATGGGCCCAGAGCCAACCAGAACTAATCAGGATTGTTCAGAGCTAAACTGAGAGTTAATGTGAATAATACAGAAAACTGTGTTTGTGATATATAATCCAAGTGAAGATGGCACAAGAACAGTTATCGAATATTTCCATGATAACCCGGCTGGATGGAACAAACTATGTATACTGGTCTACAAAATGTAATCTACTTCTGCGTAGAGAAGGACTTTGGGACGTAGTAAATAATCCACCGGATGTAACAACATGGAATCCTGATGATGATGAAGATGCGAAGAAATTAGCCAAGTTTACCAGAGACAACGAACGAGCTCTTTGCATAATTGGACTGACACTGAGTGACCAGCAACTTGTCCATATTCGTGGCGAAGAGTCTGCTGCTAGGTGTTGGACCAAGTTAAAGAGACTATATGTTCGTGACACTGTGGGTGCTCATATAAATCTCACACGGAAATTGTTTAAACAACATCTTCTTAAAGGAGGAGATATGATGGCTCATTTGGAATCCATGACCAGAATTTTCCAGGAGCTGCACGAAAAGGAACTTGTTTTCTCGGAACTACAGCAAGTTTATATAATTCTTTCTTCTTTGAAGGATAGTTATGACGACTATGTTTCTTCACTGGAGGTTTTGACCAGAGATGACCTCACATTGGCTGGCGTAACCGGTAGGTTGTTGGAAGAATCCAGAAGAAGACAAGAAAGGGATCAATTGAGAGTAAATCAACCAAAGGAAGACAAAATGTATTCAACTGTCTATGTTGTAAAATGATGTTTTGCTTGTGGGGTTAAAGGGCATATAGCTAAGTATTGTAAGAATAAGAAAATGTCTGTTAGGGATAATAATAGACCCAAGAAGGGTTGTAATTAAGCTATATCCAGTTCAACAAGTAATGTTAACCAGGATTAGTGGGTTGTTGATAGTGGTGCTTCTCAATCTATTACTAAGAATAGAAACAACTTTGTGAAAATGAATAAGAGTAACCAACTTGTTAGATTAGCAAATGGTTGGAAGGTTAAGGTAGCTGGAGAGGGTGTTGCACATTGGTCATTTAGTAATGAACCATTGTCTATGTTATATATTCCTGGGTTAAAGTATAATTTGCTATCTGTTAAATCATTATTGAAAGTTGGGTTTACAGTAACGTTTAAGAATGATAAATGTATAATCGAAAAAGATGGAAAGGTTGTTACTGCAATATTAGAAAATGATTTATTCATTTTAAAAGAGAACCCAGCATTAGTAGCAAATTCTAACTTGGTGTACAGGAATGATAAACCACATGATGAATGTATTTATCTATTACATCGAAGACTAGGGCATATAAATTTCAGGGTGTTAAAGAAACCAGTTCAGCTATCTGAAGGAATAAAACTACAATCATGTAGTAAGTATTTGAATTTCAACGCCTGTAATCAGCAAAAGAGTAAGGTAACACCAGCAAATCGTTTTAATGGTTTTAAAACCAAAAAGCCATTAGAAGTCGTGTTTGTAGATTTGATTGGACCCAAGAAACCCAGTATTGGAGGTGCCTGTTATATTCTAAGCATAGTAGATCATTATTCTAGGTACGGATTCTGTTATCTTATGAAAACGAAATGTGAAACATTCCAGCATATTAATAACTGGCTGAGATTTGTTGAAAGGAAACAGAAGTATAAAGTGATGTGCTTAGTAACAGATAATGGTACAGAATTCACTAACCAAAGGTTAGAGAAGTTTTTGCAAGAGGCAGGTATACAGCATAAACTTTCTGCTCCACATAGACCACAACACAACGCTTATGTTGAGAGAAGGGGTCAAACATTACAAGCCATGACTAGAACAATGTTGGCAGATTCTGGTTTGCCTGAAACTTTATGGGGTGAGGCTGTTATGTGTGCTAACCATGTATTAAACAATGTGGTACATTCATCTACTGGTGAAATACCATTTACATTATGGCATGGGAGGAAACCAAATCTTAGTTACCTACACACATTTGGAGCCCCAGCTTGGGTGCATATTCCATCTACTGTGAGAAGGAAGGAACAACAAAGAGCCAGAAAAATGTTTTTCATAGGCTATGATTCAAACCATAGGTCTTTTAGATTTTGGACACAGGGAACTACTAGCGTGTACTGTAGTACAAATGCAAAATTTCTAGAGCACGAAGGATGGGAGAAACATGAGCGTGCAGATTATAGACAGGATGACAATACTGTTAGCATTGAGCATCAAATGAGTAATGATACTCCTGATGAGGATATAGATAATATAGATTCTTCTATTAAGGTTGAAGAAGAGGAGGTAGTTTTAGGGGAGGATGAAATTGAATCATCTGCAATGAGTCCTGTATTACCTAGGAGATCCAGTAGGGAAAGACATCCACCTGATAGGTATAAAGCAACGGTAGTTTGTCAGGTTAATATAGAACCTTCAAGTTATGAGGAGATTAGGTTATATCCTGAAAAAGAGCAAAATGCTTGGAAGGAGGCAATGAGTAGAGAAATCAATTCATTAACTAAATTGGGTGTTTATGAGGATGTGAAATTGCCACCTGGAGAGAAATTGATTGGTTGTCGATGGGTGTATAAAGTAAAGAAAAATATAGATGGGACAGTAACCCATAAAGCTCGCCTTGTAGCTCAAGGTTTCGCTCAAACGGAGAAGGATTTCGATGAGGTGTTTGCTCCGAGTTTAAGAGCTAGCATGTTAAGAACTATGCTAGTGTGGGCGGCAAAGAATAAGTATATTATTAATCATATAGATGTGGAGACAGCATACTTGCATGCTCCATTAAGACATACCATGTATATGAAAAAGATAAAAAGAGTTTGGCAAAGTCTAGGATTAGATTACCACAGACCTTTTTTGATATGAAAGAAGATATGGAACTAAAAGATGTTTGGAGAATACATAATCCAAAAGAATTGGACTACACTTTTTTTTCTGACAGACACAGATCCTTCTCTAGGATTGACTTCATTTTGTTATCAGATGATTTACTTGTCAAGACAAAAAGAACAAAGATTTTTCCAAGAACTTTGACTGACCATAGCCCAGTATGGATAGAAATTGAGATGGATAAGGTTGAGAGACGTTCTTGGAGATTAAATGAGAACTTGTTTAGATATGAAAAAAATACAACAGAACTTAAAAAGCATTTGAAAGAATTTTTTGAAATAAATTTGAATAAAGGTACCCCAATTGAAATTGTGTGGGACGCAAGTAAAGCTTATATGAGAGGGGTACTTATCTACATGAACTCTAAACATAGACTGTTTCGACAAAAGAAAAGATCTGAATTGGAAATAGAAATAAAGAATAAAGAACAGTTACTTATTAAAAATCCAGCAGATGAAAGAATATGTGGTGCTATAAAACTTTTGAAAGACCAATTTCAAATGCTTATGGCGGAACAAGTTGCAACAAACTTACAATATGCGAAGCACAATACATTTTGTAACGCTAATAAACCGGGCAGATGGTTGGCTTACACATTGAGGAAAAAACAAAGTATACGGACTATTGATAGTATTGATATTGGAGGGAAAGAAATTTTTCAACAAAAATTAATTAAAGAAGCTTTTGTGGACTATTATACCAAACTATATGCCAAAGAGGAGGTGCAGAATGGACTTATAGAAAAATATTTAAACGATAAAAGAGTTACAAAAATTACTGATCAACAAAAGGAAAGAATGAATTATCCTATAACAGAGGAGGAGATAATAGTAGCAATTAAACAGCTAAAAACAGCAAAAGCTCCTGGTACGGATGGTTTGACTGCAGTGTATTACAAAACTTTGCAAGCTGAAATGGTGGAACAACTTAGAGATTTATTTTGCAATATTCAACAAGGGGGTAAAATACCCCCATCATGGACAACAGCTTACATATCTTTGATACCAAAAGAACAAGTCGGTCCTAAAAAACCAGAGAACTACAGACCAATATCTCTTTTGAATACAGATTATAAAATCTATGCGAAAGTATTAGCCAACAGGTTGATGCCAGTAATCCAGGTGATTCATGATGATCAAGCGGGATTTATCGAGGGCAGACACATGAAGGATAATGTAAGGCAAGTAATAGATTTATTGGAATATCTTGAGAAGAATAAACAGATTCCTGCAGTGCTGGTCTTTTGGGATGCAGAGAAGGCCTTTGATAGAGTGGATTGGAATTTTCTACTAAAGACTTTAAAAAAGATGGATTTTGGGGATCAATTTATACAGGCGATTTCAGCAATTTACCAAGAGCAAAAGGCACAGATCATTATTAATGGAAGTTTGACAACAGAGTTTAAAATTGAAAAAGGAACAAGACAGGGATGTCCGTTGTCCCCACTTTTATTTATTCTAACACTAGAAGTCTTGCTAAATACAATACGGGACTCTAATATCTTGAAAGGTATAATGATTAGGCAAGAGGATTACAGAATAAAGGCATTTGCAGATGATCTGGTTGTTACCCTATCACAACCAATGGAATCAATAATCCTGATGAAGGACATTATACAAGACTATGGTAAAGTTTCAGGTTTTAGACTGAATGCAAAAAAGACTAAAATGATAGCTAAAAACATGACACAAGATCGTAAACATGAGCTTGAAAGGAGGGCAGGTTTTGAGACTGTACCTAAGGTAAAATATCTAGGAGTTCAGGTTGCAGAATCAAACATGAAATTGTTTCAAAATAACTATGAGGTGTTGTGGCGAGAGGTGCAGAAAGACATGGAGACTTGGAAAAAACTGCAGCTGTCTCTACTTGGAAGAATAGCAGCAGTTAAGATGAACATTTTGCCAAGATTTCTTTTTTTGTTTCAAATGATTCCGGTGCTTAAAAGTGATAAACAATTGAAAGTCTGGCAAACTGGACTCAATAAGTTTGTCTGGAACGAGAAAAAGCCGAGAGTGAAATTGAAAATTATGCAAGATGTTCCAGAAAGAGGAGGTCTTAAACTTCCAAACCTACAGTTATATTATGATGCAGCAGCTTTAACTTTAACAAGTGATTGGTTTGGAAGTAAAAAGGCTGGAATATTGAATGCAGAAAGTTTTGATCTTGAATTTGGATGGCATGCTTACTTATTTTATGATGACAAAGTTGATAAAGTATTTAAAAGTCATATACTTAGAGACTCTTTGATGAGAGTTTGGAAGAAGCACCGACTCAAATGGGATTATAAAATACCGTTATGGCTGGATCTTGGTCATACTTTGTGGAATACAAATATAATGTCACTCGGGGGGTTTTTATACAAAGAGGTTCTTTTTACAGATGCGGGCAGATGGCAGCTGAAGACATTGCAGACACTGTTGGACGAAGGGATTAATTTAACTTGGTTACAATATAATCAATTACAATTGAGATGGAAAGAGGACCAAAAAACTGGTATTATGTTGCACGAGGAAGAATTGGTTAGACATATAAAAGAGAAAGGTCCAATGCATATCAAAAGGCTTTATAATGTTTTGCTAGAAAGGGATTCAGAAACTGAATTAGTTAAAGATTGTATGATTAAGTGGGCACAAAATTTTGAAGAACCAGTGATGTTGGAAACATGGGAAAAAATTTGGGTTCAGAATGTTAAATTTACACAGTCGCAGAACCTGAGGGAAAATTTCTATAAAATGTTTTATAGATGGCATTTAGATCCCAAAAAGTTGTCATGTATGTACCCTAATGTTCAGCCAAAATGTTGGAGATGTGAATGTTTGGATGCTACGTATTATCATGTTTGGTGGACCTGTAGGAAAGTTAAGGCTTTTTGGATAAAAATTTGGTGGGTCATGCAGAATGTTTTGAAGAAAAAAATTCAATTCTCTCCACAACTGTTTTTATTGGGTATAGTTAAGGGTTTTACATCGGGTGAAACAAAATTGATATTGTATATGATAACAGCAGCAAGATTGTTGAAAGGTAAATATTGGAAAAATGAAGCTTTGCCCACTATTGAGGAATGGACTTTGAAGATGGCCAGTTTTGCAGAGATGGCGAAGATTTCAGCATACTTAAAAGATTGTTCACAAGAGACTTATGAATGGGAATGGAAAAGGTGGATAGAATATGTTCAGAACAAATATCAAACTAGAAAGTATCAAATAGCTTTTATTTGAAAATAATGTATTAGAAATATTTTAATGTAATGAGGTAAAAAGAAAAACTATACAGGGGAGGGAGGGGTTCAAGTTTTTACATAAGTGTCATATTAAGGGTTTTTTTTTGTGTGTTTTTTTTTATCTTTCTTTACCAGTTATGAGTATATTATAGGGAAGTCTGGGGGGAGGGGAGGGTTAGGGAGGGTTAGGGAGGTTGGGAAGTTTGGGGGGGCTGGTGGGGGGGGGGAAAGGGGTGAAAATGTAATTGTAAAACTTTTGCAATAAAAAAAAAAAAAAAGAAAATTTCTCTTTATTTCTAGGTTGAATCTCTCCTTGATCAGTTTTCATCCATTATTCCTTGTTTGGCCTCCGGGTGCTTGACACCCCTCCTCTCTGTGGCAGCCCCTCAAATATTGGAACACTGCGTATCTGGATCCGTTCCAGTCGGGCTTCAGGCCTGGGTACAGCACGGAAACGGCATTGGTTGCGTTGGTTGATGATCTCTGGAGGGCTTGGGACAGGGGTTGTTCCTCTGTCCTGGTCCTATTAGACCTCTCAACGGCTTTTGATACCATCGACCATGGTATCATGCTGCACCGGCTAGAGGAGTTAGGGGTGGGGGGCACCGTCCTATGGTGGTTCTCCTTCTTTCTCTCTGACCGGTCGCAGTCCGTGTTGACAGGGGGGCAGAGGTCGACCCCGAGGCCCCTTGTATGTGGGGTGCCACAAGGGTCGGTCCTCCCGCCCCTTCTGTTCAACATTTATGTGAAGCCGCTGGGTGAGATCATCCGTGGTTTCAGGGTGAAGTACCACCAGTACGCTGACCACACTCAGCTGTACATCTCCACCCCGGTCCACCCCAATGATGCCCTTGAAGTGATGTCCTGGTGCCTGGAGGCTGTACGGATCTGGATGGGGAGAAACAGACTCAGGCTCAACCCATCCAAGACCAAGTGGCTGTGGTTTCCGACATCCCGATATAGTCAGTTGGTGCCATCACTGACTATTGGGGGCGAGTCATTGGCCCCCACGGAGAGGCCTTGCAACCTGGGTGTCCTCCTGGACTCACGGCTGTCTTTGGAAGAGCACTTGACTGCTGTGGCCAGGGGGACTTTTTATCAGGTCCGCCTGATTCTCCAGTTGCGTCCCTTTCTGGATCGGGACTCGTTAAATACGGTCACTCATGCCCTCGTCACTTCCCGCCTGGACTACTGCAATGCTTTCTACATGGGGCTCCCCTTGAGGAGCACCCGGAGGCTCCAGCTGGTACAGAATGCGGCTGCGCGGTTGGTTATGGGAGCGGCATGGCACTCCCATGTGACCCCCCTCCTGCGTGAGCTGCACTGGCTCCCGGTGGTCTTCTGGGTGCGCTTCAAGGTTTTGGTTACCACCTTTAGAGCGCTCCATGGCATCGGACCGGGATATTTACGAGACCGCCTTCTGCTACCAATAGCCTCTCACCGACCAGTACGCTCCCATAGAGAGGGGCTTCTCAGGGTGCCGTCGGCCAAACAGTGTCTGGAGGCCCCCAGGGGGAGACCCTTCTCTGTGGGGGCACCTACCATCTGGAACGAGCTCCCCCCGGAGATACGGAGGATCCCGGATCTGCGCACGTTTCGTCGTGCTCTCAAAACATTTTTATTTCAGCAGGCTGGCCTGGCCTAACTCTCCCTTTTAAATTTTTAAATCATTTAATCTGTTTTACAAATTGGGTGTTTTAAATTTGTTTTCGGCCAAAATATTTAATAATTTTAATGGACTTTTAATGTTTGTATTATATGTATTTTATCTTGGCTGTTCACCGCCCTGAGTCCCCCGGGAGTAGGGCGGTATAGAAATTTGATAAATAAATAAATAAATAAATAAATAAATAAATAAATAAATAAATAAATTGCTATCATGTCTCCCCTGGTCCTTCTCTTCACTAGACTAGCCATGCCCAGTTCTTGCAACCGTTCATTTGTAACCGTCCAGTCCCCTAATCATCTTGATTGCTGTTCTTTGCACTTTTTCTAAAGTCTCAACATCTTTTTTATAGTGTGGTGAGGAAAACTGGGTTCAGTATTCTAGGTGTGGTCTTACTAAGGCTTTATAGAGTGGTATTAGTACCTCACTTGATCTTGATTGTATCCCTTTGTTAATGCAATTTAGGATTGCATTGGCTTTTTTGGCTGCCGCCACACATTGTTGGCTCATATTGAACTGGTTGTTCACCAAGACTCCAAGATCCTTCTCACAGTTAGAATAGAATAGAATAACAGAGTTGGAAGGGACCTTGGAGGTCTTCTAGTCCAACCCCCTGCCCAGGCAGGAAACCCTACACCACTTCAGACAAATGCCTATCCAACATCTTCTTTAAAAAAAGTTACTGCTATGAAGCCTGATTTCACCCAGTCTATATGTGTACTTTTTATTTTTCTTGCCTAAGTGTAAGACATTACTTTTCTCTGCATTGAATTTCATTTTGTTAGAGAGGGCCCAGTGTTCAAGTCTGCCAAGAAACTGGAAAAGTCAAATATCCAATTAAAGGAAAATTAAGGGACAAGCCAAAGATTAAGTGAAGCACGTGTGAGCTAAAGGGAACAAAGTAGATTGGGACTTGCCAGAAAGTCCAACCCAAATTGGGTTTCTCGCTGATCCATCCAAGTCCATCTTCATGACCTTCCTTTCTCTCAGCCATATGTTGTCAACCTTACTCCTTGTCCTTTTTGCATTCAGTTGAGAAAACTTTCCTCTCCCCCATCCCAAATGTTTGCCGTACATTATTTCAGAAATCTACTATCACCTCCCTGTTCTGCATTGGTGTTTTTGATCTGTGTATAAGGCTGACCGACTCAGAAATAACTTCCACATTTCCTTTCAGCTTCTTGGAGCACGCTACAACTTCCTTTTCTTTTGAGCTCTCTTTTGACCAGAAAGAATAGAGAGGCAGTTGCACAAGAAATGCAACTATTTCCTTTGCATATTTTGTTCTAAAAAACACATATAATTACAAAACCACTCTAACAGTCCTCCAAATCTCATATAGGGGTGTGTGTGTGTGTGTTTCTGTCTGTCTATGTGTGTGTTTATATATGTGTGTGTGTATATATGTGTGTGTGTGTATATATATATATGTGTGTGTGTGTGTGTGTGTATCTATCTACCATGTTTCCCTGAAAATAAGACCCTGTCTTATTTTATTATTTTTTTTGAAACCTGAAATAAGCGCTTGGCCTTATTGCCATGCACTCAAAAGCCCAATTGGTCTTATTATCAGGGGATGTCTTATTTTGGGGAAAACGGGGTAACTATATATATATATGTGTGTGTGTGTGTGTGTGTGTGTGTGTGTGTGTGTGTGTGCCTTATATTAAGCAAAATATTCTCACACTTAATGTCTCCTGAATAAGCATCTAAGGAACCATAATTTGGAGGCTTAACGTGCTAATATATCCTTGTATTGTTAACGTGACCTTCTACTTTAACTAAATGAAGAGTTAGGTGTTCGAAATACAGGGAATCTATTCTGCAAATCCAAACTTTCTCACCTGACCTAAATTCTGTAATATGGACAATATTACTGAGACAAGTTTCAGCCTCTGACTTATTTAGTTTTATTAAATTATATTAATAGAGTAGAATAGAATAACAGAGTTGGAAGGGACCTTGGAGGTCTTCTAGTCTAAACCCCTGCTTAGGCAGGAAACCCCTACACCACTTCAGAAAAACGGTTATCCAACATCTTCTTAAAAATTTCTAGTGTTGGAGCATTCACAACTTCTGCAGGCAAGTTTTTCCACTGATTAATTGTTCTAACTGTCAGGAAATTTCTCCTTAGTTCTAAGTTGCTTCTCTCCTTGATTAGTTTCCACCCATTGCTTCTTGTTCTATCCTCAGGTGCTTTGTCTTTTTGTTGTTGTTGTTGTTGTTGTTGTTGTTGTTGTTGTTGTTGTTGTTGTTGTTATATTTCACACTGCAAAGCCCTTACAAGAGTAGAAATTTGGGGCTGCTTTTAGTATGAATAGTAGGACTTTGCCACAATGACTTTTATCTATTCCCCTCAGAAGCAAGTCCAAAATAATTAGTCACTAGCATCTACAGCAGGGCTGTTAAATTCACAGCCCGTGGGCCAGATCCGTCACCAGCTGGCCACGCCCACACCCGGTTTAGCGGAGCGGGGGAAGTCACAATACATTATGTGATTGTAGGAAGAAATATCCTTCTGGGTTCAGCTCCAAGTGGGGAAAAAGACACTGGAAACATGGAGACTGCTTGGAAAGATGGTTTAATGGTGGACAGGATCACATGGTTTGAGTTCCTGAACAGAAAAGGGGCGAGACGCAGGGAGTCCCGGGTTTTATGCCCTCTCTGGCTTTGAACTTCCTGGGGCCCAGAAAGAGTATCCTGATTGGTTGTCAGACTCCCAGGGGGTGGGGGTCTTAGCTAGCCTTGCTGGCTGATGTAATCTTCCCAGGTGCCATGTGGTGAGTTTCTGTTGCTAGATGGGTCCTATTGTGTTAGTTTCTGTTTCTAGGTGGGTCCTATTGTGTTGCAGATGATGGTCCATTGACAAAGATTGAGTTTCTGCCTCTGGCCCTTTGACAAAGGGTGGGGGCAGGAAGATGGGAGCTGCTTCGTCTTTAAAACATGCTTCTCCATTTCTCATCCAGGGAAACATAATATTCTGCCTTTTTAATATTTCCCAAAATATTTCATTCCTCTAGGAAAGGGGTGGGTGCTAACTTCTTACAATCCCTCCTTTTTTTTTTCTTTCAAAATGTGAGTTTTGAAACAAGTTCTTGGCAAAAGATTAAAATTGATCAGACCAGGGAGACTTGATGGGTGCTTTCAATTGTTCTAATGCAAAGGGGAAGGCATTGATAGAGGCAACAGAAAAGGCTCCCAAAAGCTTTCAACCATGAAGGTCTAGCAGCCAGGGGAAAAGTTCTGGTAAGAACGTCTTACATGATGATGCCATGATGACATGGCTTTGACACCCCTGATATACAGAGGAGGAGGAGGAAATAACATCATATGTGCTATGATGTCATCAGGGCTCCTCATGGATCTTTTGGGCCATATTTATTTATTTACATTTATTAAAGGAAGGAGTCACTGGAGAAGAGCCCAATGCTGGTAACGATTGAGGGCAAAATTAGAAGGGGACGACAGAGAATGAGGTGGCTGGATGGAGTCACTGAAGAAGTTGGTGTGAGCTTAAATGGTCTCCAGGGGATGGTAGAGGACAGAAAGGCCTGGAGGAACATTGTCCATGGGGTCGCAATGGGTCGGACCAGTGATGGTATTCAGCTGGTTCTATTTGGTTTGGGCGAATCAATAGCAGCGGCTGCAGGAGGCTCCGCCCACTCACCCAGATGTCATCATGTCCCATTTATCTACGTTTTTGATGCTCTGCACTTGCGCGGAGGTAGGCGCTCAAATTTGCAAACTGGTAGCGAAGGTAAGTGAATACCACCCCTGGGTCGGACATGACTTCGTGACTAACAACAACAATTAAATGTATGTGCTGTTCACCTTGCATTGTGAGGAGACACCGAGAAGTTTACAACATAAGCCCCTTTTCAGTGACATCAAAAAATGCAGTTGAGAGAACCTTCCTACGATATATGCAGGATCAATGCTTCCTTTGACAAACCGAAGTAATTCAGCTTTCTGGACGGTCACCAAGTATTTTTTTAAAAAAACTTTATTTGTTTACTTAATCTCTGGTCTTATTTCTTAAACATCTTCAAAGGAGCAGAACAGAGTTTGGGGAACATGCAGAAATGGGATGAAATCTACACATATCCATCCTCTTTTGATTTGTTTCTCTGTATCAACCAGATGTGTTTTCCAGAGCAGGGGTCTACAACCTTGGCAACTTTAAGACTTGTGGACTTCGACTTCCAGAATTCTGGGAAAGCTTTGCTGGCTGAGGAATTCTGGAAGTCATTTCTAAATGAAATGAAAACAAAGTCCTTAAAACACCAGTCTTTAGTTTATCTCTGACCTTGGGATAATTAGGCAAACTGCCAAAGGCTTTTCTTGGCAACAGTTCAGGAACAGAAGAAATAACTACAGCCAAACAAGAAGCAATTATCTCAATGGTTGTTTTCCGGCAAAGAGGCCAAGAGCCGTTGCTGGCCTTTTAAGCCTTATGGGAGGGGCCAATCATCTCTTGGCCCTACTCCCGAGTCGTCCTCTCTGCTTTAGCTGCTCCTGCCTTCTGGCAGCTCTTCTCATACATGCACTAGGAACAGGCTCCTCCTGTTCCTCTGCCTCTCTACTGTCAGCCTCTGGAGGCTCCGAAGTCCGCACATCACTCCCCAGTGGCCCTGGCCCCATCTCTGCCTCCAATGCAGAGCCCTCATCTGGGCCTTCCCCAGCCTCCAGGACTGGCCCATGTTCTTCCTCAGCCTCATCGCTGTCCGACTCCGCTGCCAGCTCCGCAGGCTGCTGGCGGACCACAACAGTCATGGTTAGAGAAGCATCTCCTATTATCATCATTCCTCTACAGTGGGATGGGGTTGGGCAGAGAATAAGTCTGAAGCCTTTCTCCATTAGAGAAAGGATGAGAGGTAGTTTAGATAGAAGGCGAAATGGGTAGCATGGCAACCCTCTTGCTGGTTTTGAGGAAACAAACAGGATGGACATGACAGAAAACTCTGGACAGATGTGTAGGATAGACATAACATCCTGGGAAACTGAGGTTCTTACTTAGATAGCCATATGCAGTAGTGGCCAAAATTGTGGAAACCTTTTGGGAAAAATGTATTTTCTAAAACTAGCTAATAACACCACTTTTTGGGGGAGTGGTACCATAAAATTATATATCAATGGAAAGATAATTTAATCAAGAATGTAATGCAATAACTTTTATGAAGGATTTGCTATTAGAATAGCAATTACAGTATAAAGAAGAAAAGTGAAACACGTAGAAAAAACGAGATATACAAAAATGATCACCATGTCAGTTAATACTTAGTTGGGTAACCTTTAGCATGAATTACGGCCTTACAACATCTTCCCATGGAGTTTATTTATTTATTATTATTTATTAATTTTATTTCTATACCGCCCTTCAGCCTGATTAAAAGCACAAAGACAGACAAAATTTAAAAATAATTAAAATTATTAAATAATTGGCTCAATTTTAAAACCCCCAAATTTAAAATCCCACATTTAAAACCAATTAAAATCTTTACATTGATAGCCCGGCCTGGCGGAACAACAAGGTTTTGAGGGCACAGCGAAATACACAGAGATCGGAGATCTTACGCATTTCTGGGGGCAGTTCATTCCAAAGGGCAGGGGCTCCCACAGAGAAGGCCCTCCCCCTGGGTGTCGCCAGCCAACATAATTTGGCCGATGGCACCCTGAGGAGACCCTCTCTGTGGGAGCGGACTGGCCGGTGGGAGGCTACTGGTGGCAGAAGATGGTCTTGAAGGTACCCAGGTCCAATGCCATGGAGCGCTTTAAAGGTGGTAACCAACACCTTGAATCGCACCCGGAAGACCACTGGGAGCCAGTGCAGGTCGCGTAGGAGGGGTGTCATGTGGGCACAACGAGTTGCGCCCATAACCACCCGTGTGGCCGCATTCTGGACCAGTTGGAGCCTCCGGGTGCTTTTCAAGGGGAGCATTACAGTAGTCCAGTCGGGAGGTGACAAGGGCATGAGTGACTGTGCGCAAGGCGTCGCGATCCAGAAAGGGCTGCAACTGGTGAATCAGGCAAACCTGATAAAAAGCCTCCCTGACCACGGCCGTCATATGTTCTTCTAAAGACAGCCGTGCATCCAGGAGGATGCCCAGATTGCGAGCCCTCTCTGTGGGGGGCAAGGACTCACCCCCAATAGTCAGCGATGGCACCAGCTGACTATATCGCGATGCCGGGAACCACAGCCACTCAGTCTTGGAGGGGTTAAGTCTGAGCCTATTTCTCCCCATCCAGACCCGCACGGCCTCCAGGCAGCGAGACATCACATCAAGGGCATCGTTGGGGTGGTCTGGGGTGGAGATATACAGCTGAGTATCATCAGCGTACAGGTGGACTCTCACCCAAAACCACGGATGATCTCACCCAGCGGCTTCACATAAATGTTGAACAGAAGGGGCGAGAGGACCGACCCTTGCAGCACTCCCCATGCGAGGCACCTCGAAGTCGACCTCTGCCCCCGCCAACACGAACTGCGAGCGGTCAGAGAGGAAGGAGGAGAACCACTGCAAAATGGTGCCCCCTATTCCTAACCCCCTCAACTGGTGCAGCATGATACCATGGTCGATGGTATCAAAAGCCGCTGAGAGATCTAACAGGACCAGGACAGAGGAACAACCCCTGTCCTGAGCCCTCCAGAGATCATCCACCAACGTGACCAATGCCATTTCTGTGCTGTACCCCTGCCTGAAGCCCGACTGGTATGGGTCCAGATAGATAGCTTCATCCAGGTGCCTGGGCAGTTGTCGTGCCACCACACTCTCAACAACCTTCACCACAAAACGAAGGTTGGAGACCGGACGGTAGTTGGCTAATTCAGCCGGGTCCAGGGAAGGCTTCTTGAGGAGGGGCCTCACCACCGCCTCTTTCAAGGCAGTGGGAAAGGCACCCTCACTCAGAGAAGCACTTATAATCCCCTGGAGCCAGCCTCGTGTAACCTCCCAGGAGGCCAGTACCAACCAGGAGGGACACGGGTCCAATAAACATGTGGCGGCACTAATCTTACCCAGAACCCTGTCCACATCCTCAGGAGCCACAGGATCAAACTCTTCCCAGATAATGTTCTCAAGACCTACCCTCGTCTCCTCCCCCGGACTCACCCCAAGACTCAACCAAGTCTTTTAGTTCTGCAGCTGTTATAATGTGAAACCAAGATTGAGTGATTGCTTCTATTAACTGGGTTTTATTGCTGGGTCGCTTCTGACTAACAAGTTTCTTTAGTCGATGTAGGAGCCTGTAGTCTGCTATGTGTAGGACTGTTTCCTTATCTTGGATGGCAAACCTCAGATAAGGAAGGTTACTCACATGTAGGCACCAGGAAATGACATTAAGACCCTAACTCTATAAACAAGAGGAACAGGAGGAAAGGAAGTGGGATGTGTGTTAACCCTAGATAACATTATAAGTGCTTAAGCAAAGCAGTAATGGTTAACCAAAGACTCTAGTTACCTGGAAGATTCTGTAGCCAATGAGATGCTGCCAAGTACACTGTAACTTGAAAGTAACAAACTATATAATGTCACTATGTAAGACAATAAAGTTACCCCCACATACATCCTCAACCTGTGTGTGTGTGTGGTCACTACAAGTGGCGCCCGAACAGGGACCCTTACTCCGTCCAGCAAGGACTGGTGCACCGTCAGCCTTCGTGGCTTCTCCAACCTTCTAAAGGTTTCTGTAAGTAATGGGCTCCTCGCTTTCTGAGGAACAAAGAAAGCATGTGGAAGAATTAAGCTATTTACTTAAGAAAAATTACATTGATGTGCCACAATGCAGTCTCTTAAGGCTGGTCCAGGAGATTGCAAATAAGTGTTTATGGTACCCAGAAAAGGGATCTTTAAGATTATCTGATTGGGAAAAAATTGGGAAAGTTTTACATACTGAACCAAGAGCTAAGGTAGAGATTTTGCAGGTATGGCATTTATGTAGATATGCAGTGGAAAAATTTGGAATTGCTGAACTGTTTCTTTTAACTCCTTCACCTCCAAGTTATTCCAATGCTGTTGTCTGTCCTCCTTCCTCTCCAGAATATGTGATTCTGCCTCTTTCAGCTCTTACTGACATAGGTCAGATTACTAAACCTTCTACCTCTGTTGTTCAGTCTTCTTTTCAGAAGATGGTGAAATCCTGTAAACAGGATTCCTCCATGCCTGGGGAAGAAATTGCAGAATTGTTGTCTGTATGTCCTGTACAATATCATCAGGGCCAGGGCCAATTGGCAGGACAGCAGATTGCAGAATGGGAAGGACTGCCTTATCAAATTTTAAGAGAAAAGGCTGTCACTGATTATGGTATTAGTGGTAATTTTGCCAGAGGCTTGGTAGAGGGGACAAAAGAGTGCCTTCCCCATAGCCATGTCTCCTCCCCTAGTCTCTCTTCCACAGTTCCAGCCACAGCAGGTAATGCTGGGCTTGATTTAATAACTCAGGAATCTGTGGAATTTAAATTTCTTTTGGAAGTTAAATTTATTCCTTCTCAATTTAAAGGCTCTTTTCCCTCTGGTTTAGTGGGTCCTTTGCAATGTGGTCTTCCTAATCCTAATTTAATTCCTAATTTTTATAAATTGTTGGTGGTTGATTTAAAAGATTGTTTCTTTACTATTCCATTTCAGGATAAAGAAAAATTTGCTTCAATTCCTGCTCAAACTATGCTTCCTCCAGCTACCTTCTCATAAAAAGGGGTGCTTTGTAGTCACTGGTGTTATTGATTCTGATTACATTGGAACTCTTTTTATTCAGGCTTGGGTGAATAAAACTTCTTCAAATTCTTCCTGATCGATCCTCTATTGCTTAATTCTCTCTATTACTTCCTTTTGCCCTTTGTTATTCATACTAATATTTGGGGTCGGGACCTCCTTTCTTTTTTAAATACAAAATTGATTTTGGATGATGGCTCTTCTCCTTAAGTGACTCTCTGCTGCCCCCGTGTGGTGTTTTTAATAATAGCATGCCAACTAAACGATATCATTGGTGTGTTTTACCACAGGGCATGCTTAATTCTCCTACTTTGTGCCAGCATTTCGTGAGAAATTTCCATCTTATTTGGTATATCATCGTATGGATGATATTTTAATTGGAGTTAAAAAATATAACTTAATTGGCTTTCTGAAATATAAAATGGTTTATGTGTCTATGGATTGTAAATTGATCAGAATAAATACAGCTGCACGTTTCTTATCTGTACTTAGGACATAAACTGTTGCAGTTTTCTTTCTGCTCCAGCTTTTCCTCATTTAAAGTTAGCAAAAGTTATTTCTTTAGTAAATTTGAAACAATTGCTGGGTACTATTAATTGGATTGACTCATATTTTTGTTACCTACGCATTTACTTAATCCATTATTTGAATTATTGACTAAAAAGAAAGAGCCAGGAGATTTAATTATAGTTTCATCTGTAGTATGTGCTACAGTTGAGAAAATTAATAACAACTTGAGTATCTAATTTGTGGATTGAATCTCTCATAGAGATTGTCAGTTATTTCTTAATATTTCCTCCTAGTAAACTACATAAAAATATTGGGAGTTTTAGAACAACAAAAAGTAAATTGTATTGAATGATTTTATTTGCCTCATTACCATTAAAAAAAAATGTTTTACCCTTGTTGAAAGATATGAGAAAAGCAGAAACTTAGGCAGAGTTTCAGCCCAAATTTTTATCAATGAGCCATTAAGAAGCTGAAGCCACCTTATTTTCCACAACAAAGGAAGGAAAAAATTTACAGGGGCCAGCAACATTTAAAGCAGATATGGGACACAGGAAAGAAAAGCAAACACCAAAGAAGGAAAAGAAATCAAGTTAAAGTAACTAGAATTTTTAACACATGAGGAAAGGAGAAAAACACAGAAATAGCAAGCTGAATAATTATAGGGAATGAACAACTACAAAGTGCTAGGAAAAACAGAGAGTAGACTATAAAACAATTATTTATTAAGAATTTCAAAAGACTTTAAAGGGTCACATAGAAAATCAAAAGATGTTTTAGGATATAAAAAAGGGTTACTCTTACAGTTTAAACAGGCTAGCCTCGAAACACTGTGCTTGATTTATTTCTTGTCTGTCTTCCTATAAACAATAAATTGATTCTAATCTCAAGCAGCTCCACGCAGCACCAAATGGCAAACACACAGCTCAATTAAAACCTGTTATTCTCCCCATTCATGTAAATCTGTGGGGGAGAGATTTGATGTTGCAGTCTCAAGCAGCTGACCTCCAATCATTTTGAAGCAATCTCCCAGCTGGGAGTTTTGAATCCAAGAAGGGAAAGCTTTGCCTCCTAGCAATCCTTAAAGGGAAAGGCTTCTTTTTCATTCCAACACTTTTATTTAAGCTATTGCTGAAATTATAACCTTGGGGCGTACTTAAGCCTGTCGAAGAAATGGAACTGACTTAATAAGTATCTTTCTTTCTATCTTAAAATCTGACTTTAACTTTTATTTTCAGAATAATTTATTTCTTTAGTGTGCTTTAATTGACTATGTAGGCTGTATTTCATATCATCTATCTATAGATCCTAGGTTTATTTGCTTAATGATTCATCTATTGTTTTCCTTCTCCACTATCGCAAGCTCTTTGTTTTTCTGATGGGGGAGGAACGAGAGGAGTGATTGCTTACAAAGATCCTCATGAGGAATTCTGGAAAGTTTTCTCTCAATGTTCAGAATTGTCTATTGTTATCTTAGCTTTCCACATTTTTCCTTAACAGATTTTAATTT
Source organism: Pituophis catenifer annectens (assembly GCF_029215685.1). Lineage (NCBI taxonomy): Eukaryota > Metazoa > Chordata > Lepidosauria > Squamata > Colubridae > Pituophis > Pituophis catenifer. The sequence continues at coordinate 107,281,607 of NW_027256885.1, read as the reverse complement.
GATCTCTGATTTTCAGTATGTGTGTTAACTGATTTTTAATTTCCCTAGTGCATATGTTACACTATCTTTGGATGATGATCTTCTGTCTCTCTTTTTGACATTACAGCAAGTTTTGCAAATTAGAAAGAATCAAATTTATATTGTACATATTAGGAGTCATCAGTCTTTCCCAGGTATGTTATCAGAAGGAAATGCTGTTGCAGACAACGGAGCAGCATGTGTTATCTGTTACTCCATGGAAAAGTCATTCATATTTTCATCAAAATGCAAAATCTTTGGCAAAACAGTTTCATATTCCTTTGGCACGGGCTCAGAATATTGTATGAGCGTGTCCCTCCTGTCAACAGTCAGCTATTCCGTTCCCCAGTGGGGTCAACCCTAGGGGTACCTCTGCCAATTTACTTGGAATTATCTAACTCTTGTAGATTCTTTTTCAGATGTTCCTGTTAATGTTCATTTTCATGCAATAGAACCACTGACAAGACCGCTAGTAAAGTATTGTCTTGCTCCTAATCCTGAGTAACAACCTTCGCCAATCACATGGGAGCAAGTGAAGGCTACAACATACCAAGCTCAACAACAATTGAGTCAAGCTGATCTACCTCAAACTCCTGAAAATCTAGTTGCTGTTTTTGCTATTATTACAGCTAATTCTGTCACAATTCTTTTTTGTATTCTCTTGTCTTCTCTTAGTTGTTACTGCTTTGAATAATACTCAACACTCAACTTAATCCTAAACTTAATTCTGTTCGTTGGTGTTATCTTCGTACTAATCAATATACTAGAGGCTTATGTTTTTGTATGTTATGCTCGCCATACTTGGCTTAACAATTGGAATGATTATGCTAAGGCTTGACATATTTTATTGAAAGTAGGGAATTATAGTTATTGTACTGACTATTATTGGTTATGGGGAACCTTTAATTCTTCTTTGTATGGGCCTAATATTGTGCCTGAAATGTATCCTGATAATTTTCCTATTTTTAACGCTTCTATGTGGTTCTTTTTTGACAAATATGCAACCAATGTACACCCTCAGAACTATCAGTGTGCTGCTATTGGCTACTTTTCCCTACCTGTGCAGATTGGTGCTCTCTCTTCTTCTTCACGACAATGACGTTCTCTATTAGGTCCTACATGTAATGATGAAGTTATCATTGATACACAACTGTCCTCTCTCAATACCTTTGGCTGTGCTGTGGCTGGAGCTATTACTGGGGTGATCACCTTAGGGGCTTACCCTGGAATAATAGCTCAAGAAAATAGCCATTCTATCCTGGGTTTAACATGTCGTCTGGAGAAATCAATTAATGCCACTGCTGCTATTGTTCGTGATCTCCAACATGAAATTGAAGACCTGAATCAGGATGTGCTCCAGCAACGTTTGCTATTGACTATTTCTTAGCACAACAAGGAGATTTTTGTAAACTTGTTGGCCATCGTGGATGTGCTGTTCATTTTCACTCTTTGAACAGAACCATTGAAGATGAACTTGCTAAACTCCAATCATATTTTCAGAATAATGTTCATGCTAATTCCTTTTCTTTTGACTGGTTGACCTGGCTTAAGCAGTTGTTTTTTTTATGCTGTGATTATTATTGTCATGTTAGTTGCTTGCTGTTGTTTCATTCAGTGTATTCCCTCATCAATTCTATGTTTCGTCCTGTTCCTCTTTTTCTGCCTCCTCATCAGATGCGATATATACAAAAACATTTGTTCCCTCAAAATTAAATAAAAAGAGAGGATATGTAGGAGCCTGCAGTCTGCTATGTGTAGGACTGTTTCCTTATCTTGGATGGCAAACCTCAGATAAGGAAGGTTACTCACATGTAGGCACCAGGAAATGGCATTAAGACCCTAGCTCTATAAACAAGAGGAACAGGAGGAAAGGAAGTGGGATGTGTGTTAACCCTAGATAACATTATAAGTGCTTAAGCAAAGCAGTAATGGTTAACCAAAGACTCTAGTTACCTGGAAGATTCTGTAGCCAATGAGATGCTGCCAAGTACACTGTAACTTGAAAGTAACAAACTATATAATGTCACTATGTAAGACAATAAAGTTACCCCCACATACATCCTCAACCTGTGTGTGTGTGTGGTCACTACAAGTCGGCTCCGTAGATTTTCAATTGGGTTAAGGTCTGGGCTATTCCCAAGCCATTCCAGCAGTGGAATAGGATTACCTTGAAACTCCAAAAGAAAAAGTGGTGTTATTAGCCATCAAACCTCACAAATACACTTTTCCCAAAAGGTTTCCACAATTTTGGCCACTACTGTAAAATAGATTAGTCCATGGAATCAATTATCATAGGACATACAGCTCTCCAAAATGTAAATGTGGAACAGATAAATAAAAGGAATGAGCATTACAGAGAGCATGGTAACTCAATAGGTAGTCTCACTCTTTTGCCCAAACTCTTTATCTTGGAGTACCGGATAAATAAATGGACCGATAAGAGGACAGACACTAAGTAGAAGAAAGATGGTGAAGCAACTGATATCCAGTCCCCCCAACACAGTAAATGTTAGAGCTTGGGAATGGTCATTTAGCAACTTCTTCAGGACCACAGGTGCTCCAGTCTTGGAGTGATGATGGTATGAGCTCCTTGAAGCCTCTTGACCGCAAAGAGCAGGTGGACAGAAGATTTAATGAGGACTCTGCCTTGAGTTATAGGAGGCCCCTAATCGAAGACTGAAAGAAAAAACAGGCAGAAGTTTAAAAAAAAAAAAAGGAAACTCATATTCTAATTCAGGGGTGGGCAAATGTGGCCCTTTTACAGCCTGTGGACTTCAACTCCCAGAATTCCTGAGACAGCTTGGCTGGGAGTTGAAGTCCACAGGTTGTAAAAGGGCCACATTTGCCCACCCCTGTTCTAATTCATCAATGTCAAAGTCCTCAGAAGCTGGCCCAGCTGTCGGGTGCGTGATCCTGGACATCTTCTCTTTCTCTGGGTTGACTTCTTGAAGCTTTATGAACTTCAGAATTCTGGTTGCTTCTCAGCTCTGTCCTCCTTTGCAGGATAGCTCCGGAAAGTCACTTAAGTCCCTGCCAATGATCTCAGTAACTGGGGAGAGTAGTCAGAAAAAAGAAAGGGAGAGAGAGAGCCAATTTATAACAGTAACAGAGTTGGAAGGGATCTTGGAGGTCATCTAGTCTCCTTTCGAACCGCCAAACTGCTTACCTTTCTGATTGACAAGCTCAGTGTCTTAGTCACTGAGCCACCTAGTCAGGTGTAGGAAAGCTCACCATACAACAGCTTGTGAACTCACTAGGTGGCCTTAACCAAGCCACTGAAATTTCTGAGGCTTAGTCTGCAATACTTGTCATTGTGGGAAATTTATTATGAGCAACCGTGCTGGAATCATAATTCCCAAGATCTGTTTTGAACAAGGGTAGTGCCTCCCAGGCCCCCTGTGAGTGGATAAAGGCCTTCTAATTCTTATCTGCTAGTTGGCTGTTCCATTGCTGGCTTAAGTCAATCAACTCAGGAGCAAAGGACAAGGAGACTGGGCAGAAACATTGGGTAGCAATTTACCGTATTTTTCGGAGTATAAGACGCACCTTAGTTTTTGGGGAGGAAAATAAGAAAAAAGCTGATTGGCAGGTGGATCGGCCTCCCGGAATACCCCCAATCAGCTGTTCCCAGAGGTGAATTTTAGCAACAGGTTCCTTGGTTGTGAGCTCTGTGCCTTGCTTTTTTTTTTTTTGCTTTTTTTTCTGCCTCTGAAACTTCTGAAACTCAGTTTCAGAAAAAACTTTTTTTCCTGCCTCTGAAAGCCTCCAAAACAGAGCTTCAGAAAAAAGCTCTGTTTGGGGGCTTCTTTTCTGAAGCTCTGTTTGGGGGCCTTTTTTTCTGAAACTCTGTTTGGGGGCTTCTTTTTTGAAGCTTCATTTCTGATGCTTTTTTCAGCCTCTGAAACCTCCGTTTGAGAAGCTGGGTGGAGCTACATTCAGAGTATAAGACGCACCCAGATTTTCCCTCTTTTTGGGGGGAAAAAGGTGCGTCTTATACTCTGAAAAATACGATAAGTTTCATGCTCAAATCTGGAGGGATTTGAAGGGGGAAGTAATCAAACTGTCACAGTATGAATATTCATAGACTGGAATAGATCAACCAATGGGGACCGTTTGGATAGACATGGCAACAGGTCAGCCAATGGGGACTGTTTGGATAGCTGAAACATAGTATTTGTTTGTATGAGGCCATAAGAGACAGTTTGGAATCTGGGCATGGTTTAGATTTGTTGAACTGTATATAAGAGTTGGTTTGGCCTCTGTAATGGGAGCCTCTGTACAATATATTAGCCTCTGTATCTCTCTACTCTGTAATGACTTGCTTCTATGAATATTGCTTCTGTGTTCCTGATATTGTATGCTGAATTCTGCTGTATGATATTGTATATAAAGGAAGTTTCTTATATGTAAATTGAATCCTGCTGAAGTGTCTGATTGTGTGTGCTGCAACAAACTCTGACACAAACACCCATTTTCTTGCCTAGAATCTCAGATTTAGCTTCTTGTATCTCCAGGTACATACACTGAAAAATTGACCAAAACAATTTGGATCGGCAGCCAGGATGAAACATCCTCAAATTCATAATGTCATCAATGTTTAGTTTGGTTTGGTCTGTGAACCCAACCATCATGGCTTAGAAATCATGATGTATAGCTTAACACTGTGTAAGTCTAGAGTCGATGGCAGTAGTTAGCAATTTTCAAAATGTTAAAAAGGGTTGGAGTGAGTCTGTACCAGGGGTGAAATCCAGCAGGTTCTGACAGGTTCTGGGGAACCGGTAGTGGAAAGTTTGAGTAGTGACTTCCGGTGGCACCGCAGGCGCCGAGGACGCTCTTTTCTTGAGCGCCAGCTCCATGATCTCATAAAGCCGCTAGAACAGCGCAAATCAGCTGTCTAGCGGCTTGAAAACTTTCTCCCCGGGAAAAGGGGAGGAAGAGAGCAGACGGGCGTAGGTAGAGCTCCCCAAGGAGCCCCAGGAACAATTCTGGGGCTCGAAGGGTGAGAGCTCCCTGGAAGCCCGACAGAGCTCCGGATCCGGGACGTTTCTGCTTCAAGCAGAAGAAGACGCCATGACCACCCCTGCAAACAACACTTGAATAAACATCATTCAGAAGCAGGCTGAGCAAACTCAGGAGAGATAAGATCTGCAAGTACTGAACTTTAACTCCAAATGAGTATTACTTCCTTCTGACTTATTAAGGGGAGAAAGTGAAACCAAGATGGAGACTGAGCTTTAATGGGGTGTGAAAGCGAAAGTTAAAAAGGAAAGTTTCTTTTAGAGTTGGCAGCCCCTGTTCAAAATCAGAGATTTGTGTTTAAAAAAAAAAGAGAAGATCTGAAAGAATGGCAAAGTGGAGTGAACAAGTTTGTTTGGAATGAGAAAAAACCAAGAGTGAAATTAAAAATTATGCAAGATGCCCCAGAGAGGGGAGGCCTTAAACTTCCAAACCTACAGATATATTATGAAGCAGCAGCTTTGACTCAAGCAAGCGATTGGTTTGGAAGGAAAAAGACTGGAATATTGAACATAGAAAGCTTCGATTTGGATCTTGGTTGGCATGCTTACTTATTTTATGAAAACAAAGTGGATAAAGTTTTCAAAAGCCATATACTTAGAGACTCGTTGATGAGAGTTTGGAAGAAGCACCGATTTAAATGGGATTACAAAATACCGTTATGGTTGGATCTTGGTCATATCATGTGGAATACAAATATAATGTCACTCGGGGGGTTTTTATATAAAGAAGTTCTTTTTACAGATGCGGGCAGATGGCAACTAAAGACATTAGAGACACTGTTGGACGAAGGGATTAACTTAACCTGGTTACAATATAATCAACTTCAACAGAGATGGAAAGAGGACCAAAAAACTGGTATTATGTTGCATGAGGAAGAATTGGTTAGACATATAAAAGAGAAAGGTCCAATGCATATTAAAAGGTTATATAATGTTTTGTTAGAAAGCGATTCAGAAACTGAACTGGTTAAAGATTGTATGATTAAATGGGCACAGAATTTTGCAGAACCAGTAATGTTGGAAACATGGGAGAAAATATGGGTTCAGAATGTTAAATTTACACAATCACAGAACTTGAGGGAAAATTTTTATAAAATGTTTTACAGATGGCATTTAGATCCCAAGAAATTATCCAATATGTATCCTAATGTTCAGCCAAAATGTTGGAGATGTGACAGTTTAGATGCTACATATTATCATGTTTGGTGGAATTGTAAGAAAGTCAAGGCTTTTTGGATAAAAATATGGTGGGTTATGCAGAATGTTTTGAAGAAAAAAATTCAATTTTCTCCACAACTGTTTTTATTGGGTATAGTTAAGGGTTTTACACTGGACGAAACTAAGTTGATATTGTACATGATAACAGCAGCGAGATTATTGATAGGTAAATATTGGAAAAATGCAGCTTTACCCACTATTGAAGAATGGACTCTCAAGATGGCCAGTTTTGCGGAGATGGCGAAGATTTCAGCATACCTAAAAGATCACTCACAAGAGACTTATGAATGGGAATGGAAAAACTGGATAGACTATGTGCAAAAAAAATACCAAGTTAGGAAGTATCAAATTGTTTTTCATTGAAAGTTATATAGAAATAGAAATGTATGTATGAATTATGAAGAGGGAAAAAATTATAGGGGGTTTGAGGGGCTCAAGTTTTTATAAAAAAAAAGGGGGGGATTTTGATGGGATTATATTCTGTGGAAGTCAGGGGGGAGGGTTGGGGGGTTTGGGGGGGTTAGGGTGGGGGTGGTGGGGTGGGTTGGGGGGGAAAGTGGGGTGAAAATGTAATTGTAAAACTTTTGCAATAAAAAAAAAAGAGAAGATCAAAGATTACAGCAGTGATTTTTTTAAAAAAAGATTGATACTATTTAAAGACTGATTTCTAGATTTGGTGGATCTATTGTTCTGGCAGCTGATTAAATTTAAATTGGAACTAAAAATGGCTTCAACAAAGGCTATTGTCCCCAAAAGTGCTGGGACTTCGCCAGCTCAAACGTCCAGATTGCAATCGCTCTCTGTTCCAACGGAACCAACAGTATTAACATTTGAAATGTTGCAGGAAGCCCTCAAAACACAAGCCTCTGTTACAGAAAAAAAAATTGCTTCAATGTTTCAGGAGCAAACTCGAGAAGTTGCTGAAGAGATAGCTCAGGTCAAAGAGACTATACAAAAACGAAACCAAGAAATTAGAGAAGATATTATTATGGCAGTACAAGGATTGGCAGGACACATTGAAGCAATAGATGAAAAAGTGGAAGAAATTAAGCAGTCTAATGAGAACTTGGAAAATAAAATGGGGGAGGTCCAAGAGCAGAGGCGGATGTGATAATGATACAATATAGAGACATGGAATTTTCTCTGAGAATAAGAGGCCTCAAGGAAAATAAACAAGAGAATTTGAGAGAGATCTTTTCAGAAGCATTTGCACAGATAATGGAAGATCAAAAAGCAAATTTTGAATGGCAAATTGACAAAATTTATTGTGTCAATTCATGGGTGGCCAGACAGAAACATCTACCAAGAGACATTGTAGTTTATTTTACAACAAGGAGACTACGCAATGAAATCCTACAAGTCACTTTTAAAAATAAACTTCAAGTGCAGGGGCAGGAGGTTTTAACACTGAAAGAAATTCCCCGCAAAATGTTGAGAGCCAGAAAGGATTATGCCTTTCTGGTGGAAGAACTGAGATACCGTCAGATACAGTACAGATGGGAAGTTCCAGCTGGTCTAGTGGTGAATTATTCAGGAGAAAGATACCATCTCAATACAGTGTGGAAGGCAAGAGATTTCTATACCAATGTATTAAAGGCTGGATGCCCTCAGCCCCAGGAAGCTACAGGTGAAACTCGAAAAATTAGAATATCGTGCAAAAGTTCATTTATTTCAGTAATGCAACTTAAAAGGTGAAACTAATATATGAGATAGACTCATTACATGCAAAGCGAGATAGTTCAAGCCTTGATTTGTCATAATTTTGATGATTATGGCTTACAGCTCATGAAAACCCCAAATTCACAATCTCAGAAAATTAGAATATTGTGAAAAGGTTCAATATTCTAGGCTCAAAGTGTCCCACTCTAATCAGCTAATTAAGCCATAACACCTGCAAAGGGTTCCTGAGCCTTTAAATGGTCTCTCAGTCTGGTTCAGTAGGAATCACAATCATGGGAAAGACTGCTGACCTGACAGTTGTGCAGAAAACCATCATTGACACCCTCCATAAGGAGGGAAAGCTTCAAAAGGTAATTGCAAAAGAAGTTGGATGTTCCCAAAGTGCTGTATCAAAGCACATTAATAGAAAGTTATGTGGAAGGGAAAAGTGTGGAAGAAAAAGGTGCACAAGCAGCAGGGATGACCGCAGCCTGAAGAGGATTGTCAGGAAAAGGCCATTCAAAAGTGTTGGGGACTTTCACAAGGAGTGGACTGAGGCTGGAGTCAGTGCATCAAGAGCCATCACACACAGATGGATCTGGACATCGGCTTCAGATATCATATTCCTCTTGTTAAGCCACTCCTGAACAACAAACAATGTCAGAAGCATCTTACCTGGGCTAAAGACAAAAAGAACTGGTCTGTTGCTCAGTGGTCCAAAGTCCTCTTTTCTGATGAGAGTAACTTTTGCATCTCATTTGGAAACCAAGGACCCAGAGTCTGGAGGAAGAATGGAGAGGCACACACTGCAAGATGCTTGAAGTCCAGTGTGAAGTTTCCACAGTCTGTGTTGATTTGGGGAGCCATGTCATCTGCTGGTGTTGGTCCACTGTGGTTCATTAAGTCCAGGGTCAACACAGCCATCTACCAGGAGATTTTGGAGCACTTCATGCTTCCTTCCGCAGACGAGCTTTATGGGGATGCTGACTTCATTTTCCAGCAGGACTTGGCACCTGCCCACACTGCCAAAAGTACCAAAACCTGGTTCAATGACCATGGGATTACTGTGCTTGATTGGCCAGCAAACTCACTTGACCTGAACCCCATAGAGAATCTATGGGGCATTGCCAAGAGAAAGATGAGAGACATGAGACCGAACAATGCAGAAGAGCTGAAGGCCGCTATTGAAGCATCCTGGTCTTCCATAACACCTCAGCAGTGCCACAGGCTGATAGCATCCATGCCATGCCGCATTGAGGCAGTAATTGATGCAAAAGGGGCCCAAACCAAGTACTGAGTACATATGCATACTTATACTTTTCAGAGGTCTGATATTGTTCTATGTACAATCCTTCTTTTATTGATTTCATGTAATATTCTAATTTTCTGAGATTGTGAATTTGGGGTTTTCATGAGCTGTAAGCCATAATCATCAAAATTATGACAAATCAAGGCTTGAACTATCTCGCTTTGCATGTAATGAGTCTATCTCATATATTAGCTTCACCTTTTAAGTTGCATTACTGAAATAAATGAACTTTTGCACAATATTCTAATTTTTCGAGTTTCACCTGTAGAAGGAAGATGGAAATAGAGGGGGCAAGAAAGGGGGAGAAAGAAGAATTGTTGGCACAGGCCCAAAAGGGTGATTTGATTATTCAAGAAGAATTAATACAATTTTCGACTACTGTTCAAGCTTTGGAGATAGAAGAACCTAAGGATCAAAGACAGACTCGAGCGGCAGCCAAGCGTCAAGAAGAATTAAAAGTGCAGCAACTTCAAATGATTCAAGATACTACAAAAACAGAAGCAGTGGGAGGAGCAAAGCCAAAAAGTAAAATGCATGGAGATTTCCAGCAGATGCTCCAAGTGCTTCAGGGGGCCAAGAATGGCAACTAGATTTTTGACCTGGAATGTCAATGGCCTAAATTCACCACAAAAGAGGAGAAAAATATTTCATTATTTGAAACAGTTTAAAAATGATGTAATTTGTTTACAAGAGACTCATATTAGAAGTAAAGATCAAAAATACTTAATAAATGCAAGGTTAGGTATACATTTTGTTGCATCTGCTCCTGAGATGAAGAATGGTATAGTTACAGTATATACCTAAAAAAAGATTTAATTGCCAAATTAATTGAAGCAGATGATCAAGGCAGGTTTATAGCAATTGAACTTTTAATAAAAGGAGAAAAAATACTTTTAATTGGAGTCTACGCACCGAACCAACAACAGGAAAAATTTTATAAGCTTTTACATTCCAAGTTATTACAATGGGACTATAAATCATGTATTTTATTGGGTGATTGGAATGGAGTTTTGGACACTAAAAAAGATAAGAAGGGGCTCTTGCAGAACATTTCAATGCATGCCAGATTGCCAAAATCGTTTTTTGAAATGATGGAGGATATGGAACTGAGAGATATCTGGCGAGAGAGAAACCCTGAAGAAAAAGACTTTACCTTTTTTTCTGATAGACATCAATCTTTCTCAAGGATTGATTTTATATTAATTACAAATGATTTCTTTTCCAGAGTGAAGAAGACGAAGAGTCCAAGAGTTTTAACGGACCATAGTCCAGTTTGGATGGAATTAGAGTATGGAAGGGGATCTAAGAGGTCTTGGAGGTTAAATGAAAATCTGTTTAGATATGAGGAAAATGTAAAAGAATGTAAAAAATTTATGAAAGAATTTTTTATTATAAATATGCATAAGGGTACATCTATGGAAATGGTTTGGGATGCAAGTAAAGCATATACAGTCAGGTCCAGAAATATTGGGACATCGACACAATTCTAACATCTTTGGCTCTATACACCACCACAATGGAGTTGGAATGAAACAAACACAATGCACGTTAACTGCAGACTGTCAGCTTTAATTTGAGGGAATGTACATCCAACTCAGGTGAACGGTGTAGGACTTACAGCAGTTTGTATATGTGCCTCCCACTTGTTAAGGGACCAAAAGTAATGGGACAATTGGCTTCTCAGCTGTTCCATGGCCATGTGTGTGATATTCCCTCATTACCCCAATTACAATGTGCAGATAAAAGGCCCAGAGTTCATTTCAAGTGTGCTATTTGCATTTGGAATCTGTTGCTGTCAACTCTCAAGATGAGATCCAAAGAGCTGTCACTATCAGTGAAGCAAGCCATCATTAGGCTGAAGAAACAAAACAAATCCATCAGAGAGATAGCAAGAACATTAGGCGTGGCCAAAACAACTGTTTGAAACATTCTCAAAAAGAAGGAATGCACCGGTGAGCTCAGCAACACCAAAAGACCTGGGAGACCACGGAAAACAAGTGTGGTGGATGACTGAAGAATTCTTTCCCTGGTGAAGAAAACACCCTTCACAACAGTTGGCCAGATCAAGAACACTCTCCAGGAGGTGGGTGTATGTGTGTCGAAGTCAACAATCAAGAGAAGACTTCACCAGAGTGAATACAGAGGGTTCACCACAAGATGTAAACCATTGGTGAGCCTCAAAAACAGAAAGGCCAGATTAGAGTTTGCCAAACAACATCTAACAAAGCCTTCACAGTTCTGGAACAAGATCCTATGGACAGATGAGACCAAGATCAACTTGTACCAGAGTGATGGGAAGAGAAGAGTATGGAGAAGGAAAGGAATTGCTCATGATCCTAAGCATACCACCTCATCAGTGAAGCATGGTGGTGGTAGTGTCATGGCGTGGGCATGTATGGCTGCCAATGGAACTGGTTCTCTTGTATTTATTGATGATGTGACTGCTGACAAAATCAGCAGGATGAATTCTGAAGTGTTTCGGGCAATATTATCTGCTCACATTCAGCCAAATGCTGCAGAACTCATTGGACGGTGCTTCACAGTGCAGATGGACAATGACCCAAAGCATACTGCAAAAGCAACCAAAGAGTTTTTGAAGGGACAGAAGTGGAATGTTATGCAATGGCCAAGTCAATCACCTGACCTGAATCCCATTGAGCATGCATTTCACTTGCTGAAGACAAAACTGAAGGGAAAATGCCCCAAGAACAAGCAGGAACTGAAGACAGTTGCAGTAGAGGCCTGGCAGAGCATCACCAGGGATGAAACCCAGCGTCTGGTGATGTCTATGCGTTCCAGACTTCAGGCTGTGATTGACTGCAAAGGATTTGCAACCAAGTATTAAGAAGGGAAAGTTTGATTTATGATTATTATTCTGTCCCATTACTTTTGGTCCCTTAACAAGTGGGAGGCACATATGCAAACTGCTGTAAGTCCTACACCATTCACCTGAGTTGGATGTACATACCCTCAAATTAAAGCTGACAGTCTGCAGTTAACGTACATTGTGTTTGTTTCATTCCAACTCCATTGTGGTGGTGTATAGAGCCAAAGATGTTAGAATTGTGTCGATGTCCCAATATTTCTGGACCTGACTGTATGAGAGGCATTTTGATATACTTGAATAATAAATATAGACGCAAACAGGAAAAAAAAAGGAAGGATTTAGAAGAGGAAATCAGAAAAAAAAGAACAAGCTTTGATATTGAATCCAGCAGATAAGAAAATAAAAGAGGCAATTAATTTATTGCGAGGGCAATTTAATATGTTAATGGCAGATCAGGTCGCAATTAATTTGCAATATGCTAAACATAATACCTTTTGTAATGCTAATAAACCAGGGAGGTGGTTAGCATATTTGTTAAGGAAAAAACAAAAGCCACGGACCATAGAGAAAATAGAATATAAAGGTAAAGAGGTTTATCAGCAAAATATGATTAAAAAAGCATTTTTGGAATTTTATATGAGGTTGTATGCTGGTGATAAAATTCAAGGTACAGATATAGATAGATATCTACAGAAAGAGAATATTCCTATAATTACAAAAGAGGAAAGGGAGGGTTTAAATCAACCAATAACCACTGAGGAGATTATGTTTGCAATTAAGCAGTTGAAAGTGGGTAAAGCTCCTGGGACGGATGGCTTGACAGCTGCTTATTATAAACATTTGCAGTTAGAAATGGTGGGACCACTTAAAGAATTATTTACTAATATACAATCTGGAGGAGATGTACCCCCATCTTGGAGGACAGCTTATATTTCTTTGATTCCAAAGGAGGAGCAAGACCACACCCAGCCAAAAAATTATAGGCCCATATCACTCTTAAATACAGATTACAAGATTTTTGCTAAAATATTAGCAAATAGGTTAATGACAGTCATGCAACAAATGATTCATAATGATCAAACTGGTTTTATAAATGGTAGACAAATGAAGAGTAATGTAAGGCAAGTTGTTAACCTATTGGAGTATTTGGGGAAGAACAACCAAGTCCCTGTGGTGCTAATATTTCTTGATGCAGAGAAAGCATTTGATCGATTGAATTGGCAATTTTTATTGAAAATAATAGAAAAGATGCAGTTTGGGGAACATTTCACAAAATCTATTAAGGCGATATATCAGAAACAAACAGCGCAAATAATAATTAATGGTAGTTTAACAGATACTTTTAATATAGAAAAAGGAACAAGACAAGGATGCCCTTTGTCTCCATTATTGTTTGTCTTGACTTTGGAATTTTTGTTAAGTAAGATACGTGGGTCGGACAAAATAAGTGGAATTAAGATTAGGCAGTATGACTATAGATTACGAGCATTCGCAGATGACTTGGTTGTTACTTTAACCCAACCATTACAGTCGGTTGTAGGTCTAATGGATATAATTAATCAATATGGACAAGTATCTGTATTTAAAATAAATGCAGGGAAAATGAAGATAATAACTAAAAATATGACTATAAATCAAAAAGAAGAATTAGAAAGACTAACAGGATTTGAAATTGTAAAAAAAGTTAAGTATTTAGGGGTCTATATTACGACATCAAATGTGAAATTATTTAAGTATAATTATGATCCGTTGTGGCAAAAAATACAGAGAGAGATGGAAAACTGGAAAAAATTACAATTATCCTTGTTAGGAAGAATAGCAGCAGTAAAAATGAATGTCTTGCCTAAGTTTTTGTTTCTTTTTCAAATGATACCAATACTTAAAAAAGATGAGAATTTGAAGATATGGCAGAAGGGTATTAATAATTTTGTTTGGGCAGGGAAGAGACCGAGAATAAAACAAAAAATAATGCAGGATATACGTGAAAGAGGAGGTCTCAAAATGCCTAACTTAAGACTATATTATGAGGCAGCTGTTCTATCAGCAATGAGCGATTGGATGAATTTAACAGAAGAAAGAATATTGAATATTGAGGGATATGATTTGGTTTACGGGTGGCATGCTTATTTATTATATGATAAGAAAGTGGATAAGACTTTTAAAAGTCATATATTAAGGAATGCTCTATTGTGTGTCTGGAAAAAGTACAAGTATAAACTAAATGAGAAGTTACCATTGTGGGCAATACCCAGACATGCGATAGAGAATATAAGTGTAGAGCAAAGGCAGGATGTGATTACATATAAAGAGCTTCTTAACAAGGAAAGAGGTATACTACAATTAAAATCTTTGAATCAACTAAGAGAAGAAAGGACAATTCGAACATGGTTTCAATATGTACAGTTGCAAGCTAGATGGAGAGAAGATCAGAAAATTGGTTTTCTGCAAAATGAGGAGAACTTGGTAAAACAGATTAGAGATCAAAGTCAAATGCATATAAAAAGGTTGTATAATGCGTTGGTAGAAATAGATTCAGAAACGGAGTTAGTTAAGGACTGTATGATAAAGTGGGCACAAAATATTGAAGAACCAATAATGATGGAAACGTGGGAAAAAATATGGGTTAGAAATGTGAAGTTCACGCAAGCCCAAAACTTAAGAGAGAATTTTTATAAAATGTTTTATAGATGGCATCTGGATCCTAAAAAGCTAGCCTGTATGTATCCAAGTGTGTAACCTAAGTGTTGGAGATGTGAATGTGACAATGCCACGTATTATCATATATGGTGGACATGTAAAAAAATTAAGGCATTTTGGATAAAAATATGGTGGATTATTCAAAATATTCTCAAAAAGAAGACAAAATTTACTCCACAGTTCTTTTTGTTAGGCATAATTACAGATTGTACTGTTATAGAGACTAAGTTGATTTTAAATTTAATAACAGCAGCCAGACTCTTGGTGGCACAGTACTGGAAGAAGGAAGACTTGCCTACTATTGAAGAATGGACACTAAAAGTAGTGAATTTAGCAGTGATGGCTAAAATTTCAGCATATTTGAAGGACCATTCAAATGAAAGATACATATTGGAATGGAGAAGATGGATTGACTATATTCAAAACAAATATCGGACTAAAAAGTTTCAAATAACTTATGAATGAAATCTATATTTCCTTTTTGAATATGTTTAGTTAGTTGAAAGGGGAGTTAAAGAGCAAGGGGGAGTTTGGAGACCATAGAAAGTTAGCTTATTTTAGCTTATGTTTGTTATGCTATACCCTGTTTTTGCTCTGGGAAGTCTGGGGGGGTGGGTGTCGGGGGGGAGGGGGGTTGGAGGGAGGGGGGAGGGGGGAAAATTGTTGTAATGATTGTTAAAACTTTTTAAATAAAAAAGAAAAAGAAAAAGAAAGTTTGAGTAGTTTGGAGAACCAGCAAATGCCACCTCTGGCTGGCCCCAGAGTGGGGAGGGAATGGAGATTTTCCAATATCCTTCCCCCAGGAGTGGGGAGGGAATGGGGATTTTGCAGTATCCTTCCCCTGGAGTGGAGTGGGAATGGAGATTTTGCAGCATCCTTCCCCTGCCATGCCCATCACGCCACACCCACCAAGACACATCATGCCCACCAAGCCACGCCCACAGAACCGGTAATAAAAAAAAAATGGATTTCGCCATTGGTCTGTACTTGAATGGAAGACTACAGAGAAATCCCAGCTTTCTTCATCTATAGTTCCACCAAAATTCTGCTAATATCCCACTACCAATTGCTCCATCATTCAAAGTTTAAGGGTAGATAGAGCTCGGCTGGAATTTTAAGTCAATGCCCAATACTCTGAAAATAAGCTTAAGGTTAGTCCTATGTACACACTTGCGTTGAAGTTTATTTTCAAATTCAGTCTGATTTGACCAGTCTCTTGAGAACAAGTGAATATGACTGTTGGCTTAACCATTCATCTATATGAACAGGAAGTGGAAAGACTATAAATGTCATTTATTCTGGGCCATCTGCCATCTGTGGCCTGTCATTTTCCTGTGGCACCAGATTACACAGTGCCAGCCTCATTCTGCTACCTATCCTAATTTAGTATTACCAGCAAGACACAACTCTGACACAATTGAGTTGTGGCTGATGAGGAAGGCTACTTTTTCAAGCGAGGCGAGGGTTACCAGATCTGGACTGCAAAGCTCCAGATGACCACTAGATGGAAGCAAGATAATTTTCTATGTCTCGCTCCTGCCATCTTGGGGTGATCTTGATTTCTGCACCTCTGATCTGAAAACTCCAGGCAAGCATTCACACCACGAGCCCTGGTAGCATAGTGGTTAGAATGCAGTATTGCAGGCTAACTCTGCCCACAGCCAGGAGTTCAATCCTGACAGGCTCAAGGTTGTCACAGCCTTAAATTCTTCCGAGGTTAATAAAATGAGGACCCAGATTGTTGGAAGCACTACACCAATATTGTAAACAGCTCAGAGAATGCTATAAAGCACTATGGAACAGTATATAACTCTAAGTCAGAGGTGGTATTCAGTCGGTTTGGACCGGTTCTGGCGAAGTGGTAGCGGCGACTGCGGGTGGGCCCGCCCCCGCCCCTGCCCCCGCCCCGGTGTAATGCTGTCCTATTTAGCCACGTTTTTGAGGACAGGTGCATGCGTGGAAGGCATGCACGCAAGCAAAGCACATACACGGAAGGCCAGGTGCATGCACGGAAGGTGCATGCATGGCCAACCAGTGGTAAGAATATTGGAAACCCACTCAAGCAAAGCACATGCGCGGAAGGAACGCGTATGGCGAACCAGTGGTAAGAATATTGGAAATAGCTATTGCTATTCTGTGTCATTATGACCTGATTTTGGCAGGGCTGGGTTTCCATATTTTGCATGTGGAAAAAAAAAAAGAGGAAAATCCTGTTATTCTTCTTAAATTGAAACCAAATCTTATTGAAAGCTTCACAAATCTACCTTTACCTTCTTCCAGTGTGATCCCATGGATAGGCAAGTTTTCTCGGAAGCCACTGCTAAACCCCGATTTCTCCAGTTCCTTGGGGTTAAACTCCTGGGATCCAAGGTCTGGTTCTGTCCATTCCGGTGACCTCTCCCTGCCGTGGGTTTCTTTCTGTCCTGGTGCGTGAGGACTGTGTTGTGGACTAGCGGGCTGGAAGTGTGGAGGGTGGCAATCTAAAGCATGAAGGTGGGGCAGGTTTGGGGGAGCAAGGCGGGGTACAGAGAGATTAACGCCCCCGTAGGTCTCGCTAGGAGGGAAACAGAAGGCCGGACTGTAATGGGGAGGGGTTGAGAAAGAGCAAGGGCTCCAGTTGGAGCCATAGGGGGAACAAGGTGGGGAGCGCTCAGGACTGTAAGAGAAGGGAGGTCTGGAAGGGGAGAAATCCATGGCCCCTTGTACTGGCGGTAGTGAAAAGGGAACATTTGGGGTGATGTGCGGGAATGCATGGGGTATGGAATCTGGATGGGGTTCTTCTTTGAAGATCACTAGAGAAGAAGAGGAGAAGGTTGGCAGGGATCATCAAGCACACTTTAGCACCCAACCACTCTCATCTCCCATCTTCCAGGTCCATCTACCAGGCAAATATTTGAAGCCTTGAGCTGGACTTCTTTTCCGGCGCCCATTGGAAATATAGAAGTATGTCTGAATGGGCCGTGAAACTCTCTTGTTGCTGTATTCGGGAACGGTGAGGGTCAGCAAAGCCTGTGGAAGGAGAAGAAAGTGATGTCAAGGCAAGTGACAGTTACCCTTCCTAACAGTTAGAACAATGAATCAGTGGAACAACTTTCCTCCAGAAGTTGTGAATGCTCCAACACTGGAGGTTTTGAAGAAGATGTTGGATAACCATTGGTCTGAAGTGGTGTAGGGTTTCCTGCCTAAGCAGGGGGTTGGACTAGAAGACCTCCAAGCTCCCTTCTAACTCTGTTATTCTGTTCTGTTCTGTTCTGTTCTGTTCTGTTCTGTTCTGTTCTGTTCTGTTCTGTTCTGTTCTATTCTATTCTATTCTATTCTATTCTATTCTATTCTATTCTATTCTATTCAAGTAAATTCAATAAAGAAGGTTAATCCCACAATCTGGGTATATTTTATCTTTAGATATGACGATTTCAATTTTCCAGAATTCTCAGCAATGACCATGCTGAAGTACCTAAGGACTTCTTAGGGAGGTGAAATTCACATATTTGAGTACAGTCAAATTAAGGAACCCAGGAATAGAATGCCCTGCTTCAATCACTATCCAACATTTGCTGCTACATTGAAAAAAAGAAATCCAACCTTATGGCTAGGAAAATTATCTCCAATGTTGTCCCCATAGATGATAGTGTATAATTCTCATTCTCACCTCTGTGCTTTTCAAGCGATTAACATTTGCTTCCTCTTCCCACTGGAGTTTTCCATCTGAAACCAGAAAAGAAACTAGTTGATTATGAGGCCAACGGATCAGACACTTATGCTGGTGTAAGAGATGCAGATGCAGTTTTCTGGATCAGGGCAAAGAGTCACATAATCCAGCAAACTCCTTCATGAAGATTAAAAGCAGGAGATGTTAAAAAATAATCCCAGCCTACAATTTGTGTCCAGTGTGGCCCATGATTGATGGCTCACTTAAACCTATCAATGTAGGCTTAGCTGTTAAACACAACTACTATCATATTTACTCTGGAGAAAAATGTCCCTGAGATTAAGAGAATTCTATCAAAAAAAAAAAAAAGATGACTAGAGAGACAATCATGTGCTGCGCCAGCTTTTTTAACCCAACATTAGAGCGCTCTCTCTCTCTCTCCCACTCTCTCTCCCTCTCTCCCTCTCTCTGTCTCTGTCTCTCTGTCTCTGCTTCTCTCTCCCTCTCTCTCCCTCTCTTCCTCTCTTTCTCTCTCTCTCTCCCCCTCTCTCTCCCTCTCTCTCCCCCCTCTCTCTCTGCTTCTCTCTCCGTCTTTCTCCGTCTCTCTCCCTCTCTCCCTCTCTTTCTCTCTCTCCCTCTCCATTTCTGTCTCTGTCTCTGTCTCTCTCTGTGTGTGTGTGTGTCTCTCTCTCTCCCTCTCTCTGTCTGTCTCTGTCTCTGTCTCTCTCTCTCTCATCTCAGCCATCCAGGTGATGACTGGGTCTCTGGGTCATTTGTGCAAATAAAATAGGTAATCACAAAAATATAGCAGGTGTAAAAGGCATGTAAAATAAACAGGATTAAATCTTGTGAGAGAAAAATTCCCTCCCAGTTGCTGTGTCTATTAATGACCTTTGGCTTAGATAGTTGAATAAACCAATCAGAGCGCAGCTCCTAGCTTTGAATCTCCTGGGTTTTTCTAACTTCCACTGAGACAGTATATAAAGAGCTGCTAGCCAGCAGGCAAGTTAGTTCAGAGTCAGAGGCAAAGCTGAAGTCACTAAAGCCTCCTCCTTCTGAGGAAGAAAGACCCGGACTCCAATCACACAGAGCGATGGCAGAAAGAGCTGAACGGACACTGCAAAAGGAAACTGACTACTGATCTTCTTTTAATAGACTTTGTTTTACTTATGTGAATAAAAACAGTTTAGTTTAAACTCTTCTGAGACTTGTCTGTTTGGTGAATTGTAAGGAGATAAGGTTGCGGTCTACCAACCCTCCATAACAATTGGTAGCAGAGGATGGTTGAAACCTTATCCACATTACAACGTACTAAACAAACATGCCAACAATCAAGTCAACACGGAAGGGAAGAATCGTAACCCGAGCCTTCGCCAGGCGCATGGCATCCTGATGCCGACCGATGGAACCCGAGGCCAGGACGACTTCGGCTGAAGTGCCCCAGGCATCAATCGCACAGGAGACCAGAGGGATGGCAAACCCCAGAGCGAGTATCCCGTTTCACGACCTACTCGCGGCCATGAGCGAACACCCTCCACCTGCAGAAGCCGAGACCAGGAGGACACCCCTTCTAGCCTCGACCATGAACCTGGCAGAGAGGGACAAAATGAGGTCAGCAATACTCCAAGCATTCGGCTTGACGGCGGCAAGCAAAGACCCGGTTGCCGACCTCACCGCCCTACTGTGGATCCCGACCATGGCGACAGCGGCGAGGGACAGGACTGAGATCCAGGACAGCGCCGGATCAGTAAGAACCACCCAGTCCTGTCCCGCAACCCCTTTTACCACTAGTGAGGCAAGGGCGGGAAACTACAGACTGCCATCTTTAAGTTTCCCACCAAATAACATGGCTCCCGGCCAGCTCCTAATTCAGGATGGCCAACTTAACATGGCGCCATCTATCAGCAAGGCCACCCACTTGGCAGCGCCTATCGCTGCGGTGATCCAAAGTGACCAGCCAGCTGAAGGTCTAGCCCCCCTGGCAGCAGTGGCACCGCTGGTTCCAGCCATGCTGAACACACCTCTGGCACCGGTTGAATGGGCCCACGCCCAGGCAACCATCCCGATCGCGGCGACCCAAGCAACAAAGTCAAGAAGCTCGCCTACCGAGCTTGAAATTGCAAATTTATTTATTTATTTGTTCAATTTGTATGCCGCCTTTCTCCGAAGACTCAAGGCGGCTTACAATGCATTTAAAAACCATATATAAAAACATTAAAAATTAAAACATTAAAAACAATTAAAACCCATTCACACCATTCATGGCTGGATCTCGCCAGATCGCAACAGCGAGATCAATGGCCCCAGGCCTGCCAGAAAAGCCAGGTCTTCACAGCTTTTCGGGAGGCCAATAGGGTGGGGATGGTCCAGATCTCAGGAGGTAACTGGTTCCAGAGAGCTGGGGCAGCCACAGAGAAGGCCCTCCCCCGCGGGCCCGCCAGCCGGCTGTCAGACTTCGATGCTATCTCAAAATAAATGAATTTCCAAACTGCCAATCTTTAAGGAAATCTTTTCTTTATTCGAGCACAGCAACTGGATCATGACTCGATGCGGACAAGACTGACCTTTTGCCCCCCAATCCCTCCCTTTCTGATCCCCAATTCTCTGCTTCTCATTGGCTATCTTCCAAGTCCCTCTCCTGACTTCTTGTCTCATCATTTCACAGGAATGTCTCCCCCCTCCTCATTTCCACGATGACCGAGCTTCAAAGGGATTTAGCAGGCAAAAGTTCAGAGCTTATCTCTCCTCTCTTTGCCAGCGCTGAGGCACTGACATCCAGCCCCTCTCCCTTCACTCTCCCAGTGAGTGGAATTTAGCTATGAGGCGGTCAGCTTGGATATTTGTGCTCTTCACCCAGGAAGCTTCTGACAAGGGGTAGCCCTTCCACTTAATTAAGTACTGGAGGCGCCCTCTGTGCCACCTCGAATCGAGAACTCGCTGTACTTCATAGTGGGTCTGGCCTCCAACAATCAAGGGCCCTGGGGGATCACTTGGCACCGGCCTTAAAGTTGACCTTATTACAGGCTTCAGGAGGCTACTGTGAAAAACGGGGTGTATCCTCCCTAGTAACCGGGGCAACTGCAATTGTACTGTGACCGGGTTGATTATTTTTACTATTGGAAATGGTCCTATAAATTTTGGCCCCAGTTTTCTGGTCGGGAGTCTGAGTCTCAAGTACTTGGTGGAGAGGTAGACCTTTTCCCCTACTTGGAACGGCCTCTGGGGGGCTTGGTGCTTATCTGCTTGTTTCTTATAAGACCGTGCTGCCTTGTCTAATGCCCTCTTGACGTTCTTCCAGGTTTCTCTTAGCATTGCCATCCATTCGGTCAAGGTAACTGAGGAAGGAGGCTCCCTCAGGTACTCTGGCATGGGGACAAAATCGATGCCGCTCACTATCTTAAATGGGGTTAGTCCTGTACTACTGTGGACAGCATTGTTATATGTGACCTCCGCAAACGATAAGAGGTCCGCCCAGTTCAATTGTTGGTAGTCAACGTAGCACCTCAGGTACTGCTCTACCATGGCATTCAATCTCTCTGCCCCCCCATTGGTGCTCGGGTGAAACGCTGAGCTAAGGCCTTGGGATGATCCTATGGATCGAAGGAATTCCCTCCAGAACTTCGCTGTAAACTGGACACCTCGATCAGAGATGATTCTTCTGGGCACTCCGTGCAGGCGGTAGATGTGTTTTACGAACAGTTTGGCCAATTGGCGGGCTGAGGGTAGTCCGCTGCAGGGTATGAAATGTGCCTGTTTGGAGAACAAGTCTATTACAGTCCAGATCACTGTGCTTCCGCTGCTCCTCAGCAGTTCGACAATGAAGTCCATAACAATCTCCTCCCATGGCCTTGACAGTTCAGCTACTGGCTGCAGCAGCCCCGGGGGCCTTCCTGGTCAGGTTTTCATCGTGGCACAGATGGTACAACTTTTTACATAGCTGTCTACGTCTTTTCTCATGTGGGGCCACCAAAACTGTCTCTGTGCTAAGTGCAGAGTCTTTAGGAAGCCAAAATGTCCCTGTTGCAATATTTTCAGGATCAGACTCAATAAATCTAGTAAGAGTTAAGAGTTCAAATATATCTCTCTTTATTTACACAAGGCATTCTATATTCACTGAATATTCACAGATAGAAGCAAGGAATGGGTGCGTGCAGCTCCTTATATATACAATGGGTGGAGCTAGGTATGGGAGTGGTAAAGTATGAATACATTAAGAAGTGAAGAATAAATTAACCCCTGATATCCCGTTCATATACTATTTACATATTAGAGAATAAGGCATTTACATGTGACAGTCCCGCTAGTTTGACATCGTGACTTCTCTTGAGGATCAAGGTGAGCAAGGTGTCTGGGACATAAAGTTTCATCCCTCTCCATGCTAGGTCATCTCTCTTTGTCAAGAGATGTCGATTGTCTCAGAACCAGGGGTCCGCCAACGTTTCTGCCTTGAGCCTCGTCGTTAGGTCACTCGCGGGTTGGCCCTGCTGGTCTCGATGCTGCCGTCTGGTGGTTACTTGACCCACTCCTTGGGCAGAAGGGATGATGGGATTCACTATCTGCTCATGTTCACTGTTGTATTGAGGCATTCGGGAGAGGGCATCGGCCAGAAAGTTCTTCCCCCCTGGGATGTGCTTCAGCTCGAAGTTGAAACGATTGAAGTATTGGGCCCACCGGACTTGCCTGGGCGATAACTTCCGTGGGGTCTTGAGGGCCTCCAGGTTTTTGTGGTCAGTGCAAACCTCGAACGGTGTCTGGCCTCCTTCTAGCAGGTGTTGCCAGGTTAACAGCGCCCATCTCACCGCGAATGCTTCTTTTTCCCATGCCGCCCATCGTCTCTCTGTGTTGGTGAGTTTGCGGGATGTGTAGGCACAAGGTTGCAGGTCCCCCTGGCTGTTCTTTTGGAGTAGGACTGCCCCTACTGCCACATCGCTGGCATCTGCTTGGATGACGAAGGGTTGTTTGGGGTCAGGATGCTTCAAGACTGGTTCTTTTGCAAACATTTCTTTTATTTATTTATTTTATTTTATTTTATATTGGATTTCTATACCGCCCTTCTCCCTGAGGACTCAGGGCGGTGTACAGCCAGATTAAAAAACATGCAGAACAAATATTAAAAACAATTAAAAGATATATAAATTTGGCCCAATTAAAACTCATTTACCAATTAAAAACGTTTAAAACATTTAAAAAACAGTTAAAAATTTCATCTTAAGCCAGCCCGGCTTGTTTAAATAAATGGGTTTTAAGGGCGCGACGGAAGGCACTGAGGTCTTGGATTCTCCTTATCTCTGGGGGGAGCTGATTCCAGAGGGTAGGTGCCCCCACAGAGAAGGCTCTCCCCCTGGGGGTCACCAGCCTACACTGTCTGGCTGATGGCACCCCGAGGAGGCCCTCTCTGTGGGAGCGCACGGGTCGATGGGAGGTCGTTGGTAGCAGCAGGCGGTCTCGAAGATAGCTAGGCCCTATGCCATGGAGCGCTTTAAAGGTGATAACCAACACCTTGAAGCGCACCCGGAAGACAACTGGGAGTCAGTGCAGCTCGCGCAGGAGCGGTGTTACATGGGAGCGCCATGCTGCTCCCGTCACTACCCGCGCTGCTGCGTTCTGGACCAGCTGGAGCCTCCGGGTGCTCCTCAAGGGGAGCCCCATGTAGAGAGCGTTGCAATAGTCAAGGCGAGAGGTGACGAGGGCGTGAGTGACTGTGCACAGGGAATCCCGATCAAGAAAGGGCCGCAACTGGCGAATCAGGCGAACCTGACAAAAGGTCCCCCTGGTTACAGCCGTCAGATGTTCCTCCAAGGACAGCTGCATATCCAGGAGGACTCCCAGATTGCGAGCCCTCTCTGTGGGGGCCAATGACTCGCCCCCAATAGTCAGTGATGGAGTCAACTGACTATATCGGGATGCCGGGAGCCACAGCCACTCAGTCTTGGAAGGGTTGAGCTTGAGCCTGTTCCTCCCCATCCAGATCCGTACAGCCTCCAGGCACTGGGACATCACTTCAAGGGCATCGTTGGGGTGGCCTGGGGTGGAGATGTACAGCTGGGTGTCATCAGCGTACTGGTGGTATCTCACCCCAAAGCCACGGATTATCTCACCCAGCGGCTTCACATAAATGTTGAACAGGAGAGGCGAGAGGACCGATCCCTGCGGCACTCCACAAATGAGAGGCCTCGAGGTCGACCTCTGCCCCCCTGCCAACACAAACTGCGACCGGTCGGAGAGAAAGGAGGAGAACCACCGCAACACGGTGCCTCCCACCCCCAACTCTTCCAGCCGGTGCAGCATGATACCATGGTCGATGGTATCAAAAGCCGCTGAGAGGTCTAACAGGACCAGAACAGAGGAACAACCCCTGTCCCGAGCCCTCCAGAGATCATCAACCAACGCGACCAATGCCGTTTCTGTGCTGTGCCCAGACCTGAAACCCGACTGGAACGGATCTAGATAAGATGTTTCCTCCAGGAATTGCGGAAACTGTCGTGCGACCACACTCTCAACAACCTTCGCCATAAAGCGAAGGTTGGAGACAGGACGATAGTTGGCCAATATTGCCGGATCCAGGGACGGCTTCTTGAGGAGAGGCCTCACCACCGCCTCTTTCAAGGCGGTGGGGAAGTAACCCTCACTCAACGAAGCGTTGATAACACCTTGGAGCCAGCCTCGTGTAACCTCCCGGGAAGCCAGTACCAACCAGGAGGGACACGGGTCCAGTAAACATGTGGCCGCACTAAGTCTCCCCAAAATCCTGTCCACATCATCAGGAGTCACAGCATCAAACTCCTCCCAGATAACATTCTCAAGACTATTCCTCGTCACCCTGCCCTGATCTACCCAGTCAGAGTCCAAATCCCCCCGGATCTGGGCGATTTTGTCATACAGGTATTGTCCGAAATCCTCCGCCCTGCCTTCTAAGGGATCCTCCCGCACTCCCGGATGGAGCAGGGCGCGGGTCACCCTAAACAGGGCGGACGGACGATTCCCTGATGACGCAATAGAGGCGGAAAAGTAGTTAGACTTTGCCGTCTCTATCGCCACTAGGTAGGCCTTAATATGCGACCTTACCAGTGTTCGATCAGATTCAGCGAGACTGGCCCTCCAACCGCTCTCCAGGCGTCTTTTCCGGTGCTTCATTTCCCTCAGCTCCTCAGTAAACCAAGGAGCCGCACGGGATCGGCATCGGGTCAGAGGCCGCAAAGGCACAACTCGGTCCAAGGCCCCACCAGCCGCCCGATCCCAGGCGGCTACCAGGTCCTCGGCCGAGTCATGTGCTAGATCCTCAGGAAATGGCCCAAGCTCCGTCTGGAACCTATCAGGATCCATCAGGCGCCTGGGGCGGATCCATCTAATTGGATCCGCCTCCCTGCGGCGAGGGGTCACGGTTCGAAGATCTAGGCGAAGGAGTGAGTGGTCAGACCATGACAAGGGTTCCATGTCTATATCCCCTATAACAAGACCACTCAACCACTGGCCAGAGACAAAAATCAGATCCAGAGTGTGACCTCCCCTGTGAGTAGGGCCATGAACTAACTGGGTCAGGTCCATGGCCGTCATGGAAGCCATGAACTCCCGAGCCACCTCAGACGTTTCACCGACGGATGGCAAGTTGAAATCACCCATGACTAAAAGCCTGGGTGTATCTACTGCCACCGTGGCTATCATGTCGAGTAGCTCAGGTAGGGCTGTTGCCACGCGGCAGGGAGCCAGGTACGTAAGCAACAAGCCCATCTGAACCCCACGGCCCCACCTCACAAGGAGGGACTCACATCCGGCTATCTGAGGCACAGTGGTCTCCCTCGGACCCAGATCCTCGTTAATAATAACCGCCACCCCCCCCGCCCCTCCCCTGAGCCCTCGGCTGATGGAATGCTCTGAAGCCTGGTGGGCACATTTCAACCAGAGGGACGCCACCCTCTGGGCCCAACCAGGTCTCCGTAATACCCGCCAGGTCCGCTCCTCCCTCTTGTATAAGATCATGGATGAGGGGGGCCTTATTGACCACGGACCTGGCATTGCACAGCATCAGCTGAAGGCCCAGCTCCTGAGTATCTAAGCCACCTAGTATCCGAGCAGAGCCTTTTAGTGTCTCGAATGCCTGTTGGCAGGCCCAGTCCCATTGTAGAGGCTGTCCCGGGCGGGGTTTCGTTGTCGGACTTCCTGTCTTTAGGAGGTCCGTCAGAGGTTTGGCAATTCTTGCAAAGGAGGGGATGAATTGCCTGTAGAAATTTGCGAACCCCAGGAAGCTTTGTAGTTGCCTGTGGGTGCACAGGGGTCGCCAGTCTAGGACTGATTGTACTTTAGCCAGGTCCATCTCTATCCCCTCGTTTGACACTCGGTAACCTAAACCCTTTCTGGATCGGGACTCGTTACGCACGGTCACTCATGCCCTTGTCACCTCCTGCCTGGACTACTGCAACGCTCTCTACATGGGGCTCCCCTTGAGGAGCACCCGGAGGCTCCAACTGGCGCAGAGTGCGGCCGCGCGGGTGGTAATGGGAGCAACATGGTGTTCCCATGTAACACCCCTCCTGCGTGAGCTGCACTGGCTCCCGGTAGTCTTCCAGGTGCGCTTCAAGGTTTTGGTTACCACGTTTAAAGTGCTCCATGGCTTAGGACCTGGGTACTTGCGGGACCACCTACTACCACCAATAGCCTCCCACCGGCCGGTACGCTCCCATAGAGAGGGGCTCCTCCGGGTGCCGTCAGCCAAACAATGCCGACTGGCGGCCCCCAGGGGGAGAACCTTCTCTGTGGGGACACCTACTATCTGGAACAAGCTCCCCCCAGAGATACGGAGGATCCCGGATCTGCGCACCTTCCGCCACGCTTTAAAGACCTTACTATTTCACCAGGCGGGCCTGGCCTAATTTTCTCCCTCTTTTATAAAAGATTTTTAATTTTTAAATATCTTTTAGTATTTTATACATTCAATTTTAAATTGGTTTTAAAAGTTTGGGGTTTTAAATTTGTCGGGGCCAAAATTATTTAATTTGATTTTATTCTACTTTTAAATTTTGTATGTATGTGTTTTATTGTTTGGCTGTGCACCGCCCTGAGTCCTTCGGGAGTAGGGCGGTATAGAAATCAAATAAAATAAATAAATAAATAAATAAATAAATAAATAAATAAATAAATAAATAGTCCAGACGCGATTGGTGGAACTCGCATTTTGACAGTTTGACATAGAGGTTCGCTTTCAGCAGTTTTTCCAGAACTTTGCGGACGAGGGGTATGTGTTTGTCTATGGTCTCCGTGTAAATGAGAATGTCATCTAGGTAGACGAGGACCCCTTTGTACAGGTGGTCATGTAGAACTTTGTTTATCAATTGCATGAACACGGCTGGGGCTCCCTGCAGCCCAAATGGCATCACCTTGAATTGGTAACTTCCCAGGGGGCAGTTGAACGCGGTCTTCCACTCGTCTCCTTCCCTGATGCGTACTCAGTAGTAGGCTTCACGGAGGTCTAGTTTGGTGAAAATCTTCCCCTTGGCCAGGTGGGCTAGCATGTCTTTCATGAGGGGGAGGGGGTATAAGTTGTGTACGCAGACTGCAATGATCCCTGGAAGTCAACTACCAGACGCATAGAGCCGTCTTTCTTCTCTTTGAAGAGGACCGGTGCTGCGACCCGCGGTTTGACTGGCTCAATGAAACCCCTTCGTAGGTTCTTGTCTATGTAGTTTCGCATTTCTTGCATTTCACGGGGCGTCATGGCATACAATTTAGGTTTAGGTAGTTTCGCCCCAGGGATGATTTCGATGGCGCAGTCGGCATCGCAGTGGGGAGGTAGGACGTCACACTCGGTCTTGCTAAATACCTCTGCTAGGTCTTGGTAGTCTTTTGGAATCTGCTCTGTTTCATGGGTGTTGTTGGATGTGGGCCCCAGCTGCTTCGCAGTGCCCTTCAGGAAGGGCCCTTGCGTCGGTGCCATCTTCTTTTGTTCAGGTGGGAGACGTTGGGGCTCGAGTGTGGGGGGTGTTTGTTCTGTTTGGAACGGCAGAGGTTGGGGCCCTTTGGCTACCCTCAATCTGCGGGTCCCCTCTTGCCACCAGATAATTGGACCCCACTTGTCTAGCAAGGAAAGTCCCAGTATGACTGGATCGGCCATCTTGGGGGCTATTATGAACCATATCATCTCCCAGTGATCCCCTAGTTCTAGCTTCACTGGCTTGGTCAGATGTGTGGCGCAAGCTCCGCCTACTAGGGTCCCATCAACTTGCTCAAAACGAATTGGGTGGTTGAGCTTCTTAGCTCAGATCCGCAATTTTAGGACTGTTGGTAGATTAATCAGGCACCTAGTGCAGCCCAAATCTATCAGGGCTTGGAAAGTCTCTTGGGTACCTGTTTTTGGGGTTGTTAGGCGTATGGGGAAAAGGAAAGGGTGGATGGGTCCACTCACCATTGGGTTGTCTTCACCATCGTCCTCGCTGTCATATGAGTCGGGGGATTGGTTTCCATCATCCGGGACTCCCCTTGTCTCGGTCAGGTGGGCGAAGACCTCTGTGCCGGGGGGGAGACTTCGTGGCACATCGGTGGCTCACTTGGGGCCCCGTTCTCGTCGTGCCTTTGGCTGAGGGTTTGGCCTCGGGCCCGGGGTTCCACACGCTGCTGCTAGATGGCCCATTCCTCCACATCTGTAGCATCTCATTGGGCTCCGTGGAACGAAAGGCCTTTGGGTAGGCCGTGGTGCCATGGTTCCTCGTCTGGTCTGTGGCCTCGGGTCCGATTGGTATCTCTCTCTGGCCTCTGGTTGCTTTAGCATGTCATTGACGCTCAGTCCCCTTTCAACTTGCATCGCCACGCAGAACCATTCGGAGAGTCGGTTTGGGATGTCCCGATAAGCGGTCACTTGAGCGATCCGCTTATCTAGGCTCGTTCTGAAAAAATACACTAGCAGTCGCTCAGGTAGGGGAGGCAAGGTGCCCACGACTCTTCGGAACTCACGAATGTGCTCCTTGATGGGCTTCCCTCTCTGCATTAGGCTTCTGAGTTCGTCTTCCACATATGGGTCCTCCCCTACTTCCTCGAATCTCGCCCGCAGTAGTTGCAAAAAATCATCTGCGTCTTGCAGTTGGGGGGCTCTATTCTTGTAGAGGGCTGATGACCAAGTCTTTGCTTCTCCCTCCAGCCCTTCTGAAATGGCATTGACCAGGGCTCTGGGGAATGGGTAAAGGTGCCCATAGCGCTCGATATAGACCTCAGCTGCATCGAGGAACTGCACCACCTGGTCTGGATCCCCATCAAACTTCCCTCTGAACTGGGGTGGCTCTGCCCTCGGTGGCCCCTCCTCCCATAGTGGGGCTCTGTGTGCCTGTCTAGGGTATCGTTGGGTTTCTTCCTCATCTCTCATTCGGGGGCGGAGGGGTGATGCCTTGCGTAGGCTGGTATGCTTGCTGGGCAGAGGAGGAACCCATGGATGTACACTGGGACTTTCTCTCCTTCCGGTGTGGGAGGGGGGTGGGCTGGGCCCCCGTCTATGGTGACTTAGTTCAACAGGGTCAGCTGGCCTCCTTCTATCTTTGGGCCTGCAGGATGGACCGTCTTCCAGGCTGACGGCACGTTCAAAATCTTGCTTTAACTCCTCCATGGGGCTTTCAAGTGGCAGGGTTGAAGTTTTTTTCTGTCTGGCTTGCTGCCAATCCCATAACCAATCCGCCCTTCCCAATTCACTCAGGGGCTTCCCCTTACCTTTAGCGTCTGTAAAGGGGAATTCAGCTTCTGCAGATTTTGGCAAAGTCCACCAAGGTTCATCATTTTTTCTTCTCTTGGGCTGGAGCACGATCGTCTGTCCTTGGTAATTCTGTGGCAGTGGGGGAGGGGGGAAAGGGGGGTTGCAGCTTTGCTGGGGAGGGGGTGGCCCCGTTGCATCCAAGCTGGCTGGAGTAGGGAGGGGTGGCTGGTTCACAGCCGTTTGGAGTAGACTTTCAGTAGAGAGCTGGCTTGCTGCCATGGCTTCAGAATCTTGCCTCCAATCCATCCAAACATTTGGTAGGGAGCTGGAGGGCTGGAGGTTTGCCAGTTTGGCTTGGAAAGTTGTGAGTCTTGTCCGTCTGTCAGACTTAGATGCTATCTCAAAATAAATGAATTTCCAAACTGCCAATCTTTAAGGAAATCTTTTCTTTATTCAAGCACAGCAACCGGATCATGACTCGATGCGGACAAGACTGACCTTTTGCCCCCCAATCCCTCCCTTTCCGATCCCCAATTCTCTACTTCTCATTGGCTATCTTCCAAGTCACTCTCCTGACTTCTTTTTTTTTTTTATAGAAACTTTATTGAGGTTTTTTACAAAACAAAAAAAGAAATAAAAAAAAAGAGAAAAAGGAAAAACAAACATTCAAACAGAAACATAAAACACATAAGTATAATAACATTTTCAATTAGTATCGGATGTGCAGTGTTTTAACTATTTACATAAATAGTACTTGGTGACATTTCAACTCACTTTTAACCAATATTTAACACACCTTTAGATCTTTCTTTCATTTTGTCATGCAACCACTTGTACCACCTTTCCCACACCATATAGTAAACTGACTTCTCATCATTTAATTCATAAGTTAATTTAGTCATCTCTGCGCACTCGAGTATTTTCTTAATTGTAAGCTCTTCTGGTGGTTGAGTTTTCTCTTTCCATTACTGTGCGTATGCCAATCTGGCGGCTGTAATTATGTGGATCATTAAATGTGTCATTTCCTTTCTATATGGCTTCTTTATTATTCCCAGGAGGAAAATCTCTGGTGTTAGTTCAATATCTTCGTCAATTATTTCTTGTAACCACCTCCTAATTTTATTCCAGTATCCTTTCGCTTCCGGGCATGTCCACCACATGTGAAAGAAGGTGCCTTGACCATAGCCACATTTCCAACAGTTAGGATGTATATTGGGATATATCTTTGCTAGTCTGGCCGGGGCTAGGTACCATCTATGCAACATTTTGTAATGGTTTTCCTTATATGCCACCGCTCTAGTGTGTTTAAGATTTCTGTTCCATGCCTCCTCCCATTCCCCAAAATTTATATCGCGCCCTATATTTTTCTCCCATGCAATTATTTGGTTCTTTGTGACATCTTCGAACTTATCGTCGCCTAATAAATAATTGTATAGTTTTGCCAGAATCTTTTTATTTGTTCCCATCAGGACTTTATCCAATCCATTTGGTCCAAGTTCTAAACCGTATTGTTCTTTGTCTCTCTGATATCTGGATTTTACTTGTGAATAGGTCCACCAATCTAAAATTATTCCTTGCTCTCGTAAGGTGTCATTTGGTTTAAGCCTCCCTCCTTCGTCTAAAATATCTTTATATCTGCCCATTTTCTCCCTCTCCCACCTATTTGGGTGGGTCAGGGCCTCCATCGTTGAGAGCCAATTTGGGATTTTTTTGTAATATTTTTGCCTAATCTGAGTCCATGTTTGTATCAAGGAGTCTCTAATTTTATGTCTATGGAAATGTGTCTTCCTTTTCTTCTCCGTGTCCCAAATGTGGGCGTGCCAGCCTTTTTGCAAGTCATGGCCTTCTAAGGTAAGAATCCTCTCATTTTCCAGGGTGATCCAATCTCTTATCCAAACTAGCTTAGCTGCCCTGTAGTATGTTTCCCAATCCGGGAGTCCAAATCCACCTATATCTCTTTTGCCCCTTAAAATTTTAATGGAAAATCTCGGTTTTTTCCCCTCCCATATAAATTCTCTGATGATTTTGTCTAATTCTAGAAAAAAAAATTATCTAAATTTATTGGTATATTTTGGAATAAGAATAATATTCTGGGGAGGATGTTCATCTTAATTGTGGCTATCTTGCCCAAAAGTGATAGTCTTATTTTTTTCCAGCTATCTAGGTCTTGTTTCATTTTTCTAATTAGGGGAGTATAATTATCGTTTTTCAGGGTCGAACATCTTGATGTAATCCAAATTCCTAGGTATTTAATTTTTTTGGTAACCTGTAATCCTAATACTACTTCTATCTCATTTTTCTGGCTCTCAGTTGTGTTCTTGATCAATACTTTGGTTTTAGTTTTGTTCAGTATGAAGCCTGCCACCTCTCCATATTTACTTAATTCCTCTAATACTTTAGGTCCCGATTCTATGGGGTCTTCAAGGATTAGAGCTACGTCGTCTGCAAATGCTTGCGTCTTGTAGGTCTCCTTCCTGATCTTCAATCCTTTTATTTCCTCATTAGTTCTAATTTTCCGCAGAAGAACTTCTAGGGCCAAAATAAACAATAAGGGGGATAGGGGACAACCTTGCCTTACTCCCTTACTAATTTGGAATGTTTTAGTCCTATCCCCATTCACCAGGATACTCGCCTTTTGGTTATTATAAATAGATTTAATCATCATTTCAAAATTTGTTCCGAATTTCATAATCTCAATTTGTTTAATCATAAATTTCCAATTTAGATTGTCAAATGCCTTTTGAGCATCGACAAAAATCAGAGCCATCTGTTTTCCGGGGTGTTCTTCATAATACTCTAGAGTGTCTAGCACGATTCTCAAATTATCCCTAATTTGTCTCCCCGGTAAAAATCTGTTCTGGTCTTTGAATATCCAATTATTTAAAATCTTTTTCATTCTTTCTGCCATTATACCCATGAATAATTTGTAGTCAGTATTTAGGAGCGAAATTGGTCTGTAATTTTGAATTTGTTTTAGGTCGGCACCTTCTTTCGGCACAAGTGTAACATGCGCCTCTTTCCATGACTCTGGAATTTTATGGTCTAACAATGCATCATTAAAAATTTCTACTAATTTCGGTTGGAGTGTTTCTTCTAATTTTTTATATATTTCCCCTGGGAATCCATCAGGTCCTGGCGCTTTATTGTTTTTCAATTTGGAAAGGGCTATTTTTAATTCTTCAATTGTAATCTTTCTGTTGAGCATTTCTTTCTCATCATCAGTTATTTGTGGGAGCTCTGCTTTTATCAAATATTGTTCTATTTTGTCATCCGGTATCTCCTCTTCTTTATATAGGGATTCGTAGTATTCTCTCACCCTGTCCCGTTTTCCTTCCTCGTTAGTCAATAATTTGCCCTTAGAGTCTTCTAAGGTATGAATTATTCCCCTTTCATTTTCCTTTTTTAATTTATAGGCCAGCCACCTGCCCGATTTGTTAGTATTCTCAAAAAGATATTGTTTCGTTCTTTTCATTCTTTGTGCCAGCTCTTCTTGCTCCATGATATTTACTTTATGCTTCCACATCATCCAATTTTCTTTGGCTGCTTCATCTTCTGGGTTATCTTGGAGTTTTCTTTCTGATTCTCCTATATGATTTAAATAGTCTTCCAGGATCTTCCTTTCTTCTTTATTTTTATGTGCTGTATATGAAATCACGACACCTCTCAGATAGGCCTTCATTGTATCCCATACTATTGCGCGGGATGTGCCTTTGTTTTCATTTTCCTTGAAAAAGAAGTTTATTTCTTCTTTGAATTTTTGTATACAGTCTTTGTCGCCCAATAATTTAGCATTAAACCTCCACCTCCGTTGGTATTTTCTCTGAACGGGCTTCCATCTAATTTCTAGTGGATTATGGTCTGCCCAATCATTTGGGTTAATTACAGCTGTTCCAATTTCTAACCCCAAATTCCTACTAACCCATGCCATGTCAATTCTGGACCACGACTTTTGTGCATTTGAAAAGAAGGTATATTGCCTATCGTTTGGGTGCAAGGTATGCCAAATGTCAATTAGATCCAATTCATCGACTAACTCGAAAAAAGCTCTTGGTAAATTTGTCCTTTTATTTTTTTTTTCTTTATTGCTCTTGTGGTCCTTCTCCGGATCCACAATGCCATTAAAATCCCCTATCATACAGATTTCATTATATGCCATTTTCACTAATTGTTCATGGAGTTTCTTAAAAAATTCTCCCTGTTTTTTATTTGGGGCATAAATGCCCACTAATAATACCTTGGAATTCCCTCTCTTAATTTCAATCATGAGGATTCTACCCTTTGTATCTTTGAATTTCAGTTCTGCTTCAATTCCTTTTTTTACGTAGATTACCACCCCCCTCTTCTTTTTCTCTGCCAGCGAATCAAATGTTTGACCGAATTTTTTATATTCTAAACATTTACTCTCTTCTTTTTTTATGTGTACCTCTTGTAAACACATTATATCAACATTTTGTTTACCTAATTTTGTTAATATTCTTTTCCTCTTTTTGTAATCATTTAGTCCATTGACATTTACGGATATTAGCTTCAAGTCATTCATCTCTATACCTCTATCTGATTATTGGTTCTTGTTTGTTTCTTACGGCCCTTACTGGTCTTGCTTTCTTCTCTTTGGCTTCTTCTTCTTCTTCTTCTGTCTTCTCCTCTACAGTTGCTTCGTTCGTGTTCTGTTGGTGTAGGGCTTCCTCCTCCACTACTGCTGTTTCTAGTTCTTCCTTGCTACCCTGCTCTTTTTCCACACCTCTCAACTGGTCAAGGAAATCTTGTGCTGTACTCAGGCTTTCTATTTTGATTTTTCTTCCTTGCCAGGTTATTAGCATCCCTTCTGGGAGAAGCCACCTGAATAGTATCTTTCTTTTATTCAACTGTATGGCCAAAAATCTGTATCCCTTCCTCATCTCCCGGACTCTTCTTGGTATCTGTTTTAGGATTATTATTTCTTTTCCTCGATATGTTATCTGTTCGTCTCTTGCCATGTTGTATAGAATATCTTTAACTTTTTTCCGTGCGAAGCGGATATGTACTTCTCTAGGAAGCTTGTTCCTTCTTGCATAGTTAGTCTGGACCCTGTATACGTCGTCCAGCTCCCTAATTATCGCCTGTTTGTCTTGGTGAAGTGCATCAGCTATCAGCTCCGCCATCTTTTCACCTAGGTCTTTGTCCTCGACAACATTCTGAAATCGCAAATAGAAGGAAGCCTGGTCCATCTCCAATTGGATTATTGAGTCTTCTAACTCTTTATTTTGACTTGTTAATGTTTGATCCACAATATCTAATTTCTTTTCAGTTTGGTCAATTCTTGTTTCGGCTTTTTGAATTTGTTGTTCATTATTAACTATTGATGTTTGGATTTCATTCATTTTCTGGTCCAATGCATGTATGTCTGATTTTAATTCGACATGGTTATTTAACAGTTTTTCCTGCATTGCCATCATCGTTTCTTGGATCAGGGTTAATGATGCTTGCAGCATTTGCATTGCCAGGCTTTCTGTTGATTTTTGTGTCGCCGGAGAGGTTGTCGCTATAGTGGGATTAGAGGGAGTCTTTTTTCCTGTTTTCCCCACTGTGAATGACATGCTTGTCATTTCTTTCAAAATTTTCTTTTGCTCTCTAATTATCCTATCAATGTTACTCCAAATTCTCATTCGCCAGTTAGCGCCTCTATTATCTTTTTTTTTTAAATATATATTTATATATATATATATATTCCTATATCTAATTTTTCCTTCTAAATTTATAAACAAGTATAACTAGTTTTCCGGTGGGCAATCAATATCAATATCTATAAGGTGATTTAAATCTCTTCCTCACAATACCTTATACTCAATGTATCATTTAAATATATTAGATATTAAATTGGCTTAGTAGATCTTCCGGTTGGTGAGCTGCGGCGATATGGTGCTGAGTGAGTGATCGCTACTCCTCAACACCGCCTGTCACCATGTTTTGGGGATCCCTTCGGGGGCGCGGGACCTGGAGAGCCCCGCGGACAATAGAGGGAGTCCGGCGAGCGAGAAAGTGAAGCGCAAGCACTTCTCGCGAAATCCGGGTGGCTCTGTCAAACCAGCGTGAGTGAGTCAGCCTCTCAATGGCTGACTTGAAGCTGTGGTAGCTGACAATTAGAAGGAAGCAAGGAAGATCGGAGGTTGCAGTGGCGTGATCGAAACCTACTTTCCCTGTCTATGTGGATTTGAACATCAAAAAGGGGTCGGCGTAGACAAGAGCGAGGGGCTCAGAGTGGAAACGAGCGGCGCTGGAGATCAAAGAGCAGTTTGACAAGGCACAGAGCTCATCTAGCCGGCGCAGAAAAGGAAAGTCTGAGGACGCTGAAACTGCCTGCGTAAAAAGAGGTTTGGTGGACACAGAGAGCAAGGAACACATAAGAACTCAGAAAAATTTTGTTCCTCATTTGCTGGTCATAGCAGGAAGGTGAATTAAGCTGAAGATCGGACTTTACTTGCCTGTACCGGAGAACAGGAAGTGCAGCCATTAAAGAAGCCTGACAGAGCAAAAGCTGAAAAGGACAGGCATAGAGACAATCTAGCTGCGAGATTTATCATAGAGCTTCGGCTGTGGCTAAGGAAGGATTGGAGGAGATTGGAGGAGATTGATGACTGAGTGAAAAAAAAAATCAAAATAAAAAAAAACTTTATCTTTGTGGAAAATACCATTTGTCCCCTATTGTAACTTGATAGCTTTCCTCTTTCCTCTTTTTACTTTTGATAACGCTGTCCTCAACTCCCTGACCTTCTGCATAGTAATAGTGTTATTAATAAGAACTGTTAATTTTTAGGCTATTTAAGTCCTGACTTTACTTGCTTACAAGATATACTCTTATATAGTGTTATTTGATTTGCATTCATTTAATTAATTATCTAAGTATACTCACTTGTATCTATAGTAACTTTGCATATTTTATATATTAACTTACTAATATTTAGTAATATAAGAATTACAGTATTTTCTTGGTCTAGATATATATAATATACTCTCAAGTTATGATATTTTAAATCTTTCTATATATATTCCGCTGTTTAGCATTTATAGTATTTACCAGTATTTTTATAGTATTTAAAATTGCAATTGTATTTAAAATCAAGTATTCAAAAATTTCCATTTACAGTATTCATAGTACTTTAAGCATTTAAAAGTACAATATTTAGCCAAATTAATTGTTATATTGATACATTGTTTGTGACTTGTTGATTAACTGATATATTGATTGTATAGTATTGAACTGTCTAACTCACTCTCCTGACTTCTTGTCTCATCATTTCACAGGAATGTCTCCCCCCTCCTCATTTCCATGACGACCAAGCTTCAAAGGGATTTAGCAGGCAAAAATTCAGAGCTTATCTCTCCTCTCTATGCCAGCGCTGAGGCGCTGACATCGGCATTGTTTAGCTGACAGGACCCGGAGGAGACCAACTCTGTGGGATCTTACCGGTCACTGGGAGCTATGCAGTAGAAGGCGGTCTCGAAGATAACCTGGCCCTGAGCCATGTAGGGCTTTAAAGGTAATAACCAACACCTTGAATTGTGACCGGAGACCAATAGGGAGCCAGTGCAGCTCGCGGAGAATTGGTGTAATGTGGGTGAACCTAGGTTCACCCATGACAGCTCGCGCGGCTGCGTTCTGGACCAACTGTAGTCTCCGAACACTTTTCAAGTATAGCCCCATGTAGAGCGCGTTGCAATAATCTAACTGTGAGGTGACAAGGGCATGAGTGACTGTGAGGAGAACCTCCTGATCCAAGTAGGGTCGCAATTGGTGTACCAGGCGAACCTGTGCAAAGGTCCCCCTAGCCACAGCTGACAGATGTTGCTCTAATCTTAGCTGTGAGTCTAGGAGGACACCCAAATTGTGAGCCCGTTCTGAGGGGGACAATTTCTCCCCCCCCCAAATGCGATCAAGACACTAACAGCGGCCTTCAGGGCCACTTTCCAGCTCCCTCCCACCTACCGTGCGACAGCGGCACATCCAGGCACCCTTTCAATGGCTGCGGCCCGCTCCTTACCTGTTTCCAACATGGCGGACTCTCCTGCGGGGTCTCCAGCCTTCAGGGCCATTTCTGGGACTACTCCAGCCTTATCGCAGAGGACAACCTGAGGAAGGACAGGGCGGCCTTCCACAGGAAGGAGAGGCCACCAAGGAGATCTGATAGCCCTGACAGGGTCAACACTGTTGGGGAGTGTTTTGACTGTGGATCCAGGGACCATTACAAAAGAAACTGCCCATGTAATGCCAATGCCAGGGCATGCCAAAGGGCACCTTCTGGTGATAGGTACAGAAGGAGATCTCCTACCCCACATAGAAAGCCACAAAACAACCCTTCCAGCCAGGGAAGGAACAGGTGGCCAAGGAAAGATGACAAAAAGGACAAATTTAACTTCACCAACAATTTTGTTGCTGTGGTCGAGACTGCTGAGTCAAAACTTTCAAAGAAACAACTTGAACAACTGTGGCTGTTGGACAGTGGGGCAAGTAAACATATTGTAAGTGACCAAAAACTGTTTATTGAATTAAAAGACCATAAGTCTATGGTCAAGGTTGCCAATGGCATAAGGGCAAGGGTCACTGGTATTAGGAAGGTTTTCATCCTTGGGCTTGGGGAGGTTAGTGGTGTTCTGTATGTACCTGAGATTGATCACAACTTGCTTAGCGCCATAAAAATAAATGAAAACACAAAGATAGAAGTGTTGTTTACAAAAGGTACTGCCATAGTCACCAATGATAAATGTATAGTTGGGGAAGTTTTAAAGATTAATGGTCTGCCCTACTACTATCCTATTGTGAGAGCTGAGGAGTCTAATGTCAGCAACCAGGTCACTGCTTCTGATAGTGATGATGGACCTCAGCCAGAATCAGATGATGAGACCGAGAGTACCCAAGGAAAGAGGGGTTGTAATTACAATTGTAAATATGATTCAAAATGTAAAAAGTGTGTGAGCTTTAATCTGGAACAAGGCGATGAAAGGCCCGAGGACGCCAATGCAATCTCTATTGGCAAGCCACTACATGATGAGTGTGCTCATGTCATGCATCGCAGAATGGGTCATATGTGTTTCCCTGTGGTGCAGAAAGCGCCTGAGTGCTCCAAGGGGATTAGAATTAAACATTGTAACATCTTTATGGATTGTTCCGTTTGCAGGAGTGCAAAATCCAAAGTGAGGCCAGCGCCCAGGAAATCAGAGAGGCAGTCTGAGGGCATATTCCAGTTGGTACACATGGACTTGGTGGGTCCTTTGAAACGCTCCATTGGTAAGAATCGTTATTTCTTGACCATTGTTGATGACCATAGCAGGTTCGGATTTGTCTATCTCCTCAAATCCAAGGATCAGGCCTTATCCAAATTTAAAGAGTTCTGCAGTCTGATTGAGAATCAGCACAAGGTCAACATCCAGAAGATCTTGACCGACAGAGGAACTGAGTTCAACTCAGCTCAGTTCTCTGGTTGGCTGAAGGAGAAGGGCATAGTCCATTTGTGTACCGCCCCTTACTCCACTTTTCAGAATGGGGTGGTAGAGAGGAGAAACAGTGTACTGCAGGCAATGATGAGGTGCGCCCTTGAGGATGCTGACCTAGATTTCTCATATTGGG
This sequence comes from Pituophis catenifer annectens, assembly GCF_029215685.1. NCBI lineage: Eukaryota > Metazoa > Chordata > Lepidosauria > Squamata > Colubridae > Pituophis > Pituophis catenifer. Next base: position 107,241,943 of record NW_027256885.1, on the reverse strand, counting down.
CGGAAGCTGCTCTGTATGCAAACTACACTCTCAACCGGGTATGGTCCAGTGTGGTACAAAAGACCCCATATGAGGTAGTGTATGGCCATAAGCCAAGTTTAACGCATCTTCATGTATTTGGAGTGATGGCCGATGTCCACATCCCCAAGGAACTTAGAAAAAAGGGGGATAAAGTCTCAGCAAAATTAAGGTTAGTTGGCTACGAAACAGGCTCTAAAGCTTTTAGGTTCGTGGACTCAAACAGAAAAATAGTAATATCCAGGTCAGCTACTTTTCATGAGAGTACAAATTGGAGCAGGATTCATGCCAACGAGATCCTGACTCCCAATCCTCCTTGTAATTTGGACAAACAGGTAAAAGATGTGTCAGAAAATCCATCTAGTGATGGTGAAACATCTGGACCTGAGGATGAGGGAGAACGCATACCCTCCAGACCTTTAAAAGGAATACTAAAGCAAAGGAAGGGAGTAGCCTGGAAAAAGGGGCACTCTACTCTAAAAGTTCAGAATAGCAGTAATGAGGAGGATAGCTCATCAGATAGTTCTGATGCAGGAGAGGAACCAATTAATAGGCCAATTCGATCCACTAGGGGCAAGAAGCCCAAGAGATATGAAGGTTTTGTTACCTCTGTTGATCAAATCTCAACCACACCCCAAAGATATGAGGATGTGTTAACACTATCTGAAAAAGAGCAGGAGAATTGGCATACTGCAATGGATATTGAATTGGACAGTCTAAAGAAGTTAGAGGTATTCACACCAACAAAATTACCAAAAGGCAAAAAGGTAATTGGCACTAGATGGGTCTTCAAGAAGAAACCCGTTGAGAAACGGAAGTTTATTTATAAGGCGAGGTTGGTTGCACAGGGCTTCTCACAGAGATTTCCTGATGACTACGTTGATACCTTCTCGCCTACAGTACACCCGGAGAGCGTTAAGACTGCGCTCACCATAGCTGCCATACACGGGGAGAGTGTGTACCAATTTGATATACAAACTGCCTATTTACACGCCAAATTGGACAAAAAATTATATGTCAAAGCTCCTCAGGGTGTAGATCATCAAGAAGGTGATGTTTGGCTTTTAAATAAAAGCCTCTACGGTCTCAAGCAATCGGGCAGGAGGTGGTACGAATGTCTTACCAAATGTGTAAGGCAGATGGGGTTTTCTGCCTCATCGGCTGATGAATGTGTATTCATCATAAGTCACCAGGGCACGGACTTCCGGTGCAGCTGTCAGGGCGGAAAGACCGGTGCGGTGTTGGTTCCTCTGTACCGAGTGTTTTTCTCGAGCCTCCGTGGCTTTATTATTTTACCCCGGAGAGGCTGAAGGAGTGGAGGGGCTTCCTTCGGAGGTGAGGAGGGGGGTGCGACTCCTTGCCGCAACAAAGCTTGCACCCCAAGGATCCAGAGGACAAGAAGAGGGCCGCGGAATAGCAGCCCCAAAGCCGATGACGCTGCGATTTTGACCGGCACGGGGAGACAAGACTGAACTGAAAGGAAAAGGAAAAAAATCCTTTCTGGATCGGGACTCGTTACGCATGGTCACTCATGCCCTTGTCACCTCCTGCCTGGACTATTGCAATGCTCTCTACATGGGGCTCCCCTTGAGGAGCACCCGGAGGCTCCAACTGGTGCAGAGTGCGGCCGCGCGGGTGGTAATGGGAGCGACTTGGCATTCCCATGTAACACCCCTCCTGCGCGAGCTGCACTGGCTCCCGGTGGTCTTCCGGGTGCGCTTCAAGGTTTTGGTTACCACCTTTAAAGCGCTCCATGGCTTAGGACCTGGGTACTTGCGGGACCGCCTACTACCACCAATAGCCTCCCACCGGCCGGTATGCTCCCATAGAGAGGGGCTCCTCCAGGTGCTGTCGGCCAAACAATGCTGACTGGTGGCCCCCAGGGGGAGGGCCTTCTCTGTGGGGGCACCTACTATCTGGAACGAACTCCCCCCAGAGATACGGAGGATCCCGGATCTGCGCACCTTCCGCTGCGCTTTAAAGACCTTATTATTTCACCAGGTGGGCCTGGCCTAATCTTCTCCCTCTTTTATAAAAGATTTTTAATTTTTAAATATTTTTTAGTATTTTATATATTCAATTTTAAAATTGGTTTTAAATAGTTTGGGGTTTTAATTTGTCTGGGCCAAAATTATTTAATTTGATTTTAATTCTACTTTTAAATTTTGTATGTATGTGTTTTACTGTTTGGCTGTGCACCGCCCTGAGTCCTTCGGGAGTAGGGTGGTATAGAAATCAAATAAAATAAATAAATAAATAAATAAATAAATAAATAAATAAATAAATAAATAAATAAAAGAGTGGGGACTGGACCTGGCACTGACGGGACCATGTAGTGAACAAACAAAATAGCAGCAGCCAAGATTGTAGGTGAAGGAAGCCTTTATTTATTTGCTTTTCAGCTTTCTCACTGCTGTGGAATCTTGGTGAAATGGAAGAACAACATTCTGTAATTGGTGCTCGTTGAATTGTTAAACTTCTAAACTATCGTATCTTTTACTTTGTTGCCACTTTATGGAACTAGTGATTTGAACACGACAGAAGACCTCTTTCCCCCTACCTCCTTTGGAGCGAAATTTTCACTTCTTTAGCATTGACAGTTTTTGATAACGTTTTGTACAGGGGTGAATGAGTATCGGAGCGGAATCTGTGTAGTGGTGGCAACAGTCGAGAGGAACCTTATATAAAAGAGTAACAACTTTCTGAAATAGTAACTCTGAAATGGATGGCAATCATTAGGGGGTGACTCTCTTCCTGACCCCCCTCCCTCTCCAGGATTATCTACAGTGAGCTCTCTCCCACTTAGCCCTTTTACTTTAATATGTTGGAATAATTTTTGGATTTAATCTCCTTCTGAACCCCCATTAATTCTCTTGCTCTACTGTAAAATACACTGTGTAAAAATTAATTAATTGTAATTGAAGTTGATCTATTTGCTGACCAACCATTATTAATTACAAACAACAATTGAGGATTAATTGGTTGACTATTTACTTTTTTTTTTTGAAATTATTATTTTTTATTCCACACAAAATACACATACACATACAAATACAATTAAAACAATACACAACATTAAAAACATTTAAATATAATGTCTAATGTCTTACGACATTGGTAACCTATATTCCTCAGTGTATATTTCCTCCTTGTTGGATGCTTATCCTACAGTTGGGTAGATAATATATAGAAAACTATGTTCTGTAGAACATAGTAGAACAATCCCTGCTAATAGGTTTGACGGGTTTAAAACAAAGAGACCACTGGAAGTGGTATTTGCAGATTTAATAGGGCCAATGAAGGCTAGTTTAGGGGGTACTTGCTATGTTCTCAGTATAGTTGACCATTATTCAAGGTATGGTTTTTGCTACCTATTGAAGTCTAAGGTAGATACTTTTTGGTATTTTGTTCAATGGATTAAGTTTGTGGAGAGAAAAACAAATCAAAAAATAGTTACCATTGTAACTGACAATGGTACTGAGTTTGTCAACACAAGGTTTAGATCAATGTTATCTAATGCTGGTATAAAGCACAAATGTTCAGCTCCATATCGGCCACAGCATAATTCATATGTTGAAAGGAGAGGACAAACTCTACAAGCAATGATGAGATCAATGTTAGCTGATGCAGGTTTACCAGCTAATTTATGGGGAGAAGCCATTATGTGTGCAAATACACTCTTAAACAACACCATAAATACAACCACTAACAAAATTCCATATACCATATGGCATGGAAGGAAGCCAGATTTGAGCTACATACACACATTTGGATCACCTGCATGGGTACATACTCCAGCGCAGTTAAGGAGTAAGGGCCAGAGTAGGGCACAACAATTAATATTTGTTGGTTATAATTCAAACCACAGGTCCTACAGATTTTGGGTAAAAAGAACAGCAACGGTAGTTAACAGTGCAAATGCCAGGTTTATGGAGCATGTAGGGTGGAATAAATTAGGTACTGAAAATGAGGTTATCATGGAAACTCAGACTGAAGCTACCAATGAAATGCCAGAGAGCCAGAGCGAAGAGGTAGAGAAAGACGTAGTACAGGGAGAGGTAAAGGTGGAGAGGCAATCTGTAAGTCCTGAACTCCCAAGAAGGTCGAGTAGAGTAACGAGACCACCTGATAGGTATCAGGCAACTACAGTCTATCAAGTAAATAAAGTCCCTACTACATTTAATGAGTTGACCATGTTTCCACCTGAAGACCAGAAAGTGTGGAGAGGTGCAATGACTAAAGAACTACAATCTTTGCAGAATTTGAAAGTGTATGAGTCTGTAACAATTCCAAAAGGGAAAACTATACTCGGTAGTAAGTGGATATATAAATTAAAGACTGGGATAGATGGTATACCAATATATAAAGCTAGGCTAGTAGCTCAAGGATTTAATCAGTCTCCTAACGATTATGATGAAGTATTCGCTCCAAGCTTAAAAACCATTACATTAAGAGCAGCATTGGTATGGGCAGCTAGAAATAAATATATAGTTACCCATTTAGATGTAGAAACCGCATATCTGCATGCACCATTACAGCATGAAATTTATTGAAAGAAACCCTCAGGATTTGAGGAAAATGGGAAGGCTGACTGTTGGTTATTAAAGAAAAGTCTGTATGGGTTAAAACAGTCAGGTTATGAATGGAACCAGTGCATTGTAAAAACATTGAAGAATATTGGATTTAAAGCAGGATTAGCAGATCCATGTTTATTTAAAATGGAAAGGGATGGTATAGTATCATTATTACTATATGATAATATAGTCATACTATACTATATTACTATATTACTATACAGTGATCTCGAGATAGGGGATATAGTCACCGAGCCCTTGTCATGGTCCGATCACTCTCTCCTTCGTCTCGACCTTCGAACCACTACACCCCGCCGCAGGGAGGCGGAGCCGGTAAGATGGTTCCGCCCCAGGCGCCTGATGGAACCGGATAGGTTCCAGATGGAGCTTGGGCCATTCCCTGAGGCTCTGGCACACGCCTCGACTGGAGACCTAGTGGCCGCCTGGGATAGGGCGGCCGCTGGAGCTCTGGATCGGGTCGTGCCTTTGCGGCCTCTGACCCGGCGCCGATCTCATTTAGCTCCTTGGTTCACTGAGGAGCTGAGGGAGTTGAAGCGCCGGAAAAGACGCCTAGAGAGTAGTTGGAGGGCCAGTCTTTCTGAATCTGACCGGACACTGGTAAGAGCTCATATTAGGAATTACCTAGTGGCGATAAAAGCAGCGAAATGTAGCTATTTTGCTGCTCTTATTGCGTCATCAGATAATCGCCCGGCCGCCCTGTTTAGGGTGACCCGCTCCCTGCTCCACCAGGAAGCGCGGGAGGACCCCTTGGAGGGTAGAGCCGAGGATTTTGTCCAATATCTGTATGACAAAATTGCTCAGATTCGGGAAGATCTGGACTCCGACTGGATAGTCTCAGGGGGAGGGACTGGGGCAGGTCTTGAGAATGTTATCTGGGATGAGTTTGATCCTGTGACCCCTGAGGACGTGGACAGGATTCTGGGTAGACTGAACGCGACCACTTGTTTATTGGACCCGTGTCCCTCCTGGTTAGTGCTGGCTTCTCGGGAGGTGACACGAGGCTGGTTCCAGGGGATTATAAATGCTTCGCTGGGTGAGGGTGTCTTTCCTGCCGCCTTGAAAGAGGCGGTGGTGAGGCCTCTCCTCAAGAAGCCTTCCCTGGACCCGGCAATGTTGGTAAATTATCGTCCGGTCTCCAACCTTCGTTTTGTGGCAAAGGTTGTTGAGAGTGTGGTTGCGCAACAGCTTCCCCAGCACCTGGATGAAATGACGTATCTGGATCCATTCCAGTCGGGCTTCAGGCCCGGGTACAGCACGGAAACGGCATTGGTCGCGTTGGTTGATGATCTCTGGAGGGCTCGGGACAGGGGGTGCTCCTCTGTCCTGGTCCTGTTAGATCTCTCAGCGGCTTTTGATACCATCGACCATGGTATCATGCTGCACCGGTTGGAAGAGTTAGGGGTGGGAGGCACTGTGTTGCGGTGGTTCTCCTCCTTTCTCTCTGACCGGTCGCAGTCCGTGTTGACAGGGGGACAGAGGTCGACCCCGAGGCCCCTCATATGTGGGGTGCCGCAAGGGTCGGTCCTCTCACCTCTCCTGTTCAACATTTATGTGAAGCCGCTGGGCGAGATCATCCGTGGTTTCGGGGTGGAGTACCATCAGTACGCTGATGACACCCAGCTGTACATCTCCACCCCGGATCACCCCAACGATGCCCTTGAAGTGATGTCCCGGTGCCTGGAGGCCGTACGGATCTGGATGGGGAGGAACAGGCTCAGGCTCAACCCATCCAAGACCGAGTGGCTGTGGTTTCCGACGTCCCGATATAGCCAGTTGACGCCATCACTGACTATTGGGGGCGAATCATTGGCCCCCACGGAGAGGGCTCGCAACTTGGGCGTCCTCCTGGATTCACGGCTGTCTTTAGAAGAGCACTTGACGGCCGTGACCGGGAGGATTTTTTATCAGGTCCGCCTGATTCGCCAGTTGCGTCCCTTTCTGGATCGGGACTCGTTACGCACGGTCACTCATGCCCTTGTCACCTCCCGCCTGGACTATTGTAATGCTCTCTACATGGGGCTCCCCTTGAGGAGCACCCGGAGGCTCCAACTGGCGCAGAGTGCGGCCGCGCGGGTGGTAATGGGAGCGACATGGCGCTCTCATGTAACACCTCTCCTGCGCGAGCTGCACTGGCTCCCGGTGGTCTTCCGGGTGCGCTTCAAGGTTTTGGTTACCACCTTTAAAGCGCTCCATGGCTTAGGGCCTGGTTATTTACGGGACCGCCTACTACCACCAATAGCCTCCCACCGGCCAGTACGCTCTCATAGAGAGGGACTCCTCCGGGTGCCGTCAGCCAAACAGTGTCGACTGGCAGCCCCTAGGGGGAGAGCCTTCTCTGTGGGGGCACCTACCATCTGGAATGAGCTCCCCCCGGAGATACGGAGGATCCCGGATCTGCGCTCCTTCCGCCGTGCTGTGAAGACCTTTTTATTCCATCAAGCGGGCTTAGCCTGATCTCTTCCCTTTTTAAATATGTAAATTTTAATCTGTTTTTAAATTATTGGGGTATTTTAATTTGTCTGGGCCAAAAAGTTTAATTTGATTTTATCGGGTTTTTTAAATTTTGTGTATTTATGTATTTTATTGTTGGCTGTTCACCGCCCTGAGTCCTTCGGGAGTAGGGCGGTATACAAATCAAATAAATAAATAAAATAAATAAATAAAATAAATTACTTCTTTTTATGGACGATATAGCTCTGATTACAAAGAATGAGCAAGAGGCCAACAGGATTGTTGATGAATTAAAAGCTCATGTCAGGATTAAAAATTTAGGGGAGATACAACAATACCTAGTTGTAAGGATCGAAAAAACTAGGGGAGGATTTAAATTATCCCAAACTGATAAAATTAATAATCTATTAAAACAGTTCAGAATGGAATTGTGTAAACCATCAAAGACACCTATGGCTCAAGATTATTGCAACACTGATGTGCAAAGTCCGTTGTTTGATAAAGGGATATACCAATCATTGATTGGCAGTTTATCATACATTAGCAATTGGTCTAGACCCGATATTTCTTTTTTTTTTTATTGGAAAAGTTTTACAAACAACAAATTTTTCCCCCATTTCCCCCCCATCCCTCCCCAACCCCCCCAAACCCTCCCTCCCCATGACTTCCCCAAGGTGAAATCCATCCACATTATATTATGTCATACTTTACCAACCCTCTATTCCCCTCCCTGTGCACTATAAATTTTTACATCACAATAAACTATTTCGCCCCTTATAAACTATACATTTCTACACAACATTTAGCTAAAAACTATCTGGTACTTCCTGGTTTGGTATTTATTCTGCACATAATCTATCCAATTCTTCCACTCCCATACATAACTCTCTTGAGTCCGGTCTTTTAAGTATGCTGATATCTTCGCCATTTCTACGAAACTGGCCATCTTCAAGGTCCATTCTTGAATTGTAGGCACATCAACCCTTTTCCAATATTGACCAATCAATAACCTGGCTGCTGTCACCATATACAATATCAATTTTGTTTCACCCACTGAAAAACCCTTGACTATACCCAATAAGAACAAATGAGGAGAAAATTGAATTTTTTTCTTTAAAACATTTTGCATAACCCACCAAATTTTTATCCAAAAAGCCTTAACTTTTTTGCATGTCCACCATATATGATAATATGTAGCATCTAAACAATCGCATCTCCAACACTTCGGTTGAACATTAGGATACATACATGACAATTTCTTAGGATCTAAATGCCACCTATAAAACATTTTATAAAAATTTTCCCTTAAATTCTGTGACTGTGTAAACTTAACATTCTGGACCCATATTTTTTCCCATGTTTCCATCATAACTGGTTCTCCAAAATTTTGCGCCCATTTTATCATACAATCTTTAACCAATTCATTTTCTGAATCTCTCTCTAACAAAACATTATAAATCCTCTTAATATGCATTGGGCCTTTCTCTTTTATCTGTCTAACCAATTCTTCTTCATGCAGCATTAAACCAGTTTTTTGATCTTCTCTCCATCTCAATTGAAGTTGATTATACTGTAACCAAGTTAAATTAATCCCTTCTTCCAACAGTGTCTTCAATGTCTTTAGTTGCCATCTGCCCCATCATTAAAAAGTACTTCTTTATATAAAAACCCCCCGAGTGACTTTATATTTATATTCCGTATAATATGACCAAGATCCAACCACAACGGTATTTTATAATCCCATTTGAATCGGTGCTTCTTCCATACTCTCATCAAGGAGCTTCTAAGTATATGACTATTAAATACTTTATCAACCTTGTTTTCATAAAATAAATATGCGTGCCAACCAAATTCAAGATCGTGGCTTTCTATATTCAATATTCCAGTCTTTGTCCTTCCAAACCAATCACTTGCTTGTGTAAACGCTGCAGCCTCATAATATAATCTCAGGTTTGGAAGTTTAAGACCACCCCTTTCACAAACATCTTGCATAATTTTCAGTTTAACTCTTGGCTTTTCCTCATTCCAAACAAACTTGTTCACTCCTTTTTGCCATTCAATCAAATATTTATCACTTTTAAGCACCGGAATCATTTGGAACAAAAATAAAAATCTAGGTAGAACATTCATTTTAACTGCTGCTATTCTTCCAAGTAAAGACAGCTGCAGTTTTTTCCAGGTTTCCATATCCTTTTGTACCTTTCGCCACAACACCTCGTAATTATTTTGAAACAGTTTTATATTTGAATCTGCAACTTGAACTCCTAGATATCTCACTTTTGATACTATTTCAAAGCCTGCCTTCCTTTCCAGTTCCTTCTTTTGATCAACTGTCATATTTTTAACTATCATCTTGGTTTTTTTCTGATTCAGTCTACCATATTCTTCTATAATGACTTTCATCTGAATTATTGATTCCATCGGCTGTGTTAGGGTAACAACCAGATCATCTGCAAATGCCCTTATTCTGTAGTCCTCTTGCCTTATCACTATTCCCTTCAGAGTGCTAGAGTCCCGAATTGTGTTCAACAAGACTTCTAAAGTTAAAATAAACAACAACGGGGATAACGGACAACCTTGTCTTGTACCTTTTTCTATACTAAAATTTATAGTTAAGCTTCCATTAATAATAATTTGTGCTGTTTGTTCTTGATAAATTGCTGCAACCATGTGTACAAACTGGTCCCCAAAGTCCATCTTTTTTAAAGTCTTTAATAGAAAGTTCCAATTCACTCGATCAAAGGCCTTCTCCGCATCCAAAAACGCCAGCACTGCATGTTATGTCCTTATAAGGACATCCACCTGGATTGGCTGCCAGCTATCGGGCGGGAAAGTTTGAATCACTGTCAGGGGCGGTGCGACTGCCGGAGCGAATATAAGGAGAGCTCTGGCAGCGTGCAGCCAGTCTTGTCTTGTCTTGTTATTGTAGCTAATAAAGTTACTAAATGTAGCGAGCTGGTCACGTCTTCATTTCCTGCGCCTGATCTAACACTGGCGACGAAGGACTAGAGAAGAGAACCTGAGCAAGACTCGTGGCACGATCGCCCCAACCAAGCTGAAGTCACTCAACCGCAGCTGCCTTCAGAATGGCAAACCCGCAAGCACCGATTGCCTCGCTGAACCCATTCGACCCGGCACGAGAGAAATGGAGGTCGTACATGGTCAGATTCCGGCAATTCCTTCGAGGGAACGGATACCAGAACCTCGATGATGAGCGCAAGAGAGCCCTATTCCTGGCTCACTGTGGGTCCGACATCCTGGAAATGGCCATTGACCTCATGGCGCCCAGGGACATTGAGGAGATGTCCTGGAATGACCTGCAGGAAGTCCTACAGGAACACTACACACCCACAGGCACCCCAATCGCCAACAGATTCACTTTCCAACAGAGAAATCAACGGGAAGGTGAATCCATCAAAGAATTCGTGGCAGCGCTGCGCCAAATCGCTGCCAATTGCGAATTCGACAATGTGGACAATGCCATCCGGGACCGCATTGTTTTCGGAATGCGGGATGTGGGTCTCCAGAAGAAGTTCCTGAGCCGCAAGAGGATCCCACTCAAGGAAGTCCTCGAAGAAGCCACAGCCGCCGAGACGTCCGAAAAAGCAGCCGCCGCGATGGTAAAGGCCAGAGGGATCCACAAGATCCACAAGTCCGGCCCGAACTCATCAGATGATTCGACCATGCCATCAGAGTCCGATGAGGAAATGGCTGTCCACAAGGTCTCCTGCCCTCCCAGGCGGGAAAACCCCCAACATGGCGACCAGGGGGAACGCTGTGGCAGCTGCAAAGGCGACCACCCCAGGGCAACCTGCAGATGGAGGGACGCAACCTGCCGCCGCTGTCTGAAGAGGGGACACATCGCCGAGGCATGCAGAGCAGCAGATCCAGCCCCGGAACCACCCAGGCCAAGATTCCGCGAAAACCGCAGAGAAACCCAGAGGACATCCAAACAGTCCTCGAACCAGTCCAGGCGCGGAGATGAGGAATATCCCCACAGCAGAGCAGTGCACCAGACTACCATCGCCCACACAAACGACGAGGGTGCCACTAAGTTCAACGTGACACTGCTGGCAGAGGGGTCACCGTGCAAAATGGAAGTAGACTCCGGGTCCATCTACTCCATCATGGACTGGCAGCATCTGAAGTGCCTAAAGCCATCCTGTGAAAAGACCCAGCTAAAACCACTGAAGTCGAGGCTCGTGGATTTCAGCGGAAACCCCATCGGAGTCCTGGGCAGAACCACCCTCCACATCACCTTCAAGGAATTCCAAGGCAAGCTTCCCATCACAGTCGTGGAGAACAGCCGACCGAACCTGCTAGGAGTGGAGTGGTTTAAGCCGCTGGGGCTATCCATCAGAGGCATCCACCAAATTCGCAGGGATGAACTCGACAACCTCATCGAAGAGTTCAAAGAAGTCTTTGATGGTAAACTGGGGAAATTTGTGGGAAGGCCAATCTCATTTAATCTGGACAAGGGAATCACCCCAATTAGGCTAAAGCCCCGCCGGGTTCCATTTGCTCTGCGGCCGAAAGTAGACGAGCAGCTGGATAAGCTGATCGCCCAGGGCGTCCTGGAACCGATCGATCATGCTTCATGGGAGACCCCCATTGTGACCCCACTGAAGCATGATGGGTCTGTGCGCATCTGCGCCGACTACCGTTGTACCATCAACAAGGCGTTGGCACAGAGCGCATACCCAGTCCCAGTGGTACAACATTTGCTGCATTCCCTGGGAACTGGCTCAATTTTTGCGAAACTGGACCTGGCCCAGGCTTACCAGCAACTGCCAGTGGACGAAAAAACGGCGGAGGCACAAACAATTGTCACGCACAGGGGGGCATTCAAATGCAACCGCCTCCAATTTGGAGTCAGCGCTGCCCCCGGCATTTTCCAATCTATGATGGAACGCCTCCTCCAAGGCGTTCCAGGGGTGGTGCCTTACTTTGACGATGTACTAATCTCCGGAGAGTCACAGGAACAACTCCTTGAAAGGCTCAGGCTTGTCCTGCAGCGATTCAAGGCCAAGGGCTTGAGGGTCAGGAGAGATAAGTGCATCCTAGGAGTACAGGAAGTCGAGTTCCTGGGCTATCTCATAGATAGCACTGGCATCCACCCCACCAAATCAAAAGTGAAAGCAATCCATGAAGCTCCGAGCCCAAAAAACAAAACGGAACTTCAGGCATTCCTTGGGTTGCTTAACTTCTATGCCATATTTCTCAAACAGAAAGCCACAGTTGCTGAGCCACTCCACCGCCTGCTGGGGAAAGCAGCTTCCTGGAAGTGGGGCCAAGAAGAGGAAGCAGCATTCCGAGCCGTAAAAGGACTTTTAACTTCCAAAAGCGTCCTCATCCAGTACAACGAGATGCTCCCCATCAAGCTGACTTGCGACGCGTCGCCATACGGGGTGGGGACAGTCCTCAGCCACGAACTGCCCAACGGCGCCGAAGCCCCAATAGCATATTTCTCTAAAACCATGTCCGGCGCGGAACGCAACTACAGTCAGCTGGACAAAGAAGCCCTGGCCATCGTTGCAGGAGTGAAACGTTTCCACGAGTATCTCTACGGGAGGAGTTTCACCATAGTCACTGATCACAAGCCACTCCTGGGGCTCCTCGCAGGCGACCAACCCACCCCGACCTTCATGTCCCCGCGGATGACGAGATGGGCCATCTTCCTAGCCAGCTACTTCTACAGGCTCGTGCACCAGCCAGGCACAGCCATAGGAAACGCCGACGTGCTGAGCAGATGCCCATTGAAGGATCCGGTAGAAGACCCAGCCCCCACGCTCCACCTATTCCACATAGATGACGATGCCAGCTGCCCAGTCTCATCTGCAGATGTGGCCGTCCACACCCAAAAGGACCCCACACTCCGCCAAGTGAAGTCCTGGATCCTCAGGGGGTGGCCATCTGAGAAGACGGAGGAGAAGTTCAGCCCATTCGCCAGGAAGCAGAAGGAGCTGTCCACCATGAAGGGCTGTTTGCTATGGGGAGACAGGGTGCTGATCCCAAGCACTCTGCAACGGCGGACACTAGAGACTTTACATAAAGGGCACCCGGGCATCGTCCGCATGAAGGCCCTGGCACGGAGTTACGTCTGGTGGCCCTCACTGGACAGAGACATCGAAGAATGGGTCTCCAGATGTGACCTGTGCCAAGAAGTACGCCCAGCGCCGCCACAAACCGAAGCAGCGAAGTGGGAGACCCCCAGCAACCCCTGGTCGAGGATCCATATCGACTTCGCGGGTCCGATGAAAGGGCGCCACCTCCTCATCGTCGTAGATGCCTTCTCCAAGTGGCTCGAGGTGCTACCCATGGCATCTACCACAACGGAAGCGACGATCCGGGCCCTGCGGCGCCTTTTCGCCACCCATGGACTACCGGATGTGCTGGTCTCCGACAACGGCCCCCAACTCACATCCCTGGCCATGGAGGCATTCCTGGCAGGACTGGGCATCCGCCATGCCCTGTCCGCCCCGTACAGGCCGGCTGGGAACGGACAAGCGGAAAAAATGGTGAGACTCACCAAGGAGGCACTCACCAAGATGGGCACGGGAGACTGGCAGGAAAGAATAGACAACTTCCTCCTCACCCAGCACATCACGCCACATGCCACCACCCACAAGAGCCCGGCCGAACTGTTGATGGGCAGAAGGTTGAGGTCACCATTGGACCGGCTGCACCCACAATACAGCCCAGAAGTGACCGCAACGGCCAGCCGCCCGCTTCGCGCCTTCAGCAAGGGAGATTCGGTTTTCGCGCTAAACTTCAACGGCTCTCCTAAGTGGCTGAAGGGGAAGATAGACAGCACAACCGGCCCGAAGTCCTACACCGTGGAGCTGGAAGATGGACAGGTCTGTAGACGTCACATCGACCAGCTCCGCAAAAGGTGGGGGGGGGGGGCGCAAGAAAACCAGCCTGACGAGGGAGGCCTACAACACCCCGAAGAACTAGGCCTGCAACACCCCGACGAGGTAGGCCTGCAACACCCCTGCGAGGTAGGCCTACAACACCCCTGCGAGGTAGGCCTACCACACCCCGATGAGGTGGGCCTACCACACCCCTGCGAGGCAGACCACTGCCACCCCGACGAGGCCGGCCAAGCACACTACCAGGCACTATCACACCGACAGTCCAGAGCGGTAGACCGGGGCCAGCCGCACGGGGGATGGCAACACCAACCCAGCGGGGTGGGCACCCGGCACGACAGGGCAAGGGACTACCAAACCAGCCCACGAGTAGACCGGGACCTGCCCAGAGTGGAAGCATCGCACCCCGCCAGTGAAGGCAACCCACATCAGCCCTGCCAGGGAGACCTCCACTCCAGGCGAGTAGACCGGGAACCATCCAAGATGGGCACACCACAGCCCATGGGTGAGGGTGGCACACGACTCCCCAGCGAGAGGGACCCCCACCCAGCACAGAAGACAACCCGGCAACAACAACCCAACCCAGATGACCCCAGTCACCAACCGGCGATAGACCAGGGACTAGGGCGAAGGGAAAGCCGACAACATCCCGGCCAGGGAGACCTGCACCACCCCGGCAAGGGAGACCTCCGCCGACCCGCAGAGGTAGCCCCACAACGACATCCCGACCAGGTCAACCACCGCCGACCCGATGGGGTAGGCCAACGCCAGCCCGACCAAGGGGACCTGCGTCACCCCTGCGAGGTCAGACAGCACGACACGAGCCAACACCACCCACCGTGGGCAGACCGGACCCGAGGGCACTGATCCGAACCACCCCCCAGACGACAACGAACCGAACCGCAGCCGAACCGCAGCGCCCGGGAGACCGGGGAGGAGCAAGTGACAGCCTGGGACTCACCGAGACTCAGACGCTCTTCCCGGGTCGGAACCGAGCAACCTCGACGAGATGATAGATCCACAGGCCAGGAGGAAGACCACCAGAACCAGCCATCCAAGGTCTGCGGTCCGGCCGGAGGCGCTAAGGGTGACCCCGCACACTCGCCAGCCGAACCGAGCCCGGTTCCGGGGAGGGAACCAGGAGACATAGGAGCCCCGTCCGTGCAGGTCGGGGACGAGGAAGAAGTGAGACTGCGCAGGTCAACTAGGGTGCCGAGGTGTCCTACGTACCTGCGTGATTACGTGACTTTTATTAATGAGCGTTGACTGTTCCACGGACTAAGAGGGGAGGTGTGTTATGTCCTTATAAGGACATCCGCCCGGATTGGCTGCCAGCCATCAGGCGGGAAAGTTTGAATCACTGTCAGGGGCGGTGTGACTGCCGGAGCGAATATAAGGAGAGCTCCGGCAGCGCGCAGCCAGTCTTGTCTTGTCTTGTTATTGTAGCTAATAAAGTTACTAAATGTAGCGAGCTGGTCACGTCTTCATTTCCTGCGCCTGATCTAACACTGCAGAAGTCTGTTTATTCTTCTCAAGATATTCCAATAAGTCTATAATTTGCCTCACATTATCCTTCATGTATCTGCCTTCTATAAATCCAGCTTGATCATGATGAATCACCTCTTGAATAACTGGCATTAATCTGTTGGCTAATACTTTTGCAAAAATTTTATAATCCGTATTCAGGAGAGATATTGGTCTAAAATTTTCCGGTTTTGTAGAACCTGCCTCCTCTTTCGGTATCAAAGAGACAAAAGCTGCTTTCCATGAAGGGGGTACTTTTCCCCCTTGTTGTATGCTACAAAATAAGTCTTTAAGATGTTCAATCATTTCTGCTTGTAAATTTTTATAGTACACCGCAGTTAAACCATCCGGTCCTGGAGTTTTAGCTGTTTTCAATTGTTTAATAGCAATAATAATCTCCTCTACTGTTATTGGTAAACTCGTTCTTTCCTTTTGAACATTAGAAATTTTTATAACTCTCTTTTCTTCTAGATATTTATTTATAAGTTCATTCTGTATATCATCTTTAGCATATAATTTGGTATAATAATCTAGAAAGGCTTCTTTAATTAGCCTTTGTTGAAATACTTCCTTCCCTTTATACTCAATACTCCCAATAGTCCGAGTACTCTGCTGTTTCCTCAATGTGTAAGCCAACCACCTGCCCGGTTTATTGGCATTACAAAAAGTATTGTGTTTTGCAAATTGTAAATTAGTTGCTGCTTGTTCCGCTGTAAGCATATGAAATTGATCTTTCAGAAGTTTTATAACTCCTTGTAATTTTTCATCTGTTGGATTTTTTATAAGTAACTGCTCTTTTTTCTTTACCTCCCCTTCCAATTCTAAGCTTTTTCTTTGTCGGCTTGATTTATGTTTAGAGTTCATGTAAATCAGTACCCCCCACATATAAGCCTTGCTCGCATCCCAAACAGTTTCAATAGGGGTACCCTTATTCAGATTCAGTTCAAAAAATTCCTTCATTTGTTTTTTAAGTTCATTTACATTTTTTTCATATCTAAATAAATTTTCATTTACTCTCCAAGATCTTCTCTCTTTCTTTCCCATTTCTATTTCTATCCATACTGGGCTGTGGTCAGATAAAACCCTCGGAAATATCTTTGTTTTCTTAGTTTTTGAAAGCAAATCAACTGTAAGTAAAATAAAATCAATCCTAGAAAAGGATCTATGTCTATCTGAGAAAAAAGTAAAGTCCAGTTCTTTTGGGTTATGCACTCTCCATATATCTTTCAATTCCAAATCTTCTTTCAAATCGAAAAAAGACTGTGGTAGTTTGATACATGATTTTGCCAAGCTCTTCTTGTCTATTTTAGGATCTATTACTCCATTCCAATCTCCCATAAGCAAAATAGATCTGTAATCCCATTGTAATATTTTAGAATGCAATAATTTATAAAAATTTTCTTGTTGTTGATTAGGAGCATAAATTCCAATCACCAAAATTGGACCATTATCTGCAAGAAGTTCTATTGCTATATATCTTCCACAATCATCTGCTTCTATAATTTTTGTTGGCAATCTTTTATTTGTATAAATCACTACACCATTCTTTTTTTCTGAGTTTGAAGCTATAAACTGTGTTCCTAATCTAGAATTTATCAAATATTTTTGATCTTGTGTTCTAATATGAGTTTCCTGTAAGCAAATAACATCATTATTAAATTGTCTCAAATAATGAAATATCTTCCTCCTTTTCTGTGGTGAGTTTAATCCGTTCACATTCCAAGATAAAAACTTAATTGTCATCTGCGGGCCCTTGAAGCGATAAGAGCATTTGCTGAAGTTTCTGTTCCACACTAATAGTCTTCGGCTTGGCTCCTCCCATAGCTTCGGATTTTTGTGCTTTACCATTGGCTCCCTATTCATCTTGTGATAACTTAGAGCTCTGGTGTTGTTGTTTCTCTAAAAGTTGTTTGTAAGCTGCTCGAGTAATATGCTGATCTTTAGCAGTATGCAACATCAAATCGAGCTCCACTGCCACTTCTCTTGTATTTTTAGGGGGTTCAACTGGAAGCTCTAAAGGAGAATCCAACAGGGGTAAGCCCCCTGCCGCTCCTTGAGACTCTAATGCCTCCCTCTCCGTCTGTTTCCTCTGTTCTTCAAGCTCTTGTTCAAATTGCATATCCTTCTCACCCTCTACTATGGCTAACACCGAGGAAGTACGTGGAGATGCTACACCAGGTTTAAAAACACTGAAGTAAAATTCTTCTGCTTTTTGAAGAGTATTTAATCGATATCTTTCTCCTTGATACCTCAATATGATACCCACTGGGGTGTCCCATCTGAATGGAATTTGTTTCTTTAATTCAGTCACCAAGAATCCAAAATCTTTTCTATCTCTCAACATCTTAGGTGGCAATTCTTTGTAGATCCCAATTTCTCTTCCATCCACTTGAATAGTAGAAAAAAAAGATTTTTGCAAAATATCATTTCTTATTCTTCTATCTGTGAAGTAGATCACCACATCTCTAGGCAATTGCCTTTGTCTTGCCACCCAAGAATTCACTCTATAGACCTTGTCAATTTTGCAGAAAATCTCCTCAGGATCAACCTTTAATGTAACAGCCAGAGCATCAGCACAAACCCTTCTCAAATCTTCTCTGTTGTTCTCTTTTATACCTCTGAGTCTCACAGCAAACTCCATAAATCTAAATTGCATCATTGTAACTTCATTTTCAAGCCTTTGTGTTTTATTATCAACATTAGAAATTTTTTGATCAGCTTCCTTCATTTTAGACTCCATTTCTGATCCAAGATGTTCCACTTTCTTATCAACTTGGAGCACTACTTCTGACAAACCAGTTACAGCTGCCAGTATTTCCCGTTTCATCTTGTCATATTTTTCTTGGACCATCTCCTTAAATTCCTGCTGCGATTTTTCAAATTTCTGATCTAGAGCACCAGCAATAAATTCTTTCAAATCATTAAATCCAGATTCTTGTGTTTGAATCTGTGTCTGTGAGCTCAGAGGCTGCTCTTTAGATTTATGAGTGGGGGAGCCCCCCCCTTCAGCTTTAGCTGGCTTTTGTTTTGAAGCCATTTTTCCACGCAGCCTGACTCTTTCTAAAAAGGATATCCTCTCTCCCTCTCCAGCACAAAAACCTTTCAGGAATTTCCCCAGCTTTAGTCAAGTCCAAGGGAGAGAGAACAAGTCAAATCACTTTTATAAAAAACTGCTCTTTCTTCAGGCCAGCGTTATTACTTTTTGTTACTTTGTAGCAGAAATAGGCTCAGACAAATCACTTTCGCTTTCAGCTTTCCTTATTGCTGAAGCCGAGCGCCATTTTAAAAGTACTTTCACTTCTTCTCAGTTACTACGTTCAGTCACAGGGCTAAGAAAAATACTTGCAGTTTAAATTTGAAGTCCAGATTCCACCCTGCTTATTTTTAACAAATTTCTTGGCTTTCTCTTGTTTCGTTGGTCGCGTCGCCTGGCTCTGCAGTGGCAGAGACGTCCTTGGAGCCCGGAGCCTCAGCGCGCTGTAAAGGGAGCCTCACCCTACTTCCTCCCCAGATGCTTAAAAAAACAGTCTGGGGGCTTCAAAGGGGACTCTACCTTGTCGCACCGGCTCTTCTCCCGATTCCTCAGGATCGTGGAGTTTTCCAAGCCACCTCTCAGCGTAGAAGTGGCTCTTTACGAGCAACGGGGCTGGTGGTCTTAAGAAAGACCGTCTATCGGCGACAACGGCTCCAACCGGAAGTCTAGACCCGATATTTCTTATAGTGTGAACCAATTAGCTAGATTCAACACAGAATTTACAGAAAGACACTGGCAAGGAGCAAAATGTATTCTTAGATATCTGAAATATACCATGCATCATGCATTGTATCTACAACCATCAGAAGAATTGCATGTAACCGCTTATGCAGATGCTAGTTTCGCAACAGATGTGAATACAAGAAAATCAACCTCAGGAATCGCTGTATTTCTGGGAAAATCTTTGATATGGTGGCGTTCAATAAGACAGAAGCATTTAAGTATGTCTACAATGGAAGCAGAGTTTTCTTGTTTATCTTTGTTATGTACGGATTTGATCAGTATTAAGCAGCTGATGCTAGATTTAGGAATAGATATACAAGATCCTATAATAGTATACGAAAATAATCAGGCAGCGATAAAAATGGTGACAAATATAGCTGTAAAGACTAGAACAAAACATACAGATCTTCGGTATCTCAATGTGAGAGAATGTATAATGAACAAGATGATAGAACTTGTATATTGTGCATCAGAAAACAATGTAGCCGATCATTTCACAAAAGCACAGGGAAGTAGGGAACATATAGATACATGTGAACAGTATGGTTTAAGATTGTAAATATATTAGTCTACCCAAAGGGGAGAATGTTGGATGCTTATCCTACAGTTGGGTAGATAATATATAGAAAACTATGTTCTGTAACTTTAACTGCTACAAAGATGACTAATTGGCTGTGCTAAGCAGACATATAAGGAAGGCAGGAAGTTCGTTCGCTCCTGCTCTCACTTCTGCTCCTGCTCCTGCTATTGAAGGTTGAACTGCTTGAAGGAACTGTGTCTGTTTTTGAAGAGAACTGGAATTGTAAGCAAACTATGTTTTGTGTTAAACCGTGATTGTTTGAAGAAGTTGTTTTGAGAAGCCAAGTTTGTTTTTTACTACAAGTAAAGACTGTTTATTTTTCTTTAAACATTCAGAGTCTGTGACTATCTGTGTGTTTTGCTAAGCAACGTATCTATTTGCTGTCTGGTCCGTTGCACTACTTTGCAGAGGGCAGTTTTACCCTCAACACTCCTCTCGCCTTATATAACGATATTATTTTTAATAAAATTTAGTTGTTCATTGTTATGTCTCATTTGGTACAGAATTTTGTTTTGCTCTTTTAGGATCCTCTTTTTGTTTGGTGTTCCTTGTCTCCAACCATTATACCACTTTTGCCAGACCAGATAGTAGTCAGATTCTTCCTTTTCTTGGATTTCCTTGAGAGTTTGTCCATCTCGGCACATTCCATGACTTTGGATATTAATTTATCTTGTGTTGGGACTTCTTCCAGTTTCCAATTTTGTGCATAAATGATCCTTGCCGCAGTCAGAATATGTGTAATTAAATATATTGTTTCTTTTTCATAGTTACGTGTGAATATACCTAATAAGTATGTTTCCGGTTTTAATGGTATCTTTTGTGTTGTTATTTCTTCCAATTGGGTTTTAATATTGTTCCAGAATTGTTTGGCTTTGGGGCATAACCACCACATGTGGTAGTATGTCCCTTTTTGTGCTTTGCATTTCCAACAGAGTGAGGATGTATTAGGGAACATTTTCGAGATCCGTGCCGGTGGGAGATGCCATCTATAGAACACCTTGTAAGCGTTTTCTTTCTATGGTACTGATAGTGTTAGTTTACTGTTGATTTTCCATAGTTTTTCCCATTTACTTAGTTCTATAGGGTATCCGAAATTCGTCGCCCATGTGATCATGTTTTCTTTAACTATTTCCTCTTCTAGTTTATATGCCAATAAAAAGAATTTTGTTATTAATTTCTCATTGGTACCAAGTAAAATTCTATCTAATTGATTTGGTTCTTTTTGAATTCCGAACTTTTCCATGTCTGTTTTGTATCTGGATTTTAATTGTAGGTATGGCCACCAATCAATTTCCACGCCTTGGGTTCTTAGTTCTTCTCTTGTTTTTAGTTTTCCTTCTTCGTCTAAGAGATCCTGGTATGTTTTCATTTTATTTATGTCCATTGTATTTGGATATATTTGTGCTTCCATTGTAGAGATCCAGCATGGGATCTTATCATAATGATTCTTTCTAATTTCATTCCAGGTTTTAAGCAAGGTGTCTCTCACGATACGTCTGCAGAATTGTTCTTGTTTTTTAGGTTTCTCTTCCCATAGGTATGCATGCCATCCCTTCATCAAATCAAAACCTTCCAATGTTAATGTTCGTCTATTTTTGAGTTCAATCCAATCTTTAATCCATGTTAATGATGCCGCTTTGTAGTAAATCTGCCAGTCTGGAAGTCCCATTCCTCCTTTTTCTCGTTTATCCTGTAAGTGCTTTAATTTGATTCTTGCCTCTTTTTTTGCCAGATATATTTTAGTATCATCCTGTCCAAATCTTTAAAGTAGGTTTTGCCAGGGTTTACTGGTATCACCCTGAATAGGTACAGCATTCTTGGCAAAATGTTCATTTTAATAGTGGCAATTTTACCTAGGAAAGATAGCTGGAGTTTGGTCCAAATTTCCAAATCTTTTTCTATTTGTTTGGCCAATTTATTATAATTGTCTTCCTTCAATGTTGATATTCTATTAGTAAGCCACACCCCTAGGTATTTAACTTTCTTTGCTTTTTGTATCCCTAGCATATTTTCCAATTCTTTTTCTTGATGTTTGGTGAGGTTCTTTGTTAAGATTTTTGTTTTTTGTTTGTTAATTTTCAGGCCCGCTACTTCTCCATATTGTTGTATTTTTGTCAATAATTTTGGTCCTGATTGTAATGGTTTTTCTAGGATGAGTACTATGTCATCCGCAAAGGCTTGCAGTTTATATTCCTGGTTCTTTATTTTTAGTCCCGTTATTTCTGTATCTTCTCTGATTTCTTCTAATAGTAATTCCAGTGTTAATATAAACAATATGGGGGATGGGGGCATTCTTGTCTCACCCCTTTCTTTATATCAAGTTGTTCTGTTGTCTCTCCATTGATTAATATTTTTGCGGTTTGGGTGTTGTATATCCTTTTAATCATTTTTACAAATCTTTCTCCGAATTTCATCTTTTCTAATTGTGCTATTAAGAATGTCCAATTAAGGTTATCAAACGCTTTTTGTGCGTCCAGAAAAATTAAAGCTAGCTGTTTATACGGTCTTTGTTCATAGAATTCAAGAGTGTCAATAATTGTTCTTGTATTATTTTGGATTTGTTGCCCGGGAATAAAGCCGTTTTGATCAGGATGTATATAATGCTTGATAAAATTTTTCAGTCTCTGTGTTATAATGGATGTGAATAGTTTGTAATCTACGTTGAGGAGGGAAATTGGTCTATAATTTTTAATTTCAGCGGGATCCGAATCTTGTTTTGGTATTAATGTGATTATTGTTTCGTTCCATGATTGTGGGATTTCAGCTTCCAGAAGTGCGTCGTTGAATACTTGTATTAGGATATCATCTAGTGATTGTTGAAATATCTTGTAGAACTCAGATGGTATGCCGTCTGTTCCTGGTGTCTTGTTATTTTTTTTGTTTCTTCCTTGCTTCTTTTAATTCTAAGATGGAGATCGGTCTATTCAATAATTCAATATGATCTTCTTTTAATTATTGTATATTTATTTTATTTAAATATTCTATGGTATCCTCTTCTCAAATTTCTTCTTTTGCGTATAGGTTTTGGAAAAATTCCTTTGCGATTCGTTTTTTGTCCTCATTATTGTGGTATGAACATCCGTCCTCATCTTTTAATTGCATTATTATGCAATTATTATCTTCTTTTCTTTTTCTGTTTTCAATTTATATGCCAACCACCGTCCAGTTTTGTTGGTGTGTTCAAATTGATTTTGTTTGGTCATTTTTATTTTCCTTGCTATCTCTGCTGTTGTGATCAGATTCAATTTATGTCTTGTAAGATTTATTTTCTTTTTAATTTCTTGATTGTGCGGCTCTTTCTGTAATTCTAATTCGTATTGTTGCAATTTGGTCAGTAAATTTTCTTTTGTTTGTTGCTTGTCTTTATTTTTATTTTTTTTTTGCAGTGTAGGCAATTGTTAGGCCTCTAATGTATGCTTTGGTTGTGTCCCATAGATTTTGCAGACTAGTGTGTTCTTTTACATTAATTTGGAAAAATATTTTCAGTTCTCTTTGGATCATTTCCACATATTATTTGTCCTTCATAATGTCTTTATCCAGGATCCTTAGGTATCTGAAGAGTACTGCAAACTACTCACTTCTATTAGAACCAAATGTATCAGACAGACCAAATTTTATGTTGTTATACAGATGCGGATTGGGCAGGGGACATCAAGTCCAGGAAGAGTACTTCGGGGTATGTTGTATTACTTAATGGAAGCCCTATCCACTGGTATTCAGGGAAACAGAAGCTGATTGCCACTTCTACTGCTGAGGCAGAGTATGTGTGTCTGTCCAAGGCATCAAACAATTTGATTTGGTTCGATGACCTTTTAATGAATCTGTGGGAAGAACCTGTGTATCCTATAAATATTCACGAGGATAATATGGCTGCCATTAACATATCAAAGGCTGACGCTGTGGGGCAAAGGTCACGCCATATTGATATAAAATACAAGCATGTGAGACAACTGTCTAAAATGGGTTTTATTAAGACAATATTTTGTGAAACTAAAGAACAGATAGCAGATATACTCACCAAACCATTACCCCGGGAACAACACCAATATCTCTTAGGCAAAGTACCTCTGGTCATGTGAAGAATGTACTGCTTGTCATTACTATGTATGTATATATTCAATGTATACAAGGTGTATTGCATGTAAAAATTTATACTTGGCATAAATAGCCACAGAGAAGGGGATTGTGAGAGAAAAATTCCCTCCCAGTTGCTGTGCCTATTAATGACCTTTGGCTTAGATAGTTGAATAAGCCAATCAGAGCGCAGATCCTAGCTTTGAATCTCCCGGGCTTTTCTAACTGCCACTGAGACAGTATATAAAGAGCTGCTAGCCAGCAGGCAAGTTAGTTCGGAGTCAGAGGCAAAGCTGAAGTCATTAAAGCCTCCTCCTTCTGAGGAAGAAAGACCCAGACTCCAATCGCACAGAGCGATGGCAGAAAGAGCTGAACGGACACTGCAAAAGGAAACTGACTACTGATGTTCTTTTAACAGACTTTGTTTTACTTATGTAAATAAAAACAGTTTAGTTTAAACTCTTCTGAGACTTGTCTGTTTGGTGAATTGTAAGGAGATAAGGTTGTGGTCTACCAACCCTCCATAACAAATCTAAATGGCATTTGCCCAGAGAACATTTTCTCTTGCCAGCACGGGGTCTTCCTCAGAGGTGGTATTCAGCTGGTTCGTACCGGTTCACCTGAACCTGTAGCGGAGATTGTGGATGGGCCTGCCCACCTGTCCCGGCTCTATGCCATCCTATTTAGGCACATTTTCAAGGCTGGGCGCATGCACAGAAGGGGCGTGAGTGCGCAAAGCGCTTGCACGGAAGGCCGGGCAGATGTGTGGAAGGCGTGCACGTGAAGCAAGTGTGCACACATGGGGCGAACTGACGGTAAGAATATTGGAAACCCACTGCTGGTCTTCCTCCATACAATCCTCCACATTTTCTTTTGTATAACTCTTTATTAAAAGTTTTAAAGAGAATAGAAATACCAACTAAAACAAACCCAGAAAACAAAGAGAAAAAGAAGGAAAAAAGTTGTGCAAAGGAAAGATAAAAGAGAAGTAAAAAAACCCCCCAAAGTGTGCAGTTTCTTTTGCAGCAAATACAAATATAATTGCAAAGATATCTCTTATTCTATGGTTACAAAAAAGAAAAGCCTTACTTTTTTATATATTATCCATTTTTTTTCCAATC
Organism: Pituophis catenifer annectens; assembly: GCF_029215685.1. Taxonomy (NCBI): domain Eukaryota; kingdom Metazoa; phylum Chordata; class Lepidosauria; order Squamata; family Colubridae; genus Pituophis; species Pituophis catenifer. The sequence continues at coordinate 107,216,951 of NW_027256885.1, read as the reverse complement.
ACCAATATCCCAAGTGATAAAGGCATTCTTTTTTTGTTTCAAGGCAACAAGTCTACAAGGCATTTCCAGTTGACTTTAGAATATAGAAGTTGACTTTCTTTTAATCAAGGAAGTCAATTTAACCATCTCTGCAAATGTCATCATCTTCACCAACTATTCCTCCCTTGTAGGTAGTTTTGAGCCTTTCTACATCTAAGCATGCAATAATGTCACTGCAGTTGTCATATATCACCCCACCTCCCCAGTACCTTTCCAGCCACTTGTTCATCCCTTTGTTTCCAACTGATTTTTCTATTCTCATCAGCAAACACGGCTACCTCAATTTGCAGGCGTTTATCTGGAGAGGAAGAGTCACCCTCCAATTGAGCAAATGTGGTTTATTCAATTTGAATCCCATTCTTTTGCTCAGTTGGTTTTCTGCCATGCAGCAGGGAAAGAAAGAAAGAAAGAAAGAAAGAAAGAAAGAAAGAAAGAAAGAAAGAAAGAAAGAAAGAAAGAAAGAAAGAAAGAAAGAAAGAAAGAAAGAAAGAAGGGGAAGGGGAAGGAAAAGAAAGAAAGGAAAGGAAAGGAAAGGAAAGGAAAGGAAAGGAAAGGAAAGGAAAGGAAAGGAAAGGAAAGGAAAGGAAAGGAAAGGAAAGGAAAGGAAAGGAAAGGAAAGGAAAGGAAAGGAAAGGAAAGGAAAGGAAAGGAAAGGAAGAAAGAAGGAAGAAAATGAACTAGATCTCACTTACCAGGCCCTCGTTCGATGAAAACAACATTTGATTCCGGCAGAAAGTTGGCTCCACTAATGACCATCTCTTTGCCACCGTGCACCGAGCAGGTGCTAAGGCTGTAATGCTCTACTTGTGGGAGTTCTTGAGCTGAGCGCTGGGCTGCAAAGAGGGACCAGAGAGACAAGTGGAACAGAGGCTAAAAGCCTTAGCTCTTTGACAGCGGAATTGGGGAGTGTGATTACAGGCCAACTCATCCACTGCACCCCGTACGGAATAATCGCTTCCTGAAACATTTTCTTTATGCCAACTTTCTCTTCTTCCATGTTTTCAAAGCCAATTTTGAGCAAAACACAGCATCCTTCCCACACAACAGGTGTCATGCACTATGACATAACTGGACAGTGCAAAGCGGTTTTTTAAAAAAAATAAAAAGTAACAAAACCCACTCAGATCCTTCCTAAGGCTTGTGAGATATTAGCAATTTCCCTTTGGGGATCCCTCAATGCAATCTTGGGAGAGTTCTGGCAAACTCACAAGCTTTGACTTATTAAAAAAATAAAATAAGTTTGATATATGTGCATTTGAGTGTGCACAGGTGTACTTAGGAGATGCGGTGGCTCAGTGGCTAAAATGCTGAGCTTATCGATCAAAAGGTCGGCAGTTCAGTGGTTCAAATCCCTAGTGCCACGTAACAGGGTGAGCTCCTATTACTTGTCCCAGCTTCTGCCAACCTAGCAGTTCGACAGCATGTAAAAATGCAAGTAGAAAAATAGGGACCACCTTTGGTGGGAAGGTAATAGCGTTCCGTGCGCCTTCAGCGTTTAGTCATGCGGGCCACATGACTACAGAATTGTCATCAGACAGTGCTGGCTCTTCGACTTAGAAATGGAGATGAGCACTGCCCCCTAGAGTCGGGAACAACTAGCACGTATGTGTGAGGGGAACCTTTACCTTTTTACAGGTGTACTTGTACCTATGCATGAGTGTGTTTGTATACAAGTGATCCTTGGCTTACAACCATTCGTTTAGTGACCGTTCAAAGTTACAACAGCACTGAAAAAGTGACATGCCCATTTTTCACACGACCATTGCAAAGTCCTCAGGGGGGGTCACATGATCAAAATTTGAATGGTGGGCAGCTGGTTCATATTTATGACCGTTGCAGTGTCCTGCAGTCCTGTGATCACCTTTTGCAACTTTCTGACAAGCAAAGTCAAGGGGGGAAAGCCAGATTCACTTAACAACCGTGTTACTGTCTGAACAACCACAGTGTTTCACTTACGCACTGTGGCAAGAAAAGTCATAAAATGAAGCTAGACTCACTTAACAACTGACTTGCATAGCAATATGTTGGGCTCAATGGTGGTCGTAAGTTGAGGACTACCTGTGTACACATGCACACATTTTGGAGTAAATACTTCAAATGGATGGTCAATTTTTCTTCACGTTCTCAAATTTGGAGTTTTCGTAGATGTTTTAGCTCAGCACTGGGTAAAGGAGAGATATCCCCGGGCAAACTTTCAACAGGAATGGCCTTCTCAGTTGCTGGAGCAGCTACCATGGATGGATAGGTGAGATTGGTGATGGTGGGTGAGCACTGAAAGGTCCCCTCTCCAGTTCCACCTACCCATCACCCACAATGTGGAGTCAACAGCCTCAACTTTCCTTTGGACAATCTTGAGGACATGTCTATGGAGATTCTCAGTCATCTAGGTAAGTGGTGGGTTTCAAAATTTTTTACTACCAATTCTGTGGGTGTGGTTTGGTGGGCGTGACATGGCTTGGCGGGCATGGCTTGGCGGGCGTGGCAGGGGAAGGATACTGCAAAATCCTCATTTCCTCCCAATCAGCTGGGACTTGGGAGGCAGAGAATAGATGGGGGCGGGGCCAGTCAGAATTTTTACTACCAGTTCTCCGAACTACTCAAAATTTCTGCTACCAGTTCTCCACAACTGGTCAGAACCTGCTGAAACCCACCTCTGATCTAGGTCATGGTTGTCCCAAAGGTACTTTTTTTTTTTTTTTGAGATAATTGGACTATTCTGGGTTTTTTTCTGAAGACGTTTTGCTTCTCATCCAAGAAGCTTCTTCACCTTTGGGAAAATCTTGAGTACAGACCCCAGCAGTCAAATGTTACCTTAAAGTATCAATACTCACAACATTCAATGGGCACAGAAGCTGTCTGGATGGAAACCACTTTGCCATTTCCTTGTGGGACATGAACCCGAAATACCAGCCGTACCCGTGTGTTTTTGCGCCCAATGTCCGTCTCGCCTTTGCGCAGCTCAATGTCTGAATTACGCAGTTTTAGGATTCCGGCACAGTCGATGCTAAAAGGTTGGAGAGTGGGGAGGAAAAGATCCAGAAGAGACCAAAGAAAACGACAAATGATCAAATGACAATCTTCTGCTGGATCAATGGAACCAAGGTATCTTGATTTTTAAAGGAAAGGAAGGTGGAGATGCATTCAGTGGTGGTATTCAGCCGGTTCTATCTGGTTCGGGCAATCCGGTAGCGGCGGCTGCAGGAGGTTCTGCTCACCCACCCAGACGTAATCACGTCCTGTTTTTGATGCTCTGTGCATGCACGGAAGGCACGTACACTCACATTTGCGAACCGGTAGTGAAGCTAAGTGGATACCACCTCTGGATGCATTGCTTCTCTTATGAGTTCTAGTCTAGTTCATTTTAGTGTATGCCGATTAGTGTACATTTCAAAGTGACAATAAAGTCTTAGTCTAAGTCCTGTTTTAGGCATGAAAACTGGCAGGATGACTTTGGGCCAGTCATTCTCTCTCAACCCAACCCATTTCACGGGACTGTTATTGTGGGGAAAATAGGAGGAGGAACAGTGGTGGGTTGCCCCCGGTTCAGACTGGTTCGCAAGAACCGGTAGTAAAACTGGTGGGACGCCCCGCCCACCACCCCGGATGTCATCATCAGCAATCTGTGCATGCACTGAAGCAAGGTGTGTGTGTGAGCGAAGGGATCACGCATGTGCAATCCTGTTGTGAACCGGTAGTAAAGGTAAGTAGAACCCATCCCTGAAGAGAATGGCATATTGTGAGTGTTTGGAAAGCTGTATCCAGGTTTGGTTGCCACAATGTAAAAAAGATGTTGAGGCTCTAGAAAGAATGCAGAGAAGAGCAACAAAGATGATTAGGGGGCTGGAGGCTAAAACATATGAAGAACGGTTGCATGAATTGTGTCTAGTTTAATGAAAAGAAGGACCTGGAGTGACATGATAGCAGTGTTCCAATACCTCAGGGGCTGCCATGAAGAAGAGGGAGTCAAACTATTCTCCAAAGCACCTGAAGGCAGACAAGAAGCAATAGATAGAAACTAATCAAGGAGAGAAGCAACCTACAACTCAGGAGAAATTTCCTGACAGTTAGAACAATTAATCAATGGAACAATTTGCCTCCAGAAGTTGTGAACACTCCAACACTGGAAGTTTTTAAGAAGAGATTGGGCAACCATTTGTCTGAAATGGTATAGGATTTCCTGCCTGAGCAGGGGGTTGGTCTAGAAGACCTCCAAGGTCCCTTCCAACTCTTTTATTCTATTATTCTTTACTCTGGTTTCAGGGCTCATAAAAAGTTCTTCTAAACTAGCCCATGAAAAAATGGGAAAGGGAAATTGGAAGTATCTTCAACTTAAAATCTGATCAGCCGTGGTATTAACCAAGGACCATTTTAGATAACTGGAATATTTTAGTTACACTTCTCTCAAATGAATAAATTCAATGAGGATGAAGTGGAATGGAGCCTGGAAAAGAGGTAAATTATTTACTCATTTTTATCTCACCTTTATTAATTTTTACAAATAACTCAAAGTGGAAACACACACAATACTTCTTCCTCCTCCTATTTTCCCCACAACAACAGCCCTGTGAGATGAGTTGGGCTGAGAGAGGAAATGATTGGCCCAAAGTCACCCAGCCAATTTTCATGCCTAAAACAGAACTAGAATTCACAATTTCCTAGTTTCTGGCCTAGCACCTTAACCACTACATCAAATTGACCAAATTATCTTCAATCTTTTAGAAATAACACAACATAACTTTTTAAGATGCACAATAATATAATTACTGATACTGAGGTGAATTATTATTTTGGCATTAGTTGGAACTGTAACTGTATGTTATATTACATTTTATAGGGTACTATTGCAATTTATTGTTGCATTGATTCTGGCTACTGTTCTTGTACACCATTTAGAGTCAACTGACTGAATCAGATTATCAATTCAATAATTCATGCAATCAATCAATGTCTAAAACCAAGACTATTTTCTTATTCTATTATACAGAGAGTTCTCACCAATCATCATTGGGACTCCATCACTAAGTGACATCATAAAGTGAAGCATTATGTGATCATAACCTGATTTAACAATTGTTCCAATGGTGGTCATTAGCAAATCACTGCATGTTGTTAAGTAGGATGTCACATGACCGCGACTTGCAACTTCTTGCCAATGACTGCCTGTTGCAAGCTGGTTGTGAAGGTAGCAAATAGAGATCATGTGACCATGGGATACTGGTATTGTGTAGGTTATATCCCTACTATATTCAATTTATCAACATTCAACAGGTTTATGGATACTTGGAAAATAGGGATAGCCAAGAGGGAAAATCCACAATAAATTGCCAGCCATTGGTTATTGATACACATCTTTTGCCAGTGTTTTAACTGGCTCTTTTTCTAACAAATCAAGATACAATCAAGATCAAGTGAAGTACTAATACCACTCTATAAAGCCTTAGTAAGACCATACTTAGAATATTGCATCCAGTTTTGTCACCACACTATAAAAAAGATGTTGAGACTAGAAAGAGTGCAGAGAAGAGCAACCAGGGTGATTAGGAGACTGGAGGCTAAAACATACCATGAATGGTTACAGGAACTAGGCATGGCTAGTCTAGTGAAGAGAAGGACCAGGGAAGACATGATAGCAGGGTTCCAATATTTGAGGGGCTGCCACAGAAAGGAGGGGGTCAAGCTATTTTCCAAAGCACCTGAAGGCCAGAGAAGGAATAATGGAAACGAAACAAGGAGAGCTTCAACTTGGAAATATGGAAAAAAATTCTGTCAGTGAGAACAATCAACTAATGGAACAGCTTGCCTTGAAAAGTTGTGGGAGCTTCATCACTGGAAGCTTTCAAGAAGAGACTGGACTGCCATCTGTCAGAAATGATGTAGGCCCTACAATGTAGGATTGTCACTGCGTTATTTTATTTACCAGCTGAGTTCATCATTTCTGGACTATCAGACTTTCCGTACCTTGCCAAGAATTGTTATCAAAAGCTACTACGCATGTCCATCCACCCACATTCTTTCACACTTTTTTTTTCCTTTGTTCTCTTGCCACGGCTGCCGGTTGCTGGAAAGCAGCTGGCCCGAATTATTTCAAAATGTAGCAATTATCTTTCTTAGTTAGTGAGGTGTTTTATTTTCTTTATAACAAATAAATGAGTTTTATTAGAAAATATTTCTTCGGGTTTTCTTTTCAGAATATTGCAACTTGGAGAAAGCCACAATCCATCTCCTCTAATCAGGGTGATTGTCCCAGAGCCAAAAATGGGATTAATCAATGCTCTGACAAGGTTCTCCTGTTTGGGCAGGGGGTTGAACTAGATGACCTATGAGGTTCCTTCCAACTCTGTTAATTTGTTTACAAAGGCTAAGAAGAGAATTTTCAAGCCCTTCAGTCAAATGACCTTTAGGTTTTTAGCCTACGGTTATGAATTTTTTTCTTTTCCTCTTTCTTTCATTTATATTTTATGTATTAATTTTGCCATTTTTAATCTTGCTAACTCAGGTCATCTTTGTTTTTTTATATCTGAAATGGACTGAAGGTGATATTGTTAGGATCATCTCTTTCTCCTTATCAAAAAAAAAGTTAAGAAGGAAAACAAAAGCATAAGATTGAGAAAGGACCACATCTTTATTCATCTTTATATCATCATCATCATCATCACTACCATCACCCAGATGAAGTCCTTTCTTCATCTCTCCACTTTTTTGCACCTAAAGGCAACTTACTTGGCTGCCATGTTGTTCTCGGGCAGCAGAGTCATCTCAAGAACTTTGGTTCCACTGATGATAGATTCGTAACTTGTGGTGGCCACCATTTTCCCAGTGATGCGATGCACCTGGTAGAAAGCGTGAGGACGTAGGTTTCGCTCATCCGCTGTTCCGATGAACATTTGTAATGTCAGGGGTTTTTCATCATAACCTAAAAGCTTGATTGGAAAAGAGAAGGAATTCATTAGCTCACCCCTTTACTCCCAACCACGAATTATTTGTAATAAGACAAAAATATCTATGCATCAGTATGACACATACAGTACTGGCCAAAATTGTGGAAACAATTTGGGAAAAGTGTATTTTTGAGGACTGATGGATAATAACACCACTTTTTTTTTTTGGAGTTTCAAGATAATCCTATTCCACTGCTGGAATGGCCTGGGAATAGCCCACACCTTAACCCAATTGAAAATCTATCAAGCTGGCTTCCGGTTTGCTCTTCGTAGCCACCAGACGGTCTCTTGGGACCGCCAGCCCCTTCGCCTGTAAAGAGCCGCCTGTACAGCGCAAAGGCGGCTCGAAAAACCCCATTTCCAGGAGGAAATGTGGGATAGAGCAGGTGAGTGTAGGTAGAGCTCTCCGTAGCCCCCAGGGGTTTTTTTTTTTACTCTTGGGGGCGGGCGGAGGAAGCTCCCTATAGCACTCGCCGCCCGCTCCGGGCGTTGGGAGACTTCTGCCTTTTTGCAGAACAAGGCTACGAAGACAAGCTTCTTAAGATATTTAACAGATTAACTAAAGATGATGAGATCTGGATCTGGACCTGTGACCCTAAATTGCAAGTATTAATACTTATTTTACAAAAGATATTCAACAAAGTAAAAAAGACCTTTTAAAATGGCGATTGCCGAAACTGGAGCAGGGAAGCTGAAAAGAGAAAGTCCTTCCGTTTCTTATTAAGTTACAAAATAGCAGAATAAATGCTCCTGGTTACATTTGAAGGGATTTGAGCTGGACCTGTGACCTCGAATTGCAAGTATCTCATTTATTTTATAACAATTATTGAAGAAGGAAAAGGAAAAGGAAAAAAGAATCTTTAAAAAGGGCGACTGCCGAGGCTTGAGAAGGGGCTGAAAGGGAGAGTCCTTCCGTTTCTTATTGAGATACAAAGTAGCTGAATAAATATTTTTGGCTACACTTTAAAATAAAGCTCTACTTTTGTGTTTTTTCTCTTCCTGGAGATTTGATATTGATCTTGGTTGGAAAGAGGTTTTTTTTTTTTTTTTTCTCTGCTGCCTCTCTTTTCTTTTCTTTTTTTTTTTTTAAAAAAAATAGTTTGTCTGTGTTGAAACATGGCATTAAAGTCGGACAAACAAGTAATGGGGGGGGGATTCCCCCATTAACAAATTACGTGACCAAGTTTTAAAGCTCCAGTCTCAGAAAACCGATTTTAATATAATTGAATTTCTTTTGGAGGAGATTGTAAGAAGGGATGAGATTGTGAATCAGAACTTTGAAAAATTTAAGCAGGAAATTAAAGAATTAGTGCAATTAAAGTTTGATATTTTGAATCGAAAGATTATAAAAATGGCTAATGATCTTGTAGGATTTATGACTAAGTTGGATGAAAATACTAACTTATTAGAGTCTAAAGTGGAAGAAATTGAGGACAATTTGGATAATAAAATACAAAAAATTGAAAATGATTTGACAAACACTCAAGACAATAGCTCAGAAGAAAAATCTGAAATGGAGGTTGAACAAAAGTCTTGTAATGCAGAAAATTTACAACAACGGATTGAAAGAGAGGTCTTAATGATGCATTATAATTTTACAGAATATGCGATCAGACTCAGAGGTTTACAGGAAAATAACAGAGATGATTTAAGGAAAATATCTTCTGAAATTCTGGCTGGGATTTTAAAGGTTCAACCTGAGGAAGTGTTTTGTAGGATTGATAGAGTGTACAGAATAAACTCCTGGATTGCAAAGCAAAGGCAATTGCCTAGAGATGTGGTGATTTATTTTACAGATAAGGAAATTAGGAATAAAATTGTGCAAAATTCCTTCAATTCTACTTTGCAATTGTATGGAAGAAAGATATGGATCTACAAAGAGCTTCCCCCCAAGATGTTAATGGAAAGGAAGAAATTTGGTTTTCTGGTGACTGAGTTAAAATACAGAAATATTCCATTTAGGTGGAATGCCCCAGTTGGCATAATATTGAGATATCAAGGAGAAAGATACCAATTAGATACTGTTGAAAAAGCGGAAGAATTTTATCAAAAAATTTTGAAAATGAACTTAACATCTATAGGCACAATACAGGATAAGCAGAAGGAGTTGGAAATAAAGGGAAAACATCGAATTACAGAGGTTGCGGTAGACAAACTGTCTTTGGATTCTCTTGATACTCCAGCTGGATTATCTACAAATATGAGAGAAGCGGCATCTGATTTCAACGTGATGATCCAACAAGATCAGTTTATAAAGCAGAATGAAAACCGACCAGTTGATATACAACTTGTAGAAAGGAAAACAGGATGGAAATTAAACCCACAAAAAGAAAAGAAAAAAAGAAATAGGTCTCATAAAAACAGAAATTTCTAAACTAAGCAACGGTGAAGCCAGTGATTTTAAAAAAATGAATGAATATGTGAAAAGATAGTGGAGGCGAAGTATTGGTTAATATCATCCTGAGGACAGTGACAGACCTCTGCAATGCCGTAATTTTGGGATGTGAAAAGAGCCTTAATCTGTTGGATTTGAATTATCTATTTTGGATTTCTTTTCTTGTACTGATAAATATATTATAATTATTCTGAGCTACAAGGCAAGAGAGTTACGTTGGGGCATGCAGAAGATCTGGTTGTTACCCATTACGATGATGGGAATTAATAATCCTGATGAAAGCCACAATTACAACTATATGGAATACAATTATAATGTCACTCGGGTGGTTGTTTTTATTTTTATATATATATGAGGATACTCATTACTGATGGGGGCAGATGAAGACTGAAGACTTTGAACAAACTGTTGCATCAGGATGCTACGTTACCCAATTATGGATGGGGGACTCAACAATCTAGTGGAAAGACATCAAAGAAGATTATATGGATTATAAATTTAAAGTTATTGTCTTTTTTTTTAAATAATGGAATATATGTATATATATATATTAGCAGAGTGGGCAGTGGATTGAAGATATTAAGAATTGTTGTGTATGGTAATTTTGTAGGAAAGTGGGTGGAAATATGTTAGTCTACTGATGGATTAGCTTAAGAAAAGGGATGTTTAAGTGATATATTTAGGGTAGTGGAGGAAATGGACAGAGTTGAATAAATGTTAAATTAGGACTTATGTGGAAGGCTGCTTTGAAATGTTATATTAATATACACAAAGAATAAATGTTAAAGTAGGATTTATTATACAGTCTTAAAGTGGAAGGTTGCTTTGAAATGTTGTAACAATACATAGATATAAGTTTTGGGGAGGACAAAAAGGGTAGATTATTGCTAAATTGGGAGTTATAATAATATTATGCTAAACTAGAAGTTATCATACAATGTTATAGCAGACTGCTTTTTTTTTTTTTGAAATGTATGGTAAAAGGGGAAAGTAACAATATTAACAATATTTTTAGTAAGTAAGGGTCAGTATATAGAGGAGAGAGTAAGGCGATGGTAAAATATTATGTAATCTGTTATGAATTAGGTTTTTGGTGTGAAGAAGTCACGGGGGGGATGGGTGGCGAGGGGGGGGGTTAGGGAGGAGGGGGGGAAGGAAAAAAGGGGAAAAATTTGTATTTGAAAACTTTTTCAATAAAAAAAAAAAAGAAAATCTATCAAGCTGACTAACGAAACTTGTTAGTCAGAAGCGACCAAGCTATAAAACCCAGTTAATAGAAGCAATCATTCAATCTTGGTTTCACATTGTAACAGCTGCAGAACTAAAAGACTTGGTTCACTCCATGGGAAGACGTTATAAGGCCGTAATTCATGCTAAAGGTTACCCAACTTAAGTATTAACTAACGTGGTGATAATTTTTGTATATCTAGTTTTTTTTCTACGTGTTTCACTTTCCTTCTTTATACTGTAACTGCTATTCTAATAGCAAATCCTTCATAAAAGTTATTGCATTACATTCTTGATTAAATTATCTTTCCATTGATATATAATTTTTATGGTACTACTTAAAAAAAAAAGTGATCTTATTAGCTAGTTTTAGAAAATACACTTTTCCCAAAAGGTTTCCACAATTTGGCTACTACTGTACTTCGATGTGTCAAATACTTGGAGAGGACAATGCATCAAGACCTGGCAATGATTCTCAGACAACAGATTTTTAAATCCGACATTCCAACTATTGTAAAATACATAATTTTAATCTGATTTTGTTTCTGGCTGATTGGCTGTGGGTGCCTATCTTGGGTTTTATTTGGTAGGTTTTCTTTGGGTGGGGGGATTCCCTTTTGTTCTTGATACAGGTAGTCCTTGACTTACAAATGCAATTAGGTCTAAAGTTTCTGTTGCTAAGTGAGACAGTCACTAAGTGAGTTTTGCCCCATATTACGACCTTTCTTGCCACAGTTACTAAGTGAATCAGTGCAGTTGTTGAGTTAGTAACATGGTTGTTAAGTGAACCTGGCTTCCCCCATTGACTTTGCTTGTCAGAAGGTCACAAAAGTTGATCACATGACCCCCGGACATTGCAACGGTCATAAATACGGGTCTGTTACCAAGCGCCTGGATTTATTTTATTTTATTTTATCTTATACATCCAACAAACATTAAATCTATGGTGGTCTACATCACAACGCGAGAAGGAAATAAACTTGTCCCATTACATATATAGGATAACGTACAAAAGTCTATTACATATACCAATTGACATGCTTATCCAGTATCTCTATTTATAGCTCAATTTGACATCCAATTACAGGTGAAACTCAAAAAATTAGAATATCGTGCAAAAGTTCATTTATTTCAGTAATGCAACTTAAAAGGTGAAACTAATATATGAGATAGACTCATTACATACAAAGTGAGATAGTTCAAGCCTTGATTTGTCATACTTTTGATGATTATGGCTTACAGCTCATGAAAACCCCAAATTCACAATCTCAGAAAATTAGAATATTGTGAAAAGCTTCAATATTCTAGGCTCAAAGTGTCCTATTCTAATCAGCGAATTAAGCCATAACATCTGCAAAGGGTTCCTGAGCCTTTAAATGGTCTCTCAATCTGGTTCAGTCTGGCTCTCATTATCTCTCGGTTGGATTACTGCAATGCCCTCTACATGGGGCTGCCCTTGGGGTGCACCTGGAGGCTCCAACTGGTCCAGAATGTGGCCGCGTGAGTAGTTACGGGTGCGTCCCGCTACTCCCATATAACACCATTATTGCGCGAGCTGCACTGGTTGCCGGTGGTCCTCCAGATCCACTTCAAGGTGCTGGTACTCACCTATAAAGCCCTTCATGGCATGGGCCCAGGGTATTTGCAGGATCACCTCCTACTGGCCTCCCACTGCCCAGTGCGCTCACATAGGGCTGCCCTCCTCTGGGTCCCCTCGGCCAGACAGTGTCGGCTGGCGGTCCCCAGGATGAGGGCGTTCTCTGTGGTCGCACCGACCCTCTGGAATGGGTTGCCCACCGGGCTCCAGATGGCCCCCAACCTCCACACCTTCCGCGCCGACCTAAAGACATGACTCTTTCAGCAACTTCCCTGATCTGCTGTGGATTTTAACTTGGGGATTTGGGGATTTTAAATTGGTTTTTAATATTATTTAATTTTTATCTATTGTCGGTGTCACTGCGTTCTTTTATTTACCAGCTGAGCTCTCATTTTCTGGACTATCAGACTTTCTGTAGCATGCCAAGAATTGTTATCAGTAAGCTAAACTGCGCATGTCATCCACCCACATTCCTTCACACACTTTCCTTTGTTCTCTTGCCAGAAAGGTCCGGCTGAGAAATAGCCGGCACGAACTTTTGCAAAAATGGAACAATTAATTTTCTTAGTTAGTGAGATGTTTTATTTTCTTTATAACAAATAAATGAGTTTAATTAGAAGATATATCTTCGGGTTTTGTTTTCTTAAAGTATGCTGGCAAGGAAAAGTCTCGATCCACTCCTCTTAATCAAGGTGCGATTGTCCCAAAGGCAGAATGGGATTAATCAGCGCCCTGACACCTGGTAGCAGAGGGCGGTGGGATTATGGCTTTTTTCCTTGTTTGTTACTTTGATAAGACCTCTAGGCTAATTAAACAGATATTTTTTTGTGACCGAGGAACGCTAATTAATTGTCTGCTAAGATGCCGAGCAAGAAGAAAAAGGGCAAAATGAAACTCAGAGCATTCCCTATTAATGATTTCAACCTCTCCTACGAAGAAGAGGCAGAAAGGAGGATTTCAAACTTCCAGCCCCTTGCTACAGCCACACGCCTGGAACAAGAAGCTGTGGGAGAAGAAACAGACGAAATGCTCTTAAAAAGGCATCAGGAGAGAGATAAGAGAGAAACTGCTTTTGAAGATAACATGCTACAACTGAGGTCAGTAGCGTCTCCTTCTGAATATGCATGCTCTCAAACAGTCCTCCCAGAGCCTTCTGTTTTTGTAATGCTTGGTACAAGGCCAAAACATTCACAAACTGCCCAGCATTTTCCCTCCTACGCAGAGAGAGGAATAATTCATTATTCTCCTCAAAGCTCTGAGCTCACCCTGGATGAGCTGGCTATAAAAGCCTATCATGACCGTATAAAGTTTTATGAACAGGAGCTACCCCAGGCAAAAATGGATTTATTTATGCTTGAGCAAGATAAGGGAGAATCTCATGACTTCAAAATCTCTAAAAGTGCCATTTTGGCTCCTTCTTCTTCGGAGCCAAAGACACACCCCCTGGTGGATTTTGTGTCTGGCCAATCAGAACAGAGAGCTGTGCACATGTCACATGTCTTACATAATCACTCCTATTCTAAGATTAAAAGTGCCACATCTGCAGAGAGATTATCTGAGCTGCCCGAAACTAAAGGTGCAGCACCATCTGCTGGTGAAAGTAATTTACTAGAGAAAGCTGAAAGGCATCGCAGCCTACATGAACATTTTGAACTATTACAGCAGACTTTAGCAAACATGTCTCTAACTCACTCAGAGATTCAGGCTGCAATGCCACAAGTGTCTCCACAGGCTCAATCTCCAGCACCCCCTGGTGGTCCTGGTGTCCTTTTAGATGGAACACAACAAAGCTTAATGCAGCAAAGGCAAATGACTGGGTCTCCAGCAGGCCATGTCAATATTGCAGCTCAAATGCCACAGCAGCCACAAATGCATGCACACGTGCCTCCAGCTGTACAACCAGGGCCAGCTCCTGGTGCACCTCCAGCGCAACAAGTGCCTTTACTTCCACAGCCAGCACCTCAAATGCACATTCCTCACCAGGCATTTTCTGTTGCTCCACTAGCTGGTGAGTCCAAATTAAAGATGTCAGGACAGAATTATAAGGCCTGGGTCAGTGAGATTGGATTGTTACTTCGTAGAGAAGGCACTCACTGTATGATTTTTAATCCCCCTGCTCAGCCATGGTCTCCTGCAATAAGAGATTTAGAAACTAAAGCTTGCACAACATTATTGATGTCCATGGATACTGAACTGCTGGTTACATTTTCGCCTGATGCAACAGCCCAACAAATTTGGGCTCAATTGGAAAATTGCTACAGGCCTGTTTCAATTGAATCTTCATGTTTGCTCATGTCTGAATTCCATGGTTCGAGATTGAAACCTGGTGAACAAATTGGAGGACATTTGACCAAACTGAAAGGACTGAGAAGAGAATTAAGAGAAAGAGGCTATAATATTGATGATATTCAAATGGTCAGCATTATCATTAATTCTTTGAACTATGAATGGAAAAATGCCATTACAAAGATTAACCAAGTCCCTATTGCTCAACGCACAGTGGACAATGTATGCAGACTTTTAATTGAAGAAGAAGCACTCATGCTAGCTACTCCACACTTGAGAGGACCACCCGCATCAAGAGCTCCAGCTAGGCACCCCTTCCGAGGAAGGACCTATGCTCCAAGGATGCCAAGATGCTACATCTGTAATCATGTGGGACATGCCACCCGGGATTGTCCCCAATGAGTTCCAGCTCCCGTCACGTACCAGCCCAGAGGAACAGACTCCAGAGGCAGAGGCAGAGGCAGAAAACAAGGTCGTCGTGGTCCCCGGCATGATCCACAAGCTCCACTCGCCACATTGGCTTTAACCAATGATCCACAACCTCAACCAGAGTACAATAGACGACTCCTGTGGACTTTGGACAGTGGTGCAGCTTTGCATGTTACCTACAGAAAGGAACTTTTCACAGAGATGCACGAGCCTGAACCTGAACTACGTGAACTTTATTCTTTTTCCAATCATCCTTGTCAGGTCAAAGGAAAAGGAACTGTTTATGTTGAAGAGCTTGATGAATTCATTCCTGATGTTTATTACATACCAACAGCAACCAGTAATTTGCTTAGTCAGTGTCACTTGTCTAGAGCATTAAAATTCCAGGTTCACCACCTTGAAAAAGCAAGTTACATAGTTAAAGATGGAGATATTGTTGCTGAAACCATATTAATTGGTGGTGTTTATTACTTAAAGCCAAAGCCTAAACCGCAAACACAGGCAAGTATACAAACTCCCAAAAGAGAGAGCACAGGCCCAGAGAGAGATGCTCCAGTGAGAGATCCTGTTGCTGCTCCAAAGGCTCCTAAAGCCAACAAAAAGAAAATTGGGAAACAGGTTGCACAGAGCAAGCCTGAGGTTCCTCATAAAACTGTTAATGTTGAGAATTCACTAACTGGTAAACCTTTGCATTCTAGATGTATCCATAAATGGCATAGAAGATTGGGGCATGCCAGTTTCCGTGTTCTTAGGAAGATGCCGGAGTTCGCAAAAGGTTTGGATCTAAAGGGGTGTAAGGTGTTTTTGGATTGTGCTGTATGCAAAAAGGCCAAATCCAAAGCAGCAGCCATTCCCAAACGCGCTACACGCCTGTCAACACGCATTTTTGATTTGGTTCACACTGACATAGTTGGTCCTTTTCCGCCATCATTTGGTGGTAGAAAATATTTTCTAACAATTGTTGATAATTACTCTAGATATGGATATGTATATCCTATGAAAGAAAAATCTGAGACTTTTCAGATCTTTAAAGACTTTGCAGCCCTTGTTTCTACCCAACACCAAGTTCGTATTGCCAGAATCCAGAGTGATCGTGGTGCTGAATTCATGTCTCAGCGTTTCCAGGACTGGATGCGTAAGAATGGAATTCTTCATCAGACTTCATCCCCTTACACACCGGCTCATAATGGGGTCATAGAGAGAAGACAAGGTGTCCTGCAAACCATGATGCGTTGTCTCCTAGAAGACACCAACCTTGATATGATATACTGGGGTGAAGCTATAAAATATGCAAATTACATTGTCAACCGTACTTGGAGCAGTGTAATAAATCAGACTCCTTTCTTCATGTTGTATGGCTACAAGCCCGATCTTAAAAACATCCATATTTTTGGTTCATATGCTATGGTGAACATTCCCTTAGCTCAAAGAAGAAAAGGAGGTCCAGCAGCAAAGAGACTGAGATTTATGGGTATTGACGATAACTCAAAATGGAGCAAATTTATTGACTCTAAACATGTAATTGTGATTTCCCAATCTGCTAATTTTGAGGAAGATGTTGACTGGTCCAGGATTCATTCCAATGATCCTGGAGTTTATTTTCCTAGAGATGATACTGCTGATGCTACGCAGATTGATGATCAAGATTCCACTGGTTCTTCTCAACCTGATGTTCCGTCTTCGCAAGCCGCAGATGCTGACGCTAGCAATGAATGTGAGGATGAGGATGAAGCAGAAGAAGACTGGACTGTTGTTCCGAGACATTCCAAGAGGGCCACAAAAGGAATCCCTCCACAACGATATTCTTGGCAACTGACAAAAGCACCCTTGCCTTTGATTTGCAATGTTACACTTCCACCTGATAATTTCACACAAATCAAGTAGCTTCCTGATTCAGAGCAAGACAAATGGTATGAAGCAATGCGGGTTGAAATGGACAGTCTAAAGAAACTTAAGGTGTTTACACCTGCAAAACCTCCAGCAAACAAAAAGGTCATTGGCACTCGATAGGTCTACAGAATCAAAAAGAAGCCAAATGGTGAGTCATTGTACAAGGCCAGACTCATAGCTCAGGGTTTCGCTCAACGTTATCCTGAGGACTACACAAATACCTATTCACCGACAGTCTGAACTGAAAGTGTAAAAATTGCTTTAGTAACTGCAACTATCCTTGGTTTAGAAGTTTTCCAGTTTGATGTTGACATGGCTTATCTACATGCAGACCTAAATGAAGAGATCTACGTGAGAAGTCCTCCAGGATTCCGACAGCAAGAAGGGGATACCTGGTTTCTAAACAAAAGTCTTTATGGTCTGAAACAGTCTGGTTTAATGTGGTATTTATGTCTTACTGACAAACTAAATTCAATGGGCTTTATTAAGTCCGAAACTGATGAGTGCGTGTTCACAAAAAGATCTAACAATGCATATGAGATAGTTCTTGTTTATGTTGATGATATTGTTTATATTGGTCCAAATAAGCAAATGAGTGAAATTTTTGCCAAAGCTTTGCAGAGATACTTCACATTGAAATCATTAGGTCACATTAGCACTTATTTAGGTGTTCAGATTGAAAAAACACAGAAGGGGTTTAGTCTTTCACAAGAAGATAAAATTGAACAAATTTTGCATCATTGCAACATGAAAGATGCTAACACAACAAAGACACCCATGCAAACAGATTTTCATAACTTGACACAAAAAGCAAGTCCTGAGTTCGAGGATCAAACACTTTATCGTTCAGTCATTGGGTCACTGTTATACATTAGTAGTTGGACCAGACCCGACATTGCACTTAGTGTTAATCTCTTGTCTCGACACGTAGGTAAGGGAAAACAGTTTCATTGGACATGTATTAAGAAATTATTGAGATACCTAAAATACACTAAACACATGAAGTTATTGTTAGAACCAACACATACTGAGTATGCAGAATTATGTTGTTATCCAGATTCTGATTGGGCAAGTGATAAGAAATCACGTAAAAGCACTTCAGGTTATATGATGTTCTTAAATGGATGTCCTGTTTATTGGCAAGTACGTAAACAGAATTTTGTTTCTTGTTCATCTACTGAAGCTGAATATGCTTGTGTTTCAGATGCATGTAATTCTCTAACTTGGTTTGATGCTTTAGTCACAGATATCTGGACACACCCAATCAGACCAATCACCGTGATGGAAGACAATGAATCGGTGGTTTATATTTCTGAATCACATTTCACAGGTTCTAGGTCCAGACACATTGACATCCGTTATCAAAACATAAAACAATTAGTGAAAAAAGGTTTTGTTAAAATGCAGTATGTATCTACACATGATCATATTGCTGATATGCTCAACAAACCACTTCCAACAGCTCAACACGAGTATCTGCGTAAGAAGATGTGCCTTATTTGATGATGTACTTGATGTCCGCTCAACTGGCAAAAGAAGGGGATTGTCACTGCGTTCTTTTATTTACCAGCTGAGCTCTCATTTTCTGGACTATCAGACTTTCCGTAGCATGCCAAGAATTGTTATCAGTAAGCTAAACTGCGCATGTCATCAATAAAATCAATTGTTTTATTGTTGTGAGCTGCCCCGAGTCCTATGGGAGAAGGGCAGCATATAAATCTGACAAATAAATAAATAAATAAATAAATAAATAAATAAATAATAAATCACAATCATGGGAAAGACTGCTGACCTGACAGTTGTGCAGAAAACCATCAGTGACACCCTCCATAAGGAGGGAAAGCCTCAAAAGGTAATTGCAAAAGAAGTTGGATGTTCCCAAAGTGCTGTATCAAAGCACATTAATAGAAAGTTATGTGGAAGGGGAAAGTGTGGAAGAAAAAGGTGCACAAGCATCAGGGATGACCGCAGCCTGGAGAGGATTGTCAGGAAAAGGCCATTCAAAAGTCTTGGGGACTTTCACAAGGAGTGGACTGAGACTGGAGTCAGTGCATCAAGAGCCACCATGCACAGACGGATCCTGGATATGGGCTTCAAATGTCGTATTCCTCTTGTCAAGCCGCTCCTGAACAACAAACAACGTCAGAAGCATCTTACCTGAGCTAAAGAAAAAAGAACTGGTCTGCTCAGTGGTCCAAAGTCCTCTTTTCTGATGAGAGCAACTTTTGCATCTCATTTGGAAACCAAGGACCCAGAGTCTGGAGGAAGAATGGAGAGACACACACTGCAAGATGCTTGAAATCCAGTGTGAAGTTTCCACAGTCTGTGTTGATTTGGGGAGCCATGTCATCTGCTGGTGTTGGTCCACTGTGCTTAAGTCCAGGGTCAATGCAGCCGTCTACCAGGAGATTTTGGAGCACTTCATGCTTCCTTCCGCAGATGAGCTTTATGGGGATGCTGATGTCATTTTCCAGCAGGACTTGGCACCTGCCCACACTGCCAAAAGTACCAAAACCTGGTTCAATGACCATGGGATTACTGTGCTTGATTGGCCAGCAAACTCGCCTGACCTGAACTCCATAGAGAAGCTATGGGGCATTGCCAAGAGAAAGATGAGAGACATGAGACCGAACAATGCAGAAGAGCTGAAGGCCGCTATTGAAGCATCCTGGTCTTCCATAACACCTCAGCAGTGCCGCAGGCTGATCCATGCCACGCTGCATTGAGGCAGTAATTGATGCAAAAGGGGCCCAAACCAAGTACTGAGTACATATGCATGCTTATACTTTTCAGAGGTCCGATATTGTTCTATGTACAATCCTTGTTTTATTGATTTCATGTAATATTCTAATTTTCTGAGATTGTGAATTTGGGGTTTTCATGAGCTGTAAGCCATAATCATCAAAATTAAGTTGCATTATTGAAATAAATGAACTTTTGCACGATATTCTAATTTTTCGAGTTTCACCTGTATACCATTGACTCCAAGATAAATAGTAATCTGTGTCGCCCCGTCCTTTCAGTAACATAGTAAGCTGATCTGATTCCGCACAATTCATTATTTTCTGAATTACTACTTGTTCGGGTGGGCTAATATCCATCTTCCAGTATTGGGCCCATGCCAATCTTGCAGCTGTTGTTATATGCAGCAGCAGGTACCATGCCGTTCTATTAACATTTTCGGGTCTTATCCCTAATAAAAATACCTCAGGACGCAATTGTATATGCTGCCCCAACATTTCATTGAGCCACTTCAGAATATTCTTCCAAAATTTCATTGCCTCTCGGCAGGTTCACCATTGGTGGAAATATGTGCCTTCTTTAACGCCACATTTCCAACAGAATGAGGGTGTTCCAGGGAACATTTTTGCGAGTCTGGCCAGCGGTAAATGCCATCGATATGCCATTTTATATATATATTCTTTATATCCTATTTTTTTTTATTGCAAAAGTTTTACAATTACATTTTCACCCCTTTTTCCCCCCCCACCCCCCCAAACTTCCCAACCTCCCTAACCCTCCCTAACCCTCCCCTCCCCCCAGACTTCCCTATAATATACTCATACTCATAAAGAACCCTAATATAACACTTATATATAAACTTGAACCCCTCCCTCCCCTGTATAATTTTTCACTTTATCTCGTTACATTAAAAAATTTCTAGTACATTATTTTCAAATAAAAGCTATTTGATACTTTCTAGTTTGATATTTGTTTTGAACATATTCTATCCACCTTTTCCATTCCCACTCATAAGTCTCTTGTGAACAGTCTTTTAAATATGCTGAAATCTTCGCCATCTCTGCAAAACTGGCCATCTTCAAAGTCCATTCCTCAATAGTGGGCAAAGCTTCATTCTTCCAATATTTACCTATCAACAATCTTGCTGCTGTTATCATATACAATATCAATTTTGTTTCACCCAATGTAAAACCCTTAACTTTACCCAATAAAAACAGTTGTGGAGAAAATTGAATTTTTTTCTTCAAAACATTCTGCATGACCCACCAAATTTTTATCCAAAAAGCCTTAACTTTCCTACAGGTCCACCAAACATGATAATACGTAGCATCCAAACATTCACATCTCCAACATTTTGGCTGAACATTAGGGTACATACATGACTAAAATGATAGTTAAAAACATGACACAAGATCGTAAATATGAGCTTGAAAGGAGGGCAGGTTTTGAGACTGTACCTAAGGTAAAATATCTAGGAGTTCAGGTTGCAGAATCAAACATGAAATTGTTTCAAAATAACTATGAGGTGTTGTGGCGAGAGGTGCAGAAAGACATGGAGACTTGGAAAAAACTGCAGCTGTCTCTACTTGGAAGAATAGCAGCAGTTAAGATGAACATTTTGCCAAGATTTCTTTTTCTGTTTCAAATGATTCCGGTGCTTAAAAGTGATAAACAATTGAAAGTTTGGCAATCTGGAGTGAATAAGTTTGTCTGGAACGAGAAGAAGCCGAGAGTGAAATTGAAAATTATGCAAGATGTTCCAGAAAGAGGAGGTCTTAAACTTCCAAACCTACAGCTATATTATGATGCAGCAGCTTTAACTTTAACAAGTGATTGGTTTGGAAGGAAAAAGACTGGAATATTGAATGCAGAAAGTTTCGATCTTGAATTTGGATGGCATGCTTACTTATTCTACGACGACAAAGTAGATAAAGTATTTAAAAGTCATATACTTAGAGATTCTTTGATGAGAGTTTGGAAGAAGCACCGACTCAAATGGGATTATAAAATACCGCTATGGCTGGATCTTGGTCATACTTTGTGGAATACAAATATAATGTCACTCGGGGGGTTTTTATATAAAGAGGTTCTTTTTACAGATGCGGGCAGATGGCAGCTGAAGACATTGCAGACACTGTTGGATGAAGGGATTAATTTAACTTGGTTACAATATAATCAATTACAATTGAGATGGAAAGAGGACCAAAAAACTGGTATTATGTTGCATGAGGAAGAATTGGTTAGACATATAAGAGAGAAAGGTCCAATGCATATCAAAAGGCTTTATAATGTTTTGCTAGAAAGAGATTCAGAAACTGAATTAGTTAAAGACTGTATGATTAAGTGGGCACATAATTTTGAAGAACCAGTGATGCTGGAAACATGGGAAAAAATTTGGGTTCAGAATGTTAAATTTACACAGTCGCAGAACCTGAGGGAAAATTTCTACAAAATGTTTTATAGATGGCATTTAGATCCTAAAAAGTTGTCATGTATTCTTTATATCCTATTGACCAGGTTAATTTCATATTCTTAGTCCAAATTTCGCTCCACCTCTCAGGCTCTATTGAATAACCTAGATTCTTCTCCCAGGCATGAACCGAATTCTTCGCACCTTCCTCACCTACCTCCATAGCCATAAAGAATTTATAACATTTAGATAAAACCTTTTCATCCACCCCCAATAATATTCTATCCAAAATCTGCACCTCTCGGCTAATCCCAAGTCTCTATCTCTCATATACTTACTGCTAATTTGCATGTACGTCCACCAATCTAGGTTCACTCCTTGTTCCTGAAGTAACAATTTAGTTTTTAACTTCCCATTCGTATCTAATATTTCTTTGCAAGTCAATTTTTTCTCTGGATTATACAGACTCGGATAGATCACAGCTTCCACAGGTGAAACCAAGAGTGGTACCTTATTATAATATGTTTTCCTAATTTCCATCCAACTCTCAATCAGGACTCCTCGCACGTGATGTTTCGTAAAATATGCTGGGCGTTTGCCTCTCTCCCACCATAGGTGGGCATGCCACCCCTGTTGGAGGTTATGATCTTCGATTGCTAACAGACATCTCCTTTGTAGTGTAATCTACTCATGGATCCAAACCAAAGCCACCAAATTATAGTAATACTTCCAATTTGGGACCCCCAACCCGCTTTGTTCTTTTGGTTTCTGCATCGTTTTCAACTTAATTTGAGGCTTCTTGCCCTGCCAAATAAATCTATTTGTAGCCCTGTCCAGGTTCCTAAAAAAGGTTTTATCTAGTCTAACTGGGGCCGTTTGAAAGAGAAATAACACTCTGGGCACTACGTGGGTCTTAATTAAGGTTATCCGTCCCATTAATGACAATTGTATCTTGCCCCATTTCTCCAAATCTTTGTCTAGTTGCTCAGTTAATTTTAGATAGTTATCCGCCTTTATTGAGGAGCATCTATCAGACAGCCAAATCCCTAAATATTTGACTTTACGAACTACCTGGAGGCCCAAAGTGTTTTGTAATTCTAATTTTTGTATTTCCGTCATGTTTTTAACTATAATATTTGTTTTTTTCCTATTTATTTGTAATCCAGCCACCTCACCAAATTTCTGTATTATGTCAATAAGTCGCCCTCCAGAGGTTAATGGCTCTTCCAGAACAAAGACCAGGTCGTCCGTGTGACGAAATGGGGTTGAGGGGTACCCCGGATCGTGAACCAGCTCATGAGTAAACACACTGAGACTGAAATGATTCTGACAGAGGCATCTTTTGTAAAAATATAATTTACTTTAAAACATTTAAAAGGCACTATGTCTTTAAGAAAACACATTAAAAACAAAGTCTTATCTGGGTTTGTGAAGCAAGGCTATCTCCCTAGATCCCTCTCCACAATACCGAAACAGTTCACAAAAGAATAAAGCTAGCATGAAGGTAAGCAGCTTCGGCGTCGATACATCATCAAGGCCATCATGGTGGGAGCAGCACGAGCTTCACAGCTGAAAGTCACCTGAAATAAAATCAGTTCAAACAGCAAACATTGCTTGAAGCTTGTGGGAGGAAGAAGATCCAGCAACAGCAGTCCCGATGATAGCTTGCGTGCTATAAAACAGCAAAAGGCAAGCATCCGTGGGAGTCTCTCTGTAACATCTGGAGTCCTTATCTGCATTCTTCTCCCATCTGCGGCATGGCACCAAGCTTCCTGCAGGAGCTGTGCTTTTAGGCCTAGAAGACTAGGCCCGAGTAGCAAGCAAAAGGTCCTTGCTTATATAGGGAGTTAACCTGCAATTAACTAGGGCGGGGAAGGCTTGCAGGTAATTGCCAACAGCAGATGGCTTGATTAAAACCATACTGTTTGTGAGTAGGCAGATAGCCACAGCAATCCTGGAAACACTCGTGACAGTCCGCAAACGCCTGGACCTTGTATTCTTTTTTTTTTAATTGAAAAAGTTTTACCAATACATTTTCTCCCCAATTTCACCCCCCTAACCCTCCCAACCCCCCCTAACCCTCCCTAACCCCCCTAACCCTCCCTAACCCCCCTAACCCTCCCGTCTCCCCCGACTTCCACAGAGTATAATCCAAATCTAAGACATATTTTATAAAACTTGAACCCCTCTACCCACTATATATTCTTTATATATTCACATTTTCACAATCCAATTATTCTATCACTATATAATACATTCAATTAAAAGCTATCTGATATTTCCTAGTTTGATATTTATTCTGCACATAATCTATCCACTTTTTCCACTCCCATACATAAGTCTCTTGTGTCCGATCTTTTAGATATGCTGAAATCTTCGCCATCTCTGCAAAACCAGCCATCTTCAAAGTCCATTCTTCAATAGTGGGTATAGCATCATTTTTCCAATATTGACCTATCAGTAATCTCGCTGCTGTTATCATATACAATATCAACTTTACTTCACCCAATGTAAAACCCTTAACTATACCCAATAAAAACAATTGTGGAGAGAACTGAATTTTTTTCTTCAGAACATTTTGCATAACCCACCAAATTTTTATCCAAAAAGCCTTCACTTTCTTACAAGTCCACCACATATGATAATATGTGGCATCTAGGCAATCACATCTCCAGCATTTTGGTTGAACATTAGGGTACATACACGACAATTTCTTAGGATCTAAATGCCATCTATAAAACATTTTATAAAAATTTTCCCTCAAATTCTGCGACTGTGTAAATTTAACATTCTGAACCCATATTTTTTCCCATGTTTCCAACATCACTGGTTCTGCAAAATTTTGTGCCCACTTTATCATACAATCTTTAACCAATTCAGTTTCTGAATCCCTTTCTAACAAAACATTATAAACCCTCTTAATATGCATTGGACCTTTCTCTTTTATATGTCCAACCAATTCTTCTTCATGCATCATTATACCAGTTTTTTGATCTTCTCTCCATCTCAATTGAAGTTGATTATACTGCAACCAAGTTAAATTAATCCCTTCTTCCAACAGCGTTTCTAATGTCTTCAGTTGCCATCTGCCCGCATCTGTAAAAAGAACTTCTTTATATAAAAACCCCCCGAGTGACATTATATTTGTATTCCACATAATATGACCAAGATCCAGCCATAACGGTATTTTATGATCCCATTTGAATCGGTGCTTCCTCCAGACTCTCATCAAAGAATTTCTAAGTATGTGGCTTTTAAATACTTTATCCACTTTGTTCTCATAAAATAAGTATGCATGACAACCAAATTCAAGATCATAACTTTCTATATTCAATATTCCAGTCTTTTTTCTTCCAAACCAATCACTTGCTTGTGTCAAAGCTGCTGCTTCATAGTATAATTGTAGGTTTGGAAGTTTAAGGCCTCCCCTTTCTGGAACATCTTGCATAATTTTCAATTTAACTCTCGGTTTTTTCTCATTCCATACAAACTTATTCACTCCACTTTGCCATTCTCTTAGTTGTTTGTCACTTTTAAGCACCGGAATCATTTGAAACAAAAAAAGAAATCTTGGCAAAACATTCATCTTAACTGCTGCTATTCTTCCAAGTAGAGACAGCTGCAGTTTTTTCCAAATTTCCATGTCTTTCTGTACCTCTCGCCACAACACCTCAAAATTATTTTGAAACAATTTCATATTTGATTCTGCAACCTGAACTCCTAGATATTTAACCTTTGGTACTATCTCAAAACCTGCCCTCCTTTCAAGTTCCTGTTTTTGATCTTGTGTCATATTTTTGACTATCATCTTAGTTTTTCTCTGATTCAATCTAAATCCTGATACCATACCATATTGTTCTATAATGTCTTTCATCTGGATTATTGACTCCATCGGCTGTGTTAGGGTAACAACCAGATCATCTGCAAATGCCCTTATTCTGTAATCCTCTTGCCTTATCACTATTCCCTTCAAGATACTCGAGTCCCGTATTGTATTCAGCAAGACTTCTAATGTTAAAATAAATAGCAATGGGGATAGCGGACAACCTTGTCTTGTTCCTTTTTCAATACTAAAATTTGTTGTCAAACTTCCATTAATAATGATTTGTGCCATTTGTTCTTGATAAATTGCTGAAACCGCCTGTAGAAATTGGTCCCCAAAGTCCATCTTTCTTAAAGTCTTTAATAGAAAGTTCCAATCCACTCTATCAAAGGCCTTCTCCGCATCCAAGAAAACCAGCACTGCAGGGATCTGTTTATTCTTCTCAAGATATTCCAATAAATCTATAATTTGCCTTACATTATCCTTCATGTATCTGCCTTCTATAAATCCCGCTTGATCACAATGAATCACCTCTTGAATAACTGGCATCAACCTGTTGGCTAATACTTTTGCAAAAATTTAATAATCATTGTTCAGAAGAGATATTGGTCTAAAGTTCTCAGGTTTTTTAGGACCTACTTGCTCTTTCGGTATCAGTGAAATATAAACTGTTTTCCATGAAGGGGGTATTTTACCCCCTTGTTGTATACTACAGAATAGATTTTTAAGATGTTCAATCATTTCTGCTTGTAAAGTTTTATAATACACCGCAGTTAAACCATCCGTCCCTGGTGCTTTAGCTATCTTCAATTGTTTAATTGCGGCAATAATCTCCTCAACTGTTATAGGATGATCCATTCTCTCCTTTTGTTGACTAGAAATTTTTGTAACTCTTCTTTTTTCTAAATATTTCTCTATAAATCCATTCTGTATATCCTCTTTGGCATATAATTTAGTATAATAATCTAAAAAAAATTATTTAATTAATTTTTGCTGAGAAACTTCCTTCCCTCCGCTGTCAACACTATCAATGACCCGTGCACTCTGCTTCTTCCTTAATGTATAAGCCAACCATCTGCCCGGTTTATTAGCGTTGCAAAATGTATTATGTTTCGCAAATTGTAAGTTTGTTCCGCCATAAGCATTTGAAATTGGTCTTTCAAAAGTTTTATAGCTCCTCGTATTCTTTCATCTGTTGGATTTTTTATAAGTAACTGTTCTTTGTTCTTTATTTCTGCTTCCATTTCAGCTCTTTTCTTTTGTCGGTTTAATTTATGTTTAGAGTTCATATGAATAAGTACCCCTCTCATATATGCCTTACTCGCATCCCACACAATTTCAATAGGGGTACCCTTATTCAAATTCATTTCAAAAAATTCTTTCATCTGCTTTTTGAGTTCTATTATATTCTTTTCATATCTAAACAAATTTTCGTTTACTCTCCATGATCTTCTCTCACTCTTTCCCATCTCAATTTCTATTCATACCGGGCTATGGTCAGTTAAAGTCCTTGGAAAAATCTTTGTTCTTTTCATTTTTACAAGTAGATCAGATGATAATAAAATAAAGTCAATCCTAGAGAAGGATCTATGTCTGTCTGAAAAGAAAGTAAAGTCCAAATCTTTTGGGTTATGTATTCTCCAAATATCTTTTAATTCCAAATCTTCTTTCATATCAAAAAAAGTATGTGGTAATCTAATCCTTGACTTTGCCAAGCTCTTTTTGTCTATTTTAGAATCAATTACTCCATTCCAATCTCCCATAATTAGAATAGATCTATAGTCCCATTGCAATATTTTAGAATGCAAAATTTTGTAAAAATTTTCTTGTTGTTGATTAGGAGCATAAATTCCAATCACCAGAATTGGACCATTTGCTGTGTAGAGTTCGATTGCTATAAAGCTACCACAGTCATCTGCTTCTATAATTTTAGCTGACAGTCTTTTATTTATATAAATCACTACACCATTCTTTTTTTCCAGATTCGAAGTTATAAAATGTGTTCCTAATCTTGAATTTATCAGGTATTTTTGATCTTGTATTCTAATATGAGTTTCTTGTAAACAAATTATATCATTATTAAATTGTCTCAAGTAGTTAACTATTTTCTTCCTTTTCTGTAGTGAGTTTAATCCATTCACATTCCAAGATAAAAATTTAATCGTCATGTACACTTTCTTGAAGCGACAAGAGTTCGTGCTGAAGATTTTCCGAATCGGTAGTCTTCAGCTTTGCTCATCCCATGGCTCCAGATTCTTGTATATTGGCCTTAACTCCTTTCTTATATTGTTGTGGTTTGGGCCTTTCCTGTTGTTGTTTTTCTTTGATTTGCTTAGAAACTGCTCGAGTTATGCGCTGATCTTTAGCTTCACACATCCGAGCTAGATCCAAAGCCACTTCTCTTGTAGTCTTGGGTGGTACATTTACAATTTCCGAAGGAAAGTCTAGCAGGGGCGCATCCAGAAATCCTCCTGTAGCTCCCTGCATTTCCATTGCCTCCAATTCCAGCTGCTTAGACTGTTCTTCCTTCTTTTGCTGAGATTGCTTCTCCTTATCACACTCCTTTGTCTCCAACACAGAAGATGTACGTGGAGATGGTGAACTTGCTTTAAAAAAATTTGAATAAAATTCTTCCACCTTCTCAACAGTATTTAATCGATATCTTTCTCCTTTATATCTCAAAATTATACCAGTTGGAGCATCCCATCTAAATGGAATTTGTTGTTTTTTTAGTTCATTCACTAAAAATCCAAAGTCCTTTCTATCTTTCAACATCTTAGGTGGTAGCTCTTTATAGACTCCAATCTCCTTTCCATCCACTTGCACAGCAGAGACAAAGGACTTTTGCAGAATATCATTTCGCATTTGTCTGTCTGTAAAATATATCACCACATCTCTGGGCAATTGTCTTTGTCTGGCCACCCAAGAATTCACTCTGTACACTTTGTCCATTTTACAAAAAATCTCTTCAGGACTAATCTTTAACATCACAGCTAATGCATCAGCACAAACCTTTCTCAGGTCTTGCCTATCATTCTCTCTTATACCTCTCAGCCTTATGGCAAATTCCATAGACCTGAACTGCATCATTGTAATCTCATTTTCAAGTCTCTGCATTTTATTGTCAGCATCAAAGATTTTACAATCAGTCTCCTTCTTTTTATCATTCATTTCTGATCTGAGTTCCTCCACTTTTTTATCAGTTTTAATAATTGCATCTGACAGTCCAGTCACAACTGTCATTAATTTTTTAGTCACCTTTTCATATTTTTCTTGCACCACCTCTTTAATTTCTTTAATCTCCTGCTTAATTTCCTGTTGTGACTTTTTAAACTTCTCATCCAAATTTTCATCTTGTTTCATCAAAGCCTGGGCAATAAACTCTTTCAAACTTTCAAGATCAATCTCTTTTCTCTGGCTCTGCTGGCTAGAAGGCTGTTGTTGTGGCTTATGGGTGGGAGAGCCCCCCCCTGCCTCCTTCGTGTCTTGCTTTGTCTGTTTAGAAGCCATTCTGCCACGTAGCCTAACTTTTTCAAAAAGGGAGGTTCTTCTTTCCCTTCTTCCTCCACAAAGTCCTCTAAAGAATTCCCCCAGGTTTGATCAGATTAAAAAATAAAATTAAGTCAAAATCAAGCTTGCTTATTGTAATCTTTTAGTCCTTTCTCTTCAGTTGTTACAAGCAGTGAGACTTTGTAACGTATTAGAGTAACTAGGCAAATCCACTTTCACTTTCAGCATTCCTCTACGCTGAAGCTGGGCGCCATTTTCAGGAAACTTTCACTCTCCCACTTAAACTTAATCACAGGGCTAGCACAGCACAGCAAAAATACTTGCGGTTTTGAGGTTCAAGTCCCGATTTCGCCCTGTTCAATTTGAAGATTTACTTTACTTTCGCTTGTTTGGATGGCCACGCCGTCTTGTTCTACAAGGTAGAAGCGTCCCCAAGGTCCGGAGCTTCAGCGTGCTGGAGAGGGAGCCGCGCCTGTTTCCTCCCCCAGAAGCAAAAAAAGCAGTCTGGGGGCTTCACAGGGGCTCAACCAGATGCCGCCGGCTCTGCACACAATTCCCTTCGGATTTGGAGCTTTTCGAGCCGCTTCTCCTTTCTCGAAGCGGCTCTTTACGGACAGCGGGGCTGGCAGTCTAAAAAAAGACCGTCTGGCGGCGGCGAAGACCAAACCAGAAGTCCGCCTGGACCTTGTATTCTTGTTCTCTGATCTTCAATCCTCTTATACAAACCTCTTGTCTTATTGACCTAAGTAAAGGTTCTAGCATGAATATAAACAGCAATGGGGAGAGTGGGCAGCCTTGTCTCGTTCCCTTCGCTATCGTCACCTCCTCCGACTCTTCTCCATTGACCAAAATCTTGGCCTTCTGTTGACTATAAATTGCCTGGATTGCATTTATGAAATGATCGCCAACCTCCATATATTCCAATTGTGATATAAGATAATTCCAATTGACCCTATCGAAGGCTTTCTGGGCATCCAAAAAGAGGAATGCCGCCTGCTTCTCAGGGTGAGCCTTGTAATATTCCAGGGCATCCATTATGATCCGTGATGTCAGCGTTCCAAATTATGTTCTCCTCCAGCGCTGACATGAATGAAAGAGGGAGAAGCTTTGCTTTAATGCTGAGATGAACTTTTACCTAGTTCCCTGCTCTTTACTAGATAGCGTTACCTGGGTGACAGAGGCAGGGGGGAAATTCCTGTGAAAAGAAAGTGCTTGGGACGAAGAGATGGATCTACACGATGGCCAATGAGACATTGGGGTTGAAGAACGGAAAGGGAGGGGTTTGGAAGGAGGGGGCCAGTTTTGGCTGCACAAAGAGTTCAGGGATGTCATTCTCCTAGTCTTAAATAAAAAAAAAAGATTCATTAGAGACCTTGCGTTTGAGAATGAAGTTTATTTAAGATAGCAACGAAACCTGACACATACATTATCTTTCAACTGTCTGGCTGGTAGAAAACCATTTTGATCTATATGGATGAATTCGCTAAGGTATCTCTTAAATCTAGCTGCCATTACAGTTGCAAAAATTTTATAGTCGGCGTTTAAAAGTGAGATGGGCCTATAGTTATGTATCAGAGTGTGGTCCCCCCTTCCTTCAGTATTAAAGAAATATAGGCCTCTAGCCATGATTTGGGAGCCTTAGACTCCATCAATACTATATTAAAAATTTCTTTCATATATTTTATGTATAGATCTGTAAAGGTTTTATAAATCTCTGCAGGCAAGCCATCAGTACCAGGGGTTTTACAGGCCTTCTGCCTCTTGATCACAATCTCTATCTCTCCTTCCGTAATCTCCTTATTCAACAGGTTTGGTGCTTGGATTTTGATCACATGATCATAGGGATTCTGCAATGGTCGTAAGTGTGAAAAATGGTCATGTCACTTTTTTCTGTGTTGTTGTAACTTCAAACAGTCATTAAATGAAAGGTTGTAAGTCAAGAACTACCTGTACTAATTTGGATGTACTAATTTATTTTTGTGGTGAGGATTTTGTTTTTTCACACTGTCCAGAGTTATCAAAAGCATAATTAATTCTTGCTGGATCCTACCACTGGACCATCTAGTCCAGTAATTTGTTCTCATGGTGATCTACCAACTGCACAAGGCAGACTATTAGTCTAATAGATGATAGCAATAGCAATAGCATTTAGACTTATATACCACTCTACAGTGTTTTACAGTCTCCCATGATGCCTTGCTTCGTGGCATCTGCCTGATTTTACCGACCTCAGAAGGATGGACGGCTGAGTCAACCTTGAGCCTGGTGAGATTTGAACTGCCAAATTGCAGGCAGCTGGCAGGCAGCAGAAGTAGCCTGCAGTACTGCACTGTGCCACTGCAGCTCATAAGATGTTCTGTAGTCATCTTCAAGAGCCGGCTACCAGCAGTTCGGTAGTTCGATTCCCACGGGCTCAAGGTTGACTCAGCCTTCCATCCTTCTGTTTGGAAACTAATCAAGGAGAGAAACAACCTGAAATTAAGGAGAAATTTCCTAATTGTGTGGACAATTAACCAGTGGAAGAGCTTTCCTTCAGAAGTTGTAGGTGCTTCATCACTGGAGGTTTTTAAGAAAAGACTGGACAGGACTTCCGGTGGCACTTCCGATGTTGCTGGATGCTCTCTCTCGGAGCGCCAGCCCTGTGATCTTGTAAAGCCGCCCTGACAGCGCAAACCAGCTGTCTGGCGGCTGGAAAACCTTTTCCCCGGGGAAGAGGGAAAGGAGAGTAATCGGATGGGGGTAGAGCTCCCCGAAAGCCCCTGAAATAGTTTTGGGGGCTCGGAGGGTGAGAGCTCCCCAGGAAGTCCGGTGAAACTCCGAGATCCAGGGCACTTCTGCTTTAAGCAGAAAAAAACATTGCGACCACTTCTGCAATCTTTATTGAGATCTAAGTTGATTATCTATGCAGACGGAGTGAAGACAGGAGAACAGACAATCGCAAGTAACAAACCCTTAATTCCACACTTAAATTGCTACTTTTTGAAGCTGCTTAAAGGAGTGAAGAAAATGGCGCTTGTGCTTAATAGGGTGTGAAAGTGAAAGTTAACTCTCGATAAAGCTGTTAACACCCAGCATTGTTCAAGGTGGATGGATAAAAAAAAAATGGCTGGTTTTTTTGAAAGTGATGAAGGCTCACTATTACAAACATCAGTAAATACACAAATATTGATTGAGGATTTCTTTAAAGAAATTTTAGAATCATTTACCTCCGTGTTGGAAAGAATGGAAGGGTTTTTCAACAAGGATTTTATTCAAGTTCGAAACAAAGTTACAAGCGAAGATACTGTATCGGTATTTCAGTTGCCAAATAATAGTGAGTTGCTGAATGAAGAGGTGGAAGAAACAATCCAGTTTAATGTGCCTTTGGAAAATGGAATGGATGTTTTTCAAATTAAGAAGGAAAGGCTGAGAGGTTTGAAGGAGCGTAACCAGGAAATATTGAGAGAGATTTCTCCAGAGGCTTTGATACAGTCAACTGGAAAATTGTCAGGAGGTGTTGGGATCTCTAATATAAGAAGGAGGATTCAAAGTGGAATTTTACAACTTTTTTACAAAAATGGACTCTCAATCGCAGTTAAAGAGGTGTGTTTAATGAAAGGAATTACTTTGCGAAGAGAACAAGATTGTATGGTACAGCAACTTCAGCTGAAAACTCAAGAACTTATAAAAATAAAAGAAGATGGAGGAATAAGACTGAAGAAGAAGGTTCGCAAAAAAGTCAGGAAAAAATCGAGATGGAAAAATTACAATCTTTTTGCCTGGGGAGGATAGTAGTAGTGAAAATGAATGACTAGACCTGTATTTAGGGATATGATTTGTTTTGAAAAGTTATGTTATAGTGTAAATGAATGATTTACTTATATTTAGGGACATGATTTGTCTTGAAAAGTTATATTAAGTAATGTTACGTTTGAATTGTTATGGGCTACTGACCAAACTTTCACTTTTGTCCTGAAGTATATTAACACTAAAGTTATATTTCAAGGAATGCTTTGCTGAAAAATTTATATAAGCTTATAAAGAATGTTTTGTTGAAGAATAAATATAAACTTGTGGGTTATAAGGAAAATATAAGTGGTGCAAGGGTTGAGGGAAGGTTTTTACAATATTTTTTATAGATATCAAATAGTGAAGATGTTATTTGATTATAAGCAGTGGATTTGTAGAGAATAAGATGAATAAGTTTATGCAAAGCTATTAAGTAAGGAAAGTTTCCAGGAAGAATCAATATGAGTTTATGGGGTAAAAAGTAAAAATAAGGTTTTTACAATATAATTTATTTGAGATTGGTTAAAATATTTTGTTAATGTGTTAATATAAGTAAGGGTTGGAGATGTGATGGTTAATTGTAATTGGGTTCTGATTGTGCAATGCTGGAAGAAAGAAGACTTGCTTATTATTGAAGAACGGACAAGAATGAAGTTGGATTGATTATTTTCAAGCAATAATTGGTTTAAATAGTTATATTCAGATATGAACAAGGGGAGTTAAAGTGCAAAAGGGAGATAAATCTATAGATAGTTAGCTTATGTTTTTTTATATATGTTTGTTAAATGCTATATCCTGTATTTGCTCTGGGAAGTCCGGGGGGGGGGGAGAGGGTTGGGGCAGGAGGGGGGAGGAGGGAAGGGAAAATATGTGTAAATTTTTAAAAAACTTTTCAATAAAAAAAAAGAAAAGACTGGACAGCCACCTGTCTGAAATGGTACAGGGTCTCCTGCTTGAGCAGGGGATTGGACTAGAAGACCTCCAAGGTCCCTTCCAGCTCTATTCAGATTACGTATCCTTGAAAATGCCAAGATTTCAGTGGGGGGAAAGTGCTCAGGGCATGCATGTAGCAGAAAGAGACCTGAATTAATCTCTGGATGCAAAAAAATAAAGAATTCCAGATTTAGTTGGCACCCATCACCACTTCCAACCAGTAGGAGGAGAAAAGGGGCACCTGAATTAGTTATCACGATTTAGTTGAAAGGGAAGGGCTGACTGTGATGCGTCCTTCAGCTTCTCCAGAAGGCTAAATTCCTGTAATTTAAAAATAGGCTAGAGGGCAAATCCCTGTCTTAAATTAAGCCTCCTCTATACCAGTCATTCCCTGCCGTCACCGCCACTATCCCTTCCTCAGGAACCCACAACAGCGCAGCTGGTGACTTCAGCAGTTTGGCGGTCTCACCTCAAGGGGTTGGCCAGATGTTTTCCATCAGAAGCCAAGCAGTCACAGCTGCACTCGATTTGAGACGCTCCCTTTTTACATTTCTCTCCCCCACCAAACATTACTGCAGATGGAACATTCCACAAAGCTGGAGGGGGCTGGAGGGAGGGAAACTCAAGAGGAGCAGCTTGCCAACTTTGGAAGTGGATGGGATGGGGGGCGGTTTGAAGAAAAATTAGAAGCAAGCAAACTGCAGCGGTACTGTAAAATGGAAAGGGACGGGGGAAAAGCTTTGATTTTAAAAAAATAATAATAATTTAAAAAAACCCAGAAATCTTAACAATGCAGGAATTGATCCTTCCAGAAAAAGTGAACCTGGAAAACTGAGGAATTGGTCAGAAAAGTGCAGGAGTAAGAAGTCTTTTGTTTGTGCCCAAGCTTTTCCATCTCTTCCACCACCTCTTGTTTTCTCTGCAGCTCACAATCTCATGACGTAGGGAGATGGATGGACGGAGAAAAGCAATACTGCGATTTAGGAATCTGAGCGTGGGAAAGGGCAGATTTGACACATCCCGGGGATGTGGCCTGGAAGGGGAGATTGAAGCAAGCCCAGCCCAGGAACGCAACATCGAAACGGGAGGGTGAGGAGATTAATTGATCAAAGCCAGAGAGACACTCTTTTCTTTCTGACCAGTTCACCAGGATGAAAAAAAATGTCACAAACAAAAAAAAATCGAAGGATTAAAGTGGATCGTGTTATGTGTGAGGAAGAAAGACTGGGATCTAATACACTGAATATGTCATGATGGTCATATCAGTTTCTAGATGTGGCAGACTAACAGAATAATAGAGTTGGAAGGGACCTTGGAGGTCTTCTAGTCCAACCTGTTTTAGTCCTATTTTAAATACATTAATAATTATTACACACACACTGGTTAAGTAAGTAACTAACTCTTGTTTCGTTCATCACAGTGGTGTAATGTTGTAGTTAGAGTATGTTATGCATACCACTGGGGGTTATTTTTTTAAAAAATGATTTTAACAGTTCAGGTGGCATAAGATAGAACATATAACAGAATAGCAGAGTTGTAAGGGACCTTGGAGGTCTTCTAGTTCAATCCCCTGCTCAGGCAGGAAACCCTATACCATTTCAAACAAATGGCTGTCCAATCTCTTCTTAAAAAGTTCCAATGTTGGAGCACCCACAACTTCTGAAGGAAAGCCATTCCACTGATTAATTGTTCTAATTGTGAGGAAATTTCTCCTTAGTTCTAGATTGCTTCTCACCTTGATGAGTTTCCATCCATTGCTTCTTGTCCTGCCTTCAGGTGCTTTGGAGATTAGATTGACCCCCTCTTTTTTTTAGTGGCAGTCCCTCAACTATAGGAAAACTGCTATCATGTCACCCCTAGTCCTTCTTTTCACTAGACTAGACATACCCAATTCAACACTACAATTCCCATTGTCCTATCTCATCCTGGTGGTTGACAGGGGTTGTAGTCCAACATAACCAGAGAGACACATGCACCCAAAGGACATCAGCCTGAAAACCCAATTTTTCCATCTTTCTTTCTTCTCATTACGAGCTCAAGCTGGCCAAATATCACCCACTCATTCCCCTATTTAAAAGAAAAGGTTTCTGTAAGCTAAATATAGTCGGCATCTATTTCACAAGTTCTGAAAGGGGGGGGGGAATATGTGACATTTGCGCTCGGTTTTGTTTTGTTGCTTTGTACACAGCAAGGGAAGACTTTGAAGTGGGAATAGTTTTCATCTTTCGGATTTCTGGATGAAGCTTTTCCAACGAGACTTCCCACCCCCTCCAATTCCTGTTCCCGCAAACCTCTCCAACAGCTCTGACTCTGCTTTGCAGATTATTCCATGTCTGAAAATGTCATACCACACAGACACACACATGTGCACACAAACAAACAAGCAACAAATAACTGCTGGAGATTGGAAGTGAAATGAAAAGGGATTCATAAAACACTGAAAAAAAATATTGCAGGGGGCCACATTGTACAAAGAGAACTTATATAAAATGTTTTACAGGTCGCACCTACCACCAGCTAGGCTAGCCAAAATGTACAAAAATGTATCACCTAAATGCTGGAAATGTGACCAAATACCGGGCACTTACTACCACATGTGGTGGACATGTAAAAGAGCAAAAGAATACTGGCAAAAGATTCGAATGTGGTTGGAAGAAATGACCGGACAGAGATTGGAACTCAAACCAGAATTATTCCTATTAGGAATTATAGAAGAAGATCTAAGTAAAGAGTTCACATATTTAATATTGCATGTCACAACAGCAGCGAGAATAGTTTATGCCCAACAGTGGAAGAGTGAAAACATACCTAAAGAAATGGAAATAAATAAAGAAAATACTTGACTGTGCAGAATGTGATAGATTGATGCTTTGAACTGAAAAACAAAGGAGAGACAGAATACTATGAGATTTGGAATAGATTTTATCAATGGTTAGACTTAAGGAATAGAAGTCGGAACGAGTAAGAATGAGGATGCATAGATTGAAACAAAAGGCAATATATGTAATATAGTATGTAAATGTAAGCGTGTATAAGAGGTTAAGTATGTGTATTAGTAAGTAGTAATGTATACTGAATACATAAGAGACTTGTGTTATACTTTATATGGCGGAGATATCGCCAAAACGGTTCCATCATGTACAAATTTTTTTTTAACAATAAAGGTTTTTAAAAATTAAAAAAAAATCTTCAGGGCAATAAGTTGTTAAATCACTCTTCTTGAAGGCAACACCGTTTGTAATGTAAAAAAAAAAGATGGAATTGTAATTACCGTATTTTTCGGAATATAAAACGCACCTTTTCCCCCCCAAAAAAGAGGGTGAAAATCTGGGTGCGTCTTATACTCTGAATGTAGCCCCACCCAGCTTCTCAAATGGAGGTTTCAGAGGCTGAAAAAAGCATCAGAAACGAAGCTTCAGAAAAGAAGCCCCCAGAGCTTCAGAAAAGAAGCCCCCAAACAGAGCTTCAGAAAAGAAGCCCCCAAACAGAGCTTCAGAGGCTTTTTTTCTGGAGCTCTGTTTCGAAGGCTTTCAGAGGCAGGAAAATTTTTTTTTTCTGAAACTGAGTTTCAGAAGTTTCAGAGGCAGAAAAAAAAGCAAAGAAAAAAAAAAAAGCAAGGCACAGAGCTCACAACCAAGGAACCTGTTGCTAAAATTCACCTCTGGGAACAGCTGATTGGGGGTATTCTGGGAGGCTGATCCACCTGCCAATCAGCTTTTTTCTTATTTTCCTCCCCAAAAACTAAGGTGCGTCTTATACTCCGATGCATCTTATACTCCAAAAAATATGGTATGGGATGACTTCAGAAAGGCATCAGAATATGCTCAGGAAAAGTCTTGCCTTAAGTTCAAGGTTAAATCAAGACAAAGAGAAAATTGTGCACCTCTTTCTAGCTACTACAGTAGTGGCCAAAATTGTGGAAACCATTTGGAAAAAGCGTATTTTTGAGGTTTGATGGCTAATAATACCACTTTTTTTTTTTTTTTGGAGTTTCAAGATAATCATATTTGTTTTTTCTACGTGTTTCACTTTTCTTCTTTATACTGTAACTGTATAAAGCAAATACCCAATAGCAAATCCTTCATACAAGTTATTGCATTACATTCTTGATTAAATTATCTTTCCATTGATATATAATTTTATGGTACTACTCCAAAAAAAAAAAGTGGTGTTATTAGCTAGTTTTAGAAAATACACTTTTCCCAAAAGGTTTCCACAATTTTGGCCACTACTATAAATACAACTCAAACTGGAAGAGATATGTACAATTTACCTAATTTGAGAGAGAAATTTGTATCGTTGATGTTCTATTTTGATGTATGTCTGAAGGAAGGGAGAACATGTGAATCCAACTTAAACAAAACAACTTGCATTTTATAGAGCATTTATGTACATAAAACATCCCTCTCTGGTTATATGACCCGAATCTAAGACTTAGAATTTGGCCTCAGTCTCATAGACACAGAAAGATGTGGTTGGAGAATGTATTTCTGAAGGAAAATGAAAAAAAAAAGTTTGTTCCAAGTTCCTTGCCAACAATGGAAAGAAAACCTGGCACAGTGTTTCTCAATTTTGGCAATTTTAAGCTGTGTGGATTTCAACTCCCAGAAACCCCCAGTCAGTATGCTGTCTGGGGAAATCTGGGAGTTGAAGTCCATAGACCTTAAAGTTGCTAAGGTTAAGAAACATCATGCTAGCACATAAGGGGAAAAGATGGATGAAAAATCGTATCCTTCTCCCTTTTATCCTGAGATAGTAGAGTTCTGATGGACTCTGATCAGCAATGGGTTTCACATATTCTTACCACCGTTTAGCTGCGTGTGCGCACGCCTTCCCCGCATTTGTCCGGCCTTCCGCGCATGTGCTTTGTTCGTGCGCGCGCCTTCCACACATGTGCCCGGCCTCGAAAACGTGGCTAGATCTGACAGCATTACGCCGGGGCAGTCACCGCTACCGGTTCGCCCGAATCAGTCTGAACTGGCTGAATACCACCTCTGACTCCGATGCTGAGCACAGAGTTGTAAAAGCATTCAAAAGTGAGACTGTCCCACACAATCTCAAGTGAAAAGCATTGTTTTAGAAGTTGGACTACAATGCCCATTGTTTGTTAGCGGCAATGAGTGTGATGGGACTTGAAATCTGACAACTCCTGTTAAATTCAGCTTCTTTCAGCATAAAGTACCTGTATAAATCTAAGATATCTGGAGATCTGTGATTCCTTGACTTTTGGCTTAGCAATGTTGTCCAAACTCAGCCACTGTATTTGGAAACCATCATGCAAATGAACTCAATTGTAGTTATCTTAATCGTGACTTAGAAGGAGCCCTGATGAGGGACCATTTATTTTATTAATTTATAATAAAGGTAAAGGTTCCCCTCGCACATACGTTCCTGACTCCTGGCTCATCTCTGTTTCAAAGCCTAAGAGACAGCGCTGTCCAAAGACGTCTCCGTGGTCATGTGGCTGGCATGACTAAATGCCAAAGGTGCACAGAATGCTGTTACCTTCCCACCAAAGGTGGTCCCTATTTTTCTACTTGCATTTTTTTATGTGGTTTCGAACTGCTAGGTTGGCAGAAGCTGGGACAAGTAACGGGAGCTCACCCCGTTACACGGCACTAGGGATTCGAACTGCTGAACTGCCGACCTTTCAATCGACAAGCTCAGTGTCTTAGCCACTGAGCCACCACGTCCCTCCTGAATACTCTAAATATTAAATATTCTGAATAACCCTAAATATTAATTTATATCCCACCTCTGTTGTTTTTTTCAAGTAACTCAAAGTGGTGAATGTACCCAATATGCCTTTCTCCTCCTATTTTCTCACAACAACAGTCCTGTAAGGTAAGTTGGGCTGAGAGAGAGTTGACTGGCCCAAGGTCAGACATTGGCTTTCATGGCTAAGAAGAGACTAGAACTCATGGTCTCCAGCTTTCTAACCTTTCTAATTTTCACATAGATTAGGCCATCTATGTCAAAATTGAACAGCCTTCTCTTAACAGAGGGAGAAGGATACGACATCATCTATCTCCAATCTACAACACAGTCCTTTCAACAGTTCCAAGAAGGCTCCACACCCATTTGCACCACTCAGGTGACCCTGATGACACAGATAAACCTCCAAGTGACCTTAATGACTCGCTAAAAGAATGCAAATGACCAGCTGTCTGCAGGGAATATAAATCCTTCCATTCCCCACCATTCAGTCAGAGCTGAAGAAGCTTCTTGGAAGAGAAGTGAAACGTCTTCAAAGAAAAACCAGAAAGCCCAGTTGTCTCTTGAAAAAGCACCTTTGGGACAACCATGACCTGGATGACTGAGAATCTCCATAGACAGCTTTCTAACCTGGTGCCTTAACCGCTAGACCAAACTGGCTCTTTAATCAGTGGTGGGATTCAAATTTTTCTACTACCGTTTCTGTGGGCGTGGCTTGGTGGGCATGGCTTGGCTTGGTGGGGTGGCACCTTGCTGTGAGTGACACCAAGTTGGCCACGCCTCACTCAGTCACATGACCCACACCAAGCCACGCCCACCAAGTCACGCCCACAGAATGGGCAGAAAGGGCAGTTTATGCAGCCTGTCCCTTTATGGTCCCCCTCCCCCCGTGTCGAAGTACCTTAAAGGGACACCACAGTATGGCTGCCTTCCGAGTAGCTCTGCCGTGATGCTGTCCCTCCGGCGAGCAGTGAGCGGGTGGGAAGGGGTGGAGCCAACCAGAGGTGGTATTTGCCGGTTCAACAAACCAGTCCAAATTTCTGCTACTGGTTCACCCAAACTTGTCCGAACCGGCTGAATACCTCCTCTGTCTTTAATGTACTGCTGTTTATGATCAAAAGGCTGTCATGGCAGCTAATAAGAAATTACGCCTATCATCTCATCCCTCAGTTACCTTCACCACAGGATGTCCTCCTGGGGTGGCTTTCACAGCACCCCTGCTGCCCTCCGTCTCATAGTGGGCCCGGTGATGAGTTCGAGGCTGCACTTCGATCTTCAGTTCATACTGCTCATACTGACTGGGGAGAGGCCAGTCGAGAGGTGGAAGAGCAGAAGATCTGTTGAGAAAAGCAGAAAGGCATTTGAGGTTGACCTTGATAGACCGTCTCTACAAGGTGGGACAGATGGTTGTCAGGTCAATGGGCAGGTAAGATTGAGCAGATTCAGGAAGCCAAAAAGGCTGTCATCCCTGCATCTTTTTTCCAAAACTTGGTGACTTGTGTAGCTGCTATGAATTGAACCTGGTCTCCTTTCGGCATAAAATATGGGTTTTACCATATTTTAGGTAAAATTAGAGTTCAGTTCAAAATCCAAGCCACACACCAGCACAATGACATATTCCCTCCCCCAAATCATCACATCTGCTGCTACTACAAGTCTTAAAACGTCTTCCCACCTCTAGGGTTCATAACTACTGGATTCAGAACATTTACTTCCTAGCTAATACAGGAAGAACTTCTACTGCAAGTATTTTAACAGATTAACGGAGTTGGAAGGGACCATGTGGGTCATCTAGTCCAACCCCCCTGCCTAAGCAGGAGACCCTACACCATTTCTGACAAATGGCAGTCCAATCTCTTCTTGAAAGCTTCCAGTGATGAAGCCCCCACAACTTCTGAAGGCAACTTCTGTTCCATTGGCTGATTGTTTTCACTGTCAGAAAATTTCTCCTTATTTCTAGGTTGAATCTCTCCTTGATCAGTTTCCATCCATTATTCCTTGTCTGGCCTTCAGGTGCTTTGGGAAAAACTTGACCCCCTCCTCTTTGTGGAAGCCCCTCAAATATTGAAACACTGCTAGTATGTCTCCCCTGGTCCTTCTCTTCACTAGACTAGCCATGCCCACTTCCTGTAACCGTTTATATTTAAATATTTAAAATATTGCTGTCCCAGTTCATCTGGAGAGGTATTTTAACTTAGTAGAAGGAAAATCCAATTATATTCCAACTTCCCTTATGTCAGATTTTCAGAGCAAGAAGAGCTTTGCTCTTTAGCACTAAAGTTTATCGATCTTTTATTCTGTGACAAAAAATACAGGTAATCCTCAATTTACAACCAATTTGTTTAGTGACCGTTTGAAGTTACCGTGGCATTGAAAAAAGTGACCAATGACCGTTGTTCAGATTTATGACCGTTGCAGCATCCCCATGGTCACGTGATCAAAATTTAGATGCTTGATAACTGACTCATATTTGTGAATGTTGCAGTGTCCTGGAGTCATGTAATCACATTTTATAACCTTCTGATAAGAAAAATCAATGGGCAAGCCGGATTCACTTAACAACCGTGTTACTGACATATAACAACTGTAGTAATTCACTTAACAACTGTGACAAGGAAAGTCATAAAATGTGGCAAAACTCACTTAGCAACTGAGACATTATGGGCTCCATTGTGGTTGTAAATCAAGGATTACTTGTGTTTACTCCTGGTCTTAGAACTTTGCATTCTGAGGATATACTGCCTCAAAATAGAATAGAATAGAATAGAATAGAATAGAATAGAATAGAATAGAATAGAATAGAATAGAATAGAATAGAATAGAATAGAATAGAATAGAATAGAATAGAATAGAATAGAATAGAATAGAATAGAATAGAATAGAATAACAGAGTTGGAAGGGACCTTGGATTTCTTCTAGTCCAACCCCCTGCTTAGGCAGGAAACCCTACACCACTTCAGACAAATGGTTATCCAACATCTTCTTAAAAACTTCCAGTGTTGGAGCATTCGCAACTTCTGGAGGCAAGTTGTTGCACTGATTAATTGTTCTAACTGTCAGGAAATTTCTCCTTAGTTCTAAGTTGCTTCTCTCCTTGATTAGTTTCCACCCATTGCTTCTTGTCCTACCCTCAGGTGCTTTGGAGAATAGCTTGATCCCCTCTTCTTTGTGGCAGCCCCTGAAATATTAGAACACTGCTATTATGTCTCCCCTAGTCCTTCTTTTCATAAGACTAGACATACCCAGTTCCAACAACCGTTCTTGTTGTGTTGGGCGATTGAGGAGGCAGAAGGAAGGTAGTGACAACAGCTCTTTAATATAGAGTGAGACTTCAGCAAAAGTTACAGGCAAAGGACCCTCCTTATATACCCGGCCAGCCGGGCAGTTGACCAATCACAAGTGACCTATTGTTGTTTAAATCTCCCGCCAAAACTATATACATAACACCCTTCCCCTCCCAGAAGGCACTTAGTCTATACATTTGCATACAAAATCACGCAGGTGACCAGGGCGTGTCCAGTTCTCACCACTTCGGGAGAACTGGTTGTTAACTTTCTGAGCAGTTTGGCAAACTGGTTGTTGGAAGAAATCATTAGGGCAGAGAACCGGTTGTTAAATTACTTGAATCCCACCACTGCCTTTCTGTAACCATTGTAACCAAATAATAGTTAAATGTCTAGTCATAAGTAAAAGACTACTTATATTTTTTAAAAAAATAACCTTTATAGTCAATGAAACCAGCAAGTGATATTTTTCCTTTATTCCTACAAAGGTTCCCTCAAGCCTTTCAAAGTATCAGACTAAGGAATTAACCAGTGAAACAGCTGGCCTTCAGAAATCGTGGGTGCTTCATCACTGGAGGTTTTTAAAAAGAGACTGGACAGTGACTTGTCTGAAATGATATAGGATCACCTGCTTGAGCAGGGGCCTGAACTAGAAGACCTCCAAAGTCCCTTCTAGCTCTATTCTGATTCTGATTCCAATTGACTGGTGAGTAGAGGTTGCAGGTCCTCCTAATAGGTCCGTTATCAGCAAATAGTTCAGATCTTCATTTTAAATTCCTTCTTCCTTCCTACATTCACTCTATCTCATCTTCTGGGAAAGCACTAATTATAAATGACACAGTAATTGTGAGAGGGATCTTGGAGTCCTAGTGGACAACCATTTAAATATGAGCCAGCAGTGTGCAGCAGCTTCCAAAAAAGCCAACACAGTTCTAGGCTGCATAAACAGAGGGATAGAATCAAGATCACATGAAGTGTTAGTACCACTTTATAATGCTTTGATAAG
Organism: Pituophis catenifer annectens; assembly: GCF_029215685.1. Classification (NCBI taxonomy): domain Eukaryota; kingdom Metazoa; phylum Chordata; class Lepidosauria; order Squamata; family Colubridae; genus Pituophis; species Pituophis catenifer. Next base: position 107,172,959 of record NW_027256885.1, on the reverse strand, counting down.
GCCACACTTGGAATACTGCATCCAGTTTTGGTCGCCACGATGTAAAAAAAGATGTTGAGACACTAGAAAGAGTGCAGAGAAGTGCAACAAAGGTGATTAGGGGACCGGAGGCTAAAACATATGAAAAACGGTTGCTGGAACTGGGTATGTCTAGTCTTATGAAAAGGAGGAGTAGGGGCAGGGGTGAAATCTACTTACCTTCCTTACCGGTTTGGAAGCACCGGTGCGCACACCTTCTGCGCATGCTCAAAACCTTAAAGGTAAAAAAACATTACTTCCTGGTTAAAACCAGGAAATAATGATACCCGGGCGGCAATCGCTACCGGATCGTCGAACCACAGGGAAAAATTGCTACCGGATTGGGCGATCCGGTCCAATCCGGGAGCATTTCACCCCTGAGTAGGGGTGACATGATAACAGTGTTCCGATATCTCAGGGGCTGCCACAAAGAAGAGGGAGTCAAGCAATTCTCCAAAGCACCTGAGGGTAGGACAAGAAGCAATGGGTGGAAACTAATCATGGAGAGAAGCAACCTAGAAGTAAGGAGAAATTTCCTGACAGTTAGAACAATGAATCAGTGGAACAATTTGCCTCCAGAAGTTGTGAATGCTCCAACACTGGAAGTTTTTACAAAGATGTTGGATAACCATTTGTCTGAAGTGGTGTAGTGTTTCCTGCCTAGGAAGGGGGTTGGACTAGAAGACCTCCAAAGTCCCTTCCAACTCTGTTATTCTGATGACTCAGATACATTTCAAAAAGGACTTTAAAAATTCTAAGCAGCGTTTCTTTACAAACAACAACAACAACAACAAAAACCCGATGGGGTTTAGTATAGAATTAAGATGACCCTGAACTGTGGAATTATAAAAAGGGACTGGCGCCATGCACAAAAGGAAGACGGCTGATCTACCATGCAGGCAAAATTCTTCCGATCCAACTGCTTACCTTAACAGGGAATGAACCACGGTCTGTTTATGCCAGCAACCCATCTCAACAGCCCTGGAGCTGGGATCTGGGATGTGTAACAGGAGACATCAGCCTTTTCTGCCTGGGCTGGCTTGACAGGTTGTTTTATACAACAGACCCACTGGCAGTCAGACCAAAAGGCTGACGGAGCCACAAATGGCAAAGTCAGGCCGGCTGGTTTGAAGATAGCCAAAAGAATGGAGATTCCGGGTGCCCCATTTACCCCATTGCCCTGAGCCAAAGGAATTAAAATTAGGGGAGGGGAATGAGAGCTATGATCAGGCAAAAGTTTTTTGGACAAAAGTCCCACGCCTAACTAGTGTCTTGGTAGGGTAGCAGTGGTGGTATTCATCCGGTTTGGGTAAACCCGTAGTGGTGGCTGCAGGTGGCTCCGCCTGGACATAATCATGTCCCATTTGTCCACGTTTTTGATGCTCTGTGCATGTGTGGAAGGCCCTGTGCGCTCTCACATTTGCGAACTAGTAGCGAAGGTAAGTGAATACCACCCCTGTAGGGTAGGGATGAAGGAGGATTTTAAAAAGCAAGTTGATGATCGTGATCCTGAAGAATGGGTACAAGTGAGTGGTGGAATTCAAATTTTTTTACTACCAGTTCTGTGAGTGTGGCTTGGTGGACGTGGCAAGGGAAGGATACTGCAAAATCCCCATTCCCTCCCCATTCCTGGGGAAAGGATATTGCAAAGTCTCCATTCCCTCCCCACTCCTGGGGAAAGGATACTGCAAAATCTCTATTCCCACCCCACTCTGGGGCCAGCCAGAGGTGGTATTTGCCGGTTTTCCGAACTACTCAAAATGTCTGCTACCGGTTCTCCAGAACCTGTCAGAACCTGCTAAATTTCACCCCTGGTACAGGTAGTCCTTGATTTACAACCACAATTGAGCCCAAAATTTATGTTACTAAGCGAGACATTTGTTAAGTGAGTCTTGCCCCATTTTACGTCCTTTCTTCCCACAGCGGTTAAGTGAATCCCTGCCGTTCTTAAGTTAGTACAGGGGTCTGCAACCTTAAATACTCAAAGAGCCATTTGGACCCATTTCCCACAAAAAAGAAAACACCGGGAGCCACAAAACCCTTCCCGTGCCTGACTATTTTTTGAGCGAACACAAAACTAGCATATGTAGTTGAATTAAATGTTCTGTTTTCTTCTGAAACTTTTCTTTTCTTGGATTTATCCATGGTTATTGAAATGCTCAATAAATTGTGTGCCGGCGGGTGTCACACATTGGCGGTTGTGATGCATATTTTGAGTGACAGGGAGCCGCAGCAGAGGGGTGAAAGAGCCACATACGTCTCGAGAGCCACAGGTTGCTGACCCCTGAGTTAGTAACACGGTTGCTAAGTGAATCTGGCTTCCCCATTGACTTTGCTTGTCAGGTGATGACCTGACCCCCAGGACATAAATATGAGTCAGTGGCCAAGCATCTGAATTTTGATCATGGGGATGCTGCAATGGTCATAAACATGAGAAATGGTCACTAATAAAGGAGAATATTTATAGCTGAGGATTGACTTGAGGGGTGCTTGATGCTCTCTGAGATTGCTTGTTTTCTTGCAAACATTTCATTATCCAAACTAGGTAACATCATCAGTTACCTAGCAAGCTCTGATGATGTTATCTAGTTTGGTGACATCATCAGTGCTAGCTAGGTAACTAGTTACCTAGTTTGGGTAATGAAATGTCTGCAAGAAAGCAAGCGAGCTCAGAGAGCACCAAGGACCCCTCAGATCATAAGTCACTTTTTTCAATGCTGTTGTAACTTCAAACAATCATTAAATGAACTTTTGTAAGTTGATTTCTGTAATCGAGAACATAAATAATCCAGAAAGAAACCAGTGTACAGACCTGTGTGCAGTGATGGAATTCAAATAATTTAACAACCGGTTCTCTACCCTAATGACTGCCTGGGTGGGCATGGCCAGGGAGTGTGACAGGCAGCACTCGGCCTCCTGCAGCCTCCTGAGAGCAAAAACAGGCTGCAGGGGGGGTGCCGCTCCCCCCGCGCCCCGTTTTGGGCCTGCACTTACCTGACAGCCAAAACGGGGCATGTGGGGACTCCTGAAAGGGGCAGGGCAGGGGTGGGGCCAACCAGCAATTTAACAACCGGTTCTCCCAAACCGGCCCGAACCGGCTGAATCCCACCACTGCCTGTGCGGCCTAATTGAAGAGGCTGTAACTTTCTATGGATCAGGAAGAAAGGCAGAAAACTTTATCCTTGCAAACTTTGCAGAAAACTTTCTCCTTGCAAAGTCTGTCCCTATAAACCAGGGGTGGCCAAATGTTTACCAAAAGAAGTCCTTTTTTTTTTAATTTTTAAAGGATTTGGGAGTAAGGCGGAGACAGAGGGAAGTAATGGTCCTCCTGATCATGGCTGCTTTGAGAGTTATTAGTAAACTGAGCACAGTTTTGTTTTGCAAATCTATGGCATTCACGCAGAGCCAATCAGGGTTTGCCCTTTGTGGAAGAGACCTGAAAGCAAAAGAATTGGCAGTCAATCATGGCTTATTTGCTTCCCAAGAAATCAGGTTATTCTTCCACTACTTCGTGGTCGCTCCCAATAAAAAGAACTTAAATTGCTAGTGTTTGCCCATGTTGGTGGCATGCCACAACTGTGTAGGCTCCTCCCTCCAGGTATGCCAGCCTGGTGTTGTGGCCCGCCAGCGGCCAGCAAAGCTGGCAGCAGATCCGGACAGTGAAGAGGTTGGGGAGGGACGTGGGCCAGTCCTGGAGTCTGGGGAAGGCTCGGACAATGGCTCTGAGTCAGAGGCAGAGAGGGGGCCAAGGCCATCTGGTAGTTCTTTGCTGCCTCCAGAGTCTCCAGAGTCTGACATCAGCGAGTGTGCATGCTTCCCAGTGCGCATGCTCAGAGCTGCCAGGAGACAGCAACAATTAAGGAAACAGGGTCAACTTGGGAGTAAGGCTTGGAGATGATTGGCCCCTCCCATAAGACATAAAAGAGAAGCGAACGGGATGTGAGCTTTTGCAGGAAGCAATTAGTTCATTTGGCCAATTCAAGATTTGAAAATTCTGTTTGTGACTGTGTGCCAAGTTTGGCCTTGCCCTGCGTCTGGAAATTAGCTCTTTGGCAGCTTTCCACGTGAGATAGGTGGGTGTTGATAAACTTCCTCTGAAAGACTGTTTATCAAGCCTTGCAGACTGTAAATGAAAGTCATTTACAGCTGTATGAATTAAAGAGGTTTCCCGGGACTAGGTTTGTGCTGTTTAATTTCTAAGGAAGCCTAGGTCAGAATGCCTGGTACCACAGTGATATGCCAGCAGCTGCAAGGTGAATTTAGCAGATTTTCTCTGAAAGGAGTGTGCAACTCAGCTTTAAATGCAAGGAAACAATGCCTGGACACCAAGGGGATAAATCATGTCATTAAGTCATGGCGAGGACCAATCACAATAGCATTCAATTGCAGGTAGTCCTTGATTTATGACCACAACTAAGCCCAAAAATTATGTTGCTAAGCGAGACAGCCTTTACGACCTTTCTTGCCACAGTTGTTAAGTGAATCATTGCAGGCGTTAAATGAGTGGCACAGTCGTTAAGTGAATCTGGATTGACTTTGCTGGTCAGAAGGTCACAAAAGAAAATCACACGGGACACTACAACCATCATAAATATGAGCCAGTTGCCAAGTGTCCAAATTTTGATCACATGAACATGGGGATATTGCAAAGGTCATAAGTGTGAAAAACGGTCATGTCACTTTTTTTTCAGTGCCATTGTAACTTCAAACGGTCATTAAACAAATGGTTGTAAGTCAAGGACTACCTGTATTTGATAAATGGAGGGCAATCAGTGTTGGTTTAACACACCCTGGAGTTATAGAGCCAATAATGTGCTATTCCCCCATCATGTCTCACTTCGTGGCATCTGTCTGACAGATCCCTAAAAATGTCACATCTTGCCCCCAACAATCCTCATTTTACCAACCTCGGAAGGATGGAAGGCTGAGTCAACCTTGACCCTAGTAAGATTCGATCTGCCAAAGTTTGCATGTCTTGACAAGAAATGGAAGTTCTCCTGTCTCACATGAACCTCACATACCTGAAGAGAGGACTGTGGCCTCCAAGACGAGCTTTGGACCAGGACAAGGGGGACGGCACAGCCAGATAATCCATCCCTTCTTTGCGGGCGATTCCAAGTCCCCCGCTACCCATGGGGCCACCACCCACATCTTCTCCATTGCAGCTCCCTTCCTCCTTCCGGGCCACTGTCTGCTCGGTTGAGGTCTTGCGAGCTTTTTGAGGGATGCTTTCCACCAGCCGTGCAGCAGGGCAATTAAATGGGACCACTTCGTTGCTCGATTCCAAGGTGTCCCCTGGTGCCTCCTCACCAAGACTAGCCCTCCGGGAGAGGCACGGAGATACAGAAGAATGCGTCTCCGAGCTGGAGTAGCGTCTTTTGCCGCAGGGGGATGATGGTCGCGGTCCAAGAAGCAGCCACGTATCCTCCGTTCCCCGACTTGGGGAGTAGCTGATACTGTAAGTTGGCCAGGATTCTTCAGGGGACAACCACGGCTTGGGAGATGCTCGGGGTGAGCCCAAGGGTGAACTAAGGGCAAAACGAGCTGCAGCCTCATTTACCTCGTGTTCCACGTCATCTCCAGCAGGGGCCTCATCATCCGAAAAGAAGCTCCACGGGGAGACACTTCCACTGCTAGCAGGACTTGGGGTGAAGAATCCAGAAGAAGGAGCCGCTTCCCGGTAACCCCCAAAAGCCTCCAGCAAGAGATAGTCCCGAGGAGAAGAGTCCCATTCATCTTCATCGGTCCGTTGGCTTGGAGAGATGGTGGTGATTTGAATGCTGGGGCATTCGAGCACCCAGGAACCTCCCAGCCGCACCTGCCGGGCCGGTTGGCTCTCGAAGGTGTCGCCATCCAAGTTGGCGGGACGGGGTGGAGGAGAGTGCATGCCAGCACGGGCCCCTCCAAGATGCATAGGACATGGGATACCCAAAGGAGAGGCATAAGGCGGAGGGTCTCCAAGGGTAAGTGAACAATAGCCAGGGAGATTGTCTGCTTCCAAGTCTGTAAAAAAAGACAGAAAGTGTGAATTAAGAGTTCCTCTGTTGGACTAAATCACAGAGTCGGCTGGTCCAAGAAATTTCCTCATGGAAATTCTCAGGAAAGGCAATCTGGAAATAATTACCACTGACTTCTAGCTCCCACCTGTATTGGAGCATTAAAGATAGACAGATATTCCTCGACATAGGACTACAACGAAGCCTGAAACTTCTGTTGTTAAGCGAGACAGTTGTTAAGGGAGTTTTGCCTCATTGTACGACCTTTCTTGCCACAGTGGTTAAGTGAATCCAGGGGTGAAATGCTACTGGTTCACACTGGTTCAGGCGAACCAATAGCGGTGGTGGCGCATGGTTCGGAGAACCGGTAGCGGCAGCAGCACAAGGCTCCACCCACCCGCCCGGATGTCATTACTTCCTGGCTTTAACCAGGAAGTAACCTGTTTTTGACCCTCTGCACATGTGCAGAAGTCTTTGCGCATGCCCAGAGGGTCTAAAATTGCACGTGACACGCAAGGAGCGTGCATTTCTGAACTGGTAGGGAAGGTAAGTAGATTTCACCCCTGAGTGAATCACTGCTGTTGTTAAGTTAGTAACATAGTTGTTAAATGAGTCTGGCTTTGCTTGTCGGAAGGTCACAAAAGGGGAAGGTTGCACATGACCATGACACACTGCAACCGTCATAAATATGAATCAGTTGCCAAGCATCTGAATTTTGATTACATGACCACAGGGATGCTGTGATGGTCATAAGTGGGGAAAACAGTGATAAATCACTTTTTTTCAGTACCATTGTAACTTTGAATGGTCACTAAATGAAAGGTTATAAGTTGAGGACTACCTTTATCACTGCAGTATATGATGGTTCTACTTTTAGTGTTTTGGTGCTAATAATGGTCTGGAGACGAGATCCCTAGAATTTAGGTCAGTGTTTGTCACCTTTGGGAACTTGAAGGTGTATGGACTTCAACTCCCAGAATTTCCCAGCTAGATGGGGAATTCTGGGAGGGAGTGGTGCGGTGGCCTAGAGGTGGAGTTCTCACCTCACAATCAGGAGGCTCTGTTTTCGATCCTAGGTAGAGGCAGATATTTCTCTCTCTGGGCACAATGAGAATATATCTGCTGAACAAAACTCTGCATTGGCGATGGGGAAGGCATCTGGCCATTAAACATTCTGCTGGCTCCTTTCAGTTGTCCAGACTCCACCCTGCAAGGGATTATGGGGTTGTTAAAAGTTGATGATGGGGAATTCTGGGAGTTGAAGTCCACACATTTTCAAGTTCACAAGGTTGACAAACACTTCATTAGATGAACACTTCTCTTATTTAAACCCAAAACATCTGTGCAATTAGATCCATTTATATCTTGTAACAATGAATTCCACCAACGCCTTATACATTTTCATTGCCAGGTTTTTTTTCTTCTTGGTCCAGATTACAGATAATCCTTGATTTACGACCATAACTGAACCCAAAATTTCTGCTGCTAAGTGAGACATTGGCTCAGTTACTTTTGCCCCATTTTACGACCTTTCATGCCACAGTTGCTAAGTGAACCATTGCAGTTGTTAAATGAGTAACAAGGTTGTTAAGTGAATCCAGCTATCCCATTGACTTTGCTTGTCAGAAGGTCGCGAAAGGGGATCACATGACTCCAGGACACTGCAACCATCATAAATGAGAGTCAGTTGCCAAAGGTCTGAATTTTCATTACATGACCAACTGGGTTTTATCATAGATTTTAGTTGTTTTGTATTATTTTATAGATTTTTTAATTGTATATTTACTGAGTGTTTTTATTTGTTCTGGTCTCTAGTCTATGACAGTAATAGACTGAATTGATTTTTTTTTTAATTTGATTTATATGTCGCCCTTCTCCGGAGACTCAGGGTGGCTTACAATGCATTAAGCAATAGCCTTCCTACTTTTGTATATTTTATACAAAGTCAGTTTATTGCCCCCACAATCTGGGTCCTCATTTCACCTACCTTTGAAAGGATGGAAGGCTGAGTCAACCTTGAGCCTGGTGAGATTTGAACTTGCAGTAATTGCAGGCAACTGATGTTAATAACAGTGCTTTAGTCTGCTGCGCCACCAGGGCTCTTAATTACATGACCATGGGAATACTGCAATGGTTGTAAGTGTGGAAAAGTGGTCATAAATCACTTTTTTCAGTACTGCCCTGTTTCCCCGAAAATAACACCCAGCCGGAAAATAAGGCCTAGCATGATTTTTCAGGATGCTCGTAATATAAGCCCTACCCCAAAAATGAGTCCCAAGCTTAAGATCATCAGCAGACGGAGGTGTTTAGTACTGTATTTCTCCCAAAATAAGACCTAACTGGAAAATAAGCCATAATGCATCATTTGGAGCAAAAATTAATACCCTGTTTCCTCCAAAATAAGACATCCCCTGATAATAAGCCCAATCGGGCTTTTGAGTGCATGGCAATAAGGCCAAGCACTTATTTCAGGGTTCAAAAAAATATAAGAAAGGGTCTTATTTTCAGGGAAACACGGTATTATAACTTCAAATGGTCACTAAATGAACTGTTGTAATGCAAAGACTACCTTGTACAAATGATGGGCCAGGCCTCCAGAAGACTATTGGAGTTCTTTTCCTGGGTCTTTGAAATAGACTCCTTAATGGACATATAACTACATCATCGGATATCATTCATTCAAATAGTGAGCAATCTAGAACAATATTATATGTTGCTCATCTATATACTGTGTAAATTTCTGCATTAGTCATTGCTAACACCGAATAGGCCTACAGAGAAAGAGTATGAGATAGTGGTTAAGGCTCAGACACAGGAAAAGAGAGAAACCACAAATGATTCCTCAGAATTGAATACAATACTATTACAGCTTTTTTGAAAGAAGAGCCAGTTGTTTTTGAAAGCTCAAGTTTCTAGTCCTCCAGTCTGTAAAAATGAACACAGCCACTTCTGTTGTGAATGTGAACAGACGTGTAGGTTTACAGAAATGCAGAGCTTTAAGCACAGACTGTGGTGAATGAAACTACAGGTAGTCCTCAACTTACAACGGTTCGTTTAGGGACCGTTTGCACTTACAACAGCACTGAGAAAAAGTGACTTAGGAGCGCTTTTCACACTTATGACAGTTGCCACTTCCCCATGGTCACCTGATCAAAACTGAGAAGCTTAGCAACTGACCCACATCTACGATGGTTGCAAGCATCCTGGGATCACGTGATCATCTTTTGTGATCTTCTGACAAACAAAAGTCAATGGGGAAGTCAGATTCACTTAACAACCGTGTGACTAACTTAACAGCTGCAGGGATTCACTTAACCACTGTGGCAAGAAAGGTCATAAAATGGGCCAAAATTCACTTAACAACTGCCTTTCTTAGCAACAGCAATTTTGGGCTCAATTATGGACGTACGTCATGGTCCATGTACATCCATAAGCACTGAAATCCACTAGATGACTTTGGGCCAATTTCTCTCTGTCTCTCTCTCCCTCCCCCTCTCTCTCCCCCTCTCTCTCTCCCTCCCTCTCTCTCTCCCTCTCCCTCCGTCTCTCTCTTTCTCTCTGTCTCTCTCTCTCCCCTCTACTTCTCTCTCTCTCCTTCTCCCTCTCTGTCTCTCTTTCTCTCTGTCTCTCTCTCTCTCCCTCCATCCCTCTCTCTCTGTCTCTCTCTTTTTCTCTCTCACTCTCTCTCTCACTCCCTCTGTCCCTCTCTGTCTCTGTCTGTCTCTCTGTCTCTGTCTGTCTCTCCCCCCCCCCCAATCCAACCCACCTCACAGGGTGTTTGTGAGCGAGATAATAACGAACACAGAGAAGCTCCTGGAGAAGCTACCAATCTAACTAGTAAATAAACAAACCCACAGGCTAGCCACATGAAATGTCAACTATGCAATCCTGGCCTCAACTTGACACCAGAGCCAAGAGTCCTAAAAGAAAGACGGGGAAAACGAGCTCCCTCGTTCGGAGATTAGTCACCCAGATTTCAGCTCGTGGCCTTCTCCTTATGCCAAGAGCCCACGTTCCAGCCTCTGACTCTCGGGGTTATAAACAGTTGGTTAGGAAAACCACCGACAATAGAGAAAGGGGTTGATTTTCCTAGAAGAAACAAACATTTGGATCAACATAAGAAGGGGGAAGAAAAAGGGAGGGAGGGAAGAACATTGATTTGTTCAATTTCCCGTCTTTCTCTCCCTTCCTCCATGTCCTGCAGCTCAGCCTCCCTCCTTTGCAAAAAATCTGCTTCCAATTTAAAGTTTTCCTACTTCCCTTGATTTCATCTGCTCTTGCTAGCTAGGGCTAAGCTCTGGAGACCCAAGGCGCAATTTAACCCAATCCGGTTTCCCACCAGCCTGCTTCCCTCCCTCCGCATTGAGTTGAGTTTGTCCTTGGCTTTCTATGCAACACCATTTCCTGTGCCTGCCTTGGCATTTTGACAGCCGAAACCCCCTTCTCCATGGTAGCATTTGCTTTAAAAGACTCCCGCCCCCCTGCCTTTAAAAAAGGGGGAACGTGCCTACAGCATTGCCTGGCGAAAGCAAAACAAAGGAAGGAAAAGTGGTTTTCTTTGTTTTAAATCAATAAAGGCAAGGGAGCGAGTGGGAGAACTTCCAGCAATCACATGCACCGTATCTGGAAAAGCCAACAAATATTATGACATCAGGCCCTGGAGTTTTCCTGAAGGCCAGCAAAGAAGAGGATATTTTTCACAAGCAAGGACCCACTACCAAAAAGGCCCCATTTATAAGATCCAACCGTTCTTTCAGTAAGATAAATACAGGTAGTTCTCGATTTAGATACAGATTAATAGAGTTGGAAGGGATCTTGTAGGTCATCTAGTCCAATCCCACACCCAAGCAAGAGACCCTACACCATTTCTGACAGATGGCAGTCCAACCTCTTCTTGAAAGCCTCCAGGGATGAAGCTCCCACAACTTCTGAAGGCAACTTCTGTTCCATTGGTTGATTGTTCTCACTTCAGAAAATTTCTCCTTATTTCTAGGTTGAATCTCTCCTTGATCAGTTTCCATCCATTTTTATTTTTTTTTTAATTTGATTTATATGCCGCCCTTCTCCGGAGACTCAGGGCGGCTTACAATGCGTTAAGCAATAGCCTTCATTCTTTTGTATATTTTATACAAAGTCAGCTTATTGCCCCCACAAACTGGGTCCTCATTTCACCTACCTTCACCTACATTATTCCTTGTCTGGCCTTCAGGTGCTTTGGAAAATACCTTGACACCCTCCTCTCTGTGGTAGCCCCTCAAATATTGAAACACTGCTAGTATGTCTCCCCTGGTCCTTCTCTTCACTAGACTAGCCATGCCCAGTTCTTGCAACCGTTTATATTTAAATATTTAAAATATTGCCATCCCAGTTCATCTGGAGAGGTATTTTAACTTTCTAGAAGGAAGATTCAATCATATTCCAACTTCCCTTATGTCAGATTTGCAACTTACAACCATTTGTTTAGTGACAGCAGCAAAGTTGCAATAGCGGTGAAAAAAAACTACAACCCGTCCTCACACCTGTGACTGTAGCAGCGTTCCCAAGGTCACCTGATCAAAATTTGGGTGCTTGGCCAATGACTCGTATTTAGAATGGTTCCAGCATCCCAGAGTCCTGTGATCACCTTTTGTGACCTTCAACAATGGGGGAAGCAGGATTTGCTTAACAACTGCATGATTCACTTAACAACTATGAAGATTTGCTTAAAAGGTCATGGTAAAAAAAAGTAATTAAATCTGGCAGGGCTCACTTAACAATTGCAATGGAAATGATGGAATTAAGCCTCCATCATCCAGCATGACAGCAAAAACAACACAGCTGATTACAAGTGGGAGACGGCTGGAAGGGCCTATTACACGTGCAAGGGCCAAATTGATTAATGGCATATAAAGGCAGAGATCTCTGTAATGGTAGTTTAATACTCTGACGATGTCAGCAGATGGCTGACGAAAGCTTAGTAAAATAAAATTTTAATTATTTTAAAATTTTAAACTTTTAAGTTCCGGAGCTCACAGGATGTCTGCTTCTTATATATAAACTTATATATACTCTATATATAAGATGATGATGATGTGTGTATGTGTGTATATACAGGTGAAACTCGAAAAATTAGAATATCATGCAAAAGTTCATTTATTTCAGTAATGCAACTTAAAAGGTGAAACTAATATATGAGATAGACTCATTACATGCAAAGCGAGATAGTTCAAGCCTTGATTTGTCATACTTTTGATGATTATGGCTTACAGCTCATGAAAACCCCAAATTCACAATCTCAGAAAATTAGAATATTGTGAAAAGGTTCAATATTCTAGGCTCAAAGTGTCCCACTCTAATCAGCTAATTAAGCCATAACACCTGCAAAGGGTTCCTGAGCCTTTAAATGGTCTCTCAGTCTGGTTCAGTAGGAATCACAATCATGAGAAAGACTGCTGACCTGACAGTTGTGCAGAAAACCATCAGTGACACCCTCCATAAGGAGGGAAAGCCTCAAAAGGTAATTGCAAAAGAAGTTGGATGTTCCCAAAGTGCTGTATCAAAGCACATTAATAGAAAGTTATGTGGAAGGGAAAAGTGTGGAAGAAAAAGGTGCACAAGCAGCAGGGATGACCGCAGCCTGAAGAGGATTGTCAGGAAAAGGCCATTCAAAAGTCTTGGGGACTTTCACAAGGAGTGGACTGAGGCTGGAGTCAGTGCATCAAGAGCCACCACACACAGACGGATCCTGGACATGGGCTTCAAATGTCGTATTCCTCTTGTCAAGCCGCTCCTGAACAACAAACAATGTCAGAAGCATCTTACCTGGGCTAAAGACAAAAAGAACTGGTCTGTTGCTCAGTGGTCCAAAGTCCTCTTTTCTGATGAGAGTAACTTTTGCATCTCATTTGGAAACCAAGGACCCAGAGTCTGGAGGAAGAATGGAGAGGCACACACTGCAAGATGCTTGAAATCCAGTGTGAAGTTTCCACAGTCTGTGTTGATTTGGGGAGCCATGTCATCTGCTGGTGTTGGTCCACTGTGCTTCATTAAGTCCAGGGTCAACGCAGCCGTCTACCAGGAGATTTTGGAGCACTTCATGCTTCCTTCCACAGAAGAGCTTTATGGGGATGCTGACTTCATTTTCCAGCAGGACTTGACACCTGCCCACACTGCCAAAAGTACTAAAACCTGGTTCAATGACCATGGGATTACTGTGCTTGATTGGCCAGCAAACTCGCCTGACCTGAACCCCATAGAGAAGCTATGGGGCATTGCCAAGAGAAAGATGAGAGACATGAGACCGAACAATGCAGAAGAGCTGAAGGCCGCTATTGAAGCATCCTGGTCTTCCATAACACCTCAGCAGTGCCACAGGCTGATAGCATCCATGCCATGCCGCATTGAGGCAGTAATTGATGCAAAAGGGGCCCAAACCAAGTACTGAATGCATGCTTATACTTTTCAGAGGTCCGATATTGTTCTATGTACAATCCTTCTTTTATTGATTTCATGTAATATTCTAATTTTCTGAGATTGTGAATTTGGGGTTTTCATGAGCTGTAAGCCATAATCATCAAAATTATAACAAATCAAGGCTTGAACTATCTCGCTTTGCATGTAATGAGTCTATCTCATATATTAGTTTCACCTTTTAAGTTGCATTACTGAAATAAATGAACTTTTGCACGATATTCTAATTTTTTGAGTTTCACCTGTATATGGATGGATATGTATATATGTGTGTGTCTGTGTGTGTGTCTATACACACACACATATACATAGACAGAGAGACAGACAGACAGACAGACAGACAGACACAAGCTAGGGGTTAAATGCTACTGGTTCGGACCAGTTCGGCCGAACCGGTAGCAACGGCAGCACGAGGCTCTGCCCACCCGCCCGGTCATCATTACTTCCTGGTTTTAACCAGGAAGTAACCTGTTTTTTACCCTCTGCACATGCGCAGAAGGGTTTACGCATGCGCAGAGGGTCTGTGTGCGGCTAAGCACTTCCGAACCGGGAGGGAAGGCAAGTAGGTTTCACCCCTGACACAAACACACACATACATCATCATCATCTTCATTTAACGACCCCATAATCCCTTGTGGGGTGGAGTCTGGGCAACTGAATGGACCTAGCAGGGTGTTTACTGGCCGGATGCCCTTCTTGTCGCCAATGCGGAGTTTTGTTCAGCAGATATATTCTCATTAATATTCTCACTGATATATACACAACCACTCAAGCTATACCAATATTCTGAAGGGTTAGAAACAAGTACAGGTAGTCCTCAAACTTACAACAGTTCATTTAGGGACTTTTCAAAGTGACAATGGCACTGAGAAAAAGTGACTTATGGCTGTTTTTCACACAACAGTGGCAGCCCCCTCATGGTCACATGATCAAAATTCAGGTGCTTGGCAACTGGTTCATATTTATGACAGTTGCAGTATCCTGGGGTCATGCAATTGCCTTTTGAGACCTTCTGACAAGCAAAGTCAATGGGGAATCTAGAGCAGGGGTGGGCTTCAAAAATTTTAGCTACAATGCCACTGAAAAAAGTGACTTATGACCATTTTTCACACTTATGACCATTGCAGCATCCCTATGGTCACATGATTTACATTTGGATGCTTGACAACTGACTCATGTTTATGATGGTTGAGGAGTCACGTGATCCTCTTTTACGACCTTCTGACAAGCAAAGTCCATGGGGAAGCCAGATTCATTGAACAACTGTGTTACTCATTTAAGAACTGCAGTGATTCACTTAACAAATGGGGTGAGAAAAGTCGTAACATGGGCAAACCTCACTTTAACAAATTTCTCACTTGGCAACATAAATTTTGGGCTCAACTGTGGTCGTAGGTTGAGGACTACCTGTAACCAGTGGAAATGCTTGCCTCCAGAAGTTGTGGATGCTCCAACACTTGACAGTTTTAAGAAGAGATTGGACAACCATTTGTCTGAAATGGTATAGGACCGTGATGGCAAACCTATGGCACACGTGCCACCTGTGGCACGCAGAGCCATCTCTGCAGGCACGCAAGCCGTCGCCTTAGGTCAGCTCCACCATGCATGCGTATCAGGGGTGGGTTCTAAAATTTTTTACTACCGGTTCTGTGGGCGTGGCTTATTTTGTGGGCGTGACTTGGTGGGGGGGTAATATGAGACTGGGTGGGCGTGGCCAACTTTTTTTTTTTTTTTTACTTTTAAAAGCATTTTTTCTACAACCTTAAGAGGTTGCAGAAAAAAATGCTTTTAGAAGCCTCTGACGATCAGGCAACTCAGCTGGGATCGCCAGAGGCTTTCAAAGGCATTTTTTTTTTCTACAACCTCTTTGGCCAAAGAGGTTGTAGAAAAAATGCTTTTAAAAGTAAAAAAAAAGCCTCTGATGAGATGGGCGGGGTAAGCGAGCGGTGACCGGGCCAGGGACCGGTTCGGGGGCATGGCCAGCCAATGTTATTACCGGTTCTCCGAACTACTACAAATTTTTACTACCGGTTCTTGCGAACTGGTGCGAACCAGGAGCAACCCACCACTGATGCGCATGTGCCTCCCGCCAGCCAGCTGATTTTTCAGGTCTCTGCCATGCGTGTGGGAGATGCATGGTCATATGCAGGGAGGGTCATGCGCGCATGTGTGCAGGGTGAGGAGCACGGGGTGTGGGGTGCCCTCCCCCCGGTGGCCCATTTTTTATTCCAGGAGGCTTCAGGGAGGCCTGCTAGGCCCAAAATGGGACATGGGGGGGTCATGCATGCATGCGCAGAGGGGAGCATGGGGGGGCTGTGCGCACATGCACACAGGGGCAGGGGGCATGGGGGCCATTGCATTATGAGGGTGGCCACGTGTGCATGCACTGTCACACAGGCACATGCGCTTTCAGCACCCGAGGAAAAAAAGGTTAGCCATTTCTGGTATAGGAGTTCCTGCCTGAGCAGGGGGTTGGACTAGAAGACCTCCAAGGTCCCTTCCAACTCTGCTATTCTGTTATACGTTCTGTTATATCTTATACCACCTGAACTGTTAAAATCATTTTTAAAAAGTAACCCCCAGTAGTATGAATAACATACTCTAACTACATTACTCCACTGTGATGAACAAAACAAGAGTTACTTAAACAGCGGTGTGTGAAATAATTATTAATATATTTAAATAGTAATACTGATACTTAAGATACCACTCATCTTAAAACCAATATACTCTGGGTACCGTATATCAAAAGACAGAACAATATGTACAAACAGTAAAAACAGAATGAAGAACTATTGATCTCACAAAGATTGTGATATTATTCACTCTTTTAATCTGTTCAGTATCTAGAGAATGCATTTTACATATATGCATCGTAAATCAAGCCTCCTCTTTCAATCTGATTCTAAGGTTTTAAAGAAATTAAGATGAATGTGAGCAGTGGTGGGATTCAAATAATTTAACAACCAGTTCTCTGCCCTAATGAATGGCTGAGTGGGTGTGGCCATGGTGGGCATGGTCAGGGGGTGTGACAGGCAGCACTCAGTCTCCTAGACCCCCCTGGGAGCAAAAACGGTTCATGGGGGGGACACACCACTGTCCGTGCTCTGTTTTGGGCCTAGTAGGCCTCCCTGCAGCCGCCTGGGAGTGAAAACGGGCCATGGGGGGCTGCACCGCACCCCCCCTGCACCCCGTTTTGGACCTAGTAGGCCTCCCTGCAGCCTCCTGGAAGCAGAAATGGGGTGCGTGGGGACTCCTGGAAGGGGCGGGGAGGGGCCAGCCAGCAATTTAACTACCGGTTCACCTGAACTGGCCCAAACCGGCTGAATCCCACCACTGAATGTGAGTAAATCCACCCAAATCCTTTCTCTCGGCTACAAATTTTCCCTCTGTATAGAACACCGTACATAGGGGCACAATGCATCTCTGTTGTAGGAAACACATCCAGCTTTTAGCAGGCACATTCATATATAAACTGTTCTGTCCCCGTCTCACGCACACATACAAACAGACAGCCAGGAGTTAATGAATCAAACAGTCAGGAATTCCTTTAAGATAACAGACTTGGCAGCGACCCATGAACTGCCTGCCAAGAGATTTTACTCACTAAGGGAGGTTTTTTCTCCTCAGTCCGATATACCAAATTAATTCCACAAAGCAAAGAATTGTCAAAGTCCAGTCCGAAGAAATCCAAAAAGAGATTCTAACAGGGTTCTAGAAACACAATATGACTTCCAAGCTTTTTAATTTGTCCGTCACAAGGCCTGAATAGCCGACACACCCCCTTTTATCCCTTGTGGGGTGTGGTCCAGTGACTCAGCTCAATCTCTGGCCCACCCACGCCTCTTTCTCTGCTGTGCGCGCTTATCCTTCCGACGCTGTCTGGGATCCAGCCAAAACTCATCCTCCTCGCTCTCTATCTGCGGCTGCTCCGAAGTGCCTTGCTCCTGGCATATCTCTTGGCCTTCGGAGGAAACCTGAGGCATTGCCAGAGAGGAGGGTCCTGGAGAGGGAGGCCTTGCCAAATCCTCTCCTTCACCTTCTGAGTCCTCTCCCTCTGTTAGGACAGGCTCGGGGGTCGGAGTCACAACATAAACAGCTGAAAGCAGCTTTCTAAATATAAGCTTTGAAAAAGACGTGGTTGCTTTAATCATTCAGAGGATATAGGTATGTGCTTCACACATGTTCTTGCACCTTGTGGAGAATTCACAACACCACAGAATTTACACAATCTTACTGTTATTGACATTTGAGTTTCTTCCAACTGCAGAACCTAGAAAAGTCCTCAAATCAGTCATAGTAGGGAATTCATTTTCACCTTTAATGAAATATATTTATTTATCCAGATTTTTTTTTCACCCATAGCAGTGTTTCTCCACCTTAGAAACTTTATGATGTGTGGACTTCAATTTCCAGAATTCCTCAGGCAGGATTCTACGAGCTGAAGTCCACATATCTTAAAGTTGAGAAGGTTGAGAAAATGTAGGATCTCCATCTCAGATGATTTAAGGATCAACTGATTTGAACTTCTACTGTTCCAAAACTTTAAATTCCAAGGTACGCAAAGTCAACACAAAACCACCCAGAACTCCACAGGTGAAGTCCACGAGGAAATGGTCGAGTCCTTAAACACCATTTTCTGGGCCTGCTCCTACAGGAAGAACCAGTAATGGACATGGTGACTCTATGTCCCTTCTAGATGAACAATCCAGAAAGACTGCATTGGTCATCATCTCAAATACCATAGAGAGTAGGAGCAGAACATCCAACATAGTCACACTCCCCAGTTAGCAGCTGGAATAAGTCAACTACAAGATGACCAAGATTATTAGCTCTTAACCTAGGATATATTCTCGACAAGAATAGATCAAATAGTCAGCAGCTTCCAAGCTTATGTTGAAGAGTCAGACATGTTCCATCACTTTGTCCAATAATGACAAAGGATCAGCTAGGTGGCAATTGTTCCAGGCTATCTAATACAGATTTTGTCAATGCTATCTCTGACAAGTTAGGCAGGATTACCTATTAAGAGGCTTTTTTTCCTTTCTAGGGTAAATACTCAGTTCTGATTAATCTTCCACAGTTGGATGATTATGGCACCAAAATACAGTGACTCTAGTCTCATGTTTGAAACAGTTTAGGTATATCCTGTTCTTCAGCCCATATTATCTAAAATTTATTCATAATACCACAGATAGCAAAATAGTTTCTAGTTCCATCTTAGTCTTGGCTGGAACAATGGAATATTAAAGTTGCTTAAATCTCTGATAATAGTGAAGCAAATGGATCCCAGCAGCCCTTTGTGTGCAAACTTATACAGAATAAATACAGAATTATACAGAATAACAGAGTTGGAAGCGACCTTGTAGGTCATCCCCCCGCCCAAGCAGGAGACTCTACACCATTTCTGACAGATGACAGTCCAGTCTCTTCTTGAAAGCTTCCAGGGATGAAGCTCCCACGACTTCTGAAGGCAAGCTGTTCCATTGGTTGACTGTTCTCACTGTCAGAAAATTTCTCCTTATTTCCAGGTTGAATCTCTCCTTGATCAGTTTCCATCCATTATTCTTTGTCTGGCCTTCAGATGCTTTAGAAAATAGCTTGGCCCCCCCCCCCCCCCGTGACAGCCCCTCAAATATAGGAAGACTGCTATCATGGTCCTTCTCTTCACTAGACTAGCCATGCCCAGTTCCTGCAACCGTTCATCATATGTTTTAGGGGACTGGAGGCTAATTAGGTTCTTCTTAAATATAGCAATGCCTCTGCAAAGACCTTGAAGTCATTCATATGCCTCTTCTTCAGCTCTTTGAACAGGTAGGAATGACTGTTGGAGGTTTCCACTTTTCGATATCCAGCCCAAAGTATTTTTTTTTTCTGATTCTTTCCTAACAAAGCTAAGGCTGAGACCCCATTCAGCCCCATCCCACCAAGGATGCTTTATATAAAACATAGAATCATAGGGCTATTGGAACATTGATATCATGTCTCCCCTGGTCCTTCTCTTCACTAGACTAGCCATGCCCAGTTGCTGTAACTGTTCTTCATATGTTTCTTGAAATAAGCCTTCCTCAACCCCAAAAGTTATGTTAAATAACATCAAGTAGATCAGGAGAAAAGATCCTTTTTTCAATAAACACCAACACTAGAGTATGGCCAATGTCTTAACTAGCTTTAGCTGTCCTCTTCACACCTTTGGCACTTTTAACTATCAACTGGGTTGTATGATTGTCCACACACAGGACCTGAGACTATCATACATCATATATACCCATGATGGCGAACCTATGGCACGCATGCCACAGGAGGCACGCAGAGCCATATCTGTGGGCACACAAATGTTGACCTAGCTCCACTCCGGCGCACATGTGTGCGCCGGCCAGCCGATTTTCGGGCCTTCTGGGCCCACCGGACGTTTGGAAATGAGCTGTTTCTGGCCTCCAGAGGGCCTCCCGGGGGGGGTGGGGAAGACCGTTTTTGCCCTCCCCAGGCTCCTAGAAAGCCTCTGGAGCCCGGGGAGGGCAAAAAACGGGCCTATCGGGCCCACCGTGCCATCGTGTGCCAAAAGCGGGGGGAGCGCGGGTGGTCACACACACATGTGCAGGGGGGCAGGGCGCACTGAATTATGGGTGTGGGCACGTGCACACATGACCCCCTGTGCTCCCCCCACTTTTGGCATGCGACGGCAAAAAGGTTAGCCATCACTGATATATACCATACAATTACATACATTTCTATAAATGGATATGGGACATTTGTGAGAAATTAGGTTCGAGTGTCCAGGGAGACAGGTTTGGGGCACAGGGTGGTTAAACCTGCAAGAATCTCCCTGGAAAAAGATATTCTAATCAGAGGACAATTCTTAACCAAAATAAATGATGGGTGCAGAAGGTGTCTACAGAAAGATTAAAGTGATGAAGAAAGAAAATAGATCTGTAGTGTCTAATAGAGGGTGGAACATGAAACGTGCATCATGATGGACAATTTGTCACTTCTTCCTCCAGGCTGATTAAGGACCAAGAGATGATGGAAGAGGGTGAGTATTAACCTCAAATCAAATGTTCTTCCAAATTTTTCTGAGGATAGGCTAGGAAAAAAAACCCATATATCCATAGGCAAACAGGAGAAAGCAGATAAAGAAAATATGATATCATCATCTTAAATCAAGCCACGTTTTGTATTTACAGATGTCCCATTTGTTGCAAAATTGGCAAGACTGAAATTGGGCCTCTTAAGTTTGGAGTAATTCAGGATGACTATTGTATGTATCCCCTCATCTCATAAAGCTTTGGATTTAATCGCCATCCAGTTTACATTTGCCTAGAAAGGCAATTTTAGAACTTACAGCAAGGATAGAAACATCCAGTAGGAAAATTTCTGCGCTTAAAACAAATCCTCCAGATTTAGAACACTCTTTCGAGGAAATTTTAGATTTTAAAGTCCCAGATTCTCACATGGACAGACGATTTGGGGCAGGCAAGTGGCTGGTGGTATGCCACATGCTATGAATGCAAACTATGTGCGCTCACACACATAAACACACACACACACCAAATTTAACAGCCAGCAACTCTAGTAAAAGGGCTTAAGTAGCAATTGCTAGGAAGATCCTGCCATCTCCTTCCATCTTTAGGAAGGACAACCAAAGCAGATAGAAGACCTTTGACAAAAAAGGGTTGACACTATTTTATCACCCACCTGATAGAACCTCCAGATCGAAGGCAGTATACCTTGAAATTCCAGATACTTAGGAGCAAAAGAAATAGGGAACCCACTTTGCATACTTCCCAGAAGAACTAGCATGGCCACTATTAACAAAAGGAGACTGGAATTTGGCCCTTGCAACATCTGGAGGGCCCTGTGTCAATAATAATAACATATGTACAATGAGATTGGTGGAGCTCCCTCAGTGCACCCCTCCCAGTGGTGAAATCCAATTTTTTTTACTACCGGTTCTGTGGGCGTGGCTTGGTGGGCATGGTGTGACTTGGTGGGCATGGCAGGGTAAGGATACTGCAAAATCTCCATTTCCACCCCACTCCTGGGAGAAGGATACTGCAAAATCCCCATTCCCTCCCCACTCCTGGGAGAAGGATACTGCAAAATCTCCATTCCCACCCCACTCCAGACAGAAGTGGTATTTGCTGGTTCTCCGAACTGCTCAAAATTTCCACTACCGGTTCTCTAGAACCTGTCAGAACCTGCTGGATTTCACCCCTGCACACACCCACCCAACACAATACAACTCACAGTGAAGACAGAAAATCCCTAACCCTGGAGGTTATTTTAACTGAGGAAATTACTTTAACTGAGATTGAAAAAGCAGTGAAGAAACAGGGAAATCTGAAAACACCGGGTACAGATGGACTCCCCGCGGAGTTATATAAAACAATGTTTGAGGTAATGGGAGAGCATATGAAAGACTTATTTAATGAAGTTCTGGGGAAAGCAGAAATTCCCCACTCATGGAGAGAGGCCAATATTAGCTTAATTCCAAAAGAAGACCCCCCCTTGACAGATATAAAAAACTATAGACCAATATCTCTCTTGAACTCCGATTATAAAATCTTCACAACAATTTTAGCAAATAGATTAAAAGGCTTCCTGAATGAATTTATACATATTGACCAAAATGGGTTTTTACCATCACGCCAATTACGAGATAACCTGAGAGTCATGTTAAACATACTGGAATACTACGAAGATCAGCCCGGTAAACAGGTCGCACTAGTTTTTATAGACACCCAGAAGGCATTTGACAGGGTCAACTGGGAGTTTATATTATTACAGCTAGAATATATGGGTTTTGGACAGAGATTCACAAACGCAATTAAAACGATCTACTCCAAACAAACGGCCAGACTATTGATAAATGGGGATTTGACGGAAGAATTTATTATTAGCAAAGGTACAAGACAGGGTTGTCCCCTATCCCCCTTATTATTTATTCTATCACTAGAAACCTTATTACGAAAAATAAGGAACGAGGAAAGAATAAAAGGCCTTAGAATTGGACAACAGGTATACAAAACCCAGGCCTTTGCGGATGATATGGTTTTCATCTTACAGGTGAAACTCGAAAAATTAGAATATTGTGCAAAAGTTCATTTATTTCAGTAATGCAACTTAAAAGGTGAAGCTAATATATGAGATAGACTCATTACATGCAAAGCGAGATAGTTCAAGCCTTGATTTGTCATAATTTTGATGATTATGGCTTACAGCTCATGAAAACCCCAAATTCACAATCTCAGAAAATTAGAATATTACATGAAATCAATAAAAGAAGGATTGTACATAGAACAATATCAGACCTCTGAAAAGTATAAGTATGCATATGTACTCAGTACTTGGTTTGGGCCCCTTTTGCATCAATTACTGCCTCAATGCGGCATGGCATGGATGCTATCAGCCTGTGGCACTGCTGAGGTGTTATGGAAGACCAGGATGCTTCAATAGCGGCCTTCAGCTCTTCTGCATTGTTCGGTCTCATGTCTCTCATCTTTCTCTTGGCAATGCCCCATAGATTCTCTATGGGGTTCAGGTCAAGTGAGTTTGCTGGCCAATCAAGCACAGTAATCCCATGGTCATTGAACCAGGTTTTGGTACTTTTGGCAGTGTGGGCAGGTGCCAAGTCCTGCTGGAAAATGAAGTCAGCATCCCCATAAAGCTCGTCTGCGGAAGGAAGCATGAAGTGCTCCAAAATCTCCTGGTAGATGGCTGTGTTGACCCTGGACTTAATGAACCACAGTGGACCAACACCAGCAGATGACATGGCTCCCCAAATCAACACAGACTGTGGAAACTTCACACTGGACTTCAAGCATCTTGCAGTGTGTGCCTCTCCATTCTTCCTCCAGACTCTGGGTCCTTGGTTTCCAAATGAGATGCAAAAGTTACTCTCATCAGAAAAGAGGACTTTGGACCACTGAGCAACAGACCAGTTCTTTTTGTCTTTAGCCCAGGTAAGATGCTTCTGACATTGTTTGTTGTTCAGGAGTGGCTTAACAAGAGGAATATGACATCTGAAGCCGATGTCCAGATCCATCTGTGTGTGATGGCTCTTGATGCACTGACTCCAGCCTCAGTCCACTCCTTGTGAAAGTCCCCAACACTTTTGAATGGCCTTTTCCTGACAATCCTCTTCAGGCTGCGGTCATCCCTGCTGCTTGTGCACCTTTTTCTTCCACACTTTTCCCTTCCACATAACTTTCTATTAATGTGCTTTGATACAGCACTTTGGGAACATCCAACTTCTTTTGCAATTACCTTTTGAAGCTTTCCCTCCTTATGGAGGGTGTCAATGATGGTTTTCTGCACAACTGTCAGGTCAGCAGTCTTTCCCATGATTGTGATTCCTACTGAACCAGACTGAGAGACCATTTAAAGGCTCAGGAACCCTTTGCAGGTGTTATGGCTTAATTAGCTGATTAGAGTGGGACACTTTGAGCCTAGAATATTGAACCTTTTCACAATATTCTAATTTTCTGAGATTGTGAATTTGGGGTTTTCATGAGCTGTAAGCCATAATCATCAAAATTATGACAAATCAAGGCTTGAACTATCTCGCTTTGCATGTAATGAGTCTATCTCATATATTAGTTTCACCTTTTAAGTTGCATTACTGAAATAAATGAACTTTTGCACGATATTCTAATTTTTCGAGTTTCACCTGTAGAAGACCCTATAAAATCCGGCCCATACTTATTAGAATTGATTGAGGAATTTGGAGCAGTCACAGGATTATTGATTAATTAAAAAAAACAAATTTATTAACGAAGAATATCTCAGAGGAAGATAAGAGGACCTTACAGGAAGTGATTGGATTGAAAGTAGTTAACAAAATTAAATACTTGGGAATTTGGTTATCTGGCAGATGCTCAGTATACAAGAAGACAACTATAATAAATTATTAATTCAAACAAGGAAAGAATTAGATAAATAGGGTAAAATTCAACTTTCACTTTTGGAACGAGTAACAACAGTTAAATCCTATATTCTACCGAAATTTAATTTCTTATTTCAAACGGCTCCAGCGAACTTATCCAAAAAATTCTTTATGGAATTAAATCAAATAATAACTAAATTTATTTGGCAGGGGAAAAAGCCACAGATTAAAAGAAAGATGATGCAGGAGATAAAAGAAAGAGGGGGCCTGGGCTTACCATGTTGGGAGAATTATTATTCAGCAGCTTTGCTAGTATGGGTAAAAGAATGGATTACCCTAGGTAACAATCGTCTTCTTAAATTAGAAGGTTATGACCTACAACAGGGCTGGCATATGGCTCTCTGGCGAGACAATAACCCACAAAGTAAATGGTTTACCAGACATTATATAAGAAACATCTTAATTCGAAACTGGGAAAAGATTAGCAAAAAATATTATATTAAAACACCGTGCTGGATATCACCGGTGGAAGCACTGACATATCCCAAAATCTACAATCCGACAAAGAAATTAATATACAGTATAAGGAGTTATTGAATGCACAGGGAAATTTAAAATCTAAACAGGAATTGAATTCTCTTGGACTACAAGTGGACTGGTGGACCTACCTACAGATTCAATCCAAATTTAAGAAAGATAGAGATGGGAAAGGTATACATGTGGACCTACAAGAATTAGATAAAATTTTGATGGGACAAGAAAAAGGCATGATTTTGAAAAGTTATAAATTGTTAATGAGATTAGAGATAGGTGATGAGATAATCAAAGATACAATGATCGCTTGGGGGAAAATCTTCGGTTACTCAATTCATTTAGACAAATGGCAAGGGATTTGGTGGGAGAATATGAAGTCAGTAGTATCCACGGCATACAAAGAGAATATTTATAAGATGATATACAGGTGGCACCTTTCCCCCGATAGATTGGCTAAAATGTTCATTGGACAATCGGCTGAATGTTGGAAGTGTGGGCAGGAACGAGGCAGCTATTATCATCAATGGTGGACATGCCCGGAAGCAGTTAAGTTCTGGGGAAAAATAAAAAAATGGCTTAATTAGATTTTAAACCAAAAGATTGATTGGGCACCAGAGACATGCTTGCTCGGCTCCAAACCGGATAATATAAAAAAAGACTTATGGTACTTAGCCCTACACATTATCACAGCGGCGAGATTGATATACGCGCAATTTTGGAAAAACAAAAATATCCCATCGGAGAAAGCAATTATAAAAAAGATTTTGGACTGTGCGGAAGCAGATAAATTGACTAAAAAATTAAAAGATAAAGATCAAACTCAAACATGTTTATCCTGGGAAAAATTATATAGTTGGCTAGCGAAGAGAGAACCATAACCCAATTGAAAAGAGGAAAGGTATTTACTGAGAAACCTATATTATATCAACAAAGTGAGATCGGATAGACCTAATTGATGTATAAAGAGATATAAATCGTTCTGTCTCCCTCGGAATATAATGTACTTGCAGATGTGTTTGCTATTTGTTATGTTGTCTTGTATGTTATTTATATGGTGTGTTGTTATTTTTTGTGTTTTTTAATGAAAAATGTAAATAAAGATTATTTAAAAAAAAAAAGAAAGAAAATCCCTAACCCAATAAATCATATTAACAAACACCCAGTCCTATTGCACCAGTGTGAACATGTTACATGTTGTGCCGGCCCAGCAAGTCCATCATACTACGTAATTATGATGTTATTTCGCATTCAGGAGTCTGACAGCCCACGGATTAAAAACTATTCTTCAGCCTGTTTGTGCGGCTGGCTGTACTTCTGTATCTCCTTCCCAATGGTAGGAGGGTAAAGAAGTGGTGACCAGGGTGAGAGTCACCATCGGCTCGGCCCTAACACTTAGCATGGACAGCCAAGGAGCCACCTTTCAAAGCAGGGTTGGTTCTCCAGCTGGCAACTTCCTTGCCTCAGAAAGGGTGGGCTAAGCCCTCTGCCTTTACCTTAGAAACAAATTGTTTGGAAAGTTTGCTCCAAACTCCTCCTGAATTAAATCCAATCCTCAGCTAGGCCTCCACCCTGTTTGGTGGCCCAGAGACAAACCCGAGATTCGATGCAGGGAAAGGGGAAACCAACAGTGTCTGAATCCAATTAAAGGGCCATCTCCCCTCCCCAAGCCCCAGGCTGGGCTGGCAGGGACCCCCGTTGCCTAGGAAATGGGGCGCAGGCCCAAAAGACAAAACTGGGGGCGGGGGGAGAGAGAGATTTGCACCGTTGCAGAAAGCGAGTTGAAATGCAGGCTTCCCTCTTCCCTACTCACAGCTCTCGCTCTCTCTCTCTCTCTCCCACCCCAGCTTTTCCCCCTGCATCCAAGCCTTGGATGCTGGCCAGTCTGGAGGAACTTAATTCTGTGGGATCCCAAGACCATCACAGCCCCCATCTGGATTTCATTTGAACCAGATGCAGCCTGCCCAAGCGATGGGTTGACCTTTCTTTTTGGAAAAAAACCCAGTTTCCTACCTCTCTGCCTTTGGAGAGGCTCTTCAGCAGGGCTGCCAGCTTCCTCACAGCAATGTCCCCAAAGCCAGAAAGTGGAGGGTCGCAGGACCCCAATCCACTTCTACCTGACCACCCCCCACTCCCCTACCTGCAACGTTGCCAGGGGGATCCCAAATTCAAGGACCCACCTTTGGCAGCAAACCTCCCCCATCCACAGGGATTTCGGCCTCTCCTCCTTTTGGCAAACAGGCTAAGTGGAAATGCCTGTCAGGCAAGCCACATCCCCCCCCCCCCGCTCCCCGGTTTTGGCTTCCAAGCTTGCCCTTCCCAATGTGGTATTTAGCATTGAAAAGGTCATGTTCTAGGACGACCACTTCAACCAGATTGGAACAAGGGGTATCAGATGACGATGGCTCATCCGTCCGTCCGTCTCCCCCCCAAAAATGCATTGCAAGCTTGGTCTGTTTCGCCCAGTAAACCTCACACAATAACCCCACCCCACGAATTCTTCTAGATTTTGCATTTTGGGGTTTATAGCAAAATCTGGTATTAGAAGTGGAAAAAGAAAGAAGAAGAAAAAAAAAATACCTTCAGGAAAATACACAGAAGATACAACCTCAAGATACAATTCCTGAGAAGGACCAGGTCAAACTTTTGCAACTTTGGTGCTAGTCCCTAAGAGTCTGGCTAAGGTCACACAGCATGTCCGTGCTAATATGAGGTCAGTTAATCTGTACATCACCATGAGGTACAATTCCAAGTCAGTCATGTTATGTTTTCATACCTTGGCTCAATTTTTGCAAAACTGGTTTTAGAAAAATTTAGCAAAAAAAAAAAAAAGTGACAAGATCCAGGCATAATTTTGTTCTGCATCCCTTTAACTTCATTATCCCTTTAATCTTTCCTTCCCTCGATAGATAAAAGAGCACAATAATCCAGCAGGGTAGGCAATTATTAAATCTATTCCACCCAAGGGCTGGGAGCCCATAAATCAGTTTGCTTAGAGTACCAGGATGTTCATATCAACACTATAATTTCATATAATAAACCTTTCCTGCTGAAATAGCTTGTGGACGCCTTGAAACCCAACTTAAAATCAAAACAAAAATGGTTAATGATTGGTCCAAGGCCACTTATTCCTAGAAAATGCCAAGAGTTGTATTCCATTTGTAAAAACTGACACTTTTTTCCCCCTCCCTTATTCTCTCTCTCTCTCTCTCTCTCTCTCTCTTTTTGGTTTAACGACCGGAATCCCTTCGTTTAACTGCTCTTTGACACACAAACATAAACTTTCTGAAGCAGCAACACAACATCTGGTCTGAAAGACAAAGACCAAATGGAAAATTTAAGATTTTAATTCCGCACGTTCACAGATGTGCACACATGATAAATCTACAAACAGATGGGACGTATTCATGTACTTTCTCCTTAAAAAAATAAATAAAAAAAAAATTAGGGGGCTGCAGTTCTTCAGTTGAATCAAACTCACTGTAAAACGCACTTGTAGTACAGTGTAGAGCCTGTAGTACAGTGGACTAAAGCACTGTTATTAACAGATTAACATCTGCTGCTTGCAATTACTGCAAATTCAAATCTCACCAGGCTCAAGGTTGACTCAGCCTTCCATCCTTTCAAAGGTAGGTGAAATGAGGACCCAGATTGTGGGGGCAATAAGCTGACTTTGTATAAATATGCAAAAGTATGAAGGCTATTGCTTAACGCATTGTAAGCCGCCCTGAGTCTCCGGAGAAGGGCGGCATATAAATTAAAGCAAAAAAAAACCAAAAAACTTTTCCATGACTTTTTCACCCTGCCAGCCTTCCCTCCCTGAACTTCAGCATCCCTTCCTCCCTTCCCCTGCAACTAAGGCATTGCCCAAATAGCAAATGCCCCCCCTCGACCCCGGCCTCACCTTCCAAGGGGACCCCCATTGTTGGAGGGTCTTTTTCCTCCTCTCCAAAAATCAGCTTGAATTCTAAATCTTCATCTTCGCAGTTTGCAGCACCCATTTTTAAGAGAGAGAGACAGAGAGACAGAAAAACACAGAGAGAAAGTAGTGGAGTGAATGGATAGACTGGTGCCTAATATGGTTAAGGGGGGAAAAAAACCCCTCTTTTAAAACGGTTAAAAGAAAAGGGATGGAGACCTCCGGAGATGAAGAAGAGAAAGCGGAAAGCATTCCCTTCGCTAACTTAAAACTTTTCTTTTGTTGTCGCCCACCCTCAATATTGAAGCAATAATCATTATTAAAAAGAAAAGTTCCCCAAAGTTTTCTCTCTCGTCCAGTTGCCTGCTTCTCACTCCCCTGCTCTCTCTTGATTGGTTCTTTAAAGCCCTCAAACCATGCCCCCAGATGTCAGATTAAGCCCCACCCAACCAGAGGCTTGGGAAAGGAGGGGTAAGATTGTGCAGTGGGCTATCCTTTAATGCCCGCTCCGTAGGGGAAGAAACTCTTTGCCCCCCATCCTCCCCTGTCTCATTCTCCAAGATGGATCTGCCTACCTGGAGCTCTAGTGAAAGGCTGAGCAAGGAGGAAAGTTCTAACAGTCGTCCCCCACCGCCCCCACCCGGCTTCTGGGTTTGCTTAATTAGGGCAAGATGGACTCAGGGGCTCGGAAGCAGCAGGATAAAAATTTTGAGTTTTGCAAGCCTGACTATTACTGGGATGAAAGCAAGCGTGATGTTTAAGAAATTCCTAGCCGGGTCAATTTCAAGTTTCTGCAGAAGACAGGGAAATATGATGGAACTGCTGCTCCAGATGGATGGATGGATGGATGGAAGGAAGGAAGGAAGGAAGGAAGGAAGGAAGGAAGGAAGGAAGGAAGGAAGGAAGGAAGGAAAAGAGAGGGAGGGAGGGAGAGGAAGGAAGAAGGGAGGGAGGGATGACTTCCCCCCCAATAAAACATATTTGATATCTTCATATCTGAATATGAAGGTTATGAAGGATGGGAGGTTATATTTCATGCTTTTTCTTCAAGGTGCTCAAAAGGGTTTTCATATTCTACCAGCCCAATTTGAAGAGGACAGGGGAGGGGAGGGGAGGGGAGGGGAGGGGGAGAGGAGAGGAGAGGAGAGGAGAGGAGAGGAGAGGAGAGGAGGGAAGGGAAGGGAAGGGAAGGGAAGGGAAGGGAAGGGAAGGGAAGGGAAGAGAAGAGAAGAGAAGAGAAGAGAAGAGAAGAGAAGAGAAGAGAAGAGAAGAGAAGAGAAGAGAAGAGAAGAGAAGAGAAGAGAAGAGAAGAGAAGAGAAGAGAAGAGAAGAGAAGAGAATGTAGGAAGTTAGCACCCACCCCTTTCCTGGAAGAGTGAAATATTTTAGGAAATATGAAAAAGGCAGAATATTATATTTCCCTGGATAAGAAATGGAGAAGCATATTGTTGCAATATTTTCAGGATCAGACTCAATAAAATTAGTGAGAGTTAAAGGTTTAAATATACTTCCTTTTATTTACAATAGGCATTCTATATTCACTGAATATTCACAGATAGAAGCAAGGAAAAGGGTGTAGGTGGCTCCTTATATATACAATGGGTGGAGCTATAAGTGGGAGTGGTGAATTATGAATACATTAAGAAGTGAAGAATAAGTTAACCCCTGATACCCCATTCATATACTATTTACACATTAGAGAATAAGGCATTTACATCTGACAAATCCCCCTCTAAATGCCGATTCGTTATACAACACCAATTACATTCTGATTCAGGACAATACAAGACATACAATTTAGATGTTAAATATTTGTGTTGCTTAGAAGGTAAAGGCTTTGTCAATATGTCAGCTAATTGTTCTGAAGTATCACAATGCACTGCTTTAATAAATCCATCCTGAGATAATTGCCTCACATGTTTAAATTTTATATCTATATGCCTGGACCTTTGTCCAATGGCATCAGATCTAGATATTTCAATGGCTGCTTTATTGTCTTCATGCATAACAAAAGGCAAAGCAGGTTTTTTCCAAACATCTGAAATTAAATCATTAAACCATACAAGGTTATTTGCAGCTTTGGATAAACAAACATATTCCGCTTCTGTCGTTGAAGTGGCTACTAGTTCTTGTTTACCAGTATACCAGTAAACTGGACAGTCATTTAAGAGAAAAATATAACCAGATGTACTTTTTCTGCATGATGTGTCTCCAGCCCAGTCCGCATCTGCATAACATGCAAGCTTTGGTTCTTTATTATCACTAGGTTCTAATACTAAGCAAAAATCTAGTGTACTTTTCAGATATCTTAAAATTCTTTTAACAGCTTCCCAGTGATACATTGTTGGTTTGCTGATGTGTCTGGATAATAAATTGAGTGGTAAGGCGATATCTGGTCTAGTCCAATTAGATATATAAAGAAGTGAACCTATGATTGATCTATAAAACGTGTTATCCTTGAATTCAGGGGAAGATTCATCAGTATTTCTAAGAAAATCAGTTTGCATAGGAGTATCACAGGGTTTGGCATTGTTTAAATTGCATTTATTTAAAAGTTCTATAATCTTATCTCTCTGAGTAAGTTTGAATCCCCTTCTAGTCTTATTAATTTGAACACCAAGATATTTGTTCACTTTACCTAGAGATTTCAACGAGAAATGTTCATTTAACTTATTTACAAAAGTTTCTCTTCTCTCTTTGTGTTTTCCTATATATAAAATGTCATCTACATAAATCAACACAAATTCAATGTGATCATCACCCTTTTTGACAAAGAAACAGTTATCAGCAGTGGTAGCGTTGAAATCCATGGTCTTAAGTACTTTTACTAAACAATCATACCATCTTTTACCAGATTGTTTTAATCCGTATAAACTCTTGTTCAACAGCCAAATTTCATTTTTGTTGGTGTATTGACTGTGAGGTGCTCTTACGTATATTTCCTTATCTAGTTTTGCGTGTAGATACGCAGTCTGTATGTCATATTGAAATACATCAAGATTGAGTGCTGATGCTACCACTAGAGCTGTTTTGACACTCTCTGTTCTTACAGTGGGGGAATACGTGTCAGTATAGTCCTCCGGATATTTCTGTGCATAACCTTGTGCAACTAATCTAGCTTTATATAGAGTATTGCCTCCTTCTAAGTTCTTAATTTTATATATCCACCTGGTACCAATAATTGTTTTATCTTTAGGTGCAATTGCAGGTGTAAATACATTTAATCCTTGTAAACTTTCCATCTCTTTTTTCATAGCTAATTCCCATTTTTCTTTTTCTTCACGAGGGAGTTTTAACACTTCCTCATAAGTATTAGGTGTTATTGGCTCACCATCCATATGCATTATGTAATCTCTGTATTTATTTGGCATTTGATTTCTGTTGTTTCTAATGACTCTTTCAGGTTTGCTATTGTTATCATGCAAATATCTTGCTTCTTTTTTTGTTAGTGTGTCTGTCTTTATTTTGTGTTGGCTATTTGTCCAAGTTTTGGTTTTGCTTTTATATTTGTTGATATCCTGTTTTTCTATGGTCCCTTTCTCATGAGATTTTGTATCTTTACATTTATTTGGAAATATTTCATTAAGATGTAATTTAGACCAGTTGGCCTGTTCATGGAACACAGCTGTTCTGGAAACTATAAATTTGTTATTATTATCAATGAATCTGTACCCTTTGGTGCCAGTTTCATATCCCATAAATCTGAGTCTTCTGGATACGTTTTCTCCCTTTCTTCTCAACTGCTTAGGTATGTGTACGTCTGCAGTGACTCCAAATATGTGCATGTGTGCTAATTTTGGTTTCCTATTGTACATTACTTCATATGGTGTCTTATTTACAATACTGGACCAGGTTCTATTTTGTGTGTAATTTGAATAATGTAAGGCTTCTGACCAAAATTGTTTGCTTAAGCCAGCATCCTCCAATGTGCATCTAATCATGGTTTGTAATGTGGAATTCTTTCTCTCTACAATCCCGTTCTGAAACGCAGAAAATGGACTAGACGTGTAATGTAGCATTCCTCTATCCTTTAACCATTGGGAGAATTCTTTAGACATGAATTCACATCCCCTATCTGTCATAATTTGTTTTATTCTGATATTGTGTTGTGTTTCTATGCGTTTGTAAAATTCCTTAAATTTTTGAAAGGTTTCATCTTTGTGTTTTAATGTATAAACAAACCCATAACGGCTATAATCGTCTACTATTGTCAGGAAGTAACGTTTTCTATAGGTGATTGATGGAGTTAATGGGCCAACTAAGTCCATGTGTACTAAGTCAAAAATTTTGTTAGTTGATCTAGTAGATTTTCTTGGCCTGGGACTAGTTTTTAGTTTTGTAGATTTACATACTGAGCATTCCAAATAGTTTTCACAATTTTTTATTTTGACACCTTCTGCGTGTTCAGTCATTTTTTGTACTACAGGAAAACTGGCATGTCCTAATTTCCTATGTAAGATGTGAGCACACTCATCATGAATTGGTTTACCTATTTTTGGTTTTTTTTCATTGTGTGCATCTGCGTGATCATGAGATATTTTACATTCATCATTGTCACTGTTACTAATATTTTCATCATCTGCTTCAATACAATCTTCCATATTTGAATCAATGTTATGCAACCATTTTTCCTTCGTTATCAGATAAGGTAGGCCTCCTTTAATCATCACAGTGCCTATATTTATTTTATTTTTCTCCAAAGTCGCTTTTCCCTTTGAGAAAACTATATTAATGTCAGAATCTCTACTTAGTTTTATGGCACTTAGTATGTTATGAGGTATTTCAGGTATTAACAATACCCCCTCTATTTTTCCTAGACCAGGCAAGGTTACATTTCCTCTGCCTAATACTTGAACCTTTTCTTGGTTAGCTACCTTTATTACAAATTTATCTTCTGTAAATGAAGACAATATATTTTTGTTATTAGTGGTGTGATTAGTTGCTCCAGAATCAATAAGCCAATTATTGTTCTCATTTTGCTGTATTTTAGTGTTGTCTTGTTTATTTAATCCATTCAGTGAACCAGATTTTCCATCCTTTGAATTATCTCTGCCCCCTCTATTCTCTTTGTAATTTGGTGGGCTTCTATATCTATGTCTATCTAGGGAAGACTGTCTATAATTGTATTTGTTCCTATATTCTGACCTATGTCTTTCCCTTGAAATTTTGGGACAATCTCTTCTATTGTGTTCCCTGGATCCACAATTGTGACATTTAAATGTTTCATTATATTTTTCTTGGAAAGCTACTTTCCTATAAGGTTTGTGTTCTGTGTGATTGCTAGAACGATTTCTTCTTGAATTGTCTTCTGCTATCAATTTATTGGATAGACTTTCTATGGATAAATATCCTAGATTGATAGTGTCTAAATGTGACATAAAACTGTCCCATGATGAATCAAGTGAGTTGATAATAACACTTTTCATTGTTTGGTCTGAAATCACCTCCCCCCTCAAATGCAGCTCAGCTCTTATTTTGTTTAAAGATATTAAATGCTCACTTATGGAAACCCCTGGTTTCACTCTAGATGAAAAGAAATCCTTAGACATTCTTGTGGTGGTAGCCACACTATCGCTGTGAAACAAATTAAACATGCATTGAATAATTTCTGAAACAGTCAGATTAGGTTTGATGCTATGATACATTGCAGGAGACACACTAGATATTATTAAGAAAAATGCTCTATGGTGTAAACAATCTATTTTTAAAGTCCAAGGTCTTTTTGGGGGACTAGTGATAAAAAATAGTAAATTTTCCTTCATAAAGACAACCTGGAGCTGTTGATACCATTCTTGCAAATTAATGCCATCAACCCTTAGTTTTGGGAAGTCACTGGGTAAATTTCCGACATTATTTTGTCCATTACTTACGACCTGAGGTAGTCCGTGGTCTCGCAAGTGTAGAAAATTGCAAAACGGCATGGGGATGCTCGCAACAAGTCTGCGTGGTTCTCTCGCCAGTTCATGTCTTCCCGGACCGTCTGCGTAGTTTCGCGCATGCGCGTTGTCCATTTCTTCTTTGGAGTCGTCGTGGAAGGTTCTCTCCATTGCGGCTCGCTCGCTCCGCTCTGCTTCAGACGAGTCGGTCTCTGGTTCGACCTTGGGAGTTCTGACGACGGCGGCTGCTCTTCTCTTTCTTCTGGGGGCGCTGGCACCTGCCTCGGTCTGTGGTGTAGGGCGGAATCGACAAGGCTCTCTGGGTTCGGGCGTCGTCGCTTTCGAAGTCAGGATGGGAGCGGGCAGGTCTTGAGGTATCGGCTTGCTCGCTCGCTTCTTCGGTGGATCTTTGGTAATTTTTAGTTTTGGCCCAAATGCAGCAAAAAGTGTTTTCATTGCTGATTTTATTTGGGATTTTGTTGAGTCATCTTCACTTTCTGATTCTGATTCTTCTGAGGAGTTCGAATCTTCTTTTTCATTTTCGTTGTCTGATAACGTTTTTCGCGCCAGAAATTTTGAATTGAGCATTTTGATTGGCTCTGCTTCGCTCACCTTGGAGGCCTGTTGAAACCAAGATGGCTGCCATTCAAAATTTCGCGCGGGATCACTGTTTTTCTTCTTCGTAATGACTTTCTCTGCAGTCATATCACTCACTGTTTTTGGGTCTTTAGACTTCTCATTAGTGATGTTTTTCTCTCTCGCTGCTCCGCTGTTCTTCAGCATTTCTTGGAGGTTCGCGATGAGGCTTTCATCATTCTTCTGGCTTTTTAATAGTTTTAATATCTCTGACCTGAGTTCGTTATTCTCTATTTCGATTTCCTCCTGGTCATCATTTTCGTCTATTATTTCTTCGTCTTCAGTGGTGTATTCTTCGGATTCTCTCGAAATTGCGTTTGTGGATTCGTTGATTATTTCTTGTTCTGTTTCCATTTCTTTGCTGTAGGCCCTGGTGTTGGGCCTATCTTTCTTAGACATTTTTTAAGTTTTTTATTGAGTCAATTAACCATCCTCTGCTACCAGCTTGTTGCAATATTTTCAGGATCAGACTCAATAAAATTAGTGAGAGTTAAAGGTTTAAATATACTTCCTTTTATTTACAATAGGCATTCTATATTCACTGAATATTCACAGATAGAAGCAAGGAAAAGGGTGTAGGTGGCTCCTTATATATACAATGGGTGGAGCTATAAGTGGGAGTGGTGAATTATGAATACATTAAGAAGTGAAGAATAAGTTAACCCCTGATACCCCATTCATATACTATTTACACATTAGAGAATAAGGCATTTACATCTGACACATATTTTACAGACAAAGCAGCTCCCACCTTCCTGCCCCCCACCCTTTGTCAATGGGCCATTAAGGCTTGGGCCAGTCTATTCTACATAACAAAGATCTACCTCCTTCAGGCAGAGCCATAGTAGGAATTGCCAAAGATCCAACAAAGATAGGATTAGCCCTCTACACAATAGCAGCAGAAACTCACCACATGTGACCTGGGAAGCACATGTGCCAATCAACCAGCAAGGCTAGCTAAAACCCCCACCCCCTGGGAGTCTGACAACCAATCAGAGTACTCTTTCTGGGCCCCAGGAAGTTCAAAGCCAGAGAGAGCATAAAAACCCATGGACTCGCTGTATTCCTCCCCTTTTTTCTGTTCAGGAACTCAAGCCATGTGATCCTGTCCACCATTAAACCATCTTTCCAAGCAGTCTCCATGTCTCCAGTGTCTTTTTCCCCACTTGGAGCAGAACCTAGAAGGATGTTTCTTCCAACAAGAAGAGAAGAAAAAGAGAAGAGAAGAGAAGAGAAGAGAAGAGAAGAGAAGAGAAGAGAAGAGAAGAGAAGAGAAGAGAAGAGAAGAGAAGAGAAGAGAAGAGAAGAGAAGAGAAGAGAAGAGAAGAATTGGAAGGGACCTTGGAAATCTTCTAGTCCAACCCCCTGCTTAGGTAGGAAACCCTATACTATTTCAGACAAATGGTTATCCAACATCTTCTTTAAAACTTCCAGTGTTGGAGCATTTACAACTTCTGGAGGCAAGTTGTTCCACTGATTAATTGTTCTAACTGTCAGAAAATTTCTCCTTAGTTCTAAACTGCTTTTCTCCTTGATTAGTTTCCACCCATTGCTTCTTGTTCTACCCTCAGGTGCTTTGGAGAATAGTTTGACTCCCTCTTCTTTGTAGCAGCCCCTGAGATATTGGAACACCACTATCATGTCACCCCTAGTCCTTCTTTTCATCAAACTAGACATACCCAATTCCAGCAACCGTTCTTTATATGATGGTGCACGATGGTCACGCAACATACTACAAGAATGTGTGCTAATTTGAGGCTCAGGCATCATAACAGCCCAGGTTGGATCTAATTATTACAGGTAATCCTCAATTTACAACCACAGTTGAGTCCAAAATCTAAAATGCAAGAATTAAGTGAATTTTGCCCCCTTTTTACAATCTTTCCTGCCACAATTGTTAAGTGAATCACTGCAGTTGCTAAGTTAGTAACATGGTTGTTATGTGAATCTGGCTTTCTTATTGACTTTGCTTGTTGGAAGGTTGCAAAAGTTGATCACATGATCCTGGGACACTGCAACTGTCATAAATACGTGCCAGTTGCCATGTGTCTGAATTTTGATCACATGACTAAGGGGATGCTGCAATGGCCGTCAGTGTGAAAGACAGTCATAAGAGCCGTGGCGCAGTGGTTAGAATGCAGTATTGCCGGCTAACTCTGCCCACAGTCAGCAGTTTGATCCTGACTGGCTCAAGGTTGACTCAGCCTTCCATCCTTTCCAAGGTCGGTAAAACGAGGACCCAGATTGTTGCTGACTCTATAAACGGCTTATAGAGGATGGTAACGTGGGTTAAGACAAGCTGGTGATTGGCTGGCTGAAGGAAATAAGTACCACAAATGAGCCAATCACATTATTATACAAATCTAATTGTGGCTTCATTCGTCATTCACTGCGTCATTCAAACTCAGAAATAATTAAATTGAGGACATGTTCAGCCATTCAGTTAAATGTGGTTTGCCCTGGACTTGCAAATGTAGGCATTAAAGTGCCTCTCTTTTTTTGCAGGGGGATTCCCAATATATCCCTACTCAACACTGCCTTGGCTGTGAATTCACATATTATCAGTGGTGGGATTCAAATTTTTTAAAGCTACGTTCTGTAGACGTAGCTTTGTGGGCGTGGCATTGTTTGGTGGGCGTGGCATTGTTTGGTGGGTGTGGCATTGTTTGGTGGGCGTGGCTTGGTGGGTGTGGCAGGGGAAGGATACTGCAAAATCCCCATTCCCTCCCCACTCCAGGGGAAGGATACTGTAAAATCTCCATTCCCTCCCCACTCCAGGGAAAGGATACTGTAAAATCCCCATTCCCTCCCCACTCCAGGGGAAGGCTACCTCAAAATCCCCATTCCCACCTTACTCCAGGGGAAAGTTACTGTAAAATCTCCATTCCCTCCCCACTCCAGGGGAAGGTTACTGCAAAATCCCCATTTCCTCCCAATCACCTGGGACTTGGGAGGCAGAGAATAGATTGGGGCGGGGCAAGTCAGAGGTGGTATTTACTGGTTCTCTGAACTACTCAAAATTTCCACTAGCAGTTCTCCAGAATTGGTCAGAACCTCCTGAATACCATCTCTGCATATTATGCTATTCCCAATGCAAATCTTGATGACTAGAATCACAGAAGACCTTAAGAGTGAACCTGAAAGAAAGCATAAAAGTTGTGGGAACAACTTCCCATGATGTGGGAACTCTGAGACGATCCTAAATCTGCCAGTTTTAACAAATGAGATTTCCAAGGGTTTCAGACCCACCACCTCAAAGCCCACATGCCATTATTCTTATTCTGTATAGCAGAGATGGCTAACCTTTTTGCCATCGCGTGCCAAAAGCAGGGGGAGCGCAAGGGGTCGTGCGCGTGCGTGCCCACACCCATAATTCAATGCACCCCATCCCCCCGAACTCCCCCTGCTTTTGGCACGTGATGGCCCGGTGGGCCCGGTAAGCCTGTTTTTTGCTCTCCCTCTCTCTCTCTAGAGCCTTTCTAGGAGCCTGGGGAGGGTGAAAACGGTCATTCCCCCCCCACCCAGAGGCCCTCCGGAGGCCAGAAACAGTCTGTTTCCCGATTTCTGGTGGTCTTGGAAGGCCCGAAAATCAGCTGGCCAGTGCGCGCATGCGTGCCGGACCTGAGCTAAGGCAATGCTTGCGTGCCCACCAATATGGCTCCGTGTGCCACCTGTGGCACGCGTGCCATAGGTTCGCCATCGCGGCTGCAAGCATTGGATGTTCCCCAGGGATTAACAGGCCTCCATGTCCTGTTTCCTTGCCCCAACGGGAGAAGGGAGTGACGCATGGCCTGTGCAAGAAATAGAGAATCCCAGCCCAGAGCACACACTAGCCTTCCTTCCCACTCTTTCTTTTTTTTCTTTTCTGTTGTCCTCTTTCATTAACTTAATCGAAACCATCCCCTTCTTTCAGCAAGCTGAGAGGAGAAAGGCCGTAGCTCAGTGCCAGAGCAGGCCTGGTTTGAAAACATTTAACCACCTCTCCACACTGGAAGGGTGGGGGAGGACATCTTAATAAGGTCAGTTGCCGTACTTGAGGAGATTTTCATGCGTCTTTCCAAAGCAGTTTAGGAACTTGTGAGGGAAACTCCAGGCAGGGTTACCCTTCAGCCAGTCCTTGGTTTCAAATGTCTCCTTTCATGTCCAATAATATGTCTGGCTTTATTAAATAACAGACACGGAAAGTGCTTTTTGGTGAACTTTCCTACCCATTATTATGCCTCCCTGGCTCCCTTCCCCTCCCCTTCTTTCCTCTCCTCTCCTCTCTTCCCCTCCTCCTCCCCTCTCCCCTCTTTCCATTTTCCTTCTCTCTCCTCTCTCCCTCCCTCCCTTCCTCTAACTGCCTCCCACTTTTCCTTCCTTCCTTCCTTCCTTCCTTCCTTCCTTCCTTCCTTCCTTCCTCTGCCTCCCACTTTTCCTCCCTCCCTCCCTCCCTCGTTTGGGAGATGTTACCTCATTTCTTATTCTTACTCCATGGATTTTTCCTTAAAAGAATGTTGCATGGACAGAGACATACACCCCAATCCATAACCCCATTCAGGATAAGCAACATAATGCAATGCTCAGAAAAAGAGTTATGAGTGAAGAGCCAAAGGAGATGTAAGAAAAAGGTAGGAAATCTAATGAAATCCAGGTTCCTCAGATGAACCCATAAAACCCATCACCCATAAAAACAACCTGCACCACCTGCTATGGTGTTGGTCAATCAGACTTTCACACAAAGTTGTTCAGCAAGATAAAGAAGGTATAGACCTGTGATGGTGAACCTATGGCACACGTGCCACAGTTGGCACGCAGAGCCCTCTCTGCAGGCACGCGAGCCATTGCCCAGCTCAGCTACACTGCGCATTCGTGTGCACCTCCCGCCTAATTTTTGGGTCTCTGCCGCACATGTGCAGGGACAGGGCGCATGCAGGAGACACACATGCATGTGCAAGGGGGGTCATGTACGCATGGGCGGGGGACATGGGGAGCGCAGGGGGCACAGCCCATTTTTGGTCCTAGGAGGCTGCAGGGAGGCATACTAGGCCCAAAACAGGGCAAGGGGAGAAGTGGCACTCCCCCCCGTGGCCTGTTTTTGGTTCCAGGAGGCTGCAGGGAGGTCTACTAGGCCCAAAATGGGGCATGGGGGGGTGTCGCGTGTGTATGCGCGAGGGCGGGGGGAGCCTGGGGGTCATGCATTCATGCACAGGGGGGCAGGGAATGCAGGGGGGCACGCAGATTGCATTATGGGTACCGGCATGCACACACGCTGTTGCGCGTGCATGCGCACACTTTTGGCATTCAACAACAAAAAAAGTTAGCCATCACTGGTATAGACTGGTTATCAGTCTTAATCATTCCATGGTACTCCTACTGGTTGATTAATTTGGGCACATTTTGGGCAGAAGGCCACAGTTGTAGCCAAATTCTAGTTTTGCCCCGGGGATGCCCAGGGTGCACTATTTTATGCAAGCAAGGACTTCTAAAATAAAGACTATCATACAAATCAACGTTATATTGTTAGCATTCTACTAATTTAGAGATACCTGCAGAACATTACCATACATTCAGGATGCAATTAAACGTTCCTCGTTCTGATATCCCTTTGAATATTATTTTATTTCCCTTAATCCATTTTCTACTAGCCAGCCCATATCTCCGTCAGTGTCAGGGTTCCAAGTAACACACCCAATGGAATCAAAACTCCACAGCAGGCATGTTCCTCAAAGTATAGATTTATTAGGCATGTCATATATGCACATCTGGGGAAACCCAAAACTCTCCTCGGGTTTCCCCCTAGTTAAAAGTAACATTTTCTTTCCCCTGCCCCTGCAGCCCATCACATGCTCCAATCAGGTCACAGTCCAAGGGTCACTTGGTCTCAGATCCCACCTCCTTGCACCTGGTGGGAAAGTCCTTGATTCTCAGAGGAAAGAATTTTATTTTGGCTACAATCCCCCAGCTATCTCTACCTCCCACCTCCCGTTCCCACAGCTCGACGCATCTCTGCTGTGGCAGCCCTGAAGGTGCCAAGGGCAAAATGGCTCCAGGGCTGACAGTCAGTGCGACCAGGGTTGCTTGATCGTGCTTCACTGAACAAATCACAATTGATTGGGCTTGCACAACACCAAAGGAAACAAAACCTGTTTTTTAGCCCCCAAACAACCTAAGTGACAAATATACAAATCCTATTTGGGGGTTAGCATTTTGTGTAACAACAGAACTGGATTTGGCTAAGAGGCTGAGCTTCTCGATCAAAAGGTCGGCAGTTCAGTGGTTTGAATCCCTGGTGCCGCATAACGGGGTGAGCTCCTGTTACTTGTCCCAGCTTCTGCCAACCTAGCAGTTCGAAAGCACATAAAAAAATGCAAGTAGAAAAATAGGGACCACCTTTGGTGGGAAGGTAACAGCGTTCTGTGCGCCTTTGGCACTTAGTCATGCCGGCCACATGACCACAGAGACGTCTTCGGACAGTGCTGGCTCTTCAGCTTTGAAACGGAGATGAGTACCACCTCCTAGAGTCGGGAACAACCCATAGCATTCCCTGCCTCCCCACTCTGGTGGGTCAGGTAGATATGACCAGGACAAGACAGTCCTTCAAATAACCTGGTTCCAAGCCATGTAGGGCCTTAAAAGTGACAACAAGCATCTTGAATTGGACCTGGAAGCAAATCAGCAGCAAATGCACTTCACACAGGAGAGATGACACATGTGCACATCTAGGCCTGCACAAAACCATGTTGGGCCACTGCATTTTGAACCAATTGAAACTTCTGGATACATTTGAAGGGCAGCCCCATGTAGAGCATGTTGGAATAGTCAAGACAGGAGGTGAAGAGGGTGTGACTGTGAGCAGGGATTGTTGGTCCAGGAAAGGGCCTAACTGGCACACAACCTGTAGTTGTGCAAAGGCCCTCCTGGCCACGACTGCCACCTGCTCCTTGAGCAGGAGTCGTGAGTCCAGGGAAACCCCCAGATTACGCACTGGGTCTGTCTGGGGCAGTGCCACCCCATCCAAGACCACAGATGGCAATTATCCATGGACCAAAGAACCCCAAACCCAGGGTCATTCTGTCTTGCCAGGGTTCAGTGTCAGCCCGTTGCTCCCCATCCAGCCCTTAACAGCCTCCAAGCACTGTGAGAGGGAGGTCACAGTATCGCTTAACTCATCATGGGCCAAGATATATAGATGGATTTCATCAGCATATTAATGATATCTCAAGCCCATGGTGGTGGATAATCTCACCCAGTGGCTTCATGTAGATATTAAACAGAAGCAGAGAAAGTACTGAGCCCCTCAGGACCCCGCAAAGCAGGGGATGAGGGCCAGACCTCTTGCTTCCTATCAACACCAACAGAGTGATCACAGAGGAAGAAAGTGAACCAGGACAACACAGACCACCACTCCCACTCCCTGAAGTCACTCCAGAAGGATACTATGGTCGATGGTATTGAAGGCTGCCAAGAAGTCAAGTAGAGAAAAGATGAATGCACTACCCCCATCCCGCTCCTGCCAGAGATCATCAAAAAATGTGACCAATACTGTTTCCATCCCATATCCAGGCTTGAACCCTGAGTGGAAAAGATCTAGTTCAGGAGTCTCCAAAT
Organism: Pituophis catenifer annectens; assembly: GCF_029215685.1. NCBI lineage: Eukaryota > Metazoa > Chordata > Lepidosauria > Squamata > Colubridae > Pituophis > Pituophis catenifer. The sequence continues at coordinate 107,130,059 of NW_027256885.1, read as the reverse complement.
GTGGCAACTTTAAGATTTATGGACTTCAATTCCCAGAATTCCCCAACCAGAATGTCAAAGGAGGTCAAAATAAGTGTTGACTTAAAGAATCTGTCAGTCACAAGAAATCAGGAGCCAGGATAGAGTTCAAAAGTACTATGAGTTTATTCCATGCTGTCCATACACAAGAATATGATCTACTAAAGCTCAAGGCAAATTGGCACTAGATGAGAGTCAACAGAATTCAAGGGGGGGTGAAATTAGGTCTCTTGTGAGAGCAGAGGAACTCCAAACACTTGAAGTGTTTGATCCCTCCCTCAGGCTCAGCCTGGTCATCTCCTACATAACTCCCCCCTCCAAGTGTTGTGGCCCGCCAGTGGCCTGCACGGATTGTTGCTGATCCCGACGACGAGGAGGCTGGTGTGGTGCTGCGCCAGCAGCCTGTGCAGCCGGCGCTCAAGTCGGACAGCGAGGAGGCTGAAGAAGAGGTGGTGCCAGAGGCAGGGATTCAGACAGGGCCTTCAGAACCTCCAGAGGCTCCTTTAAGTGAAGAGGATGAAGAGGAGGAGCCTCTTCTCAATGCACGGGCACGCAGAGCTGCCAAAAGGCAGGAGTGGTTCCTCAGGAGGAGGTCTCCTCGAGAGTAAGGCTTGGGGCTAATTGGCCACTCCCTTAGCCTATTTAAGAAAGTACACAGCTGGTAACAAGCTGCAGGAAACAACTTTAGTTCGCTAACCATCGCGTTGGGATGTCTCTGCAAACCCTGTTTCTGGGCTTTCTGCCAACTCCAGTAAGACTCTGACTATCTTATCTGTGGAATTCTGGCAGGCTGTTAAGAACGCTTTATTAACAGCCAGCATTTGCTAACTGCGTTTTTGAGTAAACTAAGTTTTGTTCAGAGTTTGTGTGTGCTGTGTTCTTTGGGATCCATAGCTGGGGCAGAACACCAACTTGGTCCTTCCTTCACCATGGGCTCTTTGGAGCTGCTCTCCCCCTCCTGCATAGTCTCTTCAGAGTCTGAGTTCTCATGGAAAATTGGCAAGGGCAGCAGGGAAGCCATCTCAAAGGAAACTGCCTCCCCTGCTTCTGAAGTGGCTGGTGAGCCAGGTGGCAGTTGCTGAAATACAGAAACAGCACAAGAAGGTCCTCCCTCCCCTGCCTGGGAGTTGAAGGCCAGAGGTAGAAGGCCAATCATAAGCCCATGTCCCTCCTCCCCCTGGAACGATCCAGAGAGGCTAGATAACTCCTTCATCGATGGGTTCCTCAGGAGGTGTGGAGTGAGAGTCTGGGAGCTTGGCCAGTCATGGTTTCTCAGGTAAGCATAGGTGAAACTGATAAATCAAACCAATAAATAAATAACTAAATCAGGGGCACGAACATACCATGCATTATAATGAAGTCCAGTAATGAAGTCCAGAGAGACCCTGTGTCATGGGTGAGGTGTGTGTGTAGATGCAAGAGGCTTGCTGGCTTCTGGTGGAGGGACTTGGCCTTTCTGCATGTATGGCAAGATGCCATGTACACCTTGATGTCTGCTATCATCTTAGGCCACCAAAAGTCTCTTAACTTTCTGTGCATAGTTTTGAACATTCCCTCATACCCCGCTATCTGGTTGTTGTGGCAAAGCTGCGAAACCTCTTCTCTTCAAGGGGGGAAACCACTAATCTGCCTTGTGCTACTGGGGATTCCTTGAGGTCATTTATCCAGGCTTGGGAGAAATGGTCTAGATGTTGCTGTGTCTTGATTCTGGTGGTCAAGTTCTGGTGCGGTTGGGTTGCCCCCAACCTCTCAGAGTGTGATGGGTGCAGTGGTGGCCGGAAATGAGAAGGTTGCAAAATTCTGGTGGCTTGTGGAGCCTGTTAGGCTTGAGAATACTCTGGATTGTGAGAAAGAGCATCTGGCATCAAGTTCTTAGCCCCTTGGACATCTTGGATGGAAAAATCAAAGTGTGAGAAGAATTGGCTCCACCAACTTGTCTGGGCGAAAGTGGCTTGATCTGTTGCAAGAAGTGTAGATTCTAATGGTCCATGTTGACTTCTATGGGAAAACGCATGCCTTCCAGGAAGTGCCTCCATTGCTGAAACACAGATTTTACTGCTAAGAGCTCCTTGTTAAAGATGTCATAGTTCCATTCTGGGGCAGTCAGTGCTCTAGAGAAGAAGGCACAGGTCAACAGGCATTTGTCCTCATCAGTTTCTTGTAGGAGGACTGCTCCAATCACAAAATTCAGTGAGGCAGTGGATGTGATGTGCCGGTGCCTGGAGGCCATGAGGGTCTGGATGGGAGTCAACAGGCTCAGACTTAACCCAGACAAGACCGAGTGGCTGTGGGTATTGCCTCCTAAAGACTATGTTGATTGTCCATCCTTGGTTCTGGGGGGGGAGAGAAATTGTCCCCCTCAGAACTGGTTCACAATTTGGGTGTCCTCCTAGACTCACAGCTAAGATTAGAGCAACTGTTGTGGCTCTGTTACCTGAGCCTGTGTCATCGGCAGGAGAGGACTCCGAGAGTGAAGGAGAGGAGTTGGCAAGGCCTCCCTCTCCAGGACCCTCCTCTTTGGCAATGCCTTCGGTGTCCGCCGAAGGGCAAGAGATAGGGCCGGGGCCAAGCACGTCCACGCAGCCACAGGTGGACAGTGATGAGAGTAATGAGTCTTGGCTGGATCCACGCCAGCGTCGCAGAGATAAGCGCGCGCAACAGAAGAAAAGGCGTGCCCGAGATTAGGCTGAGTCACTGGACCACACCCCACAGGGTATAAAAGGGAGCGTGGTGGCCAGCCAAGCCTTGTGACGAACAAAGCTGAAAGCTTCCACGCCATTCTGCATTGCCAGACTTTTGCTATAGACTTTGCTGGATTATATTTGGACTTGATTTACTCTGTAATTATTGAGCATTTTACTTTGATGTACCAGAAGCGGAGAGAAGTTATCTCTTCCCTTCGTAAGTAATAAACTCTTGGCAGGCAGCCACTAGGTTGCTGCCAAGTTCCCTTATCATAAGGAAAAGGATTTTGTCGGCTGGTTTGGTTTTTAACTCTTGGACGTCTGTTGGTGTGTGTGCGTGTGGGACGGGGACAGAACAGCAACATCTGTCAGCTGTGGCTAGGGGGACCTTTGCACAGGTTCGCCTGGTGCACCAATTGCGACCCTACTTGGATCGGGAGGCTCTCCTCACAGTCACTCATGCCCTTGTCACCTCATGGTTAAATTATTGCAACGCGCTCTACATGGGGCTACCCTTGAAAAGTGTTCGGAGACTACAGTTGGTCCAGAACGCAGCTGCGTGAGCTGTCGTGGGTGCACCTAGGTACACCCACATTACACCAATTCTCCGCGAGCTGCACTGGCTCCCTATTGGTCTCCGGTCACAATTCAAGGTGTTGGTTATTACCTTTAAAGCCCTACATGGCTCAGGGCCAGGTTATCTTTGAGACTGCCTTCTACCGCATAGCTCCCAGCGACCGGTAAGATCCCACAGAGTTGGTCTCCTCCGGGTCCCGTCAGCTAAACAGTGCCAGCTGGCGGGCCCGCAGGGGAGGGCCTTCTCTGTGGCTGCCCCAGCTCTCTGGAACCAGTTACCTCCTGAGATCCGGACCATCCCCACCCTATTGGCCTTCCGAAAAGCGGTGAAGACCTGGCTTTTCCAGCAGGCCTGGGGCCGTTGATCTTGCTTTCCGATCTGGTGAGATCCGGCCATGAATGGTGTGAATGGGTTTTAATGGTTTTTAATGTTTTAATTTTTAATGTTTTTATATATGGTTTTTGAATGCATTGTAAGCCGCCTTGAGTCTTCGGAGAAAGGCGGCATACAAGTTGAATAAATAAAATAAATAAATAAATAAAATCCCAAGCGTGTGTTCGAACTAGAAATCTCGTTGATGGGTCTGGGTGTTGGAGGAGGGGCTGGTGGGCAAAAAGCTTCTTTAAGTCTTCAAATGCTGCTTAGTGTGCGGGAGTCCAAGCAAATGTAACTTCTTTCTTTGTGAGTTGGGTGAGAGCTTTGACTTTGTGAGCGAAGCTGGAAATAAACTTTCTGTAGAAGTTAGCAAAGCCCAGGAAAATCTGAACATCTTTGGCTGTGCATGGGGTGTGCCATTCCAGTACAGCCCTGACTTTCTGGGGGGTACATCTGTATACTGTTTGTGGAGATACGGCACCCCAAAAAGTCTGTTTCAGATCAAATGCACATTTTTCTGGTTTGGCAAAGAGATGGTTGTCTCTGAGTCTAGTGAGGACCGTCTGGACATGTTCTGTATGCTGGGATTCATCTTCAGAAAAAATCAGGATGAGGATAACAATCAGGTAGAGGATAACAAATTTACCAAGGAAATCAGAGAAAACTTGGTTCATAAAACTAGAAAACACTGCCCCTGCGTTTACTAACCTGAAGGGGACTACAGTGTATTCAAACTTGATGTACCTGTTGTTGAAGGTGGTCAAGTAATCATGGCCCTCTTTCTTTCTAATAGGATTGTAAGCATTGTGATGCTCCAGTCTAGAGAAAATGTGTGTCTTTTGTAGTCTATCCAAAACGTCTGAAATTAGTGGTAGTGGGTAGTGGTCTCTGACCATCACTGAATTAAGTGCTTGGTAATTGTGGACTATTCAAAGGGGACCCTCCACTCACGCTTCATGTGCTGGAGTCTTGCTTTTTGGGGACCCAAAAGGTTGGCGCTGAAGCTGGTGATTTGGAAGGTTGGAGAAAGCCTTTTTGCATGTTAAGAGTCCTAATATTGCTTCAAGGTTGTTAACTTTAAGCCATGTCTTATCCTGCATTCTGTTTCTATTTTTTTAAAAAAATATTTTTATTGTAATTTTCTTTTTCAGAACACTAATACATAGTCAAGCAGACAGTGTCATTTTTAAAAAAAAAAAGTTGGAGTAACAGTTCATATGAAATCTACATTATATACATCTATCTATACTTCTTCAAATTCCTTAAAAACATTACCTATTTTTATTTCTGTTATCTATCCACCTATACCATTTATCCCACACCACATAATATTCTGAATCCTCTTTTTCTTTTAGTTCTAAAGTTAATTTATTCATTTCGGCACATTAGAATATTTTTTGAATAATCAATACCTCTGGTGGTAAGTTATGTTCTTTCCAATATTGCACGAATGCAATTCTTGCTGCTCTAAGTATATGTAGGATCAAATATCTTATTTTTTTTATCGTATTTAGTTTTTAGTACACCCAGGAGAAATATTTCCGGAATTAACTCAATTTGACAGTTTGTTAAGTCTTGTAGCCAGTGTTGTATTTTGATCTAATACCTCTTCGCTTTGGGACATAGCCACCACATATGAAAGAAGGTACCCTGGTGATGATTACACTTCCAACACTTGGGACTTAGGTTCGGGTATATTTTGGCCAGTCTTGCAGGGGCTAGGTGCCAACGATATAGCATTTTATATTGTTTTTCCTTATATGCTGCCGATTTTGTTAACATATAATTTTTATTCCAAATAATTTCCCATTCATCTAAATTTATATTATGCCCTATGTTTTTGGCCCATGCAATCATCGGCTCTTTTACCACTTCCTCCGCTCTGTCAAATTCTAGTAAGTAATTATATAATCTAGATATTAGTGTTCTTTCAGGGCCCATCAGCAATTTATCCAATTGGTTTGGTTCTACATCAATACCAAATTCTTCCATGTCTTTCTTATATCTGGACTGTATTTGTAAATATGGCCACCAATCAATGAGCATTCCCTGTTCTTTTAATTCCTGGTTACTTTTGAGTTTTCCTTGTTTGTTTAAAATTTCTTTGTATCTAAGCATTTTACTGATATCTACTGTGTTGGGGTGGATCATAGCTTCCATGGTTGATAGCCAACCCGGGATTTTCATTGTTACGTTGGGCGAATGAGGAGGCAGAAGCAAGGTCTTCAGTAACAACAGCTCTTTAATTCACAGTGTGAATCCAGCAAAGCATACAGTAAAAGAGCTCCCTTTATATACTTCTCCGGCCAGGGAGTTAGCCAATCACCAACGTTCTATTGTTCTTTTAAACTTCCCGCCAAAACTATATACATTACACCCCTCCCTTCCCAGAGAACACTTAGGCTTGATATTTACATTTTTACATACAAAATCACGCAGGTGACTAGGGCGTTCCCTATGCCTAATTGACCTGCGCAGTTCAGTCTGAGGCGTGGCGTCGAGCTGGTCAGAGGGACCTTTTGTCTCTCCCGGCTCCGCCAATGGAACCTCCTGGATTACTTCGGGGGCGTTGTTTTCTTCGGCTGGGACTGGTGTCTCGCTAGGGCGGCACTGGACACCAAAGTCCTCAGATAAGTCTTCCGATCTTCTTGGGCTTGAGCTAGCTGTTGTGGGAAAGTTTTGGTAGTTAGGGATTGGAGTTTCTGATTGTGGTTCTGGTTCTGTGACTACTCTTTTTTGGATTTGATCTACATGCCTTCTCCAGATTCTCCCATCTCCCATGTCCACTGTGTATGACTTGGGGCCGGTTATGTCAGAAATAGTCCTGGCTAACCATAGGGGCCCATTGGCATAATTCCTGGCAAACACTGGTGTTCCTATCTGGAATTCCCTCAGCTTCCTATCGGCTCCCTTGAACCCATCCGGGGAGTAATTGGGGTGTAGCCGGTCCAGCATGCACCTAAGTTTTCTGCCCATTAGGAGTTCGGCCGGACTGTGCCCAGTGGCAGTGCATGGTGTGGCATGTTGGGCAGCTAGGAATTTGTCTACTCTGGCCTGCCAGTCCCCAGCGTCTAACCGTGAGAGTGCCTCCTTGGCTGTTCTCACAAACCTCTCAGCCAGGCCATTACTGGCCGGATGAAAAGGTGCAGAAAGTGCATGCCTGATTCCCAACTCCACCAGGTACCCCTCGAATTGGGTAGCAGTAAACTGGGGGCCGTTGTCTGATATGAGGGTATCGGGTAGCCTATGGGTGGCGAAGAGTTTCTGAAGCACCTTGATTACTGCTTCGGCTGTCGTGGATTGTACTAAATTGATTTCGAGCCATTTGGAATAGGCGTCAACAATGATCAAAAATGTTTGGCCGTGAAAGGGGCCTGCGAAATCGATGTGTATTCTAGACCAGGGACCTTGGGGTCATTCCCATTCCCTCACTGGCACTGTGGGGGGATCTGGCCTGGACTCTTGGCAGGGTTCACACTTCCCCACCCACTCAGTAATGTTGTTGTCCATTTGTGGCCACCAAACGTAACTTCTGGCTAGCCCTTTCATCCTAACAATTCCAGGGTGCCCATCATGTAAGATATGCAAAACCTTTCCCTTAAGCATAAGGGTACAATGACACGATCACCACACAATAGGCACCCCCCCCTTGCATTGACAATTCATTCTGCTTAGATACAAAATGCTTAAATTCCCCGCCTTCAGTCCTTCCCAGCCACCCCCTCGTGACCCAACTCATGACAGTCTTCAGTACATGGTCTTTAAGCAAGGCTCTGGTCACTTCGGCAGAAGTGAGAGGCCCTGAGTCCAAAGCGTCAATTAGTAGGACTGGTATTCCAGGGGTTGGGTCTTCTAGGATGTCCAGTAGCGGGCATCAGCTGAGGGCATCAGCATGCCCTAAGCTCAGTCCTGGTCGGTGGACAAGGCGGTAGGAGTATGCCGCTAGGAAAATAGTCCAACGAGTCATTCGTGGAGACAAGGCAGCGCGGGTGGGCCGATCCCCTGCCAGGAGGCCCAAAAGTGGCCGATGGTCCATGACTAGTTCGAAAGTCTAACCAAACAGGTATTCATGGAACTTTTTTACTCCCGAGACAGCTGCTAGGGCTTCCCTGTCCAGTTGGCTGTAGTTCCACTCGGCACTGGACAGGGTGCGGGAAGAGTAAGCAATAGGCACCTCTAGTCCATTTGGTAGTCTATGGCTCAAAACGGCCCCTACTCCAAAAGGGGACGCGTCACAGACTAGCACAAGTGGAAGCATTGCATTGTATTGTATTAGAAAACTGTCCGCGGACAAGAGTTTTTTTACGGCAGCAAAAGCGGTAGCCTCAGTCTTTCCCCAAACCCAGGTTGCATTCTTAGCCAATAACCGGTGTAGGGGTTTATTTATTTATTTATTTATTGGTTTGATTTATATGCCGCCCTTCTCCGAAGACTCAGGGCGGCTTACAATGCGTTAAGCAATAGCCTTCATACTTTTGTATATACCTGCTTAGTAGGGCTTTCGGCCCCCCCAAGCGGTGTTCTTTTTTATACAAAGTCAGCTTATTGCCCCCACAATCTGGGTCCTCATTTTACCTACCTCGAAAGGATGGAAGGCTGAGTCAACCTTGAGCCTGGTGAGATTTGAACTTGCAGTAATTGCAGGCAGCTGATGCTACTTAATAGCACTTTAGTCTGCTGCACCACCAAGGGTTCAGCTACTGTTGCCTTGTCTCGCAGGAATATGGCATAGAAGACCCAGGAATGCTTGTAGTTCAGCCTTGTTTTTGGGAGTTGGCGCATTTTTAATGGCCCTTATCTTGCTTTCCGTGGGGTGAATGCCAGTTCCATCCACCCTGTACCCCAGGAATTCTACAGAGGGGACTGCTATCATGCATTTGTTTCGCATGACTCTGAGGCCAGCGCTCCTGAACTTCCCCAGCACTTGTCTTAATCGGTCTCCTAGTTGTTGCTCGTCTGCGGCAGTGATAAGGACATCGTCAAAATAGGGGACTACTCCTCTTCCGGTTTTGCTGGCTCCCGGTGAAGACGGTGCCTTTTTAGGGACCGCCAGCCCCGCCGTTTGTAGAGCCGCTTCGATCATGGGAAGCGGCTTGGAAACTCCAGAATCTGCAGGGTTTGAAGGAGAGAGTAAGCAAGGCGCAGTTCGAGCCCCTGTGAGCCCCCAGAAGTTTGCTACTGGGGAGGAAACAGGCGCGGCTCCCTCCCAACTTGCGAAGACTCCGGACAGCGTGGGACGACTCTGCTTTCTGCAGAGCAAGCCGGCAGCAGCAAACACAAAAATCGATTGAAATTAACTTTATCAACTAGCGGAGAAAAAAACCTGAACCCTGAAACCAAGAAACTGCAAGTATTTTCTTTCTTTTGTGACTTCCCGATTTGACTAAATATTAGAGCGAGCGGAAGCGGCTTGAAAAGATGGCACCGCTCCAGCGTTAACAAGTTAACAAGCTGAAAGGGAGAGTGATCTTTTAAAGCTACTCCAACAAGCTACATTGTTGCACTGCTTGTAGCAAGCACAGGAGAAGAGGGGGAAAAAATCCTTTTTAAGGCAAGCTGATCTCGCACAAGTCTAATTCTACTTCTAATTTGACTAAAACTGGGGGACTTTTTTAGAGGACTTTGTGGTGCTGGAAGAGGAAAAAGGGTTTCCCTTTTTAGAAAATCTAACTTACGTGGCAAAATGGCTTCTAAAAAACAGGAAAGCAAGGCAGCAGGGGGGGGATCCCCCACACACAAGCCTGAAGAGCAGTTTGATTTTGAAAGTTTTAAAAAAAATATCACTCAGGCTTTGGATGATAATTTTCAAAAATCTCAACAGGAAATGGATGATAAATTTCAAAAATCTCAACAGGAAATCAAGCAGGAAATTAGTGAAATGAAAAACTTGGTGAAAGAGAATTATGACAAGGTGACTGATAAATTATCAAATGTGGTTTCTGGCCTGTCAGAAATTATTATTAAAGTGGATTCTAAATTGGAAGAATTTAAATCAGAAGTGAATGTCAAAATAAAGGATACTGATTTTAAAATTTCAGATGTGGATAATAAGATGCAGAGAGTTGAAAACGAAATCACGATGATGCAATTCCGGTCCATGGAATTTGCTATAAGAATTAGAGGTATTAAGGAGAATGATCGGCAAGATTTGAGACAGGTTTGTGCTGATGCCTTGGCTGTGCTGTTAAAAATCAATTCTGATGAGATTTTTTACAAAATAGACAAAATTTACAGAGTGAATTCGTGGGTGGCCAGACAAAGACAATTACCTAGAGATGTGGTGATATACTTCACAGATAGAAGAATGAGAAATGATATTCTGCAAAAATCTTTTCTTTCCTCTGTGCAAGTGGAGGGAACTCAAATTGGAATTTACAAAGAATTACCGCCAAAGATGTTGAAAGATAGAAAAGATTTTGGTTTTTTGGTAAATGAATTAAAAAAATTAGAGATTCCATTCCGGTGGGATGCCCCAACGGGTATAATCTTGAAGTACCATGGGGAAAGATATCGACTGAATACTGTTGAAAAGGCGGAACATTTTTACTATACTGTTTTTAAGGAGAGATCACCATCTCCACGCTCATCTACTGTATTGGAGGTAAAGGAGAGTGATAAGGAGAAGCAACCCCAGCAAGAGTTGGAAGTGCAGCCTAAGCAGGTCGAATTAGATCCAACAGAAGCGCAGGGTGCTGTAGGAGGCTTTCTGGAGGAGCCCCTGTTAGAATCTTCTCCAATTTTGACTACAAGAGATGTGGCCTTGGACCTAGCTCGTATGGCTGAAGCTAAAGACCAGCGAATAACTCGTGCAGTTTCTAAACAACTCGAAGAAAAACAATTGCAAGAAAGAGCTAAGGCACAACAATATAAAAAAGGAGCTAAGAGTACTACAGAACATAGTGAAGCCATGGGGAGAGCAAAGTCAGTGGCCTCGGAAGATATCCGGCAATTCTGCTCGTCGCTTCAAAAAGGTATACATGATGGTTAAGTTTTTGTCTTGGAATGTGAATGGACTGAACTCACCACAGAAAAGGAAGAAAATATTTACATATTTGCAACAATTTAATAATGATATAATTTGTCTACAAGAAACTCATATTAGAACGCAAGATCAAAAATATTTGATAAATTCAAAATTAGGAACACATTTTATAGCTTCAAACGTGGAAAAAAAGAATGGCGTGGTTATTTATATAAATAAAAGACTATCAGCTAAAATTATAGAAGCAGATGAAAGTGGTAGGTTTCTAGCAATTGAACTGTATACTGTACATGGCCAAATTCTTGTGATTGGAATTTATGCTCCTAACCAACAACAGGATCACTTTTATAAAATTTTGCATACTAAAATATTGCAATGGGATTATAGATCTATTTTGATTATGGGAGACTGGAATGGAGTAATTGATTCTAAACTAGATAAAAAAAGTCTGGCGAAGTCAAGGATCAGACTACCACAAACTTTTTTTGATATGAAAGAAGATTTGGAATTAAAAGATGTCTGGAGAATATATAATTCAAAAGATTTGGACTATACTTTTTTTTCTGATAGACATAGATCCTTTTCAAGGATTGATTTTATTTTATTATCAAATGATTTACTTGTTAAAACAAAAAGAACTAAAATCTTTCCAAGAACTCTATCTGATCATAGCCCAGTATGGATAGAAATTGAGACTGGAAAAATTGAGAGAAGATCATGGAGATTAAATGAAAATTTGTTTAGATATGAAAAAAATATAATAGAACTTAAGAGGCAGATGAAAGAATTTTTTGAAATAAATTTGAACAAGGGTACCCCTATTGAAATTGTGTGGGATGCAAGTAAAGCGTATATGAGAGGGGTACTCATTCACATGAACTCTAAACATAAATTGAACAGACAAAAGAAAAGATCCGAAATTGAAGCAGAAATAAAGAAAAAAGAACAGTTACTTATTAAAAATCCAACAGATGAAAGAATACGTGGTGCTATAAAACTTTTGAAAGATCAATTCCAAATGCTTATGGCGGAACAAGTTGCAACAAATTTACAATATGCAAAGCATAATACATTTTGTAATGCCAATAAACCGGGCAGATGGCTGGCTTATACATTAAGGAAGAAGCAGAGTATGCGGACTATCGACTGTATTGATATTGGAGGGAAAGAAATTCATCAACAAAAATTAATTAAAGAAGTTTTTGTAGATTATTATACTAAACTATATGCTAAAGATGACATACAGAATGGACTTATAGAAAAATATTTAGAAAATAAAAGAGTTACAAAAGTTACTAACCAACAAAAGTAAAGAATGAATTACCCTATAACAGTTGAGGAGATAATTGCAGCAATTAAACAACTGAAAACAGCCAAAGCTCCGGGAACGGATGGCTTGACGGCAGTGTATTATAAAACTTTGCAAGCAGAAATGGTGGAACAACTTAGAGACTTATTTTGTAACATACAACAAGGGGGTAAAATACCCCCATCATGGAAAACAGCTTATATTTCTTTGATACCAAAAGAGCAAGCAGGTCCTAAAAAACCGGAGAACTATAGACCAATATCTCTTCTGAATAATGATTATAAAATTTATGCAAAAGTACTAGCCAACAGGTTGATGCCAGTAATTCAAGAGGTGATTCACGATGATCAAGCGGGATTTATAGAGGGTAGATATATGAAGGACAATGTAAGGCAAGTTATAGATTTACTGGAATATCTTGAGAAGAATAAATAGATCCCTGCAGTGCTGGCTTTCTTGGATGCAGAGAAGGCCTTTGATAGAGTGGACTGGAATTTTCTATTAAAGACTTTAAAAAAGATGGACTTTGGGGATCAATTTATACAGGCGGTTTCAGCAATTTACCAAGAACAAAAGGCACAGATTATTATTAATGGAAGTTTGACAACAGATATTAAAATTGAAAAAGGAACAAGACAAGGTTGTCCGCTATCTCCTTTGTTATTTATTTTAACACTAGAAGTCTTGTTGAATACAATACGGGATTCGAACAGCTTGAAAGGTATAGTGATAAGGCAAGAGGATTACAGACTAAGGGCATTTGCAGATGATCTGGTTGTTACCCTAACACAGCCGGTGGAATCAATAATCCAGATGAAAGACATTATAAAAGATTATGGCACAGTATCAGGATTTAGACTGAACCAGAAAAAAACTAAGATGATAGCTAAAAATATGACACAAGATCGAAAACACGAACTTGAAAGGAGGGCAGGTTTTGAGATTGTACCAAAGGTTAAATATCTAGGAGTTCAGGTTGCAGAATCAAATATGAAACTATTTCAAAATAATTATGAGGTGTTATGGCGAGATGTACAAAAAGATATGGAGACTTGGAAAAAACTGCAGCTTTCGTTACTTGGAAGAATAGCAGCAGTTAAGATGAACATTTTGCCAAGATTCCTTTTTTTGTTTCAAATGATTCCGGTGCTTAAAAGTGATAAACAACTGAAAGAATGGCAAAGTGGAGTGAATAAGTTTGTCTGGAACGAGAAAAAATCGAGAGTGAAAATGAAAATTATGCAAGATGTTCCAGAAAGGGGAGGCCTTAAACTTCCAAACCTACAGTTATATTATGAAGCAGCAGCTTTGACTCAAGCAAGCGATTGGTTTGGAAGGAAAAAGACTGGAATATTGAATATAGAAAGTTTTGATCTTGAATTTGGTTGGCACGCTTACTTATTTTATGAAAAAGTATTTAAAAGCCATATACTTAGAGATTCTTTGATGAGAGTTTGGAAGAAGCACCGACTCAAATGGGATTACAAAATACCGCTATGGCTGGATCTTGGTCATATCATGTGGAATATAAATATAATGTCACTCGGGGGGGTTTTATATAAAGAAGTTCTTTTTACAGATGCGGGCAGATGGCAACTAAAGACATTAGAGACACTGTTGGATGAAGGGATTAATCTAACTTGGTTACAATATAATCAACTGCAACTGAGATGGAAAGAGGACCAAAAAACTGGTATTATGTTGCATGAGGAAGAATTGGTTAGACATATAAAAGAGAAAGGTCCAATGCATATTAAAAGGCTATATAATGTTTTGTTAGAAAGGGATTCAGAAATTGAATTGGTTAAAGATTGTATGATTAAATGGGCACAGAATTTTGCAGAACCAGTAATGTTGGAAACATGGGAGAAAATATGGGTTCAGAATGTTAAATTTACACAATCGCAGAATTTGAGGGAAAATTTCTACAAAGTGTTTTACAGATGGCATTTAGATCCCAAGAAATTATCTTGTATGTATCCTAATGTTCAGCCAAAATGTTGGAGATGTGATTGTTTAGATGCTACATATTTAATTTAATTTAATTTAATTTAATTTCGAATTTATATACCGCCCTTCTCCCTGAGGACTCAGGGCGGTGTACAGCCAAGATAAGAAACATAGAATACAAATATTAAAACATTTAAAAATATATATAAAATTTGGCCCAAAAAATTAAAAATCGCAGACTAATTAAAGGATTTAAAAATTTTAAAAATTTCTTCTTAAGCCAACCCGGCTTGCTGAAAAAGATAGGTTTTCAGGGAACGACGGAAGGCATTGAGGTCCTGGATTCTTCTTATCTCCGGGGGCAACTGATTCCAGAGGGTGGGAGCCCCCACAGAGAAAGCCCTCCCCCTGGGGGCCACCAGCCTACATTGTTTGGCTGATGGCACCCTGAGGAGGCCCTCTCTGTGGGAGCGCACGGGTCGATGGGAGGTCATCGGTAGCAGCAGGCGGTCTCGGAGATAGCTAGGCCCTATGCCATGGAGCGCTTTAAAGGTGATAACCAACACCTTGAAGCGCACCCGGAAGACCACCGGGAGCCAGTGCAGCTCGCGCAGGAGTGGTGTTACATGGGAGCGCCATGTTGCTCCCATCACTACCCGCGCTGCTGCATTCTGGACCAGCTGGAGCCTCCGGGTGCTCTTCAAGGGGAGCCCCATGTAGAGAGCATTACAGTAGTCAAGGCGAGAGGTGACGAGGGCGTGAGTGACTGTGCACAGGGAATCCCGATCAAGAAAGGGCCGCAACTGGCGAATCAGGTGAACCTGATAAAAGGTCCCCCTGGTAACAGCCGTCAGATGTTCCTCCAAAGACAGCTGCCTATCCAGGAGGACTCCCAGATTGCGAGCCCTTTCAGTGGGGGCCAAAGACTCGCCCCCAATAGTCAGTGATGGAGTCAACTGACTATATCGGGATGCCGGGAGCCACAGCCACTCAGTCTTGGAAGGGTTGAGCCTGAGCCTGTTCCTCCCCATCCAGATCCGCACAGCCTCCAGGCACTGGGACATCACTTCAAGGGCATCGTTGGGGTGGCCTGGGGTGGAGATGTACAGCTGGGTGTCGAGTCCTGCCGGAGCTCGCCATTGATGGGGGGTGTGGGAGACGAAGGAGTGGAGATAAGCAGCCGCAGAGAACACACAAACAGTTCCTGGATAGCAGCAGTCAGGGCAATGATTGATGACGTTGCTGGGCCTCTCCGATTCTGCTGTCCTCGCTGCTCGCAGCTGTTACTGTTAAGGGAGTGGGGGGTGCTTGATTGATAATCACCAGATGTATGTTTAAGGGGCTGAGTTTTTGTTAAATAGCGCTGTGGTGTGATTACACCCAGCGCTGACTTTGAACCAAAACACCGACTTGTACTTTACTTTTGACTGCAAGCTTATCATTGCCAAAGTAAACCCTGATTCTCTGTGTGTTACTGGTGATTATTTCCTATCGCAGTTCTGAACGAACGACAAGCCGAGAGAAAGTCAGCGCTTGGTTCCTTTTCGCAAGAGGTGAGGAGTCCCTGTGGCTTTGCAGCAAAGGGGGATATGGCAGAAGGGACGGCCTTGGAAGAGCAGGAGTGTGGTGGAGATGTGAAGGGGGAGGAACCACTGATAGAGGAGGTGAAGGAGAGTGTGGAACAGTTGGCAGTGAAACCAAAAGTCAAGCAACCCAAGAGCGCCCCGCCCCGACCGGAGGAGGAGAGTTTTCCAGGACAACGGGCTCGGACGGGGGATTGGTGGCACAGCTCTGTTCTCCTCGGGCCACGGATGCCAACACCCCCTCGCTTGGGAGCATCTTTCCAGGGCTGGAGGGAAAGACGATGGACTGAGGAGGATGAAGGGGATTGGGGGTATCCTGCCTCATCCGGTCCCAGCACCATGGATACGCTACGTGAGCGTTTTGGGGAATCTGGATTTCGTGACGCCCCATCCTGGCAGCCCTGGGTTGCAGGGCTGGAGCCTCCAGGTTCTTCTTGGCAGGATACAGGGGTGACCGCTTCGGAGACCCAATTCCGGCTCACAAGTCCTAAATTGAGGATGGAGCGGACCTCTAGACGATCCATGGACCAACCCCCTCCAGAACAAGACCAAGGTGCCTCGTCGGGAGACCTTGGAGCCGGTCCTGAGCCCCAACCAACGCAATTGGCAGGGGGCTTACCTGTTGGGGGTCGCGGGGCGATGAGGGACCGACCTAGGCAGGACAGGAGAGCGACTGGAGCAGCGAGGACCCCAGGCCCCATGCCTTGGCCTCCAGGGGCCCCGCCGGGGCTGTGGGTCCCGCAGGCCGTTTGGGGACCACCTGCCCTGCAGACTTCCTTTGACGGAAACCCTGAACGAGTGGCTATTTTCTTAAGCCAGGTGATAAGCCATATGGACCAATATGGACAGTGGTATCCCTCCCAGTGGGCTATGGTGGTTGCTGTTACGGGGGTCCTGACGGGAGAAGCGGCTGAGTGGGTGGCAGGCCTCCATGCTAAACATGCAAGGGAACTCGTGGACCTGGGACGATTTCTGGAGGCTCTTCGTGCCAGATTTGAAGACGAAACAAGCGCCCAGGTTGCAGAGGGGGATTTGTTTGCGCTTAAGCAACGGGGCGTACCAGCAAAGGAATATGTACAGGAGTTCCGAAAGATTGCGGCTCGGTTGGTGGGGTGGCCAGAACGTCTTCTGGTGCACCAATTCCATAAAGGACTAGACCGTGATTTACGGCAAGCCTGCGTGTACCGGGGCTTGCCCCCCAAGTTGAGTGTGTGGTACAAGGCAGCCATCGAATTGGACGTCGGTCTCCGAGAATTCCGTATACGGGGTGAAGGGGTTGCAAGTCAAGGAAAACGACCAGCAGAACGCACACAAACACCCAAGGAGACTAAACCGAATGCTGGCTCCGGCTTGGGGGAAAGGATCCAGCGGCCTGCGCTTCGTTGCTTCAGATGTAATCGCCTTGGTCATCGAGCAGCTGACTGTCCTCATCCCATGCCCCGCAACTTGGACCAAAACCCCCCTCCTAGAGCTGTGTTGAGAGGCAGAGGCCGACCAACATCCGAACGGTCCCAAATGACTCGAACATCCTGTATGGAGAGGGATCCCCTGGCTACAGATACTAAGAAAGTGGTGGCGGAAAAGTTCCCGATTGTGGCTGGGGATAGTGATGACGACGATGAGGACCCACATGACCCGATGGTGAGCGACCCCATCCGACCTTTTGTGGTACCAGTCGTACTCCGAAACCCACGGGCCACCACTGGACGCCGATATGAGGCATTGATTGATTCAGGGTGTACTCGTTGTTTAATTCGTAGGGCGATAGTTGACGAACTTGGGCTGCGGGTTGTGCGGTTGAGAACCCCTATTACCTTTGAACAAATGGATGGTTCACTGCTGGGAGGGGCACCAGTGACTCATATAACAGAAAAGGTGCACCTCGATATTGGGGAGCACACCGAAACTATTTGGTTTATTATAGTGGAGAAAATGTTAGAACCAGTGATTTTAGGATTAGCATGGTTGGACAAGTGGGCTCCTACGATATGGTGGGAAGGGGGTTTTCGCAAACTTCGATTACCGTTGGGACCTCCCCCTACCAAGGAGGAAAAGGAGCCAGCAGGGGAAATAGAAGCAGAGAGCCCACCAGTAGACACGACGTATCCTGATGTGTATAGGGATCTCGCCAGAGTCTTTAGTGAGGAGGAATGTGAGACCCTGCCCCCTCACCGGCCTACGGATTGCAGTATTGAGTTAATACCCGGGGCGAAGCTACCCAAGCCCCGGATGTATTCAATGACACAACCCGAACTAAAAGAATTACGAAAATATATAGACAAGAACTTGGCCCGGGGTTTTATCACACCTAGTCGATCAAAGATGGCTGCCCCTGTCCTGTTTCGTGGGAAGAAAGACGGGGGTTTACGCTTATGCGTTGACTTCAGAGGTCTCAATGCAGTGTGTGTGGAGCCCCTCTATCCACTTCCCTTAATGAAGGACCTGTTGGCTGCCCTAGCCACCGGTCGTATCTTTACGAAACTCGACCTACGCGAAGCGTATTATAGGATACGAATCAAACCAGGGGATGAGTGGAAAACAACATTCAATTGTCCCTTGGGAAGCTATCAGTTCCAGGTCATGCCGTTCGGACTACAGGGCGCCCCTGCGGTGTTCATGCAGTTCATCAATGAAGTGCTGCATGAACATCTGTACAGGGGTGTCCTTGTATATTTGGATGACATCTTAATTTACACGCAAACTGAAGAGGAACATATATCTCTGGTCCGACAGGTCTTAGACAAATTATTAGCTGCTAAGCTGTACGTGAAACTATCCAAATGTGAGTTTCACAAAAAGAGGATAGATTATCTAGGCTATAGAATATCAGAGAGCGGGGTAGAGATGGATCCCAGAAAAGTACAGGCAGTGCTTGAATGGCAGGCCCCTAGAACCAGAAAGCAATTACAGAGCTTTCTAGGCTTTGCAAACTTCTATCGGCAGTTCATTCCCAGATTTGCTGAAATAGCCCTACCACTAACGGATCTGTTACGGACCAAACCGGCCACAGCTAAACCAAAGCCGGGACAAGCGTTGACGTGGTCGTCAGCGTGTCAAATGGCTTTCGAGCAGTTAAAAACACTCTTTGCTCAAGAACCAGTACTCAAGCATCCAGACCCAACGCAGGCATTCGTAGTCCAAGCAGATGCTAGCGACGTGGCTGTAGGAGCAGTACTCCTACAAAGAACACAGCAGGGAGGGTTACAACCTTGTGCCTATACGTCTAAAAAGTTAACCACGACAGAGCGGGCATGGGCGATCTGGGAAAAAGAGGCATTCGCGGTCCGTTGGGCGTTGATGACATGGCGACATCTCTTGGAGGGGGCGTCTCATCCTTTTGAGGTATGGACGGACCATAAAAACTTAGAAGCCTTACAAACGCCCAGGCGACTATCTCCCAAACAGATAAGGTGGGCACAATATTTTCAGCGTTTCTCTTTCCGGTTGCGGTATGTTCCTGCTGGGAAAAACTTCCTGGCTGATGCGCTGTCCCGGATGCCACAGTATAATAGCAAGCGAGAGGAAGTGATAGAACCTCTAATTGCACCTTCCCAAACCCTATTAAGACTTACAGAAGTAGATGGTCACTTACGTACCGAGTTTAAAACAGCTTTACAACAGGATCAATGGGTAATCCAAAACCCCTCTATGGTTAGCTATAATGATGGAATAGCGTGGAGGGAGAATAGAATATATGTTCCAGAACGTTTACGGAACGTAGTGTTATGCAGGTGCCATGATGCCAAATCAGCAGGCCATTTTGGGTATTTAAAAACTCTACACCTTGTGAGGAGGCAATTCTGGTGGCCACGAATGCGTAAGGACATAGAAACATACGTAAAAGGTTGCACAACCTGTGCAACCGCCAAACCCTGGTCTGGACGACCGTTAGGACTATTACAGACAGTCGCGAATCCTAGCAGGCCTTGGGAAGAGATAGCTATGGATTTCATAGTCGATCTCCCCCCTAGCCATGGCCACACTGTAATTTGGACGGTGGTAGATCTGTTTTCGAAACAGGCCCACTTTGTGCCATGTAAAAGCATACCATCCGCGCGACAATTAACCGAACTCTTTTTGCAACATATCTATCGTCTCCATGGAGCACCTAAGAGGATTATATCCGACCGCGGTGTTCAATTCACCTCTAAGTTTTGGAGACGATTTGTCCGTTTAATTGGGTCCTCTCAAGGGTTAAGTTCAGCATTCCACCCGAGCACTAACGGGGCGGCTGAACGGGCCAATGCCATGGTCGAAAGATATATCAGATGCTACGTTTCATACCAGCAGACGAATTGGTCAGGACTCCTGCCTTTCGCCGAAGTGGCATATAACAACATACCCCACCGCAGTACTGGGTTCTCCCCTTTCCAAGTAATATATGGCCGAGAGTTTTCAGCCATTCCAGAGTTAGATCCCCCTATGACAGACGGTGACACGCCACGCAGTTGGGCCGATAAAATTAGTAATGTATGGCCAAGTGTAAAAACAGCATTACAAAAGGCAGCAGACGAGTACAAAAAATATGCAGACAAGAAAAGAGCTGATCCAAAACCATTCCGGATAGGAGACAAAGTATACTTATCTACGAAATACCTTAAACTCCGACTGCCCAGTAAAAAATTAGGACCTAAATATATAGGACCATTTCCCATAACACAAGTCATCAATCCTGTAACCGTAGCTCTTAAACTTCCCCCTCTGTTCAGTAGGATACATCCCGTATTCCATAGCAGTTTGGTGAAACCGGTGACGATAGAAAGGCCAGGTACCTCAACTACTCCACCGGGTCCCGTGCATACCAACCAATATGAGATAGACCGAATATTGGACTCCAGGGTTCGTAGGGGGATGTTACAATATCTTGTGCGGTGGAAAGGATACCCTGTAACACAGGCCTCGTGGGTGGCAGCACCCGATGTTCACGCTGCCCGATTGATACAACGGTTCCATCGGAAATACCCAGACAAACCTAATGCAGGATCGTAACAGTGACTAACATCTGTATGCTTTCTATTTATAGGTGAGCTCCTGGTAGGGGGGGCCGCCTGTCGAGTCCTGCCGGAGCTCGCCATTGATGGGGGGTGTGGGAGACGAAGGAGTGGAGATAAGCAGCCGCAGAGAACACACAAACAGTTCCTGGATAGCAGCAGTCAGGGCAATGATTGATGACGTTGCTGGGCCTCTCCGATTCTGCTGTCCTCGCTGCTCGCAGCTGTTACTGTTAAGGGAGTGGGGGGTGCTTGATTGATAATCACCAGATGTATGTTTAAGGGGCTGAGTTTTTGTTAAATAGCGCTGTGGTGTGATTACACCCAGCGCTGACTTTGAACCAAAACACCGACTTGTACTTTACTTTTGACTGCAAGCTTATCATTGCCAAAGTAAACCCTGATTCTCTGTGTGTTACTGGTGATTATTTCCTATCGCAGTTCTGAACGAACGACAAGCCGAGACTGGGTGTCATCAGCGTACTGGTGGTATCTCACCCCAAAGCCACGGATGATCTCGCCCAGTGGCTTCACATAAATGTTGAACAGAAGGGGCGAGAGGACCGATCCCTGCGGCACTCCACAAATGAGAGGCCTCGAGGTCGACCTCTGCCCCCCTGCCATATTACCATGTTGGTGGAATTGCAAGAAAGCAAAGGCTTTTTGGATAAAAATATGGTGGGTTATGCAGAATGTGTTGAAGAAAAAAAATCAATTTTCTCCACAATTGTTTCTATTGGGTATAGTAAAGGGTTTTACATTGGATGAAACTAAGTTGATATTGTACATGATAACAGCAGCGAGATTATTGATAGGTAAATATTGGAAAAATGAAGCTCTACCCACTATTGAAGAATGGACTTTGAAGATGGCCAGTTTTGCGGAGATGGCGAAGATTTCAGCATATTTAAAAGACCGCTCACAAGAGACTTATGAATGGGAATGGAAAAAATGGATAGATTATGTGCAGAATAAATATCAAGTTAGGAAGTATCAAGTAGCTTTTCACTGAAAGTACTATATAAAAATGGAAATGTATGAATTGTGAAGAGAAAAAATTATAAGGGGGTTTGAGGGGTTCAAGTTTTATAAAAAGGGGATTTTGATGGGATTATATTCTGTGGAAGTCAAGGGGGGAGGGTTAGGGGGGTTAGGGGGGTTGGGGGGGAGTGAGGGGTGGGTTGGGGGGGGAAAGTGGGGTAAAAATGTAATTGTAAAACTTTTGCAATAAAAAAAAAAGAAAAAAAAATAGGGGACTACCCCTGGAAGTCCTTGTAGCAGACGCTCCATCATGCTTTGGAATAAGCCGGGGGCTATGCTGACTCCGAATTGTAGTCGAGTGTATTTGAAGGCACCTCTGTGAGTTACGATAGTTTGTGCCTCCGCGTTAGCGCCATCCACCAGCAGTTGCTGGTACGCCTGCGCAAGATCGAGTTTTGAGAAAATCTTGCCAGGCCCCAGCGAATGAAGTAAATGGTGCACGATTGGAACAGGATAAGTGCTTTGTTGGAGAGCCTTATTAATCGTGCATTTATAATCAGCACAGATGCGCACAGACCCATCTGGCTTGATGGGGGTCACTATTGGGGTTTCCCATTTAGCGTGATCTACAGGGACTAACACCCCCTGCTTAATGAGCTTGTCCAGTTCCAGGTCAATTTTTGGCTTTAGTGCGAAAGGCACTCTTCTAGCCTGATTGGGGCTACGTTAGGGTCTAAGTTAAAAGAGATAGGGGTCCCCATGTACTTGCCCAGCCGGTCATCGAACACATCCTGGAACTCTTACATCAGGTCATCCCTCAGGCTGCCGCTTGTGCTGTGGACTCCAGTGACTCCCATTCCCAGGACCTTAAACCAGTCCAGGCCCAGGAGGCTCGGTAGGTGTCCGCTGACCATGGTGAGGGGTAGCTTCTTCCGGTGCTGTCTGTACTCAACCTGGAACATGCCTACTCCTTCCACGGGGATGCAGTTCCCTTGGTAGTCGTGTAGCTGTAGTCGCTGGGGCTGTAGTTGATGTCTTTTCAAGCTGGGTATGGCCGTTTTCAGGGTGGCCCAGGACATGATTGATAGAGATGAGCCGGTATCGATCTCCATCTTACATGGGCGTCCTTCTATTTCCACCATGGTGTGTATCTTCTTCTCTAGGGTGGTACTTGCTTGGCCTACTCTGGTGCTGCAGGTCTCATGACTTTTGAAATTCACGCTCTTTTTTGCGTCACCATATTTGTTGGCTCTCTTGTGTCCCGCTGGCTCGGATTGGCTAGGTCCACTCTTCGGTTTATGGCTGGATGGTAGACTCGCCCTGCACACCCTTGCCAAGTGCCCTTTTTTATCGCAGCGTCTGCAAACGGCATCTCTGAATTTGCAGGTCTGCTGTTGGTGTGACCCTCCGCAGCTCGCACAGTCCTCTCGCCACTCTCTCTGATCGCATCTATGCCTGTCTGTGTCGAGTGTCAAAAGCCCCTTGACAACACATCACTTTGATGGATGGTATTGAAGACGGCAAGATGGTATTGAAGAGTCTGTTTGGAAGACGTCTTCGTCAGACTCTTCTTCGCTGTCGGTCTGGGTTACTTCACTGTGCACCAGGGCTGACTTGTGCGTCGTCTGCGATGGTGCCGGTTGTTGCAGGGTCTCCGCAGCCTTAGTGGAGGATTCGTGTGCTCTTGCTTCGCCAAGAGCGATGTGTAGGGTCAGATTTGACCTGGCCAGAAGTCTTCTCTGTAGGCGAATATCTCTAACGCTGCAGATTAGTTGCTCTAGGAGCGCGTCATCGAGGTCTTGGTACTCGCAGTGCATGGCGGCCTTGTGCAGGGCGGCCATGTAAGCGCTGATCGGCTCTCCTTCTCGTTGCAGCCATTGCCGGAACTCGTACCTCTGGACGAATTTGGAGGGTACCGGGGCATAGTGTGCCTTCAGCGAGGCTTGTAGAACCTGCCACAGTACCGACTGAACTGGGGTCGGCTCCGATACTGACTCAGCCATGTCGAAGACTTCAGGGCCACAGTGGCTCAGGAAGAGAGCTCTTTTTCTGTTGTCGGAGGGGCTCTTTAGTTCGCTGGCCTCCAGAAAACACTCGAACCGAGCCATGTACGACCCCCACTTCTCTCTGGCTGGGTCGAAATGCCTTGGTGGTGCAAAAGCAGACATCCTGGTCGTCTCGTTTGGCACTGAGCTCGTCCACCTGGATGGATTCGTTGTTGTCAGCTCTTCGTCTTGCTTCTTGTTCACCTAAATCCCATCCTCGTCGCCAATGTTACATTGGGCAAATGAGGAGGCAGAAGCAAGGTCTTCAGTAACAACAGCTCTTTAATTCACAGTGTGAATCCAGCAAAGCATACAGTAAAACAGCTCCCTTTATATACTTCTCCGGCCAGGGAGTTAGCCAATCACCAATGTTCTATTGTTCTTTTAAACTTCCCGCCAAAACTATATACATTACATTCATATAATGCTTCCTCCTTACGTCTTCCCAAACTCGTATCAATACATCTCTAATTTTATGTCTAAAAAAGTATGATTGAGTCCTGTTCCTTTTGTCCCACATAAAAGCATGCCACCCCTTTTGTAGGTCATGTCCTTCCAAAGTTAAAATTCTTCTATTCCTTAAATTGACCCAATCTCTTATCCAAACTAACGTAGCTGCTTTATGATACATTTCCCACGCCGGGAGACCAAAACCGCCCCTACATCTACTATGTTGCAGCGATCGTAATTTTATCCTTGGCTTTTTCCCGGACCAAATGAATTTGGTGGTAATTTTATTAAGTTCTGTGAAGAATTTTTTATCTAATGGGATGGGTATAATTTGAAATATATATAGTAATTTAGGTAGGATATTCATCTTAATAGACGCTATCCTACCTAAAAGCGATATTTGTAATTTCCCCCACTTCTCCAGATCCTTTTTTATTTTTTGGACCAAAGCCACATAATTATCTTCTTTTAGTGATGAACATCTCGCTGTTAACCATATCCCTAGGCATTTAATTTTTTTAACAATTTGTAAGTCCAATTCATTTTCTAGTTCTTTTTTCTGGGTTATTGTTAAGTTCTTAACCAACATTTTGGTTTTCCCTTTGTTAATTTTAAATCCTGATACTTCCCCATACCTTCTTATTTCTTGCAGTAAAACTGGGCCTGATTCCAGAGGTTCTTCAATAATAAATACCACATTGTCTGCAAAGGCCTGTGCCTTGTATTCTTCTCTTTTAATCTTCATTCCCTTTACCTTACAATTTGCTCTAATTCTGTTTAATAAGATTTCTAGTGTTAAAATAAAAAGCAATGGTGACAATGGGCACCCTTGTCGTACCCCCTTGTTTATCTGAAATGTACTTGTAGTATCCCCATTCACTATTACCTTTGCCCTTTGTGATTTATATATTGCCTCTATCATATTCTCAAATTTAGTTCCAAATTTCATTAATTTAATTTGCCTAATCATAAATTGCTGATTCAGGTTATCAAAAGCTTTTTGGGCATCCAGAAAAACAAGAGCCACTTTGTAGGAGCCTGTAGTCTGCTATGTGTAGGACTGTTTCCTTATCTTGGATGGCAAACCTCAGATAAGGAAGGTTACTCACATGTAAGTGCCAGGAAATGGCATTAAGACCCTAACTCTATAAACAAGAGGAACAGGAGGAAAGGAAGTGGGATGTGTGTTAACCCTAGATAACATTATAAGTGCTTAAGCAAAGCAGTAATGGTTAACCAAAGACTCTAGTTACCTGGAAGATTCTGTAGCCAATGAGATGCTGCCAAGTACATTGTAACTTGAAAGTAACAAACTATATAATGTCACTATGTAAGACAATAAAATCACCACATACATCCTCAACCTTTGTGTGTGTGGTCTCTACAAGTGGCGCCCGAACAGGGACCCTTACTTCGTCCGGCAACGACTTTGGTGCACCAGACAGCCTTCGTGGCTTCTTCAACCTTCTAAAGGTTTCTGTAAGTAATGGGGGCCTCACTTTCTGAGGGACAAAGAAAGCATGCGGAAGAATTAAGCTATTTACTTAAGAAAAATCACATTGATGTGTCACAATGCAGTCTCTTACGGCTGGTCCAGGAGATTGCAAATAAATGCTTATGGTACCCTGAAAAGGGGTCTTTAAGATTATCTGATTGGGAAAAAATTGGGAAAGTTTTACATACTGAACCAAGAGCTAAGGTAGAGATTTTGCAGGTATGGCATTTATGTAGATATGCAGTGGAAAAATTTGGAATTGCTGAACTGTCTCTTTTAACTCCTTAACCTCCAAGTTATTCCAATGCTGTTGTCTGTCCTCCTTCCTCTCCAGAATATGTGATTCTGCCTCCTTCAGCTCCTACTGACACAGGTCAGATTACTAAACCTTCTGACTCTGCTGTTCAATCTTCTTTTCAGAAAATGGTGAAGTCCTGTAAACAGGATTCCTCCATGCCTGGGGAAGAACTTGCAGAATTGTTGTCTGTATGTCCGGTACAATATCATCAGGGCCAGGGCCAATTGGCAGGACAGCAGATTGCAGAATGGGAAGGACTGCCTTATCAAATTTTAAGAGAAAAGGCTGTCACTGATTATGGTATTAGTGGTAATTTTGCCAGAGGCTTGGTAGAGGGGACAAAAGAGTGCCTTCCCCGTAGCCATGTCTCCTCCCCTAGCCTCTTTTCCGCAGTTCCAGCCACAGCAGGTAATGCTGGGCTTGATTTAATAACTCAGGAATCTGTGGAATTTAAATTTCCTTTGGAGGTTAAATTGATTCCTTCTCAATTTAAGGGCCCTCTTCCCTCTGGTTTAGTGGGTCCTTTGCAATGTGGTCTTCCTAATCCTAATTTAATTCCTAATTTTTATAAATTGTTGGTTGATTTAAAAGATTGTTTCTTTACTATTCCATTGCAACCACAGGATAAAGAAAAATTTGCTTCAATTCCTGCCCAAACTGTGCTTCCTCCAGCTACCTTCTCATAAAAAGGGGTGCTTTGTGTCACTGGTGTTATTGATTCTGATTACACTAGAACTCTTTTAATTCAGGCTTGGGTGAACCTTCCTCAAATTCTTCCTGATCAATCCTCTATTGCTTAATCATCTCTATTACTTCCTTTCGCCCTTTGTTATTCATACTAATATTTGGGGTCGGGACCTCCTTTCTTTTTTAAATACAAAATTGATTTTGGATGATGGCTCTTCTCCTTAAGTGGCTCTCTACTGTCCCCGTGTGGTGTTTTTAATAATAGCATGCCAACTAAACGATATCATTGGCGTGTTTTACCACAGGGCATGCTTAATTCTCCTACTTTGTCCAGTATTTTGTGGACAATGCACTGCAGCCATTTCATGAGAAATTTCCATCTTATTTGGTTTATCATTACATGGATGATATCTTAATAGCTGCTCCTCAGTTTGATTCTATAGCCCTTCTGCAGGAATTAAAAACTATTGTTGCACAGAAAGGATTGTTTATTGCAGATGATAAAATTCAGAAAACTGAACCTTACCTATACATGAGTCATAGGTTACTGAAAGCTTCTTCCATTCCAGTATTGCCTGACTTAAAAGTACAAAAGTCTTATACTTTAGTTCAATGGCAAAAGTTGCTAGGCATTATTAACTGGGCTAGGCCTTACTTCTGCATAACAACTGGTGATATGTTACCTCTATTCCAACCTTTAAAAGGAGCGCAATCCCCTGGTGATACAGTTCATTTGCTGAATGATCAAAAAAGGTGCTTACAGCTCATCTTGGACAAAGTTAAGCAACAATATGTTGACCAAATTGAGTCAGTAGAAGTAACTATTCTTCCTACTTCTCCATTGCCTACTGGGTGTTTATATACTATTAAGAGCACATTAAAAATAGCTATTCATGAGTGGTTAAATTTATCTGCTACTCCACCTAGAAACATTTATCCTTACCAATCTGCCTTAGAAGAACTGATTATAAAAGGCCGAAAGCATGCTTTGCAACTGATTGGACAGGATTTGAT
This sequence comes from Pituophis catenifer annectens, assembly GCF_029215685.1. Taxonomy (NCBI): domain Eukaryota; kingdom Metazoa; phylum Chordata; class Lepidosauria; order Squamata; family Colubridae; genus Pituophis; species Pituophis catenifer. The sequence continues at coordinate 107,102,620 of NW_027256885.1, read as the reverse complement.
AGGCATTGCATTCACATGTACAAAGATTGAGCATGATCATCTTATGATGATATCTGAAAGTTATCAGATTGCCTTCTCCAATTATCTTGGAGAAGTTTTATATTCATTACCAAAAGTTCCTAGAATTGTGGTTACTACTACTCTAAACCCATCTTTTTCTACTATTTTTGTCCGTACACCTTTTATTGATGCTCTGACAATTTTTACAGATGGTTCACCAAAAAGAGGGGTGGTGGTCTGGCATGCTGACTCCCAATGGCATTCAAAATTCACATCAATTCAAACTTCCGCCCAGCGGGCTGAACTTGCAGCTGTTATATTAGCTTTACAACTTTTCCCTACGCAATGAATTAATCTTGTGGTTGATACACAATATGTCTATTTAGTTATACAATCTTTGCCATTTTCTTATTGTGCATTGTCATTAGATATAAATTTGCTAGCTTTGTTTTTGTCTCTTAAGCATCATTTGGAGAATCGACAATATCCTTATATGTGGAGCATATACGCAGTCATACTCCTGTTTTTTTATTAAAAAGAAAAATGGGAAATGGAGAACATTTATTATCTGTTGCCTTATTTACTTGGAATTATTTAACTCTTGTAGATTCTTTTTCAGATATTCCTGTTAATGTTCATTTTCATGCAATAGAACCACTGACAAGACCGCTAGTAAAGTATCATCTTGCTCCTAATCCTGAGTAACAACCTTCGCCAATCACATGGGAGCAAGTGAAGGCCACAACATACCAAGCTCAACAACAATTGAGTCAAGCTGACCTTCCTCAGACTCCTGAAAATCTAGTTGCTGCTGTTTTTGCTATTATTACAGCTAATTCTGTCACAATTCTTTTTTTGTATTCTCTTGTCTTCTCTTAGTTGTTACTGCTTTGAATAATACTCAACCTATACAACTTAATCCTAAACTTAATTCTGTTCGTTGGCGTTATCTTCATACTAATCAATATACTAGAGGCTTATGTTTTTGCTGTTATGCTCATCATACTTGGCTTAACAATTGGAATGATTATGCTAAGGCTCGACACATTTTATCGAAAGTAGGGAATTATAGTTATTGTACTGACTATTATTGGCTCTGGGGAACCTTTAATTCTTCTTTGTATGGGCCTAATATTGTGCCTGAAATGTATCCTGATAATTTTCCTATTTTTAACGCTTCTATGTGGTTCTTTTTTGACAAATATGCAACCAACGTACACCCTCAGAACTATCAGTGTGCTGCTATTGGCTACTTTTCCCCACCTGTGCAGATTGGTGCTCTCTCTTCTTCTTCACGACAATGACATTCTCCATTAGGTCCTACATGTAATGATGAAGTTATCATTATACACAACTGTCCTCTCTCAATACCTTTGGCTGTGCTGTGGCTGGAGCTATTACTGCGGTGATCACCTTAGGGGCTTACCCTGGAATAATAGCTCAAGAAAATAGACATTCTATCATGGGTTTAACATGTCACCTGGAGAAATCAGTTAATGCCACTGCTGTTATTGTTCGTGATCTCTAACATGAAATTGAGGACCTGAATCAGGATGTGCTCCAACAACGTTTTGCTATTGACTATTTGTTAGCACGACAAGGAGATTTTTGTAAACTTGTTGGCGTCATGGATGTGCTGCTCATTTTCACTCTTTGAACAGAACCATTGAAGATGAATTTGCTAAACTCCAATCATATTTTCAGAATAATGTTCATGCTATTTCCTTTTCTTTTGACTGGTTGACCTGGCTTAAGCAATTGTTTTTTATGCTGTGATTATTATTGTCATGTTAGTTGCTTGCTGTTGTTTCATTCAGTGTATTCCCTCATTAATTACTATGTTTTGTCCTACTCCTCTCTCTCTGCCTCCTCATCAAATGCGATATATACAAAAATCTTTGTTCCCTCAAAATTAAATAAAAAGAGAGGACATGTAGGAGCCTGTAGTCTGCTATGTATAGGACTGTTTCCTTATCTTGGATGGCAAACCTCAGATAAGGAAGGTTACTCACATGTAGGCGCCAGGAAATGGCATTAAGACCCTAACTCTATAAACAAGAGGAACAGGAGGAAAGGAAGTGGGATGTGTGTTAACCCTAGATAACATTATAAGTGCTTAAGCAAAGCAGTAATGGTTAACCAAAGACTCTAGTTACCTGGAAGATTCTGTAGCCAATGAGATGCTGCCAAGTACACTGTAACTTGAAAGTAACAAACTATATAATGTCACTATGTAAGACAATAAAATCACCACATACATCCTCAACCTTTGTGTGTGTTTCTTATCTCTACACCACTTGTTTCTCTGGATGTGCTTCATAGTATTCCAGAGTGTCTACAATTATTCTCATATTGTCCCTTATTTGTCTATTGGGAAGAAAACCATTTTGATCAGAATGTATAGTATTGTTTAGTATTTTTTTCAACCTTTCTGCAATTATATTCATAAATATTTTATAATCCGCATTTAAAAGGGATATTGGTCTATAATTTCTAATTTGACTCTTATCTGTACCTTCTTTCGGAAGTAGGGTGATGTATGCTTCCCTCCACGATTCTGGTATCTTCACTTCATATAATGCCTCATTGCAAATTTCCAATAATATTACTTCTATAATTTCATCCAATTTTTTATAAATTTCTCCTGGGAGACCATCTGGTCCTGGCGTCTTGTTATTCTTGAGTCTTAAAATTGCCTCTCTCAATTCTTCTGGTGTTATTTCTTTATTCAACAGTTCCCTTTTTTCCTCCCCTAATGGTGTAATTTCTTCTTCCATTAAATAATTATCAATCAACCCCTTCCCCTTCCCATCCACCCCCTCCCCCCCTCTTCCCAGAACAAATTACAGGGTATAACATTCAACAAACATAATCCATCCTAATCTAGATAATTATAACATTCAGCATCTCTTATTCCTTCAATTCCCTAATTACCCTGCTAGCTTAATTACCTAAAAACACACCAAATATCTACATATTTATTCATAACCTATCTGCAACTTCTTATTCCGGTGTTTGCTTTGGATATAATCTATCCATCTTCTGCAGTCCCTTAAATATTTTTCATTTGAATGTTCCTTCATGTACGCCAAAATTTTTGCCATCTCCGCTAGGTTTGTTACTTTCATTGTCCATTCTTGGATTGTAGGTAGATCTTGCTTCTTCCAATATTGTGCCACCAACAATCTTGCTGCAGTTATTAAATTCAAAATAAAATTAGTCTCTATAACCGTACAGTCCGTAACTATACCCAGCAGAAACAACTGTGGTATAAATTTTAACCTCTTTTTAAGAATGTTTTGTAGGATCCACCAAATTTTTATCCAGAACGCTTTAACCTTTTTACATGTCCACCAAATATGGAAATATGTACCACCTCACAATCACATCTCCAACATTTTGGTTGTACATTCGGATACATACAAGATAATTTTTTTGGATCTAGATGCCATCTATAAAACATTTTATAAAAATTCTCCCTTAAGTTTTGCGCTTGTGTAAATTTCACATTTCTTACCCATATTTTTTCCCATGTTTCCATCATTATTGGTTGTTCAAAATTCTGTGCCCATTTTATCATACAATCTTTAACTAGCTCTGTTTCCGAATCTATCTCTATCAATACATTATATAATATTTTTATATGCATTGAACTTTGGTCTCTAGTTAGTTTTATTAAATTTTCATCGCTTTGTATAATACCAATTTTCTGATCTTTTCTCCATCTGGCTTGAAGTTGTACATACTGAAACCAAGTTTGAGTTATTTTCTCCTCTTTCAACACATTCAAAGGTTTTAATTTTAATATACCTCCCTCCATATTAAGAATATCTGTATATGTAATTACATCCTGTCTGCTTTCTATACTCGTGTTCTCTATTGCTTGCCTGGGTACTGTCCATATAGGTATCTTTTCATTTAAGTTATATTGATATTTCTTCCAGACACGCAGTAAAGCATTCCTCAATATATGGCTCTTAAATGCTCCATCCACCTTTTTATCATACACTAAGTAAGCATGCCAACCGTAAACCAAATCATGCCCTTCAATGTTCAAAATCCTTCCATTTGTTAAGTTAATCCAATCACTAATTGCTGATAAGACAGCTGCTTCATAATATAATTTTAAATTGGGCATTTTCAGCCCCCCCCCCCTTTCTCGTATATCCTGCATTATTTTAAATTTTTATCCTTGGTTTCTTACCTTGCCATACAAACTTATTAATACCTTTCTGCCATTCTTCCAGGTTGGCATCCTTTTTTAGTATTGGTATCATTTGAAAGAGGAATAAAAACTTAGGTAAAACATTCATTTTTATAACTGCTATTCTACCTAACAAGGACAATTGTAATTTTTTCCATTTATCCATTTCAATTTGTATTTTATGCCATAACAACTCATAATTATATTTATACAGTTTCCCATTAGAAGGTGCAATATGAACACCTAGGTATTTAACTTTTTTAACTATTTCACATCCCGTTACCCTTTGTAGCTCTTCTTTTTGATTTATTGTCATATTTTTAACTATCATCTTCATTTTTCCAACATTTATTTTAAACCCAGACACTTGACCATACTGTTTAATTATATCCATCAGAACCTTTGCTGATTCCACTGGTTGAGTTAAGGACACAACCAAATCGTCTGCAAATGCCCGTACCTTATATTAATAATCTCTTTAATTCCTTCTGTCTCATCTATGTTACATATTCTATTCAACAGCAGTTCTAGAGTTAATATAAATAATAATGGCGATAAAGGGCATCCCTGCCTCGTACCTTTTTCAATTTTGAAAGTTTCTGTTAAACTGCCATTAACAATTATCTGAGCTGTCTGTTCTTGATATATTGGCTATCTTCTTTTTCTCTTCTTCTGAATAGTCCCCATCAGGGGTGGGTTCTAAATTTTTTTACTACTGGTTCTGTGGGCGTGGCTTATTTTGTGGGTGTGGCTTATTTTGTGGGCGTGGCTTGATGGTCATGTGACAATTATTTAGGATTTAGCAGAGGTACTGGTCTACCAGGCTGTACTGATCTACCCATTTATTTTTGCAGGCACTGGTCTACCCATTTATTTTTGCAGGCACTGATCTACTCATGTATCTACGTCATATCGTCACCGCTACTGGCTCGGCGGAACTGGGCGGAACCGGGAGGAACCCACCACTGGTCCCCATCGTATCCTCCAGTTGTTGAATAATCCAACCTTATCTTTTTTCAATTTGTAGGCCAACCACCTTCCATTTGTATTAGCATGTTCAAAGTAAAATTGTTTAGAGTGTTTTAGGTTTTTTGCTATTTCTAATTACTCTGATAAATTTAGTTTATGTCTCACTAGGGTCAAGTTCTCTTTAATTAATTCATCTCCTGGTTTTATTTGGAGTCACTTCTCCAAATTTCCAATTTCTTCCACTAGAGTATTTTGCTTCTCCCATTTTTCCTTATTTTTCTTTGCATTATAGGCTATTGTTATCCCCCTTATGTAGGCTTTCATAGTATCCCATAAATTTGTTAGAGAGGTGTGTTGTTTTTTATTTTCTTTTAAAAAATAATCTCAATTCCTTCATTATCCTTTCTATATACTCCTTTTCTTTTAATATGTGAGGGTTTAACATCCATCTTCTACTTCTTTTTGGGGGGGCCTTTTCATGTTATCTCAAGGGGATTATGATCTGACCACGTATTAGGGGAAATCTCAATTTTTCCTATTCCTAATCCTAGTTCCTTATTCATCCACAGCATATCAATTCTGGACCAAGATGCATGAGGGTTTGAATAAAAAGTATATTTATTTTCTTTAGGGTGCAGCATTCTCCACATATCTATTAAATTTAGTTCCTCTACCATATTAAAAAATGTTTTAGGTAATATATTTCATTTTTTCTTATTATCTTTACCACTGGCATAGTCTTTTTTGGTGTCAACTATCCCGTTATAACTACAAGCAAAATTGAAGAATACCCTCTCTTTATTTCCACCATTAACGTTCTTCCTTTTGTGTCCGCATAGTGTTAGTATCTATTTGCCCTTGTAACCCTTTGAGTTCTTGTTTTACTACCTTTTATTTCTTGGTTATCTTTTTCTTCCTTGTTCTTCTTTTCCAGGGCTCCTTCTTTAGCATCTCGTTGGTGTGGCAGTTCTTCTTCTTGGCTTATGGCAGCGGTTCTCAACCTGGGGGTCGCGACCCCTTTGGGGGTCGAATGACCATTTCACGGGGGTCGCCAAAGCCCTCTCTCACCCCCCCATGCCTTCACTCACCCTCACCCTCTGCCTCTGCTGGATCGCCCGGTTGCCGTTCGCTTACCCCGCCCACTCCCAATCTATTGCTGCCTCCGGAGTCCCAGCTAATGGCTAGAGGGGAAAAAAACTTTAAATTCTTGCCGCGGGGCTTCAAAGAGCCGCCCTACTCTCAGCTGTTTTGCGGAGGGCTCTGTTGCTAGCTAGCTGCAAAGAGGTAAATTCCTGGAGCAGATTTTTTCCCCCCTAGCTATGCTGAAAAAGCAAAATTGAAAGTAAGCAGGGTCTTGGCTGCAACGTGACAAAATGAGGCAGAGAGATTTCTTTTTCTTTTTCCTCACCAAAAAAAGTAGGTGCAAACTGCAAACAATGGGAAATTTAGGGCAAGAGGAGGTTCAAGATTTTAAAACACAGAAGAAAAAAAGCTCTATTTAACTAGGAAATTGTAATAATTGAGATACTATTAATTGCATATTGTGTTGAAAGCAGAAATGGTTAAGTTGTGGTTTGGAGGAATATATGGGGGCAATTATTTGGTTTATTATTATTGGTAAATTTAATTAATTGATTTGTAAGAAATTGGATTGCATGCAAATAATTGGAATATTCATGTTCATATTGATTAATATACAAAAAAGGTAGTTATATAACTAATTGATTTATATTAAAATGTTGAATTTGTATTAAACAACTGTATTACATAATTAACCAATGTGAGGATGGATATAAAAATAGATGACAATGGGACGGGGTATAATATAGAATAGAAGGGAAAAATTGAATTTGATTAAGATTAGAGATGAGGATGAAGGGTAATATTGGTTTTTTAAAAAAATAGATGAGGAATAAATATGGTAAAAAGGAAATATAAAAATTGTAAATTTAATTGAAATGACTAAATACTGTGTTGGAAGAAATATCCTTCTGGGTTCTGCTCCAAGTGGGGAAAAAGACACTGGAAACATGGAGACTGCTTGGAAAGATGGTTTAATGGTGGACAGGATCACATGGCTTGAGGGCCCATTGTGTTAGTTTCTGTTGCTATTGTGTTGCAAATGTCCTTTGACAAAGGATTGACTTTCTGCCTCTGGCCCATTAACAAAGGGTGGGGGGCAGGAAGGTGGGAGTTGCTTTGTCTGTAAAATATGCTTCTCCATTTCTCATACAGGAAAATATAATATTCTGCCTTTTTAATATTTCCCAAAATATTTCATTCTTCTAGGAAAGGGGTGGGTGCTAACCTCCTACAACTGTTTAAATTTGTGAACCGGCCAAATATTCTGTTCAAAGAAAATACGTTGTATGTTTGTATGTGTGTTTCTAATTATTGCTATTTATTGCTATTTGTTCTCTTTTATTCTTTAAAGTTTAACAATTCATTCTTTATCTTAATATCTTAATATTTGTTTGGGGTTGGCTTTCTTCCCTTTCATCTTTTTTATTGTACAGCAATCTTTCTCCTCAAACCTACCACCTCTGTCTTTTCTTTCTTTCTTTCTTTCTTTCTTTCTTTCTTTCTTTCTTTCTTTCTTTCTTTCTTTCTTTCTTTCTTTCTTTCTTTCTTTCTCTTCCCCCCTTCTTCTTCTCCCTACTTCCTCTTTCTTTCTCCTTCTCCTCCTCTCTTCCTCCCTCTCTTACCTTCACTCCTACTCTAATTTCCCTTCCCTTCCTTCATCCCTCTCTATTGCTGTATCCTTTTATGCATATGGACTACTCAGAGGGCTGAAAAAGTTATTTTTGACTGGTCCTCGCACTTTTGACCAGTCCTCGAACTTACGACTGTCCTCACATTTTACATTTTTTGCCCTATCTTATACCATGTTGAAGAGAAGCAGTAGTGAAATGAGTGACATGGTTGTTAAGAATGCTGCACAGGCATAAATGTGAAGATGGTCATAAGTGTGAGGACCAGTCAAAAGTGTGAGGACCTGTCAGAAATGACTTTTTTCAGCCCTCTGAGTAGTCCCTATACACATAGCCATGGCCACCCGGTCACATGACCAGCTAGCCACGTCCACTCAGTCACATGACCTCCAAGCCACGCCCACAAAATAAGCCACACCCACAGAACCGGTAGTAAAAAAATTTAGAACCCACCCCTGGTTGGGGGTCACCACAACATGAGAAACTGTATTAAAGGGTCGTGGCATTAGGAAGGTTGAGAACCACTGGCTTATGGTCTCCACCTCCTCTTTGCTACTCTGCTCCTCTTCATTTCCCATCAGTTGATCCAAAAAATCTTGTGCTGTCACTAAACTGTCTATTTTTATTTTCTTGCCTTGCCATGTGACAAGCATCCCTTCCAGAAGTATCCACCTAAACATAATATTTCGTTTGTTCAGTTGTATAGCCAGGAAGCGATAATCTTTACGCTACTCTTGAACTCTTCTAGGAACTTGTTTCAAGGTAATGATTTCCTTACCCCTGTATATCATAGGTTCTTCTTGAGTTATATTGTATACTATATCACGGACCCTCTTTCTAACAAATCTGATATGGACCTCTCTGGGCAGTTTGTGGCATCTGGAGTAATTTTTTTTTTTTAATTTGATTTATATGCCGCCCTTCTCCGGAGACTCAGGGCGGCTTACAATGCGTTAAGCAATAGCCTTCATACTTTTGTATATTTATACAAAGTCAGCTTATTGCCCCCACAAACTGGGTCCTCATTTCACCTACCTTAGAAAGGATGGAAGGCTGAGTCAACCTTGAGCCTTGGAGAGATTCGAACCAGCAGTAAATTGCAGGCAGCTGTGTTAATAACAGGGTGCGTAGACCACTGTACTATCAAGGCTCTTCAAAATTTGTTTGAATTTGATATACCTCGTCTAATTCTGTCACGATTTCTTGTTTATCCCTCTGTAAGGATTCTGCTATAATCTGTGCCATTATCTGTCCAAGATCTTCATCTTTTTCCTCAATCAAATCTTAAATAAAATGATGCCTTATCCATTTCTAGCTGGATCACTGAATCCTCAAGGTCTTTATTTAGAGCCATCATCTTCTGATCTACCTGGTCCAATTTTTTTTCAGTTTGCTCAGCTTTAGACTCTGCAATTTTTATTTTTTGTTCGTTCTTCTGAATTGCTTCCTGGATTGAGTTCATTTTACTATCTAATTTTTGAATGTCAACTTTAATTTCACCGTGGTTACTAAACATTGTTTCTTGCATCTTTACCATTGTCTCTTGAATCAGCGTCAGGATAGCTTGCATTGTTTGCATATTTGAAGCCGTGGTAGGTTTTTCTGCCTTTGAAGGTCCCTCGGTCGATCTTTGGTTTGAAGGAGATGCCATTGTTATCATTGGGTTTGATGCTGTTTTCTTCCCTGCCTTTAAGGTTGTAGTTGTAAGGCTGGTCATTTCTTTCAATATTCTACTTTGCTCTCCCAAGATCTTATAAATATTTTTCCACACTATCATCAACCAAAGACTGTCTATTTATTATAATTGTTATTATTATTATTTCTCATTATTATTGTTAATATAGCTGTAAATATACCAAAATGCAGGTACGCTAAATAACAAAAATCAATATTCTATATATTCTATATTATTAATTAATCAAACTATCTTAAATCACTAAACAAATCTATATGTATATCAATTTTAAAATCAAAACTAGCAGTTAAGATTAGAGTGTCTGTTAACAATCTAGTAAATATATTTCTCAAATTAATTCAAAAATATAAATCTTATAAGTCTCAATTTATACTATGATAAAATAATTATCAATATTTCATATATTCACCAAATCTATATTATCTATATCTAATGTCTAATGTCTATAAACTGTTTTCACTCTTTATAAGATATGGGTTTTATCAATATTGCAGTTGTCTACTATTTATACTTAATATAATTATTAATACCAGATATAATAAAGATTAAATCTTCTTAATTACTTCACAATTATTCACTTAATCACTAAGAGGTTATAAAATACTTTAGGTATACACCAAGACCAGTTTCTTAGAGGTATAAGTCTTGTGTCTTCTCTGATGCCTTCTTTCCAATACAACTCTTAACTCCTCCCAAGTCTCTTATATCCCGACAGTGTGAACAGTGTATAATATTATAAGAAATATATAGTTCCTTAAGTCAATGTTCTCCTCCTTTACACTTTAATTTCACCTCAATGCTCTTTAGATCTTCTATTCAAAAGTTTGATTAAGACAAAAAGAAGTTCTTTCCTTTCTTCTACAATTCAAACACTCCTCCGATCAGCTTCTCTCACTGTTGAGTCACGGCAAAGTCAGTCCTCAGTTCTTCTTCTCCTTTCGATCCCATTCCTGTCCCTTTCTATCACACTACTGTGCCAGCTCTCTCGCCTTCTTTGTCTTCTATTTCCTTTTAATTCTCAGTTCTCACCAGCTCTTTACAGTCGTGTCACAACTTCATGATTTCCACACTTTCTCCTCGTTGTCGTCTTAAACAATTAGATGTGTTGTGCTGACTCACTCCCCCTTCCGCCAAATCGCCACTCGCTCTCTCACTGGAGATCTTTTAACCAGATAAGACCAGACCCAATTCTTTGAAACATTCTTTAATCTTGCAGTATTCCAAATAGTCACTTAAAATGACACCGTCTGCTATAAATCTTCTCTTCCCTGTGCTCACCGGCTCATCGCAGCCTCAGGTCTGCCATTACAAGCTGTCAGACATATTCGCGCTGGATCGACAGAGGTGTCTGTTCGAGCAACGAGTGATGCAATGCTGCTATGCCCTCCAGGCTTTATGCACCCCGAAGGGTCCCCAAAACGTGAAAAATTTGGGGTTAGAGAACAGAGACCGTTCTCCTTCCACCACCCCACTGCGAATCGCCAACCGGAACTGCATTCTGTTTCTAAAGTGAGAACATGTGTAAGGTCTTGCCTCTCCAATCTTCCCAAGAAAGCAGGACTCTTGAGACTGAAGTTGTTCCAAAAGGAGCTTTTATTGAAAAGCTAATAGGGGGTGGAACAGGGGTAGTGGCCGGACGAAGGTCAGAGGTGAATTCAGGCTTAAGCAAGCTACAATGGAAAATGGGGTGGACTTGCTGTCATGATTTAGGGAGTTGCAATTCCACTGTGACAGGGTTAATAATACGAATGATGGGGAAAGGCCCAATGTATTTAGGGGCCAGCTTTTTAGACTGCTGCAAAGATTTTAGAAACTTGGTGGAAAGGTAAACTTTGTCCCCCACTTTGTAAGGTCTAGATTCTATTTGTTTCTTGTCGACTTGTGCTTTATAGGCAGCCCTGGCTTCATCCAAGGCTTTATGGACCATCGGCCAAATGGTTTGCAAATGACTGATCCACTGTTTCAAGGAGGGGATTTCCGATTCATGTGAGGGTAACTCAGGCATAGCGTTAAATTCTTGCCCTGTGGCCACTCTGAATGGGGTAAAACCTGTGCTAGTGTGAAATGCATTATTTTTTTTTAAATAAATTTTTATTAGAGTATAAATATTAAAAAAAACATAACATAACATACACACAACAAACATTTATACAACATATAAACAAAAAGAAAAGGATTATGTTTCCTTCTTAAGCATTATTTCAAAGTGACATTCTGCTTATAATACGTTTCTTCACCTCTCCTTAATCTAATAACATTTTTTATACTGGTAATATTTCCCCCTATATTTTTTGTTTGTTTTTAGTTTTTAACCAATTATACCAATTGTTCCATACTTTGTAATAGTCTGATACTTCTCTTTCTTGTATTTCTTTGGTTAACCTATCCATTTCAGCACCTTCTAGGATTTTTTCTATTAATTCTGTTTCGTTTGGCGTTCTTTCTTGCTTCCAATTTTTTGCATAGATTATTCTTGCAGCTGTGAGTATGTGAATTGTAAGGTATTTGATATCTTTAGGGTATGATTTATTAAAGATTCCTAGTAAAAATGTTTCTGGTTCTTTATCTATCTGTGTTTCTGTTATTTGTTCCAACCATTTTTTAATATTAGACCAAAATTTCTTTGCTGCTGGGCATGTCCACCATAAATGATAGAAGGTTCCTTGTGTCTTCTTACACTTCCAGCAGATTGGGCTATTTTTGGGCTGTATTTTCGCCAGTCTAGTTGGAGACATGTGCCACCTATAAAACATTTTAAGTTGATTTTCCTTATACACCACTGCTCTTGTTAATTTTATATTTATTTGCCAAAAATTTTTCCCATTTTTCCAAAGGTATTGTATGTTTAATGTTTTGAGCCCATTTTATCATTGTTTCCTTGACTGTTTCTTCTTCCATTTTATAGCATAAAAGAAATTTATAGATTCTGCTAATTAATTTGTTTTCTGAGTCTAATATAATTTTGTCTATTTCTTGTTTTTGTTTATTAATTTCATATGTTTTTATATGTTCTCTTTATTTAGATTGTATTTGGGTATAAGTCCACCAATCTATTTCTCTATCTAATTCTGTATCCAATTGTTGTTTTGTTTTTAGTTTACCTTGGTGGTCGATTAAATCTTTATATCTAATTATTTTTGTCTTATCTGTTAAATTTGGATGTCTAATTGATTCTACCGGCGATAACCAACTTGGTATTTTCATGTAATGTTGTTTTTTTATTTATTATTATTATTATTATTTATTTATTAAATTTTTATACCGCCCCCTCTCCCAAAGGACTCGGGGCGGTGAACAGCCAGAATTAAAAACACACAATACAAATATTAAAATATATTAAAACAAAATTAAATTATCTTAGGCTTCTCCAATTTAAAACCCCGTTACCCATAAAATTCACCCAATTAAAAATTTTAACCCAGCCCGGCTTGCTGAAATAAAAAAGTCTTCAGGGCCCGGCGGAAGGTCCGGAGGTCCGGGATTAGTCGTATCCCTGGGGGTAGCTCATTCCAGAGGGCGGGTGCCCCCACAGAGAAGGCTCTTCCCCGGGGGGTCGCCAGCCGACATTGCCTGACAGACGGCACCCTGAGGAGACCCTCTCTGTGGGAGCGTGTTGGCCGGTGGGAGGTTATCGGAGGCAGAAGGTGGTCTCGTAAATAACTGGGTCCTAAGCCATGGAGCGCTTTGAAGATGAGAACCAACACCTTGAAGCGCACTCGGAAGACCACTGGAAGCCAATGCAGCTTGCGCAGGAGAGGTGTCACGTGGGAGCGCCATGTCGCCCCCATAAGTACCCGCGCGGCCGCATTCTGCACCAGTTGGAGCCTCCGAGTGCTCCTCAAGGGGAGCCCCATGTAGAGAGCGTTACAGTAGTCGAGGAGGGAAGTAACGAGTGCCTGAGTGACCGTGCATAGGGAGTCCCGATCCAGAAAGGGGCGCAACTGGCGTATCAGGCGAACCTGATAGAAAGCCCCCCTGGCCACGGCCGTCAAATGCTCTTCTAAAGACAGCCGTGCGTCCAGGAGGACACCCAAGTTACGCGCCCTCTCTGTGGGGGCCAATGTCTCGCCCCCAATAGTCAGCGATGGCACCAGCTGACTATATCGGGACGCCGGCAGCCACAGCCACTCAGTCTTGGAGGGATTGAGTCAGAGCCTGTTCCTCCCCATCCAGACCCGCACCGCCTCCAGGCACCGGGACATCACTTCAAGGGCATCGTTGGGGTGGTCTGGGGTGGAGATGTACAGCTGGGTGTCATCAGCGTACAGATGGCACTGCACCCCAAAACCACGGATGATCTCGCCCAGCGGCTTCACATAAATGTTGAACAGGAGAGGCGAGAGGACCGACCCTTGTGGCACCCCACAAACCAAGTGCCTTGAGGTCGACCTCTGCCCTCCAGCCAACACAGACTGCGACCGGTCGGAGAGATAGGAGGAGAACCACCGTAAAACAGTGCCTCCCACTCCTAACCCCTCCAACCGGCGCAGCATGATACCATGGTCGATGGTATCAAAAGCCGCTGAGAGGTCTAATAGGACCAGAACAGAGGAACAACCTCTGTCCCGAGCCCTCCAGAGATCATCAACCAACGCGACCAATGCCGTTTCCGTGCTGTACCCGGGCCTGAAGCCGGACTGGAACAGATCTAGATAGACGGTTTCATCCAGGTACTGCAGGAGCTGTCGCGCAACCACACTCTCAACAACCTTCGCCAAGAAGCGAAGGTTGGAAACTGGACGATAATTGGCTAAAACAGCTGGGTCCAGAGAGGGCTTCTTGAGGAGGGGCCTCACCACCGCCTCTTTCAAGGCGGGAGGCAAGAACCCCTCACTCAAGGAAGCATTTATAATCCTCTGGAGCCAGCCTCGTGTAACCTCCCGGGTAGCCAGCACCAACCAGGAGGGACACGGGTCCAATAAACATGTGGTTGCGTTCAACCTCCCCAGCATCCTGTCCACGTCCTCGGGAGTCACAGGATCAAACTCATCCCAGATAACCGTCTCAAGACAGACCTCGGACAACCCGCCTGTACCTACCCAGTCAGAGTCCAAGCCCTCCCGAATTTGAGCGACTTTATCGTGCAGATAATGCGCAAAATCCTCAGCACGACCTTGCAAGGGGTCTTCCCGCGCTCCCAGATGGAGAAGGGAGCGAGTCACCCTAAACAAGGCAGCTGGGCGATTTTCTGCCGACGCGATAAGAGCGGAAAAGTAATTACACTTCGCCGCCTTTATCGCCACTAAGTAGGTCTTGATATAAGACCTCACTAGTGTACGATCAGATTCGGAGCGACTGGCCCTCCAACTACTCTCTAGGCGTCTTTTCCGGCGTTTCATCCCCCTCAGCTCCTCGGAGAACCAAGGAGCTGGGCAGATTCGGCGCCGGGTCAGAGGCCGCAAAGGCACAACCCGATCTAAAGCACCAGCGGCCGCCCTATCCCAGGCGGCCACCAGGTTTTCCGTCGAGTCGCGTGCCAGAGTCTCAGGAAATGGCCCAAGCTCCATTCGGAACCTATCAGGATCCATCAGACGCCTGGGGCGGAACCACCTGATCGGTTCCGCCTCCCTGCGGTGGGGCATAGCGGTCAGGAAGTCAAGTCTAAGGAGAGAATGGTCTGACCATGACAAGGGTTCAATAACTATATCCCCTGTATCTAAGCCATTCAACCACTGACCAGAGACGAAAACCAAGTCCAGCGTGTTTCCTCCTATGTGAGTGGGGCCCTGAATTAACTGGGTCAGGTCCATGGCCGTCATGGAAGCCATGAACTCCCGAGCCACCCCAGATGCTTCACCGATGGACGGCAGGTTGAAATCCCCCATGACTAAAAGACTGGGGGTATCAACCACCACCCCGGCTATAACATTGAGGAGCTCGGGCAGGGTCGCTGCCACGCAGCAAGGAGCCAGGTACGTAACCAGCAGGCCCATCTGCCTCCCATGGCCCCACTTCACAAGGAGAGACTCACAACCGGCTATCTGAGGTACAGTGGCCTCCCTAGGATCAAGACCTTCCTTTACAATAACCGCCACCCCCCCCCACCCCTACCCTGGGCCCTTGGCTGATGGAATGCGCGGAAACCCGGTGGGCACATTTCTACGAGGGGGACCCCCCCCTCCAAGCCCAGCCAGGTCTCAGTAATACCCGCCAGGTCCACTCCCCCCTCCTGAATCAGCTCACAAAGTTTTTTGATTTTAAGCCAAATTTGTAGTAATGAATTTCTTATTGTGTGTCTTTTAAAGTATGAGTGTGCTTTGTATTTTTCATCCCACATGAAAGAGTGCCAGCCAATTTGGAGTTCGTGTCCCTCAATTGTTAAAATTCTAGATTTTTTTAATTCTATCCAGTCTTTAACCCACAATAGTACTGCTGCTTGATAGTATATCTCCCAATCTGGGAGTGCAGCTCCTCCTCTATCTTTTGTATCCTGAAGCAGCTTAAATTTTATTCGTGGCCTTTTCCCTTGCCATATAAATTTAGATGTCATTTTATTCAATTTTTCAAAGAACGATTTATCTATTTTTATTGGGGTAACCTGAAACAGATATAAAAATTTAGGTAGTATAGTCATTTTAATGGCCGAAATTCTTCCTAGGAATGAGATGT
Organism: Pituophis catenifer annectens; assembly: GCF_029215685.1. Taxonomy (NCBI): domain Eukaryota; kingdom Metazoa; phylum Chordata; class Lepidosauria; order Squamata; family Colubridae; genus Pituophis; species Pituophis catenifer. The sequence continues at coordinate 107,086,431 of NW_027256885.1, read as the reverse complement.
GTAAATTTTCCCATTTTTCTAAGTCTTTCCTTGTTTGTTCTATTAGTTTATCGTAATTATTTTCTTTTATTGCTGACGTTCTCGTGGACAACCAGATTCCTAGATATTTTATTTTTTTCGTTGTTTGAATTTGTATACTATCTGACACTCCTTTTTCTTGATTTTTCGTTAGATTTTTTACAATTAGTTTCGATTTGCTTTTATTGATTTTTAGTCCGGCCACTTCTCCGAATTCTTCCATTTTTTGAAACAACTTGGGTATAGATTCCATAGGATTTTCTATTATAAACACTAAATCATCAGCAAAGGCCTGGGCTTTGTATTCTTCTTTATTGATCTTTAAACCTTCAATTCCTTGATCTTCTCTGATTTTTTTCAGCAGGATTTCCAATGATAGAATATACAGTAAGGGAGAAAGTGGGCAACCTTATCTAACTCCTTTCGTTATATTAAATTTATCTGTTATGTCATCATTCATAATTATCTTTGCTGATTGGTTAGTATAAATTTCTTCTATAATTTTTCCAAATTTTTCCCCAATTTGCATATTTTGTAATTGTCTTGTTAAGGATATTGTTGTGTTACCAACCAGCAGACTGTAGAGCACAGAGAAACGTTGCTGAGAGCAATGAATAAGAGATGTGCAAAATGGTTTATCAAAAGTTTACTTTATAGTGAAAAAACAGTCTCATAGTCTTTAAATCAATCCAAGTCTTTGCCAGTTAAATCAGTCCAGTGATACAAAATCTTCTTACCACACAAACAGTAGTTGGTTAGAATAACAAACTCACTCTGGTAACTGTCAAGAATAAATGCCTTGCCTCTGATCCAGAGCTAGAGGCAGGGGGGCTGGACAAGCCAGCCCCCAAGGTCCACCCTAGCCCAATAACCCCTCCTTACCTTAGCCACGCCCAGGGGGTACTTAAGGGTCAGCCATGCGGCCCTGCCTTAGTTCCAGACTTGTACCTGTAATGACAAGATGTTTAATTAATAAACAATATCTGATTTAATAAATATCTGCTTATGGAGTTATTGGGCACGATCCTTGAACACATTTAACAATTTGGTAGCAGAGGATGGTTCAATAGCCCAATCCTAATACTCCACAACATGCAAAGGACCACGACAGACAGGGTGAATACCAGAGCATTCACCAATAAGATGGCAGAACGACCTGCCCAACCAGAAACCACGCAAGGAGAGGCACCCGAGACGAGCAGCCTACTCCACCACCCATGCACCCTGGCCAGAAGCGACGAGGGGTGGAAGAAACACGAGATCTCAAAAGGAGAAAAACACGACCTAAAAGGAAAACTTCTGGAGCTGATAGATTCGTCACAAAGCAACACTGACCTCATCGCGGAACTCCGAAGCCTGGTCAAAGGCTGCGAAGCAGCGAGTGAGGAAGATGGAGACGAATCCAACTACAGCGACGAAGATGCGGTAAGGGAGGACTTCCCCCACCAGAAACCCACCGAGAAGGCCGAAGGAGACTTCGCGCCCTTTTTGCGGTGGCCATCTTGGGAGGCAACGTCATCAAAAATGGCCGACCACCCACCAATTGAATCCCGAGATTTAAATCTCATGGCGGGAATCGGGGCCTACTCAAAAGTAGCCGCCCAAAACTACCACAAAAAAACAAGAAAGCCCAAAGCCAAAACCTACGGGCCCGCCTACCGAGCCCGAGGTCAACAAGGCCATCGAATTAATCACCGCGGCCCTAGGGGATAAGATGAAGTTACTGAACACGCACCCTGGTGCTAGGCCAAAACGCAAAGGGGACCCTAACGCGAAGAGGGCCGACACCGGCACCCACCCTGGGGAACTGACCACTACCGCATGGGCCCAGGGCCACCCAGAGCTCCCAAGGAGCCTCCCCATAAAAACGGGACACCGAAGGCGATGGGACTACTCACCGGACCGACGACCGGGACCAGATCCATGGCCCACGGGGCCATCCGCAGGCAGGGGACGTCCATCGGCGGGCAGGGGACTCGGCCCAACACCCGGAGGTGACACCCACACAAGGCCGGGCCATCCGGGACCATTCGCAGCCCCAATGGGACTTCCGACCCCCACCGACGATCCTCACCGCTTCCCGAGGCTCCAGACGACGATCCGCAACGATCCCGAGCAAGCGAGGCCGACCAAGGAGGAACTGAAGGCCCATCCGGAAGGTTGGGGCCTTCACCCAGGAGCTGCAGGGACGAGCTCCTCTCTCCATGGCGGCTGGGCAGAAATGAACCTCACGCATGCGCAATGCATCCCTGTAAGAGAAACGGAACAAGACATAGAGCTACACCGACACAAGCACATAGAGACAAGTCAGTTCAGACTTGCCACAGTCGTTCCTCTGCCTTATTGTGAGTACCCTTACGTGAGGAACCATGGACAGCGACATAATGTAAGTAATTTAACTTACAATTCAGGGACTTTGCCAAGTGACTTTCCCAAACTGAGACTAGATGGGGAGAATTTCCTGGACTGGAACCAGCAGCTCCAAGTCACCCTGCTAAAAGAAGATCTATTATCCCTAGTCATAGACCCCCCAGAAAAACCCTGGACTTTTGAATTAGATTGCATCCACCATAAAGCATACTGTATTGTCATTGCCAGCATTACCCCCAGTATTTACCCCAGCATTAGCCACCACTTGACTGCTCTGGAGGTAATACAGAGGATGCACAGAATATTTTAATAATAATAATAATAATTTTATTTCTATACCGCCCTTCTCCCGAAGGACTCAGGGCGGTGTACAGCCTAATTAAAAACAGAATAAACATCAATTTAAAATAATTTAAAAATATTAAATAAATTTGGCTTAATTTAAAACCCCAAAAATTTAAAACATCCAATTTAAAATTATATTGCTAACCCAGCCTGGCGGAACAATAGGGTCTTGAGTGCGCAGCGAAATACACGGAGGTCAGAAATCTTACGAATTTCCGGGGGCAGTTCATTCCACAGGGCTGGGGCTCCCACAGAGAAGGCCCTCCCCCTGGGTGTCGCCAGCCGACATGACTTGGCCGATGGCACCCTGAGGAGACCCTCTCTGTGGGAGCGAACTGGCCTGTGGGAGGCTATTGGTGGCAGAAGACGGTCTCGAAGGTACCCGGGTCCTATGCCATGGAGCGCTTTAAAGGTGGTAACCAACACCTTGAATCGCACCCGGAAGACCACTGGGAGCCAGTGCAGCTCGCGCAGGAGGGGTGTCACGTGGGCGCAACGGGTTGCTCCCATAACCACCCGCGCGGCCGCATTCTGGACCAGTTGGAGCCTCCAAGTGCTCTTCAAGGGGAGCCCCATGTAGAGAGCATTACAGTAGTCCAACCGGGAGGTTGTTGTGGCCCCGCCCTCTGAGCCTGTCCCATCGGAGGAAGAAAGCTCCGAGCATGAGGAAGAGGAGTCAGCCAGGCCTCCCTCTCCAGGCCCCTCCCCTCTGGCATTGTCTCAAGTGCCGGCCGAGGGAGAAGAGACAGCTGATTCAAATCAGAGTGATGAGGAAACATCATTCCTGGACGCACGCCTCCGAAGGCGTGATAAACGTTTGCAGCAGCTTAGGAGGCATGCTAGGGATTAGAACTGAGTCACTGGACCACACCCCAGAGACTATATAATAGAGGGTAGTGGTCAAAGGATCCTTGTGACGAACAAAGCAAAACCTTGGATAGTCACTAAAGCCTCGTCCGGAGCTGCTGAGAGAAAGATTTAAAGTGTCGGACATTTGGACTCTGGAGTATTTGTCTTTCTGTTTTACTTTGAAAATAAAGTCACTTGGCAGACGGTGTGTCTATCGCTGCCAAGTGGGAGATAAGAACTGGGTGCGTTCCAAAGTGTTTCCTTAACCCTCGACTGGCTGTGTGTGTGTGTGTGTGGGTACAGGGACAGATCAGAGGTAACAAGGGCATGAGTGACTGTGCGCAGGGCGTCCCGATCCAGAAAGGGCTGCAACTGGCGAATCAGGCGGACCTGATAAAAGGCCCCCCTGGCCACGGCCGTCATATGTTCTTCTAAAGACAGCCGTGCGTCCAGGAGGACACCCAGATTGCGAGCCCTCTCTGTGGGGGGCAAAGATTCACCCCCAATAGTCAGCGATGGCACCTGCTGACTATATCGGGACGCCGGGAGCCACAACCACTTGGTCTTGGAAGGTTGAGTCTGAGCCTGTTCCTCCCCATCCAGACCCGCACGGCCTCCAGGCAGTGAGACATCACATCAAGGGCATCGTTGGGGTGGTCTGGGGTGGAGATGTACAGCTGAGTGTCGTCAGCGTACAGGTGACACTTCACCCCAAAACCACGGATGACCTCACCCAGCGGCTTCACATAAATGTTGAACAGGAGGGGCGAGATGACCGACCCTTGCGGCACTCCCCATGCGAGATGCCTCGAGGTCGACCTCTGTCCCCCTGCCAACACAAACTGCGAGCGGTCGGAGAGGAAGGAGGAGAACCACCGCAGAACGGTGCCCCCTATTCCCAACCCCCTCAACCGCCGCAGCATGATACCATGGTCGATGGTATCAAAAGCCGCTGAGAGGTCTAATAGGACTAGGACAGAGGAACAACCCCTGTCCCGAGCCCTCCAGAGATCATCCACCAACGCGACCAATGCCGTTTCTGTGCTATGCCCCTGCCTGAAGCCCAACTGGCACGGGTCCAGATAGATAGCTTCATCCAGGTGTCGGGGAAGCTGTCGTGCCACCACGCTCTCAACAACCTTCGCCACAAAACGAAGGTTGGAGACCGGACGATAGTTGGCTAATTCAGCCGGGTCCAGGGAAGGCTTCTTGAGGAGGGGCCTCACTACCGCCTCTTTCAAGGCGGCAGGAAAGGCACCCTCGCTCAAAGAAGCAGTTATAATCCCCTGGAGCCAGCCTCGTGTAACCTCCCGGGAGGCCAGTACCAACCAGGAGGGACACGGGTCCAATAAACACGTGGCGGCACTAATCTTACCCAGAACCCTGTCCACATCCTCGGGAGCCACAGGATCAAACTCCTCCCAGATAACATTCTCAAGACCTGCCCTCGTCTCCTCCCGTGGACTCATCCAATCGGAGTCCAAGCCTTCCCGAATCCGAGCGACTTTATCGTGCAGGAATTGCACAAAATCCTCAGCACGACCCTGCAAGGGATCTTCCCGCACTCCCCCCCGAAGAAGGGAGTGGGTCACCCTAAACAGGGCGGCTGGGCGGTTCTCTGCAGATGCGATAAGAGCTGAAAAATGGTTAGATTTTGCTGCTTTTATCGCCACTAGGTAGGTCTTGATATAAGACCTCACCTGTGTCCGGTCGGAATCAGATTGACTAGTCCTCCAAATGCTCTCTAGGCGTCTTTTCCGACGCTTCATCTCTCTCAGCTCCTCAGAGAACCAAGGAGCCAATTGAGATCGGCATCGGGTCAGAGGCCGCAAAGGCACGACGCGGTCCAAAGCTCCAGCGGCCGCCCTTTCCCAGGCGGCCACCAGCTCTTCAGTCAAGTCGTGTGTCAGAGTCTCAGGAAATGGCCCAAGCTCCGTCAGGAACCTTTCGGGGTCCATCAGGCGCCTGGGACGGAACCATCTGGTCGGTTCCGTCTCCCTGAGGTGGGGGAAAGTGGTAGGAAAGTCCAGGTGGAGGAGCGAATGATCTGTCCATGACAAGGGTTTGATGTCTAGATCCCCTCTACCAAGATCATTCAACCACTGACCAGAGATAAAAATCAAGTCCAGAGTGTGTCCCCCTATGTGAGTGGGGCCTTGAACTACCTGGGTCAGGTCCATGGCCGTCATGGAAGCCATGAACTCCCGAGCCACCTCTGACGCCTCACCCACAGATGGAAGGTTGAAATCCCCCATGACAATAAGTCTGGGGGTATCAACCGCCACCCCGGCAATGACGTCGAGTAGCTCGGACAGGGTCGCTGCCACGTGGCAGGGAGCCAGGTACGTGGCCAGCAAGCCCATCTGCACCCCACGGCCCCACTTCACACAAAGGGACTCACATCCGGCTATCTGTGGAACAGTGGTCTCCCTCGGACAAAGACTTTCCCTAATAATCACCACCACTCCCCCACCCCTCCCCTGGGCCCTTGGCTGATGAAATGCATGGAAACCTGGCGGGCACATTTCAACGAGGGGGACCCCCCCCTCTTGGCCCAACCAGGTCTCCGTAATACCTGCCAGGTCCGCACCCCCCTCCGAAATAAAGCCGCTATGGAAATATCTAAGGCTGAAGCAGTGGGTCAAAGGTCGAGGCATATCGACATAAAATACAAACACGTTAGACAGTTCGCAAGCATAGGATTCATAAGAGTTATACATTGTGACACAGAAGAACAAACAGCGGACATTCTAACAAAGCCTTTGCAAAATAAACAGCACACATACCTAACATCAAAATTAGGTGTCCTCCTGAAAAGGACACCTCAGGTATGCACCACACAAGAGCACCTCAGCCAGGCATTTAGAGGGGGTTTTGTCAAGAATAAATGCCTTGCCTCTGATCCAGAGCTAGAGGCAGGGGGGCTGAACAAGCCAGCCCCCAAGGTCCACCCTAGCCCAATAACCCCTCCTTACCTTAGCCATGCCCAGGGGGTACTTAAGGGTCAGCCATGCGGCCCTGCCTCAGTTCCAGACTTGTACCTGTAATGACAAGATGCTTAATTAATAAACAATATCTGATTTAATGAATATCTGCTTATGGAGTTATTGGGCATGATCCTTGAACACATTTAACAGTAACAAACCACAATGGTAGCAGATCCATCCAACTGATGATAGCATAATGGTTGCAACTCCACACACAATGGTAACTTATCATCAACTGAATATGTTACAGTACCATTCTTAAATACGTTCACAACCAGTGATTATCTAATTACAGCATGACTCAGCATTACAATGAATCAGCAGGAAAACTTTATTTATTTATTTATTTTGTTTTAAATTTTTTATTAATTTTTTTTAAATAACATTACAAACAACATATACAATACTTCACCCTGTGCTATACATAAGAAAGGAAGATTTGGTTCTTCGGATATATCCTCATGATCGCCAAAATCCACGTTCTCGGGGTACAGGTACCGAAGCATCCAATTTTCCCAGCGCATAGTCCACGAATGGTTTCCAAATTTTCCAGAAAATATCTTCTTTATAGTCACCATTTCTAATTTTAATATCGCATGTCATTTTATCGTTTAAAGCTAATTTCCACATTTCACAATACCATTCTTCTATTCTAAAATTCACATCTAATTTCCAATATCTGGCTATTATAATTCTACCCGTTATAATCATAATTCTAATCAATTCTTTCTCATATTTTGTTGGTTCTATTTCCTTAATTATCAACAGTAATATAGTTTCTGGTCTCAATATTATTGCTTTCCCCATCATTTCAAATATCATTTTCTCCAATTGTTGCCAAAACTTTTTAACTTTATCACATTTGTACCACATATGTTCATAAGTCCCTAATTCCATATCACATCTCCAACATTGTTTACTAATTTTGTTATCCATCAATGACAATCTTAATGGAGTCAAATACCATTTCCAAACAACCTTATAATTATGCTCTTTAATCCTTACAGATAAAGTCTTCATAATTCTACTCTTCCAATTCACATTCCAATCTAAATCTGATATTTTAATATTAAGCTCTTTTTCCCAATTCAACTTCATCACCCTTTGTGGTTTTCCATCAAAATTTATAATCTTATATATCTTACTAACGAGTCCCTTTAGCCTAATTTCATCTTTCATAATTTGGAATACTAAATGTTCAAATTCAGTTTTACTTCTACTTATCGAACAATTGTCCCTTACTTTCTTAGTCCATTTTTCTATCTGTATTTTTTCAAACCAGCCTAAACCCAATTTTTCAATGATTTCTTTTTTCCTCCTTTCATTTTCTGAAGTTTTTAACCAATCTATTATAATTTGTATATTTTCATCTTCCATTACCCTATCACGACTTATATTAGTTTTAATCGGCCAATTTTCAATTGTCTTCCCTAAGAAAATTATATCTGGAATTAAAATTTTAACAAATTTATTTCAAATTTTACTCAGTCCCTTTAACCAATAGCTATTAATTACACATTTTGATTTGGCTTTATCTAAAAACCATGTTGAGCCAAATCTCTTGATGTCTTTTAATTCTAAATCTCTCCAATGACTATCTTCACCTTTAAATATTTTTACCACAGTCCGAATAGCATAAGCCCAATAATAATTGAGTAGTTTGGGGATTCCCAATCCACCTTCCTTTTGATACCACATTTTCTTCACTAATCTAGGTCTTTTCCCACCATTGCAAAATTTATCCAATTTCTTCTGATATCCTTCAATATCTTTCTCTGTCAAGTTTAACGGTAACATCTCAAATAAAAAATTAAACTTTGGCAACAACATCATCTTACACATTGCAATTCTACCAAACCAAGACAACTTTATCATTTTATATTTATCTATCTTTTTCTCAATTTCATTCATCACCATGTCATAATTTAGTTTTTTCATTTCTTTAACTTTGAGTGAAAGTGTTATGCCCAAATATTTCAATGTATTTTTAATCCTTATCCCAAGTTGTTCTTGCATATTCTCCCACTCCTTACCATTATTATTCATTAATAGTTCAGATTTTGACCAATTTATTTTCAAACCTGTCATTTCCTCAAATTCTTCCAAATGCTTATGTATCTTTTTCAAATCTTTCTCTATATCTTTCAAAATAATCAAAGTATCATCCGCATACAGATTTATCTTATATCCCTTATACCCTTCCAATTCTTCATCTTTTTCTATCATTTTAGTCAAAATTTCCATAACTAATAAAAATAATGTTGGAGACAGGGGACATCTTTGTCTCGTACCCGCTTCCAATCTTATCTCTTCTGTCAACCTTCCGTTCACCTTCACTCTTGCGCTACTTTTTTGATACAGTTTTGAAATAACATGTATAAACTTATTACCAAAACCTAGTACCTCAACGATTGTTTTAATAGTTTCCCATTGTACAGAGTCAAAAGCTTTAAAAATATCTAATGATACTATACCTATTTTATCAGCATTATATTCAGCAACATCTATAATATTTAATACTCTTCTGACAATATCACTCATGTATCTACCCTTCACAAAGCCTACTTGGTTATAACTTATATATCTATCTATAAATCTACTTAATCTATTACTTATAATGGCGGTAAATATCTTTGCATCTTGATTAATTAAAGAGATGGGCCGATAGGACTCAATCCTTTCTAAGTCTTTATCTGGTTTAGGGATTATAGATATCACCGTTCTATTCCATGACAACGGAACTTCTCCCCCATGTAAAATTCCATTAAATAATTTTTGCAATTTTGGTATTATTATTTCCTTAAATTCTTTATAAAACTCAGCAGGTAATCCATCTTCACCTGGAGCTTTCCCTAATTTTATTTTTTGTATTACTCCATTAATCTCGTCTTGTGTTATATCTTCTTCCATCAAGTCTTTATATGTTTGGTCAATTTTCACATCATGTTTTTCTAAATAACTTCTCAGTTTTTCCCGATCAATTAATTTTTTCGAATATAAATTTTGAAAAAAGTTCCTGACCACTTCGCATTTTTCTAATTTTTTATAGCATCTTATACCCTTATCATCTATCAAGGCTCCAATTTCTCTCTTCTCTCTTTTATTTTTCGCCATCCTTGCCAATAACAGAGTTTTTATTACTAAATTCAAAAAAATTCCTGTTTAAATATCTCATATTCTTTTTTACCAATTCTATATCCTCTTCTATCAATTTATTTTTTAGCAAATTTAGTTCCTCCAAAAAAATTTTTTTCTTTAGTAAGCAAAAATTGATTCTCCAATTCCTTAATCTGGCTTTTATCTTTTTCAATTTTATTTTTATAATTTTTATATTTTCTGCTTGATAACTTGATACTTTCCCCTCTAAAAACTGCTTTCATCGCATCCCAAACAGTTTCAAATTTAACCTCTCCATTATCATTCAATCTCCAACATTCTTCCCATTTTTTAAATATCCATTTTTTATCCTCCTCATTTTTATACAGTTTTTCATCATATCTCCAACAACTTCCTTTTTTCTCAAAATTAAAATCTATTTCCATCGTAACTTCTGCATGATCAGAATCCTTAAAAATTCCCACATCTATCTTATCCACATTATTCAACAAATCTTTAGAAACTAAGATATAGTCAATTCTCAAATATGTATTATGTATCTTAGAGTAAAAAGTGTACACTCTTTCAGTTCCTTTCACTTCGCTCCAGGCATCCACCACGCCGTTTCGAAACATCCATTTATTTAAGGTCCCCATTTTATTTGCTCCTCCACAACGAGTGGGGTTAGTACTATCTATTTTATCTCTAATTAAATTAAAGTCCCCAGCCACAATTACTTTCCCTACACTTTCAATTTCCAAGATTTTAGTTATTTTTTCAAGAAATTCTTTTTGCTTCTCATTCGGTAGATATAAATTAACCAGTGTCACTTTTTCCTCATTAATATTTCCCACAATTATTACATATCTTCCTTCATCATCCACGATTACTTGTTCTTTTTCAAAATATACCCTATCTGATATCAATGTTGCAACTCCTCTAGCTTTTGAAGTTCCAAAAGATTTTTCATAAATTTGCATACCCTTTATATACATTTTATTTGAGCCTTCAGATTTCTGATGGGTTTCTTGCAAAAATAATATATCTGGTAAATCTCTTTTAATTTTAAGTTCCAATCGTCTTCTCTTGATCTGGTTCCCTGTACCCTTCACATTCCATGTCATTATTTTTATTAAACCCATTTAAACTGTAACTTTTTTAATCCTTTCCCCTCCTCTTCCTTTCTGTGCCCAAATCCCAGCACCAATCTCCCACATTCCAAACAACATTCAACATAAAATAAAAAAAATAAAAAAGACAAAAGACACATCAAACATTAAATAACAAACAATCTTCGTCCCCCACATCCTCAATTGGTTTCCGCCTCTATAAAGAGAGTGGGGGAGAGGGGACGTGCTAATGGTTGGGTCACTTCTTTCGGGTAGTCTACTTAAATTCATCTCTCAGAGAAAAGGATGGTAACTTTTCCCCGCACTCAGCTTCCTGCAATTCTTTTTCAAGATCCTTCAATTTCTTATCCGCTCCATCTCCCATTATATCATCACGACTTTTCTTTTGCTCAACCATCGCAGGTGAGATTTCCTTCCGCTTTAATCCTTTAGGGTCTTGTTCTCCAGCAGCCCCTTTTTCTTCTGGTGTTGATGTTTTTGCATATGTTCCACCCATCTTAAGCATTTGATTTTTTATCTCTGTTATGTCCTCATACTTTACAATCTATCCAAGTTCATGTAAGTATGACACTGCATCTGTTTCCAAAGTAATTATTTGCATTCTTCCTTTATAAAAAAATTTTAGTTGCTGTGGTGGCCTCCAGTTATATTTAATTCCGTTGTCTCTCAGAACCTTTGTAATTGGCTTCAAAAAAAATCTCCATGCTCTTTCTTCTCTTGATATAGCTGGAAAGACTTGAATAATTTTCTCCTCAAATTTCAAAGCTTCACCCATCTCTCTCACTTTCACCATCACTTCCAGTTTGTCACTAAGATTTGCAAATCTGACAAGTACATTTCTATTTAAGCCATTTTGTCTTTTATACCCAATTCTAAAAACACTTGCCAGATTTGTTGCTGTAAATGTGATTTGTGTATCCAGGTCATTGAGCCATTTTAAAACTCGTTGTTTCAAATTGTCCACTTTTTCTTCTTGAATTCCTCGAATAATCAAATTATATTTCCTTGCTTCTTCTTCCAAAAGACAAATTTTTTTATCTTGTTCATTTTTAAAAAAGATTTCTCCAATTTGCCGATCTATCTTTACATAATGTGCATGAATCTGCTCAATTTCATCTTTAATTGTTGTCATTTCTACTGTTTGCTTTGCAAAATTTTCATTCATTTCTTGCTTCATTCTTTTAATTTCCAATGTCATATTATCCATACTGTCTGACAGTCCTGATATCTTTTCACTAAAGCAGGAAAACTTTAAAGTCACACAATACATATTCATATTAAAGTCACAGAACACATATGTTGCCTGGACAACTTGTTAGGCTCAAACCATATCCTAATAATAAATTTCCAATTTTGGTTATCAAAAGCTTTTTGGGCGTCAAGGAAAACCAACGCAGCCTGTTTCTCCGGGTGCGATTCATAGTATTCTAAAGTATTAAGTACTGTTCTCATATTGTTTTTTATTTGGCATCCCGGCAGAAATCCATTTTGGTCTGGGTGTATATATGTATTTAATACTAATTTAATTCTTTCGGCCAGAATTGCTGCAAATATTTTGTAGTCGGTGTTCAGTAATGAGATAGGTGTCAGGTTTCGAGGTCGTCTCAAATAAATTGTGTTTCAAACAAAGTCTTTGAAGAAAAACTCCTATTTATTAAGCACGACATTCTAGATCTGACTCCATCGAAGCCAACACTGACTTCCAGACCCAAAACCCTCCCTTTCCGTTTCCCACTCCCCTGCACTCATTGGCCATCTTCCAAGTCATTCTACCCCTTTCTACTGCTCCAGCTCAAGGAATTTCCCCCCTCCCATCCCATCTCCTAGGGGATATTATCTCCAGGGAAAATAAGTAGGTGAAAAGTCAAATGTCCCTTTCCAGACGCCTCCGCTTCGCCTTCTTATGTCAGCACTAGAGTAAATGCAGCTTGAAGTGCTGACATCCGGCCCCTCCCCCTTCATTTTTCCAGGGTGGCCTGTGTAAGACAAACAACAAGTTAAGTACCGTTACCCCATCCGGGTGTGTGTGTCCCCTCCCCTCCCACCTTGCCCGGGTGATCTGCATGGAACTTGGCTATAAGGCGGTCAGCTTGGATGTTTCTGCTTTTCACCCAGGAAGCCTCTGACAAGGGGTAACCCTTCCACTTGATTACGTATTGGAGGTGACCCCTGTGCCACCTCGAATCGAGAATTCGCTGTACCTCATAGTGAGTGTGGCCCCCAATGACCAGGGGCCCGGGGGGGTCACGTGGCACCGGCCTTAAAGTTGACCCCACCATAGGTTTCAGGAGGCTACTATGGAAAACGGGGAGTATCCTCCCTAGTAGTCGGGGCAGCTGCAGTTGTACTGTAACCAGGTTGATTACTTTTACTATAGGGAATGGTCCTATAAATTTTGGGCCCAGTTTCCTGCTCGGGAGTCTGAGTCTCAAATACTTGGTGGAGAGGTAGACCTTCTCTCCCACTCGGAATGGTCTTTGGGGAGTTCGGTGCTTATCTGCTTGTTTCTTATAGGATTGTGCCACCTTGGCTAATGCCTTCTTGACATTCTCCCAGGTTTCTTTCAACATTTCCATCCAATCGGTCAAACTGACTGAGGAAGGGGACTCCCTTGGGTACTCTGGCATGGGGACGAAATCCATCCCACTCACTACCTTAAATGGGCTTAGTCCTGTGCTACTGTGGACAGCATTATTATACGCGACCTCCGCAAAAGATAGGAGGTCCGCCCAATTAGACTGTTGGTAGTCGACGTAGCACCTCAGGTATTGCTCTATCATGGCATTCAGTCTCTCCGCCCCCCCATTGGTGCTCGGGTGAAACGCTGAGCTGAGGCCTTGGGATGACCCTACGGACCATAGGAATTCCCTCCAGAATTTTGCTGTGAACTGGACACCTCGATCGGAGATGATTCTTCTGGGTACTCCATGCAGGCGGTAGATGTGTTTCAGGAACAGTTTGGACAACTGGCGGGCTGAGGGTAGCCCGCTGCAGGGTATGAAATGTGCCTGTTTGGAGAATAAGTCTATTACAGTCCAGATCACTGTGTTTCCACCACTCCTCGGCAGTTCTACTATGAAGTCCATTGCAATCTCCTCCCATGGCCTTGTCGGTTCAGCTACTGGCTGCAGCAGCCCGGGAGGTCTTCCTGGTCGTTTTTTCATTGTGGCACAGATGGTACAACTTTTTACATAACTGTCTATGTCTTTTCTCATGTGGGGCCACCAAAACTGTCTTCGTACTAAGTGCAGAGTCTTTAGGAAGCCGAAATGCCCCACTGGTTTAACGTTGTGGCTCCTCTTGAGGACCAGGGTGTGTAGAGTCTCTGGGACAGAGTTTTGTCCCCTTCCATGCTAGGTCATCCCTTTTTGTCAAGAGATGTTGATTGTCTCGGAACCAGGGGTCCGCCAATGTCTCCGTTTTGAGTCTTGTCGTTAAGTCACTTGCTAATTGGCCATGCTGGTCGCGATGTTGCCGTCTGGTGACTACTTGACCTACTCCTTGGGCAGAGGGGATGATGGCATTCACTACCTGCTCCCGCTCAGTGTTGTATTGGGGCATTCGGGAGAGGGCATTGGCCAGAAAGTTTTCCCCCCTGGGATGTGCTTCAGCTCGAAGTTGAAACGATTGAAGTATTGGGCCCACCGGACTTGCCTGGGCGACAACTTCCGTAGAGTCCTGAGGGCCTCCAGATTCTTATGGTCAGTCCAAACTTTGAATGGTCTCTGGCCTCCTTCTAGCAGGTGTCGCCAGGTCAACAGCGCCCATCTCACTGCGAATGCTTCCTTTTCCCATGCTGCCCATCGTCTTTCTGCATCGGTGAGTTTGTGGGATGTGTAGGCACAAGGTTGTAGATTCCCTTGGCTGTTCTTTTGGAGTAGCACAGCCCCCACTGCCACATCGCTGGCATCTGCTTTAGATGATGAAGGGTTGTTCGGGGTCAGGATGCTTTAAGACCGGTTCTTTTGCAAACATTTCTTTTAGTGTTTCGAATGCCTGTTGGCAGGCCGGGTCCCACTGTAGAGGTTGTCCTGGCCAGGGTTTTGTTGCTGGACTCCCTGTTTTTAGCAGGTCCATCAGAGGTTTGGCAATTCTTGCAAAAGAGGGAATGAATTGTCTGTAGAAGTTCACGAACCCCAGGAAGCTTTGCAGTTGTCTGCGGGTGCGAGGGGGTTGACAGTTTAGGACTGATTGTACTTTGGCTGGGTCCATATCTATCCCCTTGTTTGACACTCGGTAGCCTAAGTAGTCTAGCCATGACTGGTGGAACTCGCATTTTGATAGCTTGACATATAAGTTCGCCCCCAGCAGTTTCTCCAGCACTTGGCAGATGAGGGGTATGTGTTCATCTATGGTTTCCGTGTAAATGAGAATGTCATCTAGGTAGACAAGGACCCCCTTATAGAGGTGCTCATGTAGAACCTCATTTATCAATTGCATGAACACCGCCGAAGCTCCCTGCAGTCCAAATGGCATCACCTTAAATTGGAAACTCCCTAGGGGGCAGTTGAATGCTGTTTTCCACTCATCTCCTTCCCTGATGCGTATCCGGTAGTAGGCTTCACGGAGGTCTAGTTTGGTGAAAACTTTCCCTTTGGCCAGGTGGGCTAGCATGTCTTTCATGAGGGGAAGGGGATATAAGTTGTGTACGCAGACAGTGTTGATAACTCTAAAATCAACCACCAGATGAATAGAGCCGTCTTTCTTCTCTTTGAAGAGGACCGGTGCCACAACCCGTGGTTTGGCTGGCTCAATGAAACCCCTTTGTAGGTTCTTGTCTATGTAGTTCCGCATTTCTTGCATTTCACGGGGCGTCATGGCATAGAATTTAGGTTTAGGTAGTTTCACCCCAGGGATGATCTCGATGGCGCAATCGGCCTCGCAGTGGGGGGGCAGAACGTCACACTCGGCCTCGCTAAACACCTCTGCAAGGTCTTGGTACTCCTCTGGGATTTGTTCTGTCTCATGGGAGCTGTCGGATGCGGCCGCCAGTTGCTCTGGTGTACCCTTAGGGAGGGACCCTTGTGTCGGTGGCATCTTCCCTTGCTGTGGCGGGAGGGATTGGGGCCCCTGCGTGGGGGGCATCTCGCCTGGTTGGAGTGGCAGCGGTTGGGGGCCCTTTGCTATCCTCAGCCTGCGGGTTCCCTCTTGCCACCAGATGATGGGGCCCCATTTGTCTAGCCAAGAGAGTCCCAGTATGACTGGATCTGTCATTTTCGGGGCTATTATGAACCGAATCGTTTCCCAGTGATCTGCTAGCTCCAGCTTCACTGGTTCGGTCAGGTGTCTGGCGTAAGTTCCCCCCACTAGAGATCCATCAAATTGTTCAAATCGGATTGGGTGGTTGAGCTTTTTGACTCAGATCCCCAATTTTAGGACTGTGGGTAGGTTAATCAGGCACCTCGTGCAGCCCGAATCTATTAGGGCTTGGAAAGTCCCTTGGGTCCCTGTTTTTGGGGCCGTTAGGTGTATAGGGAAGAGAAAAGGGTGGATGGGTCCACTCACCATTGGGTCGTCTTCACCCTCATCCTCGCTGTCATACGATTCGGGGGATTGATTTCCATCATCTGGGATCCCCCTTGTTTCGGTTAGGTGGGCGAAGACCTCTGGACCCTGGGGGATTTTCCGTGGCGCATTGGTGGTGTGCTTGGGCCCTCGTTCCGGTCGTGCCTTGGGCGGTGGGTCTGACCTCGGCCTCGGGGTTCCACACGCTGCTGCCAGGTGACCAATCCCCCCCACACCTGTAGCACCTCAGCGGGCTCCGTGGGGTGACTGGCCTCTGGGTAGGCTATGGTGCTGTGGTTTCTCGTCTACTGGGTGGTCCCTGGTCCGGTTGGCCTCTCTGCTTTCCATCTGGTTGCTTTGACATGTCGTTGGCCTGCAACCCTCTGTCAACTTTTATCGCTACTTGGAACCATTCGGAGAGTCGGTTCGGGATGTCCCGATAAGCGGTCACTTGGGCGATTCGCTTGTCTAGGCTTGTTCTAAAGAAATACACCAGTAGTCGCTCAGGTAAGGGAGGTAAGGTCCCAATGACTCTCCTGAATTCACGGATATGCTCTCTGATGGGCCTCCCCTTCTGCATTAGGTTCCTGAGCTCGTCCTCCATATAGGGGTCCTCCTCTGCCTCCTCGAACCGGGCTCATAGTAGTTGTAAGAACCCATCTGCGTCTTGCAGTTGGGGGGCCCTGTTCTTGTAGAGGGCTGCTGACCACCTCCTTGCTTCTCCCTCCAACCCTTCTGAAATGGCACTCACTAGGGCTCTGGGAAATGGGTAGAGGTGTCCATAGCGCTCGATGTAGATCACAGCTGTGTCAAGGAATTGTGCTAGCTGGTCTGGATTGCCATCGAACTTCCCTCTGAAAGGGGGTGGGTCCTCCCTCGCTGCCCTCTCCTCCCACTGTGGGACTCTGTAAGCCTGCCCTGGGTGCCGCTGGTCCTCTTCCTCATCTCTCCTTCTAGGGTAGGGAGGTGATGTCCTATCTAGGCTGCTCTGCTTGCTGTGTAAGGGGGGAACTTTGGGCTTCCTCTCCTTCTGCTATGGGAGGGGGGAGGGCTATGCTTCAGTCTACGGCCTCTCGGTTCAGCAGACCAAACTGTCTCCCCCTTCTACTTTGGCCTGCACGATGGCCCCTCCTCCCGAATGATGGCACGGTCAAATTTCTCCTTCAATTTGTCTATGGGGCTCTCAAGTGGCTTCCCTGAAGCTTTTTGGTGCCTGGCCTGCTGCCAGTCCCATAGCCAGTCTGCCCTCCTCAATTCACTCAGGGGTTTCCCCTTCCCTTGCGCGTTCGGGAAGGGAAACTCAGCCTCTGCGGATTTTGGCAAAGCCCACCAATACTCATCTTTTTTTTCCTTGGTTTGTGGCACGATCGTCTGACCTTGGCTGTCTTGCAGCTTCGCTGGAGGAGGGAGGGGTTTAGGCTCCGTAGCATCCAAACTGGCTGGGATCAAGATTGGCTCTTTTCCAGTTGCCTGAATTAAACTCTCTTCGGATAGTTTGCTTTCCGCCATGACGTCCAGACTTCTTCTCCACTCACTCCATACATCTGGCAGGGAGCTGGAGATCTGGAGGTCAGCCAGTTTGGCTTGGAAAGGAGTGTTGGCTTTCTGTCAGGTTTCGAGGTCGTCTCAAATAAATTGCATTTCAAACAAAGTCTTTGAAGAAAAACTCCTATTTATTAAGCACGACATTCTAGATCTGACTCCATCGAAGCCAACACTGACTTCCAGACCCAAAACCCTCCCTTTCTGTTCCACACTCCCCTGCACTCATTGGCAATCTTCCAAGTCATTCTACCCCTTTCTACTGCTCCAGCTCAAGGAATTTCCCCCCTCCCATCCCATCTCCTAGGGCAGTGGGTCTCAACCTTCCTAATGCCGCGACCCTTTAATACAGTTCCTCATGTTGTGGTGACCCTCAACCATAAAATTATTCCTAAAACCATTGAAAATATGTGTTTTCCGATGGTCTTAGGTGACCCCTGTGAAAGGGTCATTCAACCCCCAAAGGGGTCCCGACCCACAGGTTGAGAACCACTGTCCTAGGGGATATTATCTCCAGGGAAAATAAGTAGGTGAAAAGTCAAACGTCCCTTTCCAGACGCCTCCGCTTCTCCTTCTTATGTCAGCACTAGAGTAAATGCAGCTTGAAGTGCTGACATCAGGTCTGTAATTTTGAATTTGCTGGGGATCTGTATCTTCTTTTGGGATAATAGTAATTATCGCTTCTGTCCATGTTTTTGGAATTTTGGCTTTCTCCATGGCTTCATTGTATAACCACAACATATTTTCTCCCAGTGCTTCTTGCATTGTTTTATATACTTCTACCGGTAGCCCATCGGGTCCCGGTGTTTTGTTATTTTTTTGCTTTTTCAGTACTTTGTCTAATTCTAATTTAGTTATTGGCCTATTGAGAATTTCTCTTTGGTCTTCTGTAATTTTTGGGATTTCAGATTTTTCTATGTATTGTTTTATCTTTTCTTCCTCTATTTCTTCTTGTTTATATAAGTTGGAATAAAATTTCTTAATAATTTCTTTTTTGGCCTCTCTGTTATGTTGGATTTCCCCTTTGTCGTCTCTCAATTGGTGTATCATTCTTTTATTCCTTTCTTTCTTCAATTTATAGGCTAACCATCTGCCTGTTTTATTTGCATATTCAAAATAGTTTTGTTTCGCCATTTTTATTTTTTGGGCTAATTCCTTTTGGTTTATCAAATTCAGTTTATGCTTAATTATGTTCCATTCTTCTTTTATTATTTTATCCTGGGGTTCTTTCTGCAATTTTTGTTCTATTTGTTTTAGGTCTTTCTCTAATTTATCTAATTGTTGTTTCTTCTCTTTATTTTTCTTTCTCGTATATGCTATTACTAGGCCCCTTATATATGCTTTTAGGGTATCCCATGTATTTTGTAAGGAGGTTTCCTCCATTTTATTTATCTGAAAGAATATTTTTATTTCTTTTTCTAACATCAAATTAAACTCTTTTTCTTTACATATTCTTTGATTCATCATCCATCTCTTACGCCTTCTTTCCCCTTTCCAGTTTATAAATAGTGGATTATGATCTGCCCATTGGTTTATGCCTATCTCAATTTTTTCCACTGCTGTTTTGATATTTGTGGTCATCCAGGCCATGTTCAGTCTTGACCATGAATTATGCGGATGAGAGTAAAAGGTATATTGGGCCTCACCTTCATGTGTTTCCCTCCATACATCTGTCAAATTTAATTCTTCAGCCATGTTAAAAAATTTTTTTGGAAGTATTTCCTTTTTCTTTTGGGGTTTGTTTTTTTTTTTTTGGTCAGTTTTATAGTCCTTATTTGCATTTACTATTGCATTATAATCCCCTATTAAACAAATATCTTCATATTCTAATTCTGCTAATTTTTTATGTAGGTCTTTAAAAAATTCCTGTAATTTTTGATTAGGTGCATAAATCACTACAATTAACATTTTCCCCTTTCCTATTCCTAATTCTACCATCACCACTCTGCCTTCCTCATCAGTATAAACTAATTTAGATTGTATTTTTTCTTTTATGTAAATCACTACTCCTTTTTTCTTTTTTTGGGCCAGGGATGTATATAATCTTCCTAATTTGGGGTTTTCTAGAATTTTCTGATGTTCCTTTTGGATGTGTACTTCTTGCAGACATATCAGATCTGCTTCTAATTTTCGTAATTTTGTGAATATTTGATTCCTTTTCTTTGGGGCATTCAATCCATTAATATTTACCAAAAAGAGTTTAATTGGTTCGTCCATTGCCTATTGTATCTGTCTTTTTGTGTATCTTGTTTCCATCCGTGTCTTTGCCTTTGCACCTTCTTTCTCCTCTCTTTCTTTTTCTTCCCTCTGTCTTATTTCTTTTTCTTGGTTTGTTTCTATTTGCTCTTCTTCTTGACTTCTGCTATCTGTTTCCTCCTTACTTTCCTGCTCTTCCTCCAGCCTAAAGTGTGTGCTATGAAATTCTCTTGCTTTCTCTAGGGTGTCTATTTTGTATTTTTTATCTTCCCACGTAATTAAGATCCCCTCTATTGGCAACCATCTGTACATTATCTTATACTTGATCAGTAATGATGTTAGAAACTGATATTTTTGCCATAGATTTCTTATTCTTCGGGGTATCTGTTTTAGGATTATAATTTCTTTATCATTATAGGTCACTGTTTCTTCTCTAGATTTCTTGTAGACTTCATCCCGAATAAGTCTTTTTGAAAATTTAACGTGGACTTCTCTCGCCAGTCTATGCCTCCTTATATAATTTGTTTGTACATGATAGGTTTCCTCCAATTGTCCTTTTATTTCCTTTTGATCTTTTTGAGTCATTCCCGAGATAATCTCCACCATTTTTCCTTCTAAGTCCTCATTTTTTTCTTCTGGTACGTTTTGAAAGCGCAGAAAATATGAGGCCTTTTCCATTTCGAGCATAGCTAAAGAATCTGACATTTCTTTATTTAGTTGTAAAGTTTTTTGTTCCATTGCTTCTACTTTTAATTCTACATGGTCTATTTTCGTTTCCGCTTTCCTAATCCTCTGTTCGTTTTCTGCTATTGAGTGTTGAATACCCCCAATTTTTTCATTCATGGTCTTAATATCCTCCTTAACTTCTCCTATTTCATTTCTAATCTCTGTGTGGAACGTTCTCATTTCTTCCTGATTTTCGGCTATTTTTTCTTGTGTTCTGAGCAGTGATTCCTGAATCTTTTGAAACATGTCCTGTATTACATTTGGTGCCATTTCCAATTTTTCTTTTTCCTTCCCTATCATGCTATCTATTGTTTTTTGTTGTAGAGGGGAGGGAGTCATTACTATCGTATTTGTTGTAGGTTTTTTCCCTGTTTTTGTCATGGTAGATGTTGTAGACATTTTCAATATTTGTGTAAAGCTTTCCAACCTTAACATCAATTTTTAGGTTATTCCTTGATATCTCTTTTTTCCTCCACACGCCACTTATACCCCACACACCTTATTTATATTATATTATATTCCCAATTACCCCACTTAAACAATTAATTCCTACTCACAATACAAATCAATTTACTTATATTTATTTCATCAATCACAATTTTTAGTTTTCTTAATTTTCTAGTTACCAATCTATTCAATCACTTCATTTATCAGTCAATCTGTCTCAAAAAATAAATATAATCAACTCATTTACTATTTCATATTAAAATTCCAGTCATTCACTCTAACAATAATTTTTTATCTTTCTTTTACCACCACTTATAATTTCAGAGTGCAATTTATATTTATAAATATATTATTACTTGTATATAATGCTTTTAAATGTTAAACGTATTAACTATTTAAATATTAGTTCTGTCCTTTTTTTTTCCTCCAAGATAATTCAAAATTAATAGTTCACTTCCCTCTTAGATTAGTTTTTATTCCTTTGTTCCTTTACTCTTCTTCTTCTTTTACCTCTCTTCTTCAGTTCTTTTACAGTTATTAAATCGCGGTCTATGTCCATCTCAGTCACTTTTGCTCGCCCCGATATTTCACTCTCTGCATTCAGTTTCCAAGTCTTTTTAGATTTAAATTATTTTTATCCAGTTTATTATAAATCCAAAGTCCAAAAAAGTCTTCTATGCTCACAAAGTCCGCCGCCTATTCCTTCCACTCAAAATCCGGTATTTCAGTCTCTGCGTTCAATTTTCAAATCTTTTTAAGATTAGATCAATTATAAATCCAGAGTTCAAACAAATTGTCTATGCTCACAAATTCCACCAGCTGCTCCTTCCACTCGCATGTAAAAATCCGCTCTCATTCCACTTCCTTCGTCTTCTTCAAGCGCTCTTTCTCCTTCTCTTATGTTTGCTTAGTCATTCAATGGGTTCCTCCACTTCCGCGCTGTTATTTCCCCATTTTCTTTTCCTCTTGTACCGCCGCTGTTGTAACTTCAGTTATCCTCCTCTACTTCGATCGCGCGTCTCCTGCTTACCGCCTTTGTTGTAGGTGATCTTTCTTACAGTCACTCGAAATTGCTTCTACTCCTTGCTTCAATCTAGATGGGCATCATCACTCCTGTCCGCCGAAAAAGCCGACTTCTTCTCCACCAATTTAAGGGGTTGATCGCTCATCCTCCCTGACAACAGCGCAACACCAGGGGGCTTCGCGAATTCCCCTTTCGGTTCCCGATCCCTCCGAGTTCAGGAATGCCCTTAAAGAGCAACTAATGAAGAAATTTGGGTTTCAGAAATGGAGCCTCCGTTTCCTCGCCCTTTCGTGATGATGTCACCGCCGGAAGTCTGTAGTGTGAACTGCATTATTATAGGCCACTTCTGCAAAAGGCAATAGCTCGGTCCAGTTGTCCTGCTGATAGTTAATAAAACAATGCAGGTACTGTTCCAGAACTGAGTTTGTTCATTCCGTGGCCCCGTTCGTTTGTGGATGATGACTAGAACTAAGTCCCTGTTCGGGTCTGAGTAGGTCCAAAAAGGCTTTACAGAACTTGGATGTGAATTGGAGCCCTCTGTCCAAAATAATATGTTGTGGGGCCCCATGCAAGCGGTATATGTGGACCAAAAACAGCTTAGCCAAGGCTTTGGCCATAAGGAACTTTTGGCATGGGATGAAGTGAACCTGCTTTGAGAAAAGGTCTGTGATAACCCAAATGACTGTGTTTCCAGAACTCTTGGGCAATTCTACAAAAATCCATGGAAACCTCTCTCCACAGTGCTGAAGGGTCGGCCACCGTCTGCAGTAGACCAGGGTTTTTCCCCTGCCTGTGTTTAGTGGCAGCACAAATGGAGCAGCTTGCTACATAGCTTTCTGTTCTGACCTAGGCTTCCTTAGAAAGTAAACAGCACAAACTTAGTCCCAGCAAACCTCTTTAATTCATATGGCTGTAAATTACTTTCATTTACAGTCCGCAAGGCTTGATAAACAGTCTTTCAGAGGAAGGTTATCAACACCCACCTATCTCACATGGAACGCTGCCAAAGAGCTAATTTCCAGATGCAGGGCAAGGCCAAACTTGGCACAGAGTCACAAACAGAATTTTCAAATCTTGAATCGGCCAGATTGCTTCCTGCAAAAGTTCACATCCCATTCGCTTCTCTTTTATGTCTTATGGGAGGGGCCAATCATCTCCAAGCCTTACTCCCAAGTTGACCCTGTTTCCTTAATTGTTCCTGTCTCCTGGAAGCTCTGCACATGCGCACACTGGGAACAGGCGCACGCTGTTCTTCTGCCTCGCTGATGTCAGACTCCAGAGACTCCAGAGGCAGCAAAGAACTACCAGATGGCCTTGGCCCCCTCTCTGCCTCTGACTCAGAACCATCGTCTGAGCCTTCCCCAGACTCCAGGACTGGCCCACATTCCTCCTCAACCTCCTCACAACACTTTCTATGTCCTTTTTTAATGAGGGTCACCAGAATTGCTGTTTCAGTAAATGTAACGTTTTTACAAAACCAAAGTGACCAGCTAATTTGGAGTTGTGACAAGCTTGCATAGCTTTCAGCCTTTCCCTAGCTGGGACATACAGCTTATTTCCCACCCAAGCTAACCCATCTTTTATTATGCAAGTATGTCTATGGGCACTAAACCACTCATCTGTTTCCAAGGCCTTTTGAATTCTGTGGTGGTGGCATTGTCTAAGGTAGAGGGGTCGTTCTTTGTCTGAGAGCATGTGACAACTTTAGCTGCTAATTGGGAGGCTGGGAGCATGGGTTTAGTTACTTCCTCCTTGACACTGTTGTATTGCGATAATCTGGACAAGGCATCTGCCAAAAAGTTTTTCCCTCACGGTAAATCCTTCAAAGTGAAATTAAAGCATTGGAAGTACTGTGCCCATTGGACCTGTTTTGGGGACATTTTTTTTTTTAATTTGATTTATATGCCGCCCTTCTCTGGAGACTCATCTTACAATGCACTAAGCAATAGCCTTCATCCTTTTTGTATATTTATACAAAGTCAGTTTATTGCCCCCACAACTGGGTCCCCATTTTCCATGGGGTTTTGAGTGCTTCCAAGTTCTTGTGGTCAGTCCATACTTGGAAAGGTATTTTGCTTCCTTCTAAGAAGTGTCTCCAAGTTAGGAGTGCCCACCTGACTGCAAAAGCCTCTTTTTCCCATATTGCCCATCTCTGTTCGGTTTCAGTTAATTTCCTAGAGGTGTATGCACATGGTTGTAATTTGCCTTCTTCATTCTCTTGGAGTAAAACTGCACCGACTGCCACATCACTGGCATCAGTCTGGATTACAAATGGTTTCTCTGGGTCTGGGTGTTTTAACAGGTTTGGCCGAAAAGAGTCTTTTTTTTTGTATATATTTTTTATTTTATTTTTAAATATACATCAACATCAAAACATGAACAGTGTGGCATCTGGGTGTTGTTTATTTTGATACAAATAACAAGAATGATGTTAATAATATTTGTTACATTAGTCATATGTAATCCTAGTGTTAATATACATGTTTATATTAAGATATAATTCTTCCTTATTTAGTTGTTCAGTGTTTCAATGTGCCATTCTAATGCCAATCGCAATATTATTTGAGCATAGATAGTAATGCCATCTTTCAACCTCTAATCTTTCCATCTAGTTATTGCTTTTATTCTATTATATAAAAATGTGTATACTAATATTCCCCCTATTTCTTATTTCTATCTCTAGCTTTTAGTCAGGCCACCATTACTAGTCCTAGTGTTGATACACGTGTTTGTATTGAGATATAATCCTTCACTATTTAGTTGTTTAATGTTTCAATGCACCATTCTAATGCCAATCGCCATATTATTTAAACATACATAATAATACCATCTTTCAACCTCTAATCTTTCCATTTAGCTATTGCTTTTATTCTATTATATAAAAGTGTGTATTCTTATTTCTACCTCTATTCTAGCTTTTAGTCAGACCACCATTATATTAAAAGGCATTTCCTTTCTATCCATCATGTCTTGCCCATTTTAATACTTCAATTCTTATTTGTTTTTTGGCTTGCCTCCCATACTCCTCTCTTGGATCTTTGTCTCTATCTACACCTACATCTTTACTATTCAGTCTAAATATTTCTCCCATCTCTACCAACTTATGCTGCCAGGCCTCCAGAGTGTCTGCCCGAGCCCCTATTTCCCTTTCGAAAGTATTTTCCTGCTTATCCAAATCCATTTTTAAATCTCTTAAAATACTTTTCCCTTGATTTGTTTCATCAGTCATTATTATCTTTATTGTCTTCTCCTTCTTGTCTTCTTGCTTTATTTGCTGATTTGTCTGTTCTATCTTTTCCTCCATTCTTTCTGTTGTCTCCTCCCTTTCCTGGACATTTTGATCTTTATTCATTGTCCCTTGTAGAATATTTTCTATTTTCCCATCTATGCCATGCATTAGGTTCTTTATCTCCCTGTGGTTCTTTGTCACAATGTCATTAATGCTTTGGAACATCAACATCATTTCTTTTAAAGTTTCACTCATTTCTCACTGGTGGAGCATCTCGGCTTATTTTAGAATAGAATTCTTTATTGGCCAAGTGTGATTGGACACACAAGGAATTTGTCTTGCTGCATACGCTTTCGGTGTACATAAAAGAAAAGATACATTCGTCAAGAATCATAAGGTACAACACTTAATGATAGTCATAGGGAAACAGTCAATATAAATCTTAAGGATACCAGCTGACAGCGAAACCTGACACCAGCAACAAGGTTACAGTCATACAGTCATAAGTGGGAGGAGATGGGTGATAGGAACGATGAGAAGATTAATAATAGTGCAGACTCGTGCAGTATACAGGTCCTCAATGGAAGGCAGGTTGGTAGTAATTGTTTTTTCTGCAGTTCTAATTATCCTCTGAAGTCTGTGTCTGTCTTGTTTGGTTGCAGAGCCAAACCAGACAGTTATGGAGGTGCAGTTTGGTTAGAACCTTTACTGATTCTTCTTTTGTTGCTTGCCATATTATTTTTGTGAGGGATCTCACAAAGAATGATGGTTCGTTGAGGGCGCTTCCAAGAAAAGGTCAGCACGCAAGGATGCAATCAAATTAAGTCTTTATTTAGAAGTAAAAGTAGAGTAAAATAAGTTCCCAGGCATGGAGGCATCCATGCCTGGATTGAGCCCATGGGTCAGTCCCATAGGAGAGTAGAACAAGAGCAGGGAAAAAGGGAAAAGGAGAAGCAGGGAGCAGCCCCTGTGCAGGGGTTCTTATAGGAGCCCCTGGCCCCTCCCTTACAAGGTGTGTGAGGGGGCCAGAGGGCCATTAACTTTCCCCAATGGGGCTGCAGGGGCTGGAGCCCCTCGACCCACCAGTGGGATCAAAGGTGCCTCTTTGCCCCCATCTGGTGGCCTTTGAGGAGACTGCCATGGCTGGCACAAAACACCTAACAATTTTAGATAAAAGCCTTTCAGAGGCTTTTTTTCTGAAGCTTTGTTTCTGAGGCTTTTTTTCTGAAGCTTCTTTCAAAGGCTTCTTTCAGCCTCTGAAATCTCCATTTGCGAGGCTAGGCAGGGCTACATTCGGAGTATAAGATGCACCCAGATTTTCACCCTCTTTTTTTGGGGGGGAAAGTGCATCTTATACTCCAAAAAATACGGTAGGTCTTTGAAGATTCAAGATGTTGTAGGATGTAGTGCAGAGCCATATTAACAGCATCATCTGTTGATCTATTTGCTCGGTATGCAAATTGCAGGGGGTCTAACAGCGGATCCGTGATGGTTTTCAAGTGAGACAGCACTAGCCTTTCAAAGGTTTTCATAACTACAGATGTTAGAGCAACTGGTCTGTAGTCATTCAGTTCCTTGATGGTGGGCTTCTTCGGCACTGGGATGATAGTAGAGTGTTTGAAACAAGAAGGAACATAGCACATCTCTAGCAATTTATTGAAGATACGGGTGAAGATGCAGGCCAATTGGTCAGCACAGACTTTTAAGCAAGAAGGAGTTATCTTGTCCCACTCTTGCTCAATAGTCCAAAAACCATATATTCAGACCTAATGTTGCTCCTCAGAGAGTACAATAATCATAGTTCTTTATATCCCAGGATTATTCAATCAGTTCCATTTAGGTAGTCCAGGAAGCTTTCCAAATATCTCCTTCAGTCCACTCTATAAATTTAGTCATATATCTTAACATTCAAGAGTCACTTTACTTAGATATCTTCCTTGCTCTCGCAGTTGAACCTCCAGTAATCATAAAGTAGATAAATATAGAACAGTAGCTATCACCACCAAGCGAAGAGAGAGTAATTAGTAAAATCATGGAATGTGCAGAAATGGACAGACCCACAAAGGAACTTCAAGATAAAGAGGAACATGACTATTATCTAGTATGGGATAAATGGTACACTTGGTTGGAAGATAGGAAAAGGAAAAAACAGGACTAGGAGGCAACCAGTGGAACCCAAGATAGATATAGAAACACAAATTACTTAATGTAGGCCAACAGTGATTTAAAAAAAGTTTAGACACAATGAGAAAGACCTAATCAGGGAGGAGTAAAAATACAAATGAGAAATATATAACAGATTACAGTTGTGATAACTTTGATAAGATATATACCTGACTTTTTGTTTATATGTTTTGTATGTCTTGTTATTACTTGTTTTGTTTTGTCTGTATTTTTAAATAAATAAAAAAACCTTTAAAAAAAAAAGAACAGTAGCTATCACCACAGTCCTCCAGATAAATGTTGTTTATTTCTCTTATCAGAAATTTTCCCAGACTTGTAGGAGTATGGTATATTTTCCATTCATCAGTAGGTGGCACCCTCAGCTTAGGTTTCAGTGTTGTCTCAAATCTGACAAGTATTTAATCCAATTTTAATTTGATTTCTGGAAGCAAAGTCAGTTATTTAAGTAGATAGTTCCAGCATTTTAAAATGCCTTTCCAAAACAGTGCCTACCCAGTTTAAAAGTCCAATTTTCTATGTTTTAAAAGTTTTTTACTTTTCTCCCCTTAGTTTCTTTCTTTCAGGTCTGGGATTTTTCTCTAAGTAATTGTTTGCCGCTTTAACAGATAGTTCTAAGAGTCTCTTTTCCTGGATTATTTTTTCCTTTTAGGGTTAGGTTCTAGGTAAAAAAAAAAATCTTACCCAGTTCCAATCACTGTTCATTTACACCGCTCCTGCACTTTCTTTGTTGCCTCAGTTGTCCCAGCTTCACAGCAGCCATGATGGCTCCCTCTTCTCCTCGTCATGGATGAGAGGGAAGAAAGCCCTTGGTCAAGCGGAAAAGTTGCGACTCTCCACAACCTGCAGGACGCCCCTCATCTCTTCACAGCCCATACAGGGTGGCTTTAGCTCCTTTTGGAGCCCTCCAAAGGGGAGAACTTGGCGTGGGAGCACAGAGACCTGCTCCTCACGTCCGATCTCATGGCAACATCAGCTGGAAGTCCTAGTCTTTTCAGTTTCTCAAATGCCGCTTGGCAGTCCATAGTCCACTTCAGTGGTTGGCTAGGTTTCAGTTTATCTACCCCCTTGGTTTTTAACAGATTTGTAATCGGCAACACTATTTGGGCAAAAGAGGGGATAAACTGCCGATAAAAGTTAGCAAACCCCAGGAAGCTCTGCAATTGCAGGGGGGTTTCCCACTCAAGGACTGCTCTGACTTTTGCAGGGTCCATTTCCACCCCCTGGTGAGAGATTCAATACCCTAGGTAATCTATTTTATCTTGGTGAAATTCACATTTGGAGAGTTTGGCAAACAACTTAGCTGTCCTTAGTTTCTTCAAGACCTCCCACACCAATTTAACATGTTGAGTCAGTTTCAGTATAAATCAATATATCATCAAGATAAACCAAAACTCCCTTATACAAGTGCTCATGCAGCAACTCATTAATTAGCTGCATGAAACCAGCGGGAGCCCCTTGGAGCCCAAATGGCAAAAGCTTGAACTGAAAACATCCCAATGGACAATTAAACGCTGTTTTCCATTCATCCCCCTCCCAGATCCGGTAATAAGCCTCCCTTAAGTCTAGTTTGGAAAAAAATCTCCCCTTCGTACATGGGCCAGCATGTCCTTCATTAAGGGTAGGGGATAGAGATTTTCCTTGCAAATATCATTTAAATTTCTATAATCCACACATAAGCTTAATGAGCCATCCTTCTTCTCCCGGAACAGGACTGGGGTGGCCACCTTGGGTCTCGCCGGTTCAATGAACCCACACTCAATGTTTTTGCCTATAAATTGCTGCAGTTCATCCAGTTCCTGGGGAGTCATAGCGTAAAGTTTTGGCTTAAGTTGTTTGACCCCTGGTAAAATCTCGATGGCACAGTCTGTAGACCTATGGGGGGGGAAGTTCATCTGAGGCCGCTTCTCTGAAAACATCCATCAAATCTCGGTATTCCCTGGGGACGCCTGGTAGGGGTCCATTCACTGCAGTCACAGCTACCTCCTCAGTCTGCGGTGTTCCAGTCTGGTGGGGTTCCTCACTCCGGATTAATTCATTATTAGGGAATTGGATGGTCCCCTCCATCTAGTCCACCCTTGGGTTCCACTTTTTTAACCAGGTCAGTCCCAGAACTAGGGGCCAGTCCATCCCTGGTGTTACAATGAAAGCAATGTGTTAGGATATGGTTTGAGCCTAACAGTTGTCCAGGTAATTTATGTGTACTGTTACTTTAATCTGTAAATGTATTATGTTACTTTAAAGGTTTTCATTGTAATGCTGAGTCATGCTGTAATTAGGTAATGACTGGTTGTGAGAGTATTTAAGCAAGGTATTGTAACGTATTCAGTTTGATGATGAAGCTGCTATGATAAGCTACCATTGAGAGGAGTTATCTGTAATCATCGTTTGATGGATCTGCTACCATCGTGGTTTGTGAACCAGAGTGAGTTTGTTATTCTAACCAACTACTGTTTGTTGGGTAAAAAGATTCTGTAACTACTGGACTGATTTAACTGGCAAAGACTTGGAATTTGTTTAAAGACTATGAGACTGTTTTTCTACTATAAAGTAAGCTTTTGATAAACCAGTTTGCATAACTCTTATTCATCGCTCTCAGCAACGTTTCCTTGTGCATTTACTCTGCTGGTTGGTAACACAACAACAACATCCTTAACATTGGTTATGGGCCCAGAGCCAACCAGAACTAACTAGGATTGTTAATAGCTAAACTGAGAGTTAATGTGAATAGTACAAACTGTGTTTGTGATAAACAATCCAAGTGAAGATGGAACTTGAAC
This sequence comes from Pituophis catenifer annectens, assembly GCF_029215685.1. NCBI lineage: Eukaryota > Metazoa > Chordata > Lepidosauria > Squamata > Colubridae > Pituophis > Pituophis catenifer. Next base: position 107,056,006 of record NW_027256885.1, on the reverse strand, counting down.
AAACAGCAAATTTTTCCATGATAACCCGGCTGTTTGGAACAAACTATGTATCCTGGTCTGCAAAATGTAATCTACTTCTGCGTAGAGAAGGACTGTGGGATATAGTTAATAATCCACCAGATGTAACAGCATGGGATCCTGCTGATGAGGAAGATGTGAAGATATTAGCCAAGTTTAACAGAGACAATGAACGAGCTCTTTGCATTATTGGACTAACACTGGGTGACCAGCAGCTTGTCCATATTCGTGGCGAAGAGTCTGCTGCTAGGTGTTGGACCAAGTTGAAGAGACTATATGTTCGTGACTCTGTGGGTGCTCATATTTATCTCACAAGGAGATTATTTAAACAACATCTTCTTAAAGGTGGAGATATGATGGCTCATTTGGAATCCATGACCAGAATTTTCCAGGAGCTGCATGAAAAGGAACTTGTTTTCTCAGAATTACAACAAGTTTATATAATTCTTTCTTCTTTGGACAATAGTTATGATGACTATGTTTCTTTGTTGGAGGTTTTGTCCAGAGATGAACTGACATTGGCTGGCATAACCGGTAGGTTATTGGAAGAATCCAAAAGAAGACAAGAAAGATTTAAAGTCTTTCGACTATGGAGGCGGAATTCTCATGTTTGTCACTAGTTTGTACTGATCTGATTTATTACAAACAATTAATGATGGATATTGGTTTAAAGATGGATTATCCAATTGTAATACATGAGGACAACCAAGCTGCTATAAAAATGGCAACAAATTTAGCAGTTAAAACTAGATCTAAGTATACTGACATTCGGTATCTGAATGTTCGTCAGTGTATCCAAAGCAACATGGTTAAGTTGGAATATTGTATGTCGGAAGACAATATTGCCAATAATTTTATCAAAGCCCAAGGTGCTATAAAACATAAAACATGTTGCGAAAGCTATGGATTAAGAATCTAGACTGTATATATTGACCTGTCCAAAGGGGAGAATGTTAGGATATGGTTTGAGCCTAACAGTTGTCCAGGTAATATATGTGTACTGTTACTTTAATCTGTAAATGTATTATGTTACTTTAAAGGTTTTCATTGTAATGCTGAGTCATGCTGTAATTAGGTAATGACTGGTTGTGAGAGCATTTAAGCAAGGTATTGTAACGTATTCAGTTTGATGATGAAGCTACTATGATAAGCTACCATTGAGAGGAGTTATCTGTAATCATCGTTTGATGGATCTGCTACCATTGTGGTTTGTGAACCAGAGTGAGTTTGTTATTCTAACCAACTACTGTTTGTTGGGTAAGAAGATTCTGTAACTACTGGACTGATTTAACTGGCAAAGACTTGGAATTTGTTTAAAGACTATGAGACTGTTTTTCTACTATAAAGTAAGCTTTTGATAAACCAGTTTGCATAACTCTTATTCATCGCTCTTAGCAACGTTTCCTTGTGCATTTACTCTGCTGGTTGGTAACACAACAACAATATCCTTAACACAATGGTTTCAAAGTGATTTGCCATCATTAGTTCGAGTGGTTCAGTGACAAACGTGGCCAGGGCACCCCCCGCAATGGACCCATCCAGTTGGCAGAACGAAACTGGGGTTTTTAGTGGCCTTAGTTGAATACCCAGTTCCCCGACCAGAGTCGGGCTTATTAGGCTTCTTGTGCACCCCAAATCAAGTAATGCTTTAAGTCTCACTTTTCTCCCCATTAATGGAATTAACAGTTCTATAGGGGTTGTAAGGGGTTTGACAACCCCACTTGCCAAAAGATCTTCATAGTCGCTCTCTGACTGATTGGGTTCCTCCACCGGAGGGGTCGGAGTTCCTTGCACTGACCCACTTACTACCTCTGCTTGTCTGCTTGAAAGCAGTGGTCTTCTCTGCTTCTCTCTGGAATGCAGTAGTGGCTTTGAGGGTTTCCCTCTGACCTGCTTCTCTCCCTTCCTGGTGGGCATCCTTGCATGGCACTTGGCTATGCGGTGGCCTTCCTTCCTGCAATTGAAGCAGGCGGCTGAGCGCAGTGGGGACAGGAACTTTATATCATGAACTCATTTTACAAGAAAAAAGCTAGCAGAAAATGGACATCGAAGAGTCCATCTGGGTACACAAGTGAAATTGACTATAGCACAGGAGTGATCCGGTAGCGATGGAGGTGGGTGGTTCGGAGAACCGGTAGCAAAAATCCCTGTCCCCCCCCCATGCCCAGCTGAGCTGCACAATCATCAGAGGCTTTTTTTTTACTTTTAAAAGCATTTTTTCTACAACCTCTTTGGCCGAAAAAATGCTTTTAAAAGTAAAAAGAAAAAGACTCTGATGATCGCGTGGCTCAGCTGGGATCCTCAAAGGCTTTTAAAAGCATTTTTTCTACAACCTCTTCAGAGTGAATTGTACTGTCATCAAACGCGTTAACATTGGAAGTGACCATAGAATGAGCTAAAGTGAAGATAGACTGTTGAAAAGAGTGCATGAAAGTGATAAAGACATCATGAAAAACAAAAATAAAGAGTGATAAGCTGTTAGAGGTGAACAGCGATTTTGAGAGTTGTCAAATCGCTTTGCTCTATTGCAAGATTTGGAAGAGATGAACATTATGGACCAAAATGAACAAATAGTCAAAACTTCCTTGAGTCTGCTACATCTATAGCACCATCGGAAAAACACTTGGTACAGTCAAAAATCTCTGATGAAACTATTGATTTAATGAAAAAAAGACTGACAATGAAGATTATCGGAAGTTTCACTAATAAACTGAAGTACATTGAACTTTGAAAGACCATAAGAAAATGTATCCAAGAAGAAACATCAGTTTAACGTGAAGCTTGTGAAAAAGGCAATTGAAGAAAACAAAGGAATTAATAAAGCAAAATGCAAATTTATAAATACAAGAAAGAAGGTTTTTGCATTAAAACGTGAAGATGGTTCTGTGTGTAGAACAAGACAGGAAAAGTTAGAAATAATTGGAAAATTCTATTTAGAGCTATACAAAGATCAAGATGAGGACTCCTTGGAACCAAATTCCCTGTACTGTGGCTGCTCTCAGAACTGTGGTGCTCCTCTGGACTAATAGCAGCCAGGAACTATTGGAGGTGCGTGTTTAGAGCTTTGCTCCTGGACTTGCAGTGATTGGTGGGACTTTTGGGGAAAAGTTGGAGCAATGAAGGGGAGTTAAGCCTTTGTTCCGGTTGTGTTGCTTCCGGTTGGCATCGCAGCGACCCAGTCGGGGGAAATAGCGGGGCTCTAAGGAGCCCCACAAAAACCCCATCTGCCAAGCCGCCGCCGGCAGGTCTACGGACCTACCCTGTCCTGGAGGGACAGGGGGTAAGAGAGGGACCCCTTGGTCGGCCGAGAGGAACAGGCAGGTTCCTTGGGGCCAGAGGATTGCCCTCTGCGTCGGCGGTGGCCGAGTGGCAGCCATGGCAGCTGCCTCGAGGCTGTGACAACTGGGAAAAGTGATGCGCAGGAGGAAGAAGCGAAGAAATAGAGCAAAATGTTTGGAAGCCGGGTGAGTGAGTGATTTAACCCAGGCGGGAACAGCGCTCAAATAATTGATTTTGACAAGAGAGCCCCTAGCCTTAAATAGCGGCTACAGACTGTGGGGGCAAGAAGATTTAGATAAGCTACTTGCAGGAGGAAGAGACCCATTTATGAACTACCTTTATTACTGATTGTTGTGGAATGACTGTTAGTTGGAAGTTATAAAATTTTGAAACCTTTTGATATTGGAATGGATTACCTTTGGAGAGACAAAGAGGGAGGAGGCGATAAGCAGAAACTTTTTGAAGCAACCGGAAAAGCCAAGCGGAGAATTACATATTGGCTAAAATGGAGTCATGTCGTGGAGAAGTGAAAGTTTAAACTTGTGGATTGCTTTCGGTTTAACTCAGACACAATGTATCTTGTTACCTAAACTGGTCTATTTTGAAAACAACCAAGGAGGTCCGACTTTGGGGATTTCTAATCTGTTTATTGGTGGTACTATGGAAGGAAAGAAAGAAGAAATAGGACGGAACAATTTAAACTGATTAAGCAGACGTGGCAATAAAAGTGGAATTAATGTTTCTATGGATAGATCATCACAATTATTGAGAACATTAAATGATGTACAGCCAAAGGAGCAAACAGAGTTCAGAAGTGGCTACAGCACAATGGATCACATCCAGGTTGTTCAGCAAGTCATGGAAAGGCACAAGTATACCATGCCTCTGTGCATGGCTTTCATTGACTATGGAAAGGCGCTTGACTCAGTATTCCAGCAAGCAATAATTAATGCGTTGCTCAACCAAGGTGTAGACATATAAACTTACTACAATCAATATATGAAAAAACAATGGTGACAATTTGCCTTAATGATGTTAAAGTGAAAATCAACATAGAACGAGGTATGACAAGGCGATTGAATATTTTCTTGGCCTGCCTTGAAGACGTATTTTGCAAACTAGACTGGGCAAAAGATGGAATAAAAATCAATGGCGCCTATTTCAATAACTTAAGATTTCCAGATTATGTTGTCCTCTTCTCACAAGACCCAGAGGAGCTACAAAGACACATACAAGAGCTGCACAAAGCAGAACCATTTGGCTTAAAAATAAACCTGAAAAAGAGTCAGGTTATGTTTAATAAACTCACAAAAGAAAGAAAGAAAATATATATATATCTGGAGAAGAACTAGATGCAGTAGACCACTACATATACCTTGGTCAATGGAGCTCAATGGAAGGATACAATAATAGGAATACAATACAATAAAGGAAATTGAATGGCATGTTAAATGTGGTTGGCAGGCATTTGGCAAGCTAAGCATAATTTTCAAGAACAACCTCCCCCTATGCCTGAAAAGTTTTCGATCAGCATGTGCTACCTGCTCTAACATATGCCGGTGAAACGTGGACAATAACCTCACAATCGCTCATATACAGTGGTGGGATTCAGCTGGTTCGGGCTGGTTTGGGTGAACTGGTAGTTAAATTGCTGGCTGGCCCCTCCCAGCCCCGCCCCACCCCACACTCCTTATCTCACCCCGCCCACCTTGACTGATGCCTACGGTCACGCATGTGGCATAGCTGCTGCTGCTCTCTGGTTCCCTCACTTGCCTTGACTGTGGCTCCCGCAGCCCAGCTGATCTCTGCCTGGTGAGTCTTCCTCCCTAAGCTGCCTCCCACACAGCCCAGCCCGCTTGCCTGCCTTTGCCACAGCCTACCTGATCTCTAGGGGATGCGGTGGCTCAGTGGCTAAGACGCTGAGCTTGTCGATCAAAAGGTCGGCAGTTCAGCAGTTCTAATCCCTAGTGCTGCGTAACGGGGTGAGCTCCCATTACTTGTCCCAGCTTCTGCCAACCTAGCAGTTTGAAAACATGTAAAAAATGCAAGTAGAAAAATAGGGACCACCTTTGGTGGGAAGGTAACAGCATTCCATGTGCCTTTGCCGGCCACATGACCATGGAGATGTCTTCGGACAGCACTGGCTCTTCAGCTTTGAAACGGAGATGAGCACCGCCCCCTAGAGTCAGGAATGTCTAGCACATATGTGTGAGGGGAACCTTTACCTTTACCTTTACCTTTACCTTTACCTTTACCTTTACCTTTACCTTTACCTTTACCTTTACCTTTACCTTTACCTTTACCTTTACCTTTACCTTACCTGATCTCTGCATGGGCAACTGGGCATGTGGCTGACACTTGGCTTCCAGCACCAGAGAAGGCAGGGAAGGGAAGTGGCTGGGCTGCCGCTGCCTTTCATTGGGGAGTGTGGAGTGAGACAGAGCTCTTCTTGCCGCCTCTTCTCTCCCCCCCTCGCCAGGCATGGCAGGGCTTCCTGCCCCTCACTTTTGTTGTAATTTGGGAGTGTGGCAGTTGGGGAAAGGTGGGGCGGGGGAGGAAGGGTATTCCAGACTCCTGGGCCTACTGGCTTCTTTCCGGCAGCTCTTGCTCTGCCTTTTGGTGTCAGCAGTCAAAGACAAGGTTTTTGTGGCCAGAAGAGTTTGCCAGCACCGGCCAGATGCCCTCGCTTCCCCCAAGCATTTTTTTACCTACCTGATTTTCAGCTCCATCATGTTTCTCCATCGCATTTCTCGCCATCGTGTGCAGGGAAACAAAACTTTGTGGGCCTAAAAATAAAGTGCAATCAACCAATTTCAACTTCTTGCGAAAGAAAAAAATCTCACAAAGTTGGAATAGATTGAACTTTTTTTTTTAGTCCCACAAACTTGTTTTCCTGCACACGATAGCAAAAAATGCGATGGAGCTGGAAATCAGGTAGGCAAAGCAATGCTTGGGGGAAGTGAAGGCATCGGGCTGGTGGTGGGTGGGGCAAGCGGTGGAATCATGGTGGGGAAAAAAATGAAGCTGCCCATTATAGCCAGGATCACCCCCACTAAACAAGCAACAGCTGAGGTGGCTCAGTTGCACCACGCCTCCTCCTACCGGGAAGCGCACCTAGCAGTGTGTGGCCTTTAATCAAATGGGCTGTCTGTGTGCACATGGGGCACTTGGAGAGAGAGAGCAAGAGAGCTCTCCAACCTCTGTTTGTGTGTGTGTGTGTGAGAGAGAGGGAGGGAGGGAGTGATCCATGCTTCAGCCGAGGCACCCAAACTTCTGGCAGTGGCGGGGGAAGCTTCTGAGCAGCATGATCCCCCCTCCCCAGTCAGCCAGCTCCACCTGACCTACTCCCTGAGTTTGACAAATGCAAGATTAGGTACACATTACGTAGCAGCAGCATCAGAGAAGAAAAACGGTATAGTTATATATCTGAAAAAAGACTTAATTGCAAAATTAGTTGAAGCGGATGATCAAGGAAGATTTTTAGCGATTGAACTTTTAATAAAAGGAGAAAAAACACTTGTAATTGGAGTATATGCCCCGAACCAACAGCAAGAAAAATTTTATAATTTACTACATTCAAAGTTGACACAATGGGGGTATAAGACTTGTATCCTATTGGGGGATTGGAATGGTGTTTTGGACGTTAAAAAAGACAAGAAGGGACCTAAACAAAATGTTTCGACAAGAGCAAAATTGCCCAAACCGTTTTGGGAGATGATGGATGACTGGGAGTTGAGCGATATTTGGCGTGAAAGGAACCCAGAAGAAAAAGATTTTACTTTTTTCTCGGATAGACATCAATCTTTTTCAAGGATTGATTTTATATTAATTACTAATGATCTCTTATCTAGGGTGAAGAACACGAAGATTTGTTCAAGAACATTGACAGACCATAGTCCAGTCTGGCTGGAATTGGAGTATGGAAAAGGGCCTAGGAGGTCCTGGAGGTTAAATGATAACTTGTTTAGATATGAAGAAAATGTAAAAGAGTGTAAAAAATTTATGAAAGAATTTTTTGCTATGAATATGCAAAAGGGTACATCTATGGAAATGGTATGGGATGCAAGTAAAGCGTACATGCGAGGAATTTTGATATATTTGAATAATAAATATAGAAAGAAACAGGGGGAAAAAAGAAAAGAATTAGAAGATGAGATTAATAAACAGGAACGGGCTTTAATAGCCAATCCAACAGATAAGAAAATTAAAGAGGCAATTAATTTATTGAAGAGTCAGTTTAATATGTTAATAGCAGATCAAGTGGCAACCAACTTACAATATGCAAAACATAATACTTTTTGTAACGCTAATAAACTAGGTAGGTGGTTGGCATATTTGTTAAGGAAAAAGCAGAAAGCAAAGACAATAGAGAAAATAAAATACAAAGGCAAGGAGGTTTATGAGCAGGAATTGATTAAAAAATATTTTTTAGAGTTTTACTCAAAGCTGTATACTGGTGATAAAATTCAAGATACAGATATAGATAGATATCTGCAGACAGAGAATATTTATATAACTTCAAAAGAGCAGAGGGATAGTTTAAATCAATTGATAACTTCCGAGGAAATTTTGTTTGCAATTAAGCAGTTGAAAATGGGTAAAGCTCCTGGAATGGATGGCTTGACAGCTATTTATTATAAAAGTTTACAGGAGGAAATGGTGGAACCACTGAAGGAATTATTCAACAATATACAACAGGGAGGAGAGGTACCTCCAACTTGGAAGACAGCATTTATTTTGCTGATCCCAAAAGATGGGCAAGACTATACAGATCCTAAAAACTATAGGCCGATTTCACTTTTAAATATAGACTATAAGATTTTTGCAAAAATTTTAGCAAATAGATTAATGACAGTTATGCAGCAAATGATTCATCATGATCAAACTGGTTTTATAAATGGTAGACAAATGAAAAGTAATGTAAGGCAAATTGTTAATTTTTTTTTTTAATTTGATTTATATGCCGCCCTTCTCCAGAGACTCAGGGCGTCTTACAATGCGCTAAGCAATAGCCTTCATCCTTTTGTATATTTATACAAAGTCAGCTTATTGCCCCCACAACTGGGTCCTCAATTTACCTACCTTAGAAAGGATGGAAGGCTGAGTCAACCTTGAGCCTGGCGAGATTCGAACCTGCAGTAATTGCAGGCAGCTGGTCTTAATAACAGGGTGCTTTAGACCACTGTACTACCAAGGCAATTTATTAGAGTATTTGGGAAGGAACAACCAGGTCCCCGCGGTGCTAGTTTTTTTGGATGCCGAAAAAGCCTTTGATAGACTGAATTGGCAATTTTTATTAAAATTAATAGAAAGGATGCAACTTGGAGAACATTTTATACAATCTATTAAGGCAATATATCAAAAACAAACAGCGCAAATAATAATCAATGGTGGTTTAACAGATAATTTTAATATAGAAAAAGGAACAAGGCAAGGCTGTCCCTTGTCTCCATTATTGTTTATTTTGACGCTGGAAATTTTATTGAGCAAAATACGTGGGACGGATATAATAAAGGGAATTAGAATTAGACAGCATGAGTATAAGCTACGAGCATTTGCGGATGACCTAGTGGTTACCTTAACCCAACCAGTACAATAGATTACAGTCTTGATGGATATAATCTGCTCATATGGACAAGCATCTGGTTTTAAAATAAATAAAGCTAAAACAAAGATAATAGCTAAAAATATGGTCAGAAGCCAGAAAGAAGAGATAGAAAGGTTAACAGGATTTGAAATAGTTAAGAAGGTTAAATATTTAGGGGTCTATATTATGACTGCAAATATGAAACTATATCAGTATAATTACGAACCATTATGGCAAAAAATACAGAAAGAGATGGAAACTTGGAAAAAACTACAACTGTCTTTGCTGGGTAGGATAGCTGCTGTAAAAATGAATATCTTACCAAAATTTTTATTTCTTTTTCAAATGATACCTATACTTAAAAAAGATGAAAATTTGAAGGAATGGCAGAAGGGCATAAACAAGTTTGTGTGGGCAGGGAAGAAACCGCGAGTTAATCAAAAGATAATGCAAGACACCCGAGAAAGAGGTGGTCTTAAAATGCCTAACTTAAGATTGTATTATGAAGCCGCTGTCCTCTCAGCAATTACAGATTGGATAAATTTAACGGAGGAAAAGATATTGAATATTGAAGGATATGGTCTGGTCTACGGCTAGCATGCTTATCTATTGTATGACAAGAAAGTAGATAAGACTTTTAAAAGTCATATATCAAGAAATGCTCTATTGCGTGTCTGGAAAAAGTATAAATATAAATTAAATGATAAATTACCAATATGGACAGTACCCAGACATGCGATAGAGAATATAAATTTGGAGCAAAAACAAGATAAGATTACATATAAGGAACTCCTTTATAAGGAAGGAGTTAGATTACAATTAAAATCTATGGAGCAATTAAGAGAAGAAGGAATTATTAAGACTTGGTTTCAGTATGGTCAGCTGCAGGCCAGATGGAGAGAGGATCAAAAAACTGGTATTTTGCAGCAGGATGAGAATTTGATAAAGCAAATAAGAGATAAAGGTCAAATGCATATAAAAAGGTTGTATAATGTATTAGTGGAAATAGATTCAGAAACAGAGCTAGTCAAGGATTGTATGATAAAATGGACACAAAACATAGGTGAACCAATAATGATGGAAACATGGGAACAGATATGGGTTAGAAATGTAAGATTTACACAAGCTCAAAATTTAAGAGAGAACTTTTATAAAATGTTTTACAGATGGCATTTAGACCCAAAAAAACTAGCCTGTATGTACCCAAATTTACAACCTAAGTGTTGGCGATGTGAGTGTGAAGATGCCACATATTTTCATATATGGTGGACATGTAAAAAAATTAAGGCGTTTTGGATAAAAATATGGTGGATTATTCAAAATATTTTAAGGAAAAAAATTAAATTTACACCACAGTTTTTTCTGCTGGGAATAGTCACGGATTGTATTGTAATAGAGACTAAGTTGGTTTTGAACTTAATAACAGCTGCCAGGTTACTGGTGGTACAGTACTGGAAGAAGGAAGATCCACCCACTATTGAGGAATGGACACTAAAAGTTGTGCATTTGGCAGAGATGGCAAAAATTTCATCATACCTTAAAGACCATTCAAATGAAAGATACATATCAGAATGGAGAAGATGGATTGACTATATACAAAAAAAGTATCCGAACAAGAAGATACATATAGCTTATGAATGAATTATTTTTAAGTAGTTCATGTTTATAGTTTGTTAGGTTTTAAGGAGCTAAAGACTTAGGGAGAATATGAATGTTATAATTTGTTAGCATATTTTAGCTTTATGTTTGTGAATGCTATACCCTGTGCTTGTTCTGGGAAGTCTAGGGAGGGGGGTGGGGGGAAGGAGGGGAAGGGGGGTGGGAGGTAGGGGGCTGGGAGAGGTGGAGGGGGGAAGGGTGGGGGGGAGAAAAAAAAGAAAGGAGTCTGATTTATTACACTGCTCCAAGTACGGTTGACAATGTAATTTGCATATTTGATAGCTTCACCCCAGTATGGCATACTAAGGTTGGCGTCGTCTAGGAGACAACGCATCATGGTTTGCAGTACCCCTTGTCATCTGTCTACGACTCCATTATGAGCCGGTGTGTAAGGAGCCGACGTCTGATGAAGAATTCCATTCTTACGCATCCAGTCCTGGAAACGCTGAGACATGAATTCAGCACCACGATCACTCTGCGAACTTGGTGTTGGGTAGAAACAAGAGCAGCAAAGTCTTTAAAGATCTGAAAAGTCTCAGATTTTTCTTTCATAGGATATACATATCCATATCTAGAATAATTATCAACAATTGTTAGAAAATATTTTCTACCACCAAGTGTTGGCAGAAAAGGACCAACTATGTCAGTGTGAACCAAATCAAAAATGTGTGTTGACAGGCGTGTAGCGCGTTTGGGAATGGCTGCTGCTTTGGATTTGGCCTTTTTACATACAGCACAATCCAAAAACACCTTACACCCCTTTAGATCCAAACCTTTTGCGAACTCCAGCATCTTCCTAAGAACACGGAAACTGGCATGCCCCAATCTTCTATGCCATTTATGGATACACCTGGAATGCAAAGGTTTACCAGTTAGTGAATTCTCAACATTAACATTTTTATGCGGAACCTCAGGCTTGCTCTGAGCAACCTGTTTCCTAATTTTCATTTTGTTGGCTTTAGGAGCCTTTGGAGTAGCAACAGGATCTCTCTCTGGAGCATCTCTCTCTGGGCCTGTGCTCTCCTCTTTTGGTATACTTGCCTGTGTTTGTGATTTTGGCTTTGGCTTTAAGTAATAAACACCACCAATTAACATGGTTTCAGCAACAATATCTCCATTTTTAACTATGTAACTTGCTTTTTCAAGGTGGTGAACCTGGAACTTTAATGCTCTAGACAAGTGACTCTGACTAAGCAAATTACTGGTTGCTGTTGGTATATAATAAACATCAGGAATGAATGCATCGAGCTCTTCAACATAAACAGTTCCTTTTCCTTTGACCTGACAAGGATGATTGGAAAAAGAATAAAGTTCACATAGTTCAGGTTCAGGCTTGTGCATCTCTGTGAAAAGTTCCTTTCTGTAAGTAACATGCAACGCTGCACCACTGTCCAAAGTCCACAGGAGTCGTCTGTTGTACTCTGGTTGAGGTTGTGGATCATTGGTTAAAGCCAATGTGGCGAGTGGAGCTTGTGGATCACGCCTGGGACCACAACGACCTTGTCTTCCACCTCTGCCTCTGGAATCTGTTCCTCTGGGCTGGTACGTGACGGGAGCTGGAACTCGTTGGGGAAAATCCCGGGTGGCATGTCCCACACGATTACAGATGCAGCATCTTGGCATCCTTGGAACATAGGCTCTTCCTCGGAAGGGACGCCTCGCTGGAGCTCTTGATGCGGGTGGTCCTCTCAAGTGTGGTGTGACGAGCATTAGTGCTTCTTCTTCAATTAAAAATCTGCATACATTGTCCACTGTGTGTTGAGCAATGGGCACTTGGTTAATCTTTGTAATGGCATCTTTCCATTCATAATTCAATGAGTTAATAATAATGCTGATCATTTGAATATCATCAATAAGATAGCCTCTTTCTCTCAATTCTCTTCTGATTCCTTTCAGTTTGGCTAAATGTCCTCCTATTTGTTCACCAGGTTTCAATCTCGAACCATGGAACTCAGACATGAGCAAACATGAAGATTCAATTGAGATAGGCCTGTAGCAATTTTCCAATTCAGCCCAAATTTGTTGGGCTGTTGTGTTTGGTGGAAAAGTGACCTGCAGTTCAGTATCCATGGACATCAATAATGTTGTGCGAGCCCTTATCTCTAAATCTCTTATTGCAAAATCCCATGGTTGTGCAGGAGGGTTAAAAACCATGCAGTGAGTGCCTTCTCTAAGAAGCAATAGTGTAATCTCACTGACCCAGGCCTTATAATTCTGTCCTGACATCTTTAATTTCGACTCACCAGCTATTGGGGCAACAGAAAATGCCTGGTGAGGAACATGCATTTGGTATGCTGGCTGTGCTGGTAAAAATACCTGTGGTATTTGCTGTGCTTGTTGTGGACCAACAAATGGTCCTGGTTGCACGGCTGGAGGCACTTGTGTGTGCACTTGTGGCTGCGGCTGTTGCATTGGGATCTGCTGTGCTCCAGCTGCTATTTGTGCTTGAGCTTGGAGCTGTTGCATTTGAGCTGCAATATTAACATGGCCTGCTGGAGACGCAGTCATTTGCCTTTGCTGCATTAAGCGTTGTTGTGCTCCATCTAAAAGGACACCAGTACCACCAGGGGGTGCTGAAGTTTGAGCCTGTGGAGACACTTGTTGCACTGCAGCCTGAATATCTGGGTGAGTTAAGGACATCTCTGATAAAGTCTGCTGCAACAATTGTAATTGCTCTCTCAAATTGCGATGCATTTCAGCTTTCTCTAGTAAATTACTTTCGCCAGCAGATGGTGCTGCAACCTTAGTTTTAGGCAGCTCAGGTAATCTTTCTGCATTCGTGGCATTTGTAATTTGAGGATAGAGATGATCATGTGACAAATGTGACGTGTGCACAGCTCTCTGTTCTGATTTGCCTGACACAAAATCCACCAGGGGGTGTGTCTTTGGCTCCGAAGAAGAAGGCAAAATGGCGTTTTCAGAAATTTCAAAAGCACAAGACTCTCTCTTATCTAGCTCAAGCATAGATAAAGCCATTTTTGCCTGGGATAGCTCACGTTCAAAAATTTTTATTTGATCACGATAGCTTTTTATACCTAGCTCATCCAGGGTGAGCTCAGACCTTCGAGGAGAATAATAGATTACTTCTCTCTCTGCGTGGGAGGAAAAATGCTCTGCCGTTTGTGAAAACGTTTCAAATTCAAAAGGTTCTGGGAGGACTGTGTTCTGTCCCCGTCTCACACACGCACACAAACAGACAGTCGGGGGTTAAATAAACTGGCAGACAACCAATTCTTCCGATAAGAAGCTTGGCAGCAACCCAGTAGCTGCTTGCCAAGAACTTTACTCAAAAACAAAATACACACAGTCAAGAATTGTCCAGTTCGTAAAATAAATCCAAGGCCGATAATGTTGTTTCCAAAGATGCAATGTGACTCGATAGTAGTTAGTTTTGTCCGTCACAGAGTCTGAATGGCCACCTCACCCCCTTTTATACCCTGTGGGGTGTGGTCCAGTGACTCAGCTTAATCTCTGGCACGCCTTTTCTTCTGTTCCGTTCGCTTATCACTGCGACGCTGCCGAGGATCCAGCCAAGACTCATTTCCCTCATCACTGTCCACCTGTGGCTGCGTGGACGTGCTTGGCCCCGGCCCTATCTCTTGCCCTTCGGCGGACACTGAAGGCATTGCCAGAGAGGAGGGTCCTGGAGAGGGAGGCCTTGCCAACTCCTCTCCTTCACTCTCGGAGTACTCTCCTGCCGATGACACAGGCTCAGGTAACGGAGCCACAACACTATCCCCCACCGCAGGGCCCTTCCCCCGCGGCTGATGGTCGGGATGCGATCGGGATGGGAACTGGTCATGGAAGGCCCATACCAGGTCAGGGGCATGGACGGAGGAAGCGTCCTCCCAAGTGAAATCCGTGGGCCCGTACCCCTTCCAGGCAATTAGGTACTGGAAACGCCCCTTCAGCCAACGGGAGTCCCAGATGCTGTCCACCTCGTATGTTCGTGGAGTCGTCCTCGTCGACTGAGGCTGGGTGGGCAGGCGTCATCGGCCATCAGAGATGGCACAATGGGGCCTCAGGGACCAGGAGGGACCGATGGAAAACAGGGTGGAGCCGCATGGAGCATGGTAGAGTTAACCGGTAGGCCACCGGGCTGATGACCGCCTCGACGGGGAAGGGACCGATAAAGCGGTGGTCCAGTTTCTTCACTGGCCGGTCCGTGGGGAGGTGTTTCGTGGACAGCCACACCCGATCTCCAACTTCCAGCGGTGGCGTTGCCCATCGAGAGCAGTCGGCAACCTGTTCATAGTCCTCCTTCGCCCGGATCAGCTGCCGACGCACCAGTTGCTGCACTGCCTGCAGTTGTCAGGTTTCGGTGCTATCTTAAATAAGTTTCATTTTCAAGCGCAATCTCTCTAATGAATCATTTTTATTTAAGAACATAAAAAGCCGACATTCCTGATTTCATTTTGCAGCCAAACTGGCCCCTCCTTCCAACCCCCTCCTCTTCCGCTCTCCAACCCCAATGTCCCATTGGCCATCATGCAGATCCATCTCTACCTCCCGGCACGTTCTTTTCACAGGAATGTAGCCCCCACCCTCGTCTCCCAGGAAACACTATCTGTACATACAAAACTAGGTAAAAGTTCATCTTGTTATGTCAGCGCTGGAAGAGAGCCTAATTTGGAACGCTGACATCCGGCCCCTCTCCCTTCACTTCTGCGACATCACCTATCCCATAGGGAAAACACAACAAGATTAGTCTCATCAGCCCCTCCCCGGCTGTGCACCCCCCCTTCCCGGCTTTCCCGGGTGGTCTGCATGGAATTTTGCTATAAGGTGATCAGCTTGGATGTTTGCGCTCTTCACCCAAGAAGCCTCTGACAATGGGTAACCCTTCCATTTAATTAAGTACTGGAGGCGCCCCCTGTGCCATCTTGAATCAAGAATCCGCTGCACCTCGTAGTGCGTTTGGCCCCCAACAACCAGGGGCCCAGGGGGTTCACGTGGAGTTGGCCTTAAAGTAGACCCCATTACAGGTTTTAGAAGGCTACTGTGAAAAACGGGGTGAATTTTCCCCAAAAGCCGTGGCAACTGCAATTGCACTGTAACGGGGTTGATTATTTTTATTATAGGAAATGGTCCTATAAATTTTGGGCCCAATTTCCTGCTCGGGAGTCTAAGTCTCAAGTACTTGGTGGAGAGGTAAACTTTCTCTCCCAGCTGAAATGGTCTTTGGGGAGTTCGGTGCTTGTCTGCTTGGTCCTTATAAGATTGAGCCGCCTTTGCCAGCGCCCTCTTAACATTTTCCCAAGTTTGTCTCAACATTGCCATCCAGTCGGTCAAACTGACTGAGGAAGGGGGCTCCCTCGGGTATTCTGGCATGGGAACAAAATCCATGCCACTCACTATTTTGAACGGGGTTAGCCCCGTGCTGCTGTGGACAGCATTATTATATGCAACCTCCGCAAAAGATAGGAGGTCTGCCCAATTGGACTGCTGGTAGTCTACGTAGCATCTTAAATACTGTTCTATCATAGCGTTCAGTCTTTCTACCCCCCCATTGGTGCTCGGGTGAAATGCTGAGCTGAGCCCTTGGGATGAACCTATGGATCGTAGAAACTCCCTCCAGAACTTTGCTGTGAACTGGACCCCTCTGTCGGAAATGATTCTCCTGGGGACTCCATGTAGGCGGTAAATGTGTTTCAGGAACAGTTTGGATAACTGACGGGCTGAAGGCAGTCCACTACAAGGTATGAAGTGTGCCTGTTTGGAGAATAAGTCTATTACAGTCCAGATCACTGTATTTCCACTGCTCCTCGGTAGGTCTACTATAAAGTCCATTGCAATCTCCTCCCATGGTCTTGTTGGCTCAGCTACTGGTTGCAACAATCCAGGCAGGCACCCTGGCCTTGTCTTCATCGTGGCACAAATGGTGCAGCTTTTTACATAACTGTCTACGTCCTTTCTCATGTGTGGCCACCAGAACTGCCTTCGTACTAGGTGCAGAGTCTTTAGGAACCCGAAGTGTCCTGCTGGTTTAACGTCGTGGCTCCTCTTGAGAATCAGGATGCGTAAACTCTGTGGGACATAGAGTTTTGTCCCCCTCCATGCTAGTTCATCTCTTTTTGTCAAGAGATGTTGATTGTCCCGATACCAGGGGTCGGTCAGCGTTTCATTTTTTAATTTTGCAGTTAAGTCACTTGCAAGTTGGCCTTGCTGGTCACGTCGTTGCCGTCTGGTGATCACTTGGGCCGCAGCTTGGGTGGAGGGGATGATGGCATTCACTACCTGCTCCCGCTCACTGTTGTATTGGGGCATCCGGGAGAGGGCATCAGCCAGGAAATTTCTCCCTCCTGGGATGTGCTTAAGCTCGAAATTGAAACGATTGAAGTATTGTGCCCACCGCACTTGCCTGGGCGACAGTTTTCGTGGGGTTTTTAGAGCCTCTAGGTTTTTATGATCAGTCCAGACTTCAAATGGTTTCTGGCCTCCCTCTAGAAGGTGCCGCCAGGTCAACAAGGCCCACCTTACTGCAAACGCTTCCTTCTCCCACGCCACCCATCGCCTCTCCGTATCGGTGAGTTTGCGGGAGGTGTAGGCGCAGGGTTGTAGATCACCTTGGTTGTTCTTTTGGAGTAACACGGCTCCTACTGCCACATCACTTGCGTCTGCTTGGATGACAAAAGGCTGTTCCGGATCCGGGTGTTTTAAGACAGGTTCTTTCGCGAACAGTCCTTTTAGCATCTCAAATGCCTGTTGGCAGGTCAGGTCCCACTGTAGGGGTTGTCCCGGGCGAGGTTTCATCGCTGGGCTTCCTGTCTTTAGGAGGTCCGTCAAAGGTTTGGCAATCTTCGCGAACGAGGGGATGAATTGTCTGTAGAAGTTCGCAAAGCCTAGAAAACTTTGCAGTTGTCTGCGGGTGCGAGGGGGCTGCCATTGTAGAACTGATTGGACCTTGGCTGGGTCCATCTCTATCCCCTCATTTGATACTCGGTAGCCCAGGTAGTCTAGCCGTGATTGGTGGAAATCACATTTTGGCAGTTTGACATATAGGTTTGCCCGTAGCAGTTTTTTCAGTACTTGGCGGACGAGGGGTATGTGTTCGTCTATGGTCTCCGTGTAGATAAGAATATCATCCAGGTAGACAAGGACCCCTTTGTAAAGGTGTTCATGTAAGACTTCGTTTATTAACTGCATGAATACTGCCGGGGCTCCTTGCAGTCCAAAAGGCATTACTTTAAACTGGAAACTACCCAGGGGGCAGTTGAATGCTGTTTTCCATTCATCTCCTGCCTTTATGCGTACTCGGTAATAAGCTTCTCGAAGGTCTAGTTTGGTGAAAACCTTCCCTTTAGCTAGGTGGGCTAACATGTCTTTCATGAGGGGGAGGGGGTACAAGTTGTGTACGCAAACAGCGTTGATATTTTGAAAGTCGACTACCAGTCTCATGGAGCCCTCCTTTTTCTCTTTAAACATGACCGGCGCCGCTACCCTTGGTTTCACTGGCTCAATAAATCCCCTTTGTAAGTTTTTGTCTATGTAGTCCCGCATTTCCTGCATTTCTCGGGGAGTCATGGCATACATTTTAGGTTTGGGTAGTTTCGCTCCTGGGATAATCTCGATGGCACAATCGGTCTCGCGGTGGGGGGGGCAGAATGTCACACTCGGCCTCGCTGAATACCCCCGCAAGGTCTTGGTACTCCCTTGGGATCTGGTTTGCATTACAAGCGGTGGTGGGTGCGGCTGCCAATTGCTTTGCTGCACCTTCTGGGAGGGACCCTTGTGTTGGTGGTGTTTTCTTCTGTAGTGGAGGGCTGCTTTGGGGTTTCAGCGTGGGAGGGAATTCTTCTGGTCGGGGCGGCAGGGGTTGGGGCCCCTTTGCTATTCTCAGCCTGCGGGTTCCCTCTTGCCACCAAATGATTGGGCCCCATTTGTCGAGCCATGAGAGTCCCAATATGACTGGTTCTGTCATCTTGGGGGCTATTATGAAGCGGATCGTCTCCCAGTGATCTGCGAGTTCTAGTCTCACGGGTTCAGTCAAGTGTGTGGCGTACGTTCCTCCCACTAGGGACCCATCAACTTGCTCGAAGCGAATTGGTTGTTTGAGCTGTTTAGCTCGCCCTTCCCAATTCACTTAGGGGTTTTTCTTTATCTTTTACCTTTGTATTTTCCAAGTTGGCTGGAATCACGACCGCTTCTGCTCCTCCCGTTTCTTGAAGCAGGCTTTCCTCCGAGAGCTTGGCTTCAGCCATAGTCCGTCCGACCAGATGTCTGGGAGGGAACGGGATGATTTAAACTCAGCCAGCCTGGATTTGGAGGAGAGTTTGGCTGTCTGTCAGGTTTCGGTGCTATCTTAAATAAGTTTCATTTTCAAGCGCAATCTCTCTAATGAATCATTTTTATTTAAGAACATAAAAAGCCGACATTCCTGATTTCATTTTGCAGCCAAACTGGCCCCTCCTTCCAACCCCCTCCTCTTCCGCTCTCCAACCCCAATGTCCCATTGGCCATCATGCAGATCCATCTCTACCTCCCGGCACGTTCTTTTCACAGGAATGTAGCCCCCACCCTCATCTCCCAGGAAACACTATCTGTACATACAAAACTAGGTAAAAGTTTATCTTGTTATGTTAGCGCTGGAAGAGAGCCTAATTTGGAACGCTGACAGCAGTTCCGAGAGGAAGTCCTGGGTCTCGGGAACAGGGTAATCCGAGATCAACAACGGGAAAAGCCGTGGATGGTATCCTACGTTGGTATGGAATGGGGTCATCTGGGTGGAGGTGTGTTGGGAGTTGTTAAAGGCGAACTCCACCAGGGGAAGGTACTCAGCCCAGTTGTCCTGCTGCTGGTTGACAAAACAGCAGAGGTACTGTTCTAGGATGCCGATGACCTTCTCCGTTCCCCCGTCAGTCTCCGGATGATGCGCCGACGACAGGCACACCTGCACCTCCAACGCGGCCATCAGGCTTTTCCAGAAGCGGGCCGTGAATTGGGCCCTGCGGTCCGGAACCACCCTGTCCGGCAGGCTGTGGAGGCAGAAGATGTGTTGCAGGAACAGACGGGCTGTGGTGTGGGCCGATGGCAGTCCACAGCATGGGATAAAATGTGCCATCTTCGTGAGCATGTCCACCACCACGAGGACGGTCGTAAACGTAGTGGACGGTGGCAGGTCCATCAGGAAGTCCATGGAGATGGCTCCCCACGGTCTCTCCGGTGTCGACAGTGGTTGGAGGAGTCCAGGAGGTGGGCCGGACGCGGCTTTGGCCTGTCGGCACGTCACACAGGATGTCATGTACGCGTGCACGTCATGTCGTACCCAAGGCCACCAAAAATTCCGCGTCACTAGGTTGAGGGTTTTAAAGAAACCGAAGTGTCCTGCCGCGGGGTTGTCATGGCACTGGTTCATGACGAGGGCTCGGAGCGGACTCGTGGGCACGTACAACTGGCCCTGGTGCTTCAGCAAGCCCTCCTCCAAAGTCCATGGGGACGCGGGGCCGACATCCACTTTCCGCTGCTGCGACCAGTCATCCCGGCACTGTGCTTCCAGCACCTGAGCCCGCAAGTCTGTCGGTTCCTGGACCGTGGCCAAGGATTCCACTGGCAGCACCGTCCGTGGGGAAAGGGAGTCCTTAGGGCAAAAGTACTCCGGCTTGTGGGATAGAGCATCTGCTCTCTGGTTGTGGCTGCTCAGAATGTAGGTGACGTGGAAGTTGAACCGGGTGAAAAACAACGACCACCGGATCTGCCCTGGTTCAACTTCCTGGCCGTCATGAGGTGCTCCAGGTTCCGATGGTCCGTCTGCACCTCCACCTAGTGTCGGGCCCCCTCGAGGTGATGCCGCCAAGCCTCGAACGCGGCCTTGATAGCCAGCAACTCCTTTTCCCAGATGGTGTAGTTACGCTCGGAAGGATTGAGTTTCCGTGAGTAATAAGCGCAGGGAAAAAGAGTGCCGCCATCCACCGGGGCCTGTAGCAGCACTGCCCCAATCGCCACATTGGACGCATCCGTCTCAACCACGAACGGACGATGTGGATTGGGGTGCCTCAGGACAGGCTCCATGACGAAGGCTCGCTTGTGAATCTCGAATGCCTGCTGCTGCAGGCCCCCCCCACTGGAACAGGACCTTCTTGCGAAAGAGTTGGGTCAGCGGCAAGGTCAGGGTGGCGAAGCCCGGGATGAAGGTCCGGTAGTAGTTGGCGAACCCCAGCAGACGCTGGACGTCCTTCACCCGACGAGGGGGTTCCCAACTACACAAGGCCTCTATCTTGCGCGGGTCCATAGCGATGCCTTCGGGGAAGATGATGTGCCCAAGGAACTCTATGGAAGTCTGGAAGAAGAAACATTTCTCCAACTTCGCATAGAGTTGGTGCTCCCGCAGGCACTACAGGACCTGGCGGACATGCTGGAGGTGGCTTTCCTGGGACCGGGAATAAATCAAAATGTCATCTAGGTATATAACCACAAACCGGTCCAACATGTCCCGGAAAATGTCACTCATTAGGTGCTGGAAGACTGCAGGGGCGTTGGTCAACCTGAATGGCATGACGGTGTACTCAAAGTGGCCGTATCGGGTGCCAAACGCCGTCTTCCACTCGTCCTGCTCTCGCACATGCACCAGATTGTAGGCCCCTCAGAGATCGAGCTTGATGAAGATCGAGGCCTCCCGCAACCTCTCCATCAGCTCTGGAATGAGTGGCAGGGGGTAGCGATTCCGTACCGTGATGGCATTCAAGCACCAGTAATCGCAGCACAGGCGTAAGTCCCCCGTCTTCTTCTTTACAAAGAGGACCGGGGCCGAGAGAAGGGAGGACGAAGGTCGGATGAACCCTCGGGCCAGGTTCTTGTCCAAAAAGTCCTGTAGGGCGGCCAACTCGGGCTCCGACATGGAATACAGGCGTACCGCGGGCAGTGGCGCGTCGGGGAGCAGGTCCACCGGGCAGTCGTAGGGTCGGTGCGGTGGTAGTCGGTCCACCTCCTTTTCGCTGAACACATCGGCAAAGGGTGTCAGCTCAGGAGGCAAGGAGATGGCTGGGGTGGAGACATCCTGGCCAGCACAGGTGTGGCGGAGGTGGTCGACGCACTGCAGGCTCGGGAACGAGATGGCGTTTCTCGACCATGCCACCTGCGGATCGTGGGCCCGAAGCCAGGCCATCCCCAGGACCAATGGGAAGTGGAGGTCTGCCGTCACGTAGAACTGGATCGCCTCCTCATGTGTCCCAATGGCGATGCGCAAGGGCTGGGTAGCGAATTTGATGGGCCCCGCCACGAGTTCCCGCCCATCGATAGTCTCGACCCTCAACGGAGGGTCCACCGGGACCAAGGGAACCTTAAAATGGGCCACAAAGGCCTGGTCCATGAAGTTCGTCGTGGCCCCCGAGTCCACCAGCGCATGCGCTTGAAGCCCCTCCGACCAGTTGGCCAACAAAACCCGGGTGTCCAGAATCAGGTGCCGAGGGGGCTCACAGTCCACATCCGCTAAGTCCGGCGGGGCGTTGACATGCGCCCGGCCTAGGGTTTCCCCTAGACCGGGCCTGCCCCGTTTCCCAGCTGGTCACGCCGAGATTCCGGAACAGGCTTGAGCGCCCCACTTCGCTTCCTGGGACACGAAGCGGCAAAATGTCCAGCCTCTCCGCAATAGAGGCACAATCCCCCTTGGCGTCTCCGCATCCGCTCCTGGGTCGTCAGGTGCAGTCTGGCTGCTCCGAGCTCCATGGGCTCCTCAGCCATCGCCACAAAATGCAGGGTGGCCTGGGGCGCTGTCGGTGTGGGACGCGGGGGTGCAGAAGCTGCCGGTGGTTCCTGAAGGGGGCGACGAGGCCGTCGCTGTTGGAGGCGGGCGTCGATACGCAGGCATTGGGTCACGAGAGCGTCGAGGGTCTGAGGCACCTCCACCCGAACCAGTTCGTCCTGCAGCTCGTCTGAGAGGCTGTCCTGGAAGGCGTACATCAGCACCGCCTCATTCCAAGCCGAGTCCTGGCCTAGAAGTCGGAATTCAGCAATATAGTCCTGCAGGGGGCGCTTCCCTTGACGGAGGTCCTTAATGCGCCTAGCTGCCGTCTGAATCCGAAGGGGGTCCTCATACATCACGCACAGGTGTTGCAAAAAGCCCTGATAGTCCAAGAGCAATGGGCTATTTTGAAGCAACAGGGCCATGGCCCATCGGGCGGCAGAGCCAGAGAGGAAGCTAATCACAAATGCCACCCGAGCCCGGTCATCCGGAAAATCCTCTGGCCTCATAGTCATAAATAGTTGGCATTGTCCCATGAAGGCCGGGAACATCTCCGGCTGCCCAGAAAACCTATCTGGCACATTCACTGGGCATCTCCGACGGGGAGATGGAGGAGGGGGAGGGAGAGCTGCAGGAGCATTCTCCAAAGCAAGTTGGGCAGTTAACTGTGCCACTTGCTGCTGCAGGAGCTGATTATCAGCTTGCAGCTGTTGTAACTGCTGCTGCAGCTGTTGGTCCATCATGGTTAAACGATGGGTTAAATTTTCTGGTGACGGACAAGATGTTCTGTCCCCGTCTCACACACGCACACAGACAGCCGGGGGTTAAATAAACTGGCAGACAACCAATGACCTTCTTCCTACACACACAAGGCCTTAAGAATGCAAGACCCTTATTTTATACCCGTACCATGTCCGGAAGTGGGTCAGGGGTAGGTGTAAGTTGGGAAAGGGGAACAAAAGCAGTCCTAGGTATCCCACAGAGCCAGTTCCTATGTAGGGAATACAGTATCCACAGTCCTAGAACTAGGATAACGGCGGCCCAAAGTCCCCACTCCCAAATTTCCTCAAACATTAATATCTCTAGTTTGGCACCAGCTTCTCTCACAATTAATGAGGTTAGATTGAGCACCAACCCTTCTAGATTGGGGTTGATACCAAAAGAGTAGGCGTCCAACACAATAAATTACAGTTAAGATGATGAAATTCACTATGCCTAAAATTACTAAGCTTAGACTACATATGCTAACATTCCTTAATACTTGGCCATATTTCTAATACATCTTACAAATGGAATATTGTCTTTCTCTGTTCCAAGCTTCGGCCGTGCACCAGGAATCAGCTTCCGGACTGGTCCAGCAAGGCTGACGATCACCACCATGCGTTGAGAGTCCGTTGCCAGTAGGACTCAGCAGGGGGTATTCTTCTTGAATTTCAGCACCAATGGCTTGTCAGTTTTTGTCACTTGGTAGGTGACAGGGTCACTCTGATCTGTGGGCTTCAACCTTGTCCAGTGGACCCAGGATTTTCCTTCTAAGGTCTTAACTGCAAGAGGTGAACACATCACAACAGTATATGGTCCCTTCCACCTAGGTTTTAAAGGCTCATTTTTCCAGTATTTTATCCATACTCTTATCACCTGGTTTGTAATCGTGACCTGCAGTCGTAATAGGGGGAGGTCTACATTCTTGCATATAATGCCTCAGTTGGTTGACATGATTGTTGTGCTGTTGTAACTGCAAAAGTAATTTCCTTGCTTCCACTCCCCCCTTTTGAACTAGATCTGGCCAGCCTTGAAAGTGGTGTTTAAACAAGGCAGGGGACCTACCATACAGAAGTTCAAAAGGAGACAGCTGGTATTTAGTTTGTGGGGCTGTTCTAAAAATGTACAAGGCCATGGGAAAAACTTGAAGCCATGGCAAGTGGGTTTCTAAGCACAGTTTGGTAATAATTGCTTTCAATGATCTATTAGTCCTTTCAATTTTTTTCGCGGATTGTGGACGAAAAGCACAATGATATTTCCATTTCAGGCCTGCTGCTTCAGCTAGGTGGCGATTTACACGTTGCACAAATTCTGGGCCATTGTCTGAACTGATGGTAGATGGACATCCAAATCTAGGGATTATTTCCTTTAAAAGAAAGCGTGCTACTTGTATAGCTAACTTATTTCGAGTGGGGAAGGCCTCAATCCATCCAGAGTAAGTGTCAATGAAAATGAGCAATACTTTATAACCATTGCATTTGGGCATATCAGTAAGTCCACAACTAAGTAGTCCATGGGCAAGTAGGAGATAGGCTGCTGTCCTGGCGGTAAACGCGGTCCTTGTTTAGCATTCACTTGAGCACAAGTAGAGCATTGGGAAGTTACTTTGGCAACCAGGCCCTGTAAGTTAGGAATATAGAATGCTGCCTGCAACTGTTGAGCTAAAGCAGTCTTGCCTATATGTGAGGTTTGATGGGCTTCTGATACTAAAGGCCAGGCAAGGGAAACTGGCACTACTGGGCGGTTGTCCGGAAGGGTATACCATCCCTTCACAAGAGTGGCTTTCAGATCTCCTTCGGCCTTTTCCTTCTCCACAGGAGTATATGTGGGATGTGATCTTTCAATGTAGGATTCTATTTCTTGTGCCATATAGAGATAATAATCATTTTTATCTAGGGGCTGGCATGCTGCCAATTTGGCCTCTCTATCAGCAGATCGATTGCCCTGTGCAACGAGTGTCTGCCTTCTGATGACCTGGACAATGGATGACAGCTAAGGATTTGGGAAATTGTGCGGCAAAAATCAATCTTTTAATTAAAGGGGCATGTTGGATTTGTTTGCCTGCAGAGTCAGTGAAGCCCCTTTCCTTATATATAGCTGCATGTGCTTGAATAGTCAAGAAGGCATATTTACTGTCTGTGTACACATTAATAGTCTTGTCTGTGGCTAACTCTAATGCTCGGATGAGTCCCCACAGTTCAGCTGCTTGGGCACTTGTACCCACTGGAAGAGGGGCACTTTCAATGACTGCGTGTTGGCTAACTATAGCATATCCTGCATAACGAGCTCCATTTTCCACAAAGCTGGATCCATCAGTAAACCAAGTAAGCTGGGCAAATTGAAGAGAGGTGTCAGTCAAGTCTGGTCTACAGGAATACTGATGATCTAATACATGTAGGCAGTCATGCAACGGAAGGGATGCATCAGGTACAGGCATGAGGGTAGCTGGATTAATAGTGGCACATTGGTGAAGACTTATCTGGGGGTTTTCTAAAAGCAGTGCCTGATATTTATGCAACCTTTGGTTACTTATCCACAAGTGTCCTTTGTTTTCTAGGATGGTTTGCAATGCATGGGATGTGTAGACTGCTACTTCTGAGGTAAAAGTCAGTTTGTTTGTGTCTCTCATAAGTTCTGCCACAGCGGCCAGAATTTTAAGACAGTGTGGCCAACCTTGGGCAGGGCCGTCCAACTACTTGGACAAGTAAGCCACCGGTCGTTGCCATGATCCTTGCTGTTGAGTCAACACCCCTAATGTCACATTGTGACGAAAATCTACATAAAGGCGAAAGGGCTTGGTAAGGTCTGGCAACCCCAACGCTGGAGAGGATGTAAGTGCTTCCTTTAAATGACCTAATTAATTTGCTTGTTCCTTGCCCCATTCAAAAGGGTCTGTTTCTGCTCCCCGGGTTGATGCGTACAGAGGTTTGGCAAGTAAGGCAAAATTGGGAATCCATAAGCGACAAAAGCTCATGACTCCCAAAATGCCTCGCAGTTCTTTTTGATTTTTCGGTGGGGGCAGTTGCAAAATTGCCTGTTTCCGAGGTAAGCCTAAATTTGTCTGACCTTGAGACAGGGTGTATCCCAAATATGTAACCTCTTTCTTTACTAATTGAGCCTTCTTCCTTGAAGCTCTGTATCCACAGTCTCTCAGTAATTCAAGGAGGGTTTGGGTATTTTGGAAACAGTTATCCTGAGTGGTTCCTGTTACTAATACATCATCTACATATTGGAGGAGACAGTCCCCTTCCTGAACAGGTTGGAAGTACTGCAAGTCCAAGGCAAGGGCGTGCCCAAAAAGGGTCGGAGAATTCTTAAAACCTTGGGGTAATCTTGTCCAAGTATACTGACAATGTCTATACGTTTTAGAGTCTTTCCACTCAAAGGCAAACAAGTCTTGGCTATCAAGGTGTAAGGGTATAGTGAAGAAAGCATCTTTTAAGTCTATGACTGAGAACCATGCGGCCGTATGAGGAATGGTTCCCAACAAAATGTAGGGATTCGGGACTACTGCATGGAGCATGACCACCGCATCATTCACGGGTCTTAGATCTTGAACAGGTCTCCACCCCCATCCGGTTTCCGAACAGGCAGAATGGCTGTATTCCATGGGGATTGAGTTTCCCTTAGTATTCCTGCGACTAAGTATTTGTCAATTAAAACTTGAATAGCTTCTGCAGCCTCTTGAGGGAAGTAATACTGAGGCACTCTGATGGGCTTGTATCCCAATTTCAATTTTTTTTATATATAATTTTTATTAATATATTCTATACACCAATACACAAATAAAATATACAATCCTGCCACCATGGTATAATGTGATTACATTGTCCATAAGTATAAAGTCATTCCTTTATACATACATATTTGCCATCATATATATACATCATCATATATCTATTCTATCCCACCTTTTCTGGACCCAATCGTACCATACTTTCCAACTGTTATAAAATTCTGAATCTTTTTTACCATTGATCAATCTAGTTAATCTATCTGATTCCGCACACTCATTAATTTTATATATTATTTTCAAATCTATCGGTAAGTATTGATTTTTCCACTCCTGCGCATACGCTAATCTTGCTGCAGTAATAATGTGAATCAACAAGAACCATATATCTGATTTAACATTTAAAGGTTTTGCCCCCAATAGGAAAATCTCAGGCCTTAATTCCAAATTAATCTGTGTAATTTCCAAAATCCATTGCTGTATTTTTTTCCAATATTTAACCGCCTGCGGGCAGGTCCACCATTGGTGAAAATAAGTTCCATTACTGTAACCGCACTTCCAACAGCAGGCAGATGTCCCGGGAAACATTTTAGCTAATCTCGCCGGGGGAAGATGCCACCGGTAGACCATTTTATATATGTTTTCTTTATATGAGGAGGCCATGGTTAATTTCATATTTTTCAACCAAATCTGTTTTCATTGCTGGAAGTCAAGGGGATATCCAAAATTTTGCCCCCATGCTATCATACAATCCTTCACTACATCCTGTCCTATCTGCAGAGACAATAAATATGCATAACATTTAGATAGTATCCCTTTCCCTCCTTCTAATAAGATCTTATCCAATTCTTGTCTTTTACGGTAGATTCCTTCACTATATAAATCTTTTTTATACCTGGAGTTCACTTGAGAATAAGACCACCAGTCTATCTTATATCCTTGAAGAGTTAATAATTCTTGTGACTTCAGATTACCCTGAACATCCAAGAAACCTTCATACGTCAAGGTTTTCTCCCCTTTATACAATGTCAGGTAAATCTGAGCTTCCTGCGCCGAAATCCAACATGGAACTTTTGAATATACTCTTCTTCTAACCTTTTCCCAAGTGTACCCAAGCGTCCTATGTAAATAGTGATAATCAAAGTGTCTAGGGCAGCCGGATGCTCCCGGCCATAGAAAATAGTGCCAGCCATGTTGAAGACTGGCTCCCTCAAATGTCAAAAGTCGTCTCTTTTGTAGGACCATCCATTCTTTCACCCAAATCAAGTTCGCTACTTGGTGATAGAGCTCCCAATTTGGGAGTCCAAATCCTCCTCTATTTTTGGGTTCTTGTAACATTTTAAGTCTAATCCGCGGCCTCTTTCCCTGCCAGATAAATTTAGATATACTCCTATCCAAATTTGTAAAAAACTCTTTATTCAACCTTACCGGGGCTGTTTGGAATAGAAATAACCAATTGGGTAACACGCACATCTTAATGGTTGCCACCCTTCCCAAAATTGATAGCTGGAGATTTTTCCATCTTTCTAAGTCTCTGAGCATCTGGCTGTAAAGAGGAAGATAGTTATCCTCCTTTATGGAGGAGCATCTGGCGGTCAACCATATACCCAGATACTTAATTTTATTTGTTATTCTTAAACCCATTAACTGCTCCAGCTGTTGCCTTTGCATCTGAGTCATATTTTTCGCTAGGATTTTAGTTTTTTCTTCATTCATCAGTAATCCTGCTACCTTCCCATACTCTCTAATCAAGCATAATAATTTCAGGCCCGAGTCCAGTGGTTGATCCAAGATAAATACAAGATCGTCTGCATAAGTCTGGACTTTAACTTCCTCCTGCCTAATCTTCATTCCTCTTACTTCCATGTTTCCTCTCACTTCTCTAAGCAGGGGTTCTAAAGTTAATACAAATAGCAATGGGGAAAGGGGACATCCCTGTCTTGTACCTCTACGAATTTGAATTCTCTCCGTCTCCTCTCCATCTATTATTATTATTATTATTATTATTATTATTATTATTATTTAAATTTCTATACCGCCCTTATCCAGAATAGGACTCAGGGCGGTGAACAGCCGGAGTAAAAAACAATACATACAAAATTTAAAAACAATTTAAAATAATTAAATATTGGCCGTAAATTAAAATAACCCAATTTAAAATCAATTTAAAATTAACTCAAGCCAGCCCCGCTAGTTGAAATAAATGGGTTTTCAGGGCCCGACGAAAAATCCGGAGGTCTGTTATTGTACGTATCTCTGGGGGGAGGTTGTTCCAGAGGGTGGGCGCCGCCACAGAGAAGGCTCTCCCCCTGGGGGTCGTCAGCCGACATTGTCTGGCGGACGGCACCCTGAGGAGGCCCACTCTGTGCGAGCGTACTGGCCGGTGGGAGGCTATTGGTGGCAGAAGGCGGTCTCGTAAGTACCCCGGCCCTAAGCCATGGAGCGCTTTAAAGGTGGTCACCAACACCTTGAAGCGCACCCGGAAGACCACCGGAAGCCAGTGCAGCTCGCGCAGGAGAGGTGTTACGTGGGAGCGCCTCGTCGCCCCCATAATCCACCGCGCGGCCGCGTTCTGGACCAGCTGGAGCCTCCGGGTGCTCCCCAGGGGGAGCCCCATGTAGAGAGCGTTGCAGTAGTCCAGGCGGGAAGTAACAAGTGCCTGAGTGACTGTGCGTAGGGAGTCCCGATCTAGAAAGGGGCGCAATTGGCGTATCAGGCGGACCTGATAAAAAGCTCCCCTGGCCACGGCCGTCAAATGATCTTCTAATGACAGCCGTGCATCCAGGAGGACACCCAAGTTACGAGCCCTCTCCGTGGGGGCAAGTGATTCGCCCCCAATAGCCAGCGATGGCGTCAGCTGGCTATATCGGGACGCCGGAAGCCACAGCCACTCGGTCTTGGAGGGGTTGAGTTGGAGCCTGTTTCTCCCCATCCAGGCCCGCACGGCCTCCAGGCACTGGGACATCACTTCAAGGGCATCGTTGGGGTGGCCTGGGGTGGAGATGTACAGCTGGGTATCATCAGCGTACTGATGGAACTCCACCCCGAAGCCACGGATGATCTCACCCAGCGGCTTTACATAAATGTTGAACAGAAGGGGCGAGAGGACCGACCCTTGTGGCACCCCACAAGCAAGGTGCCTCGGGGTCGACCGCTGCCCCCCTGTCAACACAGATTGCGACCGGTCAGAGAGGTAGGAGGAGAACCACCGCAAAACGGTGCCCCCCACCCCCAACCCCGCCAACCGGTGCAACATGATACCATGGTCGATGGTATAAAAAGCCACTGAGAGGTCTAACAGGACCAGGATAGAGGAGCAACCCCTATCCCGAGCCCTCCAGAGATCATCCACCAACGCGACCAATGCCGTTTCCGTGCTGTGCCCAGGCCGGAAGCTGGACTGGAGCGGGTCTAGATAGACAGCTTCATCCAGGTACCGGGGAAGCTGTTGCACCACCACACTCTCAACAACCTTCGCAACAAAGCGAAGAGCTCTTGCAGTCTGCTCCCGGTAGATAGCTCGAATTGCCTGAATAAAATTCCCACCAAACTCCATATATTCCAATTGAGAAATCATAAATTCCCAACTGATTCTGTCAAACGCCTTTTGGGCGTCAACAAAAATTAAAGCTAATTGTTTATCCGGGCGATTTTTGAAAAATTCTAGTGTATTCATGATAATTCTAAGATTATCTCGTAGATATCTATTAGTGTGGTAGACAGGTAAATCCCATTATCGTTTTAAAGAGACAAAGACCAAAATAATCCTGGAACACAGTTTATTCTTTGCAAAGGGCCTTTCTCTCTAGAGTAGAGAAAGACGAAAATAAAACAATTTACACAAGTTTTTATAGTCTTCAGGACATTCAGAATACACGTCAATAAAGTACCTTGGGAATCAGTTTCAGATCTTACATAACATCTTATATAACATATGCAGTACATAATTCCACCCTGGAAATTCCCCAATTCCCAACAGAAATACCCCTCAAAAACATCAATTGCGTACTTCCTTTAATTAATGAGGGCAAGTTGACCCAAGAACATATTTCCTTCAAAACAAACATCCTCTAAAAAACACAGGAATTACACACTTCCTTTCTCATGTTCTTAAATGTCAGCTAAATTATATAATCAGGTTATACAAGGTAAAACAAAACCTTAACATGATTTCAAAATGGCGTAACTCAGGTTATGCTTTTACAGGAATGATTCTTATTTTTCTCACAATCCCCAATTCTCCTCTTCATTATCTTTTATTCCTGTAAACTATGAACATCCTATAACAGTATAGAAACTCTTCTCCATACAATAGGTAATTTGGTCAATGCCATGTTATCACATAAAAACATTAACTTGGAGGGAACTTGTATCCTTAGACATAAAAAATGTAACCCTTCCTCCAAAATCCAAAACTTCTTGTATGAAGGTATATAATTACCAAATAGCTCAGTGCACTGCTTATATAAAAATTCCATTCTATTTGTAAGGCCAATGTATTGAGGAACTATCTCATATGTACGTTTGCACTTAGCACACACCATCTTCAAAAGATGACTTAATACATATCTCAGCTTCCTCAGTGGTGTCTATTAGGGTTAGTGGTGTTTCTATAAAAGAATAACGGTGCTCGAATTCAGTATGGAAACATAGCTGCTACCATGTTATAGGGTAACTAGGCAACACAGCCAAAATCCCCATTCCTATCCACACCTGTAGAATAACAAACACTACCACAAAAAACCCCATTATTCCTAGTGAACTAGCTCCCCCAACATCAATCAATCAATCAATCAAGGAGAACTTACATCCACTGGATACCAAAACATAGATTTACACCAATCAATAATATCTTTCCTCAATACAATCAAAAACACAACAAGAATTATTACCACTCCTAGCCAAATACAAAATTCTTCATAAAACTCTTCTTCCATCCATTGGTCCCCAATCGTCTAAGGTTTGTCATCAAAAAGTCAATTTAAAAGGGTTTGCAGGTTCCGTAGCAACTGTCCTTCCATAAGGCAAAGCCACCAGTCCCTTGACTCTGGAATAACATACCCAACCTTGTTTCTTAGTCCTTACAGCCGATTCAGTAGTCAGCAAAACTTGGAACGGTCCTTTCCACACCAGCTGCAACTTCTTCTCAGTAATGGCTTTTATTGGACCCAGTCTCCACTTATGTATTCATGTGCTTGGAAATCAAGCGGTGGATTCTGTCCCTTTTACCTTAAATGAGAAAAACACTGGGACAGTCCCTGTATATATATTTTCAGAAAAAACATCCTTCAATTCTATCCTAGGCATTCCAACTTTCCCCACATATGACAATCCAAACATCATTTCATACATAAATATCCCAGATCTTTCCTGGAACTTTCTTATTCTTAATAGAGCTAAAGGCAAACACCTCATTCAAGGTAATTGAAGCTCTAACATTTTTTTATAACATAGATTTACTTATCTGATTAGCACATTCACAACACCCTATAGAACTTTGCATAAACAATAAATGTAATTGCCAATCATTTCCTAATTGTTCCATAAGCTTCATCACCTTGGACAATGAAATGTATACCCCTATCACTATCAATAAGATCAACCAATGCATATTTGAGTATTATTCACTCCAATATAACTTAACAATCTTCTGAACACCTATCTTTACACAAAGATTACATATATCAATAGTCACACCACCAGCATTTCAATGTAATCTACTTAGATTCACTGAAAAGGCCAAATGGTCAAATCTCTACATATTTTTTACATACACAATGTATTCATTTCCGTACCATTTATATAACTATTGTATACACACCCCTAGACACATATATGCATATACATTTAATAAAATCAATAAGTGCTTGCGTTCCCCAATAGGTTCCCTCATGCACTCATTCAATCACATTCCACATCACAACTTTAGTAAAAATATAATATCAAGTTTAGAAGGATCCCCAGCTGCCTTTAAAACAGCTGTGATAAGTTCCACCTATCGCAATTCCTTTTACTAAATATCAACTCCCTTTCAATCCAGATTATCCCAAAAGTATGTAAGATACCATAAGCATAGTTCAAATCAGCATAAATATTCCCTACCTCATTAATTAATATGCTTACAATAAAGCAAAAACCTCACATGTCTGCACTGACCATTCAAACGGTAACCTTCCCGCTTCCAATATCTCAATAGTGTCTCCATTCACAACTGCATCTCCATCCAGTCTCATCCCATTCTCAATTCGTTTATTCATAACCACACAATATCCCATCTCTCTCTCCTATTGGTCAAGAGAACCAAACTCTCTTGAGACAATTTTAAAAACCTAGCATTTGTGCACCACCTTTAGTTCCCAGTCCACATGCGAACCAACACTCCTCTGGCTATACCATCTTCCATTACTACAGACAAGTGGAAATTTTTCCCTAAACCAGGCAAACATAACACTGGAGCAACACTACATTATTACTTTCTTCAACTCTTCAACCTTTCTTCCAAACAACTTAGTTTAAAATTAACTATCAATAAATCAATAAAGTCTCAATAAATACTCAACTCTCCCCACTTCAGAGGAATCACACCACACCTCTATCACAAATTAGCTAAACTATTTCCACAAGCTTCAAAGAAATGCAAAGCTTAATCTAAATTCACAAGTCTATACAGACTAACTTACAAGTAACTTCCTAGCTAACCAGACCAAAAGTCCATCTTTACCTTCTATCAGTAATTCTTCCCTCAAGGGAACATCCCTTATCTAGACAACACTAAGCTAAAATAACATAGTCAACTATTCCCCAGACTATCCAGTATCTAAAAATCTCCTTCTCAGCATTCAAAATCATTCAAAATACACAGACATAAAAACATAAAAGAGGTTAATAAAAAAACTTCAAAAAGCAAAAGAAAATCACCTAATAGAGGTACTCCGGATCTCTACTCCCAAAAACTTTTCAAACTTTCAATGTCACTTCTCTAGAGCAGGACAGGAAATACATCTACATAGCTGCCAATGCAGTCAGAAACAATGCAGAATCAAATCACCCATTCGCCCCTCCTTTCTCTCAGACAAACTCAGCAAAGGAAAAAAAAATGTGTAAAAGGGAAAACAAACCGCACCTTCCCTCCCCCCTTTCTTACTTCTCTTATTCAGAACAAAAAGACGGGGAAATATAGAGAAGAAAAATACTACTCCTGTCTCCAATTAACATCGCAAATACCTCTACCTAATCCTACTTCTCCATAGGATCTCTCTCATCTCTCACTTGCTCATTCAAACACTTGCTATTACAACATAACAACAACTACAACAACAAACTCTTGCCACTCACTATTTCAATATACAAAGGGAGATTTCTCAGGTTCAACGCACAGGCATTCACAAATATCATGATCACCTTACCACCCCCATTTAAGGGCTTACCACACACACTCATATTTATTCTGCAATCAGACCTTTTAGTGTATTCCAACACACACATGCCTTTTCCCTGCCAATTAGTCAGCATAAATACTTCAAGGAACTTTATTATCATTCTCAGTATTATTATTTTACAAGACAATGAGCTCTATTGCCTAAACAACTCTCATTACACATACATATACCATTTAACAACATTTGCAAACCTGGAATAAAACCTAGAAAGGTTCCATCCTTTCAGATACCCATTTCATTTTTATCCTTGACATCTTGTAGCCCATTCCTCAAGCAGTGGAAAACCTCAGGATGCAGTTTTTAATCAAAAACTTGATTTCGGGCCCTAACCACACCTGTTCTCCACAGCTCCAGGCTTAAGCCAAGAAGGTCACTTAATTAGCCGG
This sequence comes from Pituophis catenifer annectens, assembly GCF_029215685.1. NCBI lineage: Eukaryota > Metazoa > Chordata > Lepidosauria > Squamata > Colubridae > Pituophis > Pituophis catenifer. The sequence goes on along the minus strand of NW_027256885.1, from coordinate 107,021,466 downwards.
CACACACATATCACCATCACATCACATTAATCAAAGACAAAATATTCACATTCAACCTCAGGTAAGAAGAACAATAAACCCTCATTACCACATTCCTACAGAGTTTTCTGCCTCATCCAAGAACAAGAACGATCTGTATACCAAGCTCACATCCCAGAAGAGACAATGCATCTCTCCCAAGCAGATTAAGACCTACTTCTAGAACAAATATCACATCCAAACATATAATACACTTTCCACAACTCAATTTCACATTCTTCAACAATGGCACATCAAAAGGTATACCCTTGACACCCCTTATCTTAATAGTTACACCTGTGGGATGCACTCCTCTAGGCAATTTACAAATATAGATTCTAGTCACACCCGTATCTATTAGAAACACATGATCTTCCTCTTCTGGACCCACTAATCATCCTCTTCTCAGGACAAATTCTAGCAAAATGCCTCTCCTACCTGTTGCAACACAGACACTATCATTCAACTTTTCTTTCTTTCTTTTTCTCTTCTAGTCTTGGCCTTGTCCCTATTCACATAGACCTTTTAAGCTTCTTTCAACAGAGCAGCAATATCAGTAGTAGCTTCTGTATGTCTGGCCATGATTTCGTCACAAATTTCATTTTCATTAAGGACTCATAAGCCGGCGTTTCAGGAGAAAGACCAGTGTGCTTATTCAAATTGTCCTTAATATTTTCCAGAAACACAGATGGTGTTTCTTCCCACAACTGTTCCACCTCAAAAACTTTTGTTAGAGTTTCTTCCTTGAGGTACAGCTGTCTTAACTCCCTCCATTTGCTCCCGATCAGCTAAATTATTATTATTCCAACCAGGATCAACTAATGGAGACTTAACATCTGCAGCAACGGGCTGAACAGCCCCCACTTGGGTTTTATCCCAACAAAAAAGCCATAGCTGCCTTTTGAATTTGTGACCTCTCCTCAAGGGAGAACAAATAACCCAATATATGCTGTAACTCTGCAAAAGTATACAGATTGGGTCTCAGGAATAAATCCAATGACTCAGACAACTTGATCAGATCCGCCTATAAAGACGGCATATTTCTTTTATAATCTTCCAGATCAGAAGATGTCAAAGACTCATTCACAAAAGCCGCAATACCATTCGACATTCCTTTTAAAGGAAACATTCCTTTAGTTTGTGAACATTTAACATGAGGAGAAGTGGATGGATTCTGTTTCACAATTACTAACAATTCTCCAGCTACCTATATTACTGCCCTGCTGAAGTCTCTTCCTTTCTGCTCCCAGCAGCAACATCAATTTCACCCACAACTTCCATTATACGAAGGAAGGGGAGGTGGGCATGTAGCATAAGCTAAAGGATTCCAACCTTCCTCTTCTTCTTCCTTCCCATACAAAACTCTAGAACTTCTCGGGGAAGAGGGGTTAACATGGAACTGAGGTTCAACATATAACAATTGAGCTTTCAACTTCTTTTTTTCACCAAAACGTTCTTCAAAGCATTGATCCAATATGGGTCTGACTCCCCAAACTTACTCCACCTATAATTAGGCTGTATCAACACAAACATCAGCCAAACCTCCTTACAATAATTAATCATAGTCACCTTATCTAATACCTTTGTACAAGCTTTCAACCAATCCTCTAACCACTGTACTAACAATTTCCCTAATGGAGATATGGGGGATGGAGGATATTTCAGTCTCAGCAGCACCTTTCCCTAGTAAAGGCCCCATACTGTCCCCAACCTGTATTACACTAATTATACACACAAATCATACAGGCCATACACACACAAACATACACAAATCCAAACCACCAAAAAGAAAACATATACTCACTCCTGGTGCACCGAAGTTTTCAGGAACGTTCCTCTCTCTGTCCAGGCATTCAGGTCTCTGCCTCAAGGTTCATAGAAAAGCAATTCCGGCTGGAAAGGAAATAACCCCATCTCACTGAAATCAGTGTTTGTGCGCACGTATCAGGGAATTCCATTCCAGACAGAATGTTTTCAGTCCCTGTTCGGGCGCCAATTGTGGTAGACAGGTAAATCCCATTATCGTTTTAAAGAGACAAAGACCAAAATAATCCTGGAACACAGTTTATTCTTTGCAAAGGGCCTTTCTCTCTAGAGTAGAGAAAGATGAAAATAAAACAATTTACACAAGTTTTTATAGTCTTCAGGACATTCAGAATACACGTCAATAAAGTACCTTGGGAATCAGTTTCAGATCTTACATAACATCTTATATAACATATGCAGTACATAATTCCACCCTGGAAATTCCCCAATTCCCAACAGAAATACCCCTCAAAAACATCAATTGCGTACTTCCTTTAATTAATGAGGGCAAGTTGACCCAAGAACATATTTCCTTCAAAACAAACATCCTCTAAAAAACACAGGAATTACACACTTCCTTTCTCATGTTCTTAAATGTCAGCTAAATTATATAATCAGGTTATACAAGGTAAAACAAAACCTTAACATGATTTCGAAATGGCGTAACTCAGGTTATGCTTTTACAGGAATAATTCTTATTTTTCTCACAATTAGGAAGGAAGCCATTTTGGTCTGAATGAATGAATTGGTTAAGGAAGCAGCTAAGCCTGGCTGCAAGAACCCCCGCAAATATCTTATTTTATTTATTTATTTTTATTTTTATTTGATTTATATGCCGCCCTTCTCCGGAGACTCAGGGCGGTTTACAATGCGTTAAGCAATAGCCTTCATACTTTTGTATATTTATACAAAGTCAGTTTATTGCCCCCACAAACTGGGTCCTCATTTAACCTACCTTAGAAAGGATGGAAAGGATTATAATCGGAATTTAGTAATGATATTGGTCTATAGTTCTTAATAAGAGATAGATCAGTTCCTTCTTTTGGGATAATAGAAATATAAGCCTCAGTCCAAGATACTGGAACCTGAGCCTCTTTCATAACCACATTGAATAAATCCGTCATGTGTCTTCCTACCACGTCAAACACTATTTTGTATAATTCAACTGGAAGGCCATCTCTACCCGGGGTTTTGCCATTCGCCTGTGCTTTCATAACTGTTTCTACTTCCTCCATCATAAATTCTGCATTAAGAATTTCCTTCATTGTTTCCGAGACTTTAGGCAAGTCTGTCTTTTCCAAATATTTCTGAATTTCACAAATATTTTCCTCTCCTTTCTGATAAAGCTGTGTGAAAAAATCCTGAGCTACCATTCTCTTGCCTTCCTTAGTACAATGAAGATTCCCAATTACATCTTTCAGCCCTTCTATTCTCCGTTGTTCCTGCTCCTTTCTAAAACGGTAAGCCAACCATCTTCCTGTTTTATTCGCCCTTTCAAAAAAAATTTGTTTAGTCCACTTTATTTTATTTGCTAATTCCTCTTGATCTAATAATTTAATCTGGTGTTGCCAGTACTCCCTTTCCTCTATCAATGTTGTCTGGGTTAATCCATTTTGCATCCTTTCTTCCACCCGTTGTAATTTATTCAAGAGGTTGTCTCGGTGTTTCTTACCCGCCCTACGTTTATCAATCATATATTTGATTAACCATCCCCTCATCACTGCCTTAACCGTATCCCATATATTGTATATTGATGTATCCTCTTTCTTATTTTCCTGGAAAAAAAGATATAACTCCTTCTTAAATTTACTCATAAATTCTTCATCTTTCAGAATACCTATATTCATTCTCCATCTACCCTTCCTACAATGTGGGATCTTCCAAGTTACCATTAACGGGTTATGGTCCGCCCACTGGTTGGGCCCTATTTCCACTTCCGAGACCAGCCCCCTCAACTCAAGAGACATCCATATCATATCTACTCGGGTCCATGAGTGGTGTCTGGGAGAGAAATAAGTATATTGATTTTTATTGGGATTTCTCAACCTCCATATATCCTGTAATCCAAATTCCTCCCTTAAATCATTACATATTTTTGGTAATGTTCTCTTAATATCCTTCAACCTTCCTTGTATGTTTCCTGGGACATAATCCTGCATTCTATCCGTTACAGCATTGAAATCCCCCACTAAACAGATATGTTCATATTCCAGTTCCCCCAGTTTAACATATAAGTTTTGATAAAAAGTCCTCCGATTGTCATTAGGGGCATAAATACAAACCAATAAAGACTTCCACTGGGCAATTTCTATTTCGAGCATGAGAACCCGGCCTTCCTGGTCAGCAAAAACCTGTTGGGATTTCAAATGATGTCGTACATATACCACTATGAGCAATTGCGCATGTCCAAGATGGCGGCGTCTGCCTGAGCCGCGGCGTGAGGATGGGGGCTTTTTGCCCCACGGGTCCATTTTGGGGGTCCTTTGAGCAATTTTGACCCCCCGCCCTGTCGTGGGAGCTCCCCACCAGTCGGCTGAGGGGTCTGTCTCCCCGGAAGATCGAGGCTGGGGGGGATGGTGGCGTCAGCGAGATCCGGTGCTCGGGCGCATCAGCGGGGCGGCGGCGGCGTTTTTCTGGGCCGGAGCCAGCTCAGAAGTCGGAGCAGCGGCGGCGACGGGTCCATTGAGGTCGTCGGGTGGCCCCAGGCCCAGGGACGTTTCCCAGTTGCCTTGGGGCCGTCGGACTCCCTGGTGAGCTCGGGGACGCTGCCGGAGTTTTTTCTTTGGCAGCAGCAGTGAAAGCGGCGTTAGCGGCGGCTGCGGCTGCAATGGCGGCCGTCTGGCGATGGCGGGAAGGAGAGCGTCGGCCATCAACCCTGCTGTGGTGCTTGATGGACTTAACGGCAAACTATAACATCGTCCGGGATGGGCTATGACCAGCGGGGGGGGGGCTGCCCAGTTGATGGGTTAGTCCCTCACGTCGTTGGGAGGCCTCCGCTGAATTTTGGGGGCTGGGAGATTTCTCCCCCTATTTTCCACCGTTTCCACCGTTCCCCTTGGCATTATACCTATCTCGGACTGGTTACCGTTTATGGACTCGCTGGCACTGAAATCCTGGTTCATATTCATCAGAGCCCTTCTCCCTGCCGTGGAGGGGGACTGTAAATTGTGTTGGGAGCTTATGGGGAGCCGGTACACTTCTTCCATCCCACGGGCAGAGGGGACTGTCCATCATACCAGCCACCATGAGAGGGTGGTCTTGGGTTTTTTTTTTTGTTTTTTTTTTGTGCCCCTCGAGCGGAGTCGGTATGGTATTATCTGCACGTCACCAGCAAAGGGGACTGAACATCAGACCAACCACCGTGAGAGGGTGGTTGAGGACCATGAGACAAGCCACTGTGAGAGGGTGGCTATGGACTTTAACCCCTTATGCTGAACTGATATTGCAAAGGTTCACTACTTCCATCTCACCAGTAGAGGGGACTGACCATCAGACCAATCACTGTGAGAGGGTGGTTGGATTGTATCCCCCTTGAACTGTGTCGACTTGGCAAGAGATCCTTCCCACTGTGGTGAGGGGACAGTGGACTTTGGACCTCGGATCTTGGATGCCCCCATTTTATTTGCTCCCTTTTGGACCTCTTATTTATTTTCCATCTGACCCTTGGGACATGGTCACTTATCCTCTGTGGCAAGAATGTATTCAGCAGCTGAGCTTCTTGTTCTGCGAGACTCCCCCCTCTCGCAGGATTGGCCCTCCACTCTATCGAGGGCCTACCTCGATGACGGATTTTGGAATCCCGAGAGGTGGCATGCGGCGAAGAGGGGGTTGAGGGGTTTTTTAAAATTGTCATTTGCCAATCTTTTAAGGGGTTCTGGGAGGGGGGAGGGTTGTTTGGCAAAGGACAGGGAGGGTGATTTGTTGGGGAGGGGACCAGGCCCGGCACAGGGTCGCGCTAGGGGAGGTGCGGAGCGGGGATCAGAGGGGGTTGGTGTTGGTAGGGAAGAGGGCGATGTCATCAGGACCGTGGGTGGGAGGGGCAGGTATGGTGGGAGCAGGGGGCCATATCATGTTGTGGGGGCACGTATCCGCTGTCTCCAAGCGGTGACATGCTCCGGCTCCCAATGCTCTTCTCGTTCCCTGGGTTGTCCGGAGTCTCAGAGCCTGGGTCTTAGGCTGATGTTGTGCAACGCCAGGTCCATGGTTAATAAAGCCCCCCTCATTTGTGAGCTGATTCAGGAGGGGGGAGCAGACCTGGCGGGTATTACTGAGACCTGGCTGGGCCTGGAGGGGGGTTCCCCCTCGTAGAAATGTGCCCACCGGGTTTCCGCGCATTTCATCAGCCGAGGGCCCAGGGTAGGGGTGGGGGGGGGGTGGCGGTTATTGTAAAGGAAGGTCTTGATCCTAGGGAGGCCACTGTACCTCAGATAGCCGGTTGTGAGTCTCTCCTTGTGAAGTGGGGCCATGGGAGGCAGATGGGCCTGCTGGTTACGTACCTGGCTCCTTGCTACGTGGCAGCGACCCTGCCCGAGCTCCTCAATGTTGTAGCCGGGGTGGTGGTTGATACCCCCAGGCTTTTAGTCATGGGGGATTTCAACCTGCCGTCCACCGGCGAAGCATCTGAGGTGGCTCGGGAGTTCATGGCTTCCATGACGGCCATGGACCTGACCCAGTTATTTCAGGGCCCCACTCACATAGGAGGAAACACGCTGGACTTGGTTTTCGTCTCTGGTCAGTGGTTGAATGGCTTAGATACAGGGGATATAGTTATTGAACTCTTGTCATGGTCAGACCATTCTCTCCTTAGACTTGACTTCCTGACCGCTATGCCCCACCACAGGGAGGCGGAACCGATCAGGTGGTTCCGCCCCAGGCGCCTGATGGATCCTGATAGGTTCCGAATGGAGCTTGGGCCATTTCCTGAGACTCTGGCGTGCGACTCGACGGAAGACCTGGTGGCCGCCTGGGATAGGGCGGCCGCTGGTGCTTTAGATCGGGTCGTGCCTTTGCAGCCTCTGACCCGGCGCCGAATCTGCCCAGCTCCTTGGTTCTCCGAGGAGCTGAGGGGGATGAAACGCCGGAAAAGACGCCTAGAGAGTAGTTGGAGGGCCAGTCGCTCCGAATCTGACCGTACACTAGTGAGGTCTTATATCAAGACCTACTTAGTGGCGATAAAGGCGGCAAAGTGTAATTACTTTTCCGCTCTTATCGCGTCGGCAGAAAATCGCCCAGCTGCCTTGTTTAGGGTGACTCGCTCCCTTCTCCATCTGGGAGCGCGGGAAGACCCTTTGCAAGGTCGTGCTGAGGATTTTGCGCATTATCTGCACGATAAAGTCGCTCAGATTCGGGAAGGCTTGGACTCTGACTGGGTAGGTACAGGCGGGTTGTCCGAGGTCTGTCTTGAGACGGTTATCTGGGATGAGTTTGATCCTGTGACTCCCGAGGACGTGGACAGGATGCTGGGGAGGTTGAACGCAACCACATGTTTATTGGACCCGTGTCCCTCCTGGTTGGTGCTGGCTACCCGGGAGGTTACACGAGGCTGGCTCCAGAGGATTATAAATGCTTCCTTGAGTGAGGGGTTCTTGCCTCCCACCCTGAAAGAGGCGGTGGTGAGGCCCCTCCTCAAGAAGCCCTCTCTGGACCCAGCTGTTTTAGCCAATTATCGTCCAGTTTCCAACCTTCGCTTCTTGGCGAAGGTTGTTGAGAGTGTGGTTGCGCGACAGCTCCCGCAGTACCTGGATGAATCCGTCTATCTAGATCCGTTCCAGTCCGGCTTCAGGCCCGGGTACAGCACGGAAACGGCATTGGTCGCGTTGGTTGATGATCTCAGGAGGGCTCAGGACAGAGGTTGCTCCTCTGTTCTGGTCCTATTAGATCTCTCAGCGGCTTTTGATACCATCGACCATGGTATCATGCTGCGCCGGTTGGAGGGGTTGGGAGTGGGAGGCACTGTTTTATGGTGGTTCTCCTCCTATCTCTCCGACCGGTCGCAGTCTGTGTTGGCTGGAGGGCAGAGGTCGACCTCAAGGCACTTGGTTTGTGGGGTGCCACAAGGGTCGGTCCTCTCGCCTCTCCTGTTCAACATTTATGTGAAGCCGCTGGGCGAGATCATCCGTGGTTTTGGGGTGCAGTGCCATCTGTACGCTGATGACACCCAGCTGTACATCTCCACCCCAGACCACCCCAACGATGCCCTTGAAGTGATGTCCCGGTGCCTGGAGGCCGTGCGGGTCTGGATGGGGAGGAACAGGCTCCGACTCAATCCCTCCAAGACTGAGTGGCTGTGGATGCCGGCATCCCGATAGTCAGCTGGTGCCATCGCTGACTATTGGGGGCGAGACATTGGCCCCCACGGAGAGGGCGCGTAACTTGGGTGTCCTCCTGGATGCACGGCTGTCTTTAGAAGAGCATATGACGGCCGTGGCCAGGGGGGCTTTCTATCAGGTTCGCCTGATACGCCAGTTGCTGTCACTGCGTTATTTTATTTGCCAGCTGAGCTCATTATTTCTGGACTATCTGACTTTCCGTACCTTGCCAAGAATTGTTATCAAAAGCTACTACGCATGTCCATCCACCCACATTCCTTCACACACTCTTTCCTTTTGTTCTCCTGCCAGCAAGGTCCGGCTTGGACCGGCAGGAGACCTCGCTTGCCAAAATGTAACAATTAACTTTTCTTAGTTAGTGAGGTGTTTTATTTTCTTTATAACAAATAAATGAGTTTTATTAGAAACCTTTCTCGCGTTTCTTTTTCGGAATATTGCAAACAAGGAGAAGCCACGATTCATCTCCTCTAATTAAACCAGGGTAATTAGTCCCAGAGCCAAACATGGGATTAATAAATGCCCTGACATATGGTAGCAGATCGGACGGTTTGATTTATGGCTTTTTCCTTGTTTTGTTACTTCTGATAAGAGCGCATAGGCAATTAGTTTTTAGCTACTGAGGTACGCTAATTATATTGCTAAGATGCCAAAACAGAAGAAGAAAAAAGGCAAAGTGAAACCAAGACCACTCTTCGTAAATGATTTGATTGATCTTTCCAACGAAGAGGTGGCAGACAGGAGATTTTCAGATTTCCAGCCCCTTACTTCAGCCACACGCCTGGAACAAGAAGCTGTGGGAACAGAAATGGAGGGAGATAAGACAGAAGCTGTTTTTGAAGATGATGATTTACGACTGAGGTCAGTAACATTTTCTTCTGATCTTCCAAGCTCTGAAAAAGTCTTCCCAGAACCTTCTGAATTTGTAACGCTCGATGCAAGGCTAAAGCAAACTGCTGAGCAAAATTACTCCCACGCAGAGAGAGAAACAATTCATTATTCTCCTCGAAGCTCTAAGCTCACCCTGGATGAGCTGGCTATGAAAGCCTTTCGTGACCGTATAAAACTCTATGAACAGCAGCTATCCCAGGCAAAAATGGCTATATCTATGCTTGAGCAAGATAAGGGAGATAACTTAAGATTTTCAAAAAGCGCCATATTGCCTTCTTCTCCAGAGCCAAAGACACTCCCCCTGGTGGATTTTGTGTCAGGCCAATTAAGGCAAAGAGCACTGCATACGTCACATGAAAGTCTCCTTGATCAAGTTACACATGTCTTACATAACCACTCCTACTCTAAAGCATACAATGCCACGTATGCAAAGCTGCCCAAAGGTGCAGCACCATCTGCTGGCAAAAGTAATTTACTACAGGAAGCTGAAATGCCACAAGTGTTTCCACAGGCCCAAACTCAAACACCCCCTGGCGGTGTTGGTGTCCTTTTAGATGGAACACAGCAAAGGCAAATGACTGCATCTCCAGCAGGTCATGCCAATATTGCAGATCAAGCACAAATGGCAACTGGAATACAGCAGATTCCAGTGCATCAGCCACAGCAGCTACAAATGCCTGCATATGTGCCACAGCCACAAGTGCAAATAGGGCCACCTCCTGGCCCACCTCCAATGGCACAACCAAGACCATTTTTAGGTCCACAACAGGCACAGCAAATACCACAGGCATTTCTGCCAGCACATCCAGCATATCAAATGCAGGCTCCTCACCAGGCATTTTCTGTCTCTCCACTAACTGGTGAGTCAAAACTAAAAATGTCAGGACACAATTACAAAGCCTGGGTCAGTGAGATTACACTATTGCTTCTTAGAGAAGGTACTCACTGTATGGTATTTAATCCTCCTGCTCAACCATGGGACTTTGCAATAAGAGATTTAGAGATAAGGGCTCGCACAACATTATTGATGTCCATGGATACTGAACTGCAGGTCACTTTTCCACCAAATACAACAGCCCGTCAAATTTGGGCTGAATTGGAAAATTGCTACAGGCCTATCTCAATTGAATCTTCATGTTTACTCATGTCTGAACTCCATGGTTCGAGATTGAAACCTGGTGAACAAATTGGAGGACATTTGACCAAACTGAAAGGTCTGAGAACAGAATTGAGAGAAAGAGGCCATAACATTGAAGATATTCAAATGATCAGCATCATTATTAACTCTTTGAATTATGAATGGAAAGATGCTGTTACAAAAATTAACCAAGTCCCAATTGCTCAACGCACAGTGGACAATGTCTGTAGACTTTTAATTGAAGAAGAGGCATTCATGTTGGCCACGCCACATTTGAGAGGACCACCCGCATCAAGAGCTCCAGCTAGGCGCCCCTTCCGAGGAAGGACCTACGCTCCAAGGATGCCAAGATGCAACACCTGCAATCGTGTGGGACATGCCACCCGGGATTGTCCCCAACGAGTTCCAGTTCCCGTCACGCACCAGCCCAGAGGAACAGATTCCAGAGGCAGAGGCAGAGGTGGTAGACAAGGTCGTCGTGGTCCCCGGCGTGATCCACAAACTCCACTTGCCACATTGGCTTTAACCAATGATCCACAACCTCAACCAGAGTACGACAGACGACTCCTGTGGACTTTGGACAGTGGTGCAGCATTGCATGTTACCTACAGAAAGGAACTTTTCACAGAAATGCACGAGCCTGAACCAGAAATACGTGAACTTTATTCTTTTTCAAATCATCCTTGTCAGGTCAAAGGAAAAGGAACTGTTTATGTTGAAGAGCTCGATGCATTCATTCCTGATGTTTATTACATACCAACAGCAACCAGTAATTTGCTTAGTCAGTGTCACTTGTCTAGAATGTTAAAGTTCCAAGTTCACCACCTTGAAAAAGCAAGTTACATAGTTAAAGATGGAGATATTGTTGCTGAAACCATATTAATTGGTGGTGTTTATTACTTAAAGCCAAAGCCTAAAACACAAACACAGGCAAGTATACAAACTCCAAAAAGGGAAAGCACAGGCCCAGAGAGAGATGCTCCAGTGAGAGATCCTGTTGCTATTCCTAAGGCTCCTAGAGCCAACAAAAAGAGAATTGGTAAACAGGTTGCTCAGAGCCAGCCTGAGGTTCCGCATAAAAATGTTAATGTTGAGAATTCACTAACTGGTAAACCTTTGCATTCCAGGTGTATCCATAAATGGCATAGAAGATTGGGGCATGCCAGTTTCCGTGTTCTTAGGAAGATGCCGGAGTTCGCAAAAGGTTTGGATCTAAAGGGGTGTAAGGTGTTTTTGGATTGTGCTGTCTGCAAAAAGGCCAAATCCAAAGCAGCAGCCATTCCCAAACACGCTACACGCCTGTCAACACGCATTTTTGATTTGGTTCACATTGACATAGTTGGTCCATTCCCGCCATCATTTGGTGGTAGAAAATATTTTCTAACAATTGTTGATAATTACTCTAGATATGGATATGTATATCCTATGAAAGAAAAATCAGAGACTTTTCAGATCTTTAAAGACTTTGCAGCCCTTGTTTCTACCCAACACCAAGTTCGCATCGCCAGAATCCAGAGTGATCGTGGTGCCGAGTTCATGTCTCAGCGTTTCCAGGACTGGATGCGTAAGAATAAAATTATTCATCAGACTTCACCCCCTGACATACCGGCTCACAACGGAGAGGTACTGCAAACCATGATGCGTTGTCTCCTAGAAGACGCCAACCTTGATATGATATACTGGGGTGAAGCTATCAAGTACGCAAATTACATTGTCAATCGTACTTGGAGCAGTGTAACAAATCAGACTCCTTTCTTCATGTTGTATGGCTACAAGCCTGATCTTAAAAACATCCATATTTTTGGTTCATATGCTATGGTGAACATTCCCTTAGCTCAAAGAAGAAAAGGAGGTCCAGCAGCAAAGAGACTGAGATTTATGGGTATTGATGATAATTCAAAGTGGAGCAAATTTATTGACTCTAAACATGTAATTGTGATTTCCCAATCTGCTAATTTTGAAGAAGATATTGACTGGTCCAGGATTCATTCCAATGATCCTGGAGTTTATTTTCCCAGAGATGTTACTGCTGATGCTACGCAGATTGATGATCAAGATTCCACTGATTCTTCTCAACCCGATGTTCTGTCTTCGCAAGCCGCGGATGCTGACGCTAGCGACGAAAGTGAGGACGAGGACGAACCAGAAGAAGACTGGACAGTTGTTCCGAGACGTTCCAAGAGGGCCACAAAAGGGATCCCTCCACAACGATATTCTTGGCAACTGACAAAAGCACCCTTGCCTTTGATTTGCAATGTTACACTTCCACCTGATAATTTCACACAAATCAAGCAGCTCCCTGATTCAGAGCAAGACAAATGGTATGAAGCAATGCAGGTTGAAATGGACAGTCTAAAGAAACTTAAAGTATTTACACCTGCAAAACCTCCAGCAAACAAAAAGATCATTGGCACTCGATGGGTCTACAGAATCAAAAAGAAACCAAATGGTGAGTCACTGTACAAGGCCAGACTTGTAGCTCAGGATTTCGCTCAACGTTATCCTGAGGACTACACAAATACTTACTCACCGACAGTCAGAACTGAGAGTGTAAAAATTGCTTTAGCAACTGCAACTATCCTTGGTTTAGAAGTTTTCCAGTTTGATGTTGACACGGCTTATCTACATGCAGACCTAGATGAAGAGATCTACGTGAGAAGTCCTCCAGGATTCCGACAGCAAGAAGGGGATACCTGGTTTCTAAACAAAAGTCTTTATGGTCTGAAACAATCTGGTTTAATGTGGTATTTATGTCTTACTGACAAACTAAATTCAATGGGCTTTATTAAGTCCGAAACTGATGAGTGCGTGTTCACAAAATGATCTAACAATGCATATGAGATAGTTCTTGTTTATGTTGATGATATTGTTTATATTGGTCCAAATAAGCAAATGAGTGAGATTTTTGCCAAAGCTTTGCAGAGATACTTCACATTGAAATCATTAGGTCACATTGGCACTTATTTAGGTGTTCAGATTGAAAAAACACAGAAGGGGTTTAGTCTTTCACAAGAAGATAAAATTGAACAAATTTTGCATCATTGCAACATGAAAGATGCTAACACAACAAAGACACCCATGCAAACAGATTTTCACAACTTGACACAAGAAGAAAGTCCTGAGTTCGAGGATCAAACACTTTATCGTTCAGTCATTGGGTCACTATTGTACATTAGTAGTTGGACCAGACCCGACATTGCACTTAGTGTTAATCTCTTATCTCGACACGTAGGTAAGGCAAAACAGTTTCATTGGACATGCATTAAGAAATTATTGAGATACCTAAAATACACTAAACACTTGAAGTTATTGTTAGAACCAACACATACTGATTATGCAGAATTATGTTGTTATGCAGATTCTGATTGGGCAAGTGATAAGAAATCACGCAAAAGTACTTCAGGTTATATGATGTTCTTAAATGGATGTCCTGTTTATTGGCAAGTACGTAAACAGAATTTTGTTTCTTGTTCATCTACTGAAGCTGAATATGCTTGTGTTTCAGATGCATGTAATTCCCTAACTTGGTTTGATGCTTTAGTCACAGATATCTGGACACACCCGATCCGACCGATCACCGTGATGGAAGACAATGAATCGGTGGTTTATATTTCTGAATCTCATTTTACAGGTTCTAGGTCCAGACACATTGACATTCGTTACCAAAACATAAAGCATTTAGTGAAAAAAGGTTTTGTCAAAATGCAATATGTATCTACACATGATCAAATTGCTGATATGCTCAACAAACCACTTCCAGCAGCTCAACACGAGTATCTGCGCAAGAAGATGTGCCTTATTTGATGATGTACTGATATTCACTCAACTGGCAAAGAAGGGGAATGTCACTGCGTTATTTTATTTGCCAGCTGAGCTCATTATTTCTGGACTATCTGACTTTCCGTACCTTGCCAAGAATTGTTATCAAAAGCTACTACGCATGTCCATCCACCCACATTCCTTCACACACTCTTTCCTTTTGTTCTCCTGCCAGCAAGGTCCGGCTTGGACCGGCAGGAGACCTCGCTTGCCAAAATGTAACAATTAACTTTTCTTAGTTAGTGAGGTGTTTTATTTTCTTTCTAACAGATAAATGAGTTTTATTAGAAACCTTTCTCGCGTTTCTTTTTCGGAATATTGCAAACAAGGAGAAGCCACGATTCATCTCCTCTAATTAAACCAGGGTAATTAGTCCCAGAGCCAAACATGGGATTAATAAATGCCCTGACAGTTGCGCCCCTTTCTGGATCGGGACTCCCTATGCACAGTCACTCATGCCCTCATTACTTCCCGCCTCGACTACTGCAACGCTCTCTACATGGGGCTCCCCTTGAGGAGCACTCGGAGGCTCCAACTGGTGCAGAATGTGGCCGCGCGGGTACTTATGGGGGCGACATGGCGCTCCCACGTGACACCTCTCCTGCGCGAGCTGCATTGGCTTCCGGTGGTCTTCCGGGTGCGCTTCAAGGTGCTGGTTCTCATCTTCAAAGCGCTCCATGGCTTAGGACCCGGTTATTTACGAGACCACCTTCTGCCTCCGATAACCTCCCACCGGCCAACACGCTCCCACAGAGAGGGTCTCCTCAGGGTGCCGTCTGTCAGGCAATGTCGGCTGGCGACCCCCCGGGGAAGAGCCTTCTCTGTGGGGGCACCCGCCCTCTGGAATGAGCTACCCCCAGGGATATGACTAATCCCGGACCTCTGTACCTTCCGCCGGGCCCTGAAGACATTTTTATTTCAGCAAGCCGGACTGGGTTAAAAATTTTAATTGGGTGTATTTTATGGGTAAGGGGTTTTAAATTGGAGAAGCCAAAGATAATTTAATTTTGTTTTTAATTGCATTTTAATATTTGTATTGTGTGTTTTAATTTTGGCTGTTCACCGCCCCGAGTCCTTCGGGAGAGGGGGCGGTATAAAAATTTAATAAATAAATAAATAAATAACTATCCCTCTTTTTTTTTGACCTGCTAATGAGGTATAAGTTTTACCCAACGCCCGGCATTCTAACAAATGGTTTTGATCTTTTTTTATATGGGTCTCCTGCATGCAGACAATATCATACTTAGCCTTTCTTAATTTATTCAAAATCCTACTACGCTTATTAGGAGCATTTAAACCATTAATATTTACAGATATCAAACGCACTAATTCCCCCATTTCCTTTTCTCACCTAAGTTTTTACTTTCCCGCTGTTATAGCCTTCTTAACTGTTTGTCTTGTCTCCCTCTGAGGTGCTGTTAATTCCTCAACTTTTCTTTTTTTTTTTTATTAAAAAGTTTTATAAGAAATACAAACAATTTTCTCCCCCCCACCCTTCCCCTTCCCCACATAAATTATACATTTTCTTATACATAAGAAATCCTCCATATACGTGTTTCCCTTAAAGAAAGCATTAAAATAAAACATTTTAATTATATTCGGAGTTGCTCTTCTCCTTCTTCCCTCATTCCACAACAAACCTTCTTCTCCTCCTCCTTTCTTTCCCGTCCCTCCCTCCTCTTCCCTCCTACCTCTTCTCCCACCTCATCCTACTTCCTTTCCCTTTCCCCCACTTCTCTCTTCTTTTCCCCCTTCTCGCCTTCACTCCTACTCCTGTCCCCTTCCCTTCCCTTCCCTTCCTCCTCTCCTTTCTTCCATTCCTCTCCCTCCCTCTCCTCTTCCTACCCCCTCCTCCTCTCTCCTTTCTAACTTCTTTGCTGTGAAATATTTTCCTCCTTTAGTATCTGAGCAACTCCTATATTCTAGAATACACTTTCTTCTGCTAAGACCTTTCTCTAATCATCACTTTTCCCCCCCTCCCTTATCCCCCCTCCCCACCCCACCCCTGACTTCCCAGAGCAAAAACAGGGTATAGCATCTAACAAACATATGCTAAAATAAATTAACAAATTATAAAGTTCAAAGCTCCCACATGTTCTTTAACTCCCTTTGCTCCAATTCAACAACCTCCCTTTTATAAATTCTCAATACCAATTAAATTAAATCATTCTTCCTACTTATATAGAAAAAAAAGAAAAAAAACCTTTTTCTTAATGCATAATCCGATACTTTAGCAGTCTTACAAACAATAAAAATCATGAATAAATTCCATTTCTATACCAGAAA
Source organism: Pituophis catenifer annectens (assembly GCF_029215685.1). NCBI lineage: Eukaryota > Metazoa > Chordata > Lepidosauria > Squamata > Colubridae > Pituophis > Pituophis catenifer. The sequence continues at coordinate 107,005,182 of NW_027256885.1, read as the reverse complement.
AAAAATTTTCATCTTAAAATCTTGCACATTTTATCTCATATATCTTTTAAAATAATATAGTCTAATGTTAAGCATTTTAAAAATCTCTTAATACCTTTAAAACACTTATTTACCAAATATAAATTTCAGAATCTATAGGAGGGTATCTTTCAATTTTTCAATTAACTGTCTTAATACCTCTAACTTTTTAAAAGAACAACCCTTAACTATCCAAAACTAATTATCAGTTTACAATAAAATTCTGAGTTTAACATTAATCCTCTTCGCTTCAAAGGGTTAGACATCCTAAAAGCTTATGCAATTTATCTCATATATCTTGTAGAATAATATAACCTTATGTTAAACATTTTAAAAATCTTTTAATACCATTAAAACACATATTTGCCCGTTGCCAATTTCAAGATCCACAGGAGAATATCTTTCTTAATCTTCTGTTCTTCACTTCTTTTTGTATTTTTTCCAATCCTTTTTTTTATAAATTCTTTCAACAATCCCCCCAGTTTTATTTTGGAAACTTTTAAAATAGTGATTTGAGGTTGATGTTTCTGAAATACTCGCTCTCTTCTTGAAGTCAGATTTTCTAATTTAAAATCCTCATCTCGTCTCTTCTGGTTTGTATAATCATTCAATCCATTTCTTTGTCCATATAGCCAAAATTTGTTGCCATAAAGATTGTCAGCTTGCAATAAAGAAACCATTTGTTGCTTTTCTGTCATTGGAATGGAAACGTCCACCAAAACCTTTGTTTCAGCTGTACCAGCCAATCTCTTAATCCTGTCCATTTCCTGATCTTCCAAAAACAAATTCTTCTGAATAATTTCCTGCTTATAATTTCCCAAGCTATTTTTTGAAAAAGCCCTTTCGATTGTATTCAGCAGGGCTGAAGTAAAAAAGTCTAGAAGTTCTTGAAAAGCCTGGACAGTCACGGCTTGGGAATTTGCTGATTCACCAGCCCTGTTGTCAGCCATACTTCAGCTACTTTGTATTTATCCAGCTATCAGGACAACAATTCAACTTTTTTCCACGCAGTATAAAGACCAGATTTTAGTTAAAATCAGAACCAAATTCTTTTCCTCAATACCAAATTCTTTTCCTGGCCGCTTCCATTTAAAACTTTCTCTTAGGGTGTAATCCAGTAGCTGTAAAGTGTTAACAAGCCTTAACGAGCGCTTCCCCTGGTAGTTTCTTCCTCCCGCCCTCAGGCGCCATTTTCTGCATATTAAAGCGGAGTTAAAGTGTTACTTGCAAATTTCCTTTTGTTTTCTCCTGATTTGCTCCATCTGCGATCGAAGTAAAGATGTTAAAAATCCCCCCTGTTGATTTTCTGCAGATTCTGGTCGCAGCTTCTAGCTCCGCTTCAGCGGAGTCGTTTCTGGTCCGGAGTGGCTTGACAGGCTTCAATAGGGAGCCCACACCCTTTGCGCCCCAGGATTTCTCCTAGCGCACTTGGGGGGGCTCTACCCACGCCTGTCGACTCTTCTCTCTCCCCTTTGCCCGGGGAGAGGGTTCCAAGCCTCCAGACAGCAGTTTTTCGGCTGTTCTGGGGCTTTTACGGAACCAGAGAACGGGCGCTCAAAAAAGAGCGTCTTCAAAGCTGCGGAGCCAGGCAGGAAGTCAATTCCTCAACTTTTCGTGTTCCCCCACCCTTCTTTCCCGCCTTTCCTTCTCTCCTCTCCTCTACCTCTTCTTCCTCTTGCGATTCCTCCAGACTTCTACTTTCCCCTTCTCCTTCAACATCTAATTCTGACAAATTAAATTGTTGTTCCATGAATTCTCTTGCTTCTTGAAGACTCCGAATCCTCACTTTCTTATCCCTCTATGTCATCAATAAACCTTCAGGTAATAACCAACGATACAAAATTGCATTTTTCCTCAGGAAAGTTGTCAAAAATTGGTATCTGCGTCTCTGTTCTCTTACCCGACGTGGGATTTGTTTCAAAACTATCATCGGTTGGCCTTTATATGTAATAGTTTGATCCCTTATTCGTTTATAAAATTCTTCACACAAAGCTTTCTTGTTAAAATGAACATGAATTTCCCGAGGGAGATTGTTCCTTTTTGCGTAGCTAGTGAATACTCTAAAGGCCTCATCAATATCCCGTTGGATCATGAGTCTATCTGCCTCCAAAGTTTCTGCAACTATTTCTCCTACAATGTCATCCAGTTTTTCCCCTTTCTCTTCCGCCACATTCTGTATTCTAAGAAAAAAAGAAGATCTCTCCATTTCCAGAAAAATTATTTCTTCCTCTATTTATCGTTATTTGTCTCTTCTCCCAACTGTCCATCCGTCCTTCGCATTTCTCCATCTTCTTCTCTATCTCCTTCATTTTTTCCTCTTGTTGTATTAATGTCTGTCGTATATCTCCCAGTTCACTTTGCATCTGTTTAATTTCTTCTTTAACCCCTCTCATTTCCGCTTTCACATCTGCTCCCAAGTCCTCAAAGTTCTTAGATGTTGACTCCTGGTTTTTAGCCATCGATTCCTGGATGGCTTGTAACATATTTTGAAGAGCCTGCATAGAGGGCGTCTTCCCCGTCGCCAACATATCTTCCGATGTTCTTCTAGAAACTAAATATGTCACACTTGGGGTTACAGAGGTAGGCAGAGAGATAACTTTCTTATTTGTTGTGGTAATAGTTGAAGATGTAGACATAACTGAAAACAACCACTGTTCCTCTACTCTTTATTGAATAAATATATCAATCAAGTCTTTTAAATCAAATAAGTTAATCCATCAGCTCTTGATATATCCAAATTAGTCAATTTTCAATGTTTACTATGAGGCAGTGTATATATATCTTCCCCCTCCTCCTTTCCTTTCTTTTCCTTTCCTTTAGTTGTAATATCCAAATCCACCACTAGGTGGCAGTACAAGACCAACCAAGGGCAGTCTCCGTCTTCAGCAATGGGGAAAAAAGAAAAAAGTGTCAAGTCACGATGTAGCAAAAAGCTCACCTCTTCTGATAATGTGACAAAGAGAGAAGTAAAAGAGAAAATCTCACTATGTCTTCAACAAGATCAATCAATTATTCCTCATCCAACAGACAATATATTCAAATTAAAAAAAAGGGAGAAGATGAAGTTTTGATAATATCAAAGTTCAAAGGGAGATCAATAACTGCTTCTGAGGGGGAAATAACAGCTAGCAGCAAGAAGTTTACAAGACAGCCGTTTCTCCGTTTCAGCCACTCCCCCAGTAAATGGCAAATCTTACATGTTTCTTAGGCAGGAGGTTCAGTCAGCTCGGAGCTAACTTAGTAAAGTAGAATTCTTACACCATGCTGGCGGGCTCCCCTCTCCAATTGGTATAGTCATGATTTCGGGGCGATCCCACGCCACCCTCTTTCTGTGCTGGTACCCTGAGAAGAAATCTGCTGGCGTGCGGGAGAGCCACCTCCTCGCATGCCCCGATGCCTCCCCTTCTTCGCGAGCCTCTCCACGGCTCACGATGGCGCAGGAACAACCGCCAGACACAGAAAAGGGAGAACTAGGATAAGCAGCTACACAATTCCTAGTCCTCCATTTCAGCGTGACGCAACCGGAAGCCCTATCCCAATTTCAATTTAACTTCGACTGGGGAGGCGAATTTAGCTAGCCCAGGGGGATTGTCCTCTGCCCACAGGGTGGGAACATTAAATTCCTCCCAATTATTTTCTGGGGGTGTATCTTGCATTAACATTAATCACCAAGTTTCTTCCACTGGGTGCGACACTGTTAGGTATTGTCCATTATCATTGAAGGAAATGGTGGCTCTCATCTTAGAAAGTAGGTCTCTTCCTAATAGCAGGACTGGGCATTCAGGCATGTACAAAAATTGGTGTTCTACTAGGCCATTTCCGACTTTGCATTTAACAGATTTCAGGAGGCTGTGTGTGGCAGCTGTGCCTGACACTCCTTGAATTCTGACTTTCTTATTTGACAAGGGGGCCACTTGTTTATTAATTACTGATCGACTGGCTCCGGTATCGATCATCATGCGGACTTGACGTCCTCCCACCCATAAATCCATCATGGGCTCCAGGGGTGGGTCCGTGGGGCCCTGGCTTCTTCAGTCATCCCATTCCATCTCGGCTAGGCCGATTACTTCCTCATTCTGGTACGACTGGCTGGGTTGTCATCTGTCAGTACCTCTTCTTCCTCTAAAAGCTCCTCTCGGGGTTCCTCTAAAACTTCTTCCTCTAAACATAGGTCACCCACGTCCGTAGGATACTCCTCTTGATTCCATCCATCTACGGGGGCACTCTCTTTGCCAATGTCCTTCTTCTTTACAGATGGCACATTGGTTGGGCCCTAAGGTAACTCCTCCCAGGGCCAAAGCTAACATTTCAGTCCTCTTTCTCTCTCTAATATCTTGCTTTTTTTCCTTTTCTCTATCTCTATTCAGGTAGACCTTTCTGGCAACTTCCAGGAGTTCACTGGTATTTTTCCCTAGAGCTCCTTCTAGTCTCTGCAATTTTCTCCTGATATCCATGGCACTTTGAGTGATAAATCGTTCATTTAACAGGTGCCTATTTGCTGGATCTTCTATGTTTATCCCAGTATGAACTTTGTAGGATTCTACTAGTCTGGCCAAAAAGCCCTCAGGACTCTCATCTTTTTCTTGGAGTATGGTGGCGGTTTTGACATAATTAACGGGACCTTTTGCTGCCTCTCGTAAACTGTTTATGCATAAGAGGCGGTAGGCATTTAATAGAGTCTGGTGTTGGTTATCATTGGGATTCCAATTGGGATCAACCTCTGCAGCTGCGACGGCTTTTTGCGCTGCATTTGCATTATCCGGATACATTCGGGACAGAACCTTTTCTTTTGCAATTTTGAATTTCTCCCTATCTTCCATGAAGAGTAAAGTATTTAACAATTGTTGGATATCTCCCCATGTGGGTCTATGTGTTTGCATTATGGTACTAAAGAGATCTACTATTTCGGCAGGTTTCTTGCTAAACGGGCCATATTGCTGTTTCCAATTAAGTAGATCAGTAGTAGTGAATGGCTGATATTGGAGCAAGGGACGAATGCTGGGCTGTCCCTGGGCATCAGTTCCATGACTCAAAACTTCCCTCAAAGGGGCCAGAGTCTCTACCTTCTTCAAACTCGTCTGGCTCCAAGTTCGAGAACTAATGGGTTTAGATTCTTCTTCTGTCTCTTCTTCCCCATCATTCTTAGCTTCCCATTTAACTTGTGGTTGGCATCTCCGGGGCTGGATGGTTCTCGGCACCATATCCACTGACAAGGGTGGATAGGGGTTTTGTCTTGGGGGCACGGGGTGTGGTGCATATGGGGGAGGACGGCTAACATCTTCCTCATCCTCCTGACTAAAAACTTTGGTTTTAACTATCTTTCTGTTGGTCCTACTTTTCTCCTTCATCAAACACACTCTCACACATTCCATCTGACATTTCTTAAGCCAAGGGGGAGCTGCCTTCTGAGTGATCTGCCACTGATCTATGTATGGGTATTGGTCCCAATGGCCATCCCGCGTAACAATCTGATGTACCTTGTGTGACGAAATGGGGTTGAGGGGTACCCCGGACTGTGAACCAGCTCATGAGTAAACACACTGAGACTGAAATAATTCTGACAGAGGCGTCTTGTGTAAAAATATAATTTACTTTAAAACATTTAAAAAGCACTATGTCTTTAAGAAAACACATTAAAAACAAAGTCTTATCTGGGTATGTGAAGCAAGGCTATCTCCCTAGATCCCTCTCCACAATACCGAAACAGTTCACAAAAGAATAAAGCTAGCATGAAGGTAAGCAGCTTCGGCGTCGATACATCATCAAGGCCATCATAATGGGAGCAGCATGAGCTTCACAGCTGAAAGTCACCTGAAGTAAAAACAGTTCAAACAGCAAACATTGCTTGAAGCTTGTGGGAGGAAGAAGGTCCAGCAACAGCAGTCCCGATGATAGCTTGCGTGCTACAAAACAGCAAAAGGCAAGCATCCATGGGAGTCTCTCTGTAGCGACGTCTGGAGTCCTTATCTGCATTCTTCTCCCATCTGCGGCGTTGAACCAAGCTTCCTGCAGGAGCTGTGCATTTAGGCCTAGAAGACTAGGCCCAAGTAGCAAGCAAAAGGTCCTTGCTTATATAGGGAGTTAACCTGCAATTAACTAGGGCGGGGAAGGCTTGCAGGTAATTGCCAACAGTAGATGGCTTGATTAAAACCATACTGTTTGTGAGTAGGCAGATAGCCACAGCAATCCTGGAAACACTCGTGACAATCCCCTTCTCTGTGGCTATTTGACTGGTTAACAAACATACATTCTACATTGGGTACATATATACATCAATGGTAAGTACATTCACATAGCCATCGACATTTTACCCAGAAGATAGAGGTGTTGGTCACGGGGCAGCGGTTTGGTAAACACGTCCGCTACCTGTTCCTTGGTTTCACAATACACAGTCTTAATGAAACCTGTTTTCACCAATTGCCTCACATGTTTGTTTTGTATATCAATATGGCGTGATCTCTGGCCTACAGCATCAGCTTCCGATATGTTAATGGCAGCCATGTTATCCTCATAGACTTTTATAGGTTGCATGGGCTGCCTCCATAAGCTTACCAGAAGATCGTCAAACCAAACTAGGTTATTGGAAGCTTTGGACAAACTCACATACTCAGCTTCCGCTCTGGAGGTTGCAATTAGCTTCTGCTTCCCAGAGTACCAATACACGGGGCTACTATTTAGGTATACAATGTACCCCGAGGTACTTTTTCTAGATCTAACATCCCCTGCCCAATCGGCATCCGAAAAACAACTCAATCTTAATTCTCTAGTTGCTTCTGGTTCCAATAACAATGAATAGTTCACAGTACCCTTTAAGTATCTCAGGAGTCATTTAATTCCGCTCCAATGGTACTGTGTGGGATGTTCAGAATGTCTAGATAACACATTTACACTTAGACTGATGTCCGGTCTAGTCCAATTTGCAATGTACAACAACGACCCAATCACGGACTTGTAAAGGGTCTTATCTTCAAACTCCGTGCTCTCAGTGTACATGTTCTTAAGGAAGTCTGTTGCCATAGGGGTATCGCATGGCTTCGCTTCTACCATGCTACACTTTTTAAGCAATTCCTGAATCTTATCTTCCTGAGAGAGCTGAAACCCCTTCTCGGTTTTTACGAATTGCACCCCTAAAAATTTGCTAATGTGACCTAATGGTTTTAAGGCGAAACTCTTACTTAGGTCCTCAGAGAACTTCTTATGCCTGTTCTCTGATCTGCAAATATATAGTATGTCATCGACGTACAACAGTACTGTTTCCCTAATGCCCTGATCTTCCTTGACAAAAACACACTCGTCAGCCGACGATGGTAAAAAGCCCATCTCAATCAGGCTTTTTGTGAGACACTCGTACCATCGTTTACCAGATTGTTTTAAGCCGTATAGGCTCTTGTTCAACAACCACACATCGTCTTCCCGATGGCTTACTCCCTGAGGAATCCTCACGTACAGCTCTTTGTCTAACTGGGCGTGCAGGTACACGGTCTGAATATCGAACTGATATACATGTTCGCCTCGCATGGTAGCGATGGTGAGAGCTGTTCTCACACTCTCAGGGCGCACCGTGGGCAAGAAGGTGTCCTCATAATCGTCAGGGAATCTCTGCGAAAATCCCTGCGCCACTAATCTTGCCTTATAAATAAAGCCCCCACCTTCAATGGGCTTTTGCTTGAAAAGCCACCTGGTGCCGATCACCCTCTTGTCCTTGGGCAATCTTGTTGGCATGAATACATCGAGCCTTCTCAGGCTATCTAATTCTGTATCCATAGCGGCCAGCCACTTCTGTCGTTCATGGTCAGGTAAGGCCAACACATCCTCATATCTGTGAGGGGTGGCCAAAACCTGGTCGACTGAGGTAACAAAGTCGTTGTACCTCTTAGGCTTATTGCCCCTGGTAACCCTAACTGGTCTGCCTTTAGGAGAGTCACTCACATCAGAGTCGTCCGATGAGTCATCTACCTCGTGACTATCACTATGCGTCTCAGAAGCTGGGTGCCTGTCCTTCCTGGCTACCCCCATCTTACGCTTCAATACCCCTTTCAAGGGTGCCTGGGATGCACGCTTCCCAGAACCAGATGTATCCCTATCCTCGGGTAGGTTCTCCAATACATCCTCCGCTCGCCTATGACAACTACGGGAAGGGTTCTGAGTAAGAATCTCATTGGCATGGATCTTACTCCAATTGGCCCCTTCGTGAAAGGTGGCAGACCTTGATATCATTAGTTTCCCGTTAGGGTAGGCAAACCTAAATGCCTTGGAGCCCTGCTCATAACCAACAAATCTCAGTTTAACAGAGATTGGGTCTCCCTTTCTCCTGAGCTCCTTCGGGACATGAACATCGGCCATCGCTCCGAAAACGTGGAGGTGTGCCAAGCTAGGCTTATGGCCGTATAGCACCTCGTATGGGGTCTTCTGCACCACGCTAGACCACACACGGTTCAGGGTGTAATTCGCGTATCTAACTGCTTCTACCCAATACGCGAAGTTTAATCCGGAATCCTCTAGGGCGCACCGCATCATTGTTTGTAATACGTCGCTGTGCTGTTCTGCAACGCCATTTTGAAACTTAGAGTAAGGCACGGTGCGTAAGTGGACTATGCCCTTACTCCTCAACCAGCTGGAGAACTGCCTGGAATTAAATTCAGTCCCCCTGTCAGTTAAGATCTTCTTAACTCTGACCTGGTGCTGGTTCTGGACTAAGTTACAAAATTCCTTAAACTTAGTCAACGTTTCACTCTTGGACATTAGGGGAAAAACGAATCCAAATCTGCTATGGTCGTCTACTATGGTAAGAAAGTACCGTCTCTTACCCACGGAAGGTGCGAATGGACCCACCAAATCCATGTGGACGAGCTGAAACGGGTGTTCAGAGTACCTCTGAGACCTCTTGGGCGCAGATTTCACCTTCAATTTTGCGCTCCTACAAATTGAACAGTCTAGAAATGTGTTACAATCATTGATCTTGGTTCCCCTTGAGTGTTCGGTTACCTTTTTCACTACGGGAAAACTCACATGACCTAGCCTGCGATGCATCAAGTGAGCACATTCATTGTGCAACGGCTCACCTATAGCAATTGCATTAGCATTTTCAGGTTCCCTATTATCTGACTCTAAGTTAAAATTTAAAAACTTTTTATTAACTTTACATTTGTCTTTACAAGGCTTCCTCTGGTGAAAGTCTTGATCCTCATCACCTAGTTCTAACTGTGATTCATTGTTACTACCAAATGAGATAGTATAATTGCTATCACTGCAGGACTCAGCATTCGTATTGGGGGAATAATAAGGCAAGCCACCTATCTTCAAAACCTCCCCAATGACACATTTGTTGTTTTTGATCACAGCTGTTCCTCCTGAGAACAGAATCTCCATTCTAGGGTTCTCACATATCCTCATTAGGCTTAGCAAATTGTGATCTATCACTGGTACGTACAATGCTCCATGAATCTTTCCTATCCCAGGAATATAAACATCTCCAATGCCAACAACATTCACCTTTTTACCGTTTGCAACTTTGACCATGGATTGATGCCTTCTCATATTAACAAACAACCTTCAGTCACTAACAACATGGTTACTGGCTCCACTGTCCATTAACCATAGTTGCTCTCTCTGTTCCCTTGTAAGCTCTGACTCAGTAGTTTCCACTATACCTACAGAGCTATCATTAAACCTGGGATTGTTCCCTTTGTTGCCTCCATTTGGCTTTTTACCCCTTCTGTGGTTAGGAACATCTACACTTGGCTTTCTACCAGGAGGTAATGGCCTCCTTTTACATTTATTATCAGAAGGTACCTTTGAGCATGCCCTAGCATTCACATTATGTGGGCAATCCCTTCTATAATGTTCTCTTGAACCACAATTGAAGTATTCTCCGATAGCATATGCTCTATCTGAACTATCGGGCCTTCTTGAAGGTTTTTCCTTTTTGTGAAAAGCCGCCCTGCATTTTCGCAAGTTATCTTCAGCAATCAGTCTGCCAGATAACACTTCTAAAGATAAGTTATTACAACTAACATTATCCAATTGCGATATAAAATTATCCCAGCTGGGATCAAGGGAATTGAGTATAACAGTAATGAGGGTTTGTTCAGACACTGTTTCCCCCCTCAACATCAATTCCTGCCTTAACCTGTTTAACTCACATAAGTGTTCATTAATATCTACTCCCGCCTTCAACCTTGCGGAATAGAACTCCCTATAAACTCTGTTTGTAACATGGGAGCTTTTTGAACAAAATAGCTTATGCAGTTTCACCCAAACTTCTGTTATGGTTAGGTTACAAGATATACTGGGATATAATGCAGGGTCAATAGACATCAATAAAATACAAAAGGCCTTATGATGTAAAAGATCAACTTCTAAGGACCATGGTCTAGGTGGGGGTTTTAACAGCAACGATAAAACACTCTCTTTCATTAAAATTACTTGAATACTTTTAACCCATTCCTTAAAATTTCCTCCACCCACACTTAAACTTTTCAAATTAGGAGGAAGGACCTGTACATTATTAAACATAGAAACAGACATTAATTGATGTTCAAAATGTGGTCCATCCTGGAACGGGCAATAAGGCATTGGAATGGAAGCACACAACACAGTGTCTTCCATCTGGCATTCTGACGGTCGTTCCTCCCCAATGGGAGGGATTAAAACTTCACGTTGTGCGGATGCAAAGCTCATCCTGGCTTGATCACAAAAACTCGAGGGTCCTCTCTGGTGCACATCTCTAGGAATTTTTGGACGCGCTCCCAAATTCCTATCTTCAGTTGAGGCAGCCTCCGGAACCATCCTGGATGTCGATGTCATCACGGATGGATATATCCCACTCGTGGCGTGCGCTGAATTAGTCGCAGACATCAGGGGTGCTTTGGTATGTGCAGCTACTATTTGTTGAGCCGATGGTGCCTGCAAACCATTGCCTAAAATGGTTGCCAAAGTTTCTATCACACTTGCAACCTTACGCTCAACATGAGAATCTCTTAAATTTTTAGCAGAAGTCACTGATGTCATCAAGGGAGCTAAAGTCTTTATGGCCTGATCTATGATGGCTTCAACAGCAGGTGGCGCAATATCAACTTGGCCATGCTGGTTTAACAAAGAAGAAGGAACATTCGAATCAGGCAGTCTGTTATCCCCCATTCTCCACTTATGGTCTGAGGTGGGGGTTTTAGGAAAAGATTGAAAGTCTCTTACCAATCCGGTGTTTTCTAGGACTTCGATCTTCTTTCCTTTCACGGCTGGATTCTTTAATAATCCGCTAGAATCAGCAGTCGGGTTCTGACTTACTGTGGGAAAACCTAAAAACTGAAGGATTGCCTTCCTAAACTCATCATCCACCTCTGTATTTGTTTTCAAGACCTGAAGTGGCGTTCTTCCAGTCTCTACTTCTTTAGGTGATGATGGTTTACTCACTATCTTAGGCCCTTCAGAAGTTGAGGCCTCTGCTCCAAAACTTACAGCTCCACTATTCTCTAAATCAATTAGAGTTTGGGGTTTTTCAGCCAAAACATTTTTGGCCTGAGCCCCAGACAGTCCAGTTTGTGACTTCATACTTTTTGCTGCTGCTGCTGCCCTAGTCAACATCTATTCAACTGCAGACATTCCAGTCTAGCGTGCTACCACATGAGCGTAAGTTCGTTAAACCATCCTCTGCTACCAACTGTGATGAAATGGGGTTGAGGGGTACCCCGGACCGTGAACCAGCTCATGAGTAAACACACTGAGACTGAAATAATTCTGACAGAGGCATCTTGTGTAAAAATATAATTTACTTTAAAACATTTAAAAAGCACTATGTCTTTAAGAAAACACATTAAAAACAAAGTCTTATCTGGGTATGTGAAGCAAGGCTATCTCCCTAGATCCCTCTCCACAATACCGAAACAGTTCACAAAAGAATAAAGCTAGCATGAAGGTAAGCAGCTTCGGCGTCGATACATCATCAAGGCCATCATAATGGGAGCAGCATGAGCTTCACAGCTGAAAGTCACCTGAAGTAAAAACAGTTCAAACAGCAAACATTGCTTGAAGCTTGTGGGAGGAAGAAGGTCCAGCAACAGCAGTCCCGATGATAGCTTGCGTGCTACAAAACAGCAAAAGGCAAGCATCCATGGGAGTCTCTCTGTAGCGACGTCTGGAGTCCTTATCTGCATTCTTCTCCCATCTGCGGCGTTGCACCAAGCTTCCTGCAGGAGCTGTGCATTTAGGCCTAGAAGACTAGGCCCGAGTAGCAAGCAAAAGGTCCTTGCTTATATAGGGAGTTAACCTGCAATTAACTAGGGCGGGGAAGGCTTGCAGGTAATTGCCAACAGTAGATGGCTTGATTAAAACCATACTGTTTGTGAGTAGGCAGATAGCCACAGCAATCCTGGAAACACTCGTGACACCTTGGATATCACTATCGGATTCAACGATCCTTCTTCTGGCCACCTTATGCCAAAAGTAGGCCACTCATTTCTACAATATATCTTCAAGGTATCAGGATCACACAGGGGATCACCATAGTCTTCACTAAAGGCACTCTTAAAATTGGCTAACATGCATTATAACGGTGTCCTGGGGACACTATTACGACCACCCATCCTAACAACACTACCCTTGGCTCATGACGCTGGATGTTCCGACAGTCGTCAATGAGAACCGCAAGGGTTTAACTACCCACACAGTCCTAATAAGAGACTTGAACTCCCTACTGGAGACTTTAGGACGACGCCTTGTCTCCTAGGCGGGTGATCAGGCCCCCTCTTCCACCGCTAAATTGGTGGGTACCCCTTTTACATATACTTGCCTGCAGGTGTCTTCCTCCTGGACTTTTGTTGAGTTCTTTCGGTCTGGCTGACCTTGTGGATCCTTGACTGATCTGCTTCTCCAGCGGGTTCACGGCACCTCCTCACCGAAAGATTCCGTAGACTTCAATGGAGTCCTAATGGCTGGCCAGTGGACTTTCCTTGGGAAGGCGTCGGCCCCCATTGGGGCAGGCCATCAGGCAGAGCAATGGTATCTGTTCCTTAGTCCCATCTGGGGTGCCATGAAATGTTATGGAATGATGAGACCAAACAACATTCCTGGTCAGCCAGAGACAGTTTATTGCGCAGTTTCAGAAATGTCAAATAAGCCGGTGCAACTTGTTCTGTCCCGACCCAGCTGTCCTGAGTCAGCCATGCCCAGTGAGCGCCGTTGAGCTGGCCATGCCCATCCAGCCACGCCCACCTAGTTGTGGTGACCCGGCTGTGACTACTCAGCCACACCTATGCAGCCATGGCCACCTGGCCTCTGTGAGTTGACATAGTCTTACATGAAACTGGCCCTTTGAGGGCAAGCATAATGCTGATGCGGCCCTCAATGAAATTGAGTTTGACACCCCTGGTATAAGATATCCTTGTATCACAGCTTTGCAAGGATCCCAAACTGTTGACAAATTAGTTCCCTTACCCAAATTGTTATTAAAATAATCTTGGTGTACTTGTTTACATTCTTTAACAATCTGTGGCTTCTGCAATACAGACTCATTAATCTCCATTTAAAAGACTGGGAACCAAATTTAAGATATAAGGACACTGGAGTATGATCAGAAAAATATTTTGGAAGAATATTGGCTTTGATTGTTTTGTGAATCAGATTTTTTTGTAATCCAAATCATTTTGATTCTAGAAAAAGATTTGTGTCTCTGAAAACAAAGTAAAGTCTTTTGTCAGTCCATTTTTACATCTCCATACATCGATCAAGCCTAAAGTATCAGTTAAAAAAAAGTTTGGGGCAGTTTCCCTTGTGTTCCTTTAATTCCTTTGTCAGCTGATCTGTCCAGTTGTGGGGTTGCTACTGTCAGCACTTCAACCTGCATTTACTCTAGTGCTGACATAAGAAGGAGAAGAGGGGGCAGCTGGCAAGAGGACGCTTGACTTCTCACCTACTTATTTTCCCTGAAGATAATATCCCCTAGGAGATGAGATGGGAGGGGGGACATTCCTGGGAGCTGAAGTAGTAGATATGGGGAGAGTGATTTGGGAAGAGAGCCAATGAGACGCAGAGAATTGGGGAACGGAAAGGGAAGGTTTTGGGGTCAGGAAGTCAGAGTTGTCGTGCTTAATAAAATGAAAGATTTCTTCAAAGACTGTTTGGAAATGCAATTTATTTTATTTGAGACGACATCGAAACCTGACAGCTACCCCATTATAGTCTTCAATTACACACCAATATTGAAAGGAATAGGAGAGTAAGTGTTCAGACAGATGTTTAAAAAACATAGCTTTTTCTTGGTGTGGGGTGTATAATCTCACTACAAGAGATTTTATTCCCTGCAATTCAATTTGCACAATTACATATCTGCCTTGATCATCGGCAAAAAGTAAATATGGATGTAATTGGGGTTTTATGTACAAAACTACTCCATTAATTTTCTTCTTGGAATTAGCAGAAATAAATTCCAGACCTAAAGTCTTATTTATTAAACACTTTTTATCAGTCTCTTTAATATGGGTTTCTTGCAGACATATTATATCATGATTTTTTTTCTTCGAATAGTGAAATAACTTATTTCTCTTTTGTGGGGAATTTGCCCCATTTACAATCCATGTCAGAATCTTTCAATCCATCTGTTATGAAGAGAAGGTTCCAGGCACTCCAGCTATGGCTTCCATCTCCACAGTCTGTTCTTGATAAGCATCTGACCTCTTGTTATCTTTTTTTTTTCAGACCTAGTTCTTGTGGCAATTGATCTTTATCCTTTGAAAAAATGATGCAGTTCCAATCCATATCATTCCATAAAATCTTGTGCTTTAGAGACTGAGTTTAGTTTAGTCTATAACATTGGTTTCTAAAAGTAAAGATAACCCCTTCCAAGGGAATGTTATTTTGCTTTAAAAGATCTGTCAGGAAGGAATATTCTTTACATTTCCTTAATATTGCAATTGGAATTTCTCTGAATATTTGCACTTCCTTCCCCAAAATGTTAAATCTCTGATGGTATTGTTTCTGAATTACTTGCTCTTTGATAGATTTTCTTACAAATTGGAACATAGCAACTCTTGGCAATTGTCTTCTAATTCCATATTCTGAGTTTATGCTGTAAATTTTATCAATTTCTTTAGAGAAGTCTAATTTCTCATCATTAAACCATTTGGAAATTTCTGTTACAATTACATCTCTTAAATTCTGGATCCCCTCAGAAATTATTCTAAGTCTCAGAAAAACTTCACTTTGTGTCAGGGTTCTGACCGATGCCCTAATTAAATCATGAGCCTCACACCAGAGTTCAAAATAAATCCAGTTATTTATTAGGAGCTTCATGTCAGCACAGACCAGATGAAGCCAACTCTGACCTCACTTAATTTACGTCCCGGCTCTGACCTTGTTTCCCCCCCTCCCCCCAAGGTGTGTCATCAGTCACATTCTCCAATGAAGCAATTTCATGGGTTGAAGAGATCACTCCCCTCCGGCCACTGTGGGTTTCCATGGAGACGACCTCAGTGTCAGACCTGGAAGCCATCTTTCTACCTTTGTGCCTTCAGGCTTCAGGCCTGCCACAAGTCCTACCATGGGAAGTTGGGAGGGGGGATAGTATAGAGTGAAGAAGACATGTAGTCAAAACAAAATCCCATCCCGTGCTCTTCCCGCTGCTGCTCAGCCTCCCTGATGCACGGAGGCAGGAGGTGGTGGTTTCTTTCTCTGCCTGTGATCTGCTGCCTGCCTCTAATCTGCAGTTTACTCGTGAACATGGTGCTCACGATTAAACTGCAGATTACAGGAAGCCGGCAGATCGTTGGCTTACTCGCTCTGCTGCTCGCCTGGCAGAGCGCAGACTGGCAGCTCCAGGTCGTCTCTCAGCCGTTGTGTGCAGGGAAAAACCTTGCAAAGTAAAGAAAAACTGAGTGCGAGAAGTTAGTTGCCTCGCACTCCCTGCACGCAATGGCTGAGAGACGACCCAGAGCTGCCACTCTCCAGTAAAATGCGTGTCTTGCAGTGGGGCACAATTTGGGGTGGCAGGTGGGGCAGGGGATGGGGGAGAGCTCAGCAAGCTTTGCAGCTGTGTGGCTACAAAGGTTGCTGTGCCGGCTCCCTTCTCCCTGCCAGCCAGCACCTCCCAAAGTCGCCGGCGTTGCACGCAGCCACTGCGCTGGGACTGATAGGGGCAGCAGCAGCCCTCTCCTGTCTTTCTTCAGCTGAGCAGAAAAAAAAGGAGGGGGACTTCACAAACAAAAGAGAATTCTCTCTTTTGGCACCAGAGCCAAAGCTAAAAGAAACTGGTGGGGAGAAAAAGAGGGAGGGTAGGAACAGGGGAAGGGCAATTTTTTCATTGTTTTAACTCTGTAGCAACATCTTTCCCAGCTACTGCTTTCTCTGCTCAGCAGCAGAGCTTTTTTTGGGGGGGGGGCGATTTTTTTTTTATTTTTAAACAAACAAAACATAAAATCCATCTTCCATTAACAATTACAAACAGTCTGTCAATTTGTTACATATCCTTTGCGGTTCGTCCCCATATTCATATTTTACTAAGTATCCAATTTTTCATACTATTAATCTAATATATATTTTTATATCATTATCATCATTTGTCGTTTATCTAACAATGGCATTATCATTCCAAAAGAAATTATTTTCACCTATTGTCTTATAACATTCATTTTATAGTTCATATTTCATTTCCATGTTTTAGTATCTAGCCATTGGTAAAATAACTCCCATATCTTATAACATTGTTTATCTTCTTGTTCTCTAATTTCAAATGTCAATTTACTCATTTCAACACATTTCATGATTTTTTTCTTAATAACTTCATCTTGCATTGGTATTTTCTCATTTTTCCAGTTTTTAGCAAACACAATTCTAGCCGCCGTCAATACATTCACAATCAAATATCTCAATTCTCTGTTATATGTTTCTGGCACAATTCCTAATAAAAAAATCTCTGGTTTAAAGTCTATGTGTTTTTTTTATCATTTTTTCCAACCATCTGTGGATTTTAGTCCAGTATCTTTTGGCTTCTACACACGTCCACCACATATGGTAATATGAGCCCGGTATCTGATGACATTTCCAACACTTTTCCGATTTATTCTTGAACATTCTGGCAATTCTCGTCGGGGGAAGATGCCACCTGTAAAACATCTTATACAAATTTTCCTTATATGCTGTTGACATTGTCATTTTAAAATTTTCCAACCACAATTTTTGCCATTTCTCTAAGTCAATACCATAACCAAAATTTTTCCCCCATGCTATCATTGTTTCTTTAACCTGTTCTTCTTCCAATTTTACCTCTAGTAAATAACCATACAGTTTTTTAATTACATAGTCATCAGAACCTGTTAAAATTTTATCTAAATTAGTCGAAGTGTTATAAAGACCTTCTGCCTTACAATCCTCGTCATATCTAGCATGTATTTGCAAATAAGAAAACCAATTCATCTTTAACCCTTGATCTTCCAGTTCTTGCTTCGATTTAAGTTCACCCTTTTCATTCAATAGTTCACTATATCTAACAATTTGTTCCCTTCTAAATATTATTGAATGTGAAAATGCTTCAATGGCATGGGCCCAGGGTACTTGCAGGACCACCTCCTACCAGCCTCCCACCGCCCAGTGCAGTCACATAGGACTGCCCTCCTCCGGGTGCCATTGGCTAGACAATGTCGGCTGGTGGCCCCCAGGATGAGGGCATTCTCGGTGGCTGCACCGACCCTCTGGAATGAATTACCCACCGGGCTTCGAATGGCCCCCGACCTCCGCGCTTTCCGCGCCGAACTGAAGACATGGCTTTTTCAGCAAATTCCCTGATCTGTTATGAGATTTTAGTTGTTGGGGTTTTTACATTTGGATGTTTTTAGTTTTATTTATTGTTATATGTTTTTTATTCTGTGAGCCGCTCCGAGTCCTACGGGAGAAGGGCAGCATAGAAATCTATATAAAATAATCAATCAATCAATCAATCAATCAATCAATCAATCATCGATACTCAGACTGGAATTTTCAAATAATGTTGTTTTTTAATCTTCTCCCAGTTTAACAACAAAGCCTCTCGTATATAATGTCTTCTAAAATACCCGTGTTTTTGTTCCCTTATACCATAGAAAAGCGTGCCACCCCATCAACAAGTCATGTCCTTCCAAATTCAATAATCTGGTATTTCTTAACATTATCCACTCTTTAATCCACATCAAACTTGTCGCTTGATAATAAAATTCCCAATTAGGTAAACCAAAACCCCCTCTCATTCTAGCATCTTGTAAGAATTTTAATTTTATCCTCGCCTTTTTTCCCTGCCAAATATATTTTAACACTATTTTGTTCAATTCTTCAAAATAATATTTCCCCAGTCTAATTGGAATTGTCTGGAACAGATATAAAATTCTAGGCAATATATTCATCTTAATAGTTAATATCTTCCCTATCAGTGATAATTGCAAATTTTCCCATTTCGCCAAATCTATTCCGATCTGTTGTTTGAGTTTATTATAATTATTTTCTTTAAGTCGTCTACATCTTGCTGTCAAGTATATCCCCAAATACTTAACCTTATTTGTGACCTGCATCTTTGATATTTCCGCCAATTCTTCTTTTTGTTTTAATAACATATTTTTTGTCAAGATCTTCATTTTATCTTTATTGATTTTCAAACCTGCTACTTCCCCAAATTCTCCTATTTTGTCTATCAGTATAGTTATTGATGTTAATGGATCTTCAAGAATAAAAACCAGGTCATCTGCAAACGCTTGTAATTTATATTCTTCCTTTTGAATTTTCATTCATTTTATGTCTTTTTCTTCTCTGATATTTCTGTTTAGCACTTCTAATGTTAATACAAACAACAGAGGGGACAGCGGACAACCTTGTCTGGTACCTTTTTTTATCTCAATAGAGTCTGTCAATTCTCCATTTATCATTACTTTTGCTGTTTGTTTACAATATATAGCTTCTATTGCTTGAATAAACTTTCTGCCAAAGCCCATCTGTTCCATTTGAGACAGCATAAATTGCCAGTTCACATTGTCAAAAGCTTTTTGTGCATCTAGAAATATCAAAGCCATTTGGTTTTCAGGATGGGCCTCATAATATTCCAAAGTGTCCAGAATTATTCTCATATTATCTCTAATCTGTCTCTTTGGCAGAAACCCATTTTGGTCAGAATGTATAAAGTTGTTTAAATATTTTTAAGTCTTTCTGCCAGTATTGAAGCAAAGTCTGAATTTAGCAGGGATAT
Source organism: Pituophis catenifer annectens (assembly GCF_029215685.1). Lineage (NCBI taxonomy): Eukaryota > Metazoa > Chordata > Lepidosauria > Squamata > Colubridae > Pituophis > Pituophis catenifer. The sequence goes on along the minus strand of NW_027256885.1, from coordinate 106,985,969 downwards.
AGGTCTGTAGTTTTTGATTTGTTGTGGGTCAGTATCTTCCTTTGGAACAAGTGTAATGTATGCTTCCGACCATGACTTAGGTATTTCCTTCTTTGTCATAACTTTGTTCATAACTTCTAGGAGTGGGAGACTCAAGGATTCCTGTAGTGTCTTATAAAATTCCGCTGGTAGTCCATCTGGACCTGGTGCCTTTCCATTCTTTTGTTTTTTAATTACTTCAGTTAGTTCCATCATAGTAATATTTCCTTCTAACATCACCTCAATATCTTTGGGGATCTGGGGTAGGTTTGCATGTTGGAGATATCGTATGATCTTTTCCTCTTCTATACTTTCCTGCTCATATAATTGTCTATAATAGTCCTGAATAATTTTTTTCTTCTCCTTATTCCCAAATCTACTTTGTCCTTGGTCATCCATTAACTGTGTTATTTTTCTTGATTCTCTCTCTTTTTTCAGTTTATACGCTAACCATCTACCTGGTTTGTTAGCATTCTCAAAATTTTCCTTCTCCTTCTCATGCTGAAGTATCGTCTGAATAGATCGCTGTCCTCCAGATGGTGATGAAGAAGGCATGTTTAAGGAGGAGCCTACAGTCGTTACCTTTCTACTCATTCTGGAAAGTAGTTACAAATAGCCAGAAAAAAGAAAGCCAAAAAAAAGGAAAAATAAAAATTCTTCAGGTTCTTCTATACCCTAATCCAATTTTAAGGGAGCATATATTATGTCGAGCCTAGCAACCTGCTCGACATCGCTAACGCGTGCTGAAAGCATCGAGGGACATATACATACTTGGTGGTGGTGGCACTGGGTGAAGGCGGCCGTATGCGGGGTGTGGGGTGGTGGTATCGGGTGCGACGGGATTAGGGCCATTCCGGAGGACACAGCGGCAGCACCTTCCAGAACACGCTGAAGACCAATTACGCCCCTAGAAGAGGGGCGTGGTACTAAACAAGGGCGCGATCTACGCCCCTAAACGAGGGGCGTGGTAACAAACAAGGGCGCAGTCCTAATGAGTTAATGGAAAGATGGACTATATAAACGCCCCATTCTTGGTGTAATGTAGCGCCGATTTCAATCGTGTTTACGAATCACAGCGTGTAGCCGGATGCGGATGCGAATAAACCAGCGTGCCAAAAGAGCTGAATAAGGCTGTAGCTGTGTTTTGATTGCGTCTCGCACGGCATTCCTGAGAGGAAATCGGCGCTTCCCTTTGCAAGCCTACAGAATGGCAGAGGGAGTGGATACGACTGTTGCAACGCCGCCCTCAGAGGAGGAGGGGCTGCCTGCAGCTAAGGAAAGCCCGGCTGAAGCTCAGCCCTCGGTACGTCCGAAAGAACGCTGTCAAAGCCAGGAAGTGGATGGTAAGGATGCTGTTGCAGCAAGGGGGGGGGCGCCCCGGCATTACTAGGAGAGTGGTGGCAGAGCCCCGCTTTGGCTGCTCCGGCAAGGGCCCCGAAGGACCAGGTGTCGCCCCCTTACAGCGAACGTTTCCACCGCTGGAGAGAAAGGCGCTGGGCGGAAGATGATGACGGGGAGTGGAGCTATTCAACAGGTTTGGGCCACTCCACCATAGAAGTCCTTCGGGAGCGTTTTGGTGAAGCCAGCTTCAGGGATGCACAATCATGGCAACCGTGGATGATGGGGACGGAACCTAACCCTGGCTGGCCAACATCCTCCGCAGGGACAGAGATCCGGTTCCGCCTGGCTAGCCCCAAATTACGGGTGGGTCCCTCCCAAAGCAATCCCCGACCACCGGCCACACAACATGCTGCAACCCAATCGCTTGGATCTTTGGCGGGCGTGGCTACAGGGACAGCATCTGGGTCGCTTCGCCCCCCTCCAGGGCAGGGGCCAAGTCAGGTCTCAGGACAGATAGCTTATCCTCCAGTACCGGCTGGACAGCCTGGGGTATGGGGATCCCAACCAGTCTGGGGACCACCCCCCTTGCAGACCACGTTTGATGGCAACCCAGACCGTGTAGCCCTGTTCTTGAGCCAGGTACTCAGTTATATTGATTTATATGGGCGCTTATATCCAACTCAGTGGTCCATGGTAGTGGCCATTACAACGACTTTAACAGGTGAAGCTGCGGATTGGGTAGCGGACTTGCATAACGACCACGCTCGAGAGCTCACTGATGTTGGCTTATTCCTGGAAGGCCTCAGGGTACGATTTGAAGATGACACACGAACACAAGTAGCTGAGGGGGAGCTTGTGGCCTTGAAACAACGGGGCCGTTCGGCAAAGGAATACGTAAAAGAGCTTCGTCGGCTAGCGGGGAGAGTTAGGGGTTGGCCCGAACGCATGCTTGTTCATCAATTCCATCTTGGACTGGATCGTGACCTAAGACAAGCCTGTGTATATCGGGGCATGCCACCCCGTTTGTCTGAGTGGTGTAAAGCAGCTATCGACCTGGACGTGGGACTAAGAGAGTTCCGGGTTAGGGGAGGTGTGAGTACGATCCCCATCTGACGCCAACCAGATCGGCTGGGTCCTGTCAGAGCAGCGGGGCGAGGGGAGCCTGATCCTCGAGTAGCTGATTCCACACGGTGGCTGTTACGCTGTTTCCGGTGTAATCAACCTGGCCATAGGGCTCTGGAATGCCCGCTACCACCGGCTCAACCACCTGGACCGAACGCCCTGACAGCTAGTGGAAAGTCTCGTGGGCGACCAACCCCGGAAAAGACCAGAGGTCTATCGCAACCAGGACAGAGCCCCAATGGAACCACAACAAAGGAACCGGGTCCTGCTGTACATCCTGGGATAGTTCCTGTGGTGCTAGCTGATAGTGATGAGGAAGAGGACACCAATGACCCAATGGTAAGTGAACCCATCCGTCCCTTCCTCATACCCATAACCCTGACACCATTACAGGGGCCAACACGAGTACAGCATGAAGCCCTTATTGATTCTGGGTGTACAAGGTGTTTGATAAGGCGGACTGTAGCCACCCGTTTGGGTATACGGTTACGGTCGTTAAAAACCCCAATAACATTCGAACAGATGGATGGATCTACCTTAGGGGGAGCCCCAGCAACCCAAGTGACAGAATTAGTAAAAATGGAGATAGGAGCTCACTGGGAAAACATACGGTTTGTGGTGGTGGACACAATGATCGAACCCGTGATTTTGGGATTGGCTTGGTTGGATAAATGGAAGCCCACAATCTGGTGGGAGGGGGGTTTCAGGAAACTCCGTCTGTCGATAGGACCAGATCCAGGTAGCTCACAGAAGGTTCCGAAAGAGCAAGGAGCTTCATTGGGGCTGGATAGCGATATATGTCCCGTTGGAGTACCAGCAGTATATGCAGATCTAGCGGCAGTGTTTGATGAAGGGGAATGTGATACGTTGCCGCCACACCGTCCCACTGACTGCGCTATTGAACTAATACCTGGGGTAAAGCTGCCAAAACCACGCATGTATGCCATGACCCCACGTGAGGTGGAAGAATTACGTAGATACATTGACAAAAACCTAGCCCATGGGTTTATACAACCTAGTCGGTCACGTATGGCCGCTCCGGTGTTGTTCCGTGAGAAAAAGGATGGAGGGCTTCGTTTATGTGTGGACTATCGAGGTTTGAACGCAGTAAGCGTAGAACCATTATACCCATTACCCTTAATGAAGGACCTGTTAGCTGCATTAGCGACCGGAAAGTATTTTACAAAATTGGACTTACGGGAGGCCTACTATAGGGTACGTGTAAAACAAGGAGACGAGTGGAAAACCACCTTTAACTGCCCGTTGGGCAGTTATAAGTTTTGTGTTATGCCGTTTGGATTGCAGGGCGCTCCCGCAGTCTTTATGCAATTGATTAATGAGGTATTACACGATTATCTATACCAAGGGGTTCTAGTGTATCTAGACGATATCTTAATATACACTGAGTCTATGGAGGAACATATTAGTTTAGTCCGTCAGGTACTGGAACGGTTGTTAAAAGCCCGCCTGTATGTTAAGGTGTCCAAGTGCGAATTCCATCGCACAGAACTAGACTATCTCGGATATAGGATATCCAAGGACGGTATAGCGATGGATCCAACAAAAGTAAATACTGTGTTGGAATGGCTGGCCCCTACAACAAGGAAACAGTTACAAAGCTTCCTTGGGTTCGCTAACTTCTATCATCAGTTCATCCCAACATTCGCACATATTTCTCTGCCGTTAACAAACCTGCTACGCACAAAAGGGGAGGGGCCTCCGCGACCTGGACGGCGCTTGGATTGGACGATGGAGTGCCAGACAGCTTTTGAAACCCTGAAACGTTGTTTTGCTGAGGCACCCGTACTACAACATCCTGATCAATCGAAACCATTCATAGTACAAGTGGATGCAAGTGACGTTGCGGTAGGGGCCGTGTTGTTACAAACCGATGTCCAAGGTCAGTTACACCCGTGTGCGTACACCTCCAAAAAATTCAGTCCCACAGAAAGGGGTTGGGCTATCTGGGAAAAGGAGGCGTTTGCTGTTCGTTGGGCTCTTCTCACCTGGAGGCATCTTTTGGAAGGAGCACAGGAACCATTTGAGGTGTGGACGGATCACCGCAACCTTATAGCATTACAAACTCCCAGACGACTGTCTCCTAAACAAGTCCGGTGGGCACATTATTTTCAGCGGTTCCGATTCACGCTAAAACACATGCCCGGTGGCAAGAACTTCTTGGCCGACGCTCTCTCTCGGATGCCTCAATTCCAGAGCAAACGGGATGAAATAGTACAAGCTATGGTGCCCAATGGTGGTAGGACTGCAGCAGCCGTAACCACAGAGACTACAATAGACTGGAAAGAGCAGGTGCAAAGGGAGTTAAACACTGATAGCTGGTTTAAGGAAAACAAACACCTGCTCACGCATAGGGACGGGTTTTCTTGGAAAGGGGACAAAATGTATGTACCGGAAGGGGTCCGGGGCCTGGTGTTACACCGATGCCATGATAATAAATCGGCTGGGCATTACGGTTTCCTTAAAACCCTGCATTTAACACGGCGTCAGTTTTGGTGGCCACATATGAGGAAAGATATAGAAACATACACACAAAACTGTTCCATATGCGCCAAGGCCAAATCCCACCCTGGAAAACCTTTGGGAGTACTACAGACTGTAGCCACACCTACCCAACCGTGGGAGGAGATAGGGATGGACTTTATAGTCGATTTGCCAGACAGCAATGGGAACACAGTTATTTGGACTGTTATCGATTTATTTTCTAAACAAGCTCATTTCATTCCGTGCCGAGGATTACCCTCCGCTCGTAAGCTATCTAAGCTATTTATACAACACATTTATAGGTTACACGGGGTACCCCGTCGTATTATTTCTGATAGAGGGGTGCAATTTACAGCCCGATTTTGGAGAAACTTCCTTTCGGCTATTGGATCAACGCAAGGCCTCAGTTCGGCATTTCACCCTAGTACCAACGGGGCTGCAGAGAGAGCAAATGCAATGATAGAGCGATACCTTCGTTGCTATGTTTCATATCAACAGACCGATTGGTCTTCACTGCTACCGTTTGCGGAGGTCGCCTATAACAATGCGGTTCATAGCAGTACGGGTCTCACTCCTTTTCGGGTGGCAATGGGACGAGACTTCGTAGCGATACCCGAGTTAGATCAACCACCGACAACGTCGCCAATGCCCCATGAGTGGGCCGATAAGATAAATACGGTATGGCCCCAGGTCAGAGAGGCATTAGATAAAGCAGCCCTCGCATATAAAAGCCAGGCGAATAAGAAACGAGCACCGTTTCAACCATTCAAGGTAGGGGACATGGTATTTCTCTCTACCAAATACATCAAATTAAGGCTTCCTAGTAGGAAACTGGGACCAAAATACCTGGGCCCGTTTCCGGTGATACGAGTAGTAAATCCTGTGACTGTAGTACTAAAGTTACCTCCGTTATTGGGGAAGATCCACCCCGTATTTCATAGTAGTCTTCTCAAACCCGCCAAACATATCCAAGTATTCGACCGTCCTGGGCCGGTCACGGAGGGCCATTACGAGATTGATGAAGTCCTAGATTCTAGATGGACAAGGGGGGTCCTCTCTTACCTTGTTAAATGGAAGGGTTATCCAGTAGAAGAGGCTTCTTGGATACCGCATAGTAATGTAAAAGCAAACCGATTGATTCGACGGTTTCATAGAACGTATCCTCACAAACCACGGTTATCTACTAATACGTGTAACTTATCTCTTACAGAAGGACACGTGGTGAAAGGGGAGCCGCCTGTCGAGCCTAGCAACCTGCTCGACATCGCTAACGCGTGCTGAAAGCATCGAGGGACATATACATACTTGGTGGTGGTGGCACTGGGTGAAGGCGGCCGTATGCGGGGTGTGGGGTGGTGGTATCGGGTGCGACGGGATTAGGGCCATTCCGGAGGACACAGCGGCAGCACCTTCCAGAACACGCTGAAGACCAATTACGCCCCTAGAAGAGGGGCGTGGTACTAAACAAGGGCGTGATCTACGCCCCTAAACGAGGGGCGTGGTAACAAACAAGGGCGCGGTCCTAATGAGTTAATGGAAAGATGGACTATATAAACGCCCCATTCTTGGTGTAATGTAGCGCCGATTTCAATCGTGTTTACGAATCACAGCGTGTAGCCGGATGCGGATGCGAATAAACCAGCGTGCCAAAAGAGCTGAATAAGGCTGTAGCTGTGTTTTGATTGCGTCTCGCACGGCATTCCTGAGATATTAGTCCAAATATCAAAAAAATATCAAAAAAACAAAAAGAAAAGCGGGGAAAAAAGAAACCAACAAAGAGAAGAAAAAACAATCTTCAGGCACTTGTACGCCTTAATCCAATTCGATTTATTTATATGATAGGCCTATTAAAAATACTTAAACAGGGGAAGGGTACAGAGAGCTGTAACTTAGCAAAAAAAAAAAAAGGAAAAAGGAAAAAAAAAAAAGGTAGGTTCCAATTTTTATTTACAATTCTCTTTCCAAAACACTAGCAATTCTCTCTCATTCAGTCTCTGACTCCTGCTTCTGATAGTTCCCTGAAGAACACCTGTATAAACAGTTACAGATAGCTCAATTGTTCTCAGATGTGCCTCCAACTATCTTATCTGTAAGAAAGCTCAGAGTCATTGAATTGTAACATATTGTAGCACAGTTGTTACTGCTTGAGCAAAGTAGGAAAAGAAACAAATTTTCCAATCCACTAGATGGCAATGTTACACACTCTCCTTCCTTTCACCCTGTTATAGTCAGTAAACTTTAAACAGAACAAAGGGCCCAGCAAAAAAAAATCCTCCAAGAAGAAGGAAAGATTAAGTCCAAACAAAAGAAAAAAAATATATAGTAAAAAGGCACTGAGGTTTAAAAATGCAAAACGCAAACTCTAAATTCTGTTTGTCCATACCAATCCAGTCCAGGTTAAAAAAAAAAAAATTAAACATCCACCAATCCAATGGTTTAAGAATGAAAAAAATATAAAAAAAACCCAAGTTTAATTTCGTTGCTTATTTTCCTTTTGTCTCCAATTTAGTTCCCCCTTCAATCTCAGGGTGTTCTTTATATTGATTTAAATTGAAAGTCTCTCACCGAATCGACTCACTGTCCTTCTGATCTTCTTCCATTCCGGAGCTGTCCCAACTTCAGCAGCTACAATGGCTGCCACCCCACCACCGGAAAAAAGGGCTTCTCCTGGATCAACCAGGGACTTTGCAGTGTCCCTGGGATCAACAGGACATGCCCTCCACTATCACAGTCACAATAAGACTGTGAGGTCCAAAAAGGACCATCTAGCGGCGGGACTATCGGCGGCAATCCTGGAGCCCCAGGATTCTTCTGTCCGTCTTGTCATGATGTCAGCTCTACCCCCCAATTTCTGTATCAGCTTTTTTTTTTTTTTTAAGGTTAGTCCCCTTCTTCCCAGGAGAGAGAAGAGTGGGGGCAGGGAGAGAAAAAGAAGGCAGCGCGGGATGGTGGAGGGTGGGAGCGGGGGGCGTCTTAGTCCCGGCCGGTTGCTGCTTCCTTGGGTCCCCTCAACTTTTCAGTCCCAGAAAGCGGCTGAAAAATGCCCTCCTCCATGCACCATTTTCTGTCCTTGCCTCCTTCCCATTTTTATTTGGTTTTCCCTCCCACCCTAAAAGGAGTTTCAAGCAAAAGGAAGTGGGGGGGGAGAAGGATCTGGGAGTGGGAAGGGATTGGGAAGAATGAGAACAAGGAGGGCTTCCCGGCTCAGGGAAGGCTTGGAGTCCGGAATCCAGAACGTGTCTTTCCCCTTTTCTCTTGCTGCGCTTTTATTTCCAAAGCCCCTCCCCTCCAGTCCACTCTCTTTCCCTAAAAATGGAGCTCTTGGTCCGAAGCGGGCAGTGTGTAACGAAAGCAAGATTTAAAGGAAACAAAGTTGAGCTAGTTTGTAAGGAAAACAAATACTGTCAAGGTTAAGTGCAAGCCATACTAGTATTCCAAACTAATGAGTCTTAATGTCTGGTTAAAATGGGTAGTACTTCCATTTAAAGAAGAAAAGCATAGCTCAGACTATTGCTATGATTTTTTGCTCCTATATTCTGTTGTTTAGGTATAAATTTTGTTAATGTAGACATTTTACTTACAGCCTATTAAACAACGGAGCTAGCTGTCTGCCTGCAATCATGTGTATCTATTAGGAGTAAATCCCACTGAAAGAGAGTAGCCTTACTGCCAAGTAAACATGCATAGGCTTTACGTAGTTGAGAGATAGGGTATCGATTAGTATGAGGTGTATTATAGAGAGAAATGAGATCTTCTGTAACAACAGATACTTTGTGCCCAGACCAGGTGTGTGTGTGTGTGTGTGAGAGAGAGAGAGAAAGAGAGAGAGAGAGAGAGAGACAGACAGACAGACAGACAGATAGAAAGAGAGAGAGAGAGAAAGAAAGAGCGAGAGAGAGAGAGAGAGAGAGAGAAGAGAAAGAATTCCTCCTTTCAGTGGTCCATGAAAGTACAGCTATCTATCTTTATTATCTACATACTATACATACATACTATAGTATGTAGATAATAAAGATAGATAGTATCTATCTTAGATAGATGTAGATAGTATGTATGCATAGTATGTAGATAATAAAGTTGAAAAAAGGTGAACAACATTTTTATAGAACTATAGATACGCTGAGGCTGGGTGTGACAAGGAATGGCTGGGAAGGGAGGGGCCAGCTGAGGCACCCCTTGACATGAGTGACATTGAGTGACATTGAGTTGGCCATGCCCACCCAGTCACATGACCATCAAGCTACACCCACAAAATAAGTCACGCCCACAAAACCGGTAGTAAAAAATTTTAGAACCCACCCCTGGTGAGGGGCAACATCTTGAACTTTCTTTTGGGTGTGGAAAACCTGGAAGCTCTCAGATTCGGGTTTTCCCAGATGTGCCAATATGACATCTCTAATAAAAGTTAGCTTTGAGGAATTTCAAGCCTCGGAATTTGATTTCGTTGGGGGTGTTACTTAGAACCCTGACATTAACTGGAATCCCCTTTCAACCTAAAGCAGCTCTCCCGAATTTTGGGGTGCTGTCCGGGGTCCTGAGCCCCAAGCGTTGACCCGATACCGGGCGGCACGAAGACTCAGGGAAGTTGGAGGAAGAAAAGAAGTCCATGGAAGGAGCAGTGGGCATGGGCTCAGCAACTACTCCTGAGACCCTCTACTCTCCTTCCCCAGCTATGGAGGAAGCCATGAAGGCCGTGGAAACCGAACACTAACTGGGCACCCGACGCAAGGAGCCGATGCCAGAGCGGAGATCGCAGCCAGACCTGGCCCTGCAGGATGAAGCTATGGGAATTACCCTGATTCAAGGATTGCTGTGGGAATCATGAGTGGGTGCAGGACAAGCCTCAACCCTCAGCTGGGAAGTGCCATGGCAGCCGCGCCGCCGATGCTCCGAGGAATGGGGATTCCCACCACCATCGTGCAGCCAGTCACTAGCTGGTCTCCCTGAGCAGTTGAGCCAACTCAGCATGAGCAGGATGACCCAGCCTTTCGGCACCAGCCAGCTTAGGTGGACATTGGAGCAGCCAACTATCACCTTTCTGAGCCAGGGAGTTACAGCACAATGGACCGGAGCATCAGCCTCTTTCCACTCGGTCCTAAGTGGCTGTGGATTCCCTTCACCCTGGGGCACAAGTGACCCAGAAACCAGCCCTATTCAGCCAAGCCAGCCACAGAGTGCAGGTACTGCTGCAGAGGTTCTGGAGTCTACCTGCCCCACAACAACAACCCGGGCTTGGGTTGCCACCAGCAAGCCAAATCCCTCCTGGGTGGGCTTTCTACCCAGGGCAATAATGGGTGCAATGCCAGTGGGCACCGGCCCCAATCCAGCCGTAGCCGCTCCTGCAACCCCAAGCTGCAATCCCTCAACAGGTGCCAGTGGTTTCGCAGCATGCTCCGGTCCAGCAGCAAGCGCCTGGCCAGCCGCCTGTGCAAGCCCAGCTGCCAGTCCTGCCAGCCGCTCCTCCCCCACAATTTCGGGCAACTTTCAGTTGGATCCCTGGGAAGTTGGCGTACTTCCTTAACTGTGTCTGGGCCCACATTGACCAATATGGAAATCAATACCCATCTGATCGAGAATTGATCTCCGCCATCTCGGATGGCATGAATGAAGGAGAGGTGGCAGAATGGATAGCTGAGCTTCACAACGAGGAGGCTCCTGAGCTAGAAGATGCTGATGAGTTTGTCCAATTGATGCAGGTCAGATTCAACAACGTTGCCCAGCAAGTAGAAGCTGAGACTCAAATAAAAATGCTGAAGCAAGCTGGAAGACCTGCAAAAGAATTGGTATGGGAATTCCAAAGACTGACTGGAAAACTGCGAGACTGGCCAGAGTGCCTGATGACGCACACCTTCAAAGACACCCTGGACCCAGATCTCAGGCAAGCCTGTAGCATAAGGGGGATACCAAACCGGATACAGTTGTGGTACAACACTGCTGTCATTCTGGACCTAGAGCTTCACCCTCACAGGAAACCAACAATGGACAAACCAACCAGGAGACCCTTAGGGCACCGAGCACAGGCAAAAAAACCTAAAGAGCCTCTTTCCACCCCATCTGGGACTATCAAATGCTACCGGTGTGGTCAGCATGGGCACCGGGCTTCAGAATGCCTGGTTCTGGCCCCCATCCCCAAGACCAGGTTGCCTGCTTGAGCTGGGGCAAAGAGAGCTCCGCGGAAGCCACCTGAAAAGGGACAGAGCATCAAACAAGCAGCAGAAACCCCACTCCTGCCCATCGAAGCAGAGGGGACACCAGCCAGCGGATCTCCCCCAATCTCCCCGGGAGAGAGCACTGGCAGTGACGACCCAATGGTAAGTGGAGCCATCCGCCCCTTTGTCCTCAAAATTACATTAATGGTCCCAGAGACGGGGGTCCAGGGGGAAGTAGAAACCATCATAGACACTGGTTGCACACGATGCCTGATCAGCCTCCCCATAGGTGAGCAGTTGGGCATACGCACTAGACCCCTGCTACACCCCATCAGCTTTGAGCAAGTTGCTAATTGGCAGGGCTATGGCCACCTTGGTCACTGAGCTGGTCAGGTTACAGATGGGGTGCCATCGGGAACTCCTTCGGTTTGTGGTCACCCCGAAGATGACAGATTCAGTCATCTTGGGACTCTCCTGGCTTGATAAGTGGGGTCCCACAATCTCCTGGGATGGCAGCCATAGGAAGCTAGTCACTGGGATTGGACCATTGTTACCGGTGAGGCAGGACCATCCCCCAGAAGTCATCACCCCAAAGGAGACGACTGTGCCGGAACCCACAGCCCCGGCCCACAACACCCTACCTGGCAGCCAACAAGTGCCCAAGGAGTATTGAGACTTGTGGGGGGGGGTTTAGTGAAGAGGACTGCAATTTCCTCCCCCCCTCATCGTTCAACTGACTGTGCAATAGAGTTTGTGCCAGGGGCTAAATTACCCAAGCCAAAAATGTACTCCATGACTCCAAAAGAAATGGAGGAATTAAGGAAGTACATAGATGCCAATCTGGAGCAAGGCTTCATCTAGCCCGCAAAGTCCAAAGTGGCGGCCCCAGTGCTCTTTAAAGAGAAAAAAGATGAGAGGGGATGAGGCTCTGCATTGACTTTTGTGATATCAATGCCGTACGCATGGAAAACACCTGCCCCCTCCCCCTCATGAAAGACATGCTCAACCACTTGTCAAAGAGCAAGGTGTTTACCAAGCTGGACTTAAGGGAAGCCTATTACCGCATAAGAATCAGGGAGGGGGGTGAGTGGAAGACTGCTTTCAACTGCCTGCTGGGCAGTTTCCAATTTAAAGTAATGCCATTCAGACTGCAAGGAGCCCCCGCGGTGTTCATGCAATTCATTAACAAAGTGCTACATGAGCACCTCTATAAGGGGATACTTGTTTACTTAGATGACATTCTCATATTTAGTGAAACCCTTGAGGAGCACATAAAACTCATCCGGCAAGTGCTGAAAAAACTCCTTGCCGCCAAACTTTATGCGAAGCTGTCAAAGTGTGAGTTCCACAAAACCTCCCTGGACTATTTGGGCTACCAAATTTCCAGCGGAGGCATAGAGATGGATCCAGGGAAAGTGAAAGCAGTTCTGGATTGGCAACCCCCATGAACCCGCAGGCAACTCCAGAGTTTCCTGGGATTCGCTAACTTCTGTAGGCAATTCATCCTGGCTTTCGCGGAGGTGGATCTACGCCTAACCAAACTTTTAAAAACAGGACCCCTGCCAACGAAGCAAAAGCCAACCCAACCAATCGCATGGACGATGGATTGCCAAAAAGCCTTTGAGAACCTAAAAAGACTGTTTGCCCAAGAGCTGATCCTACAGCACCCAGATCCAGAGCAGCAATTCATTATACAAGCCGACACTAGCGATGTGGCAGTGACTGCCATGCTCCTACAAAGGAACACCAAAGGACAATTATTGCCCTGTGCCTACGTGCCCAAAAACCTCAATGACACAGAGAGACGATGGGCCATCTGGGAAAAAGAGGCTTATGCAGTTTGATGGGCTTTACTCTCTTGGAGACATTTCCTAGAAGGGAGTAAGGTGCCTTTCGAGGTCTGGACTGATCACAAAACCTCGAGGCCCTGGCGGCCCTAAAGACCCCCAGGAAACTCTCCCAAACAGGTTCATTGGGCTCAATATTTCAGATGCTTCAAATTCGAACTGAAATACATACCAGCAGGGAAGAACCTGTTAGCTGATGCCCTATCAAGGAAGCCTCAATTTGACAGCCGTCGAGAGGAAGTGGTCCACACCATCATTTCCCCCCCCAAGCAGCTGCCCAAGTCACCACAAGAAGTCAAGCCAGATGACCCAAAACGGGATGGATTGACGGCTAAATTGAAAGTGGCACTACCCTCAGACCCTTGGCTCACCGACAATAAAGACGTCCTGACCATGAGGGATGGGTTAGCATGGAAAGGATCCAAATTGTATGTCCCAGCAAGTCTACGACTCAAAGTACTTCAGCGCAGCCACGACTCCAAGCTAGCCGGCTACTTTGGATTCCTGAAAACCCTACACCTCACTAGGAGACAATTCTGGTGGCCAAAAATGAAAGCAGAGGTGGAAGACTAGGTCAGGAGCTGTGCCACACGTGCAACAATGAAACCGAGACGTGGAAAACCGCCAGGACTTCTTCAACAAGTGGCAACCCCCAGCAGACCCTGGGAAGAAATCGCAATGGACTTTATAGTCAAGCTCCCAGAAAGTGGGGGGAACACAGTAATTTGGACTGTTATTGATCTGTTTTCAAAGCAAGCCCATTTCACTGCTTGTTCCGGACTACCGTCCACAAAGAAACTCGCAAAACTGTTCATCAAACACATCTACCGCCTGCATGGAGCACCCCGCCCCATCATCTCGGACCGAAGAGTCCAGTTCACAGCAAAGTTCTGGAGAGAGTTCTTGAGGTCCATTGGGTCCACACAAGGATTTAGCTCAGGATTCCATCCAAGTACGAACAGAGCGGCAGAACGTACGAACACCATGGTGGAACAATACATAAGATGTTATGTGGATTACCAACAATAGAACTGGGCAGATCGATTACCGTTTGCAGAAGTGGCTTACAACAATGCGGTGCACAGTAGCACTGGACTCACCCCTTTCCAGGTCACCAGCGGCATGGAGTTTGTCCCCATGCCTGAGCTACCCAGAGAGCCCCCCTCATCCATGTCTTTAACAGAATGGATGGATTCATTAAAGAAGGGGTGGGAAAATACTAAGAACATGCTGTCAGAAGTGGCAGAGGAATATAAAAAGCAAGCAGACAAGCACCGTTCGCTCCAACCCCCCTTCCGGGTGGGAGATAAAATTTTCTTATCCACCAAATACATATGGTTAAGGCTGCCTAGCAAGAAGTTAGGACCAAAGTTCCTAGGTCCATTCCCTATAGTGAAAATAATCAACCCCGTGACAGTTCAATTAAACCTCCCTCGCATGCTAGGGAAAATACACCCTGTATTTCATTGTAGCTTGTTAAAACCATCAGTTGGGTCCAACATAAGACCTCAAACCCAACCACCTCCTCTTCCTTTTTTTTTTTTTTTTTGTAAACAAACATACATATACAAACATAGACATTAAAACAAACTATACATAAACTAACTATACAGAAAAGTCAAGTCTTACAGCTTGAACTTTGAAAGTAGAGCTACTTCGGTAATTATATATCTATGTATCTATATATATTTATCTTTCATCATGTACCAATATTTATACAACGATATTTCATTTTATTTCCTTATTTTTGTGTCATTGGGTGGTATTCCCTTATTTCGTGTTCTTTTTATCTAACCAGTTGTACCATTCCTGCCAAATTAAATAATACTCTGAATCTTCTTTTCCCTGTATCTCTTTGGTAAATTTGTCCATTTCCGCACATTCCATTGTTTTTTGCATTATTTTTTCCTCTGATGGCGTGTCCTCTAGCTTCCACATTTGTACGAAAGTGATTCTGGCGGCGGTTAGGATATGTATTATCAAGTATTGTGTCTCTTTGTTATAGTCCTTTGTCAGTATTCCTAGTAGATATGTTTCCGGTCTGAGGGGCACTTTTTGGGTGGTGATTTCTTCCAGCTGATTCTGAATTGTTTTCCAAAATTTTTTGGCCTTTGGGCATGACCACCACATATGGTAGTAGGTCCCCTTCTGTGTTTTGCACTTCCAACAATTCTGATTCGCGTTAGGGAACATCCTTGCCAAGCGTGCGGGGGGAAGATGCCACCTATAAAACATCTTGTATGTATTTTCTTTATAGGGCACGGACATTGTCAGCTTAGTATTTACCTTCCACATTTTCTCCCAATTTTCTAAGTTGATATTATATCCAAAATTTTTAGCCCAAATAATCATATTTTCCTTCACAACTTCTTCTTCCAATTTGTATTTTAATAGATAATTATATATTTTAGTTATTAATTTATTATCTGATTGCATTATGATTTTATCTAATTCATTCCTTTCTTTTTGGATTCCAAATTTTTTTATGTCGATTTTGTATCTTGATTTTATCTGTAAATACGGCCACCAATCAATGTCCGTGCCCTGTTGTCTCAGTTCGTCTCTTGTTTTCATTTCTCCCTCGGTATTCAACAATTCGTCATAGGTTTTCATCTTGTCTATATCCATTGTGTTCGGATAAATTTGGGCCTCCATAGTTGATAACCATCTTGGGATTTTATCGTAGTGTTTTCTCCTTATTTCGGTCCAAATTTTTGCCAATGCTCCTCTGATATAGTGTCTCCTGAAGTGTTCATGTTGCCTTGGTTTTTCCTCCCATAAGAATGCGTGCCAGCCTTTCGACAGGTCAAATCCTTCTAATGCTAACGTTCGTTTATTTTCGAGTGTTATCCAATCTTTGATCCAAGTTAAAGCTGTTGCAGTGTAGTAGGTTTGCCAATCTGGGAGTCCCAGACCACCCTTTTCTCTAGTGTCCTGTAGGTGCTTCAGTTTAATCCTGGCTCTTTTCCCTTGCCATATATATTTTAAAGTCATTTTATCAAGGTCTTTGAAATATGATTTCCCTGGATTTATCGGTATTGTTCTAAATAGGTATAATAATTTCGGTAAGATTGTCATTTTGATTGAAGCAATTTTGCCTAATAGTGATAATCTCAATTTACTCCATGCCTCTAAGTCCTTTTGGATTTGTTTGGCCAATTTATTATAATTGTCTTCTTTAAGGGATGATACCTTATTGGTAAGCCAAATTCCTAGGTATTTTATTTTTGTTGTTGTTTGTATTCCTAGCGTCTCTTCCAATTCTTTCTCCTGGGTTTTTGTCAAATTTTTGGTTAGTAGTTTTGGTTTTTGTCTATTAATTTTCAATCCAGCGACTTCACCATATTGTTCTATCTTCCTTAGTAAATTCAATCCTGATTGTTTTGGTCTTTCTAAAATAAATACTACATCGTCCGCGAATGCTTGTAGTTTATACTCCTGGTTTTTTGTTCTTAATCCTTTTATTTCATTGTCATTCCTAATTTCATTTAACAGTGGTTCCAATGCTAATATATATAGTATAGGAGAGAGGGGACATCCTTGTCTCACCCCCTTGGATATTTTAAATTGGTCTGTTGTCTCTCCATTTATCCATATCTTTGCGGTTTGGTCGGAGTATATTGTTTTGATCATATTTAGGAATTTATCGCCGGTTCCCATCTTTTCTAATTGTAATATTAAGAATCCCCAATTAAGATTATCGAACGCCTTCTGTGCGTCGAGAAAAAGTAAGGCCATTTTTTCATCCGATTTTTGCTCATAGTATTCCAGGATATTGATTATTGTTCTTGTGTTCTTATTGATTTGCCTATTTGGAATAAATCCATTTTGATCTGGATGGATATAATCCACGATAATTTTCTTCATTCTCTGGGCCATAATTGATGTGAATAATTTATAGTCTGCGTTTAGAAGCGATATGGGTCTGTAGTTTTTGGTTTGGGTGAGATCTGAGTCTTCTTTGGGTATCAATGTAATAATTGTCTCTGTCCATGATTTGGGAGTTTTGGCTTCTAGAATTGCTTCATTCAGGACTTGTAGTAAAACATCATCTATTGGCTGGTGCTCAATTTTGTAAAATTCCGCCGGGATGCCATCTGGACCTGGTGTTTTATTGTTGTTCTGTTTCTTCTTTGCTTCAATTAATTCTGACATCGATATTGGTCTGTTCAAGAGTTCTCTTTGAGTTTCCTTTATTTCCTGAATGTTGGATTTATTTATATACTCTTTAACTTTTTCCAATTGGACTTCTTCTTGTGTATATAATTCCTGATAGAAGTTCCTTACGATTCGCTTTTTTTCCTCATCCATATGCTGCAATTGCCCTTGTTCATCTTGTAGTTGATGTATTAATCTTTTGTCCTTTTCTTTCTTTAATTTATAGGCCAACCAACGTCCTGTTTTATTTGCGAATTCAAATTGGTTTTGTTTTGCCATCTTGATTTTCCTTGCTATTTCTGTTGTTGTTATTAAGTTTATTTCATGTTTAATAAAGTTTATTTTTTCTTTAATCTCTTTCCCGTCGGGTCTATTCTGTAATTCTGCTTCATGTTTTGCAAGGTCAATCAATAAATTGTTTCTTCTTTGCTGTTTCTCTCTATTTTTCTTCGCCTTAAATGAAATTGTTAGTCCTCTTATATATGCTTTTGTGGTATCCCATAGAACTTGCAATGATGTTTGTTCCCTATTATTGATTTGGAAGAATATCTCCATCTCTTTCTTTATCATCTCAATGTATTCTTTATCTTTGATGATCTCTCTGTCCATCATCCATCTTCCTCTTTTTTGCTGGCCTTTCCAGACTATTGTTATAGGACTATGGTCTGCCCATACATTCGGTGTAATTTCGATTTCTTTTATGTTTTCTCTTAATTCTGCAGTCATCCAGGCCATGTCTAGCCTGGACCAGGACTGATGTGGATTTGAGTAATATGTATATTGTTTTTTAGTTTTATTCAATTCTCTCCATGCATCTTTCAGTTGTAACTCTTGAATCATCTCCTTAAAGGTGTCAGGTAGTGTCTTTTTCCTAGATTTATTTTTTTTATTACTTTGGTAGTCATAATCCGTATCCACGATTGCATTATAGTCCCCTATTATACATATATGTTCATAATCTAATTCTTTAATTTTATTATGTATTTTTTTGAAGTATTCTGTTTGGTTCCCATTTGGAGCATATATTGATATCAGTAGCATATTTCGGGCCTCCATCTTAATGTCTATCATTAGTATCCTGCCATCTCCATCTGCGTAGATTTGTTTTGCCTGAATATGGCTTTTAATGTATATTGCAATGCCTCTTTTTTTTTGATCTGATAGTGAGGTGAATAATGTTCCAAGTCTTCTATTTTCTAGTAGCTGTTGATGTTGTTTTTTGATATGTACTTCTTGTAAATTGATAATATCTATATCTAATTTTTGTAGTTTTTTGAAAGTGTGTGTTCTTTTAGTTGGTAGGTTAAGGCCGTTTATATTGATTGAAATTAATTTCACTTCTCGTCCCATTTCCCTTAATTTTTCTTTGTTAGTCTAAGTCTACTTGTGTTTCTTGTTACCATTTGTGTTTTCCCCCTAGCCCCTTCTCTCTCCATCTTCTCCCTTTCCCTAGACTCCTTCTCTTCCTTTTCTTTTTTTGTTTCCCCCATGAAGTGTTCCTGATTTGTGTTTTCTGAGTCACGTCTAGTTTCATGTTCTTCTTCTATTATAAAGTGAGTGTCAAGAAATTCTTGTGCCTTCTCTATCGTGTCGATTTTATATTTTTTGTCGTCCCAAGATATTAGAATTCCCTCTGGCACCAGCCAGCGGAACATTATTTTATGTTGATTCAGTAGGGTTGTCAAGAAATTATAATTTTTTCTGTATTCTCTTATTCTTCTTGGAACTTGTTTTAGGGTTATTATTTCTTTTCCTTTATAACAGGGTTTTCCCTCTCTCATTAATGTGTAGATCTCTTCTTTTACAGTTTTGCGTGCGAATCTAACATGTATTTCTTTTGGTAGTTTGTTCCTACGAGCGTAGTTCGTATGAACTCTATAGATTTCGTCAATCTCCCTACTAATATCGTTTTTTTCCTTCTGGGTAGCCTCTACTAATATATCTGTCATCAGGTCCCTTAGATCTTCTCCTTTTGTTTCTGCAATATTTTGAAACCGTAAAAAAAATGACGCCTTTTCTAATTCTAGATGGGTAATTGACTCTTCGAGTTCTCTATTTAACTCCATTTGATTTTGTTCAATGTTATCCATCTTTTTCTCAGTTAAGACCATTTTTGCTTCCATGTTTTGAATTCGTTCTTCATTTTTAACTATGTTTTGCTGTATTCTCTCAATCTTGTCGTCCATTTTTTTTATATTATCATTTATTTGTCCTACTTCTGATTTCAGTTCCTCATGGTTCTTTTTTGTTTCTTCATGATTATTCGCTATTGTTTCTTGGGTCTTGTTCATCCCCTCCTGGATCATAGCTAATATAGACTGTATATTCTGTATGTTGTGTGCAGTGGCAGCTTTTTCCTTGTCTGTAGTTAGCATCGTGTCTATGGTTTTTTGTTGTGCAGGTGAAGATTGTGTAGGTGTTAATTTTTTCCCTGTTTTAGTTATTGTTATTGAGGATGTTGCCATCGTTTTTTGTGTTATTTTTCCCCAAATTTTCATACACTGATTTGGTTGGGGGTAGATGAAATATCGTTATATAGGAATCTGGTTAATTAATTCAGAGGGGTTAGGGGGAAAATACAGTGTTTTAGCAATTCATTCTTCTATTCTTGCTCCTATGCAATATATTACAATTAATATTTAAATACCAAGTTATATTAATGATAAATCACATTTATGTTTTAACTTTCCTGGTTTCACAGTACTTAAGTTCACTTTAATACTAAACAATTTCTATATAACCTTTATGTAATAAATCAATGGGATTTAGGATTCTCTATAGATCGTCTAAGATATTCTATTAAATTATATCACAATTACCAGTATACAATGTCTATATTAATATCTAACTTTCTAATCAATATACAATATAATTCCCCTTAATCAATATATTACCGTAAAATCTATAAACTTATTTCAATGGGGTGGGAAACTATAAAACAATAAAAAGAAAGATAATATTAAATCAATTCTTTAGTATATATTATAATAGCTTCAAAATTCAATATTAATATTATTTAAGCAAAGTTAAGTAAGTTTTAAGTTTGAATTTTATAAAATAAATGAAATAACTATATTTTAATAATTTAATATTTAAAGTTCTCCACTATATCACTTTCAGATCAATTAGGATTACTTCCTTCTCGTTCTTCCTTCGTTCCTCAGTTCGCCTTCTTTTCACCCAGCTTTCACAGTTCTTTTGTAATAGCTTCTGTTAAATCTGTGAGTCAATTGTTCCAATTTTCCTGTGTAGCAAATTGTATCTCCTTTACCAACAACGTCAATTTGTCTAGTGTCTCGTTGCAAATCCCGTGTCTGTAGTTTGGGTTTGTTGATTGCCGCTGGATACAAAGTAAAAGTTTCCTTCTCTGAATCCACAATCCTCAATCCGCCATTCACTACCATTCAGCTGATTTCCTTCCGCCCACGACAGTCTGAAATAGTCTCGGTTCTTTGAGTTTCGCTTTCTACAGTCACTCTCTTAATTAATGTTTTTTCCTTGTTAAATCAAGATATATTGTTGTAAAATTGTAATCCACCGCTTACTTATAATCCTTTCCTTCTGTCGCTCGTTCCTTTCGCCAGTCAAATCTGCCTTGTCACTTTGGGTATTAAGCTTCGCTCCGGTCACTGTCTCTCGACGCTTGCCTGACGATCTAGCCGCCGCTTTTTGGAGTCCTATTCTCGCCAATATCTTTAAATCCTTATGATTATACCTTCGTATTCGATTAGCTTAGTCCATTACCGATGTTTCTCTTTACAATCTTCGCTTCCACACTTGTCGGTTGACAGCGCTCCGGCCAGCCAAGATGGCTGGTTTTTTCCCGGCTGGAGTTAGGAGGTTTTTCTTCTGAACCTTCGGAGTGATTGCTGTCACACCGAGGTCCTAGAGAATCCTCCTTTTCCTATCGACCTCTCCGCGGTCAATAGTGCCAAAATCGGCTTCCAATCAAGAAATTTGGAACTTCGGGGACGGAGCCTCGTTCCCCTCGTTCCTTACACGCTGACGTCACCGCCGGAAGTCCAACCACCTCCTCTTCCTATAGTAATACAAGGAGAGACCCATTATGAAGTCAAGAAAATATTAGACTCTAGGCTATATAGGGGTCAATTACAATATTTAGTACACTGGAAAGGGTACCCTTTGTCTGAAGCTACCTGGGTCAAAAGTACCTGGACAAACCAAACGGGCCCCCTGGGGGGGATGAGGGGTGGTTAGAGATATGATTAAACCCCCTTGTATTATTCTCTTTTCAGGACACGGATCTTTTCTGAGGGGGGGGCAGCCTGTCAGACCTGGAAGCCATATTTCTACCTTTGTGCCTTCAGGCTTCAGGCCTGCCACAAGTCCTACTGTGGGAAGTTGGGAGGGGGGATAGTATAGAGTGAAGAAGACATGTAGTCAAAACAAAATCCTTTATAGAAAGTCAAGGCCAAGGTGCCCTGCAGCTGTGCTGAGAAGAAGAGGAGGATATCTTCTGTTCCAGACTGTATATGATTGGATGTGTGGTGGACATGTCAGTGAGGGGCAAGGTCTTGAACTTTCTTTTGGGTGTGGAAAACCTGGAAGCTCTCAGATTCGGGTTTTCCCAGATGTGCCAATATGACATCTCTAATAAAAGTTAACTTTGAGGAATTTCAAGCCTCGGAGTTTGATTTCATTGGGGGTGTTACTTGGAACCCTGGCACTCAGCTTATCAGTTGGAATGTGCTTTGTTTTGACTGAGATACCAGCTCCTTGGTGCAGCTGCAAAGTTCATTTTCCCATCCCCCTTGCCTATGGCAACTCAAAAGCAGGCCAGGGATGCTTTGCGAGTTGACATTCAGTTCCCCTCACTTCCTGAAGGTGACCTGTGCAAAGCAAAGACAGTTTGAGTACAGGTATAGATTTTAGGGTTGTGATTCCCCCCCCCCAGGCTTGTTTGGGTTGTCTTCATGGAATTTAGCTATGAGGCGGTCAGCTTGGATGTTTCTGCTCTTTACCCAAGACGCCTCTGATAAGGGGTAGCCCTTCCACTTGATTAGGTATTGGAGCTGTCTCCTGTGCCACCTCGAGTCGAGTATTCGTTGCACCTCATAATGGGTTTGGCCCCCTATGACCACGGGGTCCAGGGGCTCACGGGGTAGTGGTCTCAGGGTCAATCCAATCACGGGTTTTAAGAGGCTACTATAGAATACCAGCTGTATCTTCACTAGCAGTTGGGGCAATTTTAATTGCTCCGTGACCAGGTTGATGATCTTCACTATGGGGAATGGCCCCATGAAATTGGGTCCCAGGTTCTTGCTGGGGAGTTTTAACTTCAAGTATTTTGTGGAAAGGTAGACCTTTTCCCCCAGCTGGAATGGTCGTTGCAGGGCTCGGTGTTTGTCTGCCTGTTGCTTATAGGTCTGCGCCACTTTAGCTACTGTTTTCTTGACATTTTCCCATGCTGCTTTCAGCGTTGACAGCCAGTCTGTCAAGCTGACTGAGGAGGGGGGGATCCCTTGGATATTCTGGCATTGGGGTGAAGTCCATGCCGCTCACTACTTTGAACGGAGTTAGTCCCATGCTACTGTGAACAGCATTATTGTACACGACCTCAGCATGTTGTAGGAAAAGACGGGACCAAGGCCAAGCTCTTCAATGCAGGAAAGGTTTATTATGCATAAAGGTTCAAACAGCAATAACACAGCAAAATGTTTGAACCCTGAAGGGTGTACAAAGGTGTTGTTCTTATACTCTAAATTACGTATACATCATCTGGGTGTTACATTTAGACATATATGGTCTTAGGAGGAACCGAAAGACGCCTAGTCCAGACATTTGGTAACAGATAAGAAGGAAAAAGGGAGTCACATGAATATACAGGGAGTTGCATACACTATCATATGTTACACACGACATTTAGGGTGGAATGCAGAAGTGAACAACAGGATGCATCTGTCTGGGTCAGTCTGCTCTTTTACAGATAAAAATACCTTGTGTCATCTCAGCAACTTCTTACTGGCAGGGAGAGAAACATTTAGCCTTGACCAAAGTTTTGGGCCTTTAATATTGATACTTTAGGTCTGAACCAAGACTTTGGTCTGAACCCCAAATCTAGTCCTCCTCACTCCCCCCTTTGTGACTCATCTGACATATCCAGAAGAGTCACATACTCAGGTTCCTCCCTTGGTTGGAGTTTTTCATATTCCCACATAGCTATTACCTGAGCTGTTGCTTTTCGCTCTACTAACAAAGATAAACTATTAGAAATTGTTTTAACAAAAATGGGTAAAATACATGGAAGCAATACACAACCTGCAGCTATTAATCCAATCAGACCTACAATTGCTTGCAATCCTGGTAGTTTAGGCCACCATCCTGAAAACATATCTCTCAAATTTAACCCTCTCCATGTTTGTACTGGTACATGAGCTATCTTAACCATCTTATCAGTAATTTCTTTTATGACCTTACCACTCTCATCTATCTCAATGCAGCAATTAGTTAAATTAAATTTTCCACATACTCCTCCTTCCTTGGCAAGCAAATAATCTAAAGCCAGTCTATTTTGCATGATGTAAGTTCTTGATTTGACACTTTCTCTGGCTAATTGAGTAAGACCCTTTACTGTTTCATTGGTGATTATTTCAACCACAGCCTGTAGACGAATTAACCGATTCAGGATATACACAGGAGTTCGATAGCCATATAAACCATCTTCTGCCCAGGTGGCTGGTCCATATACCTGGATAATTCATTCTGCAGGCCATTCCTCCTCTCCCCACGTAGGCTGATTGCCACCCACGTGAACTTTTCCTATAAGGGATGTGTCTACATGTCTCCTTCTTCTATTCTGATTTCCCACTTCATCATACACTGGAACCCCTAGAATTTGTCTAGTCTTCAAAGGTAGTAGAAAGAACCCAGGTCTAATTATTCCTAATACACATGCTCCACACCAATTTTCAGGTAGATATCCATATGCCATCTTACCACATATCCAATATAGTCCGTCGGGCGCCATCCATCCAAGGGTTTGATTATCCGGATCGTTTAAAAACGCCAGCCCTTTAATTTTAAACAGGGCTTGCTCATCAATACCCTCTGTTGCGTTACTTCCCGACCACCATATCTTACTTTCCCACTTTCCGATGCATATTAAGTTTCCGACTTCTTTGCATCCTTTTGTACTTTTTCTTTTGAAACATACATTGCCTACCAAATTAGTGGTGAGTGTCCAATCTCCATCCTTTCCTTTAGTATAGGATAAATTACCTTTCTGATCCATTTCCAATACCTTTGAATAGTTTAACTCCTGGGCTTCCCATGGCCATTTTTCTCCCATGTTGGTCCCTCCACAGACAAAACAATTAGACACATTTAGAGTGTGAGCTATGTCTTCAGCTAATTTAACAAATGTATTAGTAACATATTTGGGGATTTCGGGTATGTTGAGTTTTTCCATCTCTAAATAAAATGACCAAAATAGTCCCTTGGTATCCTGTAGTTTCCTGGTGATCTTTGTGACTTTCCAACTAAGTGCTACATGAGGATCTGCTCCTTTGGCATAAATTCCTAATCCGTACCTTACATCCCATGTTCTAGTGGGAGTACAGGTAAACTTAACAGGATTACATCTATTCCTTTGACAGTTACTGGTTGCCACTCCTGTTTCTAGCTTACACTTCTGATTGCCTATGGGAGAGTCCCCAGACCACATAGTTACACAGGACCAATAGGGGCAATAACTATAAGTATTTTGGTCATGACATTCACCTTGATTATAACACATATATTTCTGGTTCAGCATATAGCTTCTTTCCCATTCTAAAGTCCCACAAGAAGCTTTCCAGCAATTCCAATTAATGGCTAGGCAAGCATCGAAAGATAATTCGACTTGCCTATTCAAGGACCGGAATTCAGTCTTATTTAACAATTCCTCTCTTCCACATTCAGTGGTATATATTGACATTTCATATGTGGTTATTAACTTAGCCTCTGCAGGGTTATAGCATTGTACTTTACCATTTAATATACACATATGATATACCGTGGACTTTACCTGACATGTGGGTGGTATATACGGTAAACATCCATCTGGTTTGTGAGTGTGATATACCAGAGTGTTGGAAATTAAAGTACCCTGTATAGTAGTTTGTATACAGGGATGGCATTGCTCTTTTCCTCCTAGTTTTGGCTTTGCTGTTATTGTTGGTTTCATTACAGGAGATGCTATTACAGGAATCATCATAGCTGTACTAAGAGAAGTGGTTGGCGCTCGTAATGCAGGGGTCAAAGTGGTGGTTGTTGTTCGCTTAGCCCAGTTTTTAAGCACTTCCTCTAATGTCATACCTCCCCTTTTCAAAGTATAACACAACACCCCTTCAGTTCCATTACACCTATAAATGACCATCGGGCGACTGGAGCCAAAGACACAAGTGGTCAAATCAAACCACTCACAAGAATTTGGTATCCCTGATCTCAGTCGGATAGCTGTGCCATCCTTACTGACACAAGGTACACAAGGTCCACGTCCTAAGTGGTTTTTAAGCTCCCTGGTTTTTCTCATTTTCCCTTTACCTTGCCTCGTCGCCCCGAATTCAATGGGTTCTATCTTTAACATACATGTCCCTTGCCACCCAGGTTTTAATTGAGCAGGAGAAACTACATGCTCCCAACCCCAATATCGAGGGGCTCCACAATTTAGAGTTACGGAGGAGCTCCCCCCTTTGGATGGGGTTGTAGCACAAATCCCTTTTCTCAAGACATAACCCACATATTGGCACACTTTAGAGTTGGAATAGCCTCGAGTTTGACAAGTGATCATTGCTATTTTATCAAATATTCTAGGTGTTTTACAGGGATGTGGTAAAATACCATTCCAGCAATCCGGGGTAAACGCGATTGGTGGTGATCCATCACAGCTACCAGTTCCAATGTTGTAGGACTTCATTATACGTGGTTGCTCCTCTGGATTGCTCCACAAACCCAAGTTGCTAACACATACTGAGTTGCTTTGTATTCTCATAATCAATACACTTACCAACCACCACTCAATACCATATTTCACAGACATACTTATCTGCCTCTCGCTCTTCCTGTTCCTCTCGTCTGGCATCTTCCAATACAGCCTGTATAGTAGGGCTAGGCTTAAGAGTGTAATAGGAGGGTCCACCTGTACCTGTCACTTGATAATGCTGTAACACGTCCTCTATGATTATTATATCACACTCTACATTACAATGTATGCAAATAACAAAATCAATGCAATGTGCACAACAACAACATCCACACTTACATTCGCAAAACCAACACATAGAAGCAGCAAAAGAGAATGTATACTAAGTAAAGAGAAAACAAAAGACTTCTTCATCCAAGCTTCCCCCGTGCGTAGAAAGTCAGCTTCCGGAGTGACTTAGCAAGGGTTTCTTCCTTCCTCAAGGAACTCCAACCACGTGATCAACTCTGGAGGAGGGATTGACTGGGTGAGGAGAATTGACTGGGGTAGTTGAACCACAGGATCAAAGGGTTCAGATTTTCCACAAAATCTTAGTCTGTATTGATAGAATATAATTGGGGAAAGAGATAATATCGCTACTATCCAGAGTCCCCACATCCAATTCTCCCACATGAGTCAGTACCAATCTTCTGCCGTGCGCTGGGAAGCAGCTTCCAGTGTGCTTCAGCAGGGCAAACGTTCCTTCTTCACACCACCACTCGGATATACTCGGATACAGCATACACTCTTAACAATAACCTATATACATACAGAATACACTTTTATTTAGCTGCGTTTAAAAGTAAGCTTGGTTGGATTATTCGGGTCCATGGACACCCTCCAGCTCGTGTCTGCTGCTGCTTTGACCCGTGTCCAATGGATCCAAGACTTGGACTCTGCAATCTTAATAGCAAGTGGAGAAGACATAACAACAGTGAAAGGTCCTTTCCATCTCCCCTCTAGCTGTTCTTTCTTCCAATGTTTTACCCACACTTGATCTCCAGGTCTAAAGGATGACAATGAGTCACTAGTCTGGGGGGGCACCTGTTCCATTACATATTTCTGTAGTTTCTCAACTTGCTTATTAAGCTCTTGCACCATCTCCATGTTCCAGACACCCCCCTTATGACCTAGATCCGGCCACCCCACCAGGTGTTTCCTTAGGAGGTTCGGAGGTCGCCCAAACATCAATTCATAAGGTGTTAACTTATGTTGCCCTCTTGGGGAACTCCTAATTGCGTACAGGGCCAATGGTAATGCGTCAGGCCACTTCAAATGACTTTCAGTACAAATTTTAGTGATTCTTTCTTTTAGGGTCCTGTTCAATCTCTCTATAGCGCTTCCTGATTGCGGATGAAATGCACTGTGAAACCTCCATCTGATCCCCACTGCTTGAGTTACTGCCTGATTAATATGATGAACAAATTCCGGACCGTTGTCAGAAGAAATATTGGTAGGCATTCCAAACCTAGGGATAATTTCTTTTAGCAATACCCTTGCAACTTCCCTTGCCTGTTTAGTCTTAGTAGGAAACGCTTCAGGCCACCAGGTATACATATCCACTATGACCAACATAGCTTTAAACAATCCACACCTAGGCATATCTGTGAAGTCAATCATAATATAATCCATGGGAATATATGCACGAGGTATTGCTCCAGGGGGCAGCAGGGGTCCCTGTCTAGGATTGACCTTTGCACAGGTGACACACTTAGCCACCACCCCAGCAGCAATACCTGCTAATCCATTGATGTAATAGTCCCTTTTTAAAGCTGTTTCCAGGGCTGTCTTTCCCATGTGAGTAGTATCATGAGCTAATTGAGCTAGGGTCCAAGCTACAGACGACGGCACATACACTCTCTTATCTGGCAAAACATACCATCCGCTTTCTACTCTAGCTTTTAAATCGGTTACAGCTTTTACACTTTCTTGTTGGGAATAGGTAGGTTTAATTTCAGGAGGTATCACCCCCATATCCATGGCTACACATATTGATAAATCAGGAGTTGGTTCCAGATGCCTAGCTGCCTCTCTTGCTTCCAAATCAGCTGCCCTATTTCCCAAAGCCACCTTATCATCTCCTCTTTGGTGTCCCCTGCAATGCATCACTGCCACTCTTTTAGGTTGCTCTACCGCATCAATCAACCGACTTATCAAATGTCCATGCAAGATATACTTCCCAGCTGAATCTCTGAATCCTCTTTCTCTGTACACTGCCCCATGAGCATGCAAAGTTAGGAAAGCATACTTGCTGTCTCTCCATACATTCAAACTTTCACCCTTGGCTCTCTCCAGCGCTCTTATTAGTGCCCATAATTCAGCTACCTGTGCACTGTGTCCTTTTCTCAAGGGACCACTTTCTACCACTCCTTCATCATCCACGATTGCATATCCAGACACTCTGTTTCCTTCCACCATATAACTGGATCCATCTGTATACCAATTAAGTTTTGCATCCGACAAAGGTATATCTGTCAAGTCCGGCCGGCTCGAATACACTTTATCAAGTACCTGTAAGCAATCATTTACCGGTTCTAACTCGGTTGGTAGCAGAGTAGCGGGATTCAATCTATTAGAAACAACCAAACGTACTTGTGGATTTTCAATCATGATAGCCTGATATTTTGCTAAACGCTGTCCACTAATCCACAAATGCCCTTTTGCATCTAGCACAGACTGCACTGCATGAGGAGTATGTACATTTATAGGACAGGAAAAGGTAAGCTTGTTACAATCTTGAATTAGTTCCGCAATAGAAGCTAATACTTTTAGACAGTGAGGCCAGCCCTTTGCAACTCCGTCCAACTGTTTAGAAAGATAAGCCACCGGCTGCTGCCAACTCCCGAGAGGCTGAGTCAACACCCCCAAGGCAACATTTTTGTTAGTATCCACATATAAATTGAAAGGCTTTTGTAAATTTGGCAAGGCTAACGCAGGGGCTTGTGTTAAAGCTTCCTTGATGTCACGAAAAGCATTCTTCTGCTCTCCTCCCCACTCAAGTGGTTCAATATTTGCCCCCCTCATCGCGACATACAACGGGGCTGCCATCAAAGAGCCTTGGTAGTACAGGGGTTTAAGGCACCCTGTTATTAAAGCTGGTTATTAAGACCAGCTGCCTGCAATTACTGCAGGGTTCGAATCTCTCCAAGGCTCAAGGTTGACTCAGCCTTCCATCCTTTCTAAGGTAGGTGAAATGAGGACCCAGTTTGTGGGGGCAATAAGCTGACTTTGTATAAATATACAAAAGGATGAAGGCTATTGCTGAGCACATTGTAAGCCGCCCTGAGTCTTCGGAGAAGGGCGGCATATAAATCAAATTAAAAAAAAAAAAAAAAAAGCAAAATTTGGAATCCAAATACGACAAAAACTTGCCAGCCCCAAAAAGTTGCACAACTGTCCTTTTGTCCGAGGCTCAGCCAGAGCCAAAATGGCCTGCTTTCTTTCCGGTCCCAGCGTTCAACATCCTTGTTCAACATCATATCCTAAATACCTAACACACTGTTGCACAAGTTGGGCCTTTCTCCTAGAAACTCTATATCCACATTCCAACAACAGATCTAACAACACCTTGGTATTTTCCCAACAAGCATCTTTATTTTGTCCTGTTACAAGCACATCATCTACATATTGCAACACAGTATCCCCTTGTTGACATGGCACATAATATTGCAAATCCTTCGCCAAAGCCATTCCAAACAAAGTAGGGGAATTCTTAAACCCCTGAGGGAGCCTAGTCCAGGTATATTGTGATTTTGTTCCATTCCTGGGGTGCTCCCATTCAAATGCAAACAAAGGCTGACTAATTGGGTGGATGGGTATCGTGAAGAAAGTGTCTTTCAGATCTATAATGGAAAACCAAGCAGCTCGGGGTGGAATTAAACTAAGGAGAGTATAGGGATTCGACACAGCGGGGTGCAGGGTTACTGTTAGAGTGTTCACGGGGCGCAGATCCTGTACCAGGCGGTAAGAGCCATCCGCCTTTTTTATTGGAATAATTGGAGTATTCCAGGGTGATTGAATAGGTACAAGGACTCCTGCCTCTAGGTATTTCTGAATGCTTTCGTATACAGCATAGATTGCTTCCCTGGACACAGGTTGTTGGCCTATGCGTATAGGAACGGCACCCGGCTTCATTTCCACCACTACCGGCGGATGGTGAGCTGCGAATCCCGGAGGATTATCCTCAGCCCATAGCCCTGGCACATCAAACTGCTGCCATAAATCACCCTTATTGTCTCCATTAATTTGTCTTCCTACCATCAATCTCCAAATCTCTTCCGGGGGATGTCTCACCATCACTCTTTGTCGACCCTCATCAAAAGAAATAGTTGCCCCTAATTTACTAAGCAGATCCCTACCTAATAATGGAATAGGGCATTCGGGAATATACAGAAACTCATGCTCAATCTTTGCTCCTTTAAAGTCACAAGAGACAGGTCTCAAAACTTGATGTCCCAGTACTTGTCCTGATACTCCTTGGACCTGAATCGTATATGGTCCAGGTGCTGCTATAGGCTTATTTACAACTGATCTCCCCACTCCAGTGTCTACCAAAAAGGTTGTCTGTTGACCCCCAACGTCCACAGTAACCAGTGGCTCAGATGGGGCCTCCTCCAAGCCTGGTCCCCATCAGTCCATCCAATCTGTTTCAGCCAACCCCACAGTCTCTGGTATCTCTCTGAGCCTATTGGGGTTTCCAAAACCTCTGGTAAATCCTCTGCCACCTCGCCGTCCATGAAGTCCATCTCTTCCTATGAACTGACTAGTTCCCTGGCCTCCTCTATTACCCCCGTCCGGTTGCGGTCTTCCTTCTCCTCTCCATGTTCCCCTACCTCTCATCATACGCCGTGGACATTCCCTCTGCCAGTGTCCCTCACCTTTACAATAAGCACACTGATTTGGCCCCAATGACATTCCTCCTTGTAAAGCCACGGCCAACAATTCAGCCTTTTTATGTATTTTAGCCTCTTTCTCTTTCTTTTCCAACTTTTCTCTATTTACGTACACCTTCCTCGCTATTTCCAACAGCTCACTCGTATTCTTCCCTAAAGCCCCTTCTTGCTTCTGCAATTTCCTTCTAATGTCTTCATAGCTTTGAGCTATGAACCTTTCATTCAACATTCTCACATTCTCCAGAAGCCTCGGATCCACCTGCGTGTATAACTCATATGCCTCAATCAATCTCTGCAGGAAACTCTCAGGACTTTCATCTGCCCCTTGTGTTATTAATGAGGGCTTAGACATATTCACTGGGGGTTTTCCTGCCTTTCTCAGAGCTTGTACCACCGCATTCCTATATTCTGTTAAACGAGTCAAATCATCAGGCACCCAGGGATTCCATCCCGAATCCACCTCTGGCACTCGCAGCGGTAATTCTCTAGCAAAGTCAGCGTCGTCTCGGAACGCTTCCCTAACCCCCTTCCTCATAGCTAATTTCCACTTTTCTCTCTCTTCAGGGGTTAGTAAAACATTCAGCAATTGTTTTATATCATTCCACGTAGGGTTATGAGTTTGCATAATAGTTTGAAAAAGATCTGCCATCTCTGTGGGCTTAGCAGAGAGGGGCCCATAATGTTGTTTCCAATTCAACAAATCAGTAGTGGAGAACGGAACATATTGAAACATAGGCTGTATTTCTGCTTGACCTTGTACATTATTTGCTGGTCCACCTGTCTTTTTTATTGAAAAAGTTTTTCAAATACAAATTTTTCCCCTTTCCCCCCCCCCTCCTCCCTAACCCCCCCTCGGCCTCCCCTCCCCCTGTGGCTTCTTCAAGGTACAACCCAAATTCATAACAGATTATATAATACTTTACCATCCCCTTGCTCCATCCCCCATATGCTGACCCTTTCTTTCTAATAATATTATTATATCCCCCTTATACTATACATTTCGAAATAACATTCTACTATAACATTATATAATAACTCCTAATTTAGCGTAGTAATATTATTATATCCCCCAATTTAACAATTTCTACTCATGATCTACTCCTTTACTCCTCCCCCATACATATATCTCTTAAATCAAATCTTTTTTGTATATTAATATGACATTTCAAAGCAACCTTCCACTATAAAACTATATAATAAATCCTAATTTAACATTTATTCAACTCTTAGTCTGCCCATTTCCTCCACCCCCATAGATATATCTCTTAACTAAAATCTTTTACATATATTCATATCTAAACATAATATCCCTTTTCTTCAACTAAACAATCAATAAGCTAACCTATCTCCACCCACTTTCCTACAGAACTACCATACATAATAGTTCTTGATATCTTTATTCTTCTGCCCACACCACTAAGAAGTATTCCCTTATATAAATAAAATCCTCAAATGACTTTAAGCTTGTAATCCATATAATATCTTCTGTAGTGTCTTTCAGCTGGATTGTTAACTCCATCACCCATATTAGGGTAACATCACATCCTAATTCCAACAGTATGTTCGGTATCTTCAATTACCATCTGCCCCCATCAACAATAGATGTCTTGATATATAAAAAACAACCACCTGAGTGACTTTATATTTGTATTCCATATAGTGTCTATAGTAGTGTCTTTCATCTAAATTATTAATTCCAACCACCGTAATAGGGTAACAACCAGATCTTCTGCGTGCCCCAATCCCATAACTCTCTTGCCTTTTAGTTCAACATAAACGTAATACATTTATCAAAGAATCCAAAATAGATAATTCCAATCCATTCAGTTTAAGGCCCTTTTCACATCCCAAAAGTAGAGCACTGCAGAGGTCTGTCACTCTCCTCGGGATAATATAAATCAATACTTTGCCTCAGCTATCTTTTCATATATTCAATCATCTCTTAGATAACTGGCATTGCACTGTTGTTTAGTTTAAAAGTTTTGTTTTTGTAAGACCTGCTTCTTCTTTTCTTGACTTTTTGTGGGTTAGATCTCCATCCCGATTTCCTCTATAAATTGTGTATCAACTATTTGGTTTTCATGCTGATCTATAACTTGATCTTGTTGGTTTTGCTTTTGTGGCTTAAATCTCCATTCTGGTTTCTTTTCTTTGAGCTGTATGTCAACGGATTGATTTCTATGCTGGTCTGTAACTTGATGAATCATCACATTAGAATCCAAAGCCGCCTCTCTTGTATTTATAAATAATCCAGCTGTAACCTCTGAAGGAGAATCCAGAAGCTGCTCATCTACAAAGTCCTCTGTAACTTGTTGTTTTTCCATTACTTCCATCTCTTTCTGCTTATCCTGAATTTCTATCTCTTGTTGATTTTGCTTTTCTTTATTCCACTCATGTATTATACATGAAGATGTTGAACCCATTTTAAGAACCTTATAGTAAAATTCGTCCGCTTTTTCAACAGAATTTAGTTGGTATCTTTCTCCTTGATATCTCAATATTATGCCAACTGGGACATCCCACCTGAATGAGATGTTTTGTTTGTTTAGCTCAGTCACCAAAAATCCGAATTTCTTTCTATCTTTTAATATCTTGGGCGGCAACTCTTTATATATCCAGATCTTTCTTCCATACAATTGTAGAGTGGAATTAAAAGATTTTTGCACAATATCATTTCTTATTTCTTTATCTGTAAAATAAATCACCACATCTCTAGGCAATTGCCTTTGCTTTGCAATCCAAGAATTTACTCTATAAGCCTTGTCGATCTTACAAGATACCTCCTCTGGATGAATCTTTAAAATCCCAGCCAGAACTTCAGCAGATATTTTTCTTAAATCATCTCTATTATTTTCCTGTAACCCTCTCATTCTAACCGCAAATTCTGTGAGCCTGTATTGCATCATTGTAACTTCTTTTTCAATCCCTTGTTTTATATTTTCTGCATTGTAAGTCTCGTGATCAGCTTCCTTTTTAGACTTTACTTCAGAGCTATTGTCTTGAATATTTATCAAATCATTTTCCATTCTTTGTATTTTATTGTTCAAATTATAAATCTTATCATCAACTTCCTCCATTTTAGACTCTAATAACTTGATATTTGTATCCATCTTTATAACTATTTCTGAAAAAGCATTAGTCACTGTTACAATCTTTCTTTGTAAGTTATCATACTTTAATTGTATGAATTCTTTAATTTCCTGCTTAAATTTTTCAAAATTCTGGTTCACAATCTCATCATGTCTTGCCATTTCCTTCAAAACAAATTCTTTTAAATTAAAACCATTCTTCTGAGTCTGTAAACTCGAAACTTGTTCACATAATTGTAAATGGGGGAAACCCCCCCCCCCCCGCTGCTTGTTTGTCTGGCTTTGTTAATTTTAACGCCATCCTGCCACACAGACAAACTCTTTTTGAGGAAAGAGGACTTCTCTCCAACAAGATCAATATCAGATCTCCAAGAAAAAAAAGAGACTTAGAATAGAGATTTTTTCTTTTCTCTATTCTAGCCAGCACTGTTTGCTCCGCTA
This sequence comes from Pituophis catenifer annectens, assembly GCF_029215685.1. Lineage (NCBI taxonomy): Eukaryota > Metazoa > Chordata > Lepidosauria > Squamata > Colubridae > Pituophis > Pituophis catenifer. The sequence goes on along the minus strand of NW_027256885.1, from coordinate 106,951,448 downwards.
CTTTGTAACTTGTTACAGAAGGACTTTCACTTTCGGCTACTTCTCAAGCCTCAGCGGTCGCCATTTTAAGCTTTTTTTTTTTCCTTCACTTAGAAACGCTTATAAAATCATTAAAAATACTTGCAATTTAGGGTCCCAAGTCCAGATCTCATCCTCTTTAATTAAGCAATCTGTTGTTTTCGTTAGTAGTGGAGAACGGAACATATTGAAACATAGGCTGTATTTCTGCTTGATCTTGTGCATTAATTATTTGCTGGTCCACCTGTCTTAATGGGGCACTCAGCTCAACATTAGCAGCTCTAGCCTTAGCCTTAGCTGCAGCTGCAGCCTTCGCCTTGGCTTCGGCCGCACGGGTCTGCACTCCTTCCACCACTCCCCCAACTGCTCCAAGAGCCTCCTCTTCTTCCACATCACTCTGACCACTTTCATCTGTAGAAGGGCTAGTTTTTACTTTTAGACCCTTCCTATCATCATCCTTCCCTGCCTGATCGCCTGCCACCCCTCCACCAGCAGCACCCCCTACAGCACCCCCTCCAATGGGCGGCTGGTATGGCGGCAGCGGCGGCACACTAGGAGGATGGTGAATGACCTCTTCCTCATCCCCAGCCAAAACCTTCCGTGTTCTATATGGCGTCTTTACGTATTTCTCTCTCCCTTCCTTCACAGCATTCCTCCTACTACACCTAGTCCTTGGTCTTGCAACACACAGGCGCACCATCTCAGCTTGGCATTGTAACAGATCATCAGCTTTTTCAGTTAATGCATTCACCCACTGATCAATGTATGGAAACTGATCTGGGTATTTCTCCTGAGCTACCGCTATAACCCCCCACAGCTCATCTGCCACTTCCTCCTTAAACGAGCCCTCTGGCGGCCACCCAGTTCCCATATGGGGCCACACATTCTTGCATAAATACTTTAAATGTTCTTTTGTTACTTTGGGATATGAGGGATCCCCAAAATATCTATCAAATCCTTTCAACATGCATGCCAACGGGGTGTTGGGCACACTCTGGGTATTCCCCCCCATCCTAACACACTGCCACCAACTCGCAGCCCCGGAACTCACGGCCACTGATGAGAAATGCGGTGACTTAACCTTCCCACACAATAACCTCACACGGACTTCTTTAGGACAATCGTCCCGAGTCCAGGGGAGAGATCAGGTCCCCTCTTCTGTCTTCAAATGAGACAGGTAACAATCTCTTACATATACTCGCCTGAGGTGTCTTCACTTCACATGTCCTGGCCAGGAACCATTCACACTTCCTTTCCTACACCGCAGGGTTCTTGGACTCGCTCACAGCACCGTCGGCCTCACAGGGAAGTTGCTGCCACCTCCCGGAAGCTGGAAACTCCTGTGGCGCCCGGAGGATGTTCAGGAGCGGTTGCCCCGAGGGCCCGAGGGGTTGAACGGCCCTCAGCAAAATATTGCCTCAGCCTCAGAGTCCCGGCAGAGTCGCCATCAACTGTTGTAGGAAAAGACAGGACCAAGGCCAAGCTCTTCAATGCAGGAAAGGTTTATTATGCATAAAGGTTCAAACAGCAATAACACAGCAAAATGTTTGAACCTCCTCAAGCAAAAGGCAGGAGGTCCGTCCAATTAGACTACTGATAGTTCACGTAACACCTCAGGTACTGCTGTACCATGACGTTCAGACATTCTGCCCCTCCATTGGTAGCCAGATGAAAAGCTGAGCTAAGGCCCTGCATTCCCTGACAGGCATGTTCCCTGTGCCATCGAAATCATCCCCGGGGCAAAATTACCCAAACTGTGCACCATGACACCCCAGAAAAGTCAAAAAGCAAGGCAGTTCATCAAGCCAGCCAAGCCACAAGTCGCAGCCCCAGTCCTATTTAAAGAAAAAAAGATGGAACTATGAGATTATGTGTAGATTTTAGTGATATAAACTGTATGTGTGTACACAACCTATACCCCCTCCCTCTCATGAAGGACACGCTGTCCCACCTAGCCAAAGGAAAAGTCTTTACTACATTAGACCCAGGGGTAGTATTCACTTACCTTCGCTACTGGTTTGTAAATGTGAGTGCACGCACTCCTCCGCACATGCGCAGATCATCAAAAATGGGACGTGATGACATCCGGGCAGGTGGGCGGACCCTCCTGCAGCCTCCACTACCGGTTCGCCCAAGCCGGGTAGAACCGACTGAATACCACCACTGATTAGACCTCATAGAAACAGACTACCGAGTCCACATCAGGGAGGGAGATGAATGGAAAACAGCATTCAACTGTCCCCTAGGAAGCTTCCAATTCAAAATAATACCTTTTGGACTGCAGGGCCCCCTGGTGGTGTTCATGCAGTTAATAAACAAGGTGTTGCACGAGCACCTCTATAAGGGGGTCCTTGTCTACCTGAACGACATCCTCATCTACACTGAGACCATGGAGGACCACATACCCCTAGTCCGCCAGGTACTGGAAAAATGTCTGGCTGCAAACCTGTATGTCAAGCTGTCAAAATGCGAATTTCACCGCATTTCACCAGCTAGACTACCTGGGCTACTGAGTGTCAAATGAGGGCATAGAGATGGACCCAACCAAAGTAAAAGCCGTCCTAGGCTGGCAGCCCCTTCACACCTGCAGACAGCTACAAAGCTTCCTAGAATTTGCAAACTTTTACAGGCAATCCATCCCCTCCTTCGCAAAGATTGCCAAACCCATGACAGACCTCCTAAAGACAGGGGGCCCAGGGATGATGCCCCACCTGGGACAACCCCTACAGTGGGATCTAACCTGCCAAAAGGCATTTGAAACACTAAAATAACTTTTTACAAAGGAACCGGTGCTGAAGCATCCTGACCCCGAACAACTCTTCGTCATCCAAGCAGATGCCAGCAACGTGGCAGTGGGAGCACTGCTACTCAAAAGAAATAGCCAAGGAAAATTACAGCCCTGTGCCTACATCTCCCACAAACTCAGGGACATAGCAAGGTGATGGGCCGCATGGGAAAAAGAGGTTTTTGTGGTAAGATGGGCACTGCTAACCTGGCACCACCTGCTGGAAGGGGTGGAGAAACTGTTCAAAGTCTGGGCTGACCACAAAAATCTGGAGGCCCTTAGGACCCTGCGGAAATGATCGCCCAAACAAGTCCGTTGGGCTCAAAACTTCAACCAATTCAATTTTGTGCTAAAGCTCATCCCGGGGGGAGGAATTTCCTAGCGGACACCCTCTCCTGCATGCCCCAGTACAAATGCAAATGGGAGGAGGTAGTAGAGGCCATCATCCCCCCTACCCAAACAGCAGCCCAAGTAACCACCAGACAACAATGCCGCAACCGGCAAGACCGACCCACAAGCGATCTAACCATGAAACTCAAAACCGAACTGCTATCAGACTCCTGGTTCCATGACAACCAACATATCTTGACAAAAAAGGAGGACCTAGTGTGGAAAGGAACAAAACTCTATGTCCCAGAGTCCCTACACACCGTAATCCTCCAGAGGAGCCACAATGTCAAATAGGCGGGCCACTTTGGGCTCTGGTGGCCCAGCATGAAAAAAGACGTGGACAGTTATGTGAAAATTTGCACCATCTGCGTCACTATGAACAAGTGACCAGGAAAACACCCCGGACTGCTGCAACCAGTAGCAGAGCCAACGAGGCCATGGGAGGAAATTGTAATGGACTTTATAGTGGAGTTGCCAAAGAGTGGGGGGAACACTGTGATCTGGACTGTGATTGACCTATTCTCCAAGCAGGCACACTTTATACCCTGCAGCAGACTACCCTCAGCCCACCAGTTAGCCAAACAGTTCCTGAAGCACATCTACTGCCTGCATGGAGTGCCACGAAGAATCATCTCAGACAGAGGGGTCCAGTTCATGGCAAAATTCTGGAGGGAGTTCCCACAGTCCATAGGGTCATCCCAGGGCCTTAGCTCAGCTTTTCATCTGGCTACCAATAGAGGGGCAGAACATCTGAACACCATGGTAGAGCAGTACCTGAGGTGTTAGGTGAACTATCAGCAGTCCAATTGGGTGGACCACCTGCCTTTCGCTGAGGTTGTGTACAATAATGCTGTTTACAGTAGCATGGGACTAACTCCGTTCAAAGTAGTGAGCGGCATGGACTTCGCCCCAATGCCAGAATATCCAAGGGATCCCCCCCTCCTCAGTCAGCTTGACAGACTGGCTGCCAACGCTGAAAGCAGCATGGGAAAATGTCAAGAAAACAGTAGCTAAAGTGGCGCAGACCTATAAGCAACAGGCAGACAAACACCGAGCCCTGCAACGACCATTCCAGCTGGGGGAAAAGGTCTACCTTTCCACAAAATACTTGAAGTTAAAACTCCCCAGCAAGAACCTGGGACCCAATTTCATGGGGCCATTCCCCATAGTGAAGATCATCAACCTGGTCACGGAGCAATTAAAATTGCCCAACTGCTAGTGAAGATACACCCAGTATTCCATAGCAGCCTCTTAAAACCCGTGGTCAGGTCAACCTTGAGACCACTACCCCATGAGCCCCGGACCCCGTGGTCATAAGGGGCCAAACCCATTATGAGGTCCAATGAATACTCAACTCAAGGTGGCACAGGAGACAGCTCCAATACCTAATCAAGTGGAAGGGTTACCCCTTATCAGAGGCATCTTGGGTAAAGAGCAGAAACATCCAAGCTGACTGCCTCATAGCTAAATTCCATGAAGTCAACCCAACAAAGCCTGGGGGGTGGAGGTTGCACCCCTAAAATCTATACCTGTACTCAAACTGTTTTTGCTTTGCACAGGTCACCTTCAGGAAGTGAGGGAAACTGAATGTCAACTCCCCCCCAGGTGACTGAATGTCAACCCCCCCCCAGGTGACTGGAGACTGGATCCGGGCGATTATCAATGCTTCATTGAGAGATGGGGTCTTCCCCACCCTACTTAAGGAGGCAGTGGTTCATCCCCTCCTCAAGAAGCCTGCCCTGGATCCAGCCTCCCTGAACAACTTTCGTCCTGTCTCCAACCTTCGCTTTATAGCGAAGGTTGTTGAGTCTGTGGTGGCGTACCAACTCCCGCAATTCCTGGAGGAAACTGATTATCTAGACCCATACCAATCAGGCTTCAGGCATGGACACAGCATGGAAACGGCATTGGTCGCCCTGGTGAATGATCTCTGGCGGGCCCGGGATGGGGGCTATTCCTCCATTGTGGTGCTACTTGACCTCTCAGCAGCTTTTGATACCATCGACCATGGTATCTTACTGCGACGACTCAGGGGGTTAGGGGTGGGGGGCACTGTTCTACAGTGGTTCTCCTCCTACCTCTCGGGCTGTATGCAGTTTGTCTGGGCGGGGGTCAGAGATCCTCCCCGAGGCCCCTCACTTGTGGGGTGCCGCAGGGGTCGGTTCTCTCCTCCCTGCTGTCAGCGTTCCAATTTATGATTTTCCCCAGCGCTGACATGAATGAGAGAAAGAGAAGCCTTGCTTTAATGCTGAGATGAACTTTCACTTAGTTTCCTGCTCCTTGGTAGATAACGTTACTTAGGTGATAGAGGGAGGGGGGAATTCCTGTGACTGGAAAGGGCTTGGGACGGAGAGATGGATCTGCACAATGGCCAATGAGACATTGGGGAATAAAGAGCGGAAAGGGAGGAGTTTGGAAGGAGATGCCAGTTCTGGCTGCACTAAGAGTTCAGGAATGATGTAGTTAATTCTGAAATAAAGAAAAGATTCATCAAAGACTTTGCGTTTGAGAATGAAGTTTATTTGAGATAACACCGAATCCTGACAGACAGACAGAACTCTTCCAAAGCCAGGCTGGCTGACTTTAAATCATCCCGCTCCCTCCCAGACGTGTGGGCGGATTGGAGGTTATCGCCGGACATGATGGCTGAAGCCAAGCTTTCAGAGGAAAGTTTACTTCAAGCGACGGGAGGAGAACCGGCCATGATTCCAGCCAGTTTGGAAAGTACGAAGGCTCACCTCTCCCCGCCTTCCCCCCCGGCAGAACTTCAAGCCAAGAAACAGAAACCAGATAAGTACCCGGGGATTGTGCCCAAAGCCTCCGAGGCTGAATTTCCCTTTCCAAACATGAAGGATAAAGGGAAACCCCTAAGTGAATTGAGGAGGGCAGACTGGCTATGGGACTGGCAGCAAGCCAGGCACCAAGAAATTCTAAAGAAGCCACTCGAAAGCCCCATAGATGAGTTGAAAGAGAAATTTGATCGTGCCACCCTTCGGGGGGAGGGGCCATCTTGCAGACCCAAAGAAAAGAGGGAACCAGTCTGGGCTGTTGATCCAAGAGGCCGTAGGCTGAAACGCAGCCCTTCCCCCCCCCACAGCAGAAGGAGAAGGAGCCCAACAATGCATCCATGGGTTCCCCCCGGGCCCAGCAAGCAGAGAAGCCTAGATGAGGCAGCACCTCCCTACCCCAGGATGAGAGACGAAGAAGAGGACTATCAACACCAAGGCCGGGCCTACAGAGTTCAGCACAGAGAGGAGAGGGCAGAGAGGGAGGAACCACCCCAGTTCAGAGGGAAGTTCGATGGTGACCCAGACAATCTCGCCCAATTCCTCGATTCAGCTGAGATATACATAGAGCGTTTTGGACACCTCTATCCTTTCCCCAGAGCCCTAGTGAGTGCTATCTCGGAAGGGCTGGAGGGAGAAGCAAAGAGGTGGTCAGCATCACTCTACAAATACAGGGGCCCCCAGCTACAAAATGCGGATGGGTTCTTGCAACTATTGAGAGCCCGTTATGAGGAGGAGGAGGAGGACCCCTATGTGGAAGACGAGCTCAGAAACCTAATGCAGAGGGGGAAGCCTATCAGAGAGCATATCCGTGAATTCAGGAGAGTCATTGGGACACTGCCTCCCCTACCAGAGCGATTGCTGGTGTATTTTTTTAGAACAAGCCTAGATAAAAGAATTTCCCAAGTGACTGCCTATCGTGACATCCCAAACCGACTCGCTGAATGGTTCCGGGTAGCGATAAAAGTCGACAGAGGGCTGCGGGCGAGTGACACGTCAAAACCACCAGAGGGAAAGGAGAGAGGCCGACCAGACCAGGGGCCACTCAACAGACGAGAAACCCCAACATCACAGCCCTCCTACAGACCAACTGCCCCACGGAGCCCACTGAAATGCTACAGATGTGGGGGAAGCGGCCACATAGCAGCAAGATGTGGAACGCCTAGACCGGGACCAGCTCCACCGCCCAAAGCACGACCGGAACGAGGGCCCAAGCACGTCACCCACGTACCGCAGGAAGCTCCCCAAATCCCTGAGTTTTTTGCTCACCTGACTGAAACAAGAGGAATCCCAGATGAGGGAGATCAGTCCCCCGAACCCTATGACACCGAGGACGAAGGTGAGGACGACCCGATGGTGAGTGGACCCGTCCATCCTTTCCTTTTCCCCATACGCCTAACAGCCCCCAAAACAGGGACCCAAGGGACTTTCCAAGCCCTAATAGACTCTGGCAGCACAAAGTGCCTAATTAACCTACCCACAGTTCTAAAATTGAGGATCTGAGCTAAAAAGCTCAACCAACCAATTCGTTTTGAGCAAGTTGATGGGTCCCTAGTGGGGGGAACTTACGCCACACACTTGACTGAACCCGTGAGGCTGGAACTAGCAGTTCACTGGGAAACGATCCGGTTCATAATAGCCCCCAAGATGACAGACCCAGTCATATTGGGACTCTCGTGGCTGGACAAATGGGGCCCAATCATTTGGTGGCAAGAGGGGACCCGCAGGCTGAGGATAGCAAAGGGCCTCCAACCCCTACTCCCCCGACCAGGAGAATTCCCCCCCACGCAGAGACCCCAAAGCCGCCCACCACTGCAGAAGAAAACACCGCCAACACAAGGGCCCCTCCCAGAAGGTACAGCGAAACAACTGGCAGCCGCACCCGATAGCGCTTGTGATACAGATCAGATCCCAGGGGAGTACCAAGACCTTGCAGAGGTATTCAGCGAGGCCGAGTGTGACATTCTACCCCCCCACCGCGAGACCGATTGTGCCATCGAGATTATCCCAGGAGCGAAACTGCCCAAACCTAAACTGTATGCCATGATGCCCCGTGAAATGCAGGAAATGTGGAACTACATAGACAAGAACTTACGAAGGGGATTCCTTGAGCCAGTAAAACCAAGGGTAGTGGCACCGGTCCTTTTTAAAGAGAAAAAGGACGGCTCTATGAGACTGGTGGTCGATTTTCGAGATATCAACACCGTCTGCGTACACAACTTATATCCCCTCCCCCGCATGAAGGACATGCTAGCCCACCTAGCTAAAGAAAAGTTTTCACCAAACTAGACCTTATTACCGAATACGCATCAAGGCAGGAGATGAATGGAAAACAGCATTCAACTGCCCCCTGGGGAGTTTCCAGTTCAAGGTAATGCCCTTTGGACTGCAAGGAGCCCCAGCAGTGTTCATGCAGTTGATAAATGAAGTCCTACATGAGCACCTTTACAAAGGGGTCCTCGTCTACCTGGATGATATTCTCATCTACACGGAGACCATAGACGAACACATACCCCTCGTCCGCCAAGTACTGGAAAAACTGCTGAGGGCGAACCTGTATGTCAAACTGTCAAAATGCGACTTCCACCAATCACAGCTAGACTACCTAGGCTACCGAGTATCAAACAAGGGGATAGAGATGGACCCAGCCAAAGTCCAATCATTTCTACAATGGCAGCCCCCTCGCACCCGCAGACAACTGCAAAGCTTCCTAGGATTCGCAAACTTCTACAGACAATTCATCCCCTCGTTCATGAGAATTGCCAAACCTTTGACAGACCTCCTAAAGACAGGAAGCCCGACAACAAAACCCCGCCCGGGACAACCCCTACAGTGGGATCTGACCTGCCAACGGGCATTCGAAACGCTAAAAGGGATGTTTGCAAAAGAACCTGTCTTAAAACACCCTGACCCTGAACAGCCCTTCGTCATCCAAGCAGATGCAAGTGATGTGGCAGTGGGGGCCATGCTGCTCCAAAAGAACAGCCAAGGGAATCTACAACCTTGTGCCTACACCTCCTGCAAAATCACCGACACGGAGAGGCGATGGGCGGCGTGGGAGAAGGAAGCGTTCGCGGTGAGATGGGCGTTGTTGACCTGGCGGCACCTACTAGAGGGAGGCCAGAAACCATTCGAAGTCTGGACTGATCATAAAAACCTCAAAACCCCACGGAAATTGTCGCCCAGGCAAGTCCGGTGGGCTCAATAGTTCAATCGTTTCAACTTCGAGCTTAAGCACATCCCAGGGGGGAGGAATTTCCTGGCTGACGCCCTCTCCCGGATGCCCCAATACAACAGTGAGCGGGAGCAGGTAGTGAATGCCATCATCCCCTCCACCCAAGCAGCGGGTCAGGTGATCACCAGACGGCAACAACGTGACCAGCAGGGCCAATCTGCAAGTGACTTAACTGCAAGACTAAAAAATGAAACAGTGACAGACCCCTGGTTCCGAGACAATCAACATCTCTTGACAAAAAGAGATGACCTAACATGGAAGGGGACAAAGCTCTATGTCCCACAGACTTTACGCACCCTGATCCTCAAGAGGAGCCACGACGTTAAACCAGCGGGACACTTCGGGTTCCTAAAGACTCTGCACCTAGTACAAAGGCAGTTCTGGTGGCCCCACATGAGAAAGGACGTAGACAGTTATGTAAAAAGTTGCACCATTTGTGCCACGATGAAGAAAAGACCAGGGTGCCCTCCTGGACTGTTGCAACCAGTAGCTGAACCGACAAGACCATGGGAGGAGATTGCGATGGACTTCATAGTAGACCTACCGAGGAGTAGTGGAAATACAGTGATCTGGACTGTAATAGACTTATTCTCCAAACAGGCACACTTCATTCCTTGCAGCGGACTGCCCTCAGCCCGCCAGTTATCCGAACTGTTCCTGAAACACATCTACCACCTGCATGGAGTCCCCAGGAGAATCATCTCCGACCGAGGGGTCCAGTTCACAGCAAAGTTCTGGAGGGAGTTCCTACGATCCATAGGGTCATCCCAAGGGCTCAGCTCAGCATTTCACCCGAGCACCAATGGGGGGGAGGAGAGACTGAACGCTATGATAGAACAATATTTAAGATGCTACGTCGACTACCAGCAGTCCAATTGGGCAGACCTCCTATCTTTTGCGGAGGTCGCGTATAATAATGCTGTCCACAGTAGCACGGGGTTAACCCCATTCAAAGTAGTGAGTGGTATGGATTTTGTCCCCATGCCAGAGTACCCGAGGGAGCCCCCTTCCTCAGTCAGCTTGACCAACTGGATGGCAATGTTGAGAGAAACCTGGGAGAATGTTAAGCGGGCGCTAGCCAAGGCGGCCCAATCCTATAAGAAACAAGCAGACAAGCACCGAACTCCCCAAAGACCATTTCAACTGGGAGAGAAGGTCTACCTTTCCACCAAGTACTTGAGACTTAGACTCCCGAGCAAGAAATTGGGCCCGAAATTTATAGGACCGTTCCCTATAGTAAAAATAATCAACCCGGTTACAGTACAACTGCAGTTGCCCCGGCTCCTAGGGAAGATTCACCCCGTTTTCCACAGTAGCCTTCTGAAGCCTGTAGTGGGGTCTACTTTAAGGCCGACGCCACGTGACTCCCCTGGGCCCCTGGTGGTTGGGGGCCAAACTCACTACGAAGTACAGCGAATTCTTGACTCAAGATGGCACAGGGGGCGCCTCCAATATTTAATTAAATGGAAGGGCTACCCATTGTCAGAGGCTTCCTGGGTGAAGAGCTCAAACATCCAAGCTAACCGCCTTATAGCAAAATTCCATGCAGACCACCCGGGCAAGCTGGGAAGGGGGGGACGCGCCCAAGGAGGGGATAATGATACTTAACTTGTTGTGGTTTTTTTTCCCTTTGGGGCAGGTCGCGTTGGAGAAATGAAGGGAGAGGGGCCGGATCAAAGACTTTGCGTTTGAGAATGAAGTTTATTTGAGATAACACCAAATCCTGACACCTACTCTTTAACATCTACATGAAGCTGCTGGGTGAGATCATTCGTAGTTTCGGGGTGAGGTATCATCAGTATGCTGATGATACCCAACTTTACATCTCCACCCCGGATCAACCCAGGGATGCCCTTTCCGTGATGTCTAAGTGCCTAGAGGCAGTGCGGGTCTGGATGGGTAGGAACAGGCTCAGACTCAACCCCTCCAAGACAGAGTGGCTGTGGATGCTGGCATCTCATGATCTAGTATCCCCATCGCTTCTGATGGGAGGGGAGTGTCTGGCTCCCTCGGAAAGGGTTCGTAACCTTGGCGTCCTCCTGGATTCACGGCTGTCCTTTGTCACTGCGTTATTTTATTTACCAGCTGAGCTAATTATTTTTTGGACTAATAGACTTACTGTAGTTTGCCAAGTTCCTTATCAGTATTTTACTACGCATGTGCATCCACCCACATTCCTTCACATTCCTTCACACACTCTTTCCTTTGTTCTCTTGCCAGAAAGGTCCGGCTGAGAAATAGCCGGCAAGAACTATTTCAAAATGTAGCAATTACTTTTCTTAGTTAGTGAGGTGTTTTATTTTTCTTTATAACAAATAAATGAGTTTTATTAGAAAACTTTTCTTCGTGTTTCTTTTCAGAATATTGCAACTTGGAATAAGCCACGATCCATCCTCTAACCAGGGTGATTTGTCCCAGAGCCAAAGATGGGATTAATAGATGCCCTGACATCTGGTAGCTCGGACGGTTGATTTATGGCTTTTTTCCTTGTTTTGTTATTTCTGATAAGAGCGCATAGGCAATTAGTTTTCAGCTACTGAGGTACGCTAATTATTTTGCTAAGATGCCGAAACAGAAGAAAAACAAATACAAAATGTATTTTGCTGAGAAGGTGGCAGAAAGGAGGTTTTCAGATTTCCAGCCCCTTACTACAGCCACACGCCTGGAACAAGAAGAAGCCGTGGGAACAGAAATGGAGGGAGATAAGACAGAAGCTGTTTTTGAAGATGATAATTTACGACTGAGATCAGTAACATTTTCTTCTGATTTTCCAAGCTCTGAAAAAGTCCTCCAAGAACCTTCTGAATTTGTAACGCTCGGTGCAAGGCCAAAGCAAACTGCCGAGCAAAATTACTCCCACGCAGAGAGAGAAACAATTCATTATTCTCCTCGAAGCTCTAAGCTCACCCTGGATGAGCTGGCTATGAAAGCCTATCGTGACCGTATAAAACTCTATGAACAGGAGTTATCCCAGGCAAAAATGGCTATATCTATGCTTGAGCAAGATAAGGAAGAATCTCGTGACTTAAGATTTTCAAAAAGCGCCATATTGTCTTCTTCCTCAGAGCCAAAGACACTCCCCCTGGTGGATTTTGTGTCAGGCCAATTAAGACAGAGGGCACTGCATACGTCACATGAAAGTCTCCCTGATCAAGTTACATATAAACCTGCCACACAGTCATTTCTTGTAACTGGGCTGCCCGAAGGTAAAGGTGCAGCACCATCTGCTGGCGAAAGTAATTTACTACAGGAAGCTGAAATGCCACAAGTGTTTCCACAGGCCCAAACTCAAACACCCCTTGGTGGTGATGGTGTCTTTTTAGATGGAACACAGCCACGCTTTATGCAGCAAAGGCAAATGACTACATCTCCAGCAGGTCATGCCAATATTGCAGATCAAGCACAAATGGCAACTGGAATACAGCAGATTCCAGTGCATCAGCCACAGCAGCTACAAATGCCTGCATATGTGCCACAGCCACAAGTGCAAATAGGGCCAGCTCCTGGCCCACCTCCAATGGCACAACCAAGACCATTTTTAGGTCCACAACAAGCACAGCAAATACCACAGGCATTTCTGCCAGCACAGCCAGCATATCAAGTGCAGGCTCCTTACCAGGCATTTTCTGTCTCTCCACTAACTGGTGAGTCAAAACTAAAAATGTCAGGACACAATTATAAAGCCTGGGTCAGTGAGATTACACTATTGCTTCTTAGAGAAGGCACTCACTGCATGATTTTTAACCCTCCTGCACAACCATGGGATTTTGCAATAAGAGATTTAGAGATAAGGGCTCGCACAACATTATTGATGTCCATGGATACTGAACTGCAGGTCACTTTTCCACCAAACACAACAGCCCGACAAATTTGGGCTCAATTGGAAAATTGCTACAGGCCTATCTCAATTGAATCTTCATGTTTACTCATGTCTGAACTCCACGGTTCGAGATTGAAACCCGGTGAACAAATTGGAGGACATTTGACCAAACTGAAAGGACTGAGAACAGAATTGAGAGAAAGAGGCCATAACATTGAAGATATTCAAATGATCAGCATCATTATTAACTCTTTGAATTATGAATGGAAAGATGCTGTTACAAAAATTAACCAAGTCCCAATTGCTCAATGCACAGTGGACAATGTCTGTAGGCTTTTAATTGAAGAAGAGGCATTCATGTTGGCCACGCCACATTTGAGAGGACCACCCGCATCAAGAGCTCCAGCTAGGCGCCCCTTCCGAGGAAGGACCTACGCTCCAAGGATGCCAAGATGCTACACCTGCAATCGTGTGGGACATGCCACCCGGGATTGTCCCCAATGAGTTCCAGCTCCTGTCACATACCAGCCCAGAGGAACAGATTCCAGAGGCAGAGGCGGAAGACAAGGTCGTCGTGGTCCCCGGCGTGATCCACAAACTCCACTCGCCACACTGGCTTTAACCAATGATCCACAACCTCAACCAGAGTACGACAGACAACTCTTGTGGACTTTGGACAGTGGTGCAGCATTGCATGTTACCTACAGAAAGGAACTTTTCACAGAAATGCACGAGCCTGAACCAGAACTATGTGAACTTTATTCTTTTTCCAATCATCCTTGTCAGGTCAAAGGAAAAGGAACTGTTTATGTTGAAGAGCTCGATGCATTCATTCCTGATGTTTATTACATACCAACAGCAACCAGTAACTTGTTTAGTCAGAGTCACTTGTCTAGAATGTTAAAGTTCCAGGTTCACCACCTTGAAAATGCAAGTTACATAGTTAAAGATGGAGATATTGTTGCTGGAACCATATTAATTGGTGGTGTTTATTACTTAAAGCCAAAGCCTAAAACCCAAACACAGGCAAGTATACAAACTCCAAAAGTGGAGAGCACAGACCCAGAGAGAGATGCTCCAGTGAGTGATCCTGTTGCTACTTCAAAGGCTCCTAAAGCCAACAAAATGAAAATTAGGAAACAGGTTGCTCAGAGCAAACCTGAGGTTCCTCATAAAACTGTTAATGTTGAGAATTCACTAACTGGTAAACCTTTGCATTCCAGGTGTATCCATAAATGGCATAGAAGATTGGGGCATGCCAGTTTCCGTGTTCTTAGGAAGATGCCGGAGTTCGCAAAAGGTTTGGATCTAAAGGGGTGTAAGGTGTTTTTGGATTGTGCTGTCTGCAAAAAGGCCAAATCCAAAGCAGCAGCCATTCCCAAACGCGCTACACGTGTCAGCGTTCCAAATTAGGCTCTCTTCCAGCGCTGACATAACAAGATGAACTTTTACCTAGTTTTGTATGTACAGATAGTGTTTCCTGGGAGACGAGGATGGGGGCTACATTCCTGTGAAAAGAACGTGCCGGGAGGTAGAGATGGATCTGCATGATGGCCAATGGGACATTGGGGTTGGAGAGCGGAAGAGGAGGGGGTTGGAAGGAGGGGCCAGTTTGGCTCCAAAATGAAATCAGGAATGTCGGACTCGGCTATTCTTAAAATAAAAGTGATTCATTAGAGTTTGCATTTGAGAATGAAGTTTATTCAAGATAGCACCGAAACCTGACAGACAGCCAAACTCTCCTCCAAATCCAGGCTGGCTGAGTTTAAATCATCCCGTTCCCTCCCAGACATCTGGTCGGATGGACTATGGCTGAAGCCAAGCTACGGGAGGAAAGCCTGCTTCAAGAAACGGGAGGAGCAGAAGCGGTCGTGATTCCAGCCAACTTGGAAAATACAAAGGTTCAACTTTCTCCACCTTCCCTCCCCGCAGAACTTCAAGCAAAGAAACGTGAAGCAGATAAGTACCCGGGGACTGTGCCAAAAGCCTTAGAGGCGGAATCCCCTTTTGCAAAGGTAAAAGATAAAGAAAAACCCCTAAGTGAATTGGGAAGGGCGAGCTGGGGATGGGAATGGCAGCGAAGCCCAGACAAGGCAGCACCTCCCCACCCCAGGATGAGAGACGAGGCAGAGGACTATCAACACCAGGGCTGGCCCTCCAGAGCTCAGCACAGAGAGGAGAGGGCAGAGAGGGAGGAGCCACCCCAGTTCAGAGGGAAGTTCGATGGTGACCCAGACAACCTCGCCCAATTCCTCGATTCAGCTGAGATATACATAGAGCGGTTCGGACACCTCTACCCTTTCCCCAGAGCCTTAGTGAATGCTATCTCGGAAGGGCTGGAGGGAGAAGCAAAGAGGTGGTCAGCATCACTCTACAAATACAGGGCCCCCCAGCTACAAAATGCGGATGGGTTCTTGCAACTATTGAGAGCCCGTTATGAGGAGGAGGAGGAGGACCCCTATGTGGAAGACGAGCTCAGAAACCTAATGCAGAGGGGGAAGCCTATCAGAGAGCATATCCGTGAATTCAGGAGAGTCATTGAGACACTGCATCCCCTACCAGAGCGATTGCTGGTGTATTTTTTTAGAACAAGCCTAGATAAAAGAATTTCCCAAGTGACTGCCTATCGTGACATCCCAAACCGACTCGCTGAATGGTTCCGGGTAGCGATAAAAGTCGACAGAGGGCTGCGGGCGAGTGACACGTCAAAACCACCAGAGGGAAAGGAGAGAGGCCGACCAGACCAGGGGCCACTCAACAGACGAGAAACCCCAACATCACAGCCCTCCTACAGACCAACTGCCCCACGGAGCCCACTGAAATGCTACAGATGTGGGGGAAGCGGCCACATAGCAGCAAGATGTGAAACGCCTAGACCGGGACCAGCTCCACCGCCCAAAGCACGACCGGAACGAGGGCCCAAGCACGTCACCCACGTACCGCAGGAAGCTCCCCAAATCCCTGAGTTTTTTGCTCATCTGACCGAAACCAGAGGAATCCCAGATGAGGGAGATCAGTTCCCCGAACCCTATGACACGAAAGACGAAGGCGAGGATGACCCGATGGTGAGTGGACCCGTCCATCCTTTTCTTTTCCCCATACGCCTAACAGCCCCCAAAACAGGGGCCCAAGAGACTTTCCAAGCCCTAATAGACTCTGGCAGCACAAGGTGCCTAATCAACCTACCCACAGTTCTAAAATTGGGAATCCGAGCTAAACAGCTCAAACAACCAATTCGCTTCGAGCAAGTTGATGGGTCCCTAGTGGGAGGAACGTACGCCACACACTTGACTGAACCCGTGAGACTAGAACTCGCAGATCACTGGGAGACAATCCGCTTCATAATAGCCCCCAAGATGACAGAACCAGTCATATTGGGACTCTCATGGCTCGACAAATGGGGCCCAATCATTTGGTGGCAAGAGGGAACCCGCAGGCTGAGGATAGCAAAGGGGCCCCAACCCCTGCTGCCCCGACCAGAAGAATTCCCTCCCACGCTGAAACCCCAAAGCAGCCCTCCACTACAGAAGAAAACACCACCAACACAAGGGTCCCTCCCAGAAGGTGCAGCAAAGCAATTGGCAGCCGCACCCACCACCGCTTGTAACGCAAACCAGATCCCAGGGGAGTACCAAGACCTTGCGGGGGTATTCAGCGAGGCCGAGTGTGACATTCTGCCCCCCCACCGCGAGACCGATTGTGCCATCGAGATTATCCCAGGAGCGAAACTACCCAAACCTAAAATGTATGCCATGACGCCCCGAGAAATGCAGGAAATGCGGGACTACATAGACAAAAACTTACAAAGGGGATTTATTGAGCCAGTGAAACCAAGGGTAGCGGCGCCGGTCATGTTTAAAGAGAAAAAGGACGGCTCCATGAGACTGGTGGTCGACTTTCGAAGTATCAACACTGTTTGCGTACACAACTTGTACCCCCTCCCCCTCATGAAAGACATGTTAGCCCACCTAGCTAAAGGGAAGGTTTTCACCAAACTAGACCTTCGAGAAGCTTATTACCGAGTACGTATAAGGGCAGGAGATGAATGGAAAACAGCATTCAACTGCCCCCTGGGTAGTTTCCAGTTTAAAGTAATGCCTTTTGGATTGCAAGGAGCCCCGGCAGTGTTCATGCAGTTAATAAACAAAGTCTTACATGAACACCTTTACAAAGGGGTCCTCGTCTACCTGGACGATATTCTTATCTACACGGAGACCATAGACGAACATATACCCCTCGTCCGCCAAGTACTGAAAAAACTGCTACGGGCAAACCTATATGTCAAACTGCCAAAATGCGATTTCCACCAATCACGGCTAGACTACCTGGGCTACCGAGTATCAAATGAGGGGATAGAGATGGACCCAGCCAAGGTCCAATCAGTTCTACAATGGCAGCCCCCTCGCACCCGCAGACAACTGCAAAGTTTTCTAGGCTTTGCGAATTTCTACAGAAAATTCATCCCCTCGTTCGCGAAGATTGCCAAACCTTTGACAGACCTCCTAAAGACAGGAAGCCCAGCGATGAAACCTCGCCCGGGACAACCCCTACAGTGGGACCTGACCTGCCAACAGGCATTTGAGACGCTAAAAGGACTGTTCGCGAAAGAACCTGTCTTAAAACACCCGGATCCAGAACAGCCTTTTGTCATCCAAGCAGACGCAAGTGATGTGGCAGTAGGAGCCGTGTTACTCCAAAAGAACAACCAAGGTGATCTACAACCCTGCGCCTACACCTCCCGCAAACTCACCGATACGGAGAGGCGATGGGCGGCGTGGGAGAAGGAAGCGTTTGCAGTAAGGTGGGCCTTGTTGACCTGGCGGCACCTTCTAGAGGGAGGCCAGAAACCATTTGAAGTCTGGACTGATCATAAAAACCTAGAGGCCCTAAAAACCCCACGAAAACTGTCGCCCAGGCAAGTGCGGTGGGCACAATACTTCAATCGTTTCAATTTCGAGCTTAAGCACATCCCAGGTGGGAGAAATTTCCTGGCTGATGCCCTCTCCCGGATGCCCCAATACAACAGTGAGCGGGAGCAGGTAGTGAATGCCATCATCCCCTCCACCCAAGCTGTGGCCCAAGTGGTCACCAGACGGCAACGACGTGACCAGCAAGGCCAACTTGCAAGTGACTTAACTGCGAAATTAAAAAATGAAACGCTGACAGACCCCTGGTATCGGGACAATCAACATCTCTTGACAAAAAGAGATGAACTAGCATGGAGGGGGACAAAGCTCTATGTCCCACAGAGTTTACGCATCCTGATTCTCAAGAGGAGCCACGATGTTAAACCAGCAGGACACTTCGGGTTCCTAAAGACTCTGCACCTAGTACGAAGGCAGTTCTGGTGGCCACATATGAGAAAGGATGTAGACAGTTATGTAAAAAGCTGCACCATTTGTGCCACGATGAAGACAAGGCCAGGGTGCCCGCCTGGATTGTTGCAACCAGTAGCTGAGCCAACAAGACCATGGGAGGAGATTGCAATGGACTTTATAGTAGACCTACCGAGGAGCAGTGGAAATACAGTGATCTGGACTGTAATAGACTTATTCTCCAAACAGGCACACTTCATTCCTTGTAGTGGACTGCCTTCAGCCCGTCAGTTATCCAAACTGTTCCTGAAACACATTTACCGCCTACATCAGTGGTTCTCAACCTTCCTAATGCCGCGACCCTTTAATACAGTTCCTCATGTTGTGGTGACCCCCAACCAGGGGTGGGTTCTAATTTTTTTTACTACCGGTTCTGTGGGCATGGCTTATTTTGTGGGCATGGCTTGGAGGTCATGTGACTGGGTGGGCGTGGCTAGCTGGTTATGTGACCGGGTGGCCATGGCTATGTGTATAGGGACTACTCAAAGGGCTGAAAAAAGTCATTTTTGACAGGTCCTCGCACTTTTGACTGGTCCTCACACTTATGACCATCCTCACATTTATGCCCATGCAGCATTCTTAACAACCATGTCACTCATTTCACAACTGCTTCTCTTCACCATGGTGACAAGATAGGGCAAAAACGTAAAATGTGAGGACAGTCGTAAGTTCGAGGACTGGTCAAAAGTGCGAGGACCAGTCAAAAATAACTTTTTCAGCCCTCTGAGTAGTCCATATGCACAAAAGGACTACCCAGAGGGCTGAAAAAAGTGATTTCTGACAAGTCCTCGCACTTTTGACCGGTCTTCGCACTTATGACTGGTCATCATTTATGCCCATTGTAGCATTCTTAACAATGTGTCACTCATTTCACAACTGCTTCTCTTCACCATGGTGACAAGATAGGGCAAAAACGTAAAATGTGAGGACAGTCATAAGTTCGAAGACTGGTCAAAAGTGCGAGGACCAGTCAGAAATAACTTTTTCAGCCCTCTGAGTAGTCCATATGCATAAAAGGATACAGCAATAGAGAGGGATGAAGGAAGGGAAGGGAAATTAGAGTAGGAGTGAGGGTAAGAGAGGGAGGAAGAGAGGAGGAGAAGGAGAAAGGAAGAGGAAGTAGGAAGGAGAAGAAGAGGGTGAGGAAGAGAAAGTAAGAAGGAAAGAAAAGAGAAAGGTGGTAGGTTTGAGGAGAAAGATTGCTGTACAATAAAAAAGATGAAAGGGAAGAAAGGCAACCCCAAACAAATATAAAGATATTAAGATAAAGAATGAATTGTTAAACTTTAAAGAATAAAAGAGAACAAATATGAATAAATAACAATAATTAGAAACACACATACAAACATACAATGTATTTTCTTTGAACAGAGTATTTGGCCAGTTCACAAATTTAAACAGTGTTTAGTCATTTCAATTAAATTTACAATTTCTATATTTCCTTTTTGCCATATTTATTCCTCATCTATTTTTGTAAAAAAACAATATTACCCTTCATCCTCATCTCTAATCTTAATCAAATTCAATTTTTCCCTTCTATTCTATATTATACCCCTTCTCATTGTCATCTATTTTTATATCCATCCTCACATTGGTTGATTATGTAATATTACAGTTGTTTAATATAAATTCAACATTTTAATATAAATCAATTAGTTATATAACTACCTTTTTTGTATATTAATCAATATGAACATGAATATTCCAATTATTTCCATGCAATCCAATTTCTTACAAATCAATTAATTATATTTACCAATAATAATAAACCAAATAATTTCCCCCATATATTCCTCCAAACCACAACTTAACCATTTCTGCTTTCAACACAATATACAATTAATAGTATCTCTGTTAGATCAGGCGCAGGAAATGAAGACGTGACCAGCTCGATACATTTAGTAACTTTATTGGCTACAAAAGTAACAAGTCAAGACTGCTGGCGCGCTGCCGGAGCTCTCCTTATATTCGCTCCCGGCAGACGCACCGCCCCTTGACAGGGATTCAAATCTCCCGCCCGATGGCTAGCAGCCAATCAGGGCGGATGTCCTTATAAGGACATAACACTCCTCCCCCCTTAGTCCGAACTGTCAAATCTCGTCCACAAAAGTCACGTAATCGCGCAGGTACGTAGGACGCCTCGGCACCCTAGCTGACCTGCGCAGTCTCACTTCTTCTCCGTCTCCGGCCTGGATGGACGGGGCTCTTTCGTCTCCTGGTTCCCTCTCCGGAACCGGGCTTAGTTCGGCTGTCGAGTGAGCGGGGTCACCCCCAGCGCCTCCGGCCGGACCGCAGACCTTGGATGGCTGGTTCTGGTGGTCTTCCTCCTGGCCTGTGGATCTATCGCCTCGTCTCGGTTGCTCGGTTCCGACCTGGGAAGAGCGTCTGAGTCTCGGTAAGTCTGTCGCCTGCCCCTCCCTGGTCTCCCGGGCGCTGTGGTTCGGTTGCGGTCCGGCCTGCTGCCGGTTGGGTGGTGGTTCCGCTCGGTGCCCTCGGGTCCGGTCCGCCGGCTGCGGGTGGTGCTGGCTTGCGTTGTGCTGTCCGACCTCGCAGGGATGGCGTTGGTCCCCTCGGTTGGGCTGGCGTTGGTCTACCCCGTCTGGTTGGTGGTGGTCGACCTGGTCGGGATGTTGTTGCGGGACTACCTCTGCGGGGCGGCGGGGGTCTCTCCTGCCGGGGTGGTGTAGGTCTCCCTGGCCGGGTTGTTGTCGGCTTTCCCTTCCCCCTAGTCCCTGGTCTACCGTCGGGTGGTGCCTGGGGTCATCCGGGTTGGGTTGTTGTTCCCTGGCTGTCTTCTGAGATGGGCGGGGGTCCCTCTCGCCGGTGAGTCGTGTGCCACCCTTGCCCATGGGTAGTGGGTTGCCCGTCTCGGCTGGGTCCTGGTCTACTCGCCTGGAACTGCAGTCTCCCTGGCTGGGCTGGCGTAGGCTGCCGTCACTGGTGGGGTGCGCTGCTCCTCCTCTGGGCAGGTCCCGGTCTACTTGTAGGCTGGGTTGGTGGTCCCTGGCCCTGTTGTGCCGGGTGCCCACCTGGTTGGGTTGGTGTTGCCATCCCCCGTGCGTCGGCAGTCTTCCTCGCTGGACTGCCGACGTGACAGTACCTGGTAGTGTGCCGGGCCGACCTCGTCGGGATGGCGTTGCTCTGCCTCGCAGGGGTGTGGTAGGCCTACCTCGTCGGGGTGTTGTAGGCCTACCTCGTCTGGGTGTGGTAGGTCTACCTCGCCGGGGTGTTGGAGGCCTACCTCGTCTGGGTGTTGGAGGCCTCCCTCGTCAGGCTGGTTTTCGTGTGCTCCCCCCCACCTTTTCCAGAGTTGGTCGATGTGACGTCTACAGACCTGTCCATCTTCCAACTCGACGGTGTAGGATTTGGGGCCGGTTGTGCTGGCAATCTTCCCCTTCAGCCACTTAGGCTGAAATAAAATAAAAGTGATTCATTAGAGTTTGCGTTTGAGAATGAAGTTTATTCAAGATAGCACCGAAACCTGACAACACGCCTGTCAACATGCATTTTTGATTTGGTTCACACTGACATAGTTGGTCCATTTCTGCCATCATTTGGTGGTAGAAAATATTTTCTAACAATTGTTGATAATTACTCTAGATATGGATATGGATATCCTATGAAAGAAAAATCAGAGACCTTTCAGATTTTTAAAGACTTTGCAGCCCTTGTTTCTACCCAACACCAAGTTCGCATCGCCAGAATCCAGAGTGATCGTGGTGCCAAATTCATGTCTCAGCGTTTCCAGGACTGGATGCGTAAGAATGGAATTGTTCATCAGACGTCGGCACCTGACACATCGGCTCACAACGGAGAGGTACTGCAAACCATGATGCGTTGTCTCCTAGAAGACGCCAACCTTGATATGATATACTGGGGTGAAGCTATCAAGTATGCAAATTACATTGTCAACCGTACTTGGAGCAGTGTAACAAATCAGACTCCTTTCTTCATGTTGTATGGCTACAAGCTCGATCTTAAAAACATCCATATTTTTGGTTCATATGCTATGGTGAACATTCCCTTAGCTCAAAGAAGAAAAGGAAGTCCAACAGCAAAGAGACTGAGATTTATGGGTATTGATGATAACTCAAAAAGGAGCAAATTTATTGACTCTAAACATGTAATTGTGATTTCCCAATCTGCTAATTTTGAAGAAGATATTGACTGGTCCAGGATTCATTCCAATGATCCTGGAGTTTATTTTCCCAGAGATGATACTGCTGATGCTATGCAGATTGATGATCAAGATTCTACTAGTTCTGGGGACTTCCGGTTTGCTGCTTGTTCCCGCTGGACGCTCCTCTGGGATCGTCGAACCCACTGCCTGTAAGAGCCGCCTTTTTCAGCGGAATGGCGGCTCGAAAAAACTCCGTTTCCATTAGGAAACGGAGATAGAGCCGGCTGGGGTGGGTAGAGTCCTCTGCCTAATCCCAAAAGTTTTTTATTTACTTTTGGGAGGGAGCGGAAGAGACTCCCCGTATCCCCAGCCGACGCTCCGGGCTCTGGGAAATCTCTGCTACACGCAGAGCTAGGGGGCAAAAGCAAGCCTGTAAATCTGTCAAATAAATTAATTAAAGAAGATATGAGCTGGACCTTTGATCCTGAAGCGCAAGTATTCCTTTTATTCTATTTTGCCTAAGAAGTGAAGTGAAGGGAAAAAAGTTTTTTTTTAAAATGGCGATTGCTGCTGCGGCTTGAAGAGAGGCTGAAAGGGAAACTCCTTCCGTTTTCAATTACAAAGTAGCGGAATGAATACTTTTGGCTGTAACTGAAGGCAAAATCTCACTCTCATTTCTGTTTTTTTTTTCTTTTCTTTTTTTTCTCTTTGAGGATCTGATATTGATCTTGGTTGGAAAAAAGTTTTTTTTTCTCTCTTTTCCAGTAAATTTTGTCTGCGTGGAAAAATGGCACTGAGACTTATAAAACTAGACAAACAGGCAGTGGGGGGGGGATTCCCCCATTAATAAATTACATCAACAAGTTTTAACTCTCCAGTCACAGAAACCTGACTTTAATATAATAGAATTTCTTCTTGAGGAGATTGTAAGAAGGGATGAGATTGTGAATCAGCAACTTGAAAAATTTAAGTTGGAAATCAAAGAAATTGGTGAATTGGTGAAATCTAAGTTTGGCTTTTTGGATCGAAAGATTTTAAAAGTAGCTAATGGCTTAGCAGACTTTATGACTCAGTTGGAAGCAAATACTAACTCTAAAATGAAAGAAACTGAGGAGAATTTGGATGACAAGATCCAAAAAATTAAAAAGGATTTGGCAAACATTCAGGATAATAGTTCAGAAGACAAACTTAAAATGGAGGCTGATCAAAAGACTGTTATTGAAGAAAATGTACAACAGAGGATTGAAAGAGAAGTTTTAATGATCCAATACAATTTTTCAGAATATGCAATTAGATTGAGAGGTTTGCAGGAAGATGACAGAGATGATTTAAGGAAGATATCTTCTGAAATTCTGGCTGGGATTTTAAAGGTTCAACCTGATGAAGTGTTTTGCAGGATTGACAGAATTTATAGAATAAACTCCTGGTTGGCAAAACAAAGGCAATTGCCTAGAGATGTGGTGATTTATTTTACAGACAAAGAAATTAGAAATAATATTGTCCAGAATTCTTATGACTCTGCTTTGCAATTTCGTGGAAGAAAGATTTGGATTTTTAAGGAACTCCCGCCCAAGATGTTAATGGAGAGGAAGAAATTTGGTTTTCTAGTGAATGAGTTAAAAAAAAGGAATATTCTATTTAGGTGGGACGTCCCAGTTGGTTTAATATTGAGACACCAAGGAGTAAGATACCAACTGGATACAGTCGAAAAAGCGGAAGAATTTTATCAAAAAAATTTAAAAATAAATTTAACATCTTTAGGCATAACACAGGACAAGCAAAAGGAGTTGGAAATAAAGGGAAAACATCAAATTACAGAGGCTGTGGTAGATAAACTGTCTTTGGACTCCTTGGATACCCCAGCTGGACTGTCTATAAATTTGAGAGCAGTGTCATCTGATTCTAATGTGATGAACTATCAACTTACAGACAAGTGCGTAAATCAACCAGTTGATATACAAGTGAAGGAAAAGACATATGAGATAATAAAACAAAACCAACAAGATCAATTTACAAAGCAGAATGACAACCGATCAGCTGATACACAACTTGTAGGAAGGAAATCTGGATGGAAATGCAACCCGCAAAAGAAAAAGAAAAGAAACAGATCTCGTAGAAATAGTAGTTTCTAAACCAAGCAACAGTGAAGCCAGGGATTTTAAAAAAAATAAATGAATATGTGAAAAGATATTGGAGGCGAATTATCGTTTAATACTATCTTGAGGAAAGTGGCAGATCTCTGCAATGCCGTGATTTTGGGATGTGGAAAGAGCCTTACATTGTTGGATTTGAACTATCTATTTTGGATTTCTTTTACCGATAAATATATTATATCTATTTTGAGTTACAAGGCAAGAGAGTCATGCTGGGGCATGCAGAAGATCTGGCTGTTACCCACAAAGACGATGGGGATTTATAATCCTGATGAAAACCACAATTACAACTATATGGAATATAATTATAATGTCACTCGGGTGGTTGTTTTTATTTTTATATATACATGAGGATATTCATTATTGATGGGGGCAGAAGATGACTGAAGATTTTGAATAAACTGTTGCACCAGGATGCTATGTTACCCTATTATGGATGATGGATTTAACAATCTAGTGGAAAGACATCAAAGAAGATACTAAATGAATTATAAATTTAAAGTTATTGTCTTTTTTTATAAAATGGAATGTATATATAGACATATGTATATTTTAGCAGAGTGGGCAGTGGATTATATTTAGAATTGTAGTGCATGGTAATCTTGCAGGAAACTGGGTTGAAATAGGCTAGTTTAGTGATTGATTAGTTTAAGAAAAAGGATTTTTAAGTCATATATTTTGGGGAGTGGAAGAATCGGATAGAACTGAACAAATGTTAAATTTGGAGAAGGCTGCTTTGAAATGTTAAATTAATATATATAAAAGTAAAGGTTATGTTGTTGTAATAATAATAATATTTTATAAGTTTGGGGGAGGAGAAAAAGGGTAGATTGTGAAAAGCGGAGAAAAGCGGAGTTATAAGAATACTTTGCTAAGGGTCAGTACTTTGAGGAGTGAGTAAGGGCATGGTAAAATATTATGTAATTAATTATGAATTAGCTTATTGTTGTGAAGAAGAAGTCACAGGGGGGGATGGGTGGTGAGGGGGGGTTAGGGAAGAAGGGAGGAAAAGGGGGAAAAACTTGTATTTGAAAAACTTTTTCAATAAAAAAAAAAAGATTCTACTAGTTCTTCTCAACCCAATGTTCCGTCTTCGCAAGCCGCGGATGCTGATGCTAACGACGAAAGTGAGGACGAGGACGAAGCAGAAGAAGACTGGACAGTTGTCCCGAGACGTTCCAAGAGGGCCACAAAAGGAATTCCTCCACAACGATATTCTTGGCAACTGACAAAAGCACCCTTGCCTTTGATTTGCAATGTTACACTTCCACCTGATAATTTCACACAAATCAAGCAACTCCCTGATTCAGAGCAAGACAAATGGTATGAAGCAATGCAGGTTGAAATGGACAGTCTAAAGAAACTTAAAGTATTTACACCTGCAAAACCTCCAGCAAACAAAAAGGTCATTGGCACTCGATGGGTCTACAGAATCAAAAAGAAACCAAATGGTGAGTCATTGTACAAGGCCAGACTTGTAGCTCAGGGTTTCGCTCAACGTTATCCTGAGGACTACACAAATACTTACTCACCGACAGTCAGAACTGAGAGTGTAAAAATTGCTTTAGCAACTGCAACTATCCTTGATTTAGAAGTTTTCCAGTTTGATGTTGACACGGCTTATCTACATGCAGACCTAGACGAAGAGATCTACGTGAGAAGTCCTCCAGGTTTCCGACAGCAAGAAGGGGATACCTGGTTTCTAAACAAAAGTCTTTATGGTCTGAAACAATCTGGTTTAATGTGGTATTTATGTCTTACTGACAAACTAAATTCAATGGGCTTTATTAAGTCTGAAACTGATGAGTGCGTGTTCACAAAAAGATCTAACAATGCATATGAGATAGTTCTTGTTTACGTTGATGATATTGTTTATATTGGTCCAAATAAGCAAATGAGTGAGATTTTTGCCAAAGCTTTGCAGAAATACTTCACATTGAAATCATTAGGTCACATTAGCACTTATTTAGGTGTTCAGATTGAAAAAACACAGAAGGGGTTTAGTCTTTCACAAGAAGATAAAATTGAACAAATTTTGCATCATTGCAACATGAAAGATGCTAACACAACAAAGACACCCATGCAAACAGATTTTCATAACTTGACACAAAAAGCAAGTCCTGAGTTCGAGGATCAAACACTTTATCGTTCAGTCATTGGGTCACTGTTATACATTAATAGTTGGACCAGACCTGACATTGCACTTAGTGTTAATCTCTTATCTCGACATGTAGGTAAGGCAAAACAGTTTCATTGGACATGTATTAAGAAATTATTGAGATACCTAAAATACACTAAACACATGAAGTTATTGTTAGAACCAACACATACTGATTATGCAGAATTATGTTGTTATGCAGATTCTGATTGGGCAAGTGATAAGAAATCACGTAAAAGTACTTCAGGTTATATGATGTTCTTAAATGGATGTCCTGTTTATTGGCAAGTGCGTAAACAGAATTTTGTTTCTTGTTCATCTACTGAAGCTGAATATGCTTGTGTTTCAGCTGCATGTAATTCTCTAACTTGGTTTGATGCTTTAGTCACAGATATCTGGACACACCCGATCCGACCAATCACCGTGATGGAAGATAATGAATCTGTGGTTTATATTTCTGAATCTCATTTTCACAGGTTCTAGGTCCAGACACATTGACATCCGTTACCAAAACATAAAACATTTAGTGAAAAAAGGTTTCGTCAAAATGCAATATGTATCTACACATGATCAAATTGCTGATATGCTCAACAAACCGCTTCCAGCAGCTCAACACGAGTATCTGCGTAAGAAGATGTGCCTTATTTGATGATGAACTGATATTTGCTCAACTGGTAAAAGAAGGGGAATGTCACTGCATTATTTTATTTACCAGCTGAGCTAATTATTTTTGGACTAATAGACTTACTGTAGTTTGCCAAGTTCCTTATCAGTATTTTACTACGTATGTGCATCCACCCACATTCCTTCACATTCCTTCACACACTCTTTCCTTTGTTCTCTTGCCAGAAAGGTCCGGCTGAGAAATAGCCGGCAAGAACTATTTCAAAATGTAGCAATTACTTTTCTTAGTTAGTGAGGTGTTTTATTTTTCTTTATAACAAATAAATGAGTTTTATTAGAAAACTTTTCTTCGCGTTTCTTTTCAGAATATTGCAACTTGGAATAAGCCACGATCCATCCTCTAACCAGGGTGATTTGTCCCAGAGCCAAAGATGGGATTAATAGATGCCCTGACATCCTTGGTGGACCATCTGATGGCTGTGACAAGGGGGGCTTTTGCACAGGTTCGCCTGGTGCGCCAGTTGCGCCCTTTCCTAGACAGGGATGCCCTCTGTACAGTCACTCATGCTCTCATTATTTCTTGGCTGGATTACTGCAATGCCCTCTACATGGGGCTGCTCTTGGGGTGCACCTGGAGGCTCCAACTGGTCCAGAATGTGGCCGCGCGGGTAGTTACGGGTGCTTCCTGTTACTCCCATATAACACCATTGTTGCACGAGCTGCACTGGTTGCCGGTGGTCCTCCGGATCCGCTTCAAGGTGCTGGTGCTCACCTATAAAGCCCTTCATGGCATGGGCCCGGGATACTTGCAGGACTACCTCCTACCGGCCTCCTACCGCCCAGTGCGCTCACATAGGACTGCCCTCCTCCGGATCCCATCGGCCAGACAGTGTCGGCTGGCGGCCCCCAGGATGAGGGCATTCTCTGTGGTCGCACTGACCCTCTGGAATGGTTTACCCACTGGGCTCCGAACGGCCCCCGACCTCCGCACCTTTCGCGCCGATCTAAAGACATGGCTCTTTCAGCAAATTCCCTGATCTGCTGTGCATTTTAATTTGGGGCATTCGGGGTTTTTAATCGGATTTTAACATTTTAATTCTATTTATTGTTGGGTTGTTTTATTCTGTGAGCCGCCCTGAGTCCCTCGGGAGAAGGGCGGCATATAAATATGACAATAAATAAAATAAACTCACGAAGCATTCCTGACCTGCTCTTGAGTTGCCATAGGCAAGGGGATGGGAAAACTGAGCCTTGCAGCTGCATCAAGGAACTTGCATTTCAGTCAAAATAATGCACATTCCAGCGGCAACTTCAAGGTCATCTCCAGGGGGACCCACAGTGGCCAGAGGGAGTGACTTCTACAACCTGCGAAATTGCTTCGTTGGGGAATGTGACTGATGACACACCTTGGGGGGAGGGAGAAACAAGGTCAGAGCCAAGGCATGAATTAAGTGAGGTCAGAGTGGGCTTCACTTGGATCGTGCTGACATGAAGCTCCTAATAAATAACTGGATTTCTTTTGAAGCTTGGCTTGAGGCTCATGATTTAATCAGTTGGAATGTTTCTACTTGGAAACCTCTTCCAGATTTTGTGCTTGAGATGAAAAAAAGTGAAACTTTGATTTTGGGTTTTGCTGATTAGATAAGTTTGTTGTTATAGAAATGGCTTTTATACGGTACATTACCATGTAAAAGTAAAAAGTTAAGGCTGTAATATTACTATCTTATTCTATTGCACTAAAAAAAGTCAGAAATCTTTTCTTTAAATGCACACAGATCCTAATTTGGAGCTGAGGTTTTGCATTTACAAAATTCAGAGACATAGGAATCTTCAAGGAGTTGCATGTGATAGTCACTTTTTATTAGCATACTTAACTTCTCCACTTCCATTCATTATTTTACTTATAACTGGGGCAGATTTGCCCGCAGTCTCCTGTGGTTTGGCTTTAGGGCTGAGGAGTACCACAGTAGCCCCCCACCTCAACAGACTCAATTCTCTGAGACCAAGATAAACTGGACATTATGAGATGACACAGTGAGGGCAAGTAGATGACTCACGTGTGTGGAAAAGATACCCAAAGGTTATGTGAGAGGTGCTAAAAAGTGAGGCCCCTACCCATACCATCTCTTAGATGCCTTTATGGTTCTGATGGACTTCCCTTTAAGACAACCTGTCAATGCTACAAGACTCCATTCTTAACATTTTTAAAAAGTCCTGTAGGAGATGACCAGGCTGAGCCCAAGGGAGGGGTCAAACTCATCATCAGTCATGAGTTCCTTCATGCCCACCAGAGATCTAAGTCCACTGCATGTTGAATTCCTTCTATTCTTAACTCCTTCTAATTTCCCTTTAAAAAATTTG
Organism: Pituophis catenifer annectens; assembly: GCF_029215685.1. Taxonomy (NCBI): domain Eukaryota; kingdom Metazoa; phylum Chordata; class Lepidosauria; order Squamata; family Colubridae; genus Pituophis; species Pituophis catenifer. Next base: position 106,921,623 of record NW_027256885.1, on the reverse strand, counting down.
TTTCTATCCTCACACTTCCCAGTGGTCAAGTTGCAGACTGGATCTGTCTGGGCTGGGGCAATGCCAACCCATCCAGAGTCAAAGCTGACAAAGTCCCAGATCCCAGAGCCCCATGTACCCAAAGCCATTCGGTCTTGCCAGGGTTCAGTTGAAGCCTGTTGTCCCCCATCCAGGCCCCCACAGCCTCCAGGTACTGTGAGAGGACAGCCACAGCATCACTTGGGTCACCAAGAGTGGAAATATAGAGTTGGGTATCATCGGCATACTGTAGATACCTCAACCCATGGTGACAGATGATCTCGCCCAGCAGCTTTATATAGATGTTGAGGAGACTTCCGGTGGTGACGTCACGCCAGCACGGAGCAAGCAAATGGGGCTCCGTTTTGCTTGCCCAAACTTTTGCGATTTTGAGGCCCCTAGGGCGAAGTTGATTCTCGGAGGGAGCAACGGTACAGAGGGGACTCCTCAGCATTGGCGGTGAGAGGTGTGATCTCCCTAAATAACAAGAGGAAGCCCTCAGATCAGACGCAAAAGAAATCGGCCTCCATGGCAGATCCGGAGGCATGATGACCTGACTGTTTGAATGGAGTAGGAAGAAAAAAGAGGTAAAGCAGCCTGAAACATCAGTGAGGAGGGACAAAAAAGAGACTGAAACGGGAAAGACTCTCAGTGACTTTGAGTAAATATAAACAGCTGCTGAGTGAATCTCCGAGAAGGTAGAAAAGCGGTGACTTAGTGGTGGGAGCGGAGACAAGGCGACGGACGATTATGATAAAGATTGATTGCGTGGAAGGTGGGAAGGGAAGTTCTGACAGGGCATCTTGTGAAGAGTTTAAAGATAAACGTGTCAGCACTAGAGTAAATCTGGACTAAGACTGTGATAAAATACATGTCAGGTTTCGATGTCATCTCAAATAAAATAAATTGCATTTCCAAACAAATAGTCTTTGACTATTGCACTTCAACCTGCATTTACTCTAGTGCTGACAATACGAGGTTTGGAAGGAAAAGCCAGTTGGAGAAATAACAGTGACTGAGCTAAATAGAAGGCAGACATCTTGGATTTAAAGAGACACTCACCAAATTGGACATTAATAGAGATGGACTTTTCTGTGGAGATGGTACATACCAGAAATTTTAGAAGAGGCTTTTTTATAAATAAGACATAAACTGAAAACGGACTATATTTATTAACGGTGGGCAGTGAGAAATCAGGTTCTTTGCTGAATCTACAAAGTGTGTAATCAACGTTGATGATGATTCAAGAAACAATGATGAAGATGCAGAAAACAATCACGAGAAACCACAAAGAAATAAAGAATGAAATGGGAGAGGTAAAAGGAGACATCCGCAAATTAGATGACAAAATTGGTACAATACAAGAGACGATAGCTAGAAATGAACAGAAGATAAAGACAGTGGAAGCTAGAACAGAACAAACAGAGAAGAAATTGGAGGAGACAGAAACGAAATTGATGGCGGTAAATCAAAATCTGGAGGAGGCAATAACACACTTGGAATTGGAGAAATCAGCATTTTTCTTACAATTTCAAAATATAGTATAGTTCCGGTTGGCGCTGCGGGGATACAGATGGGGAAATGGCGAGCTCCGTGGAGCTCTGCCAAAACCCCATCTGCCAAGCTGCCACCGACAGGTCATCGGACCTCCCCTGTCTTGAAGGGACAGGGGGACAAGAAGGGACCCCTTGGGCAGCCGAGAGGAACGGGCAGGTTCCTCGGGGCCGGAGGCTTTCCCTTCACGCCGGCGGCAGTGGAACGACAGTCATGGCGGCTGTCCTGAAACCGCGGCAACCAGGAACAAAGATCGTGCTGGAGGAGAGGAGGAGAAGCGGAGAAGAACAGGGAGCTTGTATGCCGGGTGAGTTTAACAATTGCCCAGGCGGGAGCTGCCCTCAGATGTGGATTGCAACAAGTGAGCCCCTGTTTTTAATAGCAGCTAACAACTACAGGGGCTAAAAGACAAAGGACCTGTTTGATGGAAAGCACTTATTATGACTGTGTGGAAATGGCTTAGTTACAATTTTTTAAACTATTTTTATTTTATTTTCATTTTCCTGTGGATAAATGAGGCTAGACTGATTTTGTAGAGTGAGACTGGATTATATCTGGGAGAGAGGAAGGAGAAGAGGAAACAACTATGTTTTAAAAGTAAAGACAAAAGACAAACGGTGATGGATAAAATGGCTCCTAGCTCTGAAGTGAAAGTATGAATCCCAGACTATTTGTTAATTGAAAAGAGAAACTATGTCGCTTGTTACTTGTATTGAATTGACACTGAGAAAAGACTTAGAGACCTTGGTTTCTGATACATAATCTGTTCACTGGAGGATTTATGGAAGATTTGAAAGAAGAAATTAAATGGAATAATGGAAACTGAACTAAATAAAAGTGATTATAAGAGAAAGGAGTGGCAGCAAAAGGAAGGCATGATGATACCATATATGGAATAGTTCCAGAATTAACTTTGCAGAACTTATAACTTTGATGACATTGAAAGGGAAAAGAAATACATTTGGACAGATTGGAGGGGAAAAAAACAATGGAATAAATCAAGTAACAAGATAACAAAATATCACATTTTGATTCAAATGGATGTAATGGTTATTGGGTGAATGATTAATGTTAGGAGATACTTTTATTTCTTCTCCATGCTTTCTTTTTATTTCTTATTTTTCTTTTTTCTCTTTGTTTTACTCTTTTATCATCTGCTTCCCCCCCCTCTTTATTTCTTCTCTCTTTTCTCTCTAGTATAATTGTTTATTTTTTTTGTTATTTTTAAACTCCCCTTTCCCTTTTTACTGATGTCTCTATTACTTCCTTATTTTTTTTATTGTAATTACTATTGTTATTATTTTCCTTGTTATTACTATCACCACCTTGTTTTAATATATATATATAAATACACAAATAATTTGATTAAGAAATAAGAGCACAAATGATCTAAGAAAAATATGATCTCTGGAGGCTTTAAGTTTTTCTTAAACTTTGACTTTTCCATAGATTCAACAATTTAGAAGAAAAGGTTTTTTAAGACATTGGAAGATATTTGTTAAAATATATTTTTATTTTAAATTAGAAATATGGAGGAGAATAAATGGAAAAACAATATGAGTAATACAGTGTGAAGTAATTTGAAGCTAACAGATTGAATAAGAGAAGTTGGAAGGGAGGAAAATGTAAGCAAGATAATAATTAAAACAAAATGTTATTAATCAATTAAATATGTGAAACTAGGAGTAATGTGAAATATGATTTTGGAAATTAGCTAAAGTAGAGTTTTGCTCCAGGTTAATAAATATGGTAGGAGTGGAGGAAGGTATTATATTAGAAAACAGTTGAAACAAAGCTTGGAATTAGTTAAAAATTAAAATAAGAGTTAGGAGTGGAGGTAAGCATGAGCTGGAAAACAGTGAAAGCAACGCTGTGGACCAGCCAATAAACAGAGTTAGGAGTGGAGGAAAGCATACGCTGGGTAACAGTTTATATGAACTGTGAACCAGCTAAAAATAAGAAGGTAGGAGTGGAGGAGACTATACCTGGGGATCAATTGAAATATAATTGTGAACCAGTTAAAAATAAAGGTAGGAGCGGAGGAAAATATGCACTAGAAGACAGTTAAAGTAAAGCTGCAAACCAATTAATATATAGGTTAGGAGTGGAGGAAAGCATATATTGGGTAACAGCTAAAGCTAAACTGTGAACTAGCCAAAAAATATAAAGTTAGGAGTGGAGGAGACTATATCTGGGGAACAATTGAAATATAGTTGTGAACCAGTTAAAAATAAAGGTGGGAGCGGAGGAAAGCACTGCTGGAAAGCAACTATTTAAGTTGCAAACCAGTTATAAAATAAATATAGGAGGAGTAAAGGAGATAAGGTTGGTGTGTAGTTAAAATCATACTGTGAACCAGCCAAAATAATTTAAGATCAGGAGTGGAGGTAAGCCTTGCTGGAAAGCAGCAGATCAAGATGTGAACCAGCTAAAAAATAAAATTAGGAGAAAGTGAAGGAAATTTACAGGAGAATAATAATATAACTGTGAACCAGTTAAATAATCAGATTGGAGTTATATAAACTATGAATTAGCCAAAATAATTTTAATAGTATAAGAGAATAACTATGGAGTAACTAAATCAAAATAAAATATTTTGGAAGTAATAAACTACAGAGCGAAATGTTGATTGATTTTGTAAAAATTCTAAGAGAAAAGGGAAATAAATTTTTGATAAGATTTGGATATTAGTTGTGATCAAGAAGAGGTGAAATATAGATTTGGCGTAATGGGTCTTAAATTGAGAAATGTATATGAAATATTGATTGTTTAAAATGATAGAGATTTAGAATGGTGTTTATAGTTTAGAACAGCGGTTCTCAACCTGGGGGTCGCGACCCCTTTGGGGGTCGAACGGCCATTTCACAGGGGTCGCCAAAGCCCTCTCTCGCCCCCCCATGCCTTCACTCACCCTCACTCTCTGCTCTGTTGGATCGCCGGCCGTTCGTTTACCCCGCCCACTCCCAATCTATTGCTGCCTCCTATGGCTAGAGGAAAAAAAACGGTTTAAATTCTTGCTGCGGGGCTTCAAAGGGCCGCCTATAACCAGTGGTGCAGCCGAACCGTTTGTTAAATTGCTGGCTTGCCCCGCCCCTCCGCACCACTATTTATTGCCAATAAATAGTGGTGGGCGAGGGGCGGGCGAGCCAGCAATTTAACAAATGGTTCGGTGTTTTTTTGTAATTTTATTGGCCCGTGGAGCTTCAGCATAGGCTAATTAGCCCTTGATTAGATCAGCTCCTGACCCCCAGCTGATTTGCTCTCAGCTGTTTTGCTCAGGGCTCTGCTGCTTGCTCGAGCAGATTTTTTTTCCCCTATTTATGCTGAAAAACAAAACTGAAACTGCTTTGCTGTTGCTGCAACCTGGAAAATTAGGCAGGCAGATTTCTTTTCTTTTTCCTCACCAAAAAACAACGGGAAATTTAGGGAAAAAGAGGAGATTTTAAAACACAAAAGAAAAAAAGCTCTATTTAACTAGGGAATTGTAATAATTGAGATTGTTATGTCCTTATAAGGACATCCGCCCTGATTGGCTGCTAGCCATCGGGTGGGAGATTTGAATCCTTGTCAAGGGGCGGTGCGTCTGCCGGGAGCGAATATAAGGAGAGCTCCGGCAGCGCGCCAGCAGTCTTGACTTGTTACTTTTGTAGCCAATAAAGTTACTAAATGTATCGAGCTGGTCACGTCTTCATTTCCTGCGCCTGATCTAACACTGGCGACGAAGGACTAGAGAAGAGAACCTGAGCAAGACTCGTGGCACGATCGCCCACCGAGCTGAAGTCACTACACCACAGCGACTTCCAGAATGGCAACCCCGCAAGCCCCGATGACCGTGCTGAACCCATTCGACCCATCCCAGGAGAAGTGGAGGTCGTACATGGTCCGCTTCCGGCAGTTCCTGCGAGGTAATGGCTACCAGAACCTCGACGATGAGCGGAAAAGAGCCCTCTTCCTGGCTCATTGCGGATCGGACGTCCTAGAGATGGCGATTGACCTCGTGGCACCCAGGGACATTGAGGAGATGTCCTGGAACGACCTGCAGGAAGTCCTACAGGAGCACTACGCACCCACAGGCACCCCTATCGCAAACAGGTTCACCTTCCAGCAAAGAAACCAGCGGGAAGGTGAATCCATCAAGGAAATCGTGGCAGCGCTTCGCCAAATCGCTGCCAATTTCGAGTTCGACAACGTGGATAATGCCATCCGAGACCGCGTTGTTTTTGGAATGCGAGATGTGGGTCTGCAGAAGAAGTTCCTCAGCCGAAAGAGGATCCCGCTCAAAGACGTCCTCGACGAAGCAACAGCGGCTGAAACATCTGAGCAAGCAGCCGCCGCGATGGTAAAGGCAAGAGGGATCCATAAGATCCACAAGTCGGGCCTGACCTCATCAGACGAGGCAACCACGCAATCCGAGTCAGATGAGGAAATGGCCATCCACAAGGTTTCCCGCCCCCCCAGGCGGGAAAACCCACAGCATGGCGACCGGGGAGAACGATGCAGCAGCTGCAGAGGCGACCACCCCAGGGCAACCTGCAGATGGAGGGACGCGACCTGCCGCCGATGCCTGAAGAGAGGGCACATTGCCGAGGCCTGCAGAGCCACAGATCCAGCCCCGGAACCGCCCAGACCACGATTCCGGGAGAATCGCAAAGACAATCAGAGGACATCCAAACGGTCCTCAAACCAGTCCCGGCGCGGGGAGGAGGAATATCCCCGAAATAGAACGGTGCACCAGACCACCATTGCTCACACAAGCGACGAGGGGACCACCAAGTTCCACGTGACGCTGCTGGCAGAGGGGTCACCGTGCAAGATGGAGGTAGACTCCGGATCCGCCTACTCCATCATGGACTGGCAGCACCTACAGCAGCTGAAGCCATCCTACAAAAAGGCCCAGCTGAAAACCCCGAAGTCGAGGCTTGTGGACTTCAACGGAAACCCCATTGGAATCCTGGGCAGAGCTACCATCCACGTAAAATACAACAACTTCAACGGAGAGCTGCCCATCACCATCGTGGAGCACAGCCGACCGAACCTGTTAGGTGTGGAGTGGTTTAAGCCGCTGGGGCTTTCCATCGAGGGCATCCACGAAATCCACAGGGACGAACTCAACACCATCATCGAAGAGTTCAAGGAAGTCTTCGATGGTAAGCTGGGGAAATTTGTGGGGAGGCCAATCTCCTTTAATCTGGATAAGGGAATCACCCCAATTAGGCTTAAGCCCCGCCGAGTTCCGTTTGCCCTGCGGCCTAAAGTAGACGAACAGCTGGATAAGCTGATCGCCCAGGGCGTCCTGGAACCGATCGATCATGCCTCATGGGAGACCCCCATTGTGACCCCACTGAAGCATGATGGGTCTGTGCGCATCTGCGCCGACTACCGTTGTACCATCAACAAAGCGTTGGCACAGAGCGCATACCCAGTCCCAGTAGTGCAACACCTGCTGCATTCCCTGGGATCTGGCTCAATTTTCGCGAAACTGGACCTGGCCCAGGCTTACCAGCAACTGCCAGTGGATGAAAAAACGGCGGAGGCACAAACAATTGTCACGCACAGGGGGGCATTCAAATGTAACCGCCTCCAATTTGGAGTCAGCGCTGCCCCCGGCATTTTCCAATCTATGATGGAACGCCTCCTCCAAGGCGTTCCAGGGGTGGTGCCTTACTTCGACGATGTGCTCATCTCCGGTGACTCAAGAGCTCAACTCCTTGAAAGGCTCAGGCTTGTCCTGCAGCGGCTTCCTGGAAGTGGGGCCAGGAAGAGGAAGCAGCATTCCGGGCCATCAAAGGACTATTGACGTCCAAAAGCGTCCTCATCCAATACAGCGAGACACTTCCCATCAAGCTGACTTGTGATGCGTCGCCATACGGGGTGGGGGCAGTCCTCAGCCACGAACTGCCCAAAGGCACGGAAGCCCCGATCGCCTACTTCTCAAAGACGATGTCCGGCGCGGAACGGAACTACAGTCAGCTGGACAAAGAAGCCCTGGCCATCGTGGCTGGAGTGAAGCGTTTCCATGAATACCTCTACGGAAGACGCTTCACCATAGTCACCGACCACAAGCCACTCCTGGGACTCCTCGCAGGCGACCAACCCACCCCGACCTTCATGTCCCCACGGATGACGAGATGGGCCATCTTCCTAGCCGGCTACTCCTATAGGCTCGTGCACCAGCCAGGCACAGCCATAGGAAACGCCGACGCGCTCAGCAGATGCCCGTCGAAGAATCCAGTCGAAGACCCAGCCCCCACGCTCCACCTATTCCATATAGATGACGACGCCAGCTGTCCAGTGTCATCCGCAGATGTGGCCGTTCACACCCAAAAGGACCCCACACTCCGCCAAGTGAAGTCCTGGATCCTCAGGGGGTGGCCATCGGAAAAGACAGAGGAGAGGTTCAGCCCGTTCGCCAGGAAACAGAAGGAGCTGTCCACCATAAAGGGCTGTCTGCTATGGGGAGACAGGGTGCTGATTCCAAGCACTCTGCAACGGCGAACGTTAGAGACTCTGCACAAAGGGCACCCGGGCATCGTCCGCATGAAGGCCCTGGCACGGAGTTACGTCTGGTGGCCCTCCATGGACAGAGACATTGAGCAATGGGTCTCCAGATGTGACCCGTGCCAAGAAGTTCGCCCAGCGCCGCCGCAATCCGAAGTCGCAAAGTGGGAGACCCCCAGCAACCCCTGGTCGAGGATCCACATCGACTTCGCGGGTCCGATGCAGGGGCGACACCTCCTCATCGTGGTAGATGCCTTCTCCAAGTGGCTCGAGGTGGTACCCATGGCATCTACCACAACAGAAGCGACGATCCGAGCCCTGCGCCGTCTGTTCGCCACACATGGACTACCGGACGTGCTGGTCTCGGACAACGGCCCCCAGCTCACATCCCTGGCTATGGAGTCCTTCCTGGCAGGACTGGGCATCCGCCACGCCCTGTCCGCCCCGTACAGGCTGGCCGGAAACGGACAAGCTGAACGCATGGTCAGACTCACCAAAGAAGCCCTCACCAAGATGGGCCCGGGAGACTGGCAAGAACGCATAGATAACTTCCTCCTCACCCAGCACATCACGCCGCATGCCACCACCCACAAGAGCCCGGCTGAACTGCTGATGGGCAGAAGGTTGAGATCACCCTTGGACCGGCTGCACCCCCAATACAGCCCGGAAGTGACCGCAACCGCCAGCCGCCCGCTTCGCGCCTTCAGCAAGGGAGATTCAGTTTTCGCGCTGAATTTCAACGGCTCTCCTAAGTGGCTGAAGGGGAAGATTGCCAGCACAACCGGCCCCAAATCCTACACCGTCGAGTTGGAAGATGGACAGGTCTGTAGACGTCACATCGACCAACTCTGGAAAAGGTGGGGGGGGAGCACACGAAAACCAGCCTGACGAGGGAGGCCTCCAACACCCAGACGAGGTAGGCCTCCAACACCCCGGCGAGGTAGACCTACCACACCCAGACGAGGTAGGCCTACAACACCCCGATGAGGTAGGCCTACCACACCCCTGCGAGGCAGAGCAACGCCATCCCGACGAGGTTGGCCCGGCACACTACCAGGTACTGTCACGTCGGCAGTCCAGCGAGGTAGACCGGGGCCAACCGCACGGGGGATGGCAACACCAACCCAACCAGGTGGGCACCCGGCACAACAGGGCCAGGGACCACCAACCCAGCCTACAAGTAGACCGGGACCTGCCCAGAGGAGGAGCAGCGCACCCCACCAGTGACGGCAGCCTACGCCAGCCCAGCCAGGGAGACTGCAGTTCCAGGCGAGTAGACCGGGACCCAGCCGACACGGGCAACCCACTACCCATGGGCAAGGGTGGCACATGACTCACCGGCGAGAGGGACCCCCGCCCATCTCAGAAGACAGCCAGGGAACAACAACCCAACCCGGATGACCCCAGGCACCACCCGACGGTAGACCAGGGACTAGGGGGAAGGGAAAGCCGACAACAACCCGGCCAGGGAGACCTACACCACCCCGGCAGGAGAGACCCCCGCCGCCCCGCAGAGGTAGTCCCGCAACAACATCCCGACCAGGTCGACCACCACCAACCAGACGGGGTAGACCAACGCCAGCCCAACTGAGGGGACCAACGCCATCCCTGCGAGGTCGGACAGCACAACGCAAGCCAGCACCACCCGCAGCCGGCGGACCGGACCCGAGGGCACCGAGCGGAACCACCACCCAACCGGCAGCAGGCCGGACCGCAACCGAACCGCAGCGCCCGGGAGACCAGGGAGGAGCAGGCGACAGACTTACCGAGACTCAGACGCTCTTCCCAGGTCGGAACCGAGCAACCGAGACGAGGCGATAGATCCACAGGCCAGGAGGAAGACCACCAGAACCAGCCATCCAAGGTCTGCGGTCCGGCCGGAGGCGCTGGGGGTGACCCCGCTCACTCGACAGCCGAACTAAGCCCGGTTCCGGAGAGGGAACCAGGAGACGAAAGAGCCCCGTCCATCCAGGCCGGAGACGGAGAAGAAGTGAGACTGCGCAGGTCAGCTAGGGTGCCGAGGCGTCCTACGTACCTGCGCGATTACGTGACTTTTGTGGACGAGATTTGACAGTTCGGACTAAGGGGGGAGGAGTGTTATGTCCTTATAAGGACATCCGCCCTGATTGGCTGCTAGCCATCGGGCGGGAGATTTGAATCCCTGTCAAGGGGCGGTGCGTCTGCCGGGAGCGAATATAAGGAGAGCTCCGGCAGCGCGCCAGCAGTCTTGACTTGTTACTTTTGTAGCCAATAAAGTTACTAAATGTATCGAGCTGGTCACGTCTTCATTTCCTGCGCCTGATCTAACAGAGATACTATTAATTGTATATTGTGTTGAAAGCAGAAATGGTTAAGTTGTGGTTTGGAGGAATATATGGGGGAAATTATTTGGTTTATTATTATTGGTAAATATAATTAATTGATTTGTAAGAAATTGGATTGCATGGAAATAATTGGAATATTCATGTTCATATTGATTAATATACAAAAAAGGTAGTTATATAACTAATTGATTTATATTAAAATGTTGAATTTATATTAAACAACTGTAATATTACATAATCAACCAATGTGAGGATGGATATAAAAATAGATGACAATGAGAAGGGGTATAATATAGAATAGAAGGGAAAAATTGAATTTGATTAAGATTAGAGATGAGGATGAAGGGTAATATTGTTTTTTTACAAAAATAGATGAGGAATAAATATGGCAAAAAGGAAATATAGAAATTGTAAATTTAATTGAAATGACTAAACACTGTTTAAATTTGTGAACTGGCCAAATACTCTGTTCAAAGAAAATACATTGTATGTTTGTATGTGTGTTTCTAATTATTGTTATTTATTCATATTTGTTCTCTTTTATTCTTTAAAGTTTAACAATTCATTCTTTATCTTAATATCTTTATATTTGTTTGGGGTTGCCTTTCTTCCCTTTCATCTTTTTTATTGTACAGCAATCTTTCTCCTCAAACCTACCACCTTTCTCTTTTCTTTCCTTCTTACTTTCTCTTCCTCACCCTCTTCTTCTCCTTCCTACTTCCTCTTCCTTTCTCCTTCTCCTCCTCTCTTCCTCCCTCTCTTACCCTCACTCCTACTCTAATTTCCCTTCCCTTCCTTCATCCCTCTCTATTGCTGTATCCTTTTATGCATATGGACTACTCAGAGGGCTGAAAAAGTTATTTCTGACTGGTCCTCGCACTTTTGACCAGTCTTCGAACTTATGACTGTCCTCACATTTTACGTTTTTGCCCTATCTTGTCACCATGGTGAAGAGAAGCAGTTGTGAAATGAGTGACACATTGTTAAGAATGCTACAATGGGCATAAATGATGACCAGTCATAAGTGCGAAGACCGGTCAAAAGTGCGAGGACTTGTCAGAAATCACTTTTTTCAGCCCTCTGGGTAGTCCTTTTGTGCATATGGACTACTCAGAGGGCTGAAAAAGTTATTTTTGACTGGTCCTCGCACTTTTGACCAGTCCTCGAACTTACGACTGTCCTCACATTTTACGTTTTTGCCCTATCTTGTCACCATGGTGAAGAGAAGCAGTTGTGAAATGAGTGACATGGTTGTTAAGAATGCTGCATGGGCATAAATGTGAGGATGGTCATAAGTGTGAGGACCAGTCAAAAGTGCGAGGACCTGTCAAAAATGACTTTTTTCAGCCCTTTGAGTAGTCCCTATACACATAGCCATGGCCACCCGGTCACATAACCAGCTAGCCACGCCCACCCAGTCACATGACCTCCAAGCCATGCCCACAAAATAAGCCATGCCCATAGAACCGGTAGTAAAAAAAATTAGAACCCACCCCTGGTTGGGGGTCACCACAACATGAGGAACTGTATTAAAGGGTCGCGGCATTAGGAAGGTTGAGAACCACTGGTTTAGAATGTTGGGCGAAATAATTGAATGATAAATGTTTAGAATAAGATTTTTTTTCTTTCTTTTTTTTTTTAAAAAAAAGATGTAATTGGATAAAAATGGGAACAAAATTGATTGTGGGAATCTTAATAATTGTACTTATTATATGATGGAACAAGCACCTGCTCTAAAAAGATGTATTTTATGTTTTGTGTTTTGAAAAATAAAAAAAAAATTGGAAAAAAATATATATATAGTAGAAAGTAAGGAGGAAGATCTTCCAACCTTGTTGGCAGAATTACTTGCCGATCCACTGCAGAAAAGTGCGCAAGAAGTTCAAAATGACATTGATGAAGCATATAGGATTCATACCAATTACACATGTCGCCACAAATTGCCCAGGGAAGTCCATATAAGATTTAGAAGAAAAACAGTTAGGGACGAAGTCTACGGTAAGATGAGAGAGGAACCATTAATCTATAAGAGTAAAGAAATTTTAACTTTGAAGCAAGTACCAAGGAGATTAAGAGAACAAATAAGGAACTACCATTTTTTATTGTCACAATTAGTCAAATACAAAGTATTATTCAGATGGCTCATACCGGAGGGTATGCTAATTACGTGGCAAGATAAAAAGTTCCTAATAGACACCCTGGACAAGGCACAAGAGTTCTATGACCATTATATAATAGGAGAAGAAGAACAAGATAGTAGGGAGGAACTAGACAATAAAAGTCAAGAAGATCACATTTCAGAAGAGAAAATATCCGAACAAGACTTAAGAGAAAGGAGGGAAACGGAGCATTATGAAAGTGAAGGAGCCAGGACAAGAGCATAAAGGGAGGCGAGAGCAAGGAAAGGACCAAAACCTTCTGACAAACAGTAAGATGGAAGAAGGAATTAAGTTGTTATCACTTAATATTAATGGTTTAAATTCCCCGGTGAAACAAAAAAAAACATTGATAAAGCTTCAAAGATAAAATATGGACATTATCTGTTTGCAGGAGGTCCATATTAAGAAAAAATACAGCAGTATTCTAGAATCCGCGAAATTAGGAAAACTTTATCTGGCACTGTCATCAAAAAAGAAAAGAGGTATAGCAGTATACATAAAAGAATGGTTAAACCTGAAACAAATTTATGCGGATGAAGATGGAAGAATTGTAGTAATAGAAATAACAACAAACCAAAAAAGAATGATCTTAATGGTAATATACGCACCAAACACAAATCAGAAGAAATTTTATCATAAATTGCATCAGAAAATAATAGAGCTAGAATGGGATAATTTATGCGTAATAGGTGACTTCAACACTGTGGTGGACAATAAGAGAAATTATATGAGCCAAAAAACAAATAAGAAGAAAAGAAGACAACTACCGAATACATTCACAGAAATGATGCAAGAGTTAAATCTCCAAGATGTATGAAGAGAATTAAATCCAAGGAAGAAACAATATACTTTTTTCTCTAACCCACATAATTCCTGGTCGAGAATTGATATGGCATGGATAAATCCGGAACTGATTAGTGACATTGAAGAAATAGAGATATTACCAAATACATGGGCAGATCACAACCCACTAACAATAAAATGGAAGTGATACCAAAAAAAAGCGAGATGGACATTAAATCAGAGGATATTAAAGGAGAAACCATTTGCGCAAATGACAGAAAAAGAACTTGGATTTTTCTTTACAGAAAACTGGAAAGAACAAACAACACTACAAAACTTATGGGTTACAACAAAAGCGCATATTAGAGGCTTAACAATAGCTTATACCGTGAGAAAAAATAAGAAAAAGAATAAAAAACAAAAGACGCTCCAGGAAAAAGTTAAAGAATTGGAATGTCTACTGCAAAAAGAACCACAGACAAGGTTCTCCCAGGATGGAATACTGGGTGTATCTTCACTAGCAGTTGGGGCAATTTTAATTGCTCCGTGACCGGGTTGATGATCTTCACTATGGGGAATGGCCCCATGAAATTGGGTCCCAGGTTCTTGCTGGGGAGTTTTAACCTCAAGTATTTTGTGGAAAGGTAGACCTTTTCCCCCAGCTGGAATGGCCGTTGTGGGGCTTGGTGTTTGTCTGCCTGTTTCTTATAGGTCTGCACCACTTTAGCTACTGCTTTCTTGACATTTTCCCATGCTGCTTTCAGCGTTGACAGCCAGTCTGTCAAGCTGACTGAGGAGGGGGGATCCCTTGGATACTCAGGCATTGGGACAAAGTCCATGCCCCTCACTACTTTGAATGGGGTTAGTCCTGTGCTACTGTGAACCGCATTATTGTACGTGACCTCAGCAAAAGGCAGGAGGTCCGCCCAATTGGACTGCTGATAGTTCACGTAGCACCTCAGGTACTGCTCTACCATGGCATTCAGTCTCTCTGCCCCCCCCCCCCCCATTGGTGCTTGAATGAAGGCCGAGCTAAGGCCCTGGAACAACCCAATGGACCGCAGGAACTCCCTCTAGAACTTAGCCGTGAACTGGACCCCTCTGTCTGAGCTAATTCTCCATGGTACTCCATGCAGGCAGTAGATGTGCTTCAGGAACAGTTTGGCCAACTGGTGTGCTGAGGGTAGTCTGTTGCAGGGTATGAAGTGCGCCTGTTTAGAGAATAGGTCTATTACAGTCCAGATCACCGTGTTTCCCCCATTTTTCAGGAACTCCACTATAAAGTCCATTGCAATCTCCTCCCATGGTCTCGTTGGTTCTGCTACCGGTTGTAGCAGTCCGGGGATTTTCCTGGATGTTTTTACATAACTGTCCATGTCTTTCTTTATGCTGGGCCACCAGAACTGCCTCTGTGCTAAGTGTAAAGTCCTTAGGAATCTGAAGTGGCTTGCCGGATTAACGTCGTGGCTCCTCTGGAGGATTAGGGTGCATAGGGATTCTGGGACATAGAGTTTCATCTCCTTCCATGCTAGGTCATCTCATTTTGTCAAGATGTGTTGATTGTCTCAGAACCAGGGATCTTCTAGCAGTTCAATTTTGAGTTTTGTGGTTAGGTCGTGGGTAAATCTGCTTGTTTTTAGGGGGAAGGGGAGTGTCTGTTTGAGTGAGTGAATCATGTGACTGCAGGGAGGAAAGTTCTCCAGCTCTCCTCATGGGTAAATCTGCTTGTTTTAGGGGGAAAGGGGAGTGTCTGAGTGAGTGAATCATGTGACTGCAGGGAGGAAAGTCCTCCAGCTCTCCTCATGAATGAATCTGCTTGTTTCTAGGGGGAGGGGAGAGTGGCTGTTTGATTGAGTGTAAGTGGGAAGTCTTGTTAGCTGTGTGCGTGGGAAAAACCGGTTAGATGGTGTCCGATAGCCTTGGAAGGCAACTTATGTAGGAGAAGGAAAACTCCGATCTCAAACCTCCACTGCCTTGTGGCTATACCCATCTATGGGAAAGTCTTCAGGAGTCAACCTCGAGGCAAAACCTGGAGCAGGAGTCCTGGAGTGAGGAGGAGTGCTAGAGGAGTAATACCTCTCTAAAAAAAAAACCTTGGTCCAGCTGGCCTGGCTGGTAGCATGTGGAAATTGGGATCGTAGAAACACCCAGGAGCATAGAAGAGTCCAAAGGCAGATGCATGAATAAATGTGATAAATGTATTTATTCATATAACAAAACATATTAACTATATACAAAGGCTGTCTTAATATCCATTGGGATAGGGGGCACACAGCGTGTGTGACTACCCCTATCAAAGATCATGTCTCATGGAGAACAAACGTAAAAGAGAGAGCTTGGTGGAAAGGTTAGAGGGGGTTTTATACTCAGTGTAAGCCCCTCCTCTCCACATAGGGGTGGGGGTACTTTCTGCCTCCACTAGTGTCTGTATGATATATGTGCCAATGGCTTGCAAATACTTGACAGTTCCCCTCCTTGCGAGCCAATGGCATGCAAACATACAAATGCAATGCACAACAGATTTTACCCTGTGAGACATAACTTTTTACACAGATCTTTGTGCCTATCTGCTGGTAGAGGTTTTGTGAAAATATCAGCTGTTTGATATTTGGTCTGACAATGTGATAAAGATATAAACCCCATCTCTACTAGTTGCCTAACATTTTGATAGCGGATATCAATATGTCTGGACCTTTTTCCCACCGCATAGGCTTTGGCAATGCCTATGGCCCCGGTGTTGTCTTCTATAATTTGGATGGGCAAAGTCGGTGGTGTCCAGATGCTAGAAATTAAGGCATCAAACCATATCAGATCGTTCCCTGCCTCTGATAAGCATGCATATTCGGCCTCAGCGGTGGAGCACGAAACAAATTTCTGTTGCCCCACATGCCAATGGATGGGTGCCTCATTTAATAGTACCAAGAAGCCCGAAGTACTCCTACGTGTCTTGGTATCTCCGGCCCAGTCCGCATCCGTGAAGCATTTTAATTGGGCCTTGTCTCTATTCTCAGGTTCCAAGCGAAGCATGTAATCTGCTGTGGTCTTGAGATACCTTAATAGCTTTTTAATGGCCAACCAGTGGAACTGGGTAGGATGTTCCACTTGTCTAGATAGCAGGTTTACGGCCAGGGCAATATCTGGATGGCTCCAGTTACTTATATATAGTAATGAGCCGATCACTGACCTAAATAGAGTATTATTTTGGAACTCTGGGCTATCCTTGTGTGCCAATCCATAATAGTCGGTCTGCATTGGGATAGCCGTTGGCTTGCTATCTTCCATTTTACATTTCACCAAGAGTTCCTCTATCTTTTCCTTTTGGGAGAGAGCAAAACCTTTTGGTGTAGTGATGATTTGTACGCCTAGGTACTTGTCTACATATCCTAAAGACTTTAGAGTGAACTTTTTTTGTAGGGTCCTGGCAAATATAATACTTCCCCCCTTGTCAGGCCCTATATATAAAAGATCATCGACATACACTAGGACTTTCTCCAGCCCCCCTTTGGTATCCCTTGTGAAGGTACATTTATCAGCTGGAGATGGATGGAAACCCAGTGATTTGAGAGTTTTAGTCAGGCATTTGTACCACAGTCTGCCTGATTGTTTGAGGCTGTACAAACTTTTCTTCAGAAGCCAGGTGTGGCCTTCCTGCCGTTGAAATCCAGGGGCACCTCTGACGTAAATTTCTTGTTTTAGATGTGTGTGTAAATAAGCAGTTTGCACATCAAATTGAAAAATGTGTTCCCCATGTGCTGCTGCGGTGACTAAAGCAGCCCTCACACTTTCCGCTCTCACGGTGGGGGAGTATGTTTCATCAAAGTCCTGCAAGTAGCGCTGTGCGTAGCCTTGTGCTACCAGCCGGGCCTTATAGAGGAGTTTGTTGTTGGGCATTGGCTTGACCTTGTAGACCCAACGGGTGCCAATTGCTTTCCTCTTTTTGGGGACTTCCATGGGGATGAAGACTTTCAATTTTTTGAGACTGTCCATTTCCCGCTCCATTGCCACCCTCCACCTGCGCTGTTCTTCCTCGGGAAGCTGGAGGACATCTGAGTACGTTTTAGGGGCCATGGTAACACTGTTGACCGAGGCAACACAGCCAATGTCCAACCTTTTGGGTGGCACCCCTTTATTGGAGCGTTTTGACCATCTGGGAAATTGCCACTCACCATCATCATTGTCATCCGGAGCATCGGTGTCAGAATTGGAGCTGCCGGAGGTATCTTTCCAATCAAAATGGGGCGGGCCTCTGTCCCAGGCGCTGCGAAGATATGGTCATTTAGGTGAGGCAGGAGGTGTGAAGTCACCCAGGAATTCCTTGTCTGAATCGTCAGAGTCAGGTAGGGATTCATCACCATCCGGATCTTCGCTGGTCAGTTGCTTGGAGTTTGTTGGTTCATCCTCTTCAGGTGGTGCTGCTTGTTCAGTGTCGCTTCTAATAGGGGAATAACCGGGTTCATTGGAATGAATTTTTGACCAGTTTGACCCCTCCTCAAAGGAAGCTGATCTAGAGACAATGACAAGGTTATTTTTGTCTACAAACCTAGAGGCCTTGCTGCCGGTTGCATAACCTATAAATCTGAGCCTCCTTGATGCCTTGCCCCCCTTTCTTCTGAGGTGCTTGGGAATATGGACCCAGGCATAGGAACCAAAAATTCTCAGGTGTGAGAGGCTAGGTTTCCTTCCATGGACCAGGAAGTATGGGGTTTGGTTAATGGCACTACTCCACGTCCTGTTGACTAGATAATTAGCCATTTTGACCGCTTCTGCCCAAAAAACTTGGCTCATGTCAGCATCTGCAAGTAGGCAGTTCATGACATTCTGCAGCACGCCATTTCTCCTTTCTACAATGCCATTCTCGGACGGAGTTCGAGGGGATGATTTAAAATGGAGGATACCTCTCTCCTTCATCCACTTTTCAAAAATCTTGGATGTAAACTCAGTCCCCCTATCACTCTGCACCTGAGCGATGCACACCTTGTGTTGCGTTTGGATCTGGTTGTAAAGATATTTGAAGTTGGTAAAGACTTCAGTTTTGTCCTTTAAAATAAATACATGGCCATAACGAGAGTAATCATCTACTACCGTTAAAAAATAACGCCCCCTACCAAGGGAGGGTCTAAAAGGACCAACCAAATCCATGTGTACCAGCTGATAAGGGTACCTTGCACGACGGGAAGAGACCTTAGGTATAGCAGCAGTTTTAGATTTTGCTGCCTTACAGATGGCACATTCCAAGTAGGTATTACAATTCTTTATCTTAAGCCCATCAGAAAAATCTTGCATTTTCTTAATAACCGGGAAGCTGGCATGGCCGAGCCTGCGGTGTAATATATGAGCACAATCCAAATGTAAAGGTTTACCCATGCATACTTTGTCAACCTTATGTATCTTACTATTACAAGCCTTGGTCTGTTCAGTAATGAGAGTAGGCACTGGATTAATGGTCACCTTAGAGTTCCTCAGGGTAGGCTGAGGAGTTGTGACCTTAATGGGCTCAGCCTTAATTGCAGCCATATTGTCACTATGGAACAAATTATATAGGGCAGTCCAAACTTCCTGAGCTGTGAGGCCGTCTGAAAGACTGGCATACAGAGCTGTGTCTATAGAACTTAACAGGGTTGTGTAAGCTCTTTTATGCAGGAGCTCAATTTCAGGGCTCCAAGGTAAAGGGGGTGGTCTTTTGATCATGTCCAGAGTATTTTCTCTTAAGAGAATTATCTGAATCTCTTTACACCATTTTTTAAAATTCTGACCACTTAAATGTAATTTTTCAAAATTATTTGACAAAGTTACAAAATTATTGCCATTAAACTGCATGGGGAGTTGTTCAAATGGCTGAAAAGAGCCTGTTGTGAATGGCATTGGGATCCCTAAGCCTGGGATCGATTGCTTAGGTCTGGCTCCTTTTTGTAGTCCTTCTGTAGTTTGAAGCAACTGGGCACGTGTAGGAAATGGAGCATGCTCCAAAGCCTTTTCTTGTTGGAGCTCCGATCTCCCTCTCTGAGCTCTGAAGTCAGGTCTGGCTGGAGCTTCAGGGTAGGCCAGAACATCAGCGATGTGGCGGGGAAGCCTTGGAGGAGTGGGAAGAAGGCCTGGAGATCTTTCTGGAGACTGGAGGCCCATCAGATGAGGTCCATGGGCTGGGTAGGCCTGGAAATGTCTCTGGATCTCCTCTTCTCCATCAGAGGAGCAGGATTGCAGCTCCGGATCATCCCAGCAGGACCGGAGAGGTGCGGAGGCCTCAGCCTGGGCCTCCCTGGAGCATTCAGTGAATGGTGAGCGCCTCTGCAGTGGGGGGTGGGAGGCTGCAGGTCCATCTGGGTTCCTCCGGGGGTGGGAGGTTGGATTTGGAGCCCTCCTTGAGTGGGCAGCTGGGTCTGGGGCCTCGGGGGGGCCGGTGGGTGGTTGCTCCATAAGTTGCAGGGCAGCGACCAGGGCCTCTATGGCCTCTTTGATGTTTGCCATGGCAGGCGGGGCCTGGCAAGGGGCTTGTGGGTTCGGAGTGGTCCTCTGGGCCGCTGGAATGCTGAACTGACTGGCTGGCGTTGTAGGCCTGGGCTGTGGAGCTGGGGAGGGCCTGGCTCGTGGTGCTGGCAAAGTGCCCAGGGGAGCAGCCATCTTGGAGGAAGTTGCCTCCGGAAGTGGCCTGGCGGCCATTTTGTTTGGCGGGAAACTGGGTGGGGGGGCAGTCTCTCTGGCGGCAGGCGCCATCTTGGAGAGATCAGGCAGGGGAGTCCTTACCGGGATGGCAGGCATCTCTGGTGCTGCCTCCTCAGGCCTCTTTCTGGCTGCTGCCCTTGTCCTCAGGAGGGAGGCGAGCGCTGCTCGGCACTCCTCTTCTGACATCTCAGCCACTTGCCTGTCCAGGCTTTCATCTGGTCCTTCTGCCCCCTCTTCATCAGTGCTGAAGAAGCCTTCTCCAACATTGCCTGGCTCGGCCCCTGGGGTCTCTTGCTGCATCTGGGTGGCCTCTGGCTGCCAGGGTGTAGCTGGATGGAAACCCCCTTCAATGTTTTCCATCGTTGATTCAGACTGGGGCTGCTGTGAAGTTCTCCTCCATTGAAGGCCTCTGGTCACAACAGGGGAGCTTCTCTCACAGGTTATTTTGGAGGGCATCTCACCTTTTCAACAGCTCCTGGAGTGGAGTTCTGCTACCATTCCCTCTGCTACCATTCTGTGGAAATTGGGATCGTAGAAACACCCAGGAGCATAGAAGAGTCCAAAGGCAGACGCATGAATAAATGTGATAAATGTATTTATTCATATAACAAAACATATTAACTATATACAAAGGCTGTCTTAATATCCATTGGGATAGGGGGCACACAGCGTGTGTGACTACCCCTATCAAAGATCATGTCTCATGGAGAACAAACGTAAAAGAGAGAGCTTGGTGGAAAGGTTAGAGGGGGTTTTATACTCAGTGTAAGCCCCTCCTCTCCACATAGGGGTGGGGGCACTTTCTGCCTCCACTAGTGTCTGTATGATATATGTGCCAATGGCTTGCAAATACTTGACATAGCACCTCGTAAGGGCCCCTTTCCAGGGTTACAGGAGAAGATGGTCAACTGTTTTGAAGGCAGAAGAGGGCTTTATGCCCCAACGGCAGATAAAACGGCAGAACATCTCCTAGGAGAAGGGAAACTCTGATTACAAACCTCCACTGCCTTGTGGCTATATCTACTACTGGAAAAGGCTTCAGGAGACAACCTCGAGGCAAAATCCGGAGCCGGAGTCCCGGAAGCAGTTCGTGACTATGTACAATCACGTTCTGGTAACTCCTGTGATGCAGTTGGAACTAATCGTATCGGCTTTGCCATTCCATTGGACTATTTCAGCGATGTGGAGAGGGGTGATCTGCTGCTTGGGTAACAGTCTATCCTCCATATTAATCTACCCAGGCCTCGTGCTCTGGAGAGGACACTCCAGCTTTGCATACAGCATTGAAACAACATGGGAAGTGGCAGTTACCGGTTATAAGTCTTTGCTTGATTGGTGTAGAGCGTGACGCCAGGGGCCACTTTCGTCGGTGGGAGAGGTCATTGTACCTCATTGAGCAGCTACCACCCGCCTTAAGCTGGGCAGCCCCCAGCCAGTAAGGTGCTGCCCCGCCACGGTCTGTTAACCTCACAGGGTGCGTGGGGTTTAGGGTCAAAGTTGACAAGCAGATCGATAACTTTGCACCATGCAACAAACATAAGAAAACTTTAGCCCTAAAGTTGGGCACCTGGAATGTTCGGACAATGACCCCCGGACTTTCTGACGATTTACAAGAGATGCATGACGTATGTAAGACAGCTGCCATTGACATGGAGTTGAGCAGACTGCAGATGGACATCATTGCCCTTCAAGAGACAAGACTGTTAGACTCGGGATCTATTAAGGAGAAAAACTTCTTGTTCTTCTGGTAGGGAAAACCATCAAACAACTCTAGGGAATATGGGGTTGGCTTCGCGGTCAGAAACACCCTACTAGGATCCATTACTCCACCTGCTGCAGGAAGTTGTTCTGTCCCCGTCTCACACACGGACACCAGCAGTCGACCAAGAGTTAAAATAAACCAACAGACAAGAATTTCCTTTGATAACGGAATTGGCAGCAACCCAGTGGCTGCTTGCCAACAGTCTTTACTTACAAAGGAAGGTTTATCTCCTCCGACCGAAAACATCAAAGTCCACAAAAGCCAAAGAATAATCAAATCCAGTGCAAAAAATCAATCCAAGCAGAGCATATAACAAAGTTCCAGAAATGCAGAATGACTTGCTAGCTTTCCGTTTTGTCCGTCACAAAGCCTGAATGGCCACCACACCCCCTTTTATCCCCTGTGGGGTGTGGTCCAGTGACTCAGCTTAATCTCTGGCACGCCTCCTTCTCTGCTGCACGTGCTTGTCTTTCTGACACTGTCGGGGATCCAGCCAAGACTTATCTCCGTCGCTGTCTAACTGCGGCTGCTCGGAAGTGCCTGGCTCCTGGCCTATCTCTTCTCCTTCGGAAGACACCTGAGGCATTGCAAGAGAGGAGGGTCCTGGAGAGGGAGGCCTTGCCAACTCCTCTCCTTCACTTTCGGAGTCTTCTCCCTCCGATAAGACGGGCTCAGGGGTCGGAGTCACAACAGAAGTGAAAGAATTCTGTCCTTGCAGCTCCACTCATCAGCAGGGCTGGTTACTCTTATTAGCGCATATGCTCCGACATTATCATCTTCAGTAGAATCCAAAGACAAATTCTACGACGATCTGTCTGCTACTATCAAGAAAACCCCTGAGAAAGAACCACTGTTTATCCTTGACAATTTTAATGCCAGAGTTGGAGCTGATTATAGTTCTTGGCCCACTTGTTTAGGTCAGTTCGGCGTCGGAAAGATGAACAAAAATGGCCAACGACTGCTGGAGTTTTGTTGCTACTATGGTCTTTGCGTTAGCAATACATACTTTAAAACAAAGCCTCAACACAGAGTCTCTTGGAGACATCCAAGATCGAAGCATTGGCACCAGCTCGACTTGATTCTTACCAGGCGCTCCAACCTCCCCAATATTACAATCACACGCAGCTATCAGGGTGCTGATTGCGATACAGACCACTCTGGTGTTCAGCAGAATAAAACTGCAAACAAAGAGATTGCATCACTCGAAGAAGGAAGGAAGACCACGAATTGACATCAACAAGACCCGCAATCAGGGCAAAGTGGAGGAATTTGCAGAAGCATTCAAGGAAACTCTCCCAGGCCCAGCTGAAGTAAATGCATCTGAACGATGGGAATATTTCAAGAATGCTGTTTATAACACTGCCTTGTCAGTATTTGGTAAGGAGATCAGAAAGACAGCAGATTGGTTTGAAGCCCATTCGGAGGAGTTGACACCAGCCATCGAGGAAAAAAGGAGAGCTCTAATTGCATATATATGTATTTCCAATTTTTTATATTTCCAATTTATATACCGCCCTTCTCCCTGAGGACTCAGGGCGGTGTACAGCCAGAATTAAGAACATGAAATACAAATATTAAAAAAACAATTAAAATATATATAAATTTGGCCCATATAAAGCCTGTTCCAGTGAGCGCAACCTACAGGTTCTGCAAGCTGCTCGTAGCAAAGTCCAACAGACTGCCAGGAGATGTGCTAACGATTATTGGCTGCAGCTTTGCTCTCGGATCCAAATAGCAGCTGACACAGGCAACATCAAGGGGATGTATGATGGCATCAAGCAGACCTTAGGTGCAACACAGAAGAAATCTGCCCCTCTGAAGTCTGCTACAGGTGAGGTTATCCAGGACTGAGCACAGAAGATGGCATGCTGGGTGCAGCACTACTCTGAGTTATATTCCAGAGAAAATGTGGTAACTGAAGAAGCATTAAATAACATTGAGTGCCTGCCTGTCTTGGAGGAGCTTGACAGTCAACCAACTTTAGAAGAACTAAATGTGGCCCTGGACTCCCTTGCCTCTGGCAAGGCACCTGGGAAAGATAACACTCCTGCTGAAGTTCTGAAGTGCTGCAAAGAGAACATCTCCACTGAACTACATGAAATCTTCTGTCTTTGTTGGAGGGAAGGTGGAGTACCACAGGACATGAAAGATGCAAATATCATCACACTGTACAAGAACAAATGTGACAGGGGTGACTGTAACAACTACCATGGCATCTCTCTTCTTAGTGTTGTAGGGAAGCTGCTTGCCTGTGTCGTACTGAAGAGGCTCCAGGTGCTTGCAGAGAGAGTCTATCCAGAATCACAGTGTGGATTTCGAGCCAACAGGTCCACTACTGACATGGTATTTTCCCTTAGACAGTTGCAGGAGAAATGCAGGGAAGAAAGACAGCCACTTTTCGTAGCCTTCATAGATCTTATGAAGGCTTTTGACTTGGTTAGCAGGGACGACCTTTATAAAATTCTCCCTAAGGTTGGATGTCCACCTCAGCTACTCAACATCATCAGGTCCTTTCATGAGGAAATGAAGGGCACTGTAGTTTTTTGTTTTGTTTTTTTTATTGCAAAAGTTTTACAATTACATTTTCACCCCTTTTTCCCCCCACCACCACCCACCCCAAACTTCCCAACCTCCCTAACCCTCCCTAACCCTCCCCTCCCCCCAGACTTCCACACAATATACTCATATCAGGTAAAAAAAACCCCTTAGTATAAAACTTGTATAAAACTTGAACCCCTCCCTCCCCCTTATAATTTTTCTTTTTATCTTCATTACATTAAAATATTTCTAATACATTATTTTCAAATAAAAGCTATTTGATACTTCCTAGTTTGATATTTGTTTTGAACATATTCTATCCACTTTTTCCATTCCCATTCATAAGTCTCTTGTGAACAATCTTTTAAGTATGCTGAAATCTTCGCCATCTCTGCAAAACTGGCCATCTTCAAAGTCCATTCCTCAATAGTGGGCAAAGCTTCGTTTTTCCAGTATTTACCTATCAACAATCTTGCTGCTGTTATCATATACAATATCAATTTTGTTTCACCCACTGTAAAACCCTTAACTATACCCAATAAAAACAATTGTGGAGAGAATTGAATTTTTTTCTTCAAAACATTCTGCATGACCCACCAAATTTTTATCCAAAAAGCCTTAACTTTCCTACAGGTCCACCAAACATGATAATATGTAGCATCCAAACATTCACATCTCCAACATTTTGGCTGAACATTAGGGTACATACATGACAACTTTTTGGGGTCTAAATGCCATCTATAAAACATTTTATAGAAATTTTCCCTCAAATTCTGCGACTGTGTAAATTTAACGTTCTGAACCCAAATTTTTTCCCATGTTTCCAACATCACTGGTTCTTCAAAATTTTGTGCCCACTTAATCATACAATCTTTAACTAATTCGGTTTCTGAATCCCTTTCTAACAAAACATTATAGAGCCTTTTAATATGCATTGGACCTTTCTCTTTTATATGTCTAACCAATTCTTCCTCATGCAACGTAATACCAGTTTTTTGGTCCTCTTTCCATCTCAATTGCAATTGATTATATTGTAGCCAAGTTAAATTAATCCCTTCAGCCAACAGTGTCTGTAGTGTCTTCAGCTGCCATCTGCCCGCATCTGTAAAAAGAACCTCTTTATATAAAAAGCCCCTGAGTGACATTATATTTGTATTCCACAAAGTATGACCAAGATCCAGCCATAGCGGTATTTTATAATCCCATTTGAATCGGTGCTTCTTCCAAACTCTCATCAAAGAGTCTCTAAGTATATGGCTTTTAAATACTTTGTCGACTTTGTTGTCATAAAATAAGTAGGCATGCCATCCAAATTCAAGATCAAAACTTTCTACATTCAATATTCCAGTCTTTTTCCTTCCAAACCAATCACTTGTTAGAGTCAAAGCTGCTGCATCATAATATAGCTGTAGGTTTGGAAGTTTAAGACCTCCCCTTTCTGGAACATCTTGCATAATTTTCAATTTCACTCTCGGTTTTTTCTCGTTCCAGACAAACTTATTCACTCCAGTTTGCCACACTTTCAATTGTTTATCACTTTTAAGCACCGGAATCATTTGAAACAAAAAAAGAAATCTTGGCAAAATGTTCATCTTAACTGCTGCTATTCTTCCAAGTAGAGACAGTTGCAGTTTTTTCCAAGTCTCCATATCTTTCTGCACCTCTCGCCACAACACCTCATAATTATTTTGAAACAATTTCGTGTTTGATTCTGCAACCTGGACTCCTAGATATTTTACCCTTGGTACAATCTCAAAACCTGCCCTCCTTTCAAGCTCGTGTTTATGATCTTGTGTCATATTTTTAACTATCATCTTAGTCTTTTTATGATTCAGTCTAAAACCTGAAACTTTACCATAGTCTTGTATAATGTCCTTCATCAGGATTATTGATTCCATTAGCTGTGTTAGGGTAACAACTAGATCGTCTGCAAATGCCTTTATTCTGTAATCCTCTTGCCTTATCATTATACCTTTCAAGATATTAGAGTCCCGTATTGTATTTAACAAGACTTCTAGTGTTAAAATAAATAAAAGTGGGGACAGCGGACATCCCTGTCTTGTTCCTTTTTCAATTTTAAACTCTGTTGTCAAACTTCCGTTAATAATAATCTGTGCCTTTTGCTCTTGATAAATTGCTGAAATCGCCTGTATAAATTGATCCCCAAAATTCATCTTTTTTAAAGTCTTTAGTAGAAAATTCCAATCCACTCTATCAAAGGCCTTCTCTGCATCCAAGAAAACCAGCACTGCAGGGATCTGTTTATTCTTCTCAAGATATTCCAATAGATCTATTACTTGCCTTACATTGTCCTTCATGTATCTACCCTCGATAAATCCCGCTTGATCATCATGAATCACCTTTTGAATTACTGGCATCAACCTGTTGGCTAATACTTTCGCATAAATTTTATAGTCAGTATTCAGAAGAGATATTGGTCTATAATTCTCCGTTTTTTTAGGACCGGCTTGCTCTTTTGGTATCAAAGATATGTAAGCTGTTGTCCATGATGGGGGTATTTTACCCCCTTGTTGAATATTACAAAATAGATCTCTGAGTTGTTCCACCATTTCGACTTGCAAAGTTTTATAATAGACTGCAGTCAAGCCATCCGTACCAGGAGCTTTAGCTGTTTTTAATTGTTTAATTGCTACTATTATCTCCTCCTCTGTTATGGGATAATTCATTCTTTCCTTTTGTTGGTCAGTAATTTTTGTAACTCTTTTATCATCTAGGTATTTTTCTATAAGTCCATTCTGCACATCCTCTTTAGCATATAATTTAGTGTAATAATCCACAAAAGCTTCTTTAATTAATTTTTGTTGAAAAATTTCTTTCCCTCCAATATCAATACTATCAATAGTCCGTATACGCTGTTTTTTCCTCAATGTATAGGCCAACCATCTGCCCGGTTTATTAGCGTTACAAAATGTATTATGCTTCGCATATTGTAAGTTTGTTGCAACTTGTTCCGCCATAAGCATTTGAAATTGGTCTTTCAGAAGTTTTATAGCACCACATATTCTTTCATCTGTTGGATTTTTAATAAGTAACTGTTCTTTATTCTTTATTTCTGCTTCCAATTCAGATCTTTTCTTTTGTCGAATCAGTCTATGTTTAGAGTTCATATACAGTCAGGTCCATAAATATTGGGACATCGACACAATTCTAACATCTTTGGCTCTATACACCACCACAATGGAGTTGGAATGAAACAAACACAATGTGCGTTAACTGCAGACTGTCAGCTTTAATTTGAGGGTATGTACATCCAACTCAGGTGAACGGTGTACGACTTACAGCAGTTTGCATATGTCCCTCCCACTTGTTAAGGGACCAAAAGTAATGGGACAATTGGCTTCTCAGCTGTTCCATGGCCAGGTGTGTGATATTCCCTCATTACCCCAATTACAATGTGCAGATAAAAGGCCGAGAGTTCATTTCAAGTGTTCTATTTGCATTTGGAATCTGTTGCTGTCAACTCTCAAGATGAGATCCAAAGAGCTGTCACTATCAGTGAAGCAAGCCATCATTAGGCTGAAGAAACAAAACAAACCCATCAGAGAGATAGCAAGAACATTAGGCGTGGCCAAAACAACTGTTTGAAACATTCTCAAAAAGAAGGACTGTACCGGTGAGCTCAGCAACACCAAAAGACCTGGGAGACCATGGAAAACAAGTGTGGTGGATGACCGAAGAATTCTTTCCCTGGTGAAGAAAACACCCTTCACAATAGTTGGCCAGATCAAGAACATTCTCCAGGAGGTAGGTGTATGTGTGTCAAAGTCAACAGTCAAGAGAAGACTTTACCAGAGTGAATACAGAGGGTTCACCACAAGATGTAAACCATTGGTGAGCCTCAAAAACAGGAAGGCCAGATTAGAGTTTGCCAAACAACATCTAACAAAGCCTTCACAGTTCTGGAACAAGATCCTATGGACAGATGAGACCAAGATCAACTTTTACCAGAGTGATGGGAAGAGAAGAGTATGGAGAAGGAAAGGAACTGCTCATGATTCTAAGCATACCATCTCATCAGTGAAGCATGGTGGTGGTAGTGTCACGGCGTGGGCATGTATGGCTGCCAATGGAACTGGTTCTCTTGTATTTATTGATGATGTGACTGCTGACAAAAGCAGCAGGATGAATTCAGAAGTGTTTCGGGCAATATTATCTGCTCACATTCAGCCAAATGCTGCAGAACTCATTGGACGGTGCTTCACAGTGCAGATGGACAATGACCCAAAGCATACTGCAAAAGCAACCAAAGAGTTTTTGAAGGGACAGAAGTGGAATGTTATGCAATGGCCAAGTCAATCACCTGACCTGAATCCCATTGAGCATGCATTTCACTTGCTGAAGACAAAACTGAAGGGAAAATGCCCCAAGAACAAGCAGGAACTGAAGACAGTTGCAGTAGAGGCCTGGCAGAGCATCACCAGGGATGAAACCCAGCGTCTGATGATGTCTATGTGTTCCAGACTTCAGGCTGTGATTGACTGCAAAGGATTTTCAACCAAGTATTAAGAAGGGAAAGTTTGATTTATGATTATTATTCTGTCCCATTACTTTTGGTCCCTTAACAAGTGGGAGGCACATATGCAAACTGCTGTAAGTCGTACACCGTTCACCTGAGTTGGATGTACATACCCTCAAATTAAAGCTGACAGTCTGCAGTTAACGCACATTGTGTTTGTTTCATTCCAACTCCATTGTGGTGGTGAATAGAGCCAAAGATGTTAGAATTGTGTCGATGTCCCAATATTTATGGACCTGACTGTAGATAAGCACCCCTCTCATATAAGCTTTGCTTGCATCCCACACAATTTCTATTGGGGTGCCTTTATTCAAATTTATTTCAAAAAATTATTTCAAGTGCTTTTTAAGTTCTATTATATTTTTTTCATATCTGAACAAGTTCTCATTTAATCTCCAAGAGCGTCTCTCAGTCTTGCCTATCTCAATTTCTATCCATACTGGGCTATGGTCAGTCAAAGTTCTTGGAAAAATCTTTGTTCTTTTTGTCTTAACGAGTAAATCATCTGACAACAAAATGAAATCAATCCTAGAGAAGGATCTATGTCTGTCTGAAAAGAAAGTATAGTCCAATTCTTTTGGATTGTGTATTCTCCAAATATCTTTTAATTCCAAATCTTCTTTCATATCAAAAAAGGTCTGTGGTAACCTGATCCTAGACTTCACCAAACTCTTTTTATCTAATTTGGAGTCAATTACTCCATTCCAGTCTCCCATAATTAAAATAGATCTATAGTCCCATTGCAGTATTTTAGTATGTAACATTTTGTAAAAGTGATCCTGTTGTTGATTGGGAGCATAAATTCCAATCAGAAGAATTTGGCCATTTGTTGTAAATAATTCAATTGCTACAAACCTACCATCTTCATCTGCTTCTATAACTTTAGCCGAAAATTTTTTATTTACATAAATAACCACACCATTCTTTTTTTGCAAAGTTGAAGATATAAAATGCGTTCCTAATTTGGAGTTTATCAAATATTTTTGATCTTGAACTGTAATATGCGTTTCTTGTAGACAAATTATATCATTATTAAATTGTTTCAAGTATGCAAATAATTTCTTCCTTTTCTGTGCTGAATTCAACCCATTCACATTCCAAGACAAACACTTAATCGTCATCTTTATCTTTCTGGAGCAAAGAGCAGAATAACCGAATGTCTTCCGGAATCTTCGGTCTTGCTCCCCCCCATGGCTCCAGTCTCTTGTGTAGTACTCTTAACTCCCTTTTTATCTTGTCGTTCCTGTTGTTGCTTTTCTTTAAGTTGCTTAGATTTTGCTCGAGTTATGCGCTGATCCTTAACTTCAATCATCCGAGCCGGGTCCAAAATTGGAGAAGATTCCAGCAAAGGCTCATCCAAAAAACCTCCTTCAGTGCCCTGCATTTCCTCTGGTTCCTGCTTAGACTGTTCTTGCAAATCTTGTTGAGGTTGCTTCTTATCACTCTCCTTAATCTCCAAAACTGTGGATGTACGTGGAGATGGTGTTCTTTCTTTAAAAATAGTAGTGTAAAAATGCTCCGCCTTCTCCACAGTGTTCAAGCGATGTCTTTCTCCCTTGTATCTCAAAATTATACCAGTTGGGGCATCCCACCGAAATGGTATCTGTTGGTTTTGCAATTCTTTAACAAGAAAGCCAAAATCCTTTCTGGTTTTCAACATTTTAGGTGGTAACTCTTTATAGACTCCAATTTGTGAGCCCCCCACTTGTACAGAAGTATGAAAGGATTTTTGCAGGATGTCATTCCTTATTGCTCTATCTGTAAAATATATGACCACATCTCTAGGCAATTGTCTTTGTCTGGCCACCCAAGAATTCACTCTGTAAATTTTATCTATTTTGTAAAAAACCACATCAGGATTAATTTTTAAAATCACAGCCAAAGCCTCAGAGCAGACCTGTCTCAAATCTCGAATTCCTCGAAGCCGTATAGCGAATTCCATTGCCCTGAATTGCATCATAACAATTTCGTTCTCGACTCTCTGCATTTTATCATCAACATCAGAAATTTTATAGTCATTATCTTTCATCTTAACATTAACTTCTGGTTTAAGTTCTTCCACTTTAGAATCAACTTTGATAATAAATTCTGCCAGGCCAGACGCAACTTCTGATATTTTTTTGGTCACCTTATTTTGATTCTGTTTCACCATATCTTTAACTTCATTAATTTCCTGCATAATTTCCTGATGAGACTTTTGAAGTTTGTCATCTATTTCCTGTTGGGATTTTTGAAATTTATCATCCAAAATTTTAGAAATAAATTCTTTTAAATCTCCCACATCAAAATCTTTTTTCTGAGTCTGTAGCTGTTGAGCAGGGGGAAGCTGCGTTTCATGTTTATGTGTGGGGGATCCCCCCCCCCGTTGCCTTCCCTTCCTGCTTCTTTGAAGCCATCCTGCCACGTAGTCTAGTTTTTCTAAAGAGGGAAGTTCCTTTTCCTTTCCCACCTCCACAGAGACTTCTAAAAAAGTCCCCCAGATTTAATCAGGTAAAAGCTGAAGTAAAGCAAAGTCAAGTATTGAAAAGGGAGAAATTTTTCACTTATTTCTCTTATTACAAACGAGGCAACTTTGTAGCAACTTGGAAACTTTGTAACAAAGCAAGATGACTTCACCAATCCACACTCGCTGGCTCGTTAACTCTAAGGCTGAGCGCCATGTTTTTTCAAATCACTTTCACTCATTTGCATTTTTCTCAGGTTAAAGAGTCAACAAAACGCTAATACTTGCGTTTCCGAGTTTCAGGGTTCAAGTAGATTTTCTCTGCTTATTAAGGCTGGTTCCTTTTGCTTTAAAGTTTCCTGCAGCCGGCTTGTTCCGCAAGAGCAGAATCGTCCCACGCCGCCCGGAGTTTCAGCAGGTTGGGAGGGAGCCGTGCCTGTTCCCTCCCCAGAAACAATTCCCTGGGGGGTTACAGGGGCTCGACCTGTGCCCTGCGATCTCTTCTTCAGCAATCCTGAGGATTTTGAAGTTTTCGAGCCACTTCTGGGTCGCGAAGCGGCTCTACAGGCGGCGGGGCTGGCGGAACTTCAAAAGGCACCGCCGTCGCCGAAAACAAGGAAACCGGCACTGTAGTTTTTGATGGCTTAACTTCAGATTCCTTTGATATTCGAAGTGGAGTGAAGCAGGGCTGTGTCCTCGCACCAACTTTATTCGGGATCTTTTTTGCTGTCATGCTGAAACATGCTTTTGGAACTGCAACAGAGGGTATTTACCTCCGGACCAGATCAGATGGAAAACTCTTTAATCTCTCTAGATTGAGAGCAAAGTCTAAAGTCCAGCTGAAATGCTTACGGGATTTCCTCTTCGCTGCTGCTGCTGCTGTCACTGCTCACTCTGCTGAAGACCTTCAACAACTTATGGACAGTTTTAGCAAGGCCTGCCAAGACTTTGGACTAACAATCAGCCTGAAAAAAACACAAGTCATGGGTCAGGACATGGATTCACCTCCCTGTATTACAATCTCTGCACAAGAACTGGAGGTCGTCCATGACTTTGTGTACCTCGGCTCAACTATCTCTGACACTCTCTCTTTAGATACTGAGCTGAATAAACATATTGGTAAAGTAGCCACCACAATTTCCAGATTTACAAAGAGAGTATGGCTTAATAAGAAGCTGATGGAACATACAAAATCCAGGTC
Organism: Pituophis catenifer annectens; assembly: GCF_029215685.1. Classification (NCBI taxonomy): domain Eukaryota; kingdom Metazoa; phylum Chordata; class Lepidosauria; order Squamata; family Colubridae; genus Pituophis; species Pituophis catenifer. The sequence goes on along the minus strand of NW_027256885.1, from coordinate 106,889,146 downwards.
TATAGAGCCTGCGTCCTGAGCACACTCTTGTACTGCAGTGAGTCTTAGACCCTCTATGCACGGCAGGAGAGAAAGTTGAACACCTTTCATATGCGCTGTCTCCGACAAATTCTTGGCATCACCTGGCAGGACAAAGTTCCAAATAGTGCAGTCTTGGAACGTGCTGGAATTTCTAGCATGTATACACTATTGAAACAGTGACATCTATGCTGGCTGGGGCATGTCGTGAGAATGGCTGATGGTCGGATTCCAAAAGATCTCCTGTATGGAGAATTAGTGCAGGGAAAGCGCCTCAGAGGGAGACCACAGCTGCAATATAAGGATATCTGCAAGAGGGACCTAAAGGCCCTGGGAATGGACATTAACAACTGGGAAACCTTGACCTCTGATCGTTCAGCTTGGAGGCTAAAGACGCAGCATGGCCTTCTCCAATTCGAAGAGACACTTGTTCAGCAGGCTGAGACAAAGAGGCAGTCCTGGAACCAGCGAAATCTGGGGGCTGGGCAGGGGACAGAATGTATCTGCCCTCAGTGTGGAAGGGATTGCCACTCTCGAATAGACCTTTTTAGTCACACTAGATGCTGTTTTAGGACCTCTTTCCAGAGCATGATACCATAGTCTCTTGAGACTGCAGGATGCCAATGCCAATGGTTAGGTCACTTACGGGTTGGTCTTGCTGGTCACGGCGTTGTCATCCGGTGGTCACTTGGGCAGCTATTTGAGGGGGGGGACGATGGTATCCACTATCTGCTGCCGCTCACATTTGTACTGGAGCATGCGAGAGACGGCGTCAGCTAGAAAGTTCCTCCCCCCTGGAATGTGCTTTGGCACGAAGTTGAAATGGTTGAAGTATTGGGCCCAACGGACTTGTTTGGGCGATAGTTTTCACGGGGTCCTAAGGGCCTCCAGATTTTTGTGGTCAGTCCAGACTTCGAACAGTCTCTGGCCCCCTTCCAGCAGGTGTCGCCAGGTTAGCAGCGCCCATCTCACCGCAAAAGCCTCTTTTTCCCATGTGGCCCATTGCCTCTCTGTGTCCATGAGCTTGCGGGAGGTGTAGGGGCAGGGCTGTAGGTTTCCTTGGCTATTTCTTTAGAGTAGCACTGCTCCCACTGCCACGTCACTGGCGTCTGCTTGGATGATGAAGGGTTGTTCGGGGTCAGGATGCTTCAGCACCAGTTTCTTTCCAAGCATTTCTTTTAGTGTTTTGAATGCCTTTTGGCAGGTTAGGTCCCACTGTAGAGGTTTTCCTGGGTGAGGTTTCGTCCCTGGGCCCCTTGTCTTTAAGAGGTCTGTCATGGGTTTTGCGATCTTTGCAAAGGAGGGGATGAATTGCCTGTAGAAGTTTGCGAACCCAAGAAGCTTTGTAGCTGTCTGTGGGTGCAAGGGGGTTGCCAGCCTAGGACAGATTGTACTTTGGCTGGGTCCATCTCTATACCCTCATTTGACACTCGACAGCCCAGGTAGTCTAGCCGTTGGCAGTGAAATTCACATTTTGATAGCTTGACGTACAGGTTGGCTGCCAGACGTTTTTCCAGTATCCAGCGAACTAAGGGTATGTGGTTGTTCGTGGTCTCAGTGTAGATGAGGATGTTCAGGTAGACGAGGACCCCCTTATAGAGGTGTGCATGCAGCACCTCATTTATTAACTGCATGAACACCGCTGGGGCTCCCTGCAGTCCAAAAGGCATCACTTTGAATTGGAAACTCCCTAGGGGGCCGTTGAATACTGTTTTCCACTCATCTCCGTCCCTGATGCATACTCAGTAATATGCTTCTCTGAGGTCTAATTTGGTCAAAACTTTTCCCTTGGCTAGGTGAGATAGCATGTAAGTAAGTAAGTAAGCTTTTATTGCGGTCAGAGACCAAATTAAAATAGACAAAGAAAGGGAGCATATTTTACAAATATGGATAGATCATGGGACAGTACACCATCTACTGCCTCAAATACAATCTGTACTGTCAATACTAGTGATCCTCTGCCGTCGGCCTTACCCGTTTCTTTTCCCGTTTTTTTCCAGCCACGACTGCAGCAAATTTTTTTGCCACCTTTAGAGTTATATTGGGGTCTGCGTCCTGGAGTAGGAAATAAAGGCTGAACATATCAGGTGAACCAGGGAATCTCTGGGAAATAGGAGAAATGAGTCTTGATCTTATATCTCGGTAGTGGGGACATATGAATGTAATATGGAACAGGGATTCCCGGGATTGGCCGTCACATGTACAATGGATGGATTTTACACACACACACCCCGAAAGCCTACTGTTGAGGACATTCGAGGGTATCACATTAAATCGTGCCTTCATAAATGCGAGCCTGTGTTTGATAGACTGTAACGTGGAGAGGTAAGGCGGAGGGTGAGACGAGGGAACAATACCAAGGGAAAACGGTGAGCATGTTCCCGATCCATGTGCCAGATTTAGTTGTCTATCAATGTCGTCCAGCCGTTGAAAGATCAACGATTTGGCAGCATCAGGGCCTAGAATAAAAGCTTCAATGGGGGAAATTTCGATCTTCAAAAGTTTTGTATGGATATTACGGGCCCAGGGACTATGAAAAGGGTCCCTCCATAGGCATTGGCGTAGGTAATAGCCTGGGAGTCTGGTCCACAGGAACAACCAATAGCCAATTGCACGTTTCCACAAGATTGTTGCAAGTGAGGATATGCCCAGTTCCAAATGAATTGTGGCGTTACTTACGCAGGGGGGGACTCCCATCAGACAGCGTAGGAACTGGCTGTGAACAGACTCAAGAGAAGAAATGTTGGATTGGACCCAGAGGGAGGCGCCATAGGTGATAGCAGCTATCACCTTTGCCCTGTAGACTTTTAATGCTGAGGGGATGTGATGAGCTCCCTCAGTATGAAAAAAGTGCAGGAGGGCATGGGTGGAGAACTTAGCCTTATTACAGAGGGACTTAACCTGCGCAGGCCACTTGGTATTGGATTGAAAGAGGATACCTAGATATTGGAATCTGTGGACCTGTTCCACTGGGATGCCATCAAGGTTCCATTGATAGATTTTCCTGCTTCTTGCAAAAATCATGATTTTAGACTTTGAGTGGTTTATATGCAGTTGGTTAGCAGAGCAATAGGCAGAAAGGATTTTTAAGGCTCTAAGTAGGCCCACCCGGGAAAATGAAAGTATTGCGGCATTGTCAGCGTAGAGCAGGAGCGGACATCTATAATCAGCTAATCTAGGGGCATGGATGTAGACCATGTGATCCGAAAATGCCTTTCTCCAGTCACTGATATATAAGTTGAAGAGAAAGGGTGCCAGAATACATCCCTGCCTAACCCCCTTGTTAACGGGGATAGCGTTAGAGAGATCCCCCTGCGGGGTAAGGCACACTTTTGCTTCTGTTCCGTCGTGCAGTTGGGAGATAAGCCAAAGTAATCTTTCATCAATACCCCAGGCGGAAAGTTTGGCCCACAGCTTAGCTCTAGGGATGCTGTCGAAGGCAGCCTTTAGGTCTATAAAGGCAACGCAGAGACGACCCTTCCTGGGGGTGGAATATTTTACGGCAAGATAATGAAGGATCAGGGCATGGTCAATTGTAGAATGGTCTGGACGGAACCCCGCCTGCTCATATCCGAGCAGGTCAGCCTCTTCAGTCCAGCACTCCAGTTTGGACAGGAGATAACGGGCATAGAGTTTCCCCAAAATTGAAAGAAGACTGATGTTACGGAAGTTGCCGGGATCGGAATGGGCGCCTTTCTTATGTATTGGGATAATTATGGCATCCTTCCAGAGCTTGGGGATGAGGCCCGTCTGGTTGATCGCATTAAATACCTCGGTGAGAACCGGTGTCCACCAGTCCTTATGGGCTAGAATGGCTTCAGCTGGGATGAGATCCGGGCCAGGAGCTTTTCGAGGTTTGAGTTGTCCGATTAGTTTGGCAATCGTGGATGGTTCCACAGGAGGCCATCTGGGAAGGTGGTTAGGGAAAGAGCCTGAGGTCAAAGAAACTGGCACGTCGGTGTCGTAAAAGACTTGGCGTAGAAAGAGTTCCCATGTGGTGGCAGAGATGGAGTGAGTGAGCCTACTAGTTGGCCTCCTGTTTAACAGACTCCAGAAATCTTGGGGGTTGTTGGATTTCGCGGCCTCTAGTAGTGCATTCCACCTTAGCCGGTGCCAGTCTTGCTTGGCTCTTGAAAGGGCTAGCTTGTATGCCTTCTTGGCCTCGAAATAAGCGGGGGGGGGGGCGTCGATCAACCTGTTCGTTTGTGAGCAGAATATATAAATCTCATATGGTTCCTGGCGTGTTTGCACTGTGAGTTAAACCAAGGGGCTCCCTTCCTCCGGGAAACTCTACCAGGGGTAAGAGTGGGGGGCTGAAAGGAGGCTATAAGACCGCTTAAACACTCAGTGAAGGCGGTCAGTAACACACCGGGTGTAGCCTTGGTGCCGATTAAGGCTGACAAAGTATTGGCTGCTTCTTCTTTTTTTTTTATTGAAAAAGTTTTCAAATACAAGTTTTTCCCCCTTTCCCCCCCTCTTCCCTAACCCCCCCTCACCACCCATCCCCCCCTGTGACTTCTTCTTCACAACAATAAGCTAATTCATAATTAATTACATAATATTTTACCATGCCCTTACTCACTCCTCAAAGTACTGACCCTTAGCATAATATTCTTATAACTCCGCTTTTCTCCGCTTTTCGCAATAATCTACCCTTTTTCTCCTCCCCCAAACTTATAAAATATTATTATTATTACAACAACATAACCTTTAATCTTTTATATATATTAATATAACATTTCAAAGCAGCCTTCTCCCTACATCCAAATTTAACATTTATTCAGTTCTATCCAATTCTTCCACTCCCCAAAATATATGACTTAAAAATCCTTTTTCTTAAACTAATCAATCACTAAACTAGTCTATTTCAACCCAGTTTCCTGCAAGATTACCATACACTACAATTCTAAATATAATCCACTGCCCACTCTGCTAAAATATACATATGTCTATATATACATTCCATTTTATAAAAAGAGAAAAGACAATAACTTTAAATTTATAATTCATTTAGTATCTTCTTTGATGTCTTTCCACTAGATTGTTAAATCCATCATCCATAATAGGGTAACATAGCATCCTGGTGCAACAGTTTATTCAAAATCTTCAGTCATCTTCTGCCCCCATCAATAATGAATATCCTCATGTATATATAAAAGTAAAAACAACCACCCGAGTGACATTATAATTATATTCCATATAGTTGTAATTGTGGTTTTCATCAGGATTATAAATTCCCATCATCTTAGTGGGTAACAGCCAGATCTTCTGCATGCCCCAGCATGACTCTCTTGCCTTGTAACTCAAAATAGTTATAATATATTTATCGGTAAAAGAAATCCAAAATAGATAGTTCAAATCCAACAATGTAAGGCTCTTTCCACATCCCAATATCACGGCATTGCAGAGATCTGCCACTTTCCTCAAGATAGTATTAAACGATAATTCGCCTCCAATATCTTTTCACATATTCATTTATTTTTTAAAATCCCTAGCTTCACTGTTGCTTGGTTTAGAAACTACTATTTCTACGAGATCTGTTTCTTTTCTTTTTCTTTTGCGGGTTGCATTTCCATCCAGGTTTCCTTCCTACAAGTTGTGTATCAGCTGATCGGTTGTCATTCTGCTTTGTAAATTGATCTTGTTGGTTTTGTTTTATTATCTCATATGTCTTTTCCATCACTTGTATATCAACTGGTTGATTTACGCACTTGTCTGTAACTTGATAATTCATCACATTAGAATCAGATGACACTGCTCTCAAATTTATAGACAGTCCAGCTGGGGTATCCAAGGAGTCCGAAGACAGTTTATCTACCACAGCCTCTGTAATTTGATGTTTTCCCTTTATTTCCAGCTCCTTTTGCTTGTCCTGTGTTATGCCTAAAGATGTTAAATTTGTTTTTAAAATTTTTTGATAAAATTCTTCCGCTTTTTCAACAGTGTTCAGTTGGTATCTTACTCCTTGGTGTCTCAATATTAAACCAACTGGGACGTCCCACCTAAATAAAATATTCCTTTTTTTTAACTCATTCACTAGAAAACCAAATTTCTTCCTCTCCATTAACATCTTGGGCGGGAGTTCCTTAAAAATCCAAATCTTTCTTCCACGAAATTGCAAAGTAGAATTATAAGAATTCTGCACAATATTATTTCTAATTTCTTTGTCTGTAAAGTAAATCACCACATCTCTAGGCAGTTGCCTTTGTTTTGCCAACCAGGAGTTTATTCTATAAATTCTGTCAATCCTGCAAAACACTTCATCAGGTTGAAATCCCAGCCAGAATTTCAGAAGATATCTTCCTTAAATCATCTCTATCATTTTCCTGCAGACCTCTCAGTCTAATTGCATATTCTGTAAAATTGTGTTGAATCATTAAAACTTCTCTTTCAATCCTCTGTTGTACATTTTCTTCACTACCAGTCTTTTGATCAGCCTCCATTTTAAGTTTGTCTTCTGAACTATTATCCTGAGTGTTTGCCAAGTCCTTTTTAATTTTTTGGATCTTGTCATCCAAATTCTCCTCAGTTTCTTTCATTTTAGACTCTAATAATTTAGTATTTGCATCCAACTGAATCACAAAGTCTGCTAAGCCATTAGCTGTTTTTAAAATCTTTCGATCCAAAAAGCCAAACTTAGATTTCACCAATTCACCAATTTCTTTGATTTCCAACTTAAATTTTTCAAGTTGCTGATTCACAATCTCATCCCTTCTTACAATCTCCTCAAGAAGAAATTCTATTATATTAAAGTCAGGTTTCTGAGACTGGAGAGTTAAAACTTGTTGATGTAATTTATTAATGGGGGAATCCCCCCCCCCACTGCCTGTTTGTCTAGCTTTATAAGTCTCAGTGCCATTTTTCCATGCAGACAAAATTTACTGGAAAAGAGAAAAAAAAACTTTTTTCCAACCAAGATCAATATCAGATCCCCAAGGAAAAAAAAAGGAAAAAAAAAACAGAAGTGAGAGTGAGGTTTGCCTTCAGTTACAGCCAAAAGTATTCATTCCGCTACTTTGTAATTGAAAACGGAAGGAGTTTCCCTTTCAGCCTCTCTTCAAGCCGCAGCAGCAATCGCCATTTTAAAAAACTTTTTTCCTTTCACTTCACTTCTTAGGCAAAATAAAATAAAAAGAATACTTGCGCTTCAGGATCAGAGGTCCAGCTCATATCTTCTTTAATTAATTTGTTTGACAGATTTACAGGCTTGCTTTTGCCCCCTAGCTCTGCGTGTAGCAGAGATTTCCCAGAGCCCGGAGCATCGGCTGGGGATACGGGGAGTCTCTTCCGCTCCCTCCCAAAAGTAAATAAAAAACTTTTGGGATTAGGCAGAGGACTCTACCCACCCCAGCCGGCTCTATCTCCGTTTCCTAATGGAAACGGAGTTTTTTCGAGCCGCCATTCTGCTGAAAAAGGCGGCTCTAACAGGCAGTGGGTTCAACGATCCCGAAGGAGCGTCCAGCGGGGACAAGCAGCAAACCGGAAGCTGTATTGGCTGCTTCTTGATGATAAAAGCGTGTGTGAAAAAGGGCCAGAGACTTTAACCATTTCGGCAACATCAGGGAGCCTCTGGGATTAGAGTCTATTGAGACAGTGTGAGCAGAATGGTCTTGAGGTCTATATAGCCGTGCAACCATAATGAGAGGAAGGTGATCACTGAAAATCCTGTCATCTACTTTGAAGGAGGAAATGTATGGCAAAAAGGCTCTCGAAACCAAGGTATAGTCTATTGTGCTGTTGCCATTTTTGGCCAAGTGGGTAAATTCCTCGGGGACATCCGGGGCACATCTGCCATTAAGGGGGAAGAGGTCTAGTTTGACGGTAAGAAGAGCTAGACAAGTTCCCGCTTTGTCAATTTTCCGATCCTTGGAGACTCTCCCTTTCAAGGTATCCAGGGGGTGGTCATCCCTAGTCGGGCCTGTCCACCAACGAGAGGCAACCAGGGTTTCCCAAGTCCCCGCAGTGCGGGCATTTAGATCCCCCGCCAGAAAAACCAGAGAATGAGGGAATCTAAGTGTGATGGTAGCGAGAAAGTCTTCCAGACCGGCCCACAGCTCATCCAAGTCCCGGTGAGAGCCCCCAGGAGGAAGATAGACATTAAACACCAGGAGCGAAAGCTTCCCGATGGATATCAAATTTGCCTGGGCATAAGGGGGAAGGGAGTCCACAGGAGTCACGTTTGCGTGCAAATCCAGGGAGATACCTGTTGCAAGGCCGCCCTTCGAATGACCACCAAGCAGTGAGGGACGGGCTGGCAGGGATATGATTTCAAAACCACATAGCGAAATATCGTTAACCTCCCACGTTTCCTGAAAAATGAGAATTTGAAAGTTTTTGAGGTAGTTCAAAAAGTCCGGGTCGGCTTTTTTGGATGCCCACCCTGCAATGTTCCAACTCATGATGGACCAAGGAAGAGTTGGAGAGTAGATCTTTGACTGTCATTTGGAAGCAACAGGGGGCTGGTGGAAGGACCAGGGGACTGTTAGACCGAAGAAATCTGTTATCTTGCCTTGTTTATCTTGCTTAGTTTTGGGATCATTGTTAGATCTTGGAGAATTCTGGTGGGAAGCCAGATTTGGACTGAGGTTATTGTCCTGGTCTCAGTAGTGGCTTGAATGTCGTACAGATGGAACTGTCAGGGGAGACAACTGTATGGTATTGTTGTCATCAAAAGAAATACAGCCGTTATGTGATTTGGTGATAATGATAGATGGCAAAAGAGGGGGAGCCTGAGGAGTCTGACAGTTCAAACCAGCCAGTTGTGGGGACTGAGAGTGTGGCATTTCGGGAGGCGAGATTCTCAGGGCAGAAGGGGAACAAGTGATCAGGAATAAGGGGGCGAGTCCTGATAAGCCTTCAGCATCAGAGGTAGAGAGGGGTTGATTTGGGAGTGCAACATTTCTAGTCCGGAGGTCGTCCTCCCGTTGTTGCTGGGTCGCCAGCAAGTTTGTGGGACTGGTAGATGAAGCCCTCAGAGGGCTACCAGGTTCCGTGTGAAGGTCCTTGCACTCCGGCCCCATCCGACGGCAAGTGTCCACGTTGATCGGCTTCCTCCCAAGAGAGGATAGGTGAGTATTTATAAAGCATCTCTGAGGAAAGACTCCAAAGTGGGTCAGATGGTTGCGAAGACCACATAAAAGCGAGGGGGTCTTAGATGAGCTGAACTTGAGAATCAAACGTTTGTGGTGGGATGTGCTAGGAAGCCATTCCACGGAGAGCAGCTCATTGTTCAGGATGTGAGAATTGGATAGAAGCCTTAATGTGTCTAAAATGGTTTTACGGTTGGTCCAGTCGTACTTGTTAAAGTGAGAATGGGCCAAGTTCAGACATAAATTGGCTGTGAGCAATTGGAGATTCACTAACGGCGTTGGTCATGGAGGAAGATGGCTATCCGTTCGGGACGGACCCAGTGCATGTCTGGTGATTCTACAGGAATGTGATGCTGAGACCAACTTACTGAGGGATTCCACTTTGCCCTCCAGCACTCCAACGGAGGATGTCAAAAGGGTAATAGAGTCAGCCAGACGGACACAGAACTGTTGCAAAAGCTAGATATCCGAGGGCTGAACTGAGTCAATAGGGGAGGGCAATGCAGTGAGACAAGGCAAGACAGAACTACCATCTGATGGTGTCGGGCAATCCAGCAAAGAAGATGTGTTGCAAAGTGAGGCAGCCAGGGATTCCGATTCTTCCAAAGGAGAGCTGGGCAGAGTCTCCAGAGATGTTAAGTTTTGGAAGAATTCTTCCAAATAAGTAATTGATAAGTTTGGATCTTGGTTCAATTTCATGGTGTCAGTCTTTTTGATCTTAGGCAAGGGGCCCATTATGTTTTTGAGGGAGGTCTCCAGACTAAGGTCCCTCGGGGACAAGGAACGACGACGTTTGTGTGGACTCATATCAGGGCAGCCAGTTGATCTCTTGGTGGAGGATGTTGGGTAATAATAAGGCCCAATGCTGGTTAACGTTCTGATAGTAAATTAAAGAAGACCCGGCTTATAGAGTCCCCTGGTTAAAAACAAATTGTATGGGTAAAGCTTCAACGGAGGTCAGCCCATATACATCAAAGCAGTCAGAGCAGTCAAGGCAGCTCGTAGGGAACATTTGCCGGGTTGTTAGCAAGCAGTATGAGCAATGAAAGCAGGACGCTGGGCCACGCAATTAGGCCTAACAAACAAAAATATCAGAGGAATTGCAAAACCGGGCTCATTGCCAGAGTAAAATGGGAGTTGCCGGGAGAGAGTTGGAAAATTAACTGGTATGCAATTTTGCATTAAAACTCCCCTGCAAAAAATCGGGGGGTAAAGGCTAAAAGCACCGAGATAGCATGTTCTTCATGAGAGGGAGGGAGTATAGGTTGTGCATGCACACAGCATTTAGTTCTCTAAAGTCCACCCACAATCTGGCCTCTAGAAGTTGTAGGAAGTCATCTGCATCTTGCAGTTGTGGGGCTCTCGTCTTGTGGAGGGCTGCTAGCCATTCCCTTGCTTCTCCCTCTAGCCCCTCTGCGATGGTGTTCACCATGGCTCTGGGGGATGGATAGAGGTGTCCATAGCGTTCTAGGTGGATCTCAGCTGAGTAAAGGAATAGAGCTAGTTGGTCTGAGTCCCCATCAAACTTTCCCCTGAAGCAGGGTGGTTCGTTCAGCACTGATCCTCCCTCCTCCTGTCGGCCCCTGTACGTTTGTGCTTGATGCGGCTGGCCCTCTTCCTTGGCTCTAGTTTGGAGAAAGGGAGGGGGTTGTTTGCCCTGGATGGCCTGCCCTTTGCGTGGGAGGGGCATTGGCTGCAATCCCGGGCTCTTTCTCCTTCTGACAGGTGGAGAAGGGGGGCTGCGTTCCAGTCTGCATCTCCTCACTTCAAAATGATCCACTGCTCCTCCCCTCTCTTTTGGCCAGCATGACAGCCCCTCCTCCTGAATGGAGGCTCGGTCAAATTCCTCCCTCAGTTGCTCTATGGAACTCCCCAGGGGCTCCATCAGGGGCTTTGGGAGCCTGGCCTGTGCCCAGTCCCACATCCAATCCATTCTTCCCAGCTCGCTCAGGGGCTTTTCCTTTTTCTGGGCATTGGGGTGGGGGAACTCAACCTCAGCTGCTTTAGGGGTTATCTTCCACCAATACTCATTCCTTCTTGCTTTGGTCATCTCAGCTTTGATGTCTGGGAGGGGGTGCACTTCAGTTGCCATCAGGCTGCTAGGTCGTGAGATTGCCTGATTGGAGGTAATCTCTGCTTCCTTTTGGGTTGCTTGCAGCAAGCTTTCTTCAGATAGCCCGCCCTCGGCCATGGTTTCCTGAGTTTCTCTCCAAGCACCCCAGATATTGGGGAGCGATTGAAGAGTCCGGGATTCAGGGAGCCCGGTAATCTTGACTGATTTTAAAAGGAGAGTTGACCTATAGTGAAGGTTTCGACAGATGCCCTAATTAAGTCATGAGTCTCGAGCCAAGTTTCAAAAGAAATCCAGTTATTTATTTGGAGCAGCATATTGGCATCTATTTGAGTGTGGTCAACTCTGCCGCACGTAGTTTATGGCTCAACTTTGACCCTGTTCCCCCCCTCCTCTCAGTCTGTGTCATAAATCACATTCTCCAACAAGGCTCTCTCGGGGGCAGTAGAAAATAAACCTCACAATCCGGCTTTGGTAATCTGAGATCCAAGCTTGGAAGAGGGTATGCGTGGAATGTGCTCCCCCTTGCTGCCCATGGCAACTCAAGAGCAAACTAGAAATGCTTTGCGAGTTGACACCTGATATATGCCTATTGAGGGCATATAGTTGACAGTCGAATAAAACATGGGAATTGGGTCAAACTGATTGATAGGTATTTTTCAAATTGAAAAATTGAAAAATAGTTTTGTTCTTAGCCAAGCAACTTAAAGATCTATTTTTGCCAATACCTCCATGTCAGTTTGAGCCGGGGTGAAATGCTCCCAGTTTGGACCAGATCGGGCAATCCGGTAGCGATGGCGGTCGGTAGTTCAGAGAATCAATAGCAAAAATCACTGCCCCCCCCCCCCGTCATGCCCACCCAATTGCCCGGTCGCCTGCTTGCCTGCTTGGCCATTTGTTGCTTCTTCTTCTTTTTTTTTTTTTAATTTGATTTATGTGCCGCCTTCTCAGGAGACTCAGGGCGGCTTACAATGCGTTAAGCAATAGCCTTCATACTTTTTTATATTTATACAAAGTCAGCTTATTGCCCCCACAAACTGGGTCCTCAATTTACCCACCTTAGAAAGGATGGAAGGCTGAGTCGACCTTGAGCCTGGGGAGAATTGAACTCGCAGTAATTGCAGGCAGATGGATGTTAAATGCTGCCTTAGGAGGCATTAGCCTCCTATGCCACTCAGGCTTAGGAGCTCGCTCACTCACTTTTCCCACCACTCAGCGCTTCTGCTTCCGCCAGTTGCTTTTCCTGCCACTCAGCACTTCCGGCCCACCCACCCCAGCCCCGGTCTATATAGGTTCCCCTTTCTATGCGGCCCAGCTACTTTGCCCAGAAGTTCACCTGGCCGCTCGGACCTTGCCTCGCCTCGCCTTGTCTTGCCTCGCTCAGACGCCTCGCTGACTGCTGCTCGCTCAAAAAGGCAAGCATTGCCAGTTGCGGCCTAGTGTGCTGCCCCCCCCCAATACCTGGGCTTGCGTAGTTTGCGCAGCCTCCAGGGATCGTTTGCGGGCCTCGTGCTACCCCCCTGGTCCCTGGGTCCCCGTGCTTGCCTGCCTGGCCTGGCTAAGCCGACTAGCTAACCTTCCCCCCCCCACACAGCCTCCAGTTTGCTTACCTTAGCTCTTCGGACCGAATCCCGAGCCGCTGGTTGCAACGCCTGCCTTGCTTTGCTTGCTGCAATCCTTGCAATCCATTGCATCAGCAAGCAACTCAATCTGCCTGCCTGCCTGCCTTGTCCCTTCAATTGGGTAAGTAACTGGGGTTTTTTTTCCCTTTGAGAGCTTTAAAAAAATTAGTTAATTGGGAGTTTTTTTAGGAGTTTTTTTTTTTTTTTTTAGACATAGCCATTTAAAGTTTAGGAAGTTTTAAATTTAGCTGCTTTTATCTAAAAATAAAAATAAAATAAAATAAAATAAAATAAAATAAAATAAAATAAAATAAAATAAAATAAAATAAAATAAAATAAAATAATAAAATAATAAAATAAAATAAAATAAAATAAAATAAAAAATAAAATAAAATAAAATAAAATAAAATAAAATAAAATAAAATAAAATAAAATAAAATAAAATAAAATAAAATAAAATAATAAAATAAAATAAAATAAAATAAAATAAAATAAAATAAAATAAAATAAAATAAAATAAAATAAAATAATAAAATAAAATAAAATAATAAAATAAAATAATAAAATAAAATAAAATAAAATAAAATAAAATAAAATAAAATAAAATAAAATAAAATAAAATAAAATAAAATAATAAAATAAAATAAAATAAAATAAAATAAAATAAAATAAAATAAAATAAAATAAAATAAAATAAAATAAAATAAAATAATAAAATAAAATAAAATATTTGTGCAGCTTTCTGAGATTTGGTGGGTTTTTGTTTTTTTTATTTGATTTATATGCCGCCCTTCTCCGGAGACTCAGGACGGCTTACAATGCGTTAAGCAATAGCCTTCATACTTTTGTATATTTATACAAAGTCAGCTTATTGCCCCCACAAACTGGGTCCTCAATTTACCTACCTTAGAAAGGATGGAAGGCTGAGTCAACCTTGAGCCTGGTGAGATTCGAACTTACAGTAATTGCAGACAGCTGGTGTTAATCACAATGCTATCAGTCTGCTGAGCCACCAGGCCCTTTCTGTAGTGTTTCACTCTAACTACACAAACACACACAATCTCACAAAGCTGTATGTGGCATTTTGTGTGGAAAAAGTGTGAAAGTTGCTTTTTGGGCTTTTTGTGACTGTGTGAAGTTCCTGATTGTTGCCGGTGCCATTTTGGGTCAAGCACAGCTGCTTTTACATTGTGGGTGAGCCAGTTGTGTTGTGTTGTGTTGTGTGTGTGTAAAGTGTGAAAGTTGGTTTTTGGGCTTTTTATTTTATTTATTTATTTTTATTTGTTTCCATTTCTATACCGCCCTTCTCCAAACAGGACTCAGGGCGGTGAACAGCCAAAGTAAAAAACAGAACATACAAAATTTAAAAACAGTTTAAAATAATTAAATATTTTGGCCGTAAATTAAAACAACCCAATTTAAAATCAATTTAAAATTTAACTCAAGCCAGCCCAGCTAGTTGAAATAAATAGGTTTTCAGGGCCCGACGAAAAATCCGGAGGTCTGTTATTGTACGTATCTCTGGGGGGAGGTTGTTCCAGAGGGTGGGCGCCGCCACAGAGAAGGCTCTCCCCCTGGGGGTCGCCAGCCGACATTGTCTGGTGGACGGCACCCTGAGGAGGCCCACTCTGTGCGAGCGTACTGGCCGGTGGGAGGCTATTGGTGGCAGAAGGCGGTCTCGTAAGTACCCCGGCCCTAAGCCATGGAGCGCTTTAAAGGTGGTCACCAACACCTTGAAGCACACCCAGAAGACCACCGGGAGCCAGTGCAGCTCGCGCAGGAGAGGTGTCACATGGGAGCGCCTCATCGCCCCCATAATCCCCCGCGCGGGCCGCATTCTGGACCAGCTGGAGCCTCTGGGTGCACCCCAGGGGGAGCCCCATGTAGAGAGCGTTGCAGTAGTCCAGGCGGGAAGTGACGAGTGCCTGAGTGACTGTGCGTAGGGAGTCCCGATCTAGAAAGGGGCGCAACTGGCGTATCAGGCGAACCTGATAAAAAGCCCCCCTGGCCACGGCCGTCAAATGATCTTCTAAAGACAGCCGTGCATCCAGGAGGACGCCCAAGTTACGAGCCCTCTCCGTGGGGGCGAATGATTCGCCCCCAATAGCCAGCGATGGCGTCAGCTGGCTATATCGGGACGCTGGAAGCCACAGCCACTCGGTCTTGGAGGAGTTGAGTCGGAGCCTGTTTCTCCCCATCCCATGCCTCGGGGTCGACCGCTGCCCCCCTGTCAACACAGACTGCGACTGGTCAGAGAGAAAGGAGGAGAACCACCGTAAAACGGTGCCTCCCACCCCCAACCCTTCCAACCGGTGCAGCATGATACCATGGTCGATGGTATCAAAAGCCGCTGAGAGATCTAACAGGACCAGGACAGAGGAGCAACCCCTGTCCCGAGCCCTCCAGAGATCATCAACCAACGCGACCAATGCCGTTTCTGAATTGTTTCTTCAATTCAACAAGCTCGACAAAAATTGTTGGTGGGTCCTCTGAGTCCTCAACTTTTACAAAAACTATCAAAACTGGTTTTCAGGATACTGTTGAGGCTTCATCAATGATCAGACATATTTTCAGATTCTGTGCAATGATGCTGGTAAACATTTGGGTTTTAATTTCATTTGCAATGCACTCAACTATTTTCACAACCGTTGGCCTTGAATGCAATCCTACTCCCAGATCTACTCCATTTTCAGTTTGTAATTCTATCAATTCCTCTATGCTTGAAATTGGTCTGCATGCTTTTGCCAGGCTGTAAACAGTTTTGAACATTTTAGAAGTGGTGCCAAATTGCCTTTCAGAAATCTTGTCCATTGCTTTTGTTATGGCTTCCTGCTCAGCTTGTTTTATGTTGTCTCTACAAATGGTGCGCGATTTTGATACGAAATGTTCTCTCATTTTCTTCCAGAGAGACGCCTGGTGCGCTTCCTTGTTTTTCCCAGCCGGCTCAATCTTGAAAAGCTTCCACTCTTTGGACACATGAATACCGCTCTCTATTGCGAAGCCATGTTTTGCACAGTATGTATAACCCAGTTTCTTGTTTGAAACTTCCAACCCATCATACTTCTCTTGGAAGTAGCTGTACTGTTGCATGGTCCAGCAGTCTGGAAGAATGCTTCCAATTTCGGGTGTGGCAGGTGACTCTATACTTGATTTGCTGCTTTCTCCAGTTTCAAGTGGTGGTGCTTGTGGCTCGGGGGATGGTTTTTGTTCCACTTCTGCTGGTGGTTGTTCACATTTTGGTTTCTTGGCCAAGAAACCCATCAAAGTCTGTTGCCTTTTCATCCTTCCTGTTAAAGGCAGCAGCTACTGCAAAAAGAAAAAAAAGGAGCTTTGTTAGCTGATGACACACAATGTAAAAGCACACAAAAAGCCTCAAAAAGCCCCAAAACCAACTTTCACACTTTACACACACACAACACAACACAACACAACTGGCTCACCCACAATGTAAAAGCAGCTGTGTTTGACCCAAAATGGCCCCAGCAACAAGCAGGAACCTCACACAGCCACAAAAATCTAGCTATTTTGCCGCTCTTATCGCGTCATCACCGCCCTGTTTAGGGTGACCCACTCCCTCCTCCACCTGGAAGTGCGGGATGACCCCTTGCAGGGCCGAGCTGAGGACTTTGTGCGGTATCTGTATGACAAAATCGCTCAGATTCGGGAAGGGCTGGCCTCTGACTGGGTATGTCCGGACGGGATGACTGAGGCAGGTCTTGAGAGTGTTATCTGGGAGGAGTTCGATCCTGTGGCTCCTGAGGACATGGACAGGGTCCTGGGATGGCTGAACGCAACCACATGTTTCTTGGACCCGTGTCCCTCCTGGTTGGTACTGGCTTCCCGGGAGGTGACACGAGGCTGGCTCCAGAAGATTGTTAACGCTTCTTTGAGTGAGGGGGTCCTGCCGGCTGCTTTGAAAGAAGCGGTTGTGAGGCCCCTCCTCAAGAAGCCCTCTCTGGATCCGGCTGTTTTGGCTAACTATCGTCCAGTCTCCAACCTTCGCTTCATTGCGAAGGTTGTTGAGAGTGTGGTAGCGCAACAGCTTCCCCGGTACCTGGATGAAGCTGTCTATCTAGACCCGCTCCAGTCCGGCTTCCGGCCTGGGCACAGCACGGAAACGGCATTGGTCGCGTTGGTGGATGATCTCTGGAGGGCTCGGGATAGGGGTTGCTCCTCTATCCTGGTCCTGTTAGACCTCTCAGCGGCTTTTGATACCATCGACCATGGTATCATGTTGCACCGGTTGGCGGGGTTGGGGGTGGGGGGCACCGTTCTGCGGTGGTTCTCCTCCTACCTCTCTGACCGGTCGTAATCTGTGTTGACAGGGGGGCAGCAGTCGACCCCGAGTCACCTTGCTTGTGGGGTGCCACAAGGGTCAGTCCTCTCGCCCCTTCTGTTCAACATTTATGTAAAGCCGCTGGGCAAGATCATCCGTGGCTTCGGGGTGGAGTTCCATCAGTACGCTGATGACACCCAGCTGTACATCTCCACCCCAGGCCACCCCAACGATGCCCTTGAAGTGATGTCCCAGTGCCTGGAGGCCGTGCGGGCCTGGATGGGGAGAAACAGGCTCCGACTCAACCCCTCCAAGACCGAGTGGCTGTGGTTTCTGACGTCCTGATATAGTCAGCTGGTGCCATCACTGGCTATTGGGGGCGAATCATTGGCCCCCACGGAAAGGGCTCGTAACTTGGGCGTCCTCCTGGATTCACGGCTGTCCTTAGAAGAGCACTTGACGGCCGTGACCGGGAGGATTTTTCATCAGGTTCGCCTGATTCGCCAGTTGCGTCCATTTCTAGATCGGGACTCCCTACGCACAGTCACTCATGCCCTCGTCACCTCTTGTCTGGACTATTGTAACACTCTCTACATGGGGCTCCCCTTGAGGTGCACTCGGAGGCTCCAACTGGTGCAGAGTGCGGCCACGCGGGTGGTTATGGGAGCAGCGTGGAGTTCCCATGTAACACCTCTCCTGCGCGAGCTGCACTGGCTCCCGGTGGTCTTCCGGGTGCGCTTCAAGGTTCTGGTCACCACCTTTAAAGCGCTCCATGGCTTAGGACCTGGTTATTTACGGAACCGCCTGCTATCACCAATAGCCTCCCACCGACCAGTACGCTCCCACAGAGAGGGGCTCCTCCAGGTGCCGTCAGCCAAACATTGTCGGCTGTCGGCCCCTAGGGGAGAGCCTTCTCTGTGGGGGCACCTACGATCTGGAACGAGCTCCCCCCAGAGATCCCGGATCTGCGCACCTTCCGCCGCGAGCTTAAGACTCTTTTATTTCATCAAGCTGGCCTGGCCTAAATCTTCTCCCTTTCAAGTGCAAATTTTAAATTTTAGTGTGTTTTAAAATATGGGTATTTTAAATTAAGGGTATTTTAAATTCAGCCAAATTTATTTAATTCATTTTATTCGATTTTAAATTTTTTCTATGTATGTGTTTTATTTCCTGGCTGTTCACCGCCCTGAGTCCTTCGGGAGTAGGGCGGTATAGAAATTGAATAAATAAATAAATAAATAAGATGCAGAGACAATATGTTCTGCAGTTTTTGAAAGTTTACATAAGGTTGGATTTACCCGGGACTACCTACAAAAAATTTTAATAGCGTTCTGCTCTGATGGTGCCAGCATTATGCTTGGGAGAAAATCTGGAGTGAGCACCAGAATAGCAAAAGAGTTTCCAAACATCATCATATGGCACTGCTTGAACCATTGCCTCCAACTTGTTTTAGATGACGCCATAAAGGAAATAAAGCAAGTAAATCATTTTAAAAATTTTATTGATAAGATATGCTCTATTTTCCAGCAGTCCAATAAAAACCGAATTGAACTTGAAGAAATAACTGAAGAACTTGAAATTAACTTCATAAGGATTGGTTGAGTTTTTGGGCCAAAATGGGTTGCCTGTAGTTTACGGGCAACCATAGCTATGTGGCGTGCTTATCCTGTGCTACATCAATATTTTCATGGGAATGCAAAATACTCAGGTATGGCTGCCTGTCTGGAAAATAAACATTTCTTAAACAATTTGGCGTTGATGATAGACATTTTGGAGGAAATTTCACTTCTTTCAACTGCACTGCAAGCACGCAATACAGACATAATAAAAGCTGAAAAACTGGTGAGAAGATCAATAAAGGCATTTGAACTGCTAACAAAGGGAAAGGGCCCATACGAAAGAAACGTTGAAGGACTAATTACCTCAGAAACCTTCAGGAATATAAAATTCATAGAAAACCATCGATTTGTTGGTCTTCATTGAGAAAGACTTTTACAAAGTATCATCAAAAATTTGCAGAAACAACTGATGGACTGTGAGCATTTAAAAACTGGGAACCAACTGCAAGACACCACAAATAAACTACATTTTCTACAGTTTTTGGTGCCATAGTACTGGGATTTTGAGGAAATAGTCGTTCCATGGACAGCAGCTGAAGAACAACTGCGCACATTTAGTGACATTTTCAACTGCAACATTGACATCAATGACTATAGAGATTTTGTGGAGAACGTCTTAAAAGATTCGAAGAGGTATGCAATTCCTGACTGTATCAAAAAAGCAAAAGATATTGTCAGAACAATTGCAGTGAGTTCTGCAGAAGTGGAAAGGGGGTTTTCGAAAATGAACCTGATATGTTCAGAGAGCAGAAGTTGCTTAGCCGTTTCCAATCTAACCAACCTCATGACCATCAGTGTTACTGGACTACTTCTTCCAAAATGGGACCCTATTCCTGCAGTGAAAAAATGGTTCAGAGAACACCATCGCTCAGCCAATGATCCGGGCATCAAGTGCAAGAAAAGTGGAAGTGAGGAGAGTGTCACTGAAATAGCTATGTGGAAACATCTCAAAGCTAAATACGACTAACAGTTTTATGTAAGTATTTATGTACCTCTTTTATTGTTTTTTTATTGTTTTGTGTACTTCTGTTATTCTTATTTATGTATTAAATGGTTAAATTTGTATATCATGTTATATCTCCTTGTAGGTCATTATTATCATTGGTGCAAGAAGCGATGTTGAAGACTTTTATTGCTCTTATGTAAGTTTTTGTGTACTTCTTATTGTTTTGTGTAGTTCGTTTATTATTTAAGAATTGATTGCATGAAATAATTGGTATATCTTCTTTTTGTAGGTCAAAAAAGGGCAAAGAAGTGACGTCGACTTGGCCACACCCACCTGACCACCAAGCCACGCCCACCAGGTCATCTGACCACCAAGCCACGCCCACCAATTAAGCCACGCCCACAGAACCGGTAGCGAAAATTTTTAGATTTCACCCCGGTTTGAGTACTGATATCCAAGACTCTTCGGTTAAAAATTTTCCTTGCCTAGGAGGCAGTTGAGAGTAAATACTGGGTGGATAACTCATACTGTGAAATAATTTTGGTAAGTTGTCTTACCTAGGAATTGGACTGAGCTATACTTATCTGCTCTGCTAAACATATTTTGGGTAGCCTATCAGGGTCCATTGAATGGATGAAAACTGTGTGTGAAAACTTTGATTGGTGATGTATGGAGTGGATACCTGTTTCTGCTCTGACTGCAAGGGCTAACATATTCTTATCAATTCCTTCTGTATGCTTCTTAAAAAATTGGTATGTCCATATATGGGGATGTAATGATATGGAAGGGGTGGTGGGAATCCATTGATACATCTCTGCCTTTCAGTCTCCTTAAAAAGGTTTGGTTTTAAAGGAACAGGTGAGGTGAGAAGTTACTGTTCTATTTGTACAGAATTAGCAGACTTGTGGAGCATAGGCCCTTTGGGTGCAATGGGAAATAGCAATAGTAATAGCACTTATTTTTATTTTATTTTATTTATTTTTATTTTTTTTATTTAATTTGATTTATATGCCGCCCTTCTCCGGAGACTCAGGGTGGCTTACAGTGCGTTAAGCAATAGACTTATATACTATATATAAGTCTATAACTTAGACTTATATACTGCTCCATAGTGCTTTACAGCACTCTCTGAGCTGTTTACAATGTCAACATATTGCCCCCAACAATCTGGGTTCTCATTTTACTGACCTCGGAAGGACGGAAGGCTGAGTCAATCAGGATCAAACACCTGGCTGTGGGCAGTTAGCCTGCAATACTGCATTCTAACCACTGCACCACCAGGGCTCCTGAACTGAAATATTCAGTTGAGCCATTAACCTCCACAGAATACCTTGGGATTTCGCTGACTTCTCCATGTGTTGTTGAACAGGCCTAGTAGCAGCAAGGAGAACAGGGCCTGAAAGGATGCCTTAAGCCTCAATCCATGCCTTAAGCAAGCGTGCGCGCGCGGGGGGTGAACCAATGGTAACAAAATGTGAAACTCACCGCTGATTGGAAGGGCTGAAAGTTGAGGAAGGGCACCCTAGTTTTTACAGGTTCAATCCTGAGACCCCCACCAGTTTTATAACCATCCTACACACATCAACACTGAGACCCCTCCCCCCACACACACCAGTTTTATAACCATCTTGCACACATCGGGTGGCCAAATATCTTCACCAAGTTATACAACTGTGCAAAACTTTTAATTAGATATGTTGTTTTATTGTCCTATTAATTTTTTCCTTTCTCCAATAACAAATTGGACCACTGTGCCTCAGATTGCCGGATGCGAGTCCCTCTTCGTGAGATGGGGTCATGGGGTTCAGATGGGCTTGCTGCTTGCGTACCTGGCTCCCTGCCGCGTGGCAGCAGCCCTGCCTGAGCTACTCGACGTGATAGCCACGGTGGCAGTTGATACACCCAGGCTTATGGTCATGGGTGATTTCAACTTGCCATCCGTTGGTGAAACGTCTGGGATGGCTCGGGAGTTCATGGCTTCCATGACAGCCATGGACCTGACCCAGTTAGTTCATGGCCCCACTCACGAGGGGGACACACTCTAGACTTGATTTTTGTCTCTGGCCAGTGGTTGAGTGATCTTGTTATAGGGGATATAGATATGGAACCCTTGTCATGGTCAGATCACTCACTCCTTCGTCTGGACCTTCGTACCACTACACCCCGCCGCAGGGAGGCGGACCCAATTAGATGGGTCCGCCCCAGGCGCCTGATGGATCCTGATAGGTTCCAGACGGAGCTTGGGCCAATTCCTGATGATCTGGCACACGACTCGGCCGAGGACCTAGTAGCTACCTGGGACCGGGCGGCTGGTGGGGCCTTGGATTGAGTCGTGCCTTTGCGGCCTCTGACCCGGTGTTGATCCCTCGTGGCTCCTTGGTTCACCGAGGAGCTGAGGGAGATGAAACGCCGGAAAAGACGCCTAGAGAGCGGTTGGAGGGCCAGTCGCGCTGAATCTGACCGAACACTGGTAAGGTCGCATATTAAGACCTACCTAGTGGCGATAAAGACGGCAAAGTTTAATTACTTTTCCGCCTCTATTGCGTCATCAGGGAATCGTCCGGCTGCCCTGTTCAGGGTAACCCGCTCCCTGCTCCACCTGGGAGCGCGGGAGGATCCCTTGGAAGGCAGGGCGGAGGATTTCGGACAATACCTGCATGACAAAATCGCTCAGATCCGGGGGGACTTGGACTCTGACTGGGTAGATCAGGGCAGGGTGACGAGGAATAGTCTTGAGAATGTTATCTGGGAGGAGTTTGATGCTGTGATGCTAGATCTAAGGCTGACCATGTTATGGCCCAGATGGTCACCACGAAGTTGCAGATCAGCGCCGCGCCCACCACCAGGACTTCCATGGCCCGCTCACTGGCCTTGCAGCCCATGAGTGTTTCCCTTTCACCGGGACTGCCCCCCCCCCCGGTGGGAAAGCCACAGCCACCAGTGGCACGGCCACCAGCGGCACAGCCACTGGCCATGCTGCCAAACTCTCCCTCTCCCTTTGTCGCTTCCTGGGTGCGGAGGGAGGGAAGAAGAAAGGAAGGAAGGAAGGTATTCTGCCCCAGCTACGGACCCCAAAGAATGCAGCACACACAAAGTCTGTACAAACCTTAGTTTACTAAATTAAATCAGTCTTTTTCAAACAAAGGCTGTTAATTAACTTTCTTAACAGCCTACAAGAATCTAAAGAATCTTACTATGGTTGGCAGAAAGCCGAGAAGCAATTTGCAGGAAGCTGATAAGAGAACTAAGATCAAGACGCGAAGGAGAGTGAACGAAGTTGTTCCCTGCAAATTGCCTCAGTCGTCGTCCTTCCTTAAATAGGCTAAGGGAGTGGCCAATTAGCCCCAAGCCTTACTCTCAAGGAGATCTTCTCCTGCCTTTTGACAGCTCTGCGCGCCCATGCATCGAGAAGAGGCTCCTCCTCTTCTTCCTCTTCACTTATGGGAGCTTCTGGAGGTTCTGAAGGCCCTGGTTGAATCCCACCTCTGGCACCACATCTTCTCCAGCCTCCTCATTGTCTGACTCGAGTGCCAGCTGCACAGGCTGCTGACGCAGCACCACACCAGCCTCCTCGCTGTTGGAATCAGCTACTAGCTGCATAGGCCGCTGACGGGCCACAACAGAAGGAAGGAAGGAAGGAAGGAAGGAAGGAAGGAAGGAAGGAAGGAAGGAAGGAAGGAAGGAAGGAAGGAAGGAAGGAAGGAGATGGGAATGAGAAGGAGGCAGGCAGGGAATGAGGGGAAGGAGGAAGGAAGGCGGGAGATTTGAATGAGAGGGAGGGAAGATCTGAAGGAAGTCCTTCCTTAGCACTTAGCCACCAGCAGCCCTGCTGCCCTTTCACCTTCCCCTTGCCCCCTCCTCCTGGCCTCTCCTGGTGGTCTCCAATCCTATTGCTGAGGATGCTTTCATTACAGAGCTGGGTCTCCTTGCATGGAGAGGGAGTGAGCCGTCCTCTGACCCACACACTTTGCCCTCCTGCACCCACCATGAGCAATCTGGCCAAGGAGAGCAATGACAGCAGCAGCAGCCTTGATGAGGAGGTAAG
The DNA here is from genome assembly GCF_029215685.1 of Pituophis catenifer annectens. NCBI lineage: Eukaryota > Metazoa > Chordata > Lepidosauria > Squamata > Colubridae > Pituophis > Pituophis catenifer. The sequence goes on along the minus strand of NW_027256885.1, from coordinate 106,865,460 downwards.
CACAGCCAGGCGCCCCCTCAGAGAAGCGGGGATGGACTGGGCTGGGCTGTGAGGTCCTGGTGCCCCAGGAGCTCAAGGGCCAGGCTGGGGGCTTATTGGTTCAATTTATTTATTTATTGGTTCAATTTATATGCCGCCCTTCTCCGGAGACTCAGAGTGGCTTACAATGCATTAAGCAATAGCCTTCATACTTTTGTATATACCTGCTTAGTAGGGCTTTCGGCACCCCCAAGCGGTGTTCTTTTTTATACAAAGTCAGCTTATTGCCCCCACAATCCGGGTCCTCATTTTACCTACCTCGGAAGGATGGAAGGCTGAGTCAACCTTGAGCCTGGTGAGATTTGAACTCGCAGTAATTGCAGGCAGCTGGCAGCTAAGTGCTACTTAACAGCACTTTAGTCCGCTGCACCACCAAGGCTCTTCCCACCACCAAGGCTTGCCCTCCACTTCCCAGGGCTCTGGCAACCTGCCGTCTGAGGGTCCTTGTGTGGCCTGAGAGGGATGGTGAGGCTCCTCTGGTGGACAAGGCTTTGGCACTCATCCTGGTCTTACCTTCCTCCACTGGAGACCTCTGGATCTCCCCTTCCAGCCTTTACTGGCCCCCCACAGGAGGCGGAGGATGCCACTGCTGTATGTGGAAGTGCAGATCTCTGGAGGGGAGGAGGGGGTGGCATGAGAGATGCATGAGGGAAGGCTGCCCCAACAAGCCAGCATCCTTATCACACATGATTGGAAACTGGGATTCCCTTTTGAGAATCCCCTTTCGTGCTACTCCCCTGCCTCCTCCTCTTGCTCTCCAGAGATCTGTCAAAGCAGAAGTTGGACCCGGAGGAAACTGCTTCCTGAAAACTTTCTCCTCCGTGCTTCCACATGCAGTAGTGTTGTCCTCTGCCTCCTGCTTTGACGGGAGAGGGCACCGGACAGGGAAACGCCAATGATGTCTGGAATTGGAAGAAGAACATCTCCTTTGGCATGCTGTGTGCACGCATGCACACACACACACACACACACCATTCCAATCTTGGAGACTTTTATCCACATCTCAGCTTACAAACTGCCAATCATGCCTGGGCTTGAGGAGAAGGCCCTCTCCTGCTTCTGTGGATAGAAGTCCCCAAACTTGGAATGTGGTGTGTATGTGTGCACACATATGCACGCACTTGGCTGTCAACAGTTTGGGGAGGCAAGGAGCTTGTGGGGCACCAAATTGTCCCCACATTGAGTTACTTGGTGCAACTTGTTCCATCATGACCCAGCCATCCCAAGTCAGCTGCGCCCATTGAGCCAGCCATGCCCACCCTGCCACGCCCGCCCAGCCACACCCACCTAGTCGTGGCAACCTGGCTACTAGCCCTTTGAGGGTACCTATAGTGCTGATGCGGCCCTCAATGAAATTGAGTTTGATACCCCTGGCTTAGGGGATAGCTTTCAGGGGGGCCTTCAGCGCTTCCAGGTTTTTATGATTCATCCAGTCCTTGCTACCCTCCAGGAGTTGTCTCCATGTCAGGAGAGCCCATCGGACTGTGTAAGTCTCCTTTTCCTAGATAGCCCAGCGCCTTTCAGTGTCAGACAACTTGCATGGTTGTAATTCCCCTTTGGCATTCCTTTGGAGTAGGGTCTCTCCCACAGCTACATCACTGGCATCCGCCTGTATTACAAACAGGTCCTCTGGGTCAGGGTGTTTATTTATTTATTTATTTATTTATTTATTTATTTATTTATTTATTTTATTATATTTCTATACCGCCCTTCTCCTACGGGACTCAGGGTGGTGTACAGCCAGAATAAAACATAGCATATAAAATTTAAAAACATTTTAAAAAACAATTAAATAATTTTGGCCCAAATTTAAAACAACCCAATTAAAAACCGAATTTCGATTGAGTCTAAATTTCGATTAAAAATGGGATGGGATCAAGCCAGCCCAGCTAGATGGAACAAGTGTGTCTTCAGGGCCCGACGAAAAGTCTGGAGGTCTGATATCATGCGTATCTCAGGGGGCAGGTCATTCCAGAGGGCAGGTGCTGCCACAGAGAAGGCTCTCCCCCTGGGGGTCGCCAGCCAGCACTGCCTGGCCAACGGCACCCTGAGGAGGCCCTCTCTGTGTGAGCGAACTGGTCGGTGGGAGGTTATTGGCGGCAGAAGGCGGTCTCGCAAATACCCCGGCCCTAAGCCATGGAGCGCTTTAAAGGTGGTCACCAACACCTTGAAGCACACCCGGAAGACCACAGGAAGCCAGTGCAGCTCACGCAGGAGAGGTGTTATATGTGAGCGCCCCGTCGCTCCCATAATCCCCCGCGCGGCCGCGTTCTGGACCAACTGCAGCCTCCGGGTGCACCCCAAGGGGAGCCCCATGTAGAAAGCATTACAGTAGTCCAGGCGGGAAGTTACGAGTGCTTGAGTGACTGTGCGTAGGGAGTCCCGATCCAGAAAGGGATGCAACTGGCGTATCAGGCGAACCTGATAAAAAGCCCCCCTGGCCACGGCCATCATATGCTCTTCTAAAGACAGCTGTGCATCCAGGAGGACGCCTAAGTTGCGAGCCCTCTCCGTGGGGGCCAGTGATTCACCCCCAATAGCCAGCGATGGCACCAGCTGGCTATATCGGGACGCCAGAAACCACAGCCACTCGGTCTTGGAAGGGTTGAGTCGGAGCCTGTTTCTCCCCATCCAGGCCCGCACGGCCTCCAGGCACTGGGACATCACTTCAAGGGCATCATTGGGGTGGCCTGGGGTGGAGATGTACAGCTGAGTGTTGTCAGTGTACTGATGGAACTCCACCCCAAAGCCACGGATGATCTCGCCCAGCGGCTTTACATAAATGTTGAACAGAAGGGGCGAAAGGACCGACCCTTGTGGCACCCCACAAACAAGGTGCCTCGGGGTCGACCGCTGCCCCCCTGTCAACACGGATTGCGACCGGTCAGAGAGGTAGGAGGAGAACCACCGCAAAACGGTGCCCCCCACCCCCAGCCCCTTCAACCGGTGCAACATGATACCATGGTCGATGGTATCAAAAGCCGCTGAGAGGTCTAACAGGACCAGGATAGAGGAACAACCCCTATCACGAGCCCTCCAGAGATCATCCACCAACGCAACCAATGCCGTTTCCGTGCTGTACCCAGTCCGGAAACCGGACTGGAGCGGGTCCAGATAGACAGCTTCATCCAGGTACCAGGGAAGCTGCCGCGCTACCACACTCTCAACAACCTTCGCAACGAAGCGAAGGTTGGAGACTGGACGATAGTTAGCGGTTGCTGGTTGTGGTGTGAGGCACTCAGTTGCTCAGTGACCCTCCTTTCCGCAGTGGAAGCATGCCCAAATATTGAACAAATAGCGATCATGTAGCCCTGGGATGCTGCAACTATTGAAAATACATGATGAATGCCAACTGCCTGAATGTTGATCATATGACTGTGGGGTTGCTGCATCGGTTGTAAATGTGATGACCCGTTGTAAGTCACTTTTTTCAGTGTCGTTGTAACTTTGAACAGTCACTAATTGAGTGGTTGTAAGTCACGGACTACCTCTGTTAAGTATTACTGAATTCAACTATACTCACAATTGCTGGTACAGGTTGGTAGTAACAAGAAAGAAAAATAAACAATGAATATATACAGATTTATTTTGTGCCTGAATAGCTACCAAACTTACACAGAGGCAAAATATCTAAGAAAAGAAATATTTCAGCCTATACTTCCAGTCTAAAGAATACTGTCAATGTCTGAGACAGCATGCCGTTCAAAGTGGCCACAATGCGCTGTTTCGGAGTTGCCACATATGCGTAGGGGGAGGGAGATGCATGGGGCCACAGATGGATGTTGGGTGATGGGACTCATGCTGGGAGAGGAGCCAGGAAGGCAAGCCAGCTGCGGTCAGTTCAGAAGCCATCCAGGCCTGAAGAGTACTTGCTGGAGCCAGCCAGAGAGCAACTGGGCTCAAGGAGTGCTTGTTGGAGCCAGGCCAAAATAGTACTTGCTGGAGCCGGCCAGGGAGCAACTGGGCTGCAGCAAGAGTGGTCCACCAGCAGCCTGCAGAGCTGGCAGCAGAGTCGGACAGTGAGGAGGCTGGGGAGGAACATGGGCCAGTCCTGGAGTCTGGGGAAGGCTCGGAAGAGGGCTCTGCGTCAGAGGCAGAGATGGGGCCAGGGCCATCTGGGAGTTGTGTGCAGACTCTGGAGCCTCCAGAGTCGGACATCAGAGAGGCAGAGGAACAGGAGGAGCCTGTTCCTAGTGCGCGCATGCGCAGAGCTGCCTCAAGGCAAGAACAGTTAAAACAAAAGGGACCACTCAGGATTAGGCCTGGAGATGATTGGCCCCTCCCATAAGTCTTAAAAGAGGAGCAGAGGCACATGGGCCCTTTGCAGAAAAGCAACATTGTTAATTCTGTTCCCAGTCGGCATCTCTGTTTGATTCTGGACTCCGTATGGCTTTGCCAAGTAGGTCTTTGGCAGCGTGTCAAGGGAGATAAAGGTTGGTGATTATCCCGAAGGACTTCTCCCGAAGGACTTTTTGCAACTAATTGGGACTCAGCTGTGAATGAACGTAATTCACAGCTGTTGCAATAAAAGAGGTTTTTGGGACTACTTGCGTGTTTTAATGACTCGGGAAGCCTAGGTCACAACAGAGCCAGCCGGGAGCAACCAGGAACAGGAGGGTGGAGCATGCTGAGTCCATATAGCCAGCTGGCTAGCAGAAGCCAATAATGCTGGCTAGAAACCCCTTTACTCTATTGTTCACCATGTGCCAAGCTAGTAAAGAGACCCATTCTACTCACAGTGTGGCCTCTTCCTTTGCTGGCTTGGTTTGGAAAAGTGACAGGTAGCCAGCATTCCTCATCCTCTTTCTTCTGCCTTTTGAGCTGCTAGCTGCTTCTGGCCTGCTCGTAGGGAGCAGATGATCGTTGGCCGCTGCATGCTGATTCTGGTTGGTTTTGCGGAGTCAGATGGTTGTTGTTGTGGTCCACCAGCAGCCTGCGGAGCGGGCAGCGGAGTCAGACAGTGAGGAGACTGGGGAGGAACATGGGCCAGTCCTGGAGTCTGGGGAAGGCCCGGATGAGGGCTCTGCGTTGTAGGCAGAGATGGGACCAGGGCCATCTGGGAGTGATGCGTGGGCTCCGGAGACCCCAGAGTCAGACAGCAGAGAGGCAGAGGAATAGGAGGAGCCTGTTCCTAGTGCATGCATGTGCAGAGCTGCCAGAAGGCAAGAACAGCTAAAGCAAAAGGGACGACTCGGGAGTAAGGCCAGGAGATGATTGGCCCCTCCCATAAGGCTTAAAAGAGAAACAAAGTCACTTGGGCCTTTTTTTTTTTTTTTAATTTGATTTATATGCCGCCCTTCTCCGAAGACTCAGGGCAGCTTACAATGTGCTCAGCAATAGCACAATGTGCTCAGCAATTTTGCAGGAAAGCAACGTTGCTAACTCTGTTTCCTGTGTGAAGTTTCCAAAGATGCCCTAATTAATTCATGAGCCATGAGCCAAACTTCAAAAGAAATACAGTCATTTATTAGGAGCACCATTTTGGCAATATTCGGATGCAGTTAGAACTAATCCTACGTAGATTTACATTCCCCTATGAACCTGTCTCTCCCCTCCTCCCTGGCCATGTCATAAATCACATTCTCCAATTAACCACTTTGTCTGGCTGTGAAACCCAAAACTCTCCTACTGATTGCGGTAGAAAAGCATCTGTGGAATGTAATTTCAGTTATGGAAATCAATCAACTCCATCAGTTCTCCCTTCCTCCTGCTCATGGCAACTTGAAAGCTTTGCAAGTTGACATTTGGCTCCCCTCACTTCCTGAGGGCGACCTGCGCAAAGCAAAACAATTTGAGTACAAATGTAGAGTTTAGGGACGTGACCCCCCCCACCCGGCTTGTTTGAATTTTCCACGTGAAATTTGGCTATAAGGCGATCGGCCTGGATGTTTTGACTCTTTACCCTAGATGCCTCTGATAAGGGGTAACCCTTCCACTTGATTAAATATTGGAATTGTCTCCTGTGCCACCTCGAATTGAGGATTTGCTGCACCTCATCATGGGTCTGGCCCCCTATGACCACGGGGTCTGGGGGCTCACGGGGTAGTGGCCTCAGGGTTGATCCAACCACGGGTTTTTAAGAGGCTACTATGGAATACTGGGTGTATCTTCCCTAGCAGTCGAGGCAATTTCAATTGCACCATGACCAGGTTGATTATCTTTACTATGGGGAATGGTCCCATAAACTTTGGCCCCAGTTTCTTGCTAGGGAGTTTCAACCGCAAATATTTTGTGGAGAGGTAAACTTTCTCCCCCAATTGAAATGGCCTTTGAGGAGCTCAGTGTTTGTCTGCCTGTTTCTTATAGGTTTGTGCCGCTTTAGCTAGCGCTTTCTTGACAATCTCCCAGGTTGCTTTCAGTGTCGCCATCCAATCGGTCAAGCTGACTGAGGAAGGGGGCTCCCTTGGGTACTCAGGCATTGGGACAAAGTCCATGCCGCTCACTACCTTGAACGGGGTTAGCCCCATGCTACTGTGAACAGCATTATTATACGTGACCTCAGTGAAAGACAGGAGGTCCGCCCAATTGGACTGCTGATAGTTCACGTAGCACCTCAGGTACTGCTCTACCATGGCATTCAGCCTCTCTGCCCCCCCCCCATTGGTGCTTGGATGAAAGGCCAAGCTAATGCCCTGGGATGACCCAATGGACCGTAGGAACTCCCTCCAGAACCTAGCCATGAACTGGACCCCTCTGTCTGAGATAATTCTCTGTGGTACTCCATGCAGGCGGTAGATGTGTTTCAGGAACAGTTTGGCCAACTGGTGGGCTGAGGGTAGTCCGCTGCAGGGTATGAAGTGCGACTGCTTGGAAAATAGATCTATTACAGTCCAGATCACCATGTTTCCCCCACTTTTCAGCAACTCCACCATAAAGTCCATTGCAATCTCCTCCCATGGTCTTGTTGGATCTGTTACTGATTTGGGTAGGGGGAATGATGGCATCCACTACCTGCTCCCGCTCACATTTGTACTGGGGCATGCGGGAGCGGGCGTCGGCTAAAAAGTTCCTCCCCCCTGGAATGTGCTTTAGCACGAAGTCGAAATGGTTGACGTATTGAGCCCAACGGACTTGTTTGGGCGATAGTTTTCACTGGGTCCTGAGGGCCTCCAGGTTTTTGTGGTCAGTCCAGACTTCGAACAGTTTCTGGCCCCCTTCCAGCAGGTGTCGCCAGGTTAGCAGTGCCCATCTCACCGCAAACGCCTCCTTTTCCCATGCTGCCCATCATCTCTCTGTGTCTATGAGCTTGCGGGAGGTGTAGGCGCAGGGTCGTAGATTTCCTTGACTATTTCTTTGGAGTAGCACTGCTCCAACTGCCACCTCGCTGGTGTCTGCTTGGATGACGAAGGGTTGTTCAGGGTCAGGATGCTTCGCAAACATTTCTTTCAGTGTTTCAAATGCCTCTTGGCAGGTTAGGTCCCACTGTAGAGGTTGTCCCGGGCGGGGTTTTGTTCCTGGGCTCCCTGTCTTTAGGAGGTCCGTCATGGGTTTGGCAACCTTCGCAAAGGAGGGGGTGAATTGCCTGTAGAAGTTCATGAACCCTATGAAGCTTTGTAGCTGTCTACGGGTACAAGGGGGTTGCCAGCCTAGGACGGCTTGCACTTTGGCTGGATCCATCTCTATTCCCTCATTTGACACTCGATAACCCAGGTAGTCTAGCCGTGCACGGTGGAACTCGCATTTTGACAGCTTGACATACAGGTTGGCTGCCAGAAGTTTTTCCAGTACCTGGTGGACAAGAGGTATGTGGTCACCCATGGTCTCAGTGTAAATGAGGATATAGTCTAGATAGATGAGAACCCCCTTTTAGAGGTGCTCATGCAGCACCTCATTTATTAATTGCATGAACACCGCTGGGGCTCCCTGCAGTCCAAAAGGCATCACTTTGAATTGGAAGCTCCCTAGGGGGCAGTTGAATGCTGTTTTCCACTCGTCTCCCTCCCTGATGTGTACTCGGTAGTATGCTTCTCTGAGGTCCAGTTTAATGAAGACTTTTCCTTTGGCCAGGTGAGATAGCATGTCCTTCATGAGGGGGAGGGGGTATAGGTTGTGTACACACACTGCATTGATATCTCAAAAGTTCACACACAATCTCATAGTTCCACCTTTTTTTTTCTTTGAAGAGGACTGGCGCCGCGACCCATGGTTTGGCTGGCTCGATGAACCCCCTTTCTAGGTTTTTGTCTATGTAATTGCGCATGTCTTGCATTTCCCGGGGTGTCATGGCATACAGTTTGGGCTTGGGTAGTTTTGCCCCAGGGATGATTTCGATGGCGCAGTCTGCCTTGCGGTGGGTAGGCAGGACGTCGCACTTGGCCTCGCTGAATACTTCTGCAAGGTCCTGATATTCCCTCAGGATCTGTTCGGTCTCTGGGGTTTTGTCGGATGTGGCTGCCAGTTGTTCTGGTGTGCTCTTTTGGAGGGTTCCCTGCATGGGTGGTGTTTCTGCTCGCTGGTGTGGGAGGGGTTGGGGCCCCCTTGCTATTCTCAGTCTACAGGTACCCCCCTTGCCACCAGATGGTTGGTCCCCACTTGTGTAGCCAGGAGAGTCCCAGTATGACTGGATCTGTCATTTTGGGGGCTATTACGAATCCAATTACCTCTCAGTGATCCGCTAGCTCTAGCCTCACTGGTTCGGTCAGGTGAGTGGCATAGATTCCCCCCATTAGGGACCCATCAACCTGTTCGAACCGGATTGGGTGGATCAGTCTTTTTGCTCTGATCCCCAGTTTCAGGACTGTGGTTAGGTTGATCAAGCATCTAGTGCAGCCTGAGTTTATCAGGGCTTAAAAAGCCCCCTGGGACCCTGTTTTTGGGGCTGTGGCGTATTGGGAAAATGAAAGGGTGAACTGGTCCCTTCACCATTGGGTCATTTTCACCCTTGTCCTTGCTGTCATAGGATTCTGGTGACTAGTCATTGTTGCCTGGGGTTCCCCCACCCTTCAGCTGGGTGGAGAGGGACCTCTTCAGCCTGGAGGGCCTTCCGGGATGTGTTGGTGGCCCGTTTGGGGCCTCGTTCCAGTTGTGCCCTGGGTGGTGGCTCTGGCCTAGGCCTTGGGGCTGGGGTCATGCACGCAGATGCCATGTGGCCCTTTCCCCCCACATCTGTAGCACTTCAGCAGACTTTGAGGGAGGGCTGGCTTCGGGGCCTGCCATGGTGCTGTGGTTCCCCATTGGCTGGGCAGTTTCAGGTCGGGTTGCCCCCTCTCTTTCGTGTCTAGTTGCTTTTTCATGTTGTTGGCATGCAATCCACTTTCAACTTTTATTGCTACTCAGAACCACTCAGAGAGCTGGTTCAGGATGTCCCAGTAAGCGGTTACCTGGGCAATTTGCTTGTCCAGGCTTGTTCTGAAAAAATGCACTAGCAACCGCTCTGGTAAAGGGGGTAACCTCCCAATGACTCTCCTAAATTTGCGGATGTGTTCTTTAATGGGACGGCCCCTCTGCTTTAGATAGCTGAGCTCTTCTTCCACATACGGGTCTTCATCCGCCTCCTCGAATCTGGCCTCTAGCAGTCATAGGAAGTCATCTGCATCTTGCAGTTGGGGCGCTCTCCTCTTGTAGAGGGCTGCTAGTCATTCCCTTGCTTCCCCCTCTAGCCCCTCTATGATGGTATTCGCCATGGCTCTGGGGGATGGGTAGAGGTGTCCATAACATTCTAGGTGGATCTCAGCTGAGTCAAGGAATAGAGCTAGCTGGTCTGAGTCCCCATCAAACTTTCTTCTGAACTGGGGCGGTTCATTCAGCACTGCTCCTCTCTCCCCCTGTTGGCCACTGTATGATTGCATTTGATGTCGCTGGCCCTCTTCCTCAGCTCTAGTTTGGAAGGAGAGAGGGGTTTGTCTGCCCTGGGCAGCCTGCCTGCTGCATGGAAGAGACACTGGTTGCAGCCTCCTTCTGATGGGTGGAGAAGGGGGGCTGTGTTCCTGTCTGCTTCTCTTCACGTCAAAGGGATCCACTGCTCCTCCCCTCTCCTTTGGCCTGCATGATGGCCCCTCATCGGGAAGGGTGGCCCAGTCAAATTCCTCCCTCGGCTGCTCTCTGGAACTCCCCAGGGGCTTTGGGAGCCTGGCTTGTTTCCAGTCCAGCCTCCACTCCACTCTTCCCAGCTCGTTCAGGGGCTTCCCATTTTTCTGGGCATTGGGTGGGGGAACTCAACCTCAGCTGCTTTAGGGATTAACTCCCAACAATACTCATCTCTTCTTGCTTCCGCCGCTGGAGCAGGCATCTCAGCTTTGATGTCTGAGGGAGGCTGCACTCTGGCTGCAATCAGGCTCTCTTCAGATAGCCTGTCTTCAGCCATAGTTGCCTGATTTTCCCTCCCGGCACCCCAGATATCGGGGAGCAATTGGAGAGTCCAGGATTCAGGAAACCTGGTGATCTTGATAGATTTTAAAAGTAGTTCTAACTGTCTGTGAAGTTTCTGAAAGATGCCCTAATTAATTCATGAGCCATGAGCCAAACTTCAAAAGAAATACAGTCATTTATTAGGAGCACCATTTTGGCAATATTCGGATGCAGTTAGAACTAATCCTACGTAGATTTACATTCCCCTATGACCCTGTCTCTCCCCTCCTCCCTGGCCATGTCATAAATCACATTCTCCAATTAACCACTTTGTCTGGCTGTGAAACCCAAAACTCTCCTACTGATTGCCGTAGAAAAGCATCTGTGGAATGTAATTTCAGTTATGGAAATCAATCAACTCCATCAGTTCTCCCTCCCTCCTGCTCATGGTAACTTGAAAGCTTTGCAAGTTGACATCCTGTCGGCGTCTCTTGTTTGTTTCTGAATTTTGTGGGGCTTTGCCAAGTAAGGCCTTTGGCAGGGTGTCAAAGAAGATAAAGGTTGGTGATTATGCCCAAGGACTTCTTTCGAAGGACTTGTTTTGCAACTAATTGGGACTCAGCTGGGAATGAACGTAATTCTCAGCTGTTACAATAAAATAGGTTTATTTGGAACTAATTGTGTCTTGTAATGACTCAGTAAGCCTAGGTCACAACAGTTGTCAGTTTGTTCAGAATCAGCTGTTTGTTGGGGCAGCTTGCTACTTCCAGAGGCAGCTGCATGTCAGTGCCAACCAGTGGGATGGGCGAAGAACCAGTGAAGGAGACTGACATGGGACCAGCGGAGGGGGCTGTATTGGAAGGTCTGGCAGCGCAGGCTGCTGGAGAGTGGGGGAAAAATTCCACAGCTGCTGCTGGGACTGGGGCTCAACTACCAGGAGGTGGCCCTGACTATTGTCTGTCTGGTGTAGCCTCCTTGGGACTAGGGGCCTCTCTAGGCTATTGGCAGCTGTGGGCCAGGGACCCACCACACCTGAGGGCCACTTATTTATTTATTTATTTATTTATTTATTTATTTATTTATTTATTTAATTTTATTTCTATACCGCCCTTCTCCTGCAGGACTCAGGGCAGTGTACAGCCAAGATAAAACATAGCATATAAAATTTTAAAAAAACATTTTAAAAAACAATTAAATAATTTTGGCCCAAGTTTAAAACAAACCAGTTAAAACTGAATTCAAATTAAAAACTGAGAGGATGGGATCAAGCCAGCGCAGCTAGATGGAATAAGTGTGTTTTCAGGGCCCGAGGAAAAGTCCGGAGGTCTGATATCGTGCGTATCTCAGGGGGTAGGTCATTCCAGAGGGCAGGTGCTGCCACAGAGAAGGCTCTCCCCCTGGGGGTCACCAGCCAGCACTGCCTGGCCGACGGCACCCTGAGGAGGCCCTCTCTGTGCGAGCAAACTGGTCAGTGGGAGGCTATTGGCGGCAGAAGGCGGTCTCGCAAATACCCCGGCCCTAAGCCATGGAGCGCTTTAAAGGTGGTCACCAACACCTTGAAGCGCACCCGGAAGACCACAGGAAGCCAGTGCAGCTCACACAGGAGAGGTGTTATATGTGAGCACCCCGTCGCTCCCATAATCCCCCGCGCGGCCGCATTCTGGACCAACTGCAGCCACCGGGTGCACCCCAAGGGGAGCCCCATGTAGAAAGCATTGCAGTAGTCCAGGCGGGAAGTGACGAGTGCTTGAGTGACCGTGCGTAGGGAGTCCCAATCCAGAAAGGGACGCAACTGACATATCAGGCGAACCTGATAAAAAGCCCCCCTGGCCACGGCCGTCATATGCTCTTCTAAAGACAGCTGTGCATCCAGGAGGATGCCTAAGTTGCGAGCCCTCTCCGTGGGGGCCAGTGATTCGCCTCCAATAGCCAGCGATGGCACCAGCTGGCTATATCGGGACGCCGGAAGCCACAGCCACTCGGTCTTGGAAGGGTTGAGTCGGAGCCTGTTTCTCCCCATCCAGGCCCGCACGGCTTCCAGGCACTGGGACATCACTTCAAGGGCATCATTGGGGTGGCCTGGGGTGGAGATGTACAGCTGAGTGTCATCAGCGTACTGATGGAACTCCACCCCAAAGCCACGGATGATCTCACCCAGCGGCTTTACATAAATGTTGAACAGAAGGGGCGAGAGGACCGACCCTTGTGGCACCCCAACAAACAAGGTGCCTCAGGGTCGACCGCTGCCCCCCTGTCAACACGGATTGCGACCGGTCAGAGAGGTAGGAGGAGAACCACCGCAAAACGGTGCCCCCCACCCCCAACCCCTTCAACCGGTGCAACATGATACCATGGTCAATGGTATCAAAAGCCGCTGAGAGATCTAACAGGACCAGGATAGAGGAACAACCCTTATCCCGAGCCCTCCAGAGATCATCCAGCAACGTGACCAATGCCGTTTCCGTGCTGTACCCAGGCCGGAAGCCGGACTGGAGCGGGTCTAGTTAGACAGCTTCATCCAGGTACCAGGGAAGCTGCTGCGCCACCACACTCTCAACAACCTTCGCAACGAAGCAAAGGTTGGAGACTGGACGATAGTTAGCCAAAATAGCCAGATCCAGGGAGGGCTTCTTGAGGAGGGGCCTCACCACCACTTCTTTCAAAGCGGCCGGAAGGACCCACTTACTCAAAGAAGCATTAACAATCCTCTGGAGCCAGACTCGTGTAACCTCCCGGGAAGCCAGTACCAACCAGGAGGGGCACGGGTCCAATAAACATGTGGTCACGTTCAGCCATCCCAGGATCCTGTCCACGTCCTCGGGAGCCACAGGATCAAACTCCTCCCAGATAACACTCTCAAGACCTGCCTCAGTCATCCCATCCGGACTTACCCAGTCAGAGGCCAGGCCTTCCTGAATCTGAGCGATCTTGTCATACAGATATTGCACAAAATCCTCAGCTCGACCCTACAAGGGATCATCCCGCGCTTCCAGATGGAGGAGGGAGCGGGTCACCCTAAACAGGGCGGCTGGGCGATTATCTGATGATGCGATAAGAGCGGCAAAATAGCTAGATATGATGGGGACCCCACCAGATTGGCTCTATTTGTACGCCAGGTCATTAGTTACATGAACTGCTATGCACACTTATACCCCAGCCAGTGGGCCATGGTGGATGCAGTGACAGTGGCCCTGGACAGGGAAGTGGCAGACTGGGTAGCGGTGGACCAGTGATAATGCTTGGGAGTTGGGAGATGTCAACCTGCAGCTGGACACTTTACAATGCCATTTCGAGGACGTGACATGGACCCAGAGGGCTGAAGGGCAGCTGATGGTATTAAAGCAGGGGCCTCACCAGGTGCTGGACTATATACGGGAGTTCCGCCAGCTTGCTGGCAAATTATGGCATTGGCCGGAACAGCTTCTGGTTCATCGATTCAAAGCAAGGCTTGATAGAGGCCTACAGCAGGTCTGTGCATACCGTGGCCTGTCCCCTCAGCTAAATGAGTGGTACCAGGCAACCACAGGGTTAAATGCCAAGTTGAGGGAGTTCCGACCCAAGAGGGACCTGGTACCTAGGCCACATAGGTTCCCTAAGTGGCAATTGACTGTCGAACACACAGACCCACCCATGGGGGAGCCCCCGGTTGGAGACCTTGTGGAAATTGGGATCGTAGAAACACCCAGGAGCATAGAAGAGTCCAAAGGCAGACGCATGAATAAATGTGATAAATGTATTTATTCATATAACAAAACATATTAACTATATACAAAGGCTGTCTTAATATCCATTAGGATAGGGGACACACAGCGTGTGTGACTACCCTTATCAAAGATCATGTCTCATGGAGAACAAACGTAAAAGAGAGCATGGTGGAAAGGTTAGAGGGGGTTTTATACTCAGTGTAAGCCCCTCCTCTCCACATAGGGGTGGGGGCACTTTCTGCCTCCACTAGTGTCTGTATGATACATGTGCCAATGGCTTGCAAATACTTGACAGTTCCCCTCCTTGCGAGCCAATGGCATGCAAACATACAAATGCAATGCACAACAGATTTTACCCTGTGAGACATAACTTTTTACACAGATCTTTGTGCCTATCTGCTGGTAGAGGTTTTGTGAAAATATCAGCTGTTTGATATTTGGTCTGACAATGTGATAAAGATATAAACCCCATCTCTACTAGTTGCCTAACATTTTGATAGCGGATATCAATATGTCTGGACCTTTTTCCCACCGCATAGGCTTTGGCAATGCCTATGGCCCCGGTGTTGTCTTCTATAATTTGGATGGGCAAAGTCGATGGTGTCCAGATGCTAGAAATTAAGGCATCAAACCATATCAGATCGTTCCCTGCCTCTGATAAGCATGCATATTCGGCCTCAGCGGTGGAGCACGAAACAAATTTCTGTTGCCCCACATGCCAATGGATGGGTGCCTCATTTAATAGTACCAAGAAGCCCAAAGTACTCCTACGTGTCTTGGTATCTCCGGCCCAGTCCGCATCCGCGAAGCATTTTAATTGGGCCTTGTCTCTATTCTCAGGTTCCAAGCGAAGCACGTAATCTGCTGTGGTCTTGAGATACCTTAATAGCTTTTTAATGGCCAACCAGTGGAACTGGGTAGGATGTTCCACTTGTCTAGATAGCAGGTTTACGGCCAGGGCAATATCTGGATGGCTCCAGTTACTTATATATAGTAATGAGCCGATCACTGACCTAAATAGAGTATTATTTTGGAACTCTGGGCTATCCTTGTGTGCCAATCCATAATAGTCGGTCTGCATTGGGATAGCCGTTGGCTTGCTATCTTCCATTTTACATTTCACCAAGAGTTCCTCTATCTTTTCCTTTTGGGAGAGAGCAAAACCTTTTGGTGTAGTGATGATTTGTACGCCTAGGTACTTGTCTACATATCCTAAAGACTTTAGAGTGAACTTTTTTTTGTAGGGTCCTGGCAAATATAATACATCCCCCCTTGTCAGGCCCTATATATAAAAGGTCATCGACATACACTAGGACTTTCTCCAGCCCCCCTTTGGTATCCCTTGTGAAGGTACATTTATCAGCTGGAGATGGATGGAAACCCAGTGATTTGAGAGTTTTAGTCAGGCATTTGTACCACAGTCTGCCTGATTGTTTGAGGCCGTACAAACTTTTCTTCAGAAGCCAGGTGTGGCCTTCCTGCCGTTGAAATCCGGGGGCACCTCTGACGTAAATTTCTTGTTTTAGATGTGCGTGTAAATAAGCAGTTTGCACATCAAATTGAAAAATGTGTTCCCCATGTGCTGCTGCAGTGACTAAAGCAGCCCTCACACTTTCCGCTCTCACGGTGGGGGAGTATGTTTCATCAAAGTCCTGCAAGTAGCGCTGTGCATAGCCTTGTGCTACCAGCCGGGCCTTATAGAGGAGTTTGTTGTTGGGCATTGGCTTGACCTTGTAGACCCAACGGGTGCCAATTGCTTTCCTCTTTTTGGGGACTTCCATGGGGATGAAGACTTTCAATTTTTTGAGACTGTCCATTTCCCGCTCCATTGCCACCCTCCACCTGCGCTGTTATTCCTCGGGAAGCTGGAGGACATCTGAGTACGTTTTAGGGGCCATGGTAACGTTGTTGACCGAGGCAACACAGCCAATGTCCAACCTTTTGGGTGGCACCCCTTTATTGGAGCGTTTTGATCATCTGGGAAATTGCCACTCACCATCATCATTGTCATCCGGAGCATCGGTGTCAGAATTGGAGCTGCCGGAGGTATCTTTCCAATCAAAATGGGGCGGGCCTCTGTCCCAGGCGCTGCGAAGATATGGTCGTTTAGGTGAGGCAGGAGGTGTGAAGTCATCCAGGGATTCCTTGTCTGAATCGTCAGAGTCAGGTAGGGATTCATCACCATCCGGATCTTCGCTGGTCAGTTGTTTGGAGTTTGTTGGTTCATCCTCTTCAGGTGGTGCTGCTTGTTCAGTGTCGCTTCTAATAGGGGAATAACCGGGTTCATTGGAATGAATTTTTGACCAATTTGACCCCTCCTCAAAGGAAGCTGATCTAGAGACAATGACAAGGTTATTTTTGTCTACAAACCTAGAGGCCTTGCTGCCGGTTGCATAACCTATAAATCTGAGCCTCCTTGATGCCTTGCCCCCCTTTCTTCTGAGGTGCTTGGGAATATGGACCCAGGCATAGGAACCAAAAATTCTCAGGTGTGAGAGGCTAGGTTTCCTTCCATGGACCAGGAAGTATGGGGTTTGGTTAATGGCACTACTCCACGTCCTGTTGACTAGATAATTAGCCATTTTGACCGCTTCTGCCTAAAAAACTTGGCTCATGTCAGCATCTGCAAGTAGGCAGTTCATGACATTCTGCAGCACGCCATTTCTCCTTTCTACAATGCCATTCTCGGACGGAGTTCGAGGGGATGATTTAAAATGGAGGATACCTCTCTCCTTCATCCACTTTTCAAAAATCTTGGATGTAAACTCAGTCCCCCTATCACTCTGCACCTGGGCAATGCACACCTTGTGTTGCGTTTGGATCTGGTTGTAAAGATATTTGAAGTTGGTAAAGACTTCAGTTTTGTCCTTTAAAATAAATACATGGCCATAACGAGAGTAATCATCTACTACCGTTAAAAAATAACGCCCCCTACCAAGGGAGGGTCTAAAAGGACCAACCAAATCCATGTGTACCAGCTGATAAGGGTACCTTGCACGACGGGAAGAGACCTTAGGTATAGCAGCAGTTTTAGATTTTGCTGCCTTACAGATGGCACATTCCAAATAGGTATTACAATTCTTTATCTTAAGCCCATCAGAAAAATCTTGCATTTTCTTAATAACCGGGAAGCTGGCATGGCCGAGCCTGCGGTGTAATATATGAGCACAATCCAAATGTAAAGGTTTACCCATGCATACTTTGTCAACCTTATGTATCTTACCATTACAAGCCTTGGTCTGTTCAGTAATGAGAGTAGGCACTGGATTAATGGTCACCTTAGAGTTCCTCAGAGTTGGCTGAGGAGTTGTGACCTTAATGGGCTCAGCCTTAATGGCTTTGGATGTCCTAGGAGTTGGTGTAAAAGCTTCATTGGTTTTAGGTCCAGGGTCCTTGAGTTTGGACAACCTGGGGGCTGGCACAGAAGCTTTCTGCTCTATCTGGGCGTTAGCTCCCTGAGCCCTCTTGTTAGGTTTCTTGTGCCTCTTGACCTGTGCTTTTGGGGAAAAATAAGGCAAATTGTTGATTTTTACAATATCGCCAACAACACCCCCACTTTCGAAAACATAATCTCCACCCTTCTCAAAAACCAGTTTTACATTTTTATCCTCAGTCAATTTTAAGATGCTTAAAAGGTTGTTCTTGATTGAGGGAACATACAGTGCCCCCGTGACATCTCCTATACCAGGCACATTGATCACGCCTTCCCCAGTTACCTCTGCCTTGTCCCCAGTGGCAACTTTTACTGAGGACTTGAGTGGGTGTAAAACCTTAAATCGTTGCTTCGTGTTGGCTATATGCGTTGATGCACCTGAATCAAGAAGCCACAGCCCCTCAGCATCCTTTACCTGGGAGGTGTGATTGTCACTAGTGACACTACAGAATTGGTATCCTTTATGACCACCTCCCCCTCTTCCACGGCCTCTTTTATTTTTATTGTGCTTAAGTCCAGCCGTGTTGGCCCTAGAGCGAGGGCACTCCCTTTTAAAGTGACCTTGTATGCCACAGTCAAAGCAGGTGGGAAGGGTATTAATCCTTTCACTTGTGTCCTGGCGCCTCCTCTGAGGCCTAGGCCTGTGATATGCCTCCTTCATTTCTTGTTGTTCCTCATCTCTGCGCCTTAAATCTTCCTCAATAAAGCAGCCAGAAAAGTATTCTATATTTCTTTGTTCCCTAGAAACCCCTTCTAGAGAAATAATAAAGGGACTCCAGGATTTGTCTAGGGAGTTCAACATCACACTAATTAAAGTGGATTCAGAAACAGGCTCCCCCCTCTGTATAAGCTCATCCCTCATGGCTTTAAGCGTTGCCAAATGTTCCCCCATTTTGACACCAGGTTTGAGTTTATAGTTGTGGAAAATTCTTGACAATCTGCTGGTTGCAGCCATATTGTCACTATGGAACAAATTATATAGGGCAGTCCAAACTTCCTGAGCTGTGAGGCCGTCTGAAAGACTGGCATACAGAGCTGTGTCTATAGAACTTAACAGAGTTGTGTAAGCTCTTTTATGCAGGAACTCAATTTCAGGGCTCCAAGGTAAAGGGGGTGGTCTTTTGATCATGTCCAGAGTATTTTCTCTTAAGAGAATTATCTGAATCTCTTTACATCATTTTTTAAAATTCTGACCACTTAAATGTAATTTTTCAAAATTATTTGGCAAAGTTACAAAATTATTGCCATTAAACTGCATGGGGAGTTGTTCAAATGGCTGAAAAGAGCCTGTTGTGAATGGCATTGGGATCCCTAAGCCTGGGATCGATTGCTTAGGTCTGGCTCCTTTTTGTAGTCCTTCTGTAGTTTGAAGCAACTGGGCACGTGCAGGAAATGGAGCATGCTCCAAAGCCTTTTCTTGTTGGAGCTCCGATCTCCCTCTCTGAGCTCTGAAGTCAGGTCTGGCTGGAGCTTCAGTATAGGCCCGGACATCAGCGATGTGGCGGGGAAACCTTGGAGGAGTGGGAAGAAGGCCTGGAGATCTTTCTGGAGACTGGAGGCCCATCAGATGAGGTCCATGGGCTGGATAGGCCTGGAAATGTCTCTGGATCTCCTCTTCTCCATCAGAGGAGCAGGATTGCAGCTCCGGATCATCCCAGCAGGACCGGAAAGGTGCGGAGGCCTCAGCCTGGGCCTCCCTGGAGCATTCAGTGAATGGTGAGCGCCTCTGCAGTGGGGGGTGGGAGGCTGCAGGTCCATCTGGGTTCCTCCGGGGGTGGGAGGTTGGATTTGGGGCCCTCCTTAAGTGGGCAGCTGGGTCTGGGACCTCGGGGCGGCCGGTGGGTGGTTGCTCCATATGTTCCAGGGCAGCGACCAGGGCCTCTATAGCCTCTTTGATGTTTGCCTTGGCAGGCGGGGCCTGGCAAGGGGCTTGTGGGTTCGGAGTGGTCCTCTGGGCCGCTGGAATGCTGAATTGGCTGGCTGGCATTGTAGGCCTGGGCTGTGGAGCTGGGGATGGCCTGGCTCGTGGTTCTGGCAAAGTGCCCAGGGGAGCAGCCATCTTGGAGGAAGTTGCCTCCGGAAGTGGCCTGGTGGCCATTTTGTTTGGCGGGAAACTGGGTGGGGGGGGAGTCTCTCTGGCGGCAGGCGCCATCTTGTAGAGATCAGGCAGGGGAGTCCTTACCGGGATGGCAGGCATCTCTGGTGCTGCCTCCTCAGGCCTCTCTCTGGCTGCTGCCCTTGTCTTCAGGAGGAAGGCGAGCGCTGCTCGGCACTCCTCTTCTGACATCTCAGCCACTCGCCTGTCCAGGCTTTCATCTGGTTCTTCTGCCCCCTCTTCGTCAGTGCTGAAGAAGCCTTCTCCAACATTGCCTGGCTCGGCCCCTGGGATCTCTTGCTGCATCTGGGTGGCCTCTGGCTGCCAGGGTGTAGCTGGATGGAAACCCCCTTCAATGTTTTCCATTGTTGATTCAGACTGGGGCTGCTGTGAAGTTCTCCTCCGTTGAAGGCCTCTGGTCACAACAGGGGAGCTTCTCTCACAGGTTATTTTGGAGGGCATCTCGCCTTTTCAACAGCTCCTGGAGTGGAGTTCTGCTACCATTCCCTCTGCTACCATTCTGTGGAAATTGGGATCGTAGAAACACCCAGGAGCATAGAAGAGTCCAAAGGCAGACGCATGAATAAATGTGATAAATGTATTTATTCATATAACAAAACATATTAACTATATACAAAGGCTGTCTTAATATCCATTAGGATAGGGGGCACACAGCGTGTGTGACTACCCTTATCAAAGATCATGTCTCATGGAGAACAAACGTAAAAGAGAGCATGGTGGAAAGGTTAGAGGGGGTTTTATACTCAGTGTAAGCCCCTCCTCTCCACATAGGGGTGGGGGCACTTTCTGCCTCCACTAGTGTCTGTATGATATATGTGCCAATGGATTGCAAATACTTGACAGACCCAGATTGGCCTGCTTGCCTTCCTATAATGTACTTTAGATGCGGTCAGCCCGGCCATCAGGCAGCTGAGTGCCCTGCCCCCATGCCGAAGGGGAAGAGCAAAAACTCCGGACCAGGGAAAACTGAGAAGAACACCAGGAAGATCCCTGAGAAGTCCAGGGCAGCCCACCATATGGGTGGGGCCCTGCCAACCCAACCACATGAGGGAGAGACGCTCGCTGAGGTGGAGCATGCACAGGTGCCAGATGACAGAGATGATGAAGGGGACCAACATCTGATGGTGAGTGCCCCCATCCGACCTTTTGTGATCCCAGTGTGTCTCACAACCCCTGGAAGGAAGGCTCGTTGAGTGTTCAAGGCATTGATTGACTCTGGGTGCACCCGATGTCTGATTAGCTTGTCGGCAGTCAATGAGCTGGAGGTTAGGACATGGCAGTTGACCAAGCCGATGCGGTTCGAGCAGGTGGACGGGCCCCTGCCACCCACATTACAGAGCCCGTAAGGTTGGAGATGGCTATGCACTGGGAGATGATCCACTTCGTGGTCATACCAAAAATGACCGAAGCTATGATCCTGGGCTTGGCAGCCTGGTTGGACAAATGGGGCCCAACTGTATGGTGGGAAGGTGGATACAGGAGGCTGAGGATAGTTCGGGTCCCCTTCCCTCCACCACATGAACACGTCTGTAGGAAGACTACCTGCGCTGGATGGGCTGTATATCAGAGAACTGGGAGCCTCCCATATCCCTCGGAGTACACTGATCTAGCAGACGTGTTCAGTGAAAAGGAGTGTGACATTTTGCCACCTCACCAGTTGACAGATTGTGCTATTGAGATTATTCCCAGGGTGAAATTGCCCAAACCCAAAATGTACTCAATGACTCCCCGGGAACTGGAGGAGCTGCGGGAATACATTGACAAGAACCTGGCCAGGGGATTCATCCAGCTGGCAGATTCCAGGATTGCTGCCCCGGTGTTGGGTCGATGCGCTTGTGCATGGACTTTCGAGAAATAAACAAATGTCAGGCCAAAGGAACGGTCAGGGGGAAAAAAGCCTATAGAAGGTTCACTGCAGGCAGAGGGCGCAGAACAGGGTGAACCAAAGGAGTGGTGGTTGGACAATACCAGGACAAGGGACTTTCGCAGCTGCCCACCTCCAGGACCAGTGCTCACCCCATCGGGACAACATTTCACACAGTGGCGCGAATGTCGGATCTCTGAAGATGACAAATGGAGCTATTCCACAGCAGTTGGAAACTGAACCATTGAAGTGCTCCAGGAAATGTATGGGGCAGCAGGGTTTCGAGAACAGGGGTGTGGTAGTGTTTGGCAGAGGCCTGGGGTGGGACCACGCCCCTCACCGGGGTCACAGGGACCGGAGGGCCCCCCTCACCACTCCAGGGGTAGGCCGTATGATATCTCAGGGAACTTAGGAGGCGTGGGCCAGAAGACCATAGCAGGGGAACGTAGAGCAACCAAGGGCCCCTATGAACAACTAGGTGGGGGTGATAGGCCCCAAGGGTATGAAGAGCAGACGTCCGACCTCCCGATTGGCCAGCAAGCGCACCAGGGGCCGGTGTATATGGGATGATCCCCCCGCCATGAGGGCATCATTTGATGGAAGTCCCGAGACAGTGGCCCTGTTTCTTGGGCAAGTACTCAACCATTTTGATCGTTACAGCAGATTGTACACCTCCCAATGAGACATGATCATGGCAGTGACTACAGTCATGGAGAGAGAGGCCATTGAATGGGTGGCGAATTTATATGGGGACCATGCAGCTGAACTGAGGGATTTGGGCCTTTTCCTGTCCGCCCTACAGGAGACATTTGAAGACAATACGAGGGCACAACAAGCTGAAGGAGAACTATTAAAGGTAAAGCAGAGAGGGAGGCCCGTGGTACAGTATATCAGAGAGTTCAGAAGGATTGCTGGGAAGGTGCAGGGATGGCCTGAATGACTGGTAGTGTATCAGTTCAAGGCCGGGTTGGACCGGACATTGTGGCAGGCTTGCGCATGTCACAGCTTGACACCCAGATTGGCATCCTGGTTCCAAGTGGCCATGGAACTAGACATTGAGTTTAGGGACGATCAACAAAAGAAGGAGTGGATTCCGCGAGGCCAAAGTCCACCACCCCATCCACTCAGCACTAGCACTGTCCCAATAGCACGTCCTTCCACCACTCAGGTTCCACAAGCGACTGTAGTCCCAACAGCCAGGCCAGTGATGACGTGTTTCCGGTGTGGTAGACCGGGACACAGAGCAGCTGACTGCACCGATGAAAGTACCAGGTCACAGTCGGGTCCAGGTAGTACCAAATGGAAAGACCAAAATGGGAGGACTGCCAAAAAGACCATTCGAGCCACACCGGAGAAATCCCGTGGAATGCAACAGAGGATCCAGGCCCAGTCAATGCCAGTGGAAGAGAGTACCGTGCCCGGTGACAACACAGATACCAGTGAGAGCGATGGGGAGATGGACCCAATGGTTTATAAGCCTATCAAGCCCTTTATTGTGCCAGTAGTTTTGGAGGCTGGCAAACGTTGGACGTGCTCAGCCCTCATTGATTCAGGATGCACATGGTGCATCATGAGCATGGGGGTGGTGTTTGACCTTGGAGTTCGCCTACATAAATTGGTGCAACCAATTCGTTTTGAGCAAATGGACAGGTCAGTGTTGGGGGGGTCAACCAGCAACACACTTCACAAGTAATGTGGTTATGGAACTAGCCCAGCAGAGAGAAGTGTTGTGGTTTATAGTGGTCCCTTGAATAACCGAGGAGATTGTTCTTGGCCTAGCTTGGTTAGATAAGTGGGGTCCTACCATATGGTGGGCTGGTGGTTGCAGACACCTGAGAATCGGGTTAGGACCCGAGCCACCACCACATGAGGCCCAATCCCAGACCTGGGCCCCGTCGAATAAGAACCAAATTGGGGATATGGGCAAATCAGGGGGGAAATTGGCTTTCCCCGAGGAATACAATGACCTGAGGGAAGTATTTAGTGAGCGGGAGTGTGACGTTTTGCCACCTCACCAGGCCACAGACTGTGGAATTGAGATCATCCCTGGGGCATCATTACGAAAACCAAAGATGTATTCGATGACTCCTCAGGAGTTGGCTGAGATGAGAACCTATATTGAGAAGAACCTCAAGAGAGGCTTCATCCAGCCTGCCAGGTCCAGGGTAGCGGCTCCCATCTTATTTAAGGAGGAAAAAGACGGTGGGTTACATCTATGTGTGGAGTTTAGGGGAATCAATGCAGTTTGCGTAGAGCATCAATACCCCCTCCCCCTCCTAAAAGACATGATGGCTCGATTGTCAGAAGGTTGTTACTTAACGAAGTTAGAGCTCTGTGAAACCTATTACAGGGTCAGGATTAAGGCTGGGGATGAATGGAAAACGGCTTTTAACTGTCCCCTGGAGAGGTATCAGTACAGGGTGATGCTGTTTGGACTCCAAGGCACACCGGCAGTGTTCATGCAGTTCATCAATGAGGTGCTGCATGAACACTTGTATAAGGGGGTGCTCATCTATTTGGACGACATCCTCATATACCCCCGGTCTATGAAAGAACATGTCCAGTTGGTACGGCAAGTGCTATGCAAACTGTTGAACGCTCACTTATATGTTAAACTCTCCAAGTGTGAGTTCCACAAGACATCCCTGGACTATCTTGGCTTCAGAATATCACCAAAAGGTGTGGAGATGGACCCCAATAAGGTCAAGGCGGTTTTAGATTGGCAAGCCCCTAAAACCAGGAAACAATTACAAAGTTTTTTGGGGTTTACTAACTTCTACCGTCAATTTATAGCATCATTTGCCCAGGTAGCACTTCCACTCATGGATCTATTGCAGACTAAACACCTGACTAAAACCCCACGTCCAAGTTACCCTCTCACGTGGACAACCACTTGCCAAGAGGCATTCAAACACTTGAAATACCTGTTCGCTAGGGAACCAATCTTACGACATCCAGACCCATCCAAATTGTTCATGGTACAGGTGGATGCCAACGAGGTGGCAGTAGGGGCACTACTTCTCCAGACCAATGAGGAGGGAACCCTCCAACCGTCTGGTTGTTAGGGAACCCTAACAACCAGATCATCTGCAAATGCCTTTATTCTATAATCCTCTTGCCTTATCACTATACCTTTCAAAATTTTTGAGTCCCGTATTGTATTTAGCAAGACTTCCAATGTTAAAATAAATAAAAGTGGGGACAACGGACATCCCTGTCTTGTTCCTTTTTCAATTTTAAACTCTGTCGTCAAACTTCCATTAATAATAATCTGTGCTTTTTGCTCTTGATAAATTGCTGAAATCGCCTGTATAAATTGGTCCCCAAAGCCCATCTTTTTTAAAGTCTTTAGTAGAAAGTTCCAATCCACTCTATCAAAGGCCTTCTCCGCATCCAAAAAAACCAGCACTGCAGAAATCTGTTTATTCTTATCAAGATATTCCAATAAGTCTATTACTTGCCTTACATTGTCCTTCATGTATCTGCCCTCAATAAATCCCGCTTGGTCCTCATGAATCACTTTTTGGATTACTGGCATCAACCTGTTGGCTAATACCTTCGCATAAATTTTATAATCTGTGTTCAAAAGAGATATTGGTCTGTAGTTCTCTGGTTTTTTAGGACCAACTTGTTCCTTTGGTATCAAAGATATATAAGCAGTTGTCCAAGATGGGGGTATTTTACCCCCTTGTTGAATATTGCAAAATAAATCTCTAAGTTGTCCCACCATTTCAGCTTGTAAAGTTTTGTACACTGCAGTCAAACCATCCGTGCCAGGAGCTTTGGCTGTTTTTAGCTGCTTAATTGCTGCTATTATCTCCTCCTCTGTTATAGGATAGTTCATTCTTTCTTTTTGTTGATCAGTAATTTTTGTAACTCTCTTATCCTTTAAATATTTTTCTATAAGTCCATTCTGCACCTCTTCTTTGGCATATAATTTAGTATAATAATCCACAAAAGCTTCTTTAATTAATTTTTGTTGAAAAATTTCTTTCCCTCCAATGTCAATACTATCAATAGTCCGTATACTTTGTTTTTTCCTCAGTGTGTAAGCCAACCATCTGCCCGGTTTATTAGCATTGCAAAATGTATTATGCTTCGCGTATTGTAAACTTGTTGCAACTTGTTCCGCCATAAGCATTTGAAATTGGTCTTTCAAAAGTTTTATAGCACTTCGTATTCTTTCATCTGTTGGGTTTTTAATAAGTAACTGTTCTTTATTCTTTATTTCCATTTCCAACTCAAATCTTTTCTTTTGTCGGAACAGTCTATGTTTAGAATTCATGTAGATAAGTACCCCTCTCATATAAGCTTTACTAGCGTCCCAAACAATTTCAATTGGGGTACCTTTATTCAAATTTATTTCAAAAAATTCTTTCAAATGCTTTTTAAGTTCTATTGTATTTTTTTCATATCTAAACAAGTTCTCATTTAATCTCCAAGAACGTCTCTCAACCTTATCCATCTCAATTTCTATCCATACAGGGCTATGGTCAGTCAAAGTTCTTGGAAAAATCTTTGTTCTTTTTGTCTTAACAAGTAGATCATTTGACAACAGGATAAAATCAATCCTAGAAAAAGATCTATGTCTATCGGAAAAGAAAGTGTAATCCAATTCATTTGGATTATGTATTCTCCAAACATCTTTTAGTTCCATATCTTCTTTCATATCAAAAAAGGTCTGCGGTAGTCTAATTCTAGACTTTGCCAAGCTCTTTTTGTCTAATTTAGAATCAATTACTCCATTCCAATCTCCCATAAATAAAATAGATCTATAGTCCCATTGCAATATTTTAGTATGTAACATCTTGTAAAAATAATCCTGTTGTTGGTTGGGAGCATAAATTCCAATCAAAAGAATTTGACCATTTGCTGTGAGCAATTCAATTGCTACAAACCTACCATCTTGATCTACTTCTATAACTTTTGCTGTTAATTTTTTATTTACATAAATAACCACACCATTCTTTTTCTGCGAAGTTGAAGATATATAGTGTACTCCTAATTTTGAATTTATCAAATATTTCTGATCTTGAGTTGTAATATGCGTTTCTTGTAAACATATTATATCATTATTAAATTGTTTCAAATATGTAAATAGTTTCTTCCTTTTCTGTGCTGAATTCAACCCATTAACATTCCAAGATAGACACTTAAGGGTCATCAGCCTGTTTCTGGAGCGCAGAGCAAAATATTTGAAGTTCATCCAAGAGCTTCGATCTTGCTCCTCCCATAGCTCCACTCTCTTGTGGGGTACTCTTAGCTGCCTTCTTGTCTTGTCTTTCCTGTTGTTGTTGTTGCTTTTGTTTAAGTAGCTTGGATTGAGCTCTAGTTATACGTTGATCTTTAACTTCAGTCAACTGAATCAAATCCAAAATTGGAGAAGAATCCAGCAAGGGCTCACTCAGAAAACCTCCTTCTGCACCTTGCACATTTTCTAATTCCTGCTTAGACTGTTCTTCCAATTGCCTCTCTTCACTCTCCTTAATCTCCAAAACTGTAGATGTACGTGGAGATGGTATTCTTTCCTTAAGAATAGTACTATAAAAATGTTGTGCCTTCTCCACGGTATTCAATCGATATCCTTCTCCCTTATATCTAAAAATTATCCCAGCTGGTGCATCCCACCGGAAGGGTACCTGTAAATCTTTCAATTCCTTAACAAGAAAACCAAATTCTTTTCTAGCTTTCAGCATTTTAGGAGGTAATTCTTTAAAAATTACAAGTCGTGAGCCCCCCACTTGTACAGAGGTGTGAAAAGATTTTTGGAGGATTTCATTTCTAATTTCTCTCTCAGTAAAGTATATGACCACATCTCTAGGCAGTTGTCTTTGTCTGGCCACCCAAGAGTTCACTCTGTAAATTTTATCTATTTTATGAAATACCAAATCAGGATTAACTTGTAAAATCTTAGCCAGGGCTTCAGAGCAAACTTGTCTCAAGTCCTGTCTCTCCTCCTCTCGAATTCCCCGAAGCCGTATGGCAAATTCCATCGCCCGGAATTGTATCATGACAATCTCATCTTCAATTCTCTGCATTTTATTGTCAGCTTCTTCAATTTTATAGTCATTATCTTTCATCCTAACATTAAATTCTAATTTGAGTTCTTCAACTTTAAAATCAACTTTCCCAATAAAATTTGCCAGGCCAGACGCCACTTCTGATATTTTTTTGGTCACCATATTTTGATTCTGTTTCACCATATCTTTAACTTCATTAATTTCCTGCAAAAATTCCTCATGTGATTTTTGAAGTTTATGATCTATTTCCTGTTGAGATTCTTGAAATTTTTCATCCAAAGTTTTAGAAATAAATTCTTTTAAATCTCCCACATCAAGTTCTTTTTTCTGAGTTTGTAGCTGTTGAGCAGGGGGAAGTTGCGTTTGATGTTTGTGTGTGGGGGATCCCCCCCCTGATGCCTTCCCTTCCTGCTTCTTTGAAGCCATCGTGCCACGTAAGCTAGTTTTTCTAAAGAGGGAAGTTCTTTTTCCTTTCCCTCTTCCACAGAAGCTTCTAAAAAAGTCCCCCAGATTTAATCAAGTAAAACTGAAGTAAAGCAAAGTCAAATTTTAGCAAGAAAAATTTTTTCCTTTAGGTAGAACAACTTTGTAGCAACTTTTCAACTTTGTAGCAAAGCAGAGAGGCTTCGCAAATCACTTTCACTAGCTCGTTAACTCAAGTGCTGGACGCCATATTTTTTCAAATCACTTTCACTCGCTCACTTTCTCTTTGATTTAAAAAGTCAATAAAGCACTAATACTTGCAATTTTCAGGTTTCTGGATTCAAGTTGATATTTCCGCTATTTGTTAGAATTAGTTCCTCTCACTTTAAAAGTTTGCTGCTATCGGCTTGTTCTGCTGAAGGCAGAATCGTCCCACGCCGCCCGGAGTCTCCGCAGGTTGGAAGGGAGCCGCTCCTGTTTTCACCCCCAGAAGCGATTCCCTGGGGGGGTTACAGGGGCTCAACCTGTACCCTGCTGTCTCTGCTCCTGCAATCTTCAAGATTTCGGAGTTTTCGAGCCGCTCCTCGTTCGCGGGGCGGCTCTACAGGCGGCGGGGCTGGCGGTCTTTAGAAAATCACCGCCGTCGCCGAAGCTCGCAAACCGGAAGTTTATCTGAACCACGTATTTTATTCAACAAAAATTCCAGAGTTAAAATAAACAATAATGGAGATAAAGGACATCCTTGTCTTGTTCCCTTTTCCATATTAAAAGTTTCCGTTAAACTACCATTAATTATTACTTGTGCTGTTTGTTGCTGATATATTGCCTTAATAGATTGTATAAAATACTCTCCAAATTGCATCTTTTCAATTATTTTCAATAAAAAATTCCAGTTCAATCGATCAAACACTTTTTCCGCATCTAAAAATATAAGCACCACAGGGACCTGGTTGTTTTTTCCCAAATACTCCAATATATTAACTATTTGTCTTACATTACTCTTCATATATCGCCTATTAACGAAACCAGTTTGGTCATTGTGAATCATTTGTTGCATAACTGGCATCAGCCTATTTGCCAATATTTTAGTAAAAATCTTGTAATCTGTATTTAACAATGATATAGGCCTGTAGTTTTTTGGCTGAGTATGATCTTGGTCTTCCTTTGGAATCAGGGAAATAAATGATGTTCTCCAAGAAGGAGGCACTTGTCCTCCAGTTTGTATTTTATTAAATAATTCTTTAAGTGGTTCCACCATTTCTACCTGCAGATTTTTATAATAAACTGCTGTCAACCCATCTGTCCCGGGGGCTTTTCCCACCTTCAATTGTTTAATTGCTAAAATAATTTCCTCAACAGTTATCAATTGATTCAAACCTTCCCTTTGCTCTTCTGAGATTATAGAAATATTCCCCCTCTGTAAATATTTATCTATATCTATACCTTGAATCTTATCACTAGTATACAACTTTGTATAGAATTCTGAGAATGCTTTTTTAGTCATATTTTGCTGGTACACCTCTTTACCCTTATATTCTATTTTCTCTATAGTACGTAGCTTTTGTTTTTTCCTAAGCAAATATGCCAACCATCTGCCTGGTTTATTCGCATTACAAAAGGAATTATGTTTGGCATATTGCAAATTAGTTGCTACCTGGTCTGCCATCAACATATTAAATTGTCCTCGCAATAAGTTAATTGCTTCTTTTGTTTTCTTATCAGTTGGGTTTAAAATGAATACTTGCTCTTTATTTTTTATTTCTTCTTCTAACTCCTTCCGTCTCCTTTCCTGTTTACATCTATATTTATTATTCAAATAAATTAAAATACCTCTCATATATGCTTTACTTGCATCCCAAACCATCTCCATAGGTGTACCTTTATGCAAATTCATAACAAAAAATTCTTCCATAAATTGTTTACATTCTTTCACATTTTCCTCATATCTAAACAAATTTTCATTCAGCCTCCAGGACTTCCTGGGTGCCTTTTCATATTCTAATTCCATCCAAACCGGACTATGATCTGTTAATGTTCTTGGACATATCTTCGTTTTCTTCACCCTAGAAAATAATTCATTAGAAATTAATATAAAATCAATCCTGGAAAATGACTGATGTCTGTCAGAAAAGAAAGTAAAATCTTTCTCTTCTCCGTTCCTCTCACACCAAATATCTCTCAGCTCCATATCCTCTATCATATCAAAAAAAAAGATTTAGGCAATCTAGCATGTGTTTGAATATTTTGTAGAGATCCTTTTTTGTCCTTTTTAATATCCAAAACTCCATTCCAGTCTCCCATCGTTATATGTGTTTTATAATTCCACTGTATTAATTTAGCATGTAAAGTCTTATAAAAACTTTCTTGTTGCTGATTTGGTGCATATAGTCCAATCAATAATGTTTTTTTTCCTTTCTATTAAGATTTCAATTGCAATATATGTTCCTTGTGGGTCTGCTTCAATTAATTTAGCTATTAAGCCTTTTTTTAGGTATATAACTATACCATTTTTCTTCTCCGGTGCAGATGCTATAAAATGTGTCCCCAATCTTGCATTTGTTAAATATTTTTGATCTTGCATTCTAATATGTGTCTCTTGTAGGCATATAATGTCATTTTTATACTGCTTCAGATAATGAAATATTTTCCTCCTCTTTTGCGGTGAGTTTAATCCATTGGCATTCCAAGTTAGAAATTTACTTGCCATTTTTGGCACTTTGAAGCTTTCCAAGCATTAGCTGAAGGTCATCTTTCACTTTGATCTTCGGCCTAGCCCCTCCCACTGCTTCTGATTTTGTAGTTTCTTGTGCTTTGATCTGAACTTGCTGCACCTTTAATTCCTCTTGGCGTTTCTTTGCTGCTCGAGTCTGTCTTTCATCCCTCGGCTCCTCTACTTTGCCAAATAACTCCATATCTTGGGCAGAGCTTGTAAGTTGTAGTAAATCATCTTCAACAATCAAAGCCCCTCCTTGAGCCTCTGCCTGAGCCTGAGTAATTTCTTTCACTCCCATTCTTGTTTCCTGTATTTCCTTTCTTCTTCTGGTTTCTGGAGAGGAAGAACCTCCAGCCTTTAATACATTAAAGTAAAAATCCCTTGCCTTCCATAATGTATTCAGACGGAATCTCTGTCCTGAATAATCCACCACCAATCCAGTTGGAATCTCCCATCTGTACTGTATCTGACGTTTTCTGAGTTCATCCACCACAAAAGCATAGTCCTTCCTTGCTCTCAACATTTTGGGAGGGATTTCTTTTAATGTTAAAACTTCCTGCCCTGCCACTTGAAGTTTATTTTTGTAGGAAGCCTGCAATATCATATTTCTTAGCCTTCTTGTTGTAAAGTAAATTACAATATCTCTTGGTAAATTTCTCTGCCTAGCCACCCATGAATTAACGCGATAAATTTTATCCATTTGCCAATCCAGTTCCTCCTTTCTTTCTTGAATTATCTGTGCAAAGGCTTCTGCAAAGATCTCTCTCAAATTCTCTTGGGTATTTTCTTTCAGGCCTCTTACTCTTATAGCAAATTCCATCGATCTGTATTGTATCATCATCACTTCTGAGTCTGCTTTTTCTATCTGAGTCTGAACCTCTCCCATTTTAGTCTCCAAATTCACGTTTGATTGATTAACTTCCTCTAATCTTTCATCTAACCCTTCAATATGACTTGCCAAACCTTTAAATGCAAAGATAATATCTTCTCTAATTGCCTTGTTTCGAGCTTGAATTTCATCCTTAATTTCTGTCACTTCTCCAGTTATTTCATCCATTTTATCAGTCACCACTTTTATTTTTTCATCAAGAACAGAAGTAATTTTTTCTTCTAAAGAGTAGGCTTGCAGCTTTAAGGCTTGCTGCAAGGCTTCCAGAGTTAAAACTTGTGGTTCTGCTGGAGCTGTCAAAGATTGCGGTTTGGGTGGTGGAATAGGGGAACTCACAGTAATTTTAGCCCCAACAATCTTTATTTGCTTAGAAGCCATTTTCCAATTTTCAGTTCCAAATTAAAACTTTTACAACAACCAATCCCAGAAATTGACTCAGTTTCCAATTAGTTTCAGTCCTCAGTAAATTTAAATTTCTCTACAGTCCAATTTAATTCTTCTTTCTTTTGAAACAAATTCCATTTAGAAGCAGCAGAGACTATCAGCACAGATGAGTACTTTGAAGTTAACTTTCGTTACCACACCCAATTAAGGCTCGGCGCCATTTCCTTTCACTTTCTTCCCACAGCAATCAAGAAGGAAGTGCTCAATACACAGGAGTTAAAGTTTAATACTTGAAATTGGAGTTCCTCCTGCCTTTGCTCTGCCTGCTTTTGTATCCAAAATAGTGTTAAAATGTTGCAGGGATGGTCGCGGCGTCTTGTTCTGCTAAATGCAGAAGCGTCCTCGGTCCAGAGCTTGTGTCAGTCTTCTAGGGAGCTCTCACCCTTCGTGCCCCAGGAATTATTCCTGGGACTCTTGGGGAGCAATACCCAAGGCTGGCTGCTCTCTTTCCCCTCTTTTCCCGAGGGGAAAATTTTAAAGCCGCTAAACAGCTGTTTTTTGCTGTTTTAGCGGCTTTGACGAGATCGTGGGGCTAGCTCTCCGAAAGGAGCTGCTATCGACGACGCGTTGCCACCAGAAGTCGACCAAATTGTTGAAAGAATTGGGTCCGTTCTTCAAACTGGGAGAGCAAAAGTGGCGGAGTGACAGCAAGTGAAAAGAATGAGCTGTGAGGCGAGCTGCTAGGAAAGGAGGTTGTTAATTCCCAATAACAACAGCAAGCATGTTCTTGGGGGCAGCTGGCCAGTTGGATTGGTGAGTGAGTGAGTTTTTATATGTTTAGGGTTCTTTGTTACAGATATGTTGGTATCTGTGTTCTTTCTATGTTCTAAAGACTGGAGATAATATTTTAAATTTTGTTCTGAGTTTTTTCTTTGGGGAGTGTGGGGTTGTGACTGGTCTTAAGGGCAAAGGGAGATGTAAATCTTAAGAGTGTGTAATTTTTCTGATTTGGTCTTGCTTGCAAAGTCAGTTTCAGTTCCTGCCGTTTATTCGGAGATTACTTTAGCCACGCTTTTTTTATGAATGGAAGTCGGTTTTATAAATGGATACAATGTATGAATGTATCCATTCATAAAACTTAAGCTTCTCCTGCAGCCATTTTAATTCTTTAGAAATTTTTAAATTCTTAATGAGCTAAGAAAAAAAAATAAACCATGGAAAAAGAGACAGACAGTTCAAAACAGGGAAGATAGTGATTAATTATTCAAGACTGAGAACAAAAGGCCAAGAACTCTTGTACACTATTGTAAACTGACACTTCGCAACAGGGAAAATATTTAAATTTGTAGAAATTTTTAATTTTTTAGCAAACAAAGAAAAAAGTTATGGAAATAGAGACTGACAATATAGTGACTTGCAAGGTGTGTCATACGTTTGAGCTTATGCCCACAAAAGACCCAAACCATGTTTCAAATATAAACTATTTATTTATTTATTGGTTCGATTTATATGCCGCCCTTTTCTAGAGACTCAGGGCGGCTTACAATGCGTTAAGCAATAGCCTTCATACTTTTGTATATACCAGCTTAGTAGGGCTTTCTTAACAGTGCTTTAGTCTGCTGCGCCACCACGGCTCTTGAATTACTAGAAGAAAAAGTAAAGGCTCTAAAGGCAACTCTAGCCACTCTGAAACTCAATGAGCAAAGTGAGAAATCCCAACCTAAACAAGAAGACTACACCAAAATAAAACACAATAGGGAGCAAACAGCTTCCAAAAA
Source organism: Pituophis catenifer annectens (assembly GCF_029215685.1). NCBI lineage: Eukaryota > Metazoa > Chordata > Lepidosauria > Squamata > Colubridae > Pituophis > Pituophis catenifer. Next base: position 106,831,810 of record NW_027256885.1, on the reverse strand, counting down.
AAAGATGACCCCTTATATGAACATAAAGAAAAAAACTGATGCACCTAAATTGAACACAATTAGGGAACAAACAGCTTTGGTAAAAAATGTCCCTACATGTGTACCTAAAGAGCAAGACTGATGGACACGTGCCACTTTTAGAAGAAAACAACAACCAAGAGCAAAGCCCCTATTATCTACCCTAGCCCACTCCAATGAAGCCCCTCTGGAATTGAACAATGGCTTTCACAGCCTCCCCCTGGAAGAAAATATACAGAACCCACAAAAGAGCATTCATCAAAAATTTCTTAAAAAGAGGCACAACTCGGCATTCCTACGATAGGAAGAAAAGTATTCCAGACTTCCCTAGGGAAAAAAGGCAAATATTGGTGATAGGAGATTCAATTCTGAGGGGAACAGAAACTATAGTCTGCAAACCAGGCAGTCAATCTATGGCAGGGGTGTCAAAACTCTATTTCATTGAGGGCCGCATCAGGGTTGTGGTTGACCTTGGGCTGGGTGTGTGTGGCTGGGGTGGGCACGGCCAGCTCGACATCGCTCATGTAGGGGGGATCCATTGTCTCCAGCGGAGGAAGGCGAGACCAGGGCGAGCACCAAACTCTTGTCCAGCAGAGGAGCCTCGCTGTCCCTCTCAGGCCACGCAGAGGACCCCCTGACAGTGTAGGCTGCCCGGAGCCCTGGGCAGTGGAGGGCAAGCGCCCAGCCTGGCCCTTGAGCTCCCAGGGCACCAGGACCCCACAGCCCAGCCCAGCCCCGCTTCCCCAAAGGGGCACCCGGCTGCACTTACCTCCTCCTTGAGGCTGCTGCTGTGCTTGCTCTCCTTGGCCAGGTTGCTCATGGTGTGTACGGGAGGGCAAAGTGTGTGAGTCAGAGGGAGGCCCACTCCCTCTCTATGAGAGGAGACCCAGCTTTGTAACCAAAGCATCCTCAGCGATAGGATGGGAGATTACCAGGAGAGGTCAGGAGGAGGGGGCAAGGGGATGGCAAAAGGGCAGCAGGGCTGCTGGTGGCCAAGTGCTAAGGCAGGACTTCCCTCAGACCCTGCCTCTCAATGCGCAGATGAAACAACGGGGGGGAGGGGTCAAAATGGGAAGCCTCTGCACAGGGGCCTCTGCCAGCTTAAAAAAAAAAAAACTGGAGCAGTGGCTTCCCTTTTTGCCCACCCTTCCCTCCGTTGCCTCCATGCCTGGACTGACTATGCCTGATGCCAAAAGGGCAGTTCTGCTTCTGCCCCTCTGCAATGCCAGAAGCCGCACACCACTGCCATTCACAGCCCCTGCGATCGCCCATTGCACGCTGGCAGGCAGAAGTAGCATGATCCTAAAGGTTTCATTCCATCTCATTCCCTCCTCCGCACTCAGAAACGGATGAGGGGAGGGGGAGAGATTGGCAGCACAGCTGGGGGCCATGCTGATGCTGGCCATGGCTTTCCCACGTGGGGGCAGGATGGTCCCAGTGAAAGGGGGCTGCGAGGCCAGGCTGGCGAGTCTGGGTTTTCCTCTAAGCTCAGGGTTTTCCTCTAAGCTCGGGAATCTGCAGGCTGAGTTAAGTTGAAAATGCAGTTAATGAGTTAACTGCATTTTCTGATCTTTTCTCCCCAAGTCCATAGAATAGTGTTTCTCTATCTTGACCACTTTAAGATGGGTGGATTTCAACTCCCAGAATCCCCCAACCAGCATCCATGGACTTCAACTCCCCAAATTCTCTAGCCAGCCAGAATCTATGGACTTCAACTCAGCATGCTAGCTGGGTAATTCTGGGAACTAAAGTCCATGCATCTTACAATAGCTGAGATGGAAAAACACTACCACAGAAAGGATTTAAAATTCTGCTGAAAGGGTTTTCCTCTAAGCTCAGGGGAATCTGTAGGCTGAGTTAAGAGGTCAAAAAAATCAAGGTGGTGGCTTTGATGGTGCGGATGTGGCTGATACCATGACTTTTTTGACCCCCCTCTTTCACAGCCAGCCCATCTAGTCTGCTACAGATGCTTCACATCTAGAATTTCAGTGTAGAGGTAGTCCTCAATTTACTAATGTAACTGAGCCTGGAATTACTGTAGTAAATCATGATGGTTGTTAAGTGTTAAATTGGTTGTTAAATCCAAGAAGAAACAAGCATGGTTGCACAAAGATCTCTCTGATAAACTGAAAGACAAAAAGGACAAGTACAAAAAATGGAAAGAGGGACACATAACTAAGGCAGAATATTAACAGATAGTCCAAATCTGCAAAGATGAAGTCAGGAAACCAAAGGCTCCGAATAAGCAAATATTTGCAACAAAAGTCAAAGATAATAAAAAAAGTTTCAACATATAAATAACACAAAAAATGTCAAGGAAACAGTTGGTCCGCTAAAGAGAGAAGACGGCAAGGAAGTAACAGGCAGCAGGGAGAAAGCAGAGCTGATTAACTCATTCTTTGCATCGGTCTTCGCGCAAAAAGAAACTAGACCAACCTACCAAAAACATAACTGTAAAAGACAGACTAGAAATAAAAGTTAAAATAAGCAAAAAAAATGGTAAGAGAACATTGGTCTGATCTTGATGAATACAAATCACTGGGACCTGATGGATTACATCCCAGAGTTCTGAAGGAGGTGGCAGATGTTATCTCAGAACCACTGTACCACATCTTTCAAAAATCCTGGAGCACTGGAAAAGAACTGATGCGGTTCCCATCTTCAAAAAAGGAAGAAAAAAAAAACAGACCCAGGAAACTACAGACCAATCAGCCTAACATCAATACCCGGGAAGATACTGGAAAAGATAATAAAAAAACAGATCTGCCAACATCTAGAAACGAGTAAAGTAATAACTAGCAGTCAGCATGGGTGTGTTAAAAACAGATCATGCCAAACCAATCTTATTTCGTTTTTCAACATAGTGACTAAATCAGTAGACCGCCGAAATACTGTGGACATAATATACTTAGACTTCAGCAAGGCATTCGACAAAGTAGACCACAACCTACTTCTTGGTAAGCTAGAAAAAAGTGGGATAGATAGCATCACCATCAGATGGATTTGTAACTGGCTGACAAACTGTAGTCAATGAGTAGTCCTTAATGGTACTACATCTACATGGAGGGAAGTAAGCAGTAGGGTACCACAAGGTTCCGTCTTAGGCCCAGTACTCTTCAATATCTTCATAAATGACTTAGATGAGGGAATAGAAGGGGACCTCATCAAATTTGCAGATGATACTAAGCTGGCAGGAATAGCCAACACCCTAGATCAGGGGTGTCAAACTCACGTCGTCACGGCAACATGACGTGACGTATTGGGACTTTTTCCCCCTTCACTAAACTGGGTGTGGGCGGGGCCAGCACGTGACGCATCTGGCCCACGGGCCAGGACTTTGACAGCCCTGCCCTAGATGATAGGTTCAAGATCCAAATGGATCTTGACAGACTTGAACACTGGTCCCTATCTAACAAAGTGAAATTCAATGTAGAGAAAAGTAAAGTTTTACACTTAGGCAAAAAACACCAAAAGCACACATATAGACTGGGTGAAACCAGACTTAATAGCAGTAACTATGAGAGGGATCTTGGAGTCTTAGTGGACAACCAATTAAATATGAGCCAACAGTGTGTGGCGGCAGCCAAAAAAGCCAATGCAATCCTAAATTGCATTAACAGGGATACAATCAAGATCAAGTGAGGTACTAATACCACTCTATAAAGCCTTAGTGAGACCACACCTAGAGTACTGCATCCAGTTTTGGGCACCACACTATTGAAACACTGTTGAGACTCCAGAAAGAGTGCAGAGAAGACCAGCCAAGATGATTAGGGGACTGGAGGCTAAAACATACGATGAACGGTTGCAGGAACTGGGCATGGCTAATCTAGTGAAGAGAAGGACCAGGGGAGACATGATAGCAGTGTTCCAATATTTGAGGGGCTGCCACAGACAGGAGGGATAAAAGAGGCATGGGGCTTCAATAACCCAATCATGGAATTCATCTTGATTTTTTTTTTCACAGTCCCTCACCTTCAGAATTCCCTTGACCTGAGTTTAGTAATCTAGGAAATTCTCAGCTATATACTGCAGTTGTTTATAGCCAAACCCACCCACAGACACCATCAAAGACAATTCCATTGATGAGTCTTAGATCTACAAAGTTTGTTGTTATGCCATTATCAGCACAGCTAGGAGAGAGATGACAGTTATCACATTAGCTGTATGTCCATGAGCTGCTTTACTTAACAGCTTTTGAACAAATATGTAGTCTTATAGCTATTATTTCAATCACAGATTTGTGATCTTTATACAACTTTATATAGCTCTCATTTGATCACTTGCTTCATGTTAGCAAACATTTTTATATAAAATTCTGAAAAGGTTTTGAGGTAGCCGCTACAACAACACACAGATTTTATCTACCAAGGAAGCTCTTTATCAGGGGTTCTTGGTGGTCTCTGAGCTTGGTTGTTTTCTTGCAAACATTTCATTGCCCAAACTAGGTAATATTGTAAGGGCTACTAAGAAGTGGGTTTGCTTTCATTTTATATTCTACTGACTTGCCCTGTCGGTGCTGGTGGGAGTGGTCTTGGTGGTTCTTTGATAAGAATCAAAATCATGTGAAGTATTAGTACCACTTTCAAAAGCCTTAGTAAGACCACACCTGGAATACTGCATCCAGTTTTGGTCACCATATTACAAAAACATGTTGAGACTTTGGATAAAGTGGAAAAAAGAGCAGCTAAGATGATTAATGGCCTGGAGACAAAAACACATGAAGAATGGCTGCAGGAATTGGGTATGGCCAGTCTAGAGAAAACAAGTACTAGGGGTGACATGATAGCAGTATTCCAGTTTTTGAGGGGTTGCCACAAAGAAGAGGGCTCAACTTATTTTCCAAAGCACCAGAGGACAAGACAAGAAACAATGGATGGAAACTAATCAAGGAGAGAAGCAACTTGGAATTAAGGAGAAACTTCCTAACAGTGAGGACAATCAACCAGTGGAACAGCTTGCCTTCAGAAGTTGTAGGTCGGGGTGTCAAACTCAATTTAATTGAGGGCCGCATCAGAGCTGTGGTTGACCTTGGGGCGCCGGGTGGGCGTGGCCAGCTTGACGCCACTCACTGGGCATGGCCAGCTTGACGCCACTCCCCAAACTGCTGGCATGTTTCCTCTTCGCACTGGGTAGACCGGGCCGAAGCCACGCTGGCCCGATGTTTCCTCTTCGCATTGGGTAGACCGGGCCAAAGCCACGCTGGCCGATGTTTCCTCTTCATATTGGGTTGACTGGGCCGAAGCCACGCTGGCCCAATGTTTCCTCTTCGCATTGGGTAGACCAGGCCGAAGCTACGCTGGCTGATGTTTCCTGTTCACATTGGGTAGACCGAGCTGAGGCGATGCGGGTAGACCGGGCCGAGGCGACGCGGGCCAGCCCCTTAAGTTTTCCAGGATGGCCACACGGGCCGGATCTGACCACATCACGGGCCAGATGCGGCCCACGGGCCTTGTGTTTGACACCCCTGTTTTAGGTGCTTCATCGCTGGAGGTTTTTAAGAAAAGACTGGACAACCACCTATCTGAAATGGTATAGGGATTCCTGCTTGAGCAGGGGATTGGACTATAGAAGACCTCCAAGGTTCCTTCCATCTCTATTCTGATTCTGATGGTTGCCATGTGTGTATTCTACTTTTCCAAAGGGCCTTAATTTGTAAAGGAGTATAAAGCTTTCAAATTACAAATCTGTTTGTTGCAAAAGTTTTTTTTTCCAATCCTGAATGACATTAACTTGTATTTTGAAAAGAAGTAAGTTGAACCTAGCTGTTTTCCTGCTTGCTTTTAACATTCATTCAGCTCATACTGCTTATGTTTGATCTGTCTTAGTTGTCAGCGTTCCAAATTATGTTCTCCTCCAGCACTGACATGAATGAAAGAGGGAGAAGCTTTGCTTTAATGCTGAGATGAACTTTTACCTAGTTCCCTGCTCTTTACTAGATAGCGTTACCTGGGTGACAGAGGGAGGGGGGAAATTCCTGTGAAAAGAAAGTGCTTGGGACGAAGAGATGGATCTGCACGATGGCCAATGAGACATTGGGGTTGAAGAACGGAAAGGGAGGGGTTTGGAAGGAGGGGCCAGTTTTGGCTGCACAAAGAGTTCAGGGATGTCGTTCTCCTATTCTTAAATAAAAAAAAAGATTCATTAGAGACCTTGCGTTTGAGAATGAAGTTTATTTAAGATAGCAACGAAACCTGACATTAGTCTTGACTTAGTTCTGGATATAGCAGTGTATCCTTGCCATGTGTCTTAAAGTTAAGTACTTACAAATATCATGATTAAAAAAGGTTGTTACATATTAAGTCTGAATTTCTCATATGCTTTGTTGGATATTGCTCTTTTGCCCAATTTTGTAAATTAGAATTTCTTTGATATGTTTGGCCCCAGTGGCTGCAATTCAGTGTTTTTGTACAGGTATCAAGGTTTAAATAATTTAGTAGTTGTGTGATTTCATTACTTACAGTGTATATAAAACTTCCAAAAATTTTGTGTTGTAACAAAAGTGAAAAATAATTCAAATGAAACATTTTGTGTCTATCCAGAAGCAAAGCTGATCATGTGGGAAGAGCCAGAATGATATAGTGGTTGAATCTCAGTTAAAATTTGCTGCAACGTTTGTTTACTCATCTTGGATTGCCTGTATATCTGTCAGTTTAGCCTCCTTTCCAGTAGAATGGTGTTAAAAAAGGATATAGGGTAGAGCTCTGTTGCAGACCTGAGCATACACACAATTAATATAGTTGTAAATTCACTTGAATTAAAGCAGTTCTCCATGAAACATGGTGGGAGTGGTCTTGGTGGTTCTTTGGTTGGGCCGTTTACTGTTAGCTTGTTTGGCAGTTCCTTGATTGGGGTATTGTTTGCTGCTTGATTGCTGATCTAGTGTTAATCTTGGTGTTAATCTCTGTTCATCTGGGTGTTGATTGCTGGTGAGGAGGTGTTTTGGTCTTTTCGTTTCTTTTTTGGCTTTTTGATTGTCTCCTTTGAATGGTATATAGATGTTTATCCCATGTGCTTATTGATGGCTGATTTGTCAGAGGGCCTTGCTTCCAGGAATTCTCTACAATTTTTGGACTTGGCTTGGTCTGGGATGGTCACAGTTTCCCAGTTGAAACCATGGTTAAGTCTGTCCATATATTGTTAAAGATTTTTCATCACGTCTTCTGACCACTAGTTCAGTGGTGGGCTGCTACCGGTTCGGCCCGGTTCTACTGAATAGGTAGTAACTTTAGGGACTGGTTCTCTGAACTGGTTGTAACGGCAGCCTGGCCACGCCCCTGAACTGGTCCCCTGGTCGCTGCTCGCTCGCCCACCTGACGCGTCCATTGGACAGTAAGCTGACCAGAGCTGGGAAGCAGCTGGCTGGCAAAGAGAGAGGCGCCCTCTCAGCCGCCTGGCTGCAGGGCGCCGAAAAGTCCTTCAGCTAGTGAGAAGAAAGCTGCGCATGCACGAAGATGGCGGCAGCGACCAGAGGTCTTTTCGGCACCCTGCACCAGCGGCTGGGTGGAAAAGAAGCCTCTCGGCTTCCACGTTCAGCAACAGGCTCAGTCCCTTCACAGGGTCGCTTTTCTCCGCGCCCAAGAAAGAGGAGGCGTGGAGCAGCCTTTAATGACAAAGTTGGCATAGCCACCTAGACGAGGTAAAAGAAAAGGAACCACTGAGGGAAGGAGCCCCCCGAAGCTGCCGGCGTTGCAGCTGCCCCCCCTCCCCCTCCTCACAGCTTGGAGCTCCAAACTGAAGAGGTCCTCGGCTGTTGCGAAGAAGCAGCAGCTCTGGGTGCGCCATGCCCGCTTCGTTCTCTTTGAGAGCAGCTTTGCAAACAAGGTGCAAAGTTAAAGCTATAGCATCATGCAGGCTCCCTCCCTCACCTATCTCCCCAGAATGTTTTAGGAAGTGCATGAGAGTGGCTGGAGGGGGATGGCAGAACCCTTGGCTCTAGCAGGAGGGAGGTTGGGGAGGAGAGATGATGATCATCTTGGGGGACATGGGGCAGGACTGTCGAAGCATAAATCACCCTCGTTTTCCCCCTGGGGTAATTGCACTTAATTAGAGATGGATGGATCTTGTTTTCCATGCTGTATACTTTAAAGAAAGAAAACCCGAATATATTCTAATAAGGATTTTATTATAAAAATAGAAAAACTAGCTAACTACATGTTTTACCGGCAGCTTATCACACAGACGAACAAAGGAAGTGTAAATCAGGAAGTTAGAAAAAAAAATGTAGACATGCGCAGTAGCTCAAAATTTCACAAGACTAGTCTTATCTCTATTGCTATAGATACGTGATAAAGTTCTCTGGCAGACTACCGTAACACTCAGAATGGACACTCGGCTGACAAAGACATAACGCAGTGACAACCCCTTCTTTGTCAGTTGAGCAGACATCAGGTATAGCCATCAGGTAAGGCACATCTTCTTACGCAGATACTCGTGCTGAGCTGCTGGAAGTGGTTTGTTGAGCATATCAGCAATCTGATCATGTGTAGGCACATACTGCAATTTTACAAAATCTTGTTTCACTAATTGTTTGATTTTTTATAACGGATGTCAATGTGTCTGGACCTAGAACCCGTGAAACGTGATTCAGAAATATAAACCACAGATTCATTGTCTTCCATCACGGTGATCGGTTGGATCGGGTGTGTCCAGATATCTGTGACCAAAGCATCAAACCATGTTAGAGAATTACATGCATCTGAAACACAAGCATATTCAGCCTCAGTAGATGAACAAGAAACAAAATTCTGTTTTTGCACATGCCAGTAAACAGGACATCCATTTAAGAACATCATATAACCTGAAGTACTTTTACGTGATTTCTTATCACTCGCCCAATCAGAATCTGCATAACAACATAATTCTGCATAATCAGTATGTGTCAGTTCTAACAATAACCTCATATTTTTAGTGTGTTTTAGGTATTTCAATAATTTCTTAACACATGTCCAATGAAACTGTCTTGCCTTACCTACGTGTCGGGACAAGAGATTAACACTAAGTGCAATGTCAGGTCTAGTCCAACTACTAATATACAACAGTGACCCAATAACTGAACGATAAAGTGTTTGATCCTTGAATTCAGGACTTGGTTCATGTGTCAAGTTGTGAAAATCTGTTTGCATGGGTATGCGTACTGTATTAGGATCTTTCATGTTGCAATGATGCAAAATTTGCTCAATTTTATCCTCTTGTGAAAGACTAAACCCCTTCTGTGTTTTGACAATCTGAACACCTAAATAAGTGCTAACATGACCTAAAGATTTCAATGTGAAATATCTCTGCAAAGCTTTAGCAAAATTCTCACTCATCTGCTTATTTGGACCAATATAAACAATATCATCAACATAAACAAGAACTATCTCATACATATTATCAGATCTTTTTGTAAACACGCATTCATCAGTTTCGGACTTAATAAAGCCCATTGAATTTAGTTTGTCAGTAAGACATAAGTACCACATTAAACCAGACTGTTTCAGACAATAAAGACTTTTGAGGGGCATCAGAGGAAAAAAAACAGATGGACAATGAATTTACAGGTAATCAAAGAGAAAGAATATAAGAAGTATTTGGAAAAAGAACTAGAATTGTTCTATAAGGAAAATACAAAACAACACACCTCCCTACAAAATTTATGGGACACTACTAAGGTGTATGTAAGAGGCCTTACAATAGCGTATAATGCAAAAAGGAGAAAAGGGAGAAAATCAACAAATACGGGAGGAAATTCAAAATTGGGAACATAAATTGCAAGGGAAACCAGGAGATGAAGAAATAAGGGTGAAGTGGATAGCGGCAAAACATAAGCTCAACATATTAGAACAAGGGAAATATGTACTAAATTTGAAATATATAAGGCAGAACTATTTTGAGCACGCAAACAAACCAGGGAGGTGGTTGGCGTATAGGCTAAGGAAAGAAAGGGAAAAAAGAACAATTCAGAAATTACAAGATGATGAGGGGAAGATCCAACAAAGCATAGAGAAGAAAAAGGAAATAATACTTCAATATTATCAGAAGCTTTATGAGAAGGACATAGCAACAACAGAGGAAATTGAACAGTACTTAAAAGGAGAGGGGGTACAAATATTAACAGAGGAGGAAAAAGAATTACTAAATAGAGAGATCACGATGGGTGAATTAAAAGAAGCATTGAAGAGACAGAAAAATAATAAAACCCCGGGGACTGATGGTTTACCAACAGAATTTTACAAAACATTTGGAGAATTATTAAATGGAATATTATTAGAAGTGTATAATGAAGCCCTGTCGGAGGCAAAATTACCAAACACATGGAAGGAAGCGTATATCTCCCTAATACCAAAAGAAGGGGCAGATGCCACATTAATAAAAAATTACAGGCCGATTTCTTTGTTGAACACCGATTACAAGATCCTAATGAATATAATCGCTAATAGAATGAAAAAAATATTACATAACAAAATACATCAGGACCAAAACAGTTTCTTGCCCACAAGACAAATAAAAAATAATTTAAGGATGGTAATGGATGTTTTAGAGTATTATGAAGTGCATTCAGAAAGACAGATAGCCCTGATCTTTCTGGATGCACAAAAAGCATTCGACCAAGTAAACTGGCAATTTATGAAAGAACAAATTAAAAGTATGAATTTCGGCGATAAATTCACAAAAATGATATCATCAATATACCAGGACCAAAAAGCATGTATATTGGTAAATGGGGACCCAACGGGATTTTTTGGAATAAATAAAGGAGTAAGGCAGGGATGTCCGCTGTCCCCTTTGCTTTTCATTTTAACGTTAGAAAATTTATTAATTAGAATTAGGGCAAACAAAGAGATACAAGGACTAAAGATTAAGAGAGAGGAGTACAAGGTCCAAGCTTTTGCGGACGACCTTGTCTTTTTTATAGAAGACCCAATAGAAACAATCCCCAAGTTAATAAAAGAAATTGAAAAATTTGGAAGAGTAGCAGGCCTAAAAATCAACAAAGAAAAAACAAATATGATAACAAAAAATATGACAGCAAAGCAAGTAGAGCAATTAGTAAATGTTTCACAACTACAGGCAGTAAAGAAAGTGAATGTGAGAAATAAAGAAATTAGGATTATTCCTGTAAAACCATATAGCCTAAATTACGCCATTTTAAAATCATGTCAAGGCTTTATTTTACTCTGTATAACCTGATTATATAATTTAGCTGACAGTTTAAGGAACATGAGGAAGGAATTGTGTGGTTCCTGTGTTCTTGAGAAAGTGTTTATCTAGGAGGAAGTATGTTTTAGGTCGATTTGACCTCGTTAAGAAGGGGAAGTACGCATATGCTGATATTACACGTATAAGCAATATTTTTAAGTCGGGTATTTTTATATATTGGAGTTATGGGGACTTTCCATAATGGGGATATCATGTGTTTATGTGCTTATCTGTTATATAAAGTCTGAAATTGTACTCAAGGGACATGCTTGTATCCTGTAAGGTGTAACCTGAAATTGTATAAAAGATGGCGAGAACGAATGGTAAACTGCTCCCTCACTTTGAGGGGGACCTTTGCAAAGAAATAATTAATAAATTGTATTCTTGTCTTATCTCTCAACTCTCTGTCAATTATTTTCTGGGTGACAGGCATTTCCTGTATATCACAGTTGGCGCCCGAACAGGGACCTGAGGACCTTTCGTTGGGTAAGCAAATAAATCTAAAAAAGCGCGCTAAACACTGTTTTGGTGTTAAGGTTTGTTTTCTTGCTGGACGGGAGCAGCTTCTCTAACAGCCCTGGGACAGAGACTTGGAGGTTAGGACAGGAGACAAGAGGAACGTTCCGGGGGACTGCACTGGGAGTGAGTATTCTTTTTCTCTCTGGGGTTATTATTAGGTGTGCTTAGTGTGTGTGTGAATGTGACAGTATGGGGCTTTCTTGGAGTAAACGTAGTAATAATACTAACAATGAAATACCCTCTATCCCTCCGATATCACCTTTAGGGGAGTTGTTAACTCAGTGGACAGAGGATTGGTTGAAGGTTTATACCAAACAGTTGGATAAAGTAGCTATGATTAATTATTGTACTAGGGTGTGGCCGAAATTTATATTGATCAAGCCTAATTATAGGTGGAGTAAGTTTGGGGAGTCTGACCCGTATTGGATCAATGCCTTGAAGAAGGTATTGGAAGGCAAGAAACTTATTTCTCAGTTGCCATATGTTGAACCGTGGTTTCATGTTCAATGGTTTGACCCGTTCCCCCCCAGAGATTCTAGAGTGTTGTATGGGGAAGAGGAAGAAGAGAAAAGGTGGGACCCTTTGGCTTATGCTACATGCCCACCTTTACCTCCTCCATATAACCAGAATGCTGCTGGGGCAGTGGGTGGCTCAGATGAGGCAGCTGCTGCTGGGAGCAGTGGGGGAGTACCTTCAACAGCTCGGCGATATCAACAGATAAAGAGGGAGTCGGAGGAATTGCCAGTACCTGTAAGACCTCCTTCCCCTCGTAGGACACGTTTACAAACTAAGAAAATGTTGCCTTTAAGGGAGATGCCAAATGGTTTAACTGGTGCAGGCCTCCCAGTGACAACGTTTGTAAATGTGCCTTTAACATCTTCAGATTTGAGAAATTACAAGAGTAATATGCCGTCTTTGCAAGCGGATCCGATTAAGTTGTCAGAATCATTGGATCTGTTCTTGGGGCCCAATTTGTATACGTATGCTGAGTTACAGCATATATTGGGTTACCTGTTCTCCCCTGAGGAGAGGTCACAAATACGGAAAGCGGCTATGGCCTATTGGGATAAGACCCAGGTCGGGGCTGCTCAACCCATGGCTGCAGAGACAAAGTTTCCATTAGCAGATCCTGGTTGGAATAATAACAATGTAGCTGACCGGGGGCAAATGGAGGACCTGAAGAGGATTATACTTCAGGGAGTTAAGACAGCTGTACCTCAAGGAAAGAATTTAACTAAAGCTTTTGAGGTGGAACAGCTGCGAGATGAAACACCCTCAGTGTTTCTGGAATGTATTAAGGACAATTTAAATAAGTATTCTGGTCTTTCTCCTGAAACGCCAGCTTATGAGTCCTTAATGAAAATGCAGTTTGTGACAAAGGCATGGCCAGACATCAAGAAGAAAATACAAAAAATTGATGACTGGGCTGGGTCTGATATTACCGCTCTGTTGAAGGAGGCTCAAAAAGTGTATGTAAATAGAGAGGAAGCAAAGACTAGACAAAAGAGTCAGATGATGGTGTCAGTAATGAAGGCTGCAAATAAGCCAGCAGACAGGAAAGAGGTGATAGGGCGAGGAAGAAGTTTTGGAAAGAATCCGTCCACTGTATTGAAACAGCGTCCTGAAATAGGGAGAGGGTTTCCCCAGTTGAGAAGGCCTGGAGTTAGTGGCCAGGAAAGTAGGAAATGTTTTGCGTGTGGCAAGGAGGGGCATTTCGCTAGAAATTGTCCAGAGAAGAGGAGGTCCCAGAGGATGGAACCGCGTCTCTATACCCTTATGGGAGAAGAGGATGTTTAGTGGGGTCAGGGGCTTTTGATAGAGGGATCCCACCAAGAGCCCTTGATAAATTTGTTAGTGGGACCAGAAGAAGAGGAATATGTGTTTTTGATAGACACGGGAGCAACTAGAACTTCTATTTGTAAAATACCTAATGGAGTGCATCAAACAGGTGCAACCATTAAGATAAGGGGTGTTCAAGGAATACCTTTTGAAGTGCCATTATTGAATAATATGACTTTAGGTTGTGGAAAGCGAAAAATCTATCTAGATGTCATATTTGTACCAGAAGCTGGCATTAATTTGCTTGGGAGAGATGCGTTATCACTTCTTGGTTGTGAGTTAAAATTCTCCTGTAATGATTCTATAGTTAATGTGTTGACTGAAGAACAGGAAAGGAATATTGATCCTATTGTGTGGGAACAGGAAGGTAATAGGGGTGTTTTAGATATTCCCCCATTGAAAGTGACTTTGAAGGAAGGGACAGTTCCTGTGAAGGTTAAGCAGTATAATATTCCTATAGATTTGAGGAGAGAGTTAAAGCCAGTGATTGAGAAGTTGTTAGCTGATGGATTGATTGAACCTACTATGTCTCAATATAATTCACCTATATTACCTGTTAGGAAGCCTGATGGGTCGATTAGAATAGTTATTGATCTGAGGAAAATAAATTTATTGGTTGCCAATAGACATTCAATAGTGGGAAATCCTTATACGTTGTTAGGGAGAATACCACATAGTCATAAATATTTTAGTGTGATAGATCTGAAGGATGCGTTTTGGACATGTCCTTTAGATGAAGAGTCAAGAGATATTTTTGCTTTTGAATGGGCTGATCCAGATACTCATAGGAACCAGCAATATAGATGATGTGTTTTGCCACAGGGATTTTCTGAAAGTCCGAACTTGTTTGGACAGATGTTGGAACAGGTGTTGGAAGGATTTTGTATTCCTTCTGGACTGCAGGTGTTACAATATGTAGATGATTTGTTGTTATCTGGAGAGAAAAAGGTTGAGGTTGAGAAAGGAACAAATGCATTGTTGAATTTTCTGGGAAGAAGTGGCTTGCGGGTGTCCAAAAGGAAACTTCAGTATGTGGAGTTAGAAGTTAAATACTTAGGTCACTTGATAAGCCAGGGAAGTAAACAGATAAATCCTGAGAGAGTAGAAGGAATAATAACTCAGCCTTTGCCAAAAACTAAGAAGGAAGTTAGGAAATTGCTTGGTTTGGTGGGTTATTGTAGATTGTGGATTGATGATTATACAGACAAGGTGCGGTTTTTATATGATAAGTTAATAGAGGAAGAACCTTGGACAGTTGTATGGAAGGAAGATGATGAGTCTAAATTGAAGGAATTGAAAAGATCTTTGATGCAGGCTCCGGTTTTGAGTTTACCAGATTTGAAGAAACCGTTTCATCTGTTTGTGGCAGTAGAAGATGGAATTGCAAAAGGGGTGCTTGCTCAAAATTGGGCAGGAAAGAAGAAACCTATAGCTTTTTTGTCAAAATTAATGGATCCTGTAGTACGAGGGTGGCCGTTGTGTGTGCAGGCAGTGGCAGCTACTGCCTTATTGGTGGAAGAGAGTAGAAAATTGACATTTGGGGGTGCATTAGTTGTGAGTAGCCCACATCAGGTTAGAACTATCTTGATGCAGAAGGCGCATAGGTGGTTAACTAATGCAAGACTTTTGAAGTATGAGGTTATTTTATTGTCTCAAGAGAATTTGGTTCTTTCTACAGATAGGAATTTGAATCCAGCAGAATTCTTGTCAGGAGAGAGACAGGAGTGGGATTCTATAGAGCATAATTGTGTGGAAGTAATTGATTTGCAAACCAAGGTTAGGGAAGATTTAGAGGATAGTCCATTAGAGGGCGGTATTAACTTATTTATTGATGGTTCTTCTCGAGTTGAGGGTGGAAAGAGAGTCAACGGATATGCTGTTGTGAATGGAGATACTTCAGAAATTTTAGAAGCGGGGAAGTTACCATCTGAATGGTCGGCACAAACGTGTGAGATTTTTGCTTTATTGCAAGCTCTGCATTTGTTGGCTAATGAAGTGGGAAATATATATACAGATTCAAAATACGCTTATGGTATTTTAAATACTTTTGGAAAAATCTGGATGGAGAGGGGATTGATTTCCACTAAGGGAAAAGAACTTAAACAAGTTGATCTTATAACCGCTGTTTTAAAGGCAGCTGAAGGTCCTACTAAGCTTGCTGTTATACATGTTGAAGCTCATAAGAAGGGAACTTCAAAATTGATAGTGGGAAATAGGTTGGCAGATGAAGCAGCTAAGGAAGCAGCTTTAGGGGAAGAAGCTATTATGATTTTAGTCCCGGCTTTGACTGTTGACGTGACACCGGTATTTACTAATGATGAAGAACAACAAATGATAAATGAGGGTGTGCGTCAGGTGAAAGGTAAATGGATAACTAAGAATGGGGTGCAAGTTTTGAATAAAGCAATGATGAGGAATGTGCTTGAACGTGTGCATGAGGGAACTCATTGGGGAACACAAGCTCTTATTGATTTTGTTAAACGTACATATGTGTGTAGGGGGATGTATACAATAGCTATGCAAATATTATGAAAGTGTATACATTGTGTAAGAATTAATAAAAAGATTATGAGAAAACAACTTATGGGAGGTAGAGAGTTGGCTGTCTGGCCTTTTCAACGAATTCAAGTGGATTATACTGAAATGCCAGCGGTTGGAACTCTTAAATACTTATTGGTTATAGTGGATCATTTGACGGGATGGGTTGAAGCTTTTCCTTGTGCTAGGGCAAATGCTCAAATGACTGTTAAAATTATATTGGAGCAATTGATACCACGTTATGGGTTAATTGAATCAATAGATAGTGATAGAGGTACACATTTTACGGCCCAGGTGGTAAAGCAAGTAATGAATCAATTGGGAATTGATTGGCAGTTTCATTTAAGTCATTTAGCTAGTTCCTCTGGACGTGTGGAAAGAGCTAATCAGACTATAAAATCTGCGTTAAAAAAATTAATACTAGAATTGAAATTGCCTTGGACGAAATGTTTGCCTTTAGCTCTATTGAGGATAAGAACAAGTCCGAGAAAGGATATAGGAATATCTCCATATGAGATGATGTTTGGATTGCCGTATACAGGAAAAGTTGGAATAGAATTGAAGGATGTTTTTCTAAGAAAATATATACAAGGACTGTCCCAGTGTTTTTCTCTTTTAAGGTCTAAAGGATTATTGGCGCAAACTCCACCGCTTGATTTTCAAATCCATGAATATAAGAGTGGAGACTGGGTCCTGATCAAAGCACTTAAGGAGAAAAAGTTGCAGCCGGTGTGGGAAGGACCGTTCCAAGTTTTGCTGACTACTGAATCGGCTGTGAGAACAAAGGAACGAGGTTGGGTGCATTATTCCAGAGTAAAGGGACCGGTGTCTTCGCCATATGGATGGACGGTGGATGCGAAATCTACAGATCCACTTAAACTGACCTTTCGTCGACAACCCTTAGATGATTGATGACCAACGGATGGAAGAGAAGTTTTATGAAGAATTTTGTATTTGGCTAGGAGTGATATTAATTTTTGTTATATTTTTGATTGTATTAAGAAAAGATATAATTGAATGGTGTAAATCTATGCTTTGGTATCCAGTGGATGTAAGTTTACCTCGACAGTTTGATACTTTGGTGGTGAGATAATAATATTTTATCTTTCTGGAAGCTATATAGAAGAGGGGGATTAGTCCACTAGGAAGATGGGGTATATGGTGTTTCTGTTTATTTTTTTGGAGGTGCAGATAGGGATGGAAAAAGAGATGTTGGCTGTGTTACATGATTATCCAATAACATGGCAGCAGTTATGTTTCCATACTGAACTCGAGCACCAATATTCTTTAATAGAAACACTGACCCTGATAGAAGGTGCTGAAGAAGCTGATATATGTATAAGATCATCTTTTGTAGATGGTATACCCTTGGGCAGATATGCCAGTTGTAATAACACATATGACATTACCCCTAAATACACTGATTTGTCAGACAGAATGGAGTTTTTATATAATCAATGTACTGATCTTTATGGTAATCATACTCCTTCATATAAGATGTTCCGTATTTTGGAGGAGGGATTACATTTTCCATATTTTGAAATAAAGGCCCCTTCGAAGTTATTGTTTTTATGTGGAAATTTGGCTTTGCCTAAATTGCCTTATTTCTGGAAGGGAAGATGTGTTGTTGGTTATCTTAAAGCACCTTTACGATATACCAGAGGTATTGCTGAACGGAGAACGAGAGAAGGCAATATATTTCTGGATTTAATGAAGGTAGCTTTAAACAGTACTTCCTTTTGTATCAGGGGTGAGACAACTGTCTCTGACATAATGGCTACATGTTTTGTGGGGGTACCAGTACCGGGAAAGTTTTTGTTTGAAGAAGCAAATATTATAATAGAACCAAATAATCTTAATTTGTCACATATTATAACATTATTTGGGAGTCCACAAAAGCCAACTAAGTGGACTAATCAGAAGAAACTGGTGATTGAAGTTAAAATGATATTACCAGCATATGATTGTGTAATATATAAACATCCTGAGAAACGACCAGAGAAGGTAATATATGTTCCTGTGCCTAATAAAAAGGTTTTTCACTGCTCAGAAATGGAGGAAGTGGAAGCTATAAATCAGGTTCTATATTTGCCTAAAGGTTGGTTTCTCTTTTGTGGATTATATGCTTATGCATATATTCCGGCACATGCCGTAGGTGGTCCTTGTACCATTGGCCGTTTAACTACTGTAATGGCTGTTGCACATTTCAAAGATATAAACTATAAAACAGAGTTTTATTATGAAATGATGAATGCAAGTCTGTATCATACTGACCGTGTTCAGAAGAAAGTGATGACTAAGGTAACTACGCATGAAGGTGTTGAAACTGTAGAGGGACATGGAGATGGAGAAATTCCTAGGCCTGAAAGAGAACCTCATTTAATCATATATGCTCCTAAAGATCCTACTAAATGGCATATTACTCCAATAGAATCATATGACCATGTTGAAGAAGGAACATATAAGGGGATTTATAGAGGTAAAAGAGATGCTACACATTTAGAGTTTGATGCTAACTGTAATGATGAAGTGGTAGTACTGAATAAGGTTCAGGCTGGACTTTTGGGAATGTTTCCATGGATGTCTACACAATATAGTCAGAATCAACTTGGACACCTAGCTTGTGCTTTAGCTAAGAGTATAAATGAGACATCGTCTGCTATTGCTGCATTAGCTGATGTGATGGGAGAAATAAGACAATCATTATTACAAAATAGAGTGGCTATAGATTATATGCTATTAAGAATGGGTCATGGGTGCGAGGAATTCCACGGCCTTTGTTGTTTCAATGTATCCGATAGGTCTCAATTTATAGAATCTAAGATAAAAACATTACATAATATTACTACACATTTAACATATGTAACTGAGAATACAGCTTTTAGGGGAGTTTGGGATATATTAACTTCATGGTTACCTAGCTTTGCATGGTTAAGGGAATTGTTTGTAGGCATATTATTGATTGTAGTTATATGTCTTATTTCTTGTCTTTGTATTAAATGTATACCTCTTTGCTGTAATGTTTGGAAGTGTTGCTGCCGAATAAAGAAGCAAAATAAATTAGTTGGAGATTCGCATGGTGGCTTAGGGAGAAGAGAGGTTTCTATAAT
Source organism: Pituophis catenifer annectens (assembly GCF_029215685.1). Classification (NCBI taxonomy): domain Eukaryota; kingdom Metazoa; phylum Chordata; class Lepidosauria; order Squamata; family Colubridae; genus Pituophis; species Pituophis catenifer. The sequence continues at coordinate 106,812,605 of NW_027256885.1, read as the reverse complement.
GTTGCAAGATATACATAGTTTACAGGAATAAAAGATAATGAAGAGGAGAAGGGGGGGATTGTGAGAAATAAAGAAATTAGGATTATTCCTGTAAAACCATATAGCCTAAGTTACGCCATTTTAAAATCATGTCAAGGCTTTATTTTACTCTGTATAACCTGATTATATAATTTAGCTGACAGTTTAAGGAACATGAGGAAGGAATTGTGTGGTTCCTGTGTTCTTGAGAAAGTGTTTATCTAGGAGGAAGTATGTTTTAGGTCGATTTGACCTCGTTAAGAAGGGGAAGTACGCATATGCTGATATTACACGTATAAGCAATATTTTTAAGTAGGGTATTTTTATATATTGGAGTTATGGGGACTTTCCATAATGGGGATATCATGTGTTTATGTGCTTATCTGTTATATAAAGTCTGAAATTGTACTCAAGGGACATGCTTGTATCCTGTAAGGTGTAACCTGAAATTGTATAAAAGATGGCGAGAACGAATGGTAAACTGCTCCCTCACTTTGAGGGGGACCTTTGCAAAGAAATAATTAATAAATTGTATTCTTGTCTTATCTCTCAACTCTGTCGATTATTTTCTGGGTGACAGGCATTTCCTGTATATCACAGTGAAGTACTTAGGGATCCATCTGACGTCTAGAACAGTAACAATAAAACAGGACAATTATGAACCCTTGGTCCAGAAAATTAAAGAAGATTTAGATAAATGGGGGAAACTAAAGTTGTCCCTTCTGGGGAGGATAGCAGTGGTAAAATCCAACATACTTCCAAGACTCCTTTATTTATTCCAAACGATCCCAATAAAATTGGATAAGAAATTTTTTGACAATTTGGATAAAATAACCACAAAATTTGCATGGGAGGGGAAAAAATCGAGAATAAAATTAAACATATTACAAGATGATAAAATTAGGGGTGGTTTCGGTTTTCCAGCGTGGCAAAAATATTACAAGGCTGCCAGTTTACTATGGATCAAGGAATGGATAACTTTGGAGAATCAAAGACTGTTAAAGCTGGAAGGACATGACCTAATGAAGGGATGGCATGCCTTTATTTGGAATTCCGGAAACAAATCATACAAACATTTTAACAATCATACCATTAGGAAATCTTTAATTAGTACCTGGCAACAAATTCAGCGCAAACATTATATGAAAATCCCTGGTTGGTTGTCGACAATAGAAGCAACCACCCACCCAAACATATTATCAAAACAAAAAATACTACGATACAGAGAAATATTGGATACACAGGGTAAATTAAAAACTAGGGAAGAATTAAAAGAACAAGGAATAGCAATAGAATGGTGGCCCTACTCACAAAAAAAAATAAGATACAGGAAGGATCAGGAGGAGGGGGGAATAGACTTGAAACAAAACAGGTTGGATAAATTATTAGAATCTAAAGAAGGGAAATTAATTTCGAAAATCTACAAATATTTACTTGAATATGATTTGGCAGAAGAATTAGTGAAAGGGCAGATGATAGCATGGGCGAGAAACATTGGCCACAGTCTACAGCTAGAAGATTGGGAAAGAGTGTGGGAAACTAACTACAGCATGACAAAATTGGTGGCCTACAAAGAAAATCATTATAAGATGTGGTATTGATGGCATCTGGCCCCCGCAAGACTTGCGAAAATGTACCCAAATGTAGATTCGACCTGTTGGAAGTGTAGAAAAACACAGGGAACCTTCTACCATGTTTGGTGGCTGTCAGATGTAAATGCCTTATTCTCCAATGTGTAAATAGTATATGAACGGGGTATCAGGGGTTAATTTATTCTTCACTCCTTAATGTATTCATAATTCACCACTCCCACATCTAGCTCCTCCCATTGTATATATAAGGAGCTGTCTGCATCTTCTTCCTTGCTTCTATCTGTGAATATTCAGTGAATATAGAATGCCTGCTGTAAATAAAAGAAAATATATTCAAACCTCTAACTCTCACTAATCTTATTGAGTCTGATCCTGAAAATATTGCAACAAGCTGGTAGCAGAGGATGGTTAATTGACTCAATAAAAACTTAAAAATGTCTAAGAAAGATAGGCCCAACACCAGGGCATACAGCAAAGAAATGGAAACAGAACAAGAAATAATCAACGAATCCACAAACGCAATTTCGAGAGAATCCGAAGAATACACCACTGAAGACGAAGAAATTATAGATGAAAATGATGACCAGGAGGAAATCGAAATAGAGAATAACGAACTCAGGTCAGAAATATTAAAACTATTAAAGAGCCAGAAGAACGATGAAAGCCTCATCGCGAACCTCCAAGATATGCTGAAGAACAGCGGAGCAGCGAGAGAGAAAAACATCACTAATGAAAAGTCTAAAGACCCAAAAACAGTGAGTGATATGACTGCAGAAAAAAATATTGTGAAGAAGAAAAACGGTGATCCAGCGCGAAATTTTGAATGGCAGCCATCTTGGTTTCAACAGGCCTCCAAGGTGAGCGAAGCAGAGCCAATCAAAAAGCTCAATTCAAAATTTCTGGCGCGAAAAACGTTATCAGACAACGAAAATGAAAAAGAAGATTCAAACTCCTCAGAAGAATCAGAATCAGAAAGTGAAGGTGATTCAACAAACTACCAAATAAAATCAGCAATGAAAACGCTTTTTGCTGCATTTGGGCCAAAACTAAAAATTACTAAAAAGCTAACGAAGAAGCGAGCGAGCAAGCCAATGCCTCAAGACCTGCCCGCTCCCATCCTGACTACGAGAGCGCCGACGCCCGAACCCAGAGAGCCCTGCCGATACCGCCCCACGCCACAGACCGAAGCAAGCACCAACGCCCTCAGAAGAAAAGGAAGAACAGCCGCCGTCGTCAGGACTCCCAAAATCGAACCAGAGACCGATTCATCTGAGGAGGAGCGGAACGAGCGAGCCGCGGTGAGGAGAACCTTTCACGACGACTCCAAGGAAGAAATGGACAACGCGCATGCGCAAGACTACGCAGACGGCCCGGGAAGACATGAACTGGCGAGGAGACCGTGCAGGCTCGTTGCGAGCATCCCCATGCCGTTTTGTAACTTTCTGCATTTACGAGACCACGGACTACCTCAGGTTGTAAGTAATGGACCTAATAATGTCGGAAATTTACCCAGTGACTTCCCAAAGCTAAGGGTAGATGGCATTAATTTGCAAGAATGGTATCAACAGCTCCAGGTTGTCTTTATGAAGGAAAACTTACTGTTTTTTATCACTAGTCCCCCAAAAAGACCTTGGACTCTAAAAATAGATTGTTTACACCATAGAGCATTTTTCTTATTAATATCTAGTGTGTCTCCTGCAATGTATCACAGCATTAAGCCAAATCTGACTGTTTCAGAAATTATTCAATGCATGTTTAATTTGTTTCACAGTGACAGTGTAGCTACCACCACAAGGATGTCTAAAGATTTCTTTTCATCTAGGATAAAACCAGGGGTTTCCATAAGTGAGCACTTAATATCTTTAAACAAAATAAGAGCTGAGCTGCATTTGAGGGGGGAGGTGATTTCAGACCAAACAATGAAAAGTGTTATTATCAACTCACTTGATCCATCATGGGACAATTATATAACACATTTAGACACAATCAATCTAGGATACTTATCCATAGAAAGTCTATCCAATAAATTAATAGCAGAAGACAATTCAAGAAGGAATCGTTCTAACAATCACATAGAACACAAACCATATAGGAAAGTAGCTTTCCAAGAAAAATATAATGAAACATTTAAATGTCATAACTGTGGATCCAGGGAACACAATAGGAGAGATTGCCCCAAGATTTCAAAAGAAAGACATAGGTCAGAATATAGAAACAAATACAATTATAGACAGTCTTCCATAGATAGACATAGATATAGAAGCCCACCAAATTACAAAGAGAATAGAGGGGGCAGAGATAATTCAAAGGATAGAAAATCTGGTTCACTAAATGGATTAAATAAACAAGACAACACTAACATACAGCAAAATGAGAACAATAATTGGCTTATTGATTCTGGAGCAACTAATCACACCACTAATAACAAAAATATATTGTCTTCATTTATAGAAGATAAATTTGTAATAAAGGTAGCTAACCAAGAAAAGGTTCAAGTATTAGGTAGAGGGAATGTAACCCTGCCTGGTCTAGGAAAAATAGAGGGGGTATTGTTAATACCTGAAATACCTCATAACATACTAAGTGCCATAAAACTAAGTAGAGATTCTGACATTAACATTGTTTTTTCTAAAGGAAAAGCGACTTTGGAGAAGAATAAAATAAATATAGGCACTGTGATGATTAAAGGAGGCCTACCTTATCTGATAACAAAGGAAAAATGGTTGCATAACATTGATTCAAATATGGAAGATTGTATTGAAGTAGATAATGAAAATATTAGCAACAGTGACAATGATGAATGTAAAATATCTCATGATCACATAGATACACACAATGAAAAAAAACCAAAAATAGGTAAGCCAATTCATGATGAGTGTGCTCACATCTTACATAGGAAGTTAGGACATGCCAGTTTTCCTGTAGTACAAAAAATGACTGAACACGCAGAAGGTGTTAAAATAAAAAATTGTGAAAACTATTTGGAATGCTCAGTATGTAAATCTACAAAACTAAAAACTAGTCCCAGACCAAGAAAATCTACTAGATCAACCAACAAAATTTTTGATTTAGTACACATGGACTTAGTTGGTCCATTAACTCCATCAATCACTTATAGAAAACGTTACTTCTTGACAATAGTAGACGATTATAGCCGCTATGGATTTGTTTATACATTAAAACACAAAGATGAAACCTTTCAAAAATTTAAAGAATTTTACAAACGCATAGAAACACAACACAATATCAAAATAAAACAAATTATGACAGATAGGGGATGTGAATTCATGTCTAAAGAATTCTCCCAATGGTTAAAAGACAAAGGAATGTTACATTACACATCTAGCCCATTTTCTGCGTTCCAGAACGGGATTGCGGAGAGGAAGAACTCAACATTACAAACCATGATTAGATGCACATTGGAAGATGCTGGCTTAAGCAAACAATTCTGGTCAGAAGCCTTACATTATTCAAATTACACACAGAATAGAACCTGGTCCAGCATTGTAAATAAGACACCATATGAAGTGATGTATAATAGGAAACCAAAATTAGCACACATGCACATATTTGGAGTCACTGCAGACGTACACATACCTAAGCAATTAAGAAGAAAGGGAGAAAACGTATCCAGAAGACTCAGATTTATGGGTTACGAGACAGGCACTAAAGGATACAGATTCATTGATAATAATAACAAATTTATAGTCTCCAGAACAGCTGTGTTCCATGAACAGGCCAACTGGTCTAAAATACATCTTAATGAAATATTTCCAAATAACAACAAAGATACAAAATCTCATGAGGAAGAGACTATAGAAAAGCAAGATATCAACAAATATAAAAACAAAACCAAAACATGGACAAATAGCCAACACAAAATAAAAACAGATACACTAACAAAAAAGGAAGCAAGATATTTGCATGATAACGATAGTAAACCTAAAAAAACTATTAGAAACACCAGAAATCAAATACCAAATAAATACAAGGATTATATAATGCATATGGATGGTGAGCCAACAACACCTAATACATATGAGGAAGTGTTAAAACTCCCTAGTAAAGAAAAAGAAAAATGGGAATTAGCGATGAAAAAAGAGATGGAAAGTTTACAAGGACTAAATGTATTTACACCTGCAATTGCACCTAAAGATAAAACAATTATTGGTACCAGGTGGATATATAAAATTAAGAACTTAGAGGGAGGCAATACCCTATACAAAGCTAGACTAGTTGCACAAGGTTATGCACAGAAATATCCGGAGGACTATACTGACACGTATTCCCCCACAGTAAGAACAGAGAGTGTCAAAACAGCTCTAGTGGTAGCATCAGCACTCAATCTTGATGTATTCCAATATGACATACAGACTGCGTATCTACACGCAAAACTAGATAAGGAAATATATGTAAGAGCACCTCACAGTCAATACACAAACAAAAATGAGATTTGGTTGTTAAACAAGAGTTTATACGGGTTAAAACAATCTGGTAAACAATGGTATGATTGTTTAGTAAAAGTACTTAAAACCATGGACTTCAATGCTACCACTGCTGATAACTGTTTCTTTGTCAAAAAGGGTGATGATTACATAGAATTTGTATTGATTTATGTGGATGACATTTTATACATAGGAAAACACAAAGAGAGAAGAGAAACTTTTGTAACTAAGCTAAATGAACATTTCTCGTTAAAATCTCTAGGCAAAGTAAACAAATATCTTGGTGTTCAAATTAATAAGACTAAAAGAGGATTCAAACTTACTCAGAGAGATAAGATCATAGAACTTTTAAATAAATGCAATCTAAATAATGCCAAACCTTGTGATACTCCTATGCAAACTGACTTTCTAAGAAATACTGATGAATCTTCTCCCGAATTCAAAGATAACACATTTTATAGATCAATCATAGGTTCACTTCTTTATATATCTAATTGGACAAGACCAGATATCGCTTTACCACTCAATTTATTATCCAGACATGTCAGCAAGCCAACAATGTATCACTGGGAAGCTGTTAAAAGAATTTTAAGATATCTGAAAAGTACACTAGACTTTTGTTTAATGTTAGAACCTAACGATAATAAAGAACCAAAGCTTACATGTTACGCAGATGCGGACTGGGCTGGAGACACCTCATGTAGAAAAAGCACATCTGGCTATATATTCCTCTTAAATGACTGTCCAGTTTACTGGTACACTGGTAAACAAGAACTAGTGGCCACTTCAACGACAGAAGCAGAATATGTTTGTTTATCCAAAGCTGCAAATAACCTTGTATGGTTTAATGATTTAATTTCAGATGTTTGGAAAAAACCTGCTTTGCCTTTTGTTATGCATGAAGACAACAAAGCAGCCATTGAAATATCTAGATCTGACGCCATTGGACAAAGGTCCAGACACATAGATATAAAATTTAAACATGTGAGACAATTATCTCAGGATGGATTTATTAAAGCAGTGCATTGTGATACTTCAGAACAATTAGCTGACATATTGACAAAGCCTTTACCTTCTAAGCAGCACAAATATTTAACTTCTAAATTGTATGTTTTGTATTGTCCTGAATCTGAATGTAATTGGTGTTGCATAACGAATCGGCATTTAGAGGGGGATTTGTCAGATGTAAATGCCTTATTCTCCAATGTGTAAATAGTATATGAACGGGGTATCAGGGGTTAATTTATTCTTCACTCCTTAATGTATTCATAATTCACCACTCCCACATCTAGCTCCTCCCATTGTATATATAAGGAGCTGTCTGCATCTTCTTCCTTGCTTCTATCTGTGAATATTCAGTGAATATAGAATGCCTGCTGTAAATAAAAGAAAATATATTCAAACCTCTAACTCTCACTAATCTTATTGAGTCTGATCCTGAAAATATTGCAACAGTGGCTTTGCCCGGTCATTAAGAAATACTGGAACAAGGTAAGGATATGGATAAGAGAAATTACAGATTGTGAAATTGAATTAGAACCTGAGATTTTCCTATTGGGCATGATCAAAAAGAACATCCGAAATGACATAAAATACCTAATACTTCATATAATCACGGCGGCAAGATTAGCACTAGCACAATTTTGGAAAAGCGATCGACTGCCAACAGACCAGGAATTAATACAAAAAATATATACATGCGCAGAGATGGACAGACTAACTTTAGAGTTACAGGATAAGGAGGACTCTAAATATTATGAAACATGGAATAGATGGTACCAATGGATAAACCAGAGGAAAGGAAATGGGTAGAGATGAAATTTAGAAGAAATTAATACAACAAAAACAGCACTGTCAGAGATATAGAATATGGAATATTTTATTGTACGTTTGTATATATGTACATATAATACATATATTTATATAGAATAATGGAAATTAGTCAATAGGTGACGTTTATGTACTGTATATGTAAATTTGTTTCTCAATTGAGAGAAACTTGTATGTTTTTTAAAATGTTTTTTCTTTTAAACAATAAAGTTTAATTAAAAAAATAAATAAATAAAGCCCATTGAATTTAGTTTGTCAGTAAGACAAAAGTACCACATTAAACCAGACTGTTTCAGACAATAAAGACTTTTGTGTAGAAACCAGGTATCCCCTTCTTGCTGTCGGAACCCTGGAGGACCTTTTACGTAGATCTCCTCATCTAGGTCAGCATGTAGATAAGCCATGTCAACATCGAACTAGAAAGCTTCTAAACCAAGGATAGTGGCCGTGGCTAAAGCAATTTTTACACTTTCAGTCCGGACTGTTGGTGAGTAGGTATTTGTGTAGTCCTTAGGATAACGTTGAGCGAAACCCTGAGCTACAAGTCTGGCCTTGTACAATGACTCACCATTTGGCTTCTTTTTGATTCTGTAGACCCATCGAGTGCCAATGACTTTTTTGTTTGCTGGAGGGTTTGCAGGCGTAAATACCTTAAGTTTCTTTAGACTGTCCATTTCAGCCTGCATTGCCTGATACCACTTCTCTTGCTCTGAGTCAGGAAGATGCTTGATTTGTGTGAACTTATCAGGAGGAAGTGTAACAGTACAAATCAAAGGCAAGGGTGCTTTAGTCAGTTGCCACGAATATCACTCAGGAGGGATCCCCTTTGTGGCCCTCTTGGAACGCCTCGGAACAGCCATCCATTCTTCTTCCGTTTCGTCCTCGTCTTCACCATCATTGCTAGCGTCAGCATCGGCGGCTTGCGAAGATGGAACATCAGGTTGAGAAGAACTAGTGGATGGAACATTTACCTGGGAATCTTGATCATCAGGCTGCGAGGCATCAGCAGCATCATCTCTAGGAAAATAAACTCCAGGATCATTGGAATGGATCCTGGACCAGTCAGCATCCTCCTCAAAATGAGTGGATTGGGAAATCACTATTACATGTGTGGAGTCAATAAATTTGCACCACTTTGAATTATCATCAATACCCATAAATCTCATCCTCTTTGCTGCTGAACCTTTCTTTCTTTGGGATAAAGGAATGTTCACCATAGCGTATGAACCAAAAATATGAAGGTGTTTGAGGTCGGGCTTGTACTCATATAACATGAAGAAAGGAGTCTGATTTATTACACTACTCCAAGTACGGTTGACAATATAATTTGCATATTTAATAGCTTCACCCCAGTATGGGATACTGAGGTTGGCGTCTTCTAGGAGACAACGCATCATGGTTTGCAGGACTCCATTATGCCTTTCTACCACCCCATTCTCAGCCGGCGTATAAGGGATCAAGGTCTAATGAAGAATTCCATTTTTACGCATACAGTCAGGCTGTTACAGGGGAAGATGCCCCCAATGTGTAGTATTGGTGGTGTGTTCCAGTCCCCTGAGCTCATTTCCAGTTCCTGGATAGCATACCTACAGAGGCCCTGAGGTTCATCTACTGCTGGTAAATTCCAGATCAGTCAATAATAAGGCTCCCCTTATTCAAGGTCTTATTGAGGAGCAAGCTGACTTGGCATGCATCACTAAGACCTGGCTGACTACAGTGGGTTTTCCTGCTTGGAGATGTGTCTAGCTGGGTTTGGCAACAGCTGAGACCCCAGGGTAGGGGAGGTGGGGTGGCAGTGGTCATCTGAGAATCTCTTCTGGCACTCAGGGAGCTTGCTCTACAAATTTCTGGTTGTGAGAACCTGTTTCTGAAGCTGGGCTCACAGGATCCGTTGGGAAAGTTCCTACCAGCCTCCCTGCTGCATAGCAACCTCCCTGCCTGAACTGCTGGAAGCCATCTCTGGGCTGGTGGTGGAGTTCCCCAGACTCATGCTTCTGGGAGACTTCAACCTGCCATCCCTGGGTATGGCCTCGGAAGCGGCCCAGGAGGTCATGGCCGCCATGGAAGCCATGGGCCTATCCCAGATCATCTCAGGTCCAGCTCGGGACAGTGGTCATACACCAGACATGATTTTCTTGATGGAGCAATGGCAATGTGATCTGGTGGGTGATTTAACATTATCTCCCTTGTCATGGTCAGATCACGCCCTGGTGTCCCTGAGACTCTCTTATGCCATCCCCCTCTGCAAGGAGGCTGAGCCCATTCAAATAGTCCACCCCCAGTGACTGATGGACCCAATTGGGTTCCAGAGGGAACTGGGGTACTTCCTGGAGATTTTGCTGCACAGCCCTGCCAAAGCCTTGCTAATGTCCTGGAATTAAAGGGCAGCCAGGGCCCTGGACAGGATCACGCCCATGTAGCCTCTCTTGACCCATCACTCCTGACTCTTCCTGTGTTTCATGGAGGAGTTGCAGGTTCTGGGTGGGTGCAAGCAGTGATAAATTCCTCACTGCAGGAGGGGACATTCCCAGGGCCTTTCAAGGAGGCCCTGGTTCACCCCCTCCTTAAAAAAGCCATCACTTGATCCCACCTGCCTGGACAAGTTTCCCATCTTCCTGTCAACTCTGAAGCTGGCCTGACCAAGGCCATCTTGGAGGCTTCAGTGTTGCCACAATGGTGATGAGGAATGGGGGGGGGAGTAGAGAGAGTTGGAGTTCTGTAGCCAAAACAAAATAGTTTCCCCTGAGAACAAAGGACATTCCCACAGGTGGCTGAAAAGAGGAGGAGTGAAGTTTCCAAGGAACTGGACAGCACCTTGATTGGACCATGTGACTGATTGTTTGGGAAAGGGGGAAAAACGTTTACTTTTAATTAGGTGAAAACCACGGGAACCTTTGGAGTCGGTTTTAGTTTGTGCCAATGTGATATATCCAATAAACTGGTTCTTTGAGGAACCTGCTTGCCTCAGAGTTCAGAACTGGTCAGGCTCCACCCTCAGTTCCCCAAACAGCAGCCCATAAATTACCTGACCAGTCCACAAAGCAAAAGTCCAGACAGAAAGCAAGGGCAGGGCTCAGAGCAAGGCAAATGTCCAAGACAAGGAGCAGTTTTCCCAAAGAGCACAGTGAAGCAACAGACAAATGCAGTTCACAAACAAGGGCACAGTTCAAACCAAAAGGTCAAGAACACTTCTCGAAACAAGATGGGGTCCAAGGCAAGGCAGGTCTGAAAGGAGAATCTTCAGGGCTAGGGCAAGCCAAGAACTCAAAATAAGGCAAAAGCAATCTTTGAAACAAAGCAGTCTGAGTCATAGCCGAGGGAGTGTAATCCGAAAACAAACACTTGTTCCTGGCAAAAGCCCCTCCTCATGGCATCTCCTTAAGTGTTACTCTCCAGGTGAACCTCGTGAGGAGGGGCAGGGTGCCCTCCTCCTGAGTAGTCAGGTCGCCATGCTGACTCTGCCTTCTCTCCATTCTTCACACTTGGGGATCGGGCGGGGGAGGTATTTGCTCATCTCCAGAGCTCTGCCGCTCCTCTGCTCCACTGCCTGCCCTTTCTGTCTCCTCCCCCATTCCTTGATCAGCCTGAGCCCTCTCTTCCTCCCTGCCTACTCTTCCGAGGCCGGATGGACCTGGGACTGCCTCGTCCTCAGGTCATTCCTCCTGAGCCATAGGGACTGCACCATCCCCCTGCGCCGGCCCCAGCTCCATCTCCTCCTCCTCAGAGCTGAACTCCAACGGGGCCATGACAGGCAGTGTCAGAGGTTTCTGTATGGAATGGATTATCTGGACCCCTTTCAGTGAGGATTCAGACCCAGTTAAGGGATGGAAACTGCATTGTGTCAGAGTTTGTTGCAGAAATCAAACATCCAGAAAGCACACACAGGTAAACTGATTCAGCAGGATTCATTAACTTCTCTTTATATACAATATAACACATGAAGTAAATTTACAATACCAACAGCAGATTCTTCCAACGTGGTAGAGAGGAGAGATTGCTTTCAGTTCCAGCAGTTCAGAGCAGACTAATTTCAGTTCTCAGCACAGAGCTTAATACAGAGTTTAAAGAACCTCCTCTATACAGGGCAGTTAAACTAAGCCTAAGCCACGCCCAGGCTCCAAAACTGTTTGTCACCAATCAGCTCCCATTGGCTGACCTTATTACCATGTCTCTGCCAGTTCATGAATATTCTGACACATTGGTCATGCTTGCTGATGATCTCTGGTGAAAGCGGGATGGAGGTAGTGCAACCATCCTTGCACTCCTTGATATCTCAGCAGCCTTTGATACCATTGACCATGATATCCTTTTGGGCTGGTTGCCATGGCACAGTTTTGCGTTGGTTTGGCTCCTTTCTCTAAGGCTGGTCCCAATCGGTGTTGATAGGGAGTGAGAGGTCCAGCCCACAGCTGCTCCTCTGTGGTGTATTGCAGGGCTGGGTACTCTGCTCCTTTTTAACATCTACATTAAGCCTCTGGGTGAGATCATTCGCCACCAGGGGTTGAGTATGCTGATGATACTCAACTTTATAGATCCATCCCTGGTGATCCAAGTGATGCTGTTGACAACCTCTCGTGGTGCCCAGAGGCTGAGGAGGCCTGGATGGGGAACAACAGGCTTTGGCTGAACCCTGGCAAGATGGAATGGGTTTGGGTGCACAGAACATCAAGGCTTTAACCAACTGAGTTCTGTGTGGGGTTGCACTACCCCAGACAGACCTGGTTTGATGCAGGCCCCATTGGTCAAGGAATTCCGGCTGGTGGGGTCCAGGAGAAGGGGCTTCTCTGCTGTGGCTCCTGACCTTTGAAACATCTTACCCCTGAGGTGAGATTGGCTCCCACCCTTCTGTCCTTCTGCAGTAGCTTGAAGACCTGGCTCTGCCAGATGGCTTGGGGCCCCAATGGGGGTGTTAGAAGAAAAATCCGTCTGATTCAGTTCCAAGCTGGGAGAAAGAAGCTGGAAACAACATGGAGGCTGATTGGAAAGTTGGTTTATTGAACAAAACCACAAAGACAGTGTGCAGTGCTGGGTCAGCTGACAAAATGGAGTTGAGTGTGGGTGTTTTTTATACCTTCTTTGGGCTTTGTATTTGAGCTGCCTGTTCCTGTGTAAGAACATGTCCTTTAATATTCTATTGGCTGTTGTCAGATTCCTATGGGGTCAAGTAGGGGTTATGTAGGGCTCATAGCTGGCTCTAAAGGCAAAAGAGGAAATGCAAATCCTAGGTGCTTGTCTGAGCTAATCTGGTCAACCTCTGGTTTATTGTTTATCTGAGCTCCCAGGTTTCTGTGACTTTTGAAGTTTCGACTGTTCTGGGATGGTGCAATGAAGGGGCTTGTGTTCTGAAAGGGTGTTGGGCAATTCCTATTGTGGCTAATGGCTTTCGTCCTGTGTTGGATCTTGGGTGAGGGGCTGCTTTCTAAGCCTACTATTCTGCCAAGGAGTTTCAAAATATCCTGTCTTGAATGGATTTCTGCCTGCAGTATTTGCTTTGCTTGTGAATAGAGCTGTCTAGATACTCGTCTTCCTCTTTCAATAAGCTTTTTATCTCTTAAGTGCTGCCATCTGCTGTGGGCTATTAAGAAAGACTTGGGGGCTGCTTTCTGTCTTTTAAGAGCATGTTTCTCCATTTCTCCCTTTGGGGAAATATAATATCCTGCCTTTTTAATATTCCTCAAAATATTTCATTCTTCGTGGGGGGAGGGCTTCCCACAGGGGAGTATCACATTGGAGGTGGTTGTTCAATTAAGAGGCAATCTCACCTCCCACCCCCACGCAACTTGTTCCCTCCCTTCCCATCTTTTAACTATATTTTATCTCGATTGGGATTGATGAAGATGAAGATTCTGATACAGGAACATATGTACAACTCGCAACCGGGGGAACTGGAGAAAGTGCCTTCAGAGATTGAGATTTGAGTCATTTCATATGTATTACTTGTCTTTTTCCTTCTCACTACTATATATCTTTATCCTGAATTGATTATGTTATGCCAAATATTATATGCTTGCATTGCTGATTTAAGCTCTGTAATAGGTAAGACTCAATTGTAGCCAAATAAAATAGAGTCTTAAAGGGGGGGGGTAAAGTAGGATGTAAAGTGAGATTTGGACATAAGAGTGAAATGATACGGGGTTGGATTGGATGACCTCTGAAGGTCCCTTCACCTAGATATTGTAAGAGACATTTTCTGAGTTTAAAATGTCAAACCACAGAGTTAGCTAGCTTTCTCACCTCTGAGGCAAAGCGCAGAGCTAAAAACCACATAAGTCAATATGAAACTAGTATTTCCTGCATGATACCTGTGTCTCAGACCCAAGATATAATCAGCTTTTCTGCTCAGCAATAGGGGGCCTAGCCAATAGGAACGATCTAACATATTTCCGTGTTTTGCTGCTTTTGAAGACTATAAGAATGCGTGTCTTACTCAGAACGTTGTTCAGATATTAGATGGTTATCTTTTCTGTCTGAACCTTTGGCCAAAATAAAGCTTCTCTTGATCTGGAAGCCTGAGTCTTTTGATTTTCTGCAACAGTTTCGTTAGGAGATCGGCGGCAAATCAATTCAATAATAAACAAGTAAAACTAAAAAAAAAAAATTCTTACGCGCATGCGCCTGGCAATCCAGGTTTTTTTTTTGGTCAGTATGATCATAAAGTCATGGGAAAGAGAGGCTCGCTTTTCTCGGTTTATGCTACAATCCGTGGCGTCACCGCAACGCCCTCCCCCTTCTCCCTCGCCTTGTATCCAGTGCGGCAGATTGGCCATTCCGCTGAGTCCACCATCTTCCGCACCGGAGCGGAACAGTCAGTCTTCCAGTATCCCAGACTACAACGCGGCGCTTCTAGCGGCGCTCCCCACCCGCCTCCTCTGCTTTCTCTTCACCAGCCGGCCGCCATGTTGTGCTAGATTTACCTTCGCGGCTGGCAGTCGGTTCTGAACGAGAGTAGCTCCTGCAGTTGGGAGAGGTACGAGGGTTGCGGGCTTTCACGCCGCGACCCGGCAAGATTCGACGCCATGGCAGCCACCCTAGGAGGAGGAGGAGCAGGTGCGGAGGTTTCCTTCTCGTACTCCCAAGACCAAGTGGGTGCGGCTGACGCGCGGGGAAAGCTGCGGGCCCCAACCGGGTGGGGGACGCCCCAGGGTGAGTGGGAAGAAGAAACTGATCTCATTGATCTCGTGAGCTACTGGAGAAGAGATGCTGCTGTTTGCGCCGCTGCGTGTGTGTTTACTCGCGAGAAGACACACTGGGCTATACAGGAGCGTTAGGCTTGTCCTGAGGGGGGGTGGGTGGTTGGATTGAGGGACACCTGGGGAGGGTTTCCTGGGTTTGAGGGCGCTACGATGAGAGAGGAAGCGGGAAGACATCAGAGGTAGAATAAAGTGTGGCGGGCATGTTATTGTGTTCCGGTTTTATTTCCTATTTTCTTCCATTTGACCTTGTTCTTTTGAGGGATTTGCTTTCCTCCCACCCATCCGTATGCCTTTATTAGATACCCTCAGCACATTGAAGATTGTTGCTGTTTCTTCCTCCAATCTTTACCCCGATTTTTTATTCTTCAAGATCTAATTTCCTCATGATCATTTCGGCATACAGGTTGAATAAGAAAGGAGAGAGAATGCAACCTTACCACACTCTTTTCTCTATCTTAAACCAATTGGTGTTTCCATATGGTGTTCGCTCAGTGGCTTCCTGATTTGTGTAGTGATTGCACCAATTTGACCAGATGTGCTGGTCCCCCCCCCAGATCTTGTAGGGCTCTCCATTGCTTCTCATGATCACGAAGGCTTTATCTCTTCTCTATTCCTGGGACAGTTGAACTATATCGAGCAGAGGAGGAGGAATATATATGGCATAAGGGGGAGGGCAACATCAAGATTAGCTACAGGAGGGAACAAAAAAAAGAACTTGAACTCCTAGAACAAAAAGGTGAGAGGTAGCCCAGCTGAGAGGCAGCTCTGTCCCAACTGAGAGGTGGCTCAGCAACCCATTTGAGAGAAGGAGAGACAGCTGAGGTAAGAGTCCGAGAGGCAGCCCAGCCTGACACCTGAGTGGAGGCAGTGCGGTGCAAATGGAGGCCACTGAGCAGCAGCGAAACAGAGCTAGGTGGTGGCAGATCAGTGGCTGTGAGCAGCATGGCAAGTCTTGAGCAGGCAGCGGTGGAGAGAGAAGTGAAGCGCCCAGACCTGCGACTAAGAGCAGCGCAGGGGACCAGCAGTGGCTGAGAGCAGCGCGACGGATCAGTTAAGCAGAGCAGAGTGCCCACATCAGCTATACCTGAAAACCCCAGCAGTGGCCAGACAAGAAAGCAGGGAAGAAAAGGATAAGTACAAAACACTTGTGGACAGGGAGGAAAGGAATAAACTTTCAAGGCAGGGAGAAGAGCAGGGGTGTCAAACTGGCAGCCCGTGGGCTGGATGCGTCACACGCAGGCCACGCCCACCCCAGGTTCGCAAGTGTGAAAAACGTCATGTGATGACACCCGTGGCATATCATAGAAAAACAGTCTGAGATTTCCAACAAAAAAGAAGTGCATATTACTTCATAAAGGGCCAAGGACTCGTGTAAATTTTAAAATTTTTAAAATCTCTGAATTCCTTTTTTAAAAAGTTTTTTTTCAAATTTTTATTTTTTTAATTTTTAAATTCTTTTTTCAATTTTTTCAATGTTAATTTTTTCAATATTTTTAAAAAATCTTAAACTTTTTAATTTTTTTCAATTAAAAATTGAAAAGTTATTTTAATTGTTTAGAAATTTTTAAATTCTTAATGAGCTAAGAAAAAAAAATAAACCATGGAAAAAGAGACAGTTCAAAACAGGGAAGATAGTGATTAATTATTCAAGACTGAGAACAAAAGGCCAAGAACTCTTGTACACTATTGTAAACTGACACTTCGCAACAGGGAAAATATTTAAATTTGTAGAAATTTTTAATTTTTTAGCAAACAAAGAAAAAAGTTATGGAAATAGAGACTGACAATATAGTGACTTGCAAGGTGTGTCATATGTTTGAGCTTATGCCCACAAAAGACCCAAACCATGTTTCAAATATAAACTATTTATTTATTTATTGGTTCGATTTATATGCCGCCCTTTTCTGGAGACTCAGGGCGGCTTACAATGCGTTAAGCAATAGCCTTCATACTTTTGTATATACCAGCTTAGTAGGGCTTTCTTAACAGTGCTTTAGTCTGCTGCGCCACCACGGCTCTTGAATTACTAGAAGAAAAAGTAAAGGCTCTAAAGGCAACTCTAGCCACTCTGAAACTCAATGAGCAAAGTGAGAAATCCCAACCTAAACAAGAAGACTACACCAAAATAAAACACAATAGGGAGCAAACAGCTTCCAAAAAAAAGATGACCCCTTATATGAACATAAAGAAAAAAACTGATGCACCTAAATTGAACACAATTAGGGAACAAACAGCTTTGGTAAAAAATGTCCCTACATGTGTACCTAAAGAGCAAGACTGATGGACACGTGCCACTTTTAGAAGAAAACAACAACCAAGAGCAAAGCCCCTATTATCTACCCTAGCCCACTCCAATGAAGCCCCTCTGGAATTGAACAATGGCTTTCACAGCCTCCCCCTGGAAGAAAATATACAGAACCCACAAAAGAGCATTCATCAAAAATTTCTTAAAAAGAGGCACAACTCGGCATTCCTACGATAGGAAGAAAAGTATTCCAGACTTCCCTAGGGAAAAAAGGCAAATATTGGTGATAGGAGATTCAATTCTGAGGGGAACAGAAACTATAGTCTGCAAACCAGGCAGTCAATCTATGGCAGGGGTGTCAAAACTCTATTTCATTGAGGGCCGCATCAGGGTTGTGGTTGACCTTGGGCTGGGTGTGTGTGGCTGGGGTGGGCACGGCCAGCTCGACATCGCTCATGTAGGGGGGATCCATTGTCTCCAGCGGAGGAAGGCGAGACCAGGGCGAGCACCAAACTCTTGTCCAGCAGAGGAGCCTCGCTGTCCCTCTCAGGCCACGCAGAGGACCCCCTGACAGTGTAGGCTGCCCGGAGCCCTGGGCAGTGGAGGGCAAGCGCCCAGCCTGGCCCTTGAGCTCCCAGGGCACCAGGACCCCACAGCCCAGCCCAGCCCCGCTTCCCCAAAGGGGCACCCGGCTGCACTTACCTCCTCCTTGAGGCTGCTGCTGTGCTTGCTCTCCTTGGCCAGGTTGCTCATGGTGTGTACGGGAGGGCAAAGTGTGTGAGTCAGAGGGAGGCCCACTCCCTCTCTATGAGAGGAGACCCAGCTTTGTAACCAAAGCATCCTCAGCGATAGGATGGGAGATTACCAGGAGAGGTCAGGAGGAGGGGGCAAGGGGATGGCAAAAGGGCAGCAGGGCTGCTGGTGGCCAAGTGCTAAGGCAAGACTTCCCTCAGACCCTGCCTCTCAATGCGCAGATGAAACAACGGGGGGGAGGGGTCAAAATGGGAAGCCTCTGCACAGGGGCCTCTGCCAGCTTAAAAAAAAAAAAACTGGAGCAGTGGCTTCCCTTTTTGCCCACCCTTCCCTCCGTTGCCTCCATGCCTGGACTGACTATGCCTGATGCCAAAAGGGCAGTTCTGCTTCTGCCCCTCTGCAATGCCAGAAGCCGCACACCACTGCCATTCACAGCCCCTGCGATCGCCCATTGCACGCTGGCAGGCAGAAGTAGCATGATCCTAAAGGTTTCATTCCATCTCATTCCCTCCTCCGCACTCAGAAACGGATGAGGGGAGGGGGAGAGATTGGCAGCACAGCTGGGGGCCATGCTGATGCTGGCCATGGCTTTCCCACGTGGGGGCAGGATGGTCCCAGTGAAAGGGGGCTGCGAGGCCAGGCTGGCGAGTCTGGGTTTTCCTCTAAGCTCAGGGTTTTCCTCTAAGCTCGGGAATCTGCAGGCTGAGTTAAGTTGAAAATGCAGTTAATGAGTTAACTGCATTTTCTGATCTTTTCTCCCCAAGTCCATAGAATAGTGTTTCTCTATCTTGACCACTTTAAGATGGGTGGATTTCAACTCCCAGAATCCCCCAACCAGCATCCATGGACTTCAACTCCCCAAATTCTCTAGCCAGCCAGAATCTATGGACTTCAACTCAGCATGCTAGCTGGGTAATTCTGGGAACTAAAGTCCATGCATCTTACAATAGCTGAGATGGAAAAACACTACCACAGAAAGGATTTAAAATTCTGCTGAAAGGGTTTTCCTCTAAGCTCAGGGGAATCTGTAGGCTGAGTTAAGAGGTCAAAAAAATCAAGGTGGTGGCTTTGATGGTGCGGATGTGGCTGATACCATGACTTTTTTGACCCCCCTCTTTCACAGCCAGCCCATCTAGTCTGCTACAGATGCTTCACATCTAGAATTTCAGTGTAGAGGTAGTCCTCAATTTACTAATGTAACTGAGCCTGGAATTACTGTAGTAAATCATGATGGTTGTTAAGTGTTAAATTGGTTGTTAAATCCAAGAAGAAACAAGCATGGTTGCACAAAGATCTCTCTGATAAACTGAAAGACAAAAAGGACAAGTACAAAAAATGGAAAGAGGGACACATAACTAAGGCAGAATATTAACAGATAGTCCAAATCTGCAAAGATGAAGTCAGGAAACCAAAGGCTCCGAATAAGCAAATATTTGCAACAAAAGTCAAAGATAATAAAAAAAGTTTCAACATATAAATAACACAAAAAATGTCAAGGAAACAGTTGGTCCGCTAAAGAGAGAAGACGGCAAGGAAGTAACAGGCAGCAGGGAGAAAGCAGAGCTGATTAACTCATTCTTTGCATCGGTCTTCGCGCAAAAAGAAACTAGACCAACCTACCAAAAACATAACTGTAAAAGACAGACTAGAAATAAAAGTTAAAATAAGCAAAAAAAATGGTAAGAGAACATTGGTCTGATCTTGATGAATACAAATCACTGGGACCTGATGGATTACATCCCAGAGTTCTGAAGGAGGTGGCAGATGTTATCTCAGAACCACTGTACCACATCTTTCAAAAATCCTGGAGCACTGGAAAAGAACTGATGCGGTTCCCATCTTCAAAAAAGGAAGAAAAAAAAAACAGACCCAGGAAACTACAGACCAATCAGCCTAACATCAATACCCGGGAAGATACTGGAAAAGATAATAAAAAAACAGATCTGCCAACATCTAGAAACGAGTAAAGTAATAACTAGCAGTCAGCATGGGTGTGTTAAAAACAGATCATGCCAAACCAATCTTATTTCGTTTTTCAACATAGTGACTAAATCAGTAGACCGCCGAAATACTGTGGACATAATATACTTAGACTTCAGCAAGGCATTCGACAAAGTAGACCACAACCTACTTCTTGGTAAGCTAGAAAAAAGTGGGATAGATAGCATCACCATCAGATGGATTTGTAACTGGCTGACAAACTGTAGTCAATGAGTAGTCCTTAATGGTACTACATCTACATGGAGGGAAGTAAGCAGTAGGGTACCACAAGGTTCCGTCTTAGGCCCAGTACTCTTCAATATCTTCATAAATGACTTAGATGAGGGAATAGAAGGGGACCTCATCAAATTTGCAGATGATACTAAGCTGGCAGGAATAGCCAACACCCTAGATCAGGGGTGTCAAACTCACGTCGTCACGGCAACATGACGTGACGTATTGGGACTTTTTCCCCCTTCACTAAACTGGGTGTGGGCGGGGCCAGCACGTGACGCATCTGGCCCACGGGCCAGGACTTTGACAGCCCTGCCCTAGATGATAGGTTCAAGATCCAAATGGATCTTGACAGACTTGAACACTGGTCCCTATCTAACAAAGTGAAATTCAATGTAGAGAAAAGTAAAGTTTTACACTTAGGCAAAAAACACCAAAAGCACACATATAGACTGGGTGAAACCAGACTTAATAGCAGTAACTATGAGAGGGATCTTGGAGTCTTAGTGGACAACCAATTAAATATGAGCCAACAGTGTGTGGCGGCAGCCAAAAAAGCCAATGCAATCCTAAATTGCATTAACAGGGATACAATCAAGATCAAGTGAGGTACTAATACCACTCTATAAAGCCTTAGTGAGACCACACCTAGAGTACTGCATCCAGTTTTGGGCACCACACTATTGAAACACTGTTGAGACTCCAGAAAGAGTGCAGAGAAGACCAGCCAAGATGATTAGGGGACTGGAGGCTAAAACATACGATGAACGGTTGCAGGAACTGGGCATGGCTAATCTAGTGAAGAGAAGGACCAGGGGAGACATGATAGCAGTGTTCCAATATTTGAGGGGCTGCCACAGACAGGAGGGATAAAAGAGGCATGGGGCTTCAATAACCCAATCATGGAATTCATCTTGATTTTTTTTTTCACAGTCCCTCACCTTCAGAATTCCCTTGACCTGAGTTTAGTAATCTAGGAAATTCTCAGCTATATACTGCAGTTGTTTATAGCCAAACCCACCCACAGACACCATCAAAGACAATTCCATTGATGAGTCTTAGATCTACAAAGTTTGTTGTTATGCCATTATCAGCACAGCTAGGAGAGAGATGACAGTTATCACATTAGCTGTATGTCCATGAGCTGCTTTACTTAACAGCTTTTGAACAAATATGTAGTCTTATAGCTATTATTTCAATCACAGATTTGTGATCTTTATACAACTTTATATAGCTCTCATTTGATCACTTGCTTCATGTTAGCAAACATTTTTATATAAAATTCTGAAAAGGTTTTGAGGTAGCCGCTACAACAACACACAGATTTTATCTACCAAGGAAGCTCTTTATCAGGGGTTCTTGGTGGTCTCTGAGCTTGGTTGTTTTCTTGCAAACATTTCATTGCCCAAACTAGGTAATATTGTAAGGGCTACTAAGAAGTGGGTTTGCTTTCATTTTATATTCTACTGACTTGCCCTGTCGGTGCTGGTGGGAGTGGTCTTGGTGGTTCTTTGATAAGAATCAAAATCATGTGAAGTATTAGTACCACTTTCAAAAGCCTTAGTAAGACCACACCTGGAATACTGCATCCAGTTTTGGTCACCATATTACAAAAACATGTTGAGACTTTGGATAAAGTGGAAAAAAGAGCAGCTAAGATGATTAATGGCCTGGAGACAAAAACACATGAAGAATGGCTGCAGGAATTGGGTATGGCCAGTCTAGAGAAAACAAGTACTAGGGGTGACATGATAGCAGTATTCCAGTTTTTGAGGGGTTGCCACAAAGAAGAGGGCTCAACTTATTTTCCAAAGCACCAGAGGACAAGACAAGAAACAATGGATGGAAACTAATCAAGGAGAGAAGCAACTTGGAATTAAGGAGAAACTTCCTAACAGTGAGGACAATCAACCAGTGGAACAGCTTGCCTTCAGAAGTTGTAGGTCGGGGTGTCAAACTCAATTTAATTGAGGGCCGCATCAGAGCTGTGGTTGACCTTGGGGCGCCGGGTGGGCGTGGCCAGCTTGACGCCACTCACTGGGCATGGCCAGCTTGACGCCACTCCCCAAACTGCTGGCATGTTTCCTCTTCGCACTGGGTAGACCGGGCCGAAGCCACGCTGGCCCGATGTTTCCTCTTCGCATTGGGTAGACCGGGCCAAAGCCACGC
This sequence comes from Pituophis catenifer annectens, assembly GCF_029215685.1. Lineage (NCBI taxonomy): Eukaryota > Metazoa > Chordata > Lepidosauria > Squamata > Colubridae > Pituophis > Pituophis catenifer. The sequence continues at coordinate 106,790,146 of NW_027256885.1, read as the reverse complement.
TGGCCGATGTTTCCTCTTCATATTGGGTTGACTGGGCCGAAGCCACGCTGGCCCAATGTTTCCTCTTCGCATTGGGTAGACCAGGCCGAAGCTACGCTGGCTGATGTTTCCTGTTCACATTGGGTAGACCGAGCTGAGGCGATGCGGGTAGACCGGGCCGAGGCGACGCGGGCCAGCCCCTTAAGTTTTCCAGGATGGCCACACGGGCCGGATCTGACCACATCACGGGCCAGATGCGGCCCACGGGCCTTGTGTTTGACACCCCTGTTTTAGGTGCTTCATCGCTGGAGGTTTTTAAGAAAAGACTGGACAACCACCTATCTGAAATGGTATAGGGATTCCTGCTTGAGCAGGGGATTGGACTATAGAAGACCTCCAAGGTTCCTTCCATCTCTATTCTGATTCTGATGGTTGCCATGTGTGTATTCTACTTTTCCAAAGGGCCTTAATTTGTAAAGGAGTATAAAGCTTTCAAATTACAAATCTGTTTGTTGCAAAAGTTTTTTTTTCCAATCCTGAATGACATTAACTTGTATTTTGAAAAGAAGTAAGTTGAACCTAGCTGTTTTCCTGCTTGCTTTTAACATTCATTCAGCTCATACTGCTTATGTTTGATCTGTCTTAGTTGTCAGCGTTCCAAATTATGTTCTCCTCCAGCACTGACATGAATGAAAGAGGGAGAAGCTTTGCTTTAATGCTGAGATGAACTTTTACCTAGTTCCCTGCTCTTTACTAGATAGCGTTACCTGGGTGACAGAGGGAGGGGGGAAATTCCTGTGAAAAGAAAGTGCTTGGGACGAAGAGATGGATCTGCACGATGGCCAATGAGACATTGGGGTTGAAGAACGGAAAGGGAGGGGTTTGGAAGGAGGGGCCAGTTTTGGCTGCACAAAGAGTTCAGGGATGTCGTTCTCCTATTCTTAAATAAAAAAAAAGATTCATTAGAGACCTTGCGTTTGAGAATGAAGTTTATTTAAGATAGCAACGAAACCTGACATTAGTCTTGACTTAGTTCTGGATATAGCAGTGTATCCTTGCCATGTGTCTTAAAGTTAAGTACTTACAAATATCATGATTAAAAAAGGTTGTTACATATTAAGTCTGAATTTCTCATATGCTTTGTTGGATATTGCTCTTTTGCCCAATTTTGTAAATTAGAATTTCTTTGATATGTTTGGCCCCAGTGGCTGCAATTCAGTGTTTTTGTACAGGTATCAAGGTTTAAATAATTTAGTAGTTGTGTGATTTCATTACTTACAGTGTATATAAAACTTCCAAAAATTTTGTGTTGTAACAAAAGTGAAAAATAATTCAAATGAAACATTTTGTGTCTATCCAGAAGCAAAGCTGATCATGTGGGAAGAGCCAGAATGATATAGTGGTTGAATCTCAGTTAAAATTTGCTGCAACGTTTGTTTACTCATCTTGGATTGCCTGTATATCTGTCAGTTTAGCCTCCTTTCCAGTAGAATGGTGTTAAAAAAGGATATAGGGTAGAGCTCTGTTGCAGACCTGAGCATACACACAATTAATATAGTTGTAAATTCACTTGAATTAAAGCAGTTCTCCATGAAACATGGTATTGTTTATCACAAACAACATGCTATTTGTATATGAGTTAGCTATTTAAAGTAAATTTGAATTGTTAAACCTAGAAACTTATTTAAAACAAAAACTTAAAATGGTACCTGGTAAATCAGATGAAATGTTGATTTGGTCCAGCATCGTTTTTTCCACAGTGGCTAGCCAGATATGTCCGAGATGCCCACAAGCAGAATTTGAGGACAATTTAATCTCTTTGGTTTATGTTCTCCAGCAACTAATATTTACAGATATATTGCCTTCAAAACATTTGGGCCTAATAGTCATTAGTAGCTTTATTCTCCATGAATTTGTCCAGCCTTTTTTTCAACTGACCATGTTTGTGGTATCATCCCATCATAAGGAAGTACATTCTGTAGTTAAAAACAAAGCTTCCTCTTGCCTGTTGACTGTCTGCTATATTCAGCTTTATTGGGAAATTTGGTGGTTTCAACATAAGAGAACAAAAACTCTTCATTCTATTTTCTTAATAAAAGTGATGGGAGTTGTAGGTCAGCAAACATGGAGGACATCAGGTTAAAGAAAACTGGCATATTTCTACCATCGTTACTCTTTTTGAAAGTAAAAGCCATGCAACAGAAGCATTGTTAAGAATCTTCATGAATCTGTAAATCAGTGACGTGTATATTCCAATACACTGTTAATATAGAAGACATTGCATACATTCCATGTGTGTAAAATGAGTATTGGGTAGTACAAGAAGTGACCTTAGTATGCTTAAAATTAAGATGCCTAATACCTTAATTATTCCTGAACAGTGTGTAACTTAGATTTTGTGAACATGTTTATTTCACATTATTTTGTATGCTACCCACTCCAGTAGATTTTTGGTAGCTTATAACAGTAAATCATATTTACCCAACAATATAGGTAAAAATTCTTAATACCTTTCCTTGAAGGCCAAAGTATGATGTTCTCGTAGTGTTTTTGGAACCCAATAAAGGAAGGAGCTGTTTAATTTCAGAGAGAAAGGAACAAAGAATTCCAAGAGAAACTTGTTTTGTGCTGCCATCAACTAAGCCTTTGGGGGAAAGAGGTGATTTCATTAGTCCCCAGCATACTTTCTTCAATAGAATGCAAGGGGGGGGGGGATTTGCGATTCCAGTTTGGAAACAGCCCTGAAGACCCCAAACCATAAAGGGCTTTATAAGCAATGACCAGCATGTAGAATTGTACTCAGAACTGTACTGATATCCAGTGCAGCTCCTGCAAAATGGAAAACATTTTCTTAATCTGGCATTGGCCCCATCAGCAGTTTGGCTGCTGCAGTCAGTTGTAATTTCTGAGTAGATTTCTTAGGAAATAATTTATTTATTTATTTATTTATTAGATTTCTATACCGCCCTACTCCCGAAGGACTCAGGGCGGTGCACAGCCAGACAATAAAAACACATACAATACAAAATTTAAAAAATAGAATAAAATCAAATTAAATAATTTTGGCCCCGACAAATTTAAAACCCCAAACTTTTAAAACCAATTTAAAATTGAATATATAAATACTAAAAGATATTTAAAATTTTAAAAATCTTTTATAAAAGAGGGGGAAAATTAGGCCAGGCCGGCCTGGTGAAATAGTAAGGTCTTTAAGGCGCGGCGGAAGGTGCGCAGATCCGGGATCCTCCGTATCTCTGGGGGGAGCTCGTTCCAGATAGTAGGTGCCCCCACAGAGAAGGCTCTCCCCCTGGGGGCCGCCAGTCGGCATTGTTTGGCTGACGGCACCCGGAGGAGCCCCTCTCTATGGGAGCGTACCGGCCGGTGGGAGGCTATTGGTGGTAGTAGGCGGTCCCGCAAGTACCCGGGTCCTAAGCCATGGAGCGCTTTAAAGGTGGTAACCAAAACCTTGAAGTGCACCCGGAAGACCACCGGGAGCCAGTGCAGCTCGCGCAGGAGAGGTGTTACATGGGAACGCCATGTCGCTCCCATTACCACCCGCGCGGCCGCACTCTGCGCCAGTTGGAGCCTCCGGGTGCTCCTCAAGGGGAGCCCCATGTAGAGAGCGTTGCAATAGTCCAGGCGGGAGGTGACAAGGGCATGAGTGACCGTGCGTAAAGAGTCCCGATCCAGAAAGGGACGCAACTGGCGAATCAGGCGAACCTGATGAAAAATCCTCCCGGTCACGGCCGTCAAGTGCTCTTCTAAAGACAGCCGTGAATCCAGGAGGACGCCCAAGTTGCGAGCCCTCTCCGTGGGGGCCAATGATTCGCCCCCAATAGTCAGTGATGGCGTCAACTGACTATATCGGGACGTCGGAAACCACAGCCACTCAGTCTTGGATGGGTTGAGCCTGGGCCTGTTCCTCCCCATCCAGATCTGTACGGCCTCCAGGCACCGGGACATCACTTCAAGGGCATCGTTGGGGTGATCCGGGGTGGAGATGTACAGCTGGGTGTCGTCAGCGTACTGATGGTACTCCACCCCGAAACCACGGATGATATCGCCCAGCGGCTTCACATAAATGTTGAACAGGAGAGGCGAGAGGACCGACCCTTGCGGCACCCCACATATGAGGGGCCTCGGGGTCGACCTCTGTCCCCCTGTCAACACAGACTGCGACCGGTCAGAGAGAAAGGAGGAGAACCACCGCAACACAGTGCCTCCCACCCCCAACTCTTCCAACCGGTGCAGCATGATACCATGGTCGATGGTATCAAAAGCCGCTGAGAGATCTAACAGGACCAGGACAGAGGAGCACCCCCTGTCCCGAGCCCTCCAGAGATCATCAACCAACGCGACCAATGCCGTTTCCGTGCTGTACCCGGGCCTGAAGCCCGACTGGAACGGATCCAGATACGTCGTTTCATCCAGGTGCTGGGGGAGCTGTTGCGCGACCACACTCTCAACAACCTTCGCAACAAAGCGAAGATTGGAGACCGGACGATAATTTACCAACATTGCCGGGTCCAGGGAAGGCTTCTTGAGGAGAGGCCTCACCACCGCCTCTTTCAAGGCGGCGGGAAAGTCACCCTCACTCAGCGAAGCGTTTATAATCCCCTGGAGCCAGCCTCGTGTCACTTCCCGGGAAGCCAGTACTAACCAGGAAGGACACGGGTCCAATAAACAAGTGGTCGCGTTCAGTCTACCCAGAATCCTGTCCACGTCCTCAGGGGTCACAGGATCAAACTCATCCCAGATAACATTCTCAAGACCTGCCCCTGTCTCTCCCCCTGAGACTACCCAGTCGGAGTCCAAATCTTCCCGAATCTGAGTGATTTTGTCATACAGATACTGAACAAAATCCTCGGCTCTACCCTCCAAGGGGTCCTCCCGCGCTTCCTGGTGGAGCAGGGAGCGGGTCACCCTAAAGAGGGCGGCCGGGTGATTATCTGATGACGCAATAAGAGCAGCAAAATAACTACATTTCGCTGCTTTTATCGCCACTAAGTAATTCCTAATGTGGGATCTTACTAGTGTCCGGTCAGATTCAAGAAGACTGGCCCTCCAACTACTCTCTAGGCGTCTTTTCCGGCGCTTCAACTCCCTCAGCTCCTCGGTAAACCAAGGAGCCAATTGAGATCGGCGCCGGGTCAGAGGCCGCAAAGGCACGACCCGATCCAGAGCACCAGCAGCCGCCCTATCCCAGGCGGCCACCAGGTCTCCAGTCGAGGCGTGTGCCAGAACCTCAGGAAATGGCCCAAGCTCCGTCTGGAATCTGTCAGGTTCCATCAGGCGCCTGGGGCGGAACCATCTGACCGGCTCTGCCTCCCTGCGGCGGGGTGCAGCGGTTCGAAAGTCGAGACGAAGGAGAGAGTGATCTGACCATGACAAGGGTTCAGTAACTATATCCCCTATATCAAGATCCCTCAACCACTGTCCAGAGACAAAAGCCAGATCCAGCGTGTTTCCCCCTGTGTGGGTAGGGCCATGAATTAACTGGGTCAGGTCCATAGCTGTCATGGAAGCCATGAACTCCCGAGCCATCTCTGACGTCTCACCCACGGACGGCAGGTTGAAATCCCCCATGACCATAAGCTTAGGGGTATCAACCGCCACCGCATTCTTCGCAGAAAACGTGCTGCAGAGATAAAAGGAACACATGGATAGGAATAGAATAGAATAGAATAGAATAGAATAGAATAGAATAGAATTAATTGTAGTATAAGTGATTGCCAGAATATCCTGTTTCAGAAACTATTGCGGGGCAAAGGGTCTCCTGGCTATGACTTCCATCAGCTCTCCAGTTGGAGTCATGAGTCCAGAAACCCCCCCAGATTTTATAGTATCTCCTTCCTGGAGGTTATAACTGCAACTCTGTCATGGCCTAAATAATTAACTTGAATTCAAGTAACTTCTGGATAAACAAAGTCTTCATCTTGCTGAGGTTTAATTTGATTCCATATATAGGATTATAGTGTAAAACAGATTTCTAAATGACAGGCAAAAACATTCAAATGTTGAACCTTTTTAGTAATGATCATCTGGACAATACATGTACCTGAAAATACTACTTGAAGCACTATGTGTCAGACCTGCCCCAGTCAAGTCCCTTAGGAAAGAAAGACTCGACTCAATTTGGGTGAAATGATAGGTTCTTTTACTAAAGGTTGCTGGCTACAGTAAAGTCAGGCTAGAACTAGGTTTCCTGCGTGAAAAGTTACAAATTTCCCCCCCTCATCCCGGCCTTCCCCCCCATGACCAGTTTGTCTTCAGCCAATGAAGAGCCACATAGGTGTTTTGAGAAACACTGAGATGTTTGGGGAAGTCCACATTCCATTCTCAGGGTGTGTGGCCTTGAGTGCTGGCACAAACTGGTTCCCTGGTCTTTGTCAAGCTATCATCCCCCCTCCGCATTTCCCATTGTATCCCCACACAGGTTTATTGCCCATATGTCCCCCTGTGCCCTATCCCCGTGGTCTTTGATGGTAGGATGCCAGCGTGGTGCCAAGTCAAAAATGGCAGACCTGACACTAAGTTGTGAATGCCCATCAGTGTTGTGTAATTAATTCAGAGCTGCCAATAGATATTAGAATTTAAAAAAGGAATGCCTATTCCTAAATCGGGGTAGGCAGCCTAGGGTGTTTTGGACTACAGTTCATATAGTTTTTAATAATTAGCCATATTAGATGGGTTTATAGTCAGATTATCCAGATGGCAGGAAATTACTTATATTTCCCATGAAGAGTCAGGTCTGGTATGGAGTTGGTAGATAGCCAGAGTCCTGTAAGAATTAGATGCCATAGAAACACTTGTAAGTCTAGAGATATTTAACCAATTTGTTTTAAGCAATGAAAACAGGCCTATTTTAACATCTGAGCAGAGCAGCCAGTAGCAACATGAGGCAGTTTGGGACAATCAGAAGTGATATTTATGGGAATTGTACTGTTAGGAAATGATTATTACCTAACTTGTTGGGTTGGCAATATATAAACCATCATTATAGCTTTAAGACTGCTGTATTGCTGTATTGCATCATACTGTGTCCTGATTGGTTAGCTCTGTAGCCAATGTCCTTAAGAGGGAGCTAGAAACATGGTTTGTTTCTCTTTGATTCTCTTTTGCTGACTCTTTGCTGATCTTGCTCTGTATGCTACTGTTTGCAAATCCAGAAGAACTGTTTATTGTGAATGACTACGACTGGTAAGAAGACTTTGTTATTGGATTATCCCTGGACTATTGTTTTACTATCTACTGCTTTATACGTGTATGACCTGGACTGTTATTTGGACTGTGCCTTATTACTATTTTCCTGAAAGTAAACACAACTCAGTGTATCTGTGTGTTGGCAGTGTTATTTCCTAACTACTCTCAATTGCTTTTCATGTGCACACCCTACCTACTCAAGGGTTGCTCTGCGAATTCCTCAACATGTATCATACGTTATTAGTTAAATTATTAAATGAAGAAATAAACTATCAATCTATTTGCATACTTCAATTTTCTTTCCCATTGTGATTGGTAAGGGAGAAAACCTAAAGCCCTTTGTTGTACCACAGGAAAAAAAGCCAAAAATGTTTTAACTGGGGAGTGGAGTACAATAATTGCTATTGTCTTCCCTTAGATTGTTGTGCATTCTGTTTCTGTGGCACATGCCAGTCTATAATTTAATTTTTTAACAAGTATCAGCAGTATCTCTTACTTTGCTATTAAAAAAAAGATTAAAAGCAATTTGAAAAAAGTTGTTCTCCTAGAAGGAATGTGCAGAAACACAGCATGATTCCTCAAAAGAATATCAGTACTGCTGTCTTAGAATCCAAGCATTTGGTTCATGTTGTGCAAATCATTAAATACCTTCTGTTTATAGATGATGACTTTGATCATCATAAGCCTGGTGCAGAAAGGTCTTGGAGAAGGAGAACTGGAGATGATGATTGGGATAGGTAAGTCTCTTTTTCTTTTATGCTGAGATGTTTTCTACTGTATGTCATTTGGTTTCACTCACATTCTAATTTACAGGGTTTTGAAAATGTATAAATCAGGGTGGATTTGATTTAAACCAAACTGATTTAAATCACAATTTAAATCACGATTTAAATCACTAGTCAGTAAGGCTTGATTTAAATCATAGTTTTCTACAGGGTGGATTTGATTTAAATCGAGTCGATTTAAATCATGATTTAAATCATGATTTAAATCACTAGTAAAAAGACTTGATTTAAATCAACTCGATTTAAATCATAATTTTTAAAGAGCAACTGTCATCTCTGCTACTCCTTTGACCCACTGTTGACTCACCGATAGTCCCAGTGTTGCAGAATATACAGCCTTGTGCTACATAACTAAGCTCCATTTCATGCTGAATAAACTAAATTATTTATGTATCTTAAATAGAAAACTATCTTACGATAGATTTTTACCACAAAAGTTTTTTATTAAAATAAATTCAATAAAAATCAAAAAATTCTGATTTAAATCAAAAAATCCGATTTAAATAAAAAAAATCCAATTTAAATAAAAAAAATCTGATTTTTTTGATTTTTTTAAAAAAATCATTGATTTTTATCCACCCTGGTTTTCTACATAAAGACTAATTCTTGCTGGTATAACTTTAATATGCAAGTAGATGAAGATTTTTAGAATAACAACTTTTCATATTAGTTTTTTTATCCCCAGTTTAATAGGTTAATCATTCATATTTGGACAACTTTTCTGTTGTACTTAGGAAGGAGAAAAATAATCATTACCTTAATAATAACAATTTAAATAGATTTATTCAACTGAAACAATAACATTACAGCATATGTTATTTGCTTAAACAAACATCCATGTTTGTTAACTAATTTGGCTAAACAAAATATATATATTTTAAGAAACTTAGACTGTCAGCCCAGCCTACACATGAAAAACTTAAATACTGTCCTCTGTAGCTCACTCGTCATCTTCATCTTCTTCTTTGTTCATAATCTGGAAAAGAAAAACAAGCTTTCCTGCTTTATCGGGTCCCAAACGATTTCTCAATTTAGAATGAATGAGTCCAAAGGAAGAGAATATTCTTTCAACGCCTGCAGAAGAAGCTACTGCTGTTAAAAGTGAAATCATTACTTGAACAGTCTCTAAATCCAAGTGCTTAAGTGACTTCCACCAGTTCACTGGTGTGACTTTCTTTAAAATATCTTCAGCAAACATATATTTCTTGAATGGTTCCCCCTTAGCTTTGAGGTTTATTATAGTTGGCATTACAGATGGATGATTGCTGGATACCCATGTCATAGCTAACTCCTCTTCCTCAGCACTTAAGTTTTGACCCTGATACTGGATATTGACAATATTTGCCAAAAAATGAGCTGGAGACAGTACTTGTCCCATTCGTTTTTTTAATGCTTGTAATTTAATTCTGTCCATGTGTAGTTCTGTTTTTAAGTGTTCACTCAGTTCCTTCCAAATTTCAACAGCATCAGCAATAAAACAGCTATTTTTCTGTATTTTGTTTAAAGCTTCAGAGATGGGTTTCAGGATGCTCAGCATATGTTCAACATTTCTCTTAAGCCCAATGTTGAGGATTTTGGCCGTGACAGTGCCATCTATTTTATCTCGATTTTCTTCACAAACTGTCATCAGAATAGGCCAGTACTTGATATACTGCTCAAAACAGTCCACCACAGAGTTCCATCTAACATCTTGTGGGAGCGTTAGCTTGGTTCCACCCATCCTTTTCAGAGCTGCTGCAGCAAAATGATTGTTACGGAAGTATTTAGCAATTTCAACAACATTAGTCTTTATTTCTGGAACACTTAAGTCTTTGGCTAAGAAGTGCAGCAAATGAGCACTGCAACCATATGTTATTAGCTTTGTATTCCCTTCCTGCTCTTCTAAATTTCTTCTCATCTTGGATACATTTGCAGCATTGTCTGTGACCAAACTGCGTACTAGACATTTGAATTTTTGTTCACGTTATTATAGCTTTTACTGCCACTTCTTGTAAGTATTCTGCTGTGTGTGCATTTCCTGACGTATCAATTGTTTGTGCAAGGAAGACTTTCCCTTCTTCTGTTGTTATACAAGCACATACAATAGGATCATTGTGGACATTACTCCACCCAGCAATACTTAGGTTAACAATTCTACCCTCCAGAGCTGTTGCACATTGCTCCATTTCTCTGTCATACACTTTATCCAGCAGTTTCCCTGCAACATCTGCTCTGCTGGGTGGACTGTATCCTGGTCTCAGTGACTGAACCATATTAATGAAATGTGGGTTCTCAGTCAGACGGAAAGAAGAGTTTGTTGCATAAACAAACTGGGCAATTTTTTCATCAGTTAACTCTTTTTCTAATCTGCTAGTTTTTATCACAAACTTATCTATGGTGGTTCCAGGAGGGAAGGATTTTTTCTTTCTTTTAGGTGATAGTGATATGTGGCTGTGGGTGTCTGATGATGATGATGATGCTAATGAAGCACTATCCTGGATGGATAACTCTGAAACTGTAGAACAGGAGGATGGTGATCTTGAAGGTGGATAGTTTCCAGAATCCATGAATTCCCCTAAACAAAAAGTCAATGCTGTTATTTTATTGTTTATACAATTTCTGCTTATTGTACACAGCACTGCCCCAAAAGGAATATTTGCTTTTCTTCATAACTGTACCAAATGACAGTAACATGCAGTAATAGTAAGAAATATAATTTTGCTCAAACATGACAGTTCAAGGCAGTCTTTAGAAATATGATTCAATAAAAATGTTTACCAACCTGAAGATCCTGCCTGTTCAAATGTGTTTCTTTGGTCATCTTCATCACAGCACTTCTCATGATGTTGCCTCATTCGGGCCACCAGGCCTTGCATTTCTTTGTTGCAGTGTTTGCAGTTTGCACGCATGCCTGCCTTACCGATAGGTAAAGGAACTTCATTAAAATATTGCCAAACTGGGTCTCTTTTACGGCCTGCTGCCATTATAGGTTTTTTCCTCCAAGGAAAGAATGTGATAAACCTCAGGTCATACACACAAAAAGATCCAAAGACTTGTCTGTCTGTGGCTGTGCAGTATTGTGCTCAGAAAGTTTCACTTTCATTTTGTACTGCTTGTCTGCTTGCCCCTTCCTCCTCACACTTAGTTTCACTTTCTTCTTGTGCAGATCTATTCCACTCCAAACAATCAGAAAAATATTGTTTCTATTCTATTCACTGAACTTCTTGAAACTTAGCACTGAAGGGGTTGATTCTGTATTCATAGGTTTGTAGAACAATAGGATTAAGGTCTTTTTCTCAACTCTGTTCATGTTATAACATTTTTGCTGTGAAGAAGAGGCATGTGATCTCTGCTGAGTCAAATTCAGTTTTGAGAACTGCAAAAGTAAACCAAGCATCTGTGATAATATCTTGTAGGCAGAGAAACTGCCCAATAATCTTACAAAAACCTCTGGAAGAGCATGACATTGTGAATGGATTAATGGAATTTATTTACCAAAAAAATTAAACATATACAGCCTTATTCTACATAATTAAAAAACTAATCTTTATTTCATGATGGAATAACCTTTGGATGGTAATATATTTTCCTCAAAAAGCATTTTATTTAAAAAAATCCGATTTAAATCAAAATCCGATTTAAATAAAAAAAATCTGATTTTTTTGATTTTTTTAAAAAAATCATTGATTTTTATCCACCCTGCCCTCAAAACGATGCTACAGAGCACTGTACACCAGAACAACTAGACACAAGAACAGTTTTTCCCCGAATGCCATCACTCTGCTAAACAAATAATTCCCTCAACACTGTCTATTTACTAAGTCTGCACTACTATTAATCATCTTCATCGTTCCCACCACACATCTCCTTCCACTTATGACTGTAATTTTGTTGCTTGTATCCTTACAATTTATATTGATTGTTTCCTGATTGCTTATTTGTACCCTATGACTATCATTAAGTGTTGTACCTTATGATTCTTGATGAACCTATCTTTTCTTTTATGTACACTGAGAGCATATGCACCAACACAAATTCCTTGTGTGTCCAGTCACACTTGGCCAATAAAAAATTCTATTCTATTCTATTCTATTCTATTCTATTCTATTCTATTCTATTCTATTCTATTCTATTCTATTCTATTCTATTCTGCATACTAACGGGGAAATACAATAAAATAATTCAATATTTAATGTTACATGTAATAACAATGGCTAGAATTACGTATGCACAAAATTGGAAAAACAGAAGCATACCTAACAGAGGAAATGGTAATAAAGAAAATATTAGAATGTGCAGAAATGGACAGGTTAACAATGGAAATTAAAGACAAAGGAGAAACAGAGTATTACTTAATATGGGACCTATGGTACAATTGGACAGATAATAGATGCAAAGATTAGAAAATTAATGATGAAAGACAATCAACAAGCTAGAAATAAATACAGGTATAAAGCTATATAGAAGAATACGTATTGTAAGCAATATTACTACCACACTTTACAAAATTGTAAATTAAAAAATATAGAATGATAAATGTATAGAGAATTAAGACAGAACCATGGAAACAATAGATATTATATCTTGTATAATATCAAGTTTCTATTTTTTTTCTACGGACTATACTGTACGAATAAGAGGGAAAAATGGTTGTAATTAGGAGGTATAAGACATGGAAGAAAGACTGATACAAGCCAATAAAGATCTGGAACTGTCGGTTATCCATTTAGAAACAGAAAAGGCAGACCACTTCCTGCGGTTCCAAAACGTGAGGGAAGAAAAGAGTGAAGACCTTCCAGAGATGATGGCAGATTTATTGGCGTGTGCACTAGGAATCGGGTGAAAAAAGGTTCAGACTGGACACAGTGGACAAAGTAGAAGAGTTTTACAGACAGAATTTTGGTAATGAAGGGGAGGTGGAAAAAAGAGAAATAAATGAAGAAGGAGAACTAAAAGGACAGTCACCAGAGAAGAGGGAATCTCAAAGTAAAGAGAAAGGTAATGGGAAAGGAGAGAATGTAGATAATGAGAAAGATGATGATGGAGGACACAAAGAATACAAAGAAGTCAGACAAACGAGGGCAACAAGGCCTAAATACAAGTAGAGGTGTACAAGAGGAAATATCAATCTTATCTGTAAATGTTAATGGGTTAAATGCTCCAGGAAAAAGGATTTTTTTTCAATAAATTGTATAAGACGAACTTGGATATACAGGTGAAACTCGAAAAATTAGAATATCGTGCAAAACTTCATTTATTTCAGTAATGCAACTTAAAAGGTGAAACTAATATATGAGATAGACTCATTATATGCAAAGCGAGATAGTTCAAGCCTTGATTTGTCATACTTTTGATGATTATGGTTTACAGCTCATGAAAACCCCAAATCCACAATCTCAGAAAATTAGAATATTACATGAAATCAATAAAACAAGGATTGTACATAGAACAATATCGGACCTCTGAAAAGTATAAGCGTGCATATGTACTCACTACCTGGTTTGGGCCCCTTTTGCATCAATTACTGCCTCAATGCGGCGTGGCATGGGTGCTATCAGCCTGTGGCACTGCTGAGGTGTTACGGAAGACCAGGATGCTTCAATAGTAGCCTTCAGCTCTTCTGCATTGTTCGGTCTCATATCTCTCATCTTTCTCTTGGCAATGTCCCATAGATTCTCTATGGGGTTCAGGTCAGGCGAGTTTGCTGGCCAATCAAGCACAGTAATCCCATGGTCATTGAACCAGGTTTTGGTACTTTTGGCAGTGTGGGCAGGTGCCAAGTCCTGCTGGAAAATGAAGTCAGCATCCCCATAAAGCTCATCTGCAGAAGGAAGCATGAAGTGTTCCAAAATCTCCTGGTAGATGGCTGCATTGACCCTGGACTTAATGAAGCACAGTGGACCAACACCAGCAGATGACTTGGCTCCCCAAATCAACACAGACTGTGGAAACTTCACACTGGACTTCAAGCATCTTGCAGTGTGTGCCTCTCCATTCTTCCTCCGGACTCTGGGTCCTTGGTTTCCAAATGAGATGCAAAAGTTGCTCTCATCAGAAAAGAGGACTTTGGAACACTGAGCAACAGACCAGTTCTTTTTGTCTTTAGCCCAGGTAAGATGCTTCTGACGTTGTTTGTTGTTCAGGAGCGGCTTGACAAGAGGAATATGACATTTGAAGCCCATGTCCAGGATCCATCTGTGTGTGGTGGCTCTTGATGCACTGACTCCAGCCTCAGTCCACTCCTTGTGAAAGTCCCCAACACTTTTGAATGGCCTTTTCCTGACAATCCTCTCCAGGCTGCGGTCATCCCTGCTGCTTGTGCACCTTTTTCTTCCACACTTTTCCTTTCCACATAACTTTCTATTAATGTGCTTTGATACAGCACTTTGGGAACATCCAAACTTCTTTTGCAATTACCTTTTGAGGCTTTCCCTCCATATGGAGGGTGTCAATCATGGTTTTCTGCACAACTGTCAGGTCAACAGTCTTTCCCATGATTGTGATTCCTACTGAACCAGACTGAGAGACCATTTAAAGGCTCAGGAACCCTTTGCGGGTGTTATGGCTTAATTAGCTGATTAGAGTGGGACACTTTGAGCCTAGAATATTGAACCTTTTCACAATATTCTAATTTTCTGAGATTGTGAATTTGGGGTTTTCATGAGCTGTAAGCCATAATCATCAAAAGTATGACAAATCAAGGCTTGAACTATCTCGCTTTGCATGTAATGAGTCTATCTCATATATTAGTTTCATCTTTTAAGTTGCATTACTGAAATAAATGAACTTTTGCTCGATATTCTAATTTTTCGAGTTTCACCTGTAATAGTTTTGCAAGAAACGCACATAAAAAAGCAACATCACCATCTATTAAAATGCAATAAGCTAGGGAATATGTTTGTATCCTCATCACAGCACAAGAAAGGGGGAATTGTTATGTATGTAAAGGATGGAATTTTGGCTAAACAAGTATTTAAAGATGAGGAGGGTAGAATGGACGTTGTCTTACCTGAACGTCCCTTTTCGGAACGCTGCGGATACACTCCAGGATAGGGTTAAACCCTCATTTCTGCCAGCAACTGAGAGAACTTTACTAAATTAACTTCCTACTCTGTGCTCTTACCACGCCCCTTTTCCACACAGTTCCCCAGTCTTGAACGAAGACACAGCATGTGAAACACAAAACCACTTTATTAATCCAACCAGAATCCAAACTCAGAAACAAACATAAACCAACTGGGGGGGAAATGGAGTGTATCCGCAGCGTTCCGAAAAGGGACGTTCAGGTAAGACAACGTCCATTTTCCAGAACGCTGCTACTACACTCCAGGATAGGGACATACCCAAGCCTAATTCCCAGGGTCAGGCAACTCACTGCTCCCTACAGAGGGACCAGAAACCACAGTCTGCAAAACTCTCCGCCCAAATGACGCCTCCGCAGAAGCGTAAACGTCAATGCGATAGTGTCTAATAAACGGTGACAAGGAGGTCCACGTGGCTGCTCTGCAGATGTCCAACACCGACGCCTGGGTAGCCCAGGCGGCTGACGTAGCAGCGCTCCGAGTCGAGTGAGACTGTATCCTCGCGGGCACCAGGCGTGCCTGCCTCTCATAAGGCAAGGAGATGCAGGCCTTAATCCAACATCCTATTGTGGCCGACGACACCTTCTGACCCATAGAAGCTGGATGAAACGAAACAAAAAGCGCCTCCGTCTTGCGGAATGACTCTGTCCTGCGAATGTAACGCCTCAGAGCTCTGCGAACATCTAGCGTGTGCCAAAGAACCTCACGGTGATGTCTGGGCGACGGACAAAAGTCCGGAAGAATCAGTTCCTGCGATCGGTGAAACCAGGAATTAACTTTGGGTATAAACGCAGGGTCAAGTCGAAGCACAACAGTGTTAGTGTGGAAAATACACAAATCCTTCCGGACGGACAAAGCCGAGAGCTCAGATATGCGCCGAGCCGACGCAATCACTATCAGAAAGGCAACTTTAAACGACAAAAACTGTTCATCTTAACTGCTGCTATTCTTCCAAGTAAAGACAGCTGCAGTTTTTTCCAAGTCTCCATATCTTTCTGCACCTCTCGCCACAACACCTCATAATTATTTTGAAACAGTTTCATATTTGATTCTGCAACCTGAACTCCTAGATATTTTACCTTTGGTACAATCTCAAAACCTGCCCTCCTTTCAAGCTCGTGTTTACGATCTTGTGTCATATTTTTAACTATCATCTTAGTTTTTTTCTGGTTCAGTCTAAAACCTGAAACTTTACCATAGTCTTGTATAATGTCCTTCATCTGGATTATTGATTCCATTGGCTGTGTTAGGGTAACGACCAGATCATCTGCAAATGCCTTTATTCTGTAATCCTCTTGCCTTATCATTATACCTTTCAAGATATTAGAGTCCCGTATTGTATTTAACAAGACTTCTAGTGTTAGAATAAATAGCAGTGGGGATAACGGACATCCCTGTCTTGTTCCTTTTTCAATTTTAAACTCTGTTGTCAAACTTCCATTAATAATAATCTGTGCCTTTTGCTCTTGGTAAATTGCTGAAACCGCCTGTATAAATTGGTCCCCAAAGTCCATCTTTTTTAGAGTCTTTAATAGAAAATTCCAATCCACTCTATCAAAGGCCTTCTCTGCATCCAAAAAGACCAGCACTGCAGGTACCTGTTTATTCCTCTCAAGATATTCCAATAAGTCTATTACTTGCCTTACATTATCCTTCATATATCTACCCTCGATAAATCCCGCTTGATCATCATGAATCACCTTTTGGATTACTGGCATCAACCTGTTGGCTAGTACTTTTGCATAAATTTTATAATCAGTATTCAGAAGAGATATTGGTCTATAATTCTCTGGTTTTTTAGGACCTGCTTGCTCTTTTGGTATCAAAGAAATATACGCTGTTGTCCATGATGGGGGTATTTTACCCCCTTGTTGAATATTACAAAATAGATCTCTAAGTTGTTCCACCATTTCTGCTTGCAAAGTTTTATAATACACTGCAGTCAAACCATCCGTTCCGGGAGCTTTAGCTGTTTTTAATTGTTTAATTGCTACTATTATCTCCTCCTCTGTTATAGGATAATTCAAACTGTATCAATTCCTCTTAATGGATTGGATCGGACAGGAGGTTATCAAGGACTCAATGATTGCCTGGGGGAGAAATTTGGGATATTTGATAGAGCTTGAAAAATGGGAAGAAATTTGGGGGAAAACCCTAAAACTAACAATGTCGGTTTCCTATAAGGAAAATACATATAAAATGCTGTATAGATGGCACCTCCCTCTGGCTAGATTATTGAAGATGTTTCTGGGAACCTCCCTGGTTTGTTGGAAATGTAATGCCGCTATGGGAATTTATTTTCATAGCTGGTGGACTTGTCCCCGAGTAAGAGAATATTGGACCAGAATTCAAAAATGGATTTTAGAAATCATAGGCTGTAGGTTAAAATTGAACCCAGAAACGTTTTTACTAGGCATGAAACCAGAGAACTTAAACAAATCTAATTGGTATCTCGCTCTCCACATCATCATTGCAGCCAGGATCTCGTTTGCGCAAGAATGGAAATCCAAAAATACCCCATCAGAGGCTATGTTAACCGCAAAGATCATGGACTGTGCAGAGGCAGACAAGCTTACCGGACTTTTGCGAGATAGACAAGAATCGGGGCTATATATGAGTTGGGACCGGTGGTATGCTTGGCTGCAAAAAAGAAATCTTAAGAAGAATGTAAAATAATAATCTTAGTGTGACTGTGGGTAAATATTTATAGGAATATTGCATGGCAGCTGAGAATTCTTTCTTATGGATAATCTTTTCTTTTTTGATGATTTGGTTTAATGGAGGTTTGTACTATTTCTAGGCGAAAATTGATGCTTTAAAACTCTATATGTATTATATCACTCTGCAATTCTATCCATATTGCTATATTTTTTTCTGTAATTTTTAATAATTTTCAATAATTTTTTTTAAAAAAATAGAGTCCAATTTAGGGGTTGGCTTGGTCGCATTTGCTGAGCCCCTCCCACCCCCCCAGTCTTTAACAGCTCGATAATGGGCAGAGCAATTTCAGCGAAGGGAATTAATTGCCAAGAAGCTCTGAAGCTGTTTTCGTGTGCAAGGGGTTGCCAGTCTAAGACCGCTTTAACTTTAGCCCATTTCTACGCCCTCGCTTGACACTCGGTAACCCAGGTAGTCTAGGCTAGTCTTTTGGAATTCGCATGTTGACAGCTTTGCATATAGTTTGGCCGTGAAGAGTTTTTTCAACACCTGGCACACCAATTTAACATGCTCCTCTAGGGTCTCAGTGAAAATGTCGTCCAGCTACACAAGGACTCCTTTATATAGGTGCTCATGTAGCACCTCGTTTATCAGTTGCATAAAGACTGCAGGGGCTCCTTGTAACCCAAAGGGCATTACTTTGAATTAAAGGCAGTTTTCCACTCGTCTCCTTACCTTTTTTTTTTTTTTTGAAAAAGTTTATTTTATAGACAAAGAAACATTTAATACATCAATCATCCCTTCCGTGTGACATCTCCGCGTTTTCTACGTGACTTCATCTGGGTTTTTTTTTTTGGTGTTATTTCTTCTATCTTCATTTTCACTTTTCTCCAAAGGTACAATATTCTAATTATATCATTTTTTTAAAAAAAAAGTTTTTTATTTTTTTAAACAAACAAACATTTAATACATCAGTCATTCTTTCCATGTGACATCTCGGTGTTGTCTCTAATCGTTCTTCTTTTTGTTATTCTCTTTGTTCTCATCGAATCAATTACAACAATACATCAGTAACAAAATATTCTGATTATGGCATTTTTATACATAACTATAAATTTACTTATTTGTATCTCTTTTCTAACCAATAGTAGAATTGATTCCATATCTTAAAGTATTCCGAATCTTCTCTTTCTTTAATCATCAAAGTCAATCTATTCATTTCTGCACAATCTAAAATTTTTTAAATTACTTCTCCTTCCAAAGGTATTTTCTCTGCTTTCCAGTGTTGTGCATAAACAATCCTTGCAGCCGTTATTACACGTATAATCAAATAAATATTTTCTTTGCTATTTTTTTCTGGCAGGATACCCAATAGGAACAGTTCTGGTTTTAAATCAATATGTTGTTGTATCATTTCTTCCAGCCATATCTTGTATGCCAATACGTTTTTGCTTCTGGACATGTCCACCACATATGGTAATAAGAACCTGGTAACTGGTGACATTTCCAACATTTAGCTGATTTATCTTTAAACATTTTTGCCAGTTAATCAGGGGGCATATGCCATCTATAAAACATTTTATATTGATTTTCCTTATATGCAGTGGACATTGTTAATTTATAATTCCTTTCCCATAACTGTCTATTGAATGTCCAAAATTCTTTGCCCAGGCTATCATTGTTTCCTTTACTTGCTCCTCCTCCAGTTCAATGCCTAGTAAAAAATTATAGATTTTTTTAATTAATTTATCCACTGTTCCCATGAGTATCCCATCCAACTCTGTTTTTTCTAAGTGAAAACCATATAATTTAGCATCTTTTTCTTTTTTTTTAAATAGTTTTTATTGAATATAAATATTAAAAAAGACATACGTAACATATACACAACGAACATTTATACAACATATACACATAAAAGAGTGTAATTTCTTCTTAAGCATTTTTTCAGAGTGACGTTCTACAATTCTACTTATAATATATTCCTTCACCTCTCTTTAATCTAATAATATTTTTTATTATATATATATATATATATATATATATATATATATATATATATATATATATATATATATATATAAATCGGTAATATATCCCCTATATTTTTTGTATATTTCTGATTTTTAACCAATTATACCAATTATTCCATATTTTATAATAGTCTGATTCTTCTCTTTCTTGTAATTCTTTGGTTAACCTATCCATTTCAGCGCATTCTAAAATTTTCCCTATTACTTCTGTTTCACTTGGTATTTGTTCTTGTTTCCAATTTCTTGCGTAAGTTATTCTTGCAGCAGTTAATATGTGAATTGTAAGATATTTAATATCCTTAGGGTATGATTTGTTAAAGATTCCTAATAAAAATGTTTCTGGTTCTTTTTCAATCTGTGTTTTTGTTATTTGTTCCAACCATTTTTTGATGTTAGACCAAAATTTCTTTGCTGCCGGGCACGTCCACCATAAATGATAGAAAGTCCCTTGCGCCTTCCGGCGGTGATGTCATCACGAACGGGTGAGGAAACGGAGGCTCCGTCTCTGAAACCCAAATTTCCTCATTAATTGCTCTTTAAGGGCATTCCCGAACTTGGAGGGATCGGGAAACGAAAGAGGAATTCGCGAAGCCCCCTGGTGTTGCGCTGTCACCAGGGAGGTCGAGCGATCAACCTCTTAAATTGGTAGAGAAGAAGTCGGCCTTATTGGTGGACAGGAGTGATGGCGCCCGCCTAGATCGAAGCAAAAAGTGGAAGCAAATCCGAGTGACTGTCAGATAGATCACCTACAATAGAGACGGCAAACGGGACGCACGATCGAATCAGAGGAAGACAAGTGAGTTACAACAGCGGCGATACAAGAGGAGAAGGAAAAAAGGGGAAATAACTACAGCGCGGAAGAGAGAATCCCATAGAATGACTAAGCAAAACATCAGAAAAGGAGAAATAGCGCTCGAAGCGGTGTGAGTGCGGACTTTTACAGTTGATCAAAGGGAGCAGCCTGTGGACTCTGTGGATACAGACAAGCCGTTTTGAACTTGGGAATTATAACTGATTCAAACCCCAAATATCGGAAACTGAGTGCAGAGACTGAAAGACTGGACTAAGTGGTGAGCTTCACGGATACTGATACAGAAGACCTGTCTGGATTTCGAACTCTGGACTTACAAATAACTTTGGATAACAAGGATTTAAGTTAAAAAAAAAATTGAAAATTGAATGCAGAGATCCGATTACTGGGAGAAAAAATAGGAAAAAAAAAGACTGGGACGACACAGATCGCATTTTTTATGATTGTGAAAGAACAGATCGAGAGAGGTAAAGCAAGAAGACAATAAAGACTAAAGAAAATTAAAATTAAGTGAATTATTAATTTTGAACTGTTTAATTAGTTAATAAGTTTAATATTTGAAAGAAATATATAAGTTGATAATATTTTTATAGCTATAAACTGTATTGTGAAATTGTAGTTAGACAAGGAATTATTGTTAAAGTGAAAGACTGATTTTCATATAAAATAACATGAGTTGACTATCTCTGAGATAGACTGATTGAAAAAGGGGTAATTGAAAAGATTGCTAATTAGAAAATTAAGAAAATTAATTTAAAATTTTGATTGATAAGTAAATTGATTTATATTGTGAATAAGAATTAATTGCTCAATTGGGATAACTGGCAATATAATATAATATAACTATATATAAGCTGTGCGGTGTATAAGCAGTATTTGGAGGGGAATAGAGATACTAAGGAATAACTTAATAATTGATGTTAAGGTTGGAAAGCCTTACACGAATATTAAAAATGTCTACAACATCCACCATAACAAAAACGGGGAAAAAACCTACAACCAGTACGTTAGTAATGACTCCTTCCCCCTCACAACAAAAAACAATAGATAGCATGATGGGGAAAGAAAAAGAAAAAGAAAAACTGGAAATGGCACCAAATGTAATACAAGATATGTTTCAAAAGATCCAGGAAACACTGCTCCAAACACAAGAAAAAATAGCTGAAAACCAGGAAGAAATGAGAACGTTCCATGCAGAGATCAGAAATGAATTAGGAGAAGTCAAGGAAGATATCAAGACCATGAAGGAAAAAATTGGGGGCATTCAAAATTCTATAGCAGAAAATCAACAGAGAATAAGGAAAACGGAAACAAAAATAGATCACGTGGAATTAAAAGTAGAAGCAATGGAACAAAAAACCCTACAACTAAATAAAGAAATGTCAGATTTCTTGGCCATGCTCGAAATGGAAAAGGCCTCATACTTCTTGCGTTTTCAAAATGTTCCAGAAGAAAAAAATGAGGATTTAGAAGGAAAGATGGTGGAGATTATTGCAGGAATGATACAAAAAGAACCAGAAGAAATAAAAGGACAATTGGAAGAAACTTACCGTGTACAAACAAATTATATAAGAAAACACAGATTGGTGAGAGAGGTTCATGTTAAATTCTTAAAAAAATCAATCCGAGATGAAGCTTATAAGAAATCTAGAGAAGAAACGGTGATTTATAATGAAAAAGAAATTACAATTTTAAAACAGATACCCCGAAGAGTAAGAAATCTATGACAACAATATCAGTTTTTAACACAACTATTGATTAAATACAAGATAATGTTTAGATGGCTGCCAATAGAGGGGATCCTAATTACGTGGGAAGACAAAAAATATAAAATAGACACTCTAGAAAAGGCAAGAGAATTTCATAACATACATTTTAGACTAGAAGAAGAACGGGAAAGCAAGGAGGAAATAGATAGTAAAAGTCAAGAAGAAGAACCAATAGAAACAAATGAAGAAAAAGAAATAAGACAGAGGCAAGAAAGAGAGAACAGAGAGAAGGTGCAAAACCTAGGGAACGGATGGAAACAAGAAACACAAAAAAAACAGATACAATAGGCAATGGATGAACAGATCAAACTCTTTTCGGTAAACATCAATGGCTTAAATGCCCCAAATAAAAGGAATTAAATCTTCACAAAATTACGAAAATTAGAAGCAGATGTGATATGTCTGCAAGAAGTACACATTCAAAAAGATCATCAAAAAATTCTAGAAAACCCCAAATTAGGAAAACTATATTTATCTCTGGCCCCTAAAAAGAAAAAAGGAGTAGTGATTTACGTAAAAGAAAAACTACAATCTAAACTAGTCTATACCGATGAGCAAGGTAGAGTGGTGATGGTTGAATTAGAAATAGGAAAGAGGAAAATGTTAATTGTAGTGATTTATGCACCTAACCAAAAACTACAGGTTTTTTTTAAAGACCTACATATAAAATTAGCAGAATTAGAATATGATGATATTTGTGTAATAGGGGATTATAATGCAATAGTAGATGCAAAGAAGGACTACAAAACCGGGAAGAAAAAACAAAAGAAAAAAGAAATACTTCCAAAAGAATTCTTTACTATGGCTGAAGAATTAAACCTGGCAGACGTATGGAGGGAAACACATGAAGAAGAGGCCCAATACACCTTTTACTCCCATCCGCATAACTCCTGGTCAAGACTGGACATGGCATGGATGACCCCAAATATTAAAATAGAAGTAGAAAAAATTGAGATAGGCACAAACCAATGGGCAGACCACAATCCACTATTCATAAACTGGAAAGGGGAAAGAAGACATAAGAGATGGACAATGAACCAAAGATTATGTAAAGAACATCTGAACAAGTTCTCATTTAATCTCCAAGAACGTCTTTCAGTCTTACCTGTCTCAATTTCTATCCATACTGGGCTATGGTCAGTCAAAGTTCTTGGAAAAATCTTTGTTCTTTTTGTCTTGATAAGTAGATCATCTGACAACAAAATGAAGTCAATCCTAGAGAAGGATCTGTGTCTGTCAGAAAAAAAAGTGTAGTCCAATTCATTTGGATTATGTATTCTCCAAATATCTTTTAATTCCAGGTCTTCTTTCATATCAAAAAAGGTCTGTGGTAATCTAATCCTGGACTTCGCCAAACTCTTTTTATCTAATTTAGAATCAATTACTCCATTCCAGTCTCCCATAATTAAAATAGATCTGTAGTCCCATTGCCATATTTTAGTATGTAACATTTTATAGAAATGGTCCTGTTGTTGATTGGGAGCATAAATTCCAATCAGAAGAATTTGGCCATTTGCTGTAAGCAACTCAATTGCCACAAACCTTCCATCTTCATCTGCTTCTATAACTTTAGCTGTTAACTTTTTATTTACATAAATAACCACACCGTTCTTTTTTTGCGAAGTTGAAGATATAAAATGTGTTCCTAATTTGGAATTTATCAAATAATTTTGATCTTGAGTTGTGATATGCGTTTCTTGTAAACAAATTATATCATTATTAAATTGTTTCAAATATGCAAATAATTTCTTCCTTTTCTGTGCTAAATTCAACCCATTCACATTCCAAGATAAGCACTTAATCGTCATCTTTATCTTTCTGGAGCAAAGAGCAGAATAACCGAATATCTTCCAGAATCTTCGGTCTCGCTCCCCCCATGGCTCCAGTCTCTTGTGTAGTACTCTTAGCTCCCTTTTTATCTTGACTTTCCTGTTGTTGCTTTTCTTTAAGTTGCTTAGATTTAGCTCGAGTTATACGCTGATCCTTGACTTCAACCATCCGAATCGGGTCCAAAATTGGAGAAGATACCAACAAAGGCTCATCCAAAAAACCTCCTTCAGCGCCCTGCATTTCCTCTGGTTCCTGCTTAGACTGTTCTTGCAATTCTTGTTGAAGTTGCTTCTTATCACTCTCCTTAATCTCCAGAACTGTAGATGTACGTGGAGATGGTGTTCTTTCTTTAAGGATAGTAGTATAAAAATGCTCCGCCTTCTCCACGGTATTCAAACGATGTCTTTCTCCCTTATATCTCAAAATTATACCAGTTGGGACATCCCACCGAAATGGTATCTGTTGATTTTGCAGTTCTTTAACAAGAAAGCCAAAATCTTTTCTGGTTTTCAGCATTTTAGGTGGTAGCTCTTTATAGACTCCAATTTGTAAACCCCCCACTTGCACAGTAGTATGAAAAGATTTTTGCAGGATATCATTTCTTATTGCTCTGTCCGTAAAATATATGACCACATCTCTAGGCAATTGTCTTTGTCTGGCCACCCAAGAATTCACTCTGTAAATTTTATCTATTTTGAAAAAAACCACATCAGGATTAATTTTTAAGATCACAGCCAGAGCCTCAGCACAGACCTGTCTCAAATCCTGTCTGTCATCTTCTCTGATCCCTCGAAGCCTTATTGCGAATTCCATCGCCCTGAATTGCATCATAACAATTTCATTTTCAACTCTCTGCATTTTATCATCAACATCAGAAATTTTATAATCATTGTCTTTCATCTTAACATTGACTTCTGATTTAAATTCTTCCACTTTAGAATCAACTTTAATAATAAATTCTGCAAGGCCAGACGCCACCTCTGATATTTTTTTGGTCACCTTGTTTTGATTCTGTTTCACCATATCTTTAATTTCATTAATTTCCTGCATAATTTCCTGTTGAGACTTTTGGAGTTTATCATCTATCTCCTGTTGGGATTTTTGAAATTTATCATCCAAAGCTTTAGAAATAAATTCTTTTAAATCTCCCACATCAAAATCTTTTTTCTGAGTCTGTAACTGTTGAGCAGGGGGAAGCTGCGTTGCATGTTTATGTGTGGGGGATCCCCCCCCTGTTGCCTTCCCTTCTTGCTTCTTTGAGGCCATCCTGCCACGTAGACTAGTTTTTCTGAAGAGGGAAGTTCCTTTTCCTTTCCCACCTCCACAGAGACTTCTAAAAAAGTCCCCCAGATTTAATCAAATAGGAACTGGAGTAAAACAAAATCAAGTATTAAAAAGGGAGAAGTTTTTCTCTTGTTTCTCTTATTACAAGCGAAGCAACTTTGTAACAACTTGGTAACTTTGTAACAAAGCAAGATGACTTCACCAGTCCACACTCGCTGGCTCGTTAGCTCTAAAGCCGAGCGCCATGTTTTTTCAGATCACTTTCACTCATTCGCATTTTTTCTCAAGTTAAAGAATCAACAAAGCGCTATACTTGCAATTCAGAGTTTCAGAGTCCAAGTAAATTTTCGCTGCTTATTGAGGTTGGTTTCTTTCGCTTTGAATGTTTCCTGCAGCCGGCTTGTTCTGCAAAAGCAGAATCGTCCCACGCCGCCCGGAGCTTCAGCAGGTTGGAAGGGAGCCGCGCCTGTTTCCTCCCCAGAAACAATTCCCTGGGGGGTTACAGGGGCTCGACCTGTGCCCTGCGATCTCTCCTCCAATAATCCTATGGATTTTGAAGTTTTCGAGCCGCTTCTCGATCGCGAAGTGGCTCTACAAGCGGCGGGGCTGGCGGTCCTTCAAAGGGCACCGCCGTCGCCGAAGACGAGGAAACTTGAAAGAATTTTTTGAAATAAATTTGAATAAAGGTACCCCAATTGAAATTGTGTGGGATGCAAGCAAAGCTTATATGAGAGGGGTGCTTATTTATATGAACTCTAAACATAGATTGATTCGACAAAAGAAAAGATTTGAATTGGAAGCAGAAATAAAGAATAAAGAACAGTTACTTATTAAAAACCCAACAGATGAAAGAATACGTGGTGCTATAAAACTCTTGAAAGACCAATTTCAAATGCTTATGGCGGAACAAGTTGCAACAAATTTACAATATGCGAAGCATAATACATTTTGTAATGCCAATAAACCGGGCAGATGGTTGGCCTATACATTGAGGAAAAAACAGAGTATACGGACTATTGATAGTATTGATATTGGAGGGAAAGAAATCTTTCAACAAAAATTAATTAAAGAAGCTTTTGTGGACTATTATACTAAATTATATGCCAAAGAGGATGTGCAGAATGGACTTATAGAAAAATACTTAGATAATAAAAGAGTTACAAAAATCACTGACCAACAAAAGGAAAGAATGAATCATCCTATAACAGAGGAGGAGATAGCGGTAGCAATTAAACAATTAAAAACAGCTAAAGCTCCTGGAACGGATGGTTTGACTGCAGTGTATTATAAAACTTTGCAAGTAGAAATGGTGGAACAACTTAGAGATTTATTTTGTAATATACAACAAGGGGGTAAAATACCCCCATCATGGACAACAGCTTATATATCTTTGATACCAAAAGAGCAAGCAGGTTCTAAAAAACCGGAGAATTATAGACCAATATCTCTTCTGAATACTGATTATAAAATTTACGCAAAAGTGTTAGCCAACAGGTTGATGCCAGTAATCCAAAAGGTGATTCATGATGATCAAGCGGGATTTATTGAGGGTAGATACATGAAGGACAATGTAAGGCAAGTAATAGACTTATTGGAATATCTTGAGAGGAATAAACAGGTACCTGCAGTGCTGGTCTTTTTGGATGCGGAAAAGGCCTTTGATAGAGTGGATTGGAATTTTCTACTAAAGACTTTAAAAAAGATGGACTTTGGGGATCAATTTATACAGGCGATTTCAGCAATTTATCAAGAGCAAAAGGCACAGATTATTATTAATGGAAGTTTGACAACAGAGTTTAAAATTGAAAAAGGAACAAGACAGGGATGTCCGCTGTCCCCACTTTTATTTATTTTATCACTAGAAGTCTTGTTAAATACAATACGGGACTCTAATATCTTGAAAGGTATAATGATAAGGCAAGAGGATTACAGAATAAAGGCATTTGCAGATGATCTGGTTGTTACCCTAACACTGCCAATGGAATCAATAATCCTGATGAAGGACATTATACAAGACTATGGTAAAGTGTCAGGTTTTAGACTGAACCAGAAAAAAACTAAGATGATAGTTAAAAATATGACACAAGATCGTAAACACGAGCTTGAAAGGAGGGCAGGTTTTGAGATTGTACCAAAGGTAAAATATCTAGGAGTTCAGGTTGCAGAATCAAACACGAAATTGTTTCAAAATAATTACGAGGTGTTGTGGCGAGAGTTGCAAAAAGATATGGAGACTTGGAAAAAACTGCAGCTATCTCTACTTGGAAGAATAGCAGCAGTTAAGATGAACATTTTGCCGAGATTTCCTTTTTTGTTTCAAATGATTCCGGTGCTTAAAAGTGATAAACAACTGAAAGTGTGGCAAACTGGAGTGAATAAGTTTGTCTGGAACGAGAAAAAGCCGAGAGTGAAATTGAAAATTATGCAAGATGTTCCAGAAAGGGGAGGTCTTAAACTTCCAAACCTACAGCTATATTATGATGCAGCAGCTTTGACTCTAACAAGTGATTGGTTTGGAAGGAAAAAGACTGGAATATTGAATGTAGAAAGTTTTGATCTTGAATTTGGATGGCATGCCTACTTATTTTATGACAACAAAGTCGACAAAGTATTTAAAAGCCATATACTTAGAGACTCTTTGATGAGAGTTTGGAAGAAGCACCGACTCAAATGGGATTATAAATTACCGCTATGGCTGGATCTTGGTCATACTTTGTGGAATACAAATATAATGTCACTCGGGGGGTTTTTATACAAAGAGGTTCTTTTTACAGATGCGGGCAGATGGCAGCTGAAAACACTACAGACACTGTTGGATGAAGGGATTAATTTAACTTGGCTACAATATAATCAATTGCAATTGAGATGGAAAGAGGATCAAAAAACTGGTATTATGTTACATGAGGAAGAATTGGTTAGACATATAAAAGAGAAAGGTCCAATGCATATTAAAAGGCTTTATAATGTTTTGCTAGAAAGGGATTCAGAATCTGAATTAGTCAAAGATTGTATGATTAAGTGGGCACAAAATTTTGAAGAACCAGTGATGTTGGAAACATGGGAAAAAATTTGGGTTCAGAATGTAAAATTTACACAGTCGCAAAATTTGAGGGAAAATTTTTATAAAATGTTTTATAGATGGCATTTAGACCACAAAAAATTGTCGTGTATGTACCCTAATGTTCAGCCAAAATGTTGGAGATGTGATTGTTTAGATGCTACATATTATCATGTTTGGTGGACTTGTAGGAAAGTTAAGGCTTTTTGGATAAAAATTTGGTGGGTTATGCAGAATGTGTTAAAGAAAAAAATTCATTTTTCTCCACAACTGTTTTTACTGGGTATAGTTAAGGGTTTTACATTGGGTGAAACAAAGTTGATATTGTATATGATAACAGCAGCAAGACTATTGATAGGTAAATACTGGAAAAATGAAGCTTTGCCCACTATCGAGGAATGGACTATGAAGATGGCCAGTTTTGCAGAGATGGCGAAGATTTCAGCATATCTAAAAGACTGTTCACAAGAGACTTATGAATGGGAATGGAGAAAGTGGATAGATTATGTTCAGAACAAATACCAAACTAGGAAGTATCAAATAGCTTTTATTTGAAAATGATATATTAAGATAGAAATATGTTAATGTAATGAAGATAAAAAAGAAAAGGGGGAGGGAGGGGTTCAAGTTTTATATAAGTTTTATATAAAGGGGGGGGTTATTTGATATGAGTATACTGTGTGGAAGTCCGGGGGGAGGGGAGGGTTAGGGAGGGTTAGGGAGGTTGGGAAGGTTGGGGTGGGTTGAGGGGGGGAAGGAAAGGGGTGAAAATGTAATTGTAAAACTTTTGCAATAAAAAAAAAGATTATGTAAAGAAAAAGAATTTAATTCGATGTTAGAAAAGGAAGTAAAAATATTTTTTCAGATAAATAAAATAGAGGAAACCTCTTTACACATGGGATACTTTAAAAGCATATATAAGGGGCCTAGTAATAGCATATACGAGGAAAAAGAATAAAGAGAAGAAAAAACAATTAGATAATTTAGAGAAAGACCTAAAACAAATAGAACAAAAACTCCAGGAAAAGCCCCAGAACAAAACAATAAGAGAAGAATGGGAAATGATTAAGCATAAATTGAATTTGATAAACCAAATAGAACTAGCCCAAAAAATAAAAATGGCGAAACAAAATTATTTCGAACACGCAAACAAAACGGGCAGATGGCTAGCCTATAAACTGAAAAAAGAACAGAAAAAAAGAATGATATACCAATTGAAAGATGATAAAGGAGAAATTCAACATAGTAAAGAGGCAAAAAAAGAAATTATTAAGAAATTTTATGCGAACCTATATAACCAAGGGAAAATAGAGGAAGACAAAATAAAACAGTACATAGGGAAATCAGGAATGCCAAAAATCACAGAAGAACAAAGAATTACTCTCAATAGGCCAATAACCAAATTAGAATTAGATGAAGTACTGAAAAAGCAAAAAAACAATAAAACACCGGGACCCGACGGGCTACCGGTAGAAATATACAAAACAATGCAAGAAGTATTGGGAGAGAATATGTTGCGATTATATAATGAAGCTATGGAGAAAGCCAAAATACCAAATTCATGGACAGAAGCCATAATAATTATCCCAAAAGAAGATACAGATCTCCAGTTAATACAAAACTATAGACCTATTTCATTATTGAATGCCGATTACAAAATATTTGCAGCAATCTTGGCCGAAAGGATTAAATTAGTATTAAATACATATATACACCCAGACCAAAATGGATTTCTGCCGGGACGCCAAATAAAGAACAACATGAGAATAATACTTAATGCTCTAGAATAATATGAATCACACCCGGAGAAGCAGGCAGCGTTGGTTTTTCTTGACGCCCAAAAGGCCTTCGATAACCAAAATTGGGAATTTATGATTGAACAACTACAAAATATGCAAATTGGGGAAAAATTTGGGAAAATTATAGCAGAAATCTATACCAAGCAATCAGCAAGGATAATTATGAATGATGACATAACAGACAAATTTAATATAACAAAAGGAGTCAGACAAGGCTGTCCACTTTCCCCCTTACTATATATTCTATCATTGGAAATCCTGTTGAAAAAAATTAGAGAAGACCAAGGAATTGAAGGTTTAAGGATCAATAGAGAAGAATACAAAGTTCAGGCCTTTGCTGATGACTTAGTGTTTTTGACAGAAAATCCTATGGAATCTATACCTAATTTGTTTCAAAAAATAGAAGAATTTGGAGAAGTGGCCGGACTAAAAATCAATAAAAGTAAATTGAAGCTAATTGTTAAAAACCTTACGGAAATCCAAACAAAAGATTTGACAGATAATACACAAATTCAAACAACAAAAAAAATAAAATATCTAGGAATCTGTTTATCTACAAGAACATCAACAATTAAAGAAAACAATTATGATAAATTACTAGAACAAACAAAGACTTAGAAAAATGGAAAAATTTACACATTTCATTCCTAGGAAGAATTTCGGCCATTAAAATGATTATATTACCTAAATTTTTATATTTGTTTCAGGTCACTCCAATTAAAATAGACAAACCGTTTTTTGAAAAGCTGAACAAAATAACATTAAATTTATATGGCAAGGGAAAAGGCCACGAATAAAATTTAAACTGCTTCAGGATACAAAAGATAGAGGAGGAGCTGCACTCCCTGATTGGGAGATATACTACCAAGCAGCAGTACTATCGTGGGTTAAAGATTGGATAGAATTAAAGGACTCTAGAATTTTAACAATTGAGGGACACGAACTTCAATCTGGCTGGCATTCTTTTATGTGGGATGAGAAATACAAAACACATTCATATTTTAAAACACACACAATAAGGAATTCATTATTACAAATTTGGCTTAAAATTAAAAAACAACATTATATGAAGATACCAAATTGGCTAGCACCGGCAGAATCAATTAGGCACCCAAATTTAACAGATAAGACAAAATAATTAGATATAAAGATATAATTGATTATCAAGGCAAATTAAAGACAAAACAACAATTGGAGACAGATTTACACAGAGGAATAGACTGGTGGACTTACACTCAAATACAATCCAAATACAGAGAACATATAAAAACATGAAATTTATAATCAAAAACAAGAAATAGATAAAATTATATTAGATTCAGAAAATAAATTAATTAGTAGAATTTATAAATTTCTTTTACGCTATAAATTGGAAGAAGAGACAGTCAAAGAAACGATGATTAAGTGGGCTCAAAATATCAAACACACAATACCTTTGGAAAAATGGGAAAAGTTCTGGCAGGTAAATCTAAAGTTAACGATGGCAACGGCGTACAAGGAAAACCAACTGAAAATGTTTTATCGGTGGCATATGTCTCCAACCAGATTGGCAAAAATACAACCTAAAAATAGCCCAATTTGTTGGAAGTGCAATTTAGCATCTTTTTCATATCTTGTTTGTATCTGCATGTACATATACCAATCCATCTCAATCCCCTGTTCTTCCAACTCTTGTTTCCCTTTCAAATCCCCCTTATCTGTTAGTAAATCCTTATATCTAACAATATTTCCAACATTAAAAGCATTTGGGTGTATTAAAGCTTCCATTGTTGATAACCATATTGGTATTTTCAGATAATATTTATCTCTGACCTTCTCCCATACCAATAGCAATGCATTCCTTATACAGTATAATGTCTATGAAAGTACATATGTATCTTATTTCTACCATACCATAAAAATGCATGCCATCCCAATTGTAAATCATGACCTTCCAGTGTTAATAGTCTTGTATTTCTTAATTCAACCCATTCCTTCATCCAAGTCAATGCTGCTGCCTGGTAATACAATTCCCAGTTTGGTAACCGAAATCCTCCACGTAGTCTCATGTCCTGAAGCATTTTTATGCTTATTCTTGCTTTTTTCCCTTGCCATATAAATTTCCTTATTATCTTATTAAGCTGTTGAAAATAAGTCTTTTAAATTTTTATCGGTACTGTCTGAAATATAAATAATAATCTTGGTAATATATTCATCTTTATTATTGCAATCCTTCCCATTAGTGACAATTGAAGGTTCTTCCACTTCTCCAAGTCTTTCTCGATTTGTTGTTTTAATCTATAATAATTATCCTCTTTTATCGTTACACATCTTGAAGTTAGACATACTCCTAGGTATTTAACTTTTTTCACCACTTGTATATCTAATTTCTATCTCTCTTTTTTGCTTTTCTGTAATATTTTTCACCAAAATTTTCATTTTTTCTTTGTTTATTTTTAGACCAGAGACCTTCCCATAACTCTCTATTTGTTCTAATAATTTAGGGCCTGTTGTTTGAGGTTCTTCTAAAATGAATACTAAATCATCAGCAAAAGCTTGCAATTTGTACTCTTCTTTTTTAATTTTCATCCCTTTTATCTCTTCATTTCGCCTGATATTTCTGTTTAGGACTTCTAAAGTCAAAATAAACAACAACGGAGATAAGGGACATCCTTGTCTTGTACCTTTCGTTATAATAATATTTTCTGTCATTTCTCCATTTATCATTATCTTAGCAGATTGTCTATCATAAATTGTTTTTATGATATTTACAAATCTCTCCCCAAAGTCCATTTTCTGCAATTGTTCTATCATGAATTTCCAATTCACGTTGTCAAAAGCTCTTTGGACATCTAAAAACATCATCGCCATTTGTTTTTCTGAGTGTGTCTCATAGTATTCCAACGTATTTAAAATTATCCTCATATTGTCTCTGATTTGTCTCTTAGGTAAAAAACCATTTTGATCCACATGGATAAAGTCATTTAATAGTCTTTTTAACCTATTCGCCATTATTGAAACAAAAATCTTATAGTCCACATTTAATAATGAAATCGGTCTATATTTTTTTATTAATTGTAGATCAGCATCTTCTTTAGGTATAAGTGTTACATAGGCCTCCCTCCAAGAGTCTGGCATTCTTGCCTTCATTAAAAGTTCATTAAACAGTTCCAAGCATTACATTACTCATCACTTCTTGTAGCGTTTTATATAGTTCCACTGGTAGACCGTCCGGTCCTGGTGCTTTCCCATTTATTTGTCTTTTAATTGCTTCTGTTATTTCCATCATTGTTACCTTTTCTTCTAACATTCCTTTGTATTGTTCAGTTATTTTAGGTAAATCTGAGTTTTCTAAATATTTTATTATCTCTTCCTCTGAAACTTCTTGGTAATAAAGTTTTTCATAATATTTTTGAATTATTATCTTCTTCATTTCTATAATGTAATTTCCCTTCTTCATCTTGTAAAGGTTTTATTATTTTCTTCTCCTTCTCTTTTTTTATTTTATATGCTAACCATCTTCCCGGTTTATTTGCATTTTCAAAAAAAAATTGTTTAGATGCTCTTACTTTATTTGCTAAAGATTCTTGTTTAGTTTATTTCATGCTTTTTCAATGCTATTCACTTCTTAATTGTTTTATTTTGGATATCTTTTTGAAATTCTTTCTCTAAGTTTTTATAATCCTCTTCCAATTCTTTCTGTTTTTGTCTTTTCCTTTTGCTCTTTTTCCCCAAATATGTTATTGCCAGACCTCTAATATAAGCTTTCATCGTGTCCCATACATTCTGGAGTGATGAATCTCCATTTTTATTTATTTTAAAGAAGAACTCTAATTCTTTTTCCATATTCTGTTGAAAATCCTTTTCATTTAATATTGTTGCATTCAAAGTCCACCTTGTCTTTCTCTTTTGTCCTTTCCATATTATTGTCATTGGATTATTATCTGCCCAAATGTTTGAACCAATATTTACTTGTATATTATCTATGAGTTCTGTTGACATCCATATCATATCTATCCTTGACCACGATAAGTGTCTATTTGAATAAAAAGTATATTGTTTTTCTTTCAAATGTTTTTGTCTCCAAATATCTTGAATACTCAGTTGTTCTATCATTGTGAAGAAAGATTTCAGCAATATCTTTCTAGATTTTTTATTTATCTTCATTGTTTTGTAGTCCAAATCTACATCTATTACTGCATTGAAATCACCCATTATACATATGTATTCATAATTCAGTTCTAAAATTTTCCTATGTAATCTCCCATAAAATTCTTCTTGTTTTTCATTTGGTGCATACACCGCTATCAAGAGTATTTGTTTAAGATTCATTCTTATTTCCACCATCAAAATCCTGCCTTCTTCTTCAAATAATAATTTAGGTTCTAATTTTTCTTTGATATATAGAGCTATGCCTCTTTTACTTTGTTCGATCAATGAAGTAAATAAGACTCCTAATTTTGGATATTCTAATAATTTTAGGTGTTGTTTTCTAATATGTACTTCTTGTAAACATACAATGTCCATCTTCAAGCTATTTAATTTATTCAAAGTTCTATTTCTTTTTATCGTCGAATTCAATCCATTTACATTTATTGATATTGCTTTTATTTCTTCTTCCATATTTTACTTATTACTAGATTTTAAATTCATCGCCCTTGTCTCTCTTTGTTCCATTGGGTCCTTCGATCTTGCTCCTTCTCTTAGTGCTTTTTCTGCTCTTTCTTTTTTATCTTTCTCATCTTTTTGCTTTGTCTCTCCCATTGCTCCCAAGTCCTCTTCTAATGGTCCACAAAATCGTTCATAAACTAATTTTGCTTTTTCAATGGTATCAAGTCTATGTCTTTGTTCTTGCCATGTCACCAAAATTCCTTCAGGTATTAACCATCTGAAATTCACTCCTTTGGATATTAAAAATTTTGTTAGGAACTGATATTCTCTCCTCAAATCTCTAACTCTTCTGGGTATTTGCCTCAATATCATGATTTTTTTGTCTTTATGTTTCAGTGCTGTGTCTCTTACTGCTTGCAATATCTCTGTTTTTAATGCCTTCTTTGTAAATCTTACATGTACTTCTCTCGGTAGTTTATTTCTCATTGCATATCTTGTATATACTCTAAAAGCTTCATCAATCTCATTTAAAATCTTTTCTTTGGGTTGTTCCAAAACTTCTGTCAGTATCTCAGCAATCACCTCTGGTAAGTTTTCTCCTTTTTCTTCCTCTATATTTTGAAATCTTAGATAAAAATCAGAGCACTCCATCTCCAACAGGATAATTTTTTTTCCTTGCAATTTGTCAGCTGACACAAGTTTCTCTTCTAGTTCCTCAACTTTTTTTTCTGTCGTTTCCGCTTTTTCTTCTACTTTCTGAATCCTCTCTTCATTTTTCCCAATCATATCTTTCATTTCTTTTAACTCCTGTTTCAAATCATCATGAAGCAATTGCATGAAATTTTTTAACTCCATCATCTCCGAAGTTTTCTGTGTTTCTGTCGATGAGGGACTTGCTGTTGAGTGTAGATGTGATGTAAATTTCTTCATATTTATAATCCAAGTGCCTAATCCTCCCCAGTGGTTGGATTAGCGAAAAAAAAAATAAAAAAATACAAAAATTAAAAAACAAAAATTCCAATCAACCACATCCCTCAAAAATCAAATTTCCAAATACCCGAACAGAAAAAATAGAGAAAAAAATCAACTGCCAAAAATAAAAGACAAAAGTACAAATCCAAACAACCAAAAAGGAAAAATTTTCTTCTGACTCTTCCAGTCTTAATCCAATTTCTTGTCAATCTAATTCTTTTTTTAAAAAGGCATAGAGAAAAAATCCCTAAAAAAAAATAGAAAACAAAACACAAAATAGCCTCTCATCCACCAGCAAAGATCAAAACAAGGAACTTCAAAGCAGTCACCAGTCCATGAGTAATAATAATTGTTGAGGGTAAAACTGCCCTCTGCAAAGTGGTGCAACGGACCAGACAGCGAATAGATACGTTGCTTAGCAAAACACACAGATACTCACAGACTCTGAACGTTTAAAGAAAAATAAGCAGTCTTTACTTGTAGTAAGAAAAACAGACTTGGCTTCTCAAAACAAAGATAACACTTCTTCAAATAATCACGGTTCAACACAAAACATAGTTTGCTTACAATTCCAGTTCTCTTCAGTAACACAGACACAGTTCCTTTCAGCAGTTCAACCTTCTAATAGCAGGAGCAGAAGTGAATGAACTTCCTGCCTTCTTTTATGTCTGCTTAGCACAGCCAATTAGTCATCTTGTAGCAGTTAAAGTTACAGAACATAGTTTTCTATATATTACCTACCCAACCGTAGGATAAGCATCCAAGAATAATAAAAGATTAAAAGCCAAAAGGAAAGTCCAAAATCCAATCTTCTCTCTTGCACATCTGTTTTATTTATCAGTCAACCAGAATGTCAAGGTCAACTAGTCAAAATTTCTTCCAAGTCAAAATCTTTTTCCCTTCTGCCACTAGGTGGCACCCGTAGACTAGCTTTCAATAGAACACAGTACTTTCAATCGTTTAAACTCTTTAAGAAAGATATTCAAAGTTTCTTCTTGTCAATTACCACCATTCCAACATTTCAATAGAATGGGATTCAATCATTAATTCATTTAATCCCAATTTCTTATTTTTTAAGGGATTACTTTTCTTTTTTCAATCACAAAAAAAAATATAAGAAAAAAGAAAAAGGCTTTTACTTTCTCTTTTCTGCCACCACATTGCCGGATGTGAGAGCGAATACACACCCGCTCTCACTCCTCACTCTCAGCCAGTCTATTTCCTCTTATTTAATTTCCATGTGAATTCAAAGGGAAAAGTCTTTTATAAAAAATCAGAGTCTCTCTCACCTCAATGTCTCACATTGTTTTTCTTTCTTCCTCTTTTATTGCAGCCACCCCAGCTTCCTAGCGACTTCTATGGTCGCTTTCGCAGCAGTCCGGTTTGAGGAGCTTTTTCTGGTGCAGCCAGGGAGTTTGCGATCCCCCTGTGCTGACCAGTCTGTGCTCCTCTTGTTTGTCGTCCCTACAGGACGACTTAGGTCACTTAGGAGCCCCAGACTGCAGAGATATTGACGGGTCTTCAAGAGCCCTTAAAGAGCCTGTCTTGCCGCCGTGACATTGGCCACGCCTCCCCCACTCGTCCCTTGATTCGCACCCAGTAGTATGCCTGTCGTAGGTCTAGCTTGGTGAACACCTTCCCCTTGGCTAGGTGTGCCAACATGTCCTTCATGAAGGGAAGTGGGGTACGTGTTCTCCACACATACTGCGTAAATTCCCCTAAAATCAATGCAGAGCTTCATTGACCATCTTTTTTCTCTTTAAAGAGGACTGGGGCGGCCACTCTGGTCTTGACCAGCTGTATGAATCCCCGGGCTAGGTTGGTGTCAATCTACTCTCTCAGTTCTCTCATCTCATTGGGGGGTCATGGAGTACATTTTGGCTTGGGTAGTTTTGCTCCTGGTACAATTTCTACGGTGTAGTCTGTGGGGCGGTGGCGGGGTAGCATGTTGCAATCCTCCTCACTGAACACCCCAGCTAAGTCCTGGTATTCCTTGGGGATGTGGGTGGTGCCTGGGGGCGGCTGTGAGGAAGCTGCAGCTCTTTTGCTTCGCTTAGTGCCGTTCGGTTACTGGACAGCTCTGGTAGTGTTGGGGGGGGGAACTATTCCCAGCTTCAGCTTCCTGTAGCCACCTTCCCATGAGATGGTGGGGCCCCATTTGTCCAGACATGCCAGGCCTGGAATCACTGCTGTCATTTTTGGTGCCAACCGGATTAGCTCCCAGTGCCAGCCCGTCTCTAATCTTACAGGTTCGGTGAGGAGCGTGGCAGGGGCTCCCCCTATTAGCGACCCATCGACTTGTTCAAAGCGAAAGAGCTGCAGCTGGTTTAATGTCAGGGTTCCAAGTAATACACCCATAGGAAACAGAACTCCAAAGCAGGTAAATTCAGGGGTGAAATGTAAAATTTGTTACTACCGGTTCTGTGGGCATGGCTTGGTGGGGTGGTGGTGGTGGTGGTGGTAATGTGACTGGGTGGGCATGGCCAACCTTTTTTTTTAAACTTTTCAAAGCATTTTTTCTGCAAATGCAAAAAAATGCTTTGAAAAGGCTCTGCCGATCAGGCAACACAGCTGGGATCGTCAGAGCCTTTTCAAAGCATTTTTTAACCACCTCTTCCCCGGAAGAGGTTGCAGAAAAAAATGCTTTGAAAAGCCTCTGACGATCCCAGCTGAGCCGCGCGATCATCAGAGGCTTTTTTTCACTTTTAAAAGCATTTTTTCGGCGAAAGAAGTTGTAGAATAAATGCTTTTAAAAGTAAAAAAAAAAAGCCTGTGATGATCGTGCGGCTCAGCTGGGCATGGTGGGGTGGGGGCCGCAGGGATTTTTGCTGCCGGTTCTCCGAACCACCCGCTGCCATCGCTACGGGATTGGGTGATCCAGTCCGAACTGGGAGCATTTCACCCCTAGGTAAATTCCTCAAAGAACAGTTTTATTGGACATACCATATTGGCACAGGCTGGTGAAAGCCGACTCTGAATGTTCCCACGGTTTTCACCTAATTAAAAGTACAAGTTTTCCCCCTCCCCAATCAGTCACATGGTCCAATCAAGGTGTCGTCCGGTTGTCTGGTAACTTCACTCCTCCTCCCTCCGACCACCTGTGGGAATTTCCTTTGTTCCCAGGAGAAATATTTTGTTTTGGCTACAAACCTCGGCTATCTCTTTTCCCCCCTCCCTATCCCCCAGCTCCAGTGTGGGAACACTGAAGCCTCAAAATGGCCTCAGTCAGGTCAGCTTCAGGGTTGACAGGGAGCTTTGCTCCTGGCAGGATCTCGATAGTGCAGTCGGTAGGGCGGTGGGGGGAGAGAATGTCGCACTCCTTGTTGAACACCTCCGTGAGGTCTCTGTACTCCTTAGGAATGAGCGGAATTCCTGACGGCTTCTCTAAGGCGGTCTTCAGACGCTCGGTTTTCTCCCTCTCCACTCTGCTGCTCAGCTTCCCCACGGTCTCTTGGGGAAGGGAACCTTTTCCTCAGCCTCTTCTTCCTCTCTCCTTCCTGCCACCATATGGTAGGGCCCCACTTGTCTAGCTAGAATGGCCTTCGGTCAGAGTTCCCTCTCTCTTGCTGCTAGGGGAGGAGACATCTAAGACCCAGCGAGCTACTTCTCTTGTCCTTTCTGCTGTGGGTTCTTTGGTTTTGCCAGAGCTGGTGCTTTCTCTCTTGGTTGAGGAGCGGACGCCAGGCACTCGGCTGTCCTATGGCCCTGCTGGCCACATCAGACGTACAGGACGCCTCTGTGGGCTGGGGCAGCTGAGGCGTTGGTCGCCTGGGTGTACGTTGGTCTTCATCCCAGCTTTTGCCACTCTTGACTCCTTTTTGGCTTTGAGTCAGAGGTGCTGCATCTCTTGTACTCTCTCAAGTCGATGTCTATCAGCATGGCCATCCAGTGCCACTTGCAGATCTTCTTGGGCACTCCTTGGGATAGGCAGGCCTGGAACTGTTCCCGGTTCAGACCCTGCCTGAAGTGGTAGACTAGCAACCGTTCCGGCCAGTTTCTCAGCTTCCCGGCAACCCCCTGAAACTCTCAGATGTACTCTTCCACTGGCTGGCTCCCGGAGATCCCGGATCTCCAACTCTGGTTTCCGGGCTTGGGTTTCGTATTTGAACCTGGCTCTGAACTCATCCAGGAAGAAATAGATGTTTCCCAACTCCGATGCATCTTTGTCATGGAGGCTCGTCACCCATTCCGCTGCTTACCCCTTGAGGTTGGCCATCATGGCGTTCACCATTGCCACCTTGTCCGGATGAACCCACACCTGGTTAAAGAAGAACGCCAGCTTCTCTGGGATTCCATCGAAGGTGGGCTTTTTTGGCAGGGGATCCACTTGCGGAGGTGGGGGTTCCCAGTGCCCAGGGAACCAGCCAGGCCCAGGGTGGTAGGGCCATGGCATGAGTCCAGACCATCCCGGGGGGACCGTCCGTCCGCCTGAGCCAGCAGGTGGGCTCTCTGCTCTCTGGGATTGTTGTGAGCCTGGATTGTTGTGGGCCGCCAGCAGCCTGCGGAGCTGGCAGCGGAGTCGGACAGTGAGGGGGCTGGGGAGGAACATGGGCCAGTCCTGGAGTCTGGGGAAGGCCCGGACGAGGGTTCTGTGTTGGAGGCAGAGATGGGGCCAGGGCCATCTGGGAGTGATGCGTGGACTCCGG
Source organism: Pituophis catenifer annectens (assembly GCF_029215685.1). Classification (NCBI taxonomy): domain Eukaryota; kingdom Metazoa; phylum Chordata; class Lepidosauria; order Squamata; family Colubridae; genus Pituophis; species Pituophis catenifer. Next base: position 106,749,671 of record NW_027256885.1, on the reverse strand, counting down.
AGCCCCCAGAGTTGGACAGCAGTGTTCTGCCCCAGCTACGGATCCCAAAGAATTTAGCACACACAAACTCCGAACAAAACTCAGTTTACTTCAAAACACAGTCTTTTGCAAATGCAGGCTGTTAATAAAATGTTCTTAACAACCTGCCCGAAATTCCACAGGTAAGATAGAGTCTTACTGGAGTTGGCAGAAAGCCCAGAAGCCAGGTTTGCAGAGAAAATTCAAACTCAGTGATCAGCGAACGAACGGACGAACACACGTTGTTTCCTGCAGCTTTTTACAAGCTGCGTGCAAACTTAAATAGGCTAAGGGAGTGGCCAATTAGCCCCAAGCCTTACTCTTGAGGAGACTTTCTCCTGAGTAACCACTCATGCCTTTTGGCAGCTCTGCGTGCTCGTGCATTGAGAAGAGGCTCCTCCACTTCGCTCTCTCCACTTAAAGGAGCCTCTGGAGGTTCTGAAGGCCCTGGCTGAATCCCTGCCTCTGGCACCACATCTTCTTCAGCCTCCTCGCTGTCCGACTCGAGCGCCGGCTGCACAGGCTGCTGGCGCGACACCACACCAGCCTCCTCGTTGGGATCAGCAACAATCCGCGCAGGCCGCTGGCGGGCCACAACAAGCAGAGGCAAAGGAACAGGAGGAGCCTGTTCCTAGTGCATGCATGCGCAGAGTTGCCAGAAGGCAAGAGCAGCTAAAGCGAAAGGGATGACTCGGGAGTAAGGCCAGGAGATGATTGGCCCCTCCCATAAGGCTTAAAAGAGAAACAAACGCACTTGGGCCTTTTTGCAGGAAAGCAACATTGCTAACTCTGTTTCCAGTCAGCATCTCTTGTTTGTTTCTGAACTTCATGGGGCTTTGCCAAGTAAGGCCTTTGGCAGGGTGTCAAAGAAGATAAAGGTTGGTGATTATCCCGAAGGACTTCTTCCGAAGGACTTGTTTTGCAACTAATTGGGACTCAGCTGGGAATGAATGTAATTCTCAGCTGTTACAATAAAATAGGTTTGTTTGGGACTAATTGTGTCTTGTAATGACTCAGTAAGCCTAGGTCACAACATGGATAAATGACCTCAAGGTACTGTATCACTGTTCATGGTGGAAGGAGGAGCCTTGAAACACAAGGCCGATTAGTGGTTCCCCTAAAATTTGTGGGACTTAATTGATGATTGGGGACGGACTTAAGGAGAGAGACTAACACTTTAAAGAGGACTGATGTGATAGCACGATAGAACATAACTACAATTACCATAACAACCAGAAGCAAGATTGGAGAATGGAAGAAGAATCAAAGAACAACAAAAAGAAGAATAAAACATATATTTTTATATACAAGAATATATATACAAACACTAAAGTAAGGGGGAAGAAAAAAAAGATTGTATTACAGCTATAGTTAATTATTGCATTGTGAATTTATATTTATTAATTTTATAATTACGGAATATAAAAGCAAAAGAAAGCTAACTTAATTACAATTACACTGATTGAAAATATTATAAAGAAATAATTGATAATAATTGATAAGTTGCAAGATAATAACTGATTATATTGTGATATTGTTATAGTGTTATAGTGTATATTTGCATAAATAGATAAATTCAGAATAAGTTGAAACGTATATAAGATAAAGATATAGGTGTGTGTATCTAAGACTGTTTTTGTATAAGTAAAAGGTAGAGAAAAAAGTATAAGTATATCAAAAAAAAAAAAAGAAAACAGGGAGAGAAAATAAGAATCAAAGATTAATATTTATATGTTAGTGTGGGAAAACTTCACACGAGCTTTAAAAATGTCAACCATAACCACCATAGCGAAAACAGGAAAAAAACCAACTACAAATCCTACAATAACAGTGGCATCACCACTACAGCAAAGAACAATAGACAGCATGATAGGAAAAGAAAAAAGAAAAGCCGTAAATGACATTAAATGCTATGCAAAACATGTTTCAGATGATTCAAGAAACACTATTAAAAACACAAGAAAAAATCACGGATAATCATGAAGGAATGAAAATGTTTCATGCAGAAATCAAAAATGAAATAGGAGAAATAAAAGAGGATATTAAAAATATAAATGATAAATTTGGGGATATCCAACAATCAATAATAGAAAATGAAGAAAGAATTAAAAAAGTGGAAACAAAAATAGATCACGTAGAGACAAAAGTGGAGACAATGGAGCAAAAAACTTTTCAACTAAATAAGGAATTGTCTGACTCAATAGCGATGCTGGAGATGGAGAAAGCTTCATATTTTTTGTGCTTTTAAAATATAATAGAAGAAAAAGATGAAGTTCTGGGAGAAAAAATGGCAGAGATAGTGTCAGAAATAATACAGAAAGACAAGTCAGAAATAAAAGGACAGTTGGATGAAATATACCGGGTACACACTAATTACATAAGAAGACATCGATTGGTGAGGGAAGTGCATGTAAGATTCTCAAAACGAACAATTAGAGATGAAGTATATAGAAAATCAAGAGAAGAAACTTTGACATATAAGGGCAAAGAAATTATAATCTTAAAACAAATACCTCGAAGAATCAGAAACCAACGCCAACAATATCAGTTCTTAACAACCCAATTGATTAGATATAAAATAATGTACAGATGGCGGACACCGGATGGGATTTTAATCACATGGCAAGACAAAAAGTACAAAGTAGAAACAGTAGAGAAAGCAAGAGAATTTTATAATTTACATTTTACACAGGAAGAGGAACAGGAAAGTAAAGAAGAAACAGAGAGTAGAAGCCAGGAGGAAGAACAAATAGAAGAAGTGGCACAAGAAAAGTAAGAAAGAGTCAAGAAAAAGAACGAGAGGAAAGAGAAGGTGCGAGAGCAAAAAGGTGGATGGAGACAAGACACAGCAAAAAACAGTTACACTAGGCAATGGAAGAGGCAATCAAACTTCTCTCGGTAAACATAAATGGATTAAACGCGCCAAAGAAAAGAACACAAACATTCACAAAACTACAAAAATTGTAGTTTTAAAAAGACATATATATCTTTTTAAATTGGTTTTAATGTTTGTATCTATGTTTTTACTTTGGCTGTACACTGCCCTGAGTCCTTCGGGAGAAGGGCGGTATATAAATTTGAAAAATAAATAAATAAATAAATAAATAAATATCAAAAAAGGATACCAAAAATTATTAGAAAACCCAAAATTAGGAAAATTATATACATCTTTGATGCAAAAAAATAAGAGAGGAGTAGCGGTCTATGTAAAAGAAAGGTTACAATCAAAACTAATATATGCAGTCGAGGAAGGAAGAACGGTGATGGTCGAGTTAGAAACAGAAAGGAAAAAATCACTATTAGTAGTAATATATGCCCCTAACCAAAATCAACAGGAATTTTTTAAAGGAATACATAAAAAATATTAGAATTAGAATATGAAAATATCTGTCTAACTGGAGATTACAATGCAATAGTAGATGCCAAAAAAGATTATAAAAGTGGTAAGAGAAATTAAAAAAAAGAAAGAAACACTACCAAAAGAATTTTTCAATATGGTCGCGGAAATAAACCTGAGATGTTTGGAGGGAGACTCATGAAGACGAGAATCAATATACATTTTACTCTAATCCACACCAATCCTGGTCTAGAATCGATATGGCTTGGATGACTGCGGATATTAGGACAGGTGTAGAAACAATAGGGATAGGAGTAAATGAATGGGCAGACCACAACCCAATACTCTCATAAATTGGAAGGGAAAAAAAAGATTTAGGAGATGGACAATGAATCAAAATATATGGAAAGAAAAAGGGTTTAAACAAATGCTGGAAAAGGAATTAGAATCGTTTTTTAATATAAACAAGAGAGAGGATACTTCCCTACAAAACATTTAGGATACAACAAAAGCATACATAAGAGGACTGACGATGGCATACTTAGGGAAGAAAAATAAAGAAAGGAGACAACAGCAAGACAAACTATATGAAGAATTAAAAAACACAGAATACAAATTACAAAAAGATCCCCAAAATAAAAAAAATAAGAGGAATGGAACATAACAAAACATAAAATAAATTTGATAAATCAAAAAGAAATAGCCCAGAAAATAAAGATGGCAAAACAAAACTATTTTGAATTTGCAAAAAAAACAGGCAGATGGTTGGCATATAAATTGAGAAAAGAAAAAGATAAAAAAATGATATACCAACTCAGAGACGAAAAAGGAGAAATTCAATACAGAAGAGAAGCTAAAAAGGAAATTATCCAGACATTCTTTTCAAACTTATACAAACAAGAAGAGGTAGAGGAGGAAAAAGTAAAACAGTATATAGAAAGATCAGAAATGGCAACAATTACAGAAGAACAAAGAGAAATATTAAACGGACCGATAACTAAACTTGAATTTGAATTGGCACTGAAAAAACAACAAAACAACAAAACACCGGGGCCAGATGGGCTACCGGCGGAATTATATAAAAACCTACAGGAAATATTGGGAGAAACCATGTTAGAACTATATAACAAGGCTTTGGAAAAGGCAAAAATTCCGACAACCTGGACAGAGGCAATAATTACTATCATACCCAAAGAAGATATGGACCATCAGTTAATACAAAATTACAGACCAATCTCCCTGCTAAATACAGATTACAAGATATTTGCAGTAATTATAGCTGAAAGAATTAAAAAAGTATTAAATAATCATATACACTCGGACCAAAATGGATTTCTGCCGGGCCGACAAATCAAGAATAACATGAGAATCATAATAAATACATTAGAGTTTTACGAATCACATCCGGAAAAACAAGCTTCACTGGTTTTCCTTGATGCCTAGAGAAGAGTACGACTATAAAATATATAAATAACAAATGTATGGAGTGAAATAAAAATGTATATAACAAGAATGTAGAAATGTATAATATTAAAGATATAACTAAAATATATAGATCTTTACGGGGGGAAGAAAAAAAAAGGAGAATGGGGGGGGGAGAGGAATGAAATGAAGACATGGGGGAAAAAAACAAAATAGTGTTCTGTCCCCGTCCCCACACACACACAAACAGCCAGCCGGGGGTTAAAGAATTACTTGGCACACACAAGGTTCGTTATCAGGAACTTGGCAGCAATACGATAACCGTCTGCCAAGTGCTTTACTTCAAGAAGAGGGAGTTTTCCTCCACCAGATAATCAACAAATACACACAGTTTTCAAAAACAGTCCAGCTCAAACAGAAACCTTCAGCAGATTCAGGCGTTGTACAAAGTGACTAGCCAGAAGTTAGCTTTGTCCGTCACAGAGTCTAAATGGCCACCACACTCTCTTATATAGCCTGTGGGGTGTGGTCCAGTGACTCAGCTTAATCCCTGGCACGCCTCCTCATCTGCGAACGTTTATCTCGCCTTCGTTGGCGTGGATCCAGGAACGACGTATCACCGTCATCTCTGTCATTGGAGACACCTGGCTCCTGGCCAATCTCCTCTCCCTCGGCAGACACCTGAGGCATAGCCAGAGAGGAGGGGCCTGGAGAGGGAGGCCTGGCCGGCTCCTCTCCTTCATGTTCGGAGCCTTCTTCCTCCGATAAGATGGGCTCGGGGGTCGGAGCCACAACAAATAGCAGAAGGAAGACCATGATGAAACGATGCTTAAAAATGATAAAGATATTTATATGTTGTATGTTATGTGAATGTCATATATGTGTTATAATAAAATTACAAATTTTAAAATTAAAAAAAAACAAGCAAAGAAAAAAAAAGATAAAGGAGTTAACCAACCTCTCTGGATTGCTCCAGGGGGAGGCAGGACATGGGCTTATGATTGGCTTTCCACCTCTGGCCTTCAACTCCCGGGCAGGGGGCTTCTAACACTGTTTCTGTATTTCAGCAACTGCCACCTGGCTCACCAGCCGCTTTAGAAGCGGGGGAGGCAGATTTCTTTTGAGAAGGCTTCTCTGTGGCCCTTGCCCATTTTCCATGAGAACTCAGACTTTGAAGAGACTATGCAGGAGGGGGAGAGCAGCTCTGAAGAACCCATGGAGGAGGGGGGACCAAGTTGGAGGGGGGAATGATGTAGAAGATGACCAGGCTGAGCCTGAGGGAGGGATCAAACACTTCAACTGTTTGGAGTTGCTCTGCTCCCACAAGAGACCTAAGTCCAGCCCCTCTTGAATTCCATTGACTCTTATCTAGTGCCATGTTGCCGTGACTTTTAGTAGATCATATTCTTGTGTATAGGTAGCATGGAATAAATTCCTAGTATTTTTGAACTCTATCCTGGCTCCTGATTTCTTGCACCTGATAGTCCTGCTCTCACATGACCTTGATTTACAAAGATTTTGCTAAAAACTAGTGTTTACTTCCGATTTTCAGCAAAAACGTGCAATAGCAAACAATAGGTTTGCTTAACACCCATGGCATTCATTTAAATGACCGCTGCAAAAAAAGTGTGTAAAATTGGGTCGGTCACCTGATGACCTACAACTGTCATAACTTATGACTGTAATGTGCAGGCTCTATTATGGCCGTAGGTTGAGGACTATCTGTAGGTCCTTCCATATGGAATTCTATGATGCTTGTTAATTCTATGATAACTATTTAGTAATGTGAGTGTACTGATAGAAATGTCCTGCACTCTCAGATCATGTTTCACTTGGCTTAATTAAAGTTTAACAATCTTCCTTTGGCAGATGCTTGATGACGTGCCATCAAATCAGTGTTGACTGTTAGTGGCCACATAGATTTTCTCCTTGAGAATCTGTCCCTAACTTGGTCTTTCAGGTCTCCCAACAGTGTACTGATTTCCACTGTAACTGAGTCTGTCCGCTTTGCTGCTTGGCATCCTCTTCTCTTTCCTTCTAACTGTCCCAGTCTTATCCAGAGAACTAGGTCTTTGCATAATGTAATAATGAAGTATGCTGATGTTTCCAACTATCTTTATGCAGAACAAGTTTGCATTTTTTCATTAAAAATGTTTATGCTTATCTTGTAAAGAATTAAAACAAGCCACACCTTTGAATTAGACTCTGCTGCAGTTGCACATTAGGGCCCTTTCTGTTGACATAGTACACTTCAGCTTTGTTAGGTATTAGTGGGAGAAAATGTTTCAGAGAATTCTGAGTGAATTATTGTGCTATTGAAATAGAAACTGTCTTTCTTTGGAATTAATCAGAATTCTAACTTACATTTAGCAATTACAGAGTAATGCAGTTGGAAGGGACCTTGGAGGTCTTCTAGTGCAATGGCCCCCAACCTTTTGGGCACCAGAGACCAGTTCCATGGAGAGAGGTTCTTCTGTGGACCGGAGGGGTGTGGTTTTGTGTGCTGCCTGCATCCCGTGGATGGGGCTCCACTTGTTTGCGCGACCTGGTTTCTGGCATGTTGCAGACTGGTGCCAGTCCACGGACCAGGGGTTGGGGACCCCTGTTCTAGTCCAACCCCATGCTCCAGTGCTCCAGCAATTCTGTTTCTCTGCTTTAGTTGACTTCAGTGTAGAAGTCTTTCTCGTTTAATGAAAAATTAGGTTACCCTCTTTTTAGTTTGCATTGCTGTTGAGATCTTTAAGTATATTTTGGGTAAAGTAGAATGATACTGACAAAGGAACTGCTGCTTTGCCACTGTTTTGAAGAATTGATTACTATATCTCTTTTTTTTCTAGTGAATTAGATGATGACTTACTAGGAGAAGATTTGTTGACTGGCAAAAAGGTAAATCAGTCTGTTTAAAGTATATGCTTGCATATATGGGAAAAAGTAATTTGATTACTTTGTAATAAACTACAATGGTGCAGCTCCTGACTGTTTAGAATCATCTTGTCTCCTGCTGTTCCAGTAAAGAACTCCAAATGCCTGTTTGTTATCAGTTCATGTTTATTAATTTGTGTCTAAGTATAGTACTAAATCTATTTTTCCCCACCACAGCAACAAGTCTGTGAGGTAGGCTGAGTGAAGAGATTCTTGGATCCAGGACAGCTTTTATCTTGTCTACCCACCACAGATCCCTTATGGGGATTATTGTTTCCAGATCCAGAAGAAAGTAATTGAGGGAGACAGAAGAGGAAGAATCTGGTGTCAGATTTCCTCTTTCAAGACTGGATACTTCACAGGGAAAATAAAGGAAGTGTATGGCCTTTTACAAGCTTCTAAAATCAGTTCAAGGTTGTTGTTTTTTTCCAATTTTAGACTCAGTCAGATATGTCAGATGAAGAACTGAATGATGATCTTCTGCAAAGCGATAATGAAGAGGATCAACATTACAGGTTTGTGTTTTGCTGTTTGAGCCAAATAGTGTAACTTGTTTTCTAGATCAGTACTTTCAGATTAGTTATTTGTATTCCTATGATAGAATAGCACATATAATGTGCTGTTAGGGATAAAAGCATTAACATTTGAGGTTCCAAAAGTGATACATGAACATTGTTGTTTCTGTGCAAGTATATGAGTAGGAATTCAACTCATTTTTGGCTGGGTATTAAAACAAAAAATAATGGTAGTATAGAACCTGATTTCCCAACCTGCAAAGGCTCAGGAACCCTTTGCAGGTGTTATGGCTTAATTAGCTGATTAGCGTGGGACACTTTGAGCCTAGAATATTGAACCTTTTCACAATATTCTAATTTTCTGAGATTGTGAATTTGGGGTTTTCATGAGCTGTAAGCCATAAAAAGAGCCTTGCTGGTACAGTGGTCTAAGCACCCTGTTATTAACACAGCTGCCTGCAATTTACTGCTGGTTCGAATCTCTCCAAGGCTCAAGGTTGACTCAGCCTTCCATCCTTTCTAAGGTAGGTGAAATGAGGACCCAGTTTGTGGGGGCAATAAGCTGACTTTGTATAAATATACAAAAGTATGAAGGCTATTGCTTAACGCATTGTAAGCCGCCCTGAGTCTCCGGAGAAGGGCGGCATATAAATCAAATTAAAAAAAAAATCATCAAGATTATGACAAATCAAGGCTTGAACTATCTCGCTTTGCATGTAATGAGTCTATCTCATATATTAGTTTCACCTTTTAAGTTGCATTACTGAAATAAATGAACTTTTGCACAATATTCTAATTTTTTGAGTTTCACCTGTAGGGTTTCCTGCTTGAGCAGGGGCTTGGACTAGAAGACCTCCAAGGTCCCTTCCAGCTCTATTCTGATTGATTGATAGAAGTATCACCTGAATACATTAAAACAAATAATTGATCTCACATGTTTCTCAGTTGCACAATTGTTCAACCTCTGATGTTTTATAACTGTGGGGTCCTTGGTGCTCTCTGAGCTTGGTTCAACCAAGCTCCGAGAGCACCAAGGACCCCACAGTTCAACCCTGAGCTACAAGTATTCTCTTCTATCAGTAGTTATAACTGTCTTTAATCTGTTCTGCCTATTAATTAAAATATAGCAAATGCCATATAAAAGTATATTTATAATTCAGAAGGCTATATAACAACAGAACAATTCTGACACTGAACTCCTTATTCAGGAATCAGCTTGCTCAGAGGGGGCTGACAGGCACAACTCAGCATAACAGTTGAATTGTGGTCTCACTAACTTTACAGCCAGGACAGAACTGCATCTTTGAAACATTTCTGGCTATTGCTGCCTTCTAATTTGTTCATTTCCATGACTTTTGCATGCCATGTTTTTTTGTGATTGACAAATTAAAATGGCATTGGGAAGATCCAAGTTTAGTTCCACCCTCAGCCATGGCAGTTCGCTCGGTGACTTTGAACCAATCACACTCTCATCCCAACCTACCTCCCAGGGTTATAGCTGTGTGTGGGGAGGGAAATAAAGGAGGGAGAGCCCCATATGCTGCATTGAGTTCCTGAAGGGCAGACAGGATATAAACGGGGAAAAAAATATAGTTTTCAGAGAGAGAGAGAGAGAGAGTAAAAAGAAACTCCTAGAGAATCATTACGTCATTCATTGAAAGTTGGTATGCTTTATTGGCAAAAAAACTCAACTATTATTTTTAATTGCCTGAATTGATAGCCCTTTATGGAAATTTTTTTCAGAAAACTTGATTGCTCTTCAAATTTTAGATAAGACCTATTAAAGGAAAGACCTATTAAGGACATAATTCAAATTGGAGTTGTTGAAGTTTATAAGGACTAAGTGCAAATCCCTGCATATTGAAGTATATTAAGCCATACCCTGTTTAAAAATACTTCATTACAGTAACTTGTAAATCCAAAACATTGATGCTTGGCAGTATTAATGCAGCTAGTATAATGGATAACTAATGTTGCACTAAATGGAAAATAGATGCTGATCACCTTCTGCCTATATTTGTTAGCCTGGGTTTTAAAAACGAATGCACCATGCTTAGTTACCCTTTACTTCATACCAGGCTAACCTGTTAGAACATATAGAGCATTCAGAAAGTATTAAAAACCCCTTCACTTTTGTCAATTTTGTTATGCTGCAATCTGATTCTACAGTTGTTGAAATTCATTTTTTTCTCATTAATCTACACTCAGTACCCCATAATGACAAAGTGAAAACATAATTTTAGAAATGTCTGTAAATTTATTAAAAATAAAACATTGAAATATCACATTGGCATAAGTACAGTATTCAGACCCTTTGGAACAACACTTGAAAGTTAGCTCAGGTGCCTCCCATTTCTCTTGATAGTTGCTGACATGTTTCTACACCTTGATTGGAGTCTACCTGTGGTAAATTAAATTGGACATGATTTGGAAAGGCACACACCACTCTATAGAAGGCCTCACAGCTGACAATGCATACTGTAGCAGAGCAAAAGCCATGAGGTCAAAGGAACTGTTTGCAGAGCTCAGAGACCGGATTATTGCAAGGCACAAATCTGGGGAAGGCTACAATAAAATTTCTGCTGCACTGAAGGTTCCTAAGAGCACAGTGGCCTCCATAATTCTCAAATGGAAGAAGTTTGGCACAACCAGGACTCTTACAAGAACTGGTTGCCTGGTCAAACTGAGCAATCGGAGAAGGGCCTTAGTAAGAGAGGTGACCAAGAACCTGATGGTCACTTGTGACTGAGCTCCAGAGATCCTGTGTGTAGATGGAACGCAGTTCCAGAAGGACAACCATCACTGCAGCCCTCCACCGATCTGGGCTTTATGGCAGAGTGGCTAGACAGAAGCCTCTCCTCAGTGCAAAACACATGAAAGCTGGCTTGGTGTTTGCAAAAAACCACCTGAAGGACTCTCAGACTTTGAGGAACAAGAGTCTCTGGTCTGATGAAACGAAGATTGAACTGTTTGGCCTCAATTCTAAACATGTCTGGAAGAAACCAGGCACCGCTCATCACCTGCCCAATATCATCCCAACAGTGAAGCATGGTGGTGGCAGCATCATGCTGTGGGGGTGTTTTTCAGCAGCAGGGACTGGGAGACTGGTCAGGGTTGAGGGGAAGCTGAACAGAGCAAAGTACAGGGATATCCTCAATGAAAACCTGTTCCACAGTGCAGTATCTCAGAACCTCAGACTGGGCCGAAGGTTCACTTTCCAACATGATAATGATCCTAAGCACACAGCCAAGACAACATAGGAGTGGCTTAGGGACAACTCTGTGAATGTCCTAGAGTGGCCCAGCCAGAGCCCTGACATGAACCCTATTGAACACCTCTGGAGGGACCTGAAAATGGCTGTCCACTGACAGTCGCCATCCAACCTGACTGAGCTTCAGAGGATTTGCAAGGAAGAATGGCAGAAAATCCCCCAATCCAGGTGTGCAAAGCTTGTCATGTCATACTCAAAAAGACTCGCTGTAATTGTTGCCAAAGGTGCTTCAACAAAGTACTGAGTGAAGGGTCTGAATACTTATGCTAATGTGATATTTCAGTTTTTTCTTTTTAATAAATTTACAGGCATTTCTAAAATTCAGTTTTCATTTTGTCATTATGGGGTACTGAGTGTAGATTAATGAGAAAAAATGAATTTCAACAACTGTAGAATCAGACTGCAGCATAACAAAATTGAAAAAAAGGAAGGGGGTTTTAATACTTTCTGAATGCACTGTATATTCTAACACAGGGGTGTCAAACTTGATTTCATTGAGGGCCGCATCAGGCTTGTGGTTGACCTCGGGGTGGGGCGTGGCCAGCTCAACATTGCTTGTGGCTGGGGGTGCCTGTGGCAGTCCGGGTGGGGCTGAGGGGATCCATTGTCTCCAGCAGAGTAAGGCGAGACCAGGGTGAGTGCCAAACCCTAGTCCACCAGAGGAGCCTTGCTATCCCTCTCAGGCCATGCAGAGGACTCCCGGACGGCGGTGCAGGCTGCCTGGAGCCCTGGGCAGTGGAGGGCAAGCACCCAGCCCAGCCCTTGAGTTCCCAGGGCACCAGGACCCCACAGCCCAGCCCAGCCCCGCTTCCCCAAAGGGGCACCCGGCTCCACTTACCTCCTCCTTGAGGCTGCTGCTGTGCTCGCTCTCCTTGGCCAGGTTGCTCATGGTGTGTGCAGGAGGGCAAAGTGTGTGGGTCAGAGGGAGGCCCACTCCTTCTCCATGCAAGGAGACCCAGCTTTGTAACCAAAGCATCCTCAGCGATAGGATGGGAGACCACCAGGAGAGGTCAGTAGGAAGGGACAAGGGGATGGTGAAAAGGCAGCAGGGCTGCTGATGGCCAAGTGCTAAGGCAAGACTTTCCTCAGACCCTCCCTCTCATTATAATTCCCTTCCCTTCCTCCCTTTTCTTCTTTTTCCTTCCCTCTTCTTTCTTTATTCTTCCTTCCCCTCTTTCCTTCTTTTTTCTTTGTCTTTCCTCTTTCCCTTTCCCTTTCCTATCCCATCTTGATGCTCAATTGCAAATGGCATTTCTAAATGCCTCCGTGCTGTGATCAAATGCCACTTTTGCTAGTAGTTTGTGGCCACTTAAAAGACTGAGAACAAACCAGGCTCAGTTTATCTCGTGCTTGCATTTAGTGGGGACGTCCACAAACAACAGTACAACAAAACTGTCAAAATGGCGGCTGTGATAGTTGATCAGAGCTCCTCTTTTTTTTATGTGCAACAGCTTTAGCACTTAGGAACAGAGGTAAGTTAGTTGCTTTTCTATTAATACATAATCCTTAAAAGGGCTCTCCTGTAGGGACCCTGCATGGTCTAATTCAGACTGGAAATATAGCAAAGGAAAATACTTTCCTCCACTCTGGTTTGTCCTGTTTTCCCCACTGGAAATGGCTGTTTGCAACACACAAAGAGGGGATACTTTCCTAAGAGCTCACAATTCAAGGAATACCAATGTTAACTTGGATTGCCAACAAAGTTCTGTCTGTGACAAAACAGAACACAAAATTGCTTTCTCCTTTGAACTGGGGCATCTCCAACCAAGTTGCTGTTCTGCCCCAGCTACAGATCCCAAAGAACACAGCACACACAAACTCTGAAAAAAACTTAGTTTACTCAAATAACGCAGTTTTAGCAAATGCCGGCTGTTAATAAGCATTCTTAACAGCCTGCCAGAATTCCACAGATAAGATAGTCAGAGTCTTACTGGAGTTGGCAGAAAGCCCAGAAGCAAGGTTGCAGAGAAATCCCAATGCGATGATTAGCGATCTAAAGTTGTTTCCTGCAGCTTGTTACAAGCTGCCTTCTCTCTTAAATAAGCTAAGGGAGTGGCCAATTAGCCCCAAGCCTTACTCTCGAGGAGACCTCCTCCTGAGGAAACACTCCTGCCTTTTGGCAGCTCTGCGTGCCCGTGCATTGAGAAGAGGCTCCTCCTCTTCATCCTCTTCACTTAAAGGAGCCTCTGGAGGTTCTGAAGGCCCTGACTGAATCCCTGCCTCTGGCACCACATCTTCTTCAGCCTCCTCACTGTCTGACTCGAGCGCCGGCTGCACAGGCTGCTGGCGCAGCACCACACCAGCCTCCTCGTCGTCGGGATCAGCAACAATCCGTGCAGGCTGCTGGCGGGCCACAACAGTTGCCTTTCCGTCCTTCCTCCCTCCCTCCCTTCCCTGCTTTTCTTTTTAAAGCTGCCAGAGGCTCTGGGCAGGGGCTTCCCATTTTGACCCATCCTCCCTGCCGTTGCCTCTGCACCTGATGGGCCTCTGTTTGGCTGTTAGCTCAACTCTACCGTCTACTCAACTCTAACACAAGCACACGTGTTTGTGTATGTGTGTGCGCACGGAGGGGTCTCCTTGCAGCCCCGTCGTTTTTGGTGCCACTACAAAACAGATGATTTCCTAGTGCTGACCCATCTCTAGCCTTATTGGTTCGGTAAGGAGCGTGGTGGGGGTTCCCCCTATCAGTGATCCATCGACCTGCTCAAACCTCATAGGCTGGGGTAACTTTTTAGCTCTGATGCCCAGTTTCAGAACCATCTGTAGGCTGATTAGGCGGTGGGTGCAACCTGAGTCTATTAAGGTGTCCACAGCCCCCTGGGTTGAGTCGTCCTCGAATCTAACCCTTAGTTCTTTTTTTTTTTTTTTTTTTATTGAAAAAGTTTTTCAAATACAAGTTTTTCCCCCTTTTCCTCCCTTCTTCCCTAACCCCCCCTCACCACCCATCCCCCCCGTGACTTCTTCTTCACAACAATAAGCTAATTCATAATTAATTACATAATATTTTACCATGCCCTTACTCACTCCTCAAAGTACTGACCCTTAGCAAAGTATTCTTATAACTCCGCTTTTCTCCGCTTTTCACAATCTACCCTTTTTCTCCTCCCCCAAACTTATAAAATATTATTATTATTACAACAACATAACCTTTACTTTTATATATATATTAATTTAACATTTCAAAGCAGCCTTCTCCAAATTTAACATTTATTCAGTTCTATCCGATTCTTCCACTCCCCAAAATATATGACTTAAAAATCCTTTTTCTTAAACTAATCAATCACTAAACTAGCCTATTTCAACCCAGTTTCCTGCAAGATTACCATGCACTACAATTCTAAATATAATCCACTGCCCACTCTGCTAAAATATACATATGTCTATATATACATTCCATTTTATAAAAAAAGACAATAACTTTAAATTTATAATTCATTTAGTATCTTCTTTGATGTCTTTCCACTAGATTGTTAAATCCATCATCCATAATAGGGTAACATAGCATCCTGGTGCAACAGTTTATTCAAAATCTTCAGTCATCTTCTGCCCCCATCAATAATGAATATCCTCATGTATATATAAAAATAAAAACAACCACCCGAGTGACATTATAATTATATTCCATATAGTTGTAATTGTGGTTTTCATCAGGATTATAAATCCCCATCATCTTTGTGGGTAACAGCCAGATCTTCTGCATGCCCCAGCATGACTCTCTTGCCTTGTAACTCAAAATAGTTATAATATATTTATCGGTAAGAGAAATCCAAAATAGATAGTTCAAGTTCAAATCCAACAATGTAAGGCTCTTTCCACATCCCAAAATCACGGCATTGCAGAGATCTGCCACTTTCCTCAAGATAGTATTAAACAATAATTCGCCTCCAATATCTTTTCACATATTCATTTATTTTTTTTTTAAAATCCCTGGCTTCACTGTTGCTTGGTTTAGAAACTACTATTTCTACGAGATCTGTTTCTTTTCTTTTTCTTTTGCGGGTTGCATTTCCATCCAGATTTCCTTCCTACAAGTTGTGTATCAGCTGATCGGTTGTCATTCTGCTTTGTAAATTGATCTTGTTGGTTTTGTTTTATTATCTCATATGTCTTTTCCTTCACTTGTATATCAACTGGTTGATTTACGCACTTGTCTGTAAGTTGATAGTTCATCACATTAAAATCAGATGACACTGCTCTCAAATTTATAGACAGTCCAGCTGGGGTATCCAAGGAGTCCAAAGACAGTTTATCTACCACAGCCTCTGTAATTTGATGTTTTCCCTTTATTTCCAACTCCTTTTGCTTGTCCTGTGTTATGCCTAAAGATGTTAAATTTATTTTTAAAATTTTTTGATAAAATTCTTCCGCTTTTTCGACTGTATCCAGTTGGTATCTTACTCCTTGGTGTCTCAATATTAAACCAACTGGGACGTCCCACCTAAATAGAATATTCCTTTTTTTTAACTCATTCACTAGAAAACCAAATTTCTTCCTCTCCATTAACATCTTGGGCGGGAGTTCCTTAAAAATCCAAATCTTTCTTCCACGAAATTGCAAAGCAGAGTCATAAGAATTCTGGACAATATTATTTCTAATTTCTTTGTCTGTAAAATAAATCACCACATCTCTAGGCAATTGCCTTTGTTTTGCCAACCAGGAGTTTATTCTATAAATTCTGTCAATCCTGCAAAACACTTCATCAGGTTGAACCTTTAAAATCCCAGCCAGAATTTCAGAAGATATCTTCCTTAAATCATCTCTGTCATCTTCCTGCAAACCTCTCAGTCTAATTGCATATTCTGTAAAATTGTATTGGATCATTAAAACTTCTCTTTCAATCCTCTGTTGTACATTTTCTTCAATAACAGTCTTTTGATCAGCCTCCATTTTAAGTTTGTCTTCTGAACTATTATCCTGAATGTTTGCCAAATCCTTTTTAATTTTTTGGATCTTGTCATCCAAATTCTCCTCAGTTTCTTTCATTTTAGAGTTAGTATTTGCTTCCAACTGAGTCATAAAGTCTGCTAAGCCATTAGCTACTTTTAAAATCTTTCGATCCAAAAAGCCAAACTTAGATTTCACCAGTTCACCAATTTCTTTGATTTCCAACTTAAATTTTTCACGTTGCTGATTCACAATCTCATCCCTTCTTACAATCTCCTCAAGAAGAAATTCTATTATATTAAAGTCAGGTTTCTGTGACTGGAGAGTTAAAACTTGTTGATGTAATTTATTAATGGGGGAATCCCCCCCCACTGCCTGTTTGTCTAGTTTTATAAGTCTCAGTGCCATTTTTCCACGCAGACAAAATTTACTGGAAAAGAGAGAGAAAAAAAAAACTTTTTTCCAACCAAGATCAATATCAAATCCTCAAAGAGAAAAAAGAAAAAAGAAAAAAAAAACAGAAAAAAAACTTTTTCAGCGGAATGGCGGCTCGAAAAAACTCCGTTTCCATTAGGAAACGGAGATAGAGCCGGCTGGGGTGGGTAGAGTCCTCTGCCTAATCCCAAAAGTTTTTTATTTACTTTTGGGAGGGAGCGGAAGAGACTCCCCGTATCCCCAGCCGACGCTCCGGGCTCTGGGAAATCTCTGCTACACGCAGAGCTAGGGGGCAAAAGCAAGCCTGTAAATCTGTCAAATAAATTAATTAAAGAAGATATGAGCTGGACCTTTGATCCTGAAGCGCAAGTATTCCTTTTATTCTATTTTGCCTAAGAAGTGAAGTGAAGGGAAAAAAGTTTTTTTTTAAAATGGCGATTGCTGCTGCGGCTTGAAGAGAGGCTGAAAGGGAAACTCCTTCCGTTTTCAATTACAAAGTAGCAGAATGAATACTTTTGGCTGTAACTGAAGGCAAAATCTCACTCTCACCCTTAGTTCTTGAAGGAAGGTGTCGATGTTTCCCAGTTCTGGTGCACCCTCATCATAGAGCTGGGTCACCCATTCTGCCACCTCCCCCTCCAGATTTGAGGTCACCACATGAACCATCGCCTTGTTGCTTGGGTAGTCTGACACATGGTCGTCCAGGTGAGCCCATACCTGATTTAGAAGGAATGCAAGCTTCTCTTGGTCTCTGTTGAACGTGGCCTTCATCGGGTGAGGGGCTGGTGGCCGAGGGGGAGGAGGAGGTTGCAGTGGCTCCCAAGCTGGAGGCCATTGCCCCTGGAACCAGCTGGCTTCGGGGTAGTATGGCTATGGCAGGGGTCCCTGCCACCCCAGAGGGTTACGCTTGTGGCCAGGCAGGCTCACTACCTGTTGATGGCACAGAGGACTTCGTTGCAGCTCTGGGGATGACCTTGCCGATGGTACCGGGGGCAGGCTAGCTGACTGAGCCGCTGCGGCTGGACTCGGGCTGCTGCGGGGTGGAAATGATAGTGTGGGTCAGCTCAGGATCACTCCGTGCGTCTCAAACTTACACGACTGTCCCATCCCCTCAATGCTCATCCGGTCAAACCTCTCCTGCAGATTCTCCACCATCTGGCCGGGGTGGGCGGTCAGGTATCACCATTGCCCTGACTCGTCCAACTTGATGGGTCTCCTCGCCCTCTAGCGTGTAGTGAGGGCGGCCAAGTCCTGTGTGGATGTCAACGGATGTCAATTTCATTCCAAATCCCTGGCCGGAGCCCTGGCATCTGAGGTCGTCCTCGGCCCGGTACTGGTTTCTGGTGGCCGGAGCCTCCTTCCGGGCCTTCGGAGGGGTTTCTGCTGAGAGTGCAGCCTCCCCCAGTGGTACCGCGGTCTGCTGGCTCTCAGTAGGGACTGCACTGGCACTGGCGGCCCGCTCTCGCTCCTTCTCCATCTTCTTGGTCTTCCCTGAGTCTTCTCTGCTTCCTCAAAAGTTGGGTGGGCAGTCGGGGCTCAGGACCCTGGAGAGCGGCTCCAGATGGAGCGGAAAGTTAGGACAGTTGGTTTACTGTCAGCCTTTCTTTTTTTTTTTTATTGAAAAAGTTTTCAAATACAAATTTTTTCCCCCCTTTTTTCCCCCCCCTCCCCCTCCCCCTCCCTAACCCCCCCTCCCCACCCATCCCCCCCGTGACTTCTTCGTAACAAAAAAACCCTAATTCATAACAGATTACTTACTCCCTCCTCAAAATACTGACCTTTACTTACTAAAAATATTATAAATATTATAACATCCCCCTTTATCCATACCTTTCAGAAAAGAAGAGAAAAAAAAACATTATACTATAACTATTATAAAATAACTTCTAATTTAACATAATAGTGTTTTATATCTATATATTATTACAACAATTCAAAACCACCTTCCGCTTTAAAACTATACGATAAATCCTACTTTAATATTTAATCTTCTATATATATTACTATAACATTTCAAAGCGGCCTCCCCATAAAATCTAATTTAACATTTATTCCACTCTATCCATTTCCTCCACTCCCCTAAATATATCACTTAAAAATCCCTTTTCTTAAACTAATCAGTCTGTAGCTAGCTTATTCACCCACTGTCCTGCAAATTTACCATACACAACAATTCTTAATATCTTTAATTCACTGCCCACACTACTTAAAAATATATATATATATATTCCATTATATCTAAATAAAAAAAAAAAGAAAAGACAATAACTTTAAATTTATAGTCCATATAATATCTTCTTTGAGGTCTTTCCACTGGATTGTTAAAACCAACATCCATAATAGGGTAACATAGCTTGCTGATGCAACAGTTTATTCAAGATCTTCAATCATATCTGCCCCCATCAGTAGTAAATATCTTCTTATATGTATAAAAGTAAAAACAACCACCCGAGTGACATTATAATTATATTCCATATAATAATAATTGTGGGTTTCATCAGGATTATTGATTTCCATCATCGTAGTGGGTAACAACCGGATCTTCTGCATGCCCCAGCATGATTCTCTTGCCTTATGATTCAAGATAATTATAATATATTTATCAACACAAAAAGAAATTTCAAAGTGGATAATTCAAATCCATCAGTTTGAGGCTCTTTCCACGTCCCAAAATTACGGCAATGCAGAGATCTGCCACTATCCTCAGGATGATATTGACCAATATGTCGCCTCCTCTATGTTTTCACATAATCATTCATATTTTAAAGTCACTGGCTTCACTGTTGCTTGAGTTAGAAATTTCTATTTTTATACAACCTATTTCTTTTTTTGTTTTCTTTTTGTGGGTTTGACTTCCATCCTGGTTTCCTTTCTACAGATTGTATGTCAACTGGTCGGTTTTCATTCTGCTTTGTAGATTGGTCGTGTTGATTTTGTTTTTGTGTCTCATGTTTCTTTTTTATCCCTTGTATATCCCCTAATTGGTTTCCATGCTTGTCCTTGCCTTGATAAGTCATCACATTAAAATCAGATGGCACTTCTCTCAAATTTGTAGATAATCCAGCTGGGGTATCCGATAAATCCAAAGGCAATTTATCTGGTACAGTCTCTGTAATTCGATATTTTCCCTTTATTTCCAGCTCCTTCTGCTTATCCTGTATTATACCTGAAGATGTTAAATTCATGTTCAACCTATTTTGATAAAATTCTTCCGCTCTTTCAATAGTATTTAACTGATATCTTTCTCCTTGATGTCTCAGTATAATACCAACTGGGGCGTTCCACCTATATGAGATATTTCTCTTTTTTAACTCAGACACCAGAAAACCAAATTTCTTCCTTTCTGTTAATATCTTAGGTGGGAGTTCCTTGTAGATCCATATCTTTCTTCCATACAGTTGCAAATTAGAATTGAAGGAATTTTGCACAATATTATTCCTAATTTCCTTGTCCGTAAAATAAATCACCACATCTCTAGGCAGTTGCCTTTGTTTAGCAATCCAGGAATTTATTCTGAAAACTCTGTCAATCCTACAAAACACTTCCTCAGGTTGAACCTTTAAAATCCCAGCTAGAATTTCAGAAGATATTTTCCTTAAATCATCTCTATTATTTTCCTGCAAACCTCTCAGTCTTATCGCATATTCTGTAAAATTATATTGTACCATTAGAACCTCTTTTTCAATCCTCTGTTGCAGATTTTCTACATTACCAGACTTTTGGTCAGCATCCATTTTAGGTTTTTCTTCTGAGCTATTATCCTGAGTGTTTATCAAATCATTTTCAATTTTTTG
The DNA here is from genome assembly GCF_029215685.1 of Pituophis catenifer annectens. NCBI lineage: Eukaryota > Metazoa > Chordata > Lepidosauria > Squamata > Colubridae > Pituophis > Pituophis catenifer. Next base: position 106,729,073 of record NW_027256885.1, on the reverse strand, counting down.
AATTCTATTGTCCAATTTATCTTGAATTTCATCCATTTTAGACTCTAGTAAATTAGTATTTGTATCCAACTGTATCATAAATTCTGAAAAACCATTAACCACTTTTAAAATTTTTCGCTCCAAAAAATCAAACTTAGATTTTACCAATTCTTTAATTTCCTGCTTAAATTTTTCAAGATGCTGATTCACAATCTCATCCCTTCTTTCAATCTCCTCTAAGAGAAATTCTATTATATTAAAATCAGGTTTCTGAGACTGAAGAGTTAAAACTTGTTCCTTTAAATTGTTGGTAGGGGAATCCCCCCCCCCTACTTGTTTATCTGACTTTGTAAGTCTCAGTGCCATGTTTCCGCCCAGGCAGGCTTTGTTAAAAAGAAAAAAAAAAAAACAAGAAAAAAGACTTCTTTCCAGTCTACAACAATATCAAGTCTCCAGGAAAAAAAAGAAAGAAAAACACAGGAGCGAAGTTTTGTCTACAAATGTAGCCAGTGGTATTTATTCCGCTACATTGTAATAATAGAAAACGGAAGGACTTTTCCTTTCTGCCTCTTCTCCAGCTGCTGCAAGCGCCATTTTAAAAGGCTTTTTTCCCCCCCTTTCCTTTCCTCTTTTCTCTTAAGTAATTTTTTTAAAAGATAAGTAAAATACTTGCGGTTCAGTATTACAGATCCAACTCACATTTTCTTTGAGTAATCTGTTAGATTCACAGGCTTGCTCTTGACGCCTGGCTCTGCATTAGCAGAGGTCTCCCAAAGCCCGGAGCAACGGCTGGGGATATGGGGCATCTCATCCGCTCCGTCCCAAAAGAAAAAGAAAAACTTTTGGGACTCTGCAGAGAGTTCTACCCACCCCTGCCGGCTCTATCTCCGTTTCCTCATGGAAACAGAGTTTTTTCGAGCCGCCGTTCCGTTGTGAAGGCGGCTCTAACAGGCAGTGGAAGCTGACGATCCCAAAGGAACGTCTGGCGGCGGCCAGCAGCAAACAGGAAGTGGTTTACTGTCAGCCTTTCGAGTAATGCATCCAAAGAAATCAGAACTCCAAGGCAGGAACATTGCTCAGAGAACATGTTTATTGGACACATATTGGCACAGCCAGTGAAAACCAACTCTAAAAGTTTCCTGTGGTTACCATGTAATTAAAAGAGCAAAGGTTTCCCTCCCCAGGTGTCACAGCTCACATTGTCCAATGAAAGCAGTTGGCAGGCACCCTCGATAACTTCTGCTCCTCCTCCTACTGCTACCTGCTGAGATGGTCTTGGTTCCCATGGGAGAGCACTTTATTTTGTCTACGAGGTGTTCTAGCTATTTCCCCCCCATCCTCCCCCCCCATAGTGTATGGCAACTGAAGCAGCACAAGATGGCTTCAGCCTGGTTTGATTCAGAGTTGACACTAGCTGCATTATTACTGCTGAGCACTAATGTTTTGATGCAGCATAACAAAATTGAAAAAAAGTGAAAGGGGTCTGAATACTTTCTGAATGCACTGTATAGTTGCTTTGATCTCTTCGGTCAAATAGTCCACAATTGGTGATAAATAGTAATATAAATATGCATATTATGAGTTTATAGCATGAAATCAAATTTATTTATTTACCATATTTTTCGGACCATAAGACGCACCTAAATTTAGAAGAAATCAACAGAAAAAAGTTTTTGGCCTCCGTGTGCCCCATTTTTGGGCCTTTTCCAGCCTTTTTTGGCCCATTTTTAAGGTTTTTTTCTGCCCATTTTATAGGCCTTTTTGGCCCGTTTTCGAGGCTTTTTTTGGGCCATTATTGAGGCTTTTTTCAGCCTGTTTTCGAGGCTTTTTTCAGGCCATTTTTTCCCCAAAAAAAAATGACCAAAAAACCCTCGAAAACGGGCTGGAAAAACCCTCGAAAACGGGCTGAAAAAACCCTCAAAAACGGGCTGAAAAAAGCCTTGAAAATGGGTCAAAAAAGCCTCAAAAACGGGCCCAAAGAAGCCTCAAAAATGGCTGAAAAAAGCCTAAAAAATGGGCCAAGAAAGCCTCAAAAATGGGCTGAAAAAAGCCCCGAAAACAGGCCGAAAAAAGGCCTGAAAAAGGCTGAAAAAAGGCCTAAAAATGGGCCGTGTGGAAGCAAAAATACAGCTTGTGGGTGAGCGGGGCTTTGCCAATATTCGGTCTATAAGACACACACACATTTTCACCCCCTTTTGGGAGACAAAAAAGTGCATCTTATAGTTCGAAAAGTACGGTATTTAAGAAAATTTGTATGGCTTCTCAACTCACTCCCAGTGACTCCAGGCAGCGTACAAAGATAGAATTCTCATATAAAAACAATAACATATGATTTCCTCCCCCCCCCCCCGTGACAATTAGTCAAACAAGCCACTTGATGGGCTGCATCCCACTCGGGGTTCCCCAGTCCCACTGGTAAAACCATGTCTTCAGGGCCTTGCGAAAGAGTGTCAAAGTGGGGTAATCTCCATGGGGATGATGTTCCGAAGGGAAGGAGGCACCATGGAGAAGGCCGTTCTTCTTGGTCCCACTAGTTGTACCTCCTTAGGAAAGGGGACCTGCAGCATTCCCTGCCTCCCCTCTGGTAGATCGGATAGATGTGACTGGGAGAAGACAGCCTTTCAAATAACCTGGTCCCAAGCCTTGTAGGTCTTTAAAGGTGACAACCAGCACCTTGAATTGGACCTGGAAGCAAATTGGCAGCCAATGCAGTTCCTGCAGGAGAGGTGACAAGTGCACACCTAGGCCTGCACAAACCCATGTGGGCCGCTGCATTTTGAACCAATTGAAGCTTCTGCATACTTTTCAAAGGGCAGCTCCATGTAGAGTGCATCAATTATTATTTTTTTTTTGTTAATGTGGAGACTATTGCATTCCATGCAAAATCCATGTGCTTAGTATTTAATGTGTTGGTTTAAATTAAAAATCTTTTTTTGCTGTATTGTAGTACTCAAGATGTCACTGTGAGTCTTAATGCTGCATCTAGCATGGTTACATCCTTTGAGCTCTCAGTGAATGCTAATGACCCATCTATTGAACAAGACTCAGAGTATGAACACGGAGAAGATGAAATTGGTTATGACAAATCAGATGTTCCTGAAGAGTATGCAGAGGAGTATTCAGAAGGACAATATGAAGGCCAAGAGGCTGAGTTGACAGAAGACCAAATAGGCTACGGGGAAGATCAGGTTGAAGAAGACAATTATAATGATGAAGTGCTGGATCTTGAAATCAATGAACCTCTAGATGAATTTCCAGTAAGTTTTTTTCTCCTATTTTAGTTTTTGAGATAACATTGCTACATATCAGTGGTGAAATGTAAAATTTGTTACTACCGGTTCTGTGGGCGTGGCTTGGTGGTGGTGGTGGGTAATGTGACTGGGTTGGCATGGCCAACTTTTTTTTTTTTTAACTTTTAAAACCATTTTTTCTACAACCTCTTCGGCCGAAGAGGTTGTAGAAAAAATGCTTTTAAAAGCTTCCGACAATCCCAGCTGAGCTGTGCGATCATCAGAGGCTTTTTTTTTTTACTTTTAAAAGCATTTTTTCGGCTGAAGAGGTTGTAGAAAAAATGCTTTTAAAGATAAAAAAAAGCTTCTGATGATTGCGCGGCTCAGCTGGGCATGGCGGGGGGCAGGGATTTTTGCTACCGGTTCTCTGAACCACCCGCCGCCATTGCTACCGGATTGGGCGATCTGGTCTGAACCGGGAGCATTTTACCCCTGCTACATATGCTTAACTTTTTAGACTGATTTGAAATCTGTTTACCTCCCTTGGGACCAGAGCAAAATTAGACCTATTATCACTGACTGATTTTCTTTATCTAAACTGTGACAAAGTTTGTGTTGAGTTGTAGGTAATGTTCTTTTGTCCTTCTGGAAAGCTGTTGAGAATCATGACCTTGAAGATTGTAACTTTAAGGAAGAAAACAACTTTGTGTGGTGGAGACGGTGCCAATTGTTAGAAGTACTTAATGCAAAAGCATTTAACCAGACTTTAGACAAGATCTGATAAAGTCCTTCGAAGGTGAAAAGATTATTGACCTGTTAAAAGACATCTTTAGGGTGCTAATATTCCAAAGTGAGTGATGTTTTGCTCACTCATTTCCACCCCCTTTTTTTTGTAATTGAGAATTGTCTAAACCTGAATAAATAGAATTGAGGTTACCTTAGAACATGTCAGATATACCGTGTTTCCCTGAAAATAAGACCGGGTCTTATTTTCTTTTAGGCTTGAAAATAACCACTTGGGCTTATTTTCACGGAGGTCTTTTTTTTTTTTTTTTGAGGTGCAGGAGGTGGGGAGCGTGGTCACCTCATTGCTGCTGGGCCTCTTAACCATGGCCCGCGGATCAGCTGAGCCAGCAAGGGCCAGTGAGGCAGAAAGCCATGCGGCCTGTTGGAATCGGCTGCCTCCCTCCCCCAGCCTCTACCCGGCTGCTGCTACTTGAGAAAAGGACAATTCTGGAAGATTGTGGGAAGCGTGTGATTACGGTAGAAGCAAACCACAGCCTGTCCCTTTCAAGCAACAAATGTCTGTGTGTTTGTGTGTGTGAGTGAGAGAGAGAAAGAGAAATGATGGAGGGGAGTAACAAAAATTGCAGGCAACGCTGTTTGAAAGGGTTTCCTCTCCACCGTCTCTCTCTCTCTCTCTCTCTCTCTCACACACACACACACACACACACACACACACACACACACACAATGAGAAACAGCGGAGGGCGACCGGGTAAGGGGACCGACCCTCCCCCGCCTCCAGCTCGGTGCCTGCTCAGGGTGGCGCCCCGAGGCCCGGCCTCTGCGTGGGTGACCCCCGCCCAGCCAATGCAAGAAATGGGCTTGCTTGCAGTGCCTCCTCTCCTGCATGAAGCCAGCTGGGCTTGAACCCCCCCCCCCCCCGAGCATTGGCAGCCAGGATCGGGTCAAAGCCGCCACTGGCCAAGTTCAGCAGGCCAGACTCAAGTGAGCTGGACACACCATGGACGCACCGCTGCCCCCTGAGAGAAGAGCACACCGGAGTCCAAATGCTGGGTCTCGCTGGACTCAGAAGCCAGGGATCCTGCAAGCATCCCGGCTATGTAAAGGCTGCCCAAATCCCCGGGCTCTTCGCAGCTCAAACGCTGTGTGGTTTGTCATACTGGCGCAGCCTCTTGGAGCAGGACCCTGCAAGGCTTTTTGTGGTGTTGCACTTGAGAACGGCAGCACCGCCACGAGCTTCATCACACCAGCGCAGCTGGCATTCTGCCACAACCAGCTGCGCCGGTATGTCGGACCTTGCAGTGATGCCGATCGCAGCGCGCAACACCACAGCAATCCTTGCAGGGTCCTGCTCCAAGAGGCTACGCCAATGTGATGAACCTCACGGCGATGACATCGCTCACACGTGCAACACTACAACAAGCGTTGCAATCCTGGGATATGCTGAAGGCTTGGAATGGAGCCTTTTTGGCGAATGGATTTCCTGCCTGTCATTCTTTCCTCAAGCTCAGCACAGACAGACATCTCAAAAAGGCTCCATCCCGAGCCTTCAGTGTTGCAATCCTGGGATGTGCATCCTTTTCTCAAGCGACATTTGATCGCTTGAAAGGGACAGGCTGCGCCCGGAGAGAAGGAATGAGAGGCAGCTCCTGGCCCTTGCTGGCTCAGCTGATCCGCGGGCCCCGATTAAGCAGCTGAACAGCCATGAGATGACCGGGGAGGGGAAGGGAAGGGCTGCCTCCTGTGCTGGCCACGCCCACCCCTACACTAGGGCTTATTTTTGGGGTAGGGTATATATTAGGCCCACCCAAAAAAAAATCAGGCTAGGGCTTATTTTCGGGGTAGGTCGTATTTTCGGGAAAACACAGTATAATTTGTTTCAGTGTTTTTTCTGCAACGATTGCTCTGAGCTGAAATGAGAATAGATTTATTGCCATTTATTAGAAGTATTTCTCAATTAAAAAAAACTCTGGCAAATGTAAATGGATTTATTAGTCCTTTATCTTTGCTTTAAAACTATGTGTAAATCACATGATAAAATGCTGTATGTTATTCTTAGATGCATAACACATAATAAATGAGAAAGCACATTTCATGGGAAATAACAGGTATTGTATTACTCTGAAATTAGTCATAAATAAAACCCCAAAATCCTACATTTTAAAGGAATTAATATGAGATGTCATATCATGCCATGTAAACTGCTCTGGGAGCAATTTTTATTTTGTGGAGTAGGATATACAGTCAGGTCCAGAAATATTGGGACATCGACACAATTCTAACATCTTTGGCTCTATACACCACCACAATGGAGTTGGAATGAAACAAACACAATGTGCGTTAACTGCAGACTGTCAGCTTTAATTTGAGGGTATGTACATCCAACTCAGGTGAACGGTGTAGGACTTACAGCAGTTTGTATATGTGCCTCCCACTTGTTAAGGGACCAAAAGTAATGGGACAATTGGCTTCTCAGCTGTTCCATGGCCAGGTGTGTGATATTCCCTCATTACCCCAATTACAATGTGCAGATAAAAGGCCCAGAGTTCATTTCAAGTGTGCTATTTGCATTTGGAATCTGTTGCTGTCAACTCTCAAGATGAGATCCAAAGAGCTGTCACTATCAGTGAAGCAAGCCATCATTAGGCTGAAGAAACAAAACAAACCCATCAGAGAGATAGCAAGAACATTAGGCGTGGCCAAAACAACTGTTTGAAACATTCTCAAAAAGAAGGAATGCACCGGTGAGCTCAGCAACACCAAAAGACCTGGGAGACCATAGAAAACAAGTGTGGTGGATGACCGAAGAATTCTTTCCCTGGTGAAGAAAACACCCTTCACAACAGTTGGCCAGATCAAGAACACTCTCCAGGAGGTAGGTGTATGTGTGTCAAAGTCAACAATCAAGAGAAGACTTTACCAGAATGAATACAGAGGGTTCACCACAAGATGTAAACCATTGGTGAGCTTCAAAAACAGGAAGGCCAGATTAGAGTTTGCCAAACAACATCTAACAAAGCCTTCACAGTTCTGGAACAAGATCCTATGGACAGATGAGACCAAGATCAACTTGTACCAGAGTGATGGGAAGAGAAGAGTATGGAGAAGGAAAGGAATTGCTCATGATCCTAAGCATACCACCTCATCAGTGAAGCATGGTGGTGGTAGTGTCATGGCGTGGGCATGTATGGCTGCCAATGGAACTGGTTCTCTTGTATTTATTGATGATGTGACTGCTGACAAAAGCAGCAGGATGAATTCTGAAGTGTTTTGGGCAATATTATCTGCTCACATTCAGCCAAATGCTGCAGAACTCATTGGACGGCGCTTCACAGTGCAGATGGACAATGACCCAAAGCATACTGCAAAAGCAACCAAAGAGTTTTTGAAGGGACAGAAGTGGAATGTTATGCAATGGCCAAGTCAATCACCTGACCTGAATCCCATTGAGCATGCATTTCACTTGCTGAAGACAAAACTGAAGGGAAAATGCCCCAAGAACAAGCAGGAACTGAAGACAGTTGCAGTAGAGGCCTGGCAGAGCATCACCAGGGATGAAACCCAGTGTCTGGTGATGTCTATGCGTTCCAGACTTCAGGCTGTGATTGACTGCAAAGGATTTGCAACCAAGTATTAAGAAGGGAAAGTTTGATTTATGATTATTATTCTGTCCCATTACTTTTGGTCCCTTAACAAGTGGGAGGCACATATGCAAACTGCTGTAAGTCCTACACCGTTCACCTGAGTTGGATGTACATACCCTCAAATTAAAGCTGACAGTCTGCAGTTAACGCACATTGTATTTGTTTCATTCCAACTTCATTGTGGTGGTATATAGAGCCAAAGATGTTAGAATTGTGTCGATGTCCCCAATATTTCTGGACCTGACTGATTTATATGCTTTAAATAAGTAGATGTAATTTTTCCTAGCTTGTTATTTTTTAAAGAACTGCAATAGTTACCGTATTTTTTGGTGTATTAGACCCACTCCCCCCAAAAGTGGGTGGAAATGTCTGTGTGTCTTATAGAGCGAATGTTGCCGAAGCCCCGCCTACCGGCCGGTCCCCACCCCCCAGCAATTTGCCTCCTTGCAGCAAACAGCCTGGTCAGCTTCAGCACAGCCTGATTTAGCACGAGCAGCTGATTGGCGGTTGGATCTGCCTCCCGGAATACCCCCTATCAGCTGTTCCAGGCTGCGGGGAATCGCCGCCGCCCATCACTGCCGCCACCTATCACCGCCTCCATGCGCCCCATTTTTGGCCTCCGCACGTCCCGTTTTTGGTTTGTTCCAGGAGGCACCCATCGCCACCTATCCCTGCTGCCTGAACGGGCCGAAAACAGGACGCGTGGAGGCAAAAAACAGGATGTGCGGAGGGCGAAAATGGGCTGCACGGAGGTGATAGGTGGCGGTGATGGGCGGTGGCAATCCCTGCAGCCTGGAACAGCTGATAGGCGGTATTCCGGGAGGCAGATCCAACTGCCAATCAGCTGCTCATGCTAAACCAGGCTGTGCTGAAGCTGACCAGGCTGTTTGCTGTTTGCTGCAAGGAGGCAAATTGCTGGGAAGCAGAGGCAGATTTTTTTTTCTTGTTTTCCTCCCCAAAAGTTAGGTGCGTCTTATAGTCCAGAGTGTCTTACAGTCCGAAAAATATGGTATGTTATTTTCATGTATTAGAATCTTGGGTTTTTTAATCTTCTAAATTAACTATTGATGTAAAAAGTAAATAGCTACATCATATGGATATAATTTTAAATGTGCTGTTTGGGATTAGTGCAGATCTAGCTCTCAGTTACTTAAACATAGAAGTAATGTTACATTTCACCCTTCATAACCTGTTTATGACCATGTAGATTCCCACTTCTCATCCTAAGTAAGTTTTAGTTGCAACTAGGTATACAGTTGTTGTCATGGTTAGTATTAATTACATTTTCTCTTAAGCACCATTCACTATTTAAATCTGATTAACTAATAAACACTGGTTTACATAAATCTGCTGGAGATGGAAAACCTACAGAAGTATGGAAGTTTGTGACTTCTTTCCAGTCTGTTAATCAGGGCAAACAAGTTGGGAAGATTGCATATATACCAGCCCCTTCTGAATAAATACATTTAGAAACTAAAATTAGTTTAAAAGACAGGCTTCCTTGTGCATTTCTTTCAGGATGAAGATTTTATGCAGTCTTACAGTGAACAGCAAGTAATCAAACAAGAATATGTAGCTGAAGAAGAGTTAGAAGAGGTTGTTGATACCCAGACACCTCCAAATGAGTCAGAAGAGGTACTGCAGAAAAGCTGAAATATTAAAAACAAAACGTTTAAATATTTCAGTTAGAATTTTCAATTTGGTATTTACCCTTGGCATTGTTTTTGTCAATATTTCTATTACTAAAGTTGGTATAAAGAGAAACTATGATCCTATGTTAGCTTTTACAAATATTATATACCAGGATGGTCAACATTCCTGAATGCTCATTTTCAGGGAAAAACTTGAGATAAGAAGATGAGTTTTGTGCATGCTACTCCTGTCTCAGCAGCTTCTCCACTGTTTCTCACTTTTAGCAGCCCTTACAAATACCGTGTTTCCTGGAAAATACGACCTACCCCAAAAGCCCTAGCCTGATTTTTTGGGATGGGCCTAATATAAGCCTTACCCCCCAAAATCCCCCCCCCCGCCTCTGCCCGGCTGCTGGGCCTGCTGCATCTGCTGGCCTCGCCGTCCTGGCTGCGCTGCTCTCAGCAGCCCTGCTGGGCTGCTCCTGCCTGGTGTGGGGCAACTCGGCCCAGATCTCTGGAGCACCTCCCCCACTGCCGGCCTGCCAGGGCCCCCTTCGCCAGCGGTCACGCTGCCCTACGCAAGCTCTGTGGCGGCCCTGCAGTACGGAGGAGGAGATCACCCCTTCCTTCTTTGCATCCCAAAACCCTATCTTCCGTGGCCGCCAAACCCCAGGCCTGCACCCCTCTCGCTGTAGCAAGACACACAAGTCGAATGTTACCCACGGAGTCCTTCCAGTGCAATGCTCTGCTGCACCTTCAGAGCAAACCTCCGCCTTCCCTGTGCAGGATTGCAAGGCTGAAGGGGCAGGGCTGTGCAGGGCTCCCCAAGGAAAGGACAATCGGCAGGAAAATGGGGGGGGGGGAGTTTCCTGCCGAATTTTTTTTTCCATGAGCGGCCACCGGTGGAGCCATGCTGCCTGTGCCGCCTCACCCGCCGTCACCTTTGGGTTGCTGAGTGCCGGCCTGCACGCCTACTTGGTGCTGCAGGAGCTGGGCTACGCTGAGCCCAGCGCTCTTCGGGCCCAGGCGGATGCTGCAGCTCTCTTGCCAGCTTGTACATAAGGTAGCTCCAGCGGGAAGTAGTGGAGGCTGCTGGGTAACTGTCAGGGCTTGGCAGTTGGCTGGGCTGGGCTGGGCGGAAGGCGAGGTGGCTGCAGAGCCACCTCAGGTGAGGCAGACACCAAAGGCGACCAGGGGCAGCCCCATGCCTGCCTCGCACAGCCAGCAAGAGAGCTGCAGGACCCGCCTGGGCCCGAAGAGTGCCGGGCTCAGTGTAGCTGTAAGCCCGGCTCCTGCAGCACCAAATAGGCGTTCAGGCCAGTGCTCAGCAGCCCAAAGGTGGCGGGTGAGGCGGCATATGCAACATGGCTCCACTGGCTGGCAGCCTCTCACAAAGGGGCCCTGGCAGGCCGGTGGTGATCCAGAGGTTTTCGATCTGGGACAACTCGCCCCACACCAGGCAAGAGCTGCCCAGCAGGGTGGCTGAGAGCAGCACTGGCAGGAGGGTGATGAACCCCTGCGGGGCCAGCAGCAGCATGTACAGCCGCTTGGCCAGCACGGTGCCCGCCCTGGCCGAGAAATGTCTCGGCAGCAGCTGGGCCTGCAGGCAGGGCAGGTGGAGGCTGGGGCATGCCAAGAGCTTGGCCCGTTGCAGCCACAGGCAAGCAGACAGTGGGATGGAGAGGGTGGGGCCAGCAGTAACTGTGCTCCCACTCCCATCGGCCCCCGCGCTCGCTGTCTCCTGCATGTCAAAAAAATAAGACCTCACCGAAAATAAGCCCAAAGTGCTTTTTTTTCAAGCCCAAAAGAAAATAAGACTGGGTCTTATTTTTGGGGAAACATGGTAGCAGTGGAGTAATAGAGCTCACTCCAGTCATTAGCCAACTTTCCATTTACTTTTTATATCTGAATTTTCTTAACCCTGTCTATAGTAGTGCTTTTGACAAAAAAAAGAAACCAACACTACTTACTTACTTTCTTCCTTACTCTTCTTTGTGACCAGAAATTCAAAACTGCTTATGAGTACATTAGAGCTAGCTGTGTCACATTGAAGCATCTTTTGCTTGATATAAAGTCCTTGATCTTTTTTCACTTTGTTTTGAGGGAACCAAGTCATCTCTTTCTAGCATTACTTATATGTAGTTGAAGCAGTTTCATTCATCTGCTCACAGTATTGTCATTAATTATTGTTAATCCATAGACAACATGACCTATCTGCTTGCAAGTAGATGTTAAAAACCTCAAGTAACAGCTCAGTTTTGTCTGAGTGACATTTTAGTAAGTCTTTGTTGACAGAGTTTTCTGTTGATAGTTCTCGTTGTCTGCTCACTTTGATTTCCTTCTCCCCTGCACCAAAGGAGAAACAGTCATAGAAGTTAGTGATGAAGCCTAAATCTTGGCCAAATGTGTAATGTAAGTGCTATATATTCTCCATTCCAGAGGAATTCTGATCCTTGACATTTCAAAACTTGTGGATGAACAGATGTCTTGTTAGAAGATAGAGACAAGAAATTTGGAGTGACTTAAGGCAGCCGTCCATGAGAAGACGAGTTATTACCTGAGGAATTCGTTTATTTTTTTGTGATGCATTTATTTTATTTTCCTCTTATGCAAGAGGCTAGCTGCCACTCTTAGCTTTCACTGCCTGTATTTGAGGGAAGGGATTATATTTGGTCTTAAGGTTTTCCTCATACTCGGTTTCTTTTGAAGTCAGGAGTAGGAGCTTTAGCTGAATTGTTTGACAGGCATTTTTTTCTTTATCACCTTAAAATAAGGGCTCATCACCCAAGTTAGAGTTTTCCTTAGAAACCTAGTTGGTTTACGTGGTATTTAAAACCTGCTGTTTTATTCTTAAGTACCTGTGAGGTACTTCTCGCAACAGAAAATACAGAACTCTAGATTGAAAATAAAATTGGGTTTGGAAAAAAATATCTTAAAGGCACCATAACTAATACTTAGCACTGATCTTTTTTTCTTGTTCAATCATTCCTAACAAATTAATTTCAGTAATTTAAGAATGTAGCCTATGCGTATTAAGACAGTAGCTTACATCATTCAAACTGTTTCTGTTCCAAGTAAGAGAATAGTTTAAGGCTTTGAACTGAAAATGCTATACTTCCCCTCTGTTCAAATGTTAATGCTACTACAGTTCCAAGAATTTTATTAACTGATTTTCTATATGGTTATGATTTACTGGAAGGTTATTCAAAAAGAAGAAGTGAGCAGTGAGAAAGATTTCCAAACTTTTGTTAAGAGTTATGGCTGTGATCCTTACTGTAATGGTATATGGCACCAGGTTACCTAAAAGATCACCTTTTTTCAAGAGTCTGTAGTAGTCCAATTCGATCTAGCAGAATGGGCATGCTGCAGATCCTGTCAGCCACCCATAAGGTGGTTTAGCCATAATTGTTATCAGCTGAGTTTAAGCATGTGTTAATTAGATCAGTTCTTTTCCTATTTTATTTTAGTGCATTGGATGCAGAAATTTCACCTAGTACTATAATTTTGAACAATGTGAATTTTAAGAAATGATCGGTATTTTATTATTGCATGGTGAAGTAAACATACAAGCAGTGCAGAGGTGGGTTTCAGCAGGTTCTGACCAGTTCTGGAGAACCGGTAGCGGAAATTTTGAGTAGTTCGGAGAACCAGTAGTAAAAATTCTGACTGGCCCCACCCCCATCTATTCTCTGCCTCCCAAATCCCAGCTGATCGGGAGGAAATGGGGATTTTGCAGTATCCTTCCCCTGGAGTGGGGTGGGAATGGAGATTTTACAGAATCCTTCCCCTGCCACGCCCACCAAACCACGCCCACCAAGCCATGCCATGCCCACCAAGCTACACCCACAGAACCGGTAGTAAAAATTTTTGAAATCCACCACTGAAGCAGTGGTGGGTTTCACATTTTGTTGCCACTGGTTCACCACGTGCACACCTTCCGCACATGCGCCCAGCCTTCCGCGCATACGCTTTGCTTGTACGTGCACCTTCCGCACATGCGCCCGGCCTCAAAACTGTGCCTAAATAGCATGGCATAGAGCTGCGGCTTGTGGGGTGGGCCAGGGTGGGCCGGGGTGGGGTGGGCCGGGGTGGGGTGGGCCGGGGTGGGCCCACCCCCACACACCCCTCACCCCCCCAGTCCCCCACCCCCCATGATCTCCACTACCGGTTCGCCCAAATCAGTACGAACTGGCTGAATACCACCTCTGCATACAAGGGTCATGATTTTAGAGTCATTTAGATACCATATATAGGCAGCGCACATGATGTTACATATGAAGGACTTCCCACACTGATTTAAAGTTTTCTTTTAATTTGAAAGCCTTGTAGATGTGAAGGTCAGTATTCTATTCTGTCCTCCTCTGTTACAGGCTGTTATTGAAAATCTGGAATTTCAAGAAGAGACAAAAGAAGAATCAGATGAGGAGGAGGAAGATGATGAAGAGTCTGGTCGGTTACGTTTCAAAACTGAACGGAAAGAAGGGACAATAATTAGGCTATCAGATGTAACAAGGGAGCGAAGAAACATTCCAGAAACTTTGGGTAAGAGTTTTGAGGAATAGTCAGAAAACTAGATTCTTTTTTGGGTACTGAGTAATAATATAAACATTAAAAATATGAATAATTGTGCACAAGGTGTGAATTATAAGCAGTGAGGATGAAGAGGAAGTAAAATATATGAAGTGAAAACAATGGTAATTTGCAGTTCAAGAGCACCTTTATAGTGTTAAACTGTGTATGGCTAGTCATCGGCTTACGTCCATTCGTTCAACGACCGTTACAGTGCTGAAGTTATGACAGTGCTGAAAAACTAGACGTACAATTGGTCCTCAAAGTTCCAGCCATTATACTATCCCTGTGGACATGTGCTTGTGGTCTAGGCACCCAGGTGCCCGGCTTGCAAATAGATTTCACAGGGAGCTGTGGTCATGTAATTGCCATTTGTGACATTCCCTGCTTGTTTCCCACAAGCAAAATCAATGGGGAAGCAAGCAGGGAGTGGTGTCACAGGTTGCTCTGGTAGTTCACTCCTGCTTTTTCTCCTGTCCTCCCCTGACTTCCGTATGGCAACCCCTGCATTCCTTACCTGGGACCCTCACTTCTTCCCACTTAACAAGCTGCACATCTTGGGGTTACAACAACAACCAGGACTTCCAGGATTGTCATTGCTAAGCAATATGACATCACATGATTTCATGCTGTATGACCGCATCACTTAGCGACTGCAATTTTGCTCCAAATTGTAACATGACTATCTGTATTCAAGATGGGAAGTGGTTAAAGGTCTTGTGGCAGTGTTATTTTTAGTTATTTATTCAACTTATATGCCACCCATCTCACCTGGAGGTGACTAGGCAACTTACAATATTTAAAAACCAATAAAAAACATTAAACCTTCAAAGCAATAAATAGTAACATCAAGCTAGCTTAAAATTGAGAAAGATGGGGAAGAAGGGAGCAAGATGCACAACCGGGGGTGGGGGGAGGTGGGGTCTTATCTTGGTCTGTTAACCACCTCCAGAATGATGTGCCCCCAGTGGGACCCTAGGCCAGCTGGCAGAGCCAGGTCTTCAGGCCCTTTTGGGAGGCCAAAGGGTGGGTGCGGATCTCACCTGGGGGGGAGGGGGAGAGATGTTCCAAAAGGCAGGAGCCATGGCAGAAAAGCCTCTTCTCTTTGAGCCTGCCAGCCAGAATTCCTTAACAGACAGGGTCTGCAGCAGGTCCCTTCTGCTGGAGAAAGTGGGGCAGGCTAGTCCCATTGGGGCAAGATGTCTCCTCAGATAGCCTGGACCCATGCCATGAAGGGCTTTAATAGGCTTATATATATAAAAATAATATAATCTGGTAAATTTGGATATGCCTTATTCTTCCTAATATGGGAACAGACGTGTTAAGGTGTCCCACAGTTGTCTGCTCAGCTTCACAGACATTGGCTAATTAAAGATGATACTGAAGGAAATCTCAGTTTGATGTCATAGCAAGGTGGAATCAGGTTTACTAATGAATTGTTTAGAATCTCAGTGTGACATTTTGTGAAACTACACACAAATAAGACTTCTTTTGAAGTGTCCTGTGTTACAAGAGCAATATTAAGATACATTACAATTTTCTAACCGAACATGTTGCTGTGAAACTTATCTCAGGAGTACATTTCTTCTGTCATACTAGAGACATGGGTATTTCATTGTCTGGTCTGATGTCTCATGCAAAAGTAATGTAGGTGTTTCAAGTCTTGTAGATGGAAAGTCTTGAAGAAATTCTGCTGTTTTTAAGACTGATTTAGTAATTCTGTGAATTATAATTTTCCTGTACAGTATGCATCTGTTTCTAAAGTACATATTAAACAGCAAATATATTCCATTGTCTTCTGTTTCAAAGATATGTCTGAGAAGTTCTCAGCTAATTGAGCTCCATGAACTTTGTTTTAGATTAATGAGGGATGTAGTATTTATGGTTTTCTGGGTGTTGTGGAACTCTAACTTGAAGCTTCTTTTAGCAATGCTGGTTGATGTTGATTGGAATTGAGTATATTTCTGATCTAGGCAAAGCAGATTTGAGAGCTGAATGGGTGGAAATAAATCTGTCATTCCTATTGTAGGAGAGGTTTGAAGACTGTAGTGCTTTACATTCCACCTTGAACTTTCAGGTAACCATTATGGCTGATACATCTCTCAACAACTTTGATTTGTCTATCTCTGTGTTCACAACTAGTCCTCAACTTATGATCATTCATTTAGTGACCATTCAAAGTTACAATGGCATGGAAAAAAGTGACTTATGACCGTCGCACCGTTCCTATGGTCATGTGATTGTGATTCAGGCATTTGGCAATTGTTGCATATTTACAAAGGTTGCAGTGTCCTGCAGTCATGTGATTGCCATTTGCAATCTTCCTAGCTGGCTTCTGACAAGCAAAATCAATGGTGAAGCTGGCAGGGAAGGTTGCAAATTGCCACCATGTGATGTCTTGCTTAATGACCATGGCTAAAAGAGGGTGTAAAAGGTTGTAAAATCGGGTGCAGTCATGTGATGCCTCATTTAATCACCACTCATTTAGTAACTACTCCTCTTAATGAATTTTCCAGTTCCTATTGTGGTCAGAAGTCGAGGACTACCTGTAGTGTTTTTTTTTTTTGAAAAGTTTTTTTTATTTTTTAAAACATGAAACATAAAATACATCTTTTTAGAGCAAGGATTTGATCCGGTATAAAGTAAATACAATTACTCACATTCCCTCAACCAATTTTGTTCCAAATTTTATCCATTTACCTCTTTTAAAAAAAAAGGAAAAAAAAAAGAAATCTTATTCTAAACATTTAGATTTTGAACATTCCACTGTCACCCAAAATTCTAAACAATTATTTCCAAATAGACATCATTCCAAATCTTTATCATTTTAACAATCAATATTTCATATATATTCCACATTTCTAGGACCCATTCCATCAAGTCTATATTGTACCTCTTTTAAATGGCAACTAGTATCCATAATCTTGACAAAGAATATTTTCCTCCTCTCTTAATTGTTTCTGAATCAATCAACATTTCCATCTAAAATTTGTCACTCCCAAAATACTTTATTTTAAAGTCTAATATTTAACTGATTCATAATAGCTATTTCCCAACAGTGTTTTCCGCCACTTCTATCTCTATTTATTTAACTGGTTCACAGTTTGGCTTAACTATTCTCCAGTATTGTCTCCTCCACTTCCTCCTGAGTTTATTTTTTGGCTGGCTCGCAACTTAATCAGTTGCTTTCCAGCGATGCTTTCCTCCACTCCTGACCTTACTTATTTGAGCTGGTTCACAGTATAATTTTAACTGCATACCAACGTTATCTACTTCAATCCTCCTAAATCTATTATGAAACTGGTTCGCAACTCAAATAGTTGCTTCCCAGCAATGCTTCCCTCTGCTCCAACCTCTATTTTTAACTGGTTCACAACTATATTTCAGTTGCTCTCCAGGTATATTTTCCTCCACTCCTAACTTTTTATTTTTTGGCTAGTTCACAGTTTTGCTTTAACTGTTACCTAGCGTATGCTTCCCTCCACTCCTAACTCTAATGGCTGGTTCACAGCTTTACTTTGGTTGTTTTCCAGCCCGTGCTTTCCTCCACTCCTAACTCTTGTTTTTATTTTTAACTGGTTCCCAGTTTTGCCTTAACTGTTCTCCAGTATGATGCTTTCCTCCACTCCTACCTTATTTGTAAGACTAGATCACAGCTTTACTTTCAGTGTTCTCCAGAATCATGCTTCCCTCCACTCCTAACTTCATTTGTTTAACTAATTCATAACATTTTATTTTAATTATTGTCCGGCTTTATGTTTTCCTCCATTTCTACATCTCTTATTCAATTATTTAACTTTAAATTAATTCACAATATATTACTCATATTCATTTTTGAAGACCCTGTTGTTCCGCCAGGCCGGACTATCAACACAATAGTTTTAAATTGGGGTATTTAAATTTATTGGGGTTTTAAATCTGAGCCACTTTATTTAATTATTTTAAATTTTATATTGTTGTCTTGTCTGTGTTTTTAAATAGGCTGTACACCGCCCTGAGTCCTTCGGGAGAAGGGCGGTATAGAAATAAAATTATTATTATTATTATTATTATTATTATTATTATTATTATTATTATTATTATTATTATTTTTAAATCCATTCTCCTCCATGTCTTTAACTGATTAAAAATAAAAAAGTATATCGACAAATATCTTAGCTCCTATTCTCTCCTAGGCTTTCTCCCGTGACATATTTATTTCCAGTGAATATCAACATTTTAAATCACTTTAAAATCAATTTTCTACAATTATTAAGTCTGTAATTAATTCTTCTTAATATCCAGCACCTTAGAGAACATTTTCTTCTAAATTATTAGATCTGTAAATAGAGCTTAAAAATTCCAAGTTTAAAAAAGTATTAAAACATCCAAAAATCATAATTTTCAATCATTTATACTCATTTTTTCCAAGTCAAATTGTTGTATATTCATAAAATCAACTTAGATAAAAATAATAGTGAAAAAAGAGAGAGAATAGTAACAATATTAATAATAGTTAAAATAAAAACAAAAGAAAAAAAACAAGAATAAAAATAGGAAAGAGAATAGAAATATAACAAAAGAAATTGAAAAGAGAATTTGAAAAAATAGAGAGGGGGAAAGGGACAAAAGAAAAAAAAAGAAAAAGGAAAGAAAAAAAAATAAAATAGAATTGAGAGAGAGCCCAGAGAAGAAGGAAGGTATATCCTAAAATTATTCAAAGATCAAACTCCCAGACACCATTACATCCATTTAATTCAAACTATAGTATTTTGTTATCTTGTTACTTTATATTCCATTTTTTTTCCTTCTCCAATCTATCTGAGTATATTTATTTTCCATTTCAATGTCCTCAAAATTGTAAGTTCTATAGAGTTAATTCTGAATTGACTATTCCATATATGGTATCATCATGTTCTTCTTTTGTTGCCACGCCCTTTTTCTCTTGTTGCCATGCTTAATCGGGTGCAGTCATGTGATGCCTCATTTAATCACCACTCATTTAATAACTACTCCTCTTAATGAATTTTCCAGTTCCTATTGTGGTCAGAAGTTGAGGACTACCTGTAGTGTTTTTGAAATGGTCCTGAAACCTGGAATGCCATTCCCTGGAAATTACTATCTGGGCAAAACATCTTACTGCTTTTCCATTTAATTTATAACTGACTGGGCTAAGAAGACTTTTCTAAAAACTATATGTACTTCTCATTTTTAGCTTAATTGACAAATGTTTATTGTAAATAATAAAAATAATTCTGCCATACTCTTCACATAGCTGTTTAACATGTGAGGTTGGGTAGATGAAGCTGCCCACTTGAAACATCTTTCATATTCTGGATGTTACCAAGACATTTTATAAATAAAAGTTCACCAGCTGGGCTGAATTGTTACAAATTTCTTGGAATCTGAACTGAACTATTGCTGGGGATTACTGAGGTCTATCAAGTAAAATACTGTGTTTCAATTAACAAAAGTTGTTGGGTAGTGCTCAGAGGGGCAGGTATGGAAATGGTTTTTAGATATCCAAATCATAAATCAGACTTCTCCAAACTGCCATCCCCCCACCCCAATGTTCCCTGTATTTCTTATTCCCAGAGTTTATGTTGGTTGGAATTGCTGGGAGTTGTAATTTACAGGTAGTCCTCGGTAATTATCTTACTGTAAGCTTCTCAGACGCCTTGAACTGTGAGATAGGCAGCAAATAAACTTAATAAACAAAGAAATAATGGTCTGTTATTACAGATCAAGCCAAACAAGAAGAGGATATTTGAAACGAATGCATCAATTCTGGAAAGAACATCCAGAATCAGAAATAACAGAACAGAGGCTAGCAGATCAATGTTGATTTATAATATGAAACAAAGTATTCACAGAAGCAGAATTGGAAGAAATGCAAAGGTCTACCCAAGGCAAAGAAATCAAAGCCTTGCCAGTAGTAACTCAGATTGTACCGGCAAACCAGGGGGAGTTGGCAGTAGAGGAAGCCAGCACAGCTATAGAATTGTTTCCATTCCAAAACCAGACACCCTCTCCTCTGCCTCAGAAAGAACAAAGCGCTCTAACCATAAAGAAGTAGAAGAATTGAAACAAAGACTAACTGAGCATCTAGAACTGCACAAAAACATCAGAATAAGGCTACCTGCATTGAAGCTTGTTCCAAAGAAACGACTAGCAGAAGCATTAAAAATGTCAATACTGCAATCTTTCTTCTCTCTCTCTCTCTCTCTATATATATATATATAAAAGGGTGTATGTATGTTCCAGTATAACTCTGGAACGCCTCGAGCAATTTCAACCAAACTTGGCACACAGATGACTTACTCTCTGGAAAAAATACTGTGTGGGTAAGACACCCCTAACACCCCTCGGGGTGTATGTTCTGTTAAGATACACCCTGTTGTACCT
Organism: Pituophis catenifer annectens; assembly: GCF_029215685.1. Classification (NCBI taxonomy): domain Eukaryota; kingdom Metazoa; phylum Chordata; class Lepidosauria; order Squamata; family Colubridae; genus Pituophis; species Pituophis catenifer. The sequence goes on along the minus strand of NW_027256885.1, from coordinate 106,708,889 downwards.
TAAAATGGCTTCTACTGTACTGTCTTAAAATGGCTTCTACTGTACAGCACAGTGGAGTTGCCATGGTAACAGCGCACCCTCCCAGCCCCGCCATAGCCGGCCAGGGGTCGTGAGAGGAGAAGGAGGGGGAGGAGGAGGACCACCGGAGCCTTAGTGCAGGAGTGAAGTGGCTCTATACTTGCCTTTGTGCCACATTTGTGCTCAAGGCAGACTTTGCCTCCTGCCACTTCGGGCTGGAGTTCACGCCTACCGCGCTCAGCCGAAGAGCTGTGGGGGGGGGGGGCGGGGGACACGGCAAGGCGATAGCCAGAGCCTTAGTGCAGGAGCAAAGCGACCCTATACTTGCCTTCGTGCCACATTTGTGCTCAAGGCAGCCCTCCCGCTGCTTCGGGCTCAGCTGTAAGCCACGTCCTGTTGCTAGGGGCGAGTGGAGCAAGATCACATTGTTGCTCCGCGTTGTAATGAGCTCCAGGAGGAGGAGGGGACCCCATCTCCTCCATTGTGAAGCGCTCTAAAGTTCACTGTGCTGCACAAGGCGCTGCGAGAGTGCCTCATGGCCTGCCTGATGCCTCATATCAGAATCGGGGGGGGGGGGAGAGATACAGAGAGAGACACAGCGAGCGAGAGAGAGAGATACAGAGGGGGGAGAGGGGGAGAGAGAGACACAGATACAAAGAGAGGGGAGGAGATAGAGAAGGGGAGAGACAGACACACAGATACAGAGAGGCGGGAGAGAGGGTGAGAGAAAGAGACACACAGAGAGATACAGAGGGTGGGAGAGAGAGAAGAGAGAGATACAGAGAGGGGGGAGCTGGCGATAAATACCTGGGCAATGCCGGGTTATCAGCTAGTATCAAATATAAGCACCAGCTCAGTGCAAGAAACAAACCAACTAGTGTACAGTACAGCTGTAGTTATAACTGAATACCTGGAATGCAAAATCAACAAAAAAAGCCAAACAGTGTGCCACCAAAATGGAAGATTAGACTCGACAATAAGACCAGAGATGCAGGGAAGCTAGAACAGATGAAAGAAAAGAAGCTGAAGAACAAGAAGGAAAGCATGATGCTTGAAACGGTGGTAGTTCAAAAGGAAACTTTTACTTAAAGTGATTGCAGAGACGTCAGGCGGAATCTGAAGTTCCCACTCAAAGCATTTTTTAAAAATTAATATTTTTATTGCATTTTTACAAGTAAACAAATCTTACTCATCTTATGCAGAACTGTGACCATTTACATACCATAACATTCCAATTCAAATACACTCTATACATTTTTACTATACACTTTAATTCTGCTTCTATTTTGTCTATTTCTTTTCCTTTTTTCTGTTCTCAATCCAATTATACCACTTCTCCCATATTGCGTAGTATTCCAAATCTATTTGTCCTTTCAGTTCAATTGTTAATTTATCCATTTCAGCACAGTCAAATACTTTTTTAATTACGAAACCTTCGGAAGGTATGTTTGTATTTCTCCAACATTGCACGAAAGCTAACCTTGCTGCGATTATTATATGTAAAATGATATATATTATTCTTTGATCGTATTTCCTTTTAGCTATCCCTAGGAGAAATAGTTCCAGAGTATATTCTATCTGATGTCCTGTTATTTCCTCTAACCATCTATGTATTTTCTTCCAATACTTCTTCAGTTCAGGGCACAACCACCATGTATGATAAAAGGTACCTTGTTTTTGACCACATTTCCAACAGTTCGGGCTTAAATTTAGATATATCTTCGCTAACCTAGAAGGTGCCAAATGCCAGCGATAGAACATTTTATATTGGTTCTCTTTGTATTTTGCAGATTTAGTTATCTTATAATTTCTATTCCAAATTTTCTCCCAATCCTCCAATTCAATACTATGCCCGACATTTTTTGCCCGCACTATCATAACTCGCTTCACTCTATCTTCAGCTCTATCAAATTCTAATAAGTAGTTATAAATTTTTGTTATCAATTTTTCATCTGGGCCAATCAATAATTTGTCCAATTGTTGCGGCACCATCTCAATTCCATATTCATCTTTGTCTTTTTTGTACCATGATTGAAGTTGCAAATATATCCAATCTATAATTATGCCCTGTTCTTCCAATTCCTGCCTATTTTTTAAATTCCCTTGGCTGTCTAAAATTTCATTGTATTTAACCATTTTACCTATATCTAGAGTGTTAGGGTGAATCAATGCTTCCATTGTCGATAATCAAGTGGGGACTTTCATATAGTGTTTTCTTTTAGTCTCTTGCCATATTTGCATCAGAGCTTCCCTTATTTTATGTCTAAAAAAATATAAATGAGATTTATTCTCCTTGTCCCATAAGAAGGCATGCCATCCTTTTTGTAGGTCGTGGCCTTCCAGTATAAGTAATCTGTTTCTCAAGTTAATCCACTCCCTGACCCATACTAAATTTGCTGCTTTATAATACAGTCGCCAATCTGGAAGCCCAAAGCCACCTCTGATTCTACTATCCTGGAGATCTATTAATTTTATTCTTGCTTTTTTACCTGCCTTTACTTTTTTAACTTTGTTGTAATTCTATTCAACTCCGTAAAAAAATTATTCTCCAATTTTATGGGTATAGTTTGAAACAGGTAATTTCGGCAGAATATTCATCTTGATGGTTGCAATTCGACTTAGTATAGATAGCTGTAATGCCCCCCATCTTTCCAAATCCAATTTTATTTGTTGTATTAATTTCACATAATTGTCTTCTTTAATCGAGGAACACCTCGCTGTCAGCCAAATCCCTAAGTATTTAATTTTTTCCGTACTCTGTAGTCCTAATTCTTCCTCTAATACTCTTTTCTGTTTTGATGCTACATTTTAACATTTTTGTTTTTGTTTTATTGATTTTAAGGCCCGATACTTCTCCGTATCTCTCTATTTCCCGTATTAGGATAGGTCCTGTCTCCCTTGGGTCATCAATAAAAAATACCAGGTCGTCTGCAAACGCCTGTATTTTATACTCTTCCTTTCTGATTTTGGTTCCTTTAATCTCTGAATTTGCTCTGATTTTCATTAATAACGACTCTAATGTCAAAATGAAGAGCAGAGGTGACAGTGGGCATCCTTGGCGAACTCCTTTCGTTATTTCGAATGGTCTTGTAATATCTCCATTTATTATAATACTTGCTTTTTGGGAAGAATATACTGTTTCAATCATTTGTTCAAATTTGTCTCCAAATTTCATTTCTCTGATTTGTCGAATCATGTAATGCCAATTTAAATTGTTGAATGCTTTCTGAGCATCCAGAAAAACAAGCGCTGCTTGTTTCTCTGGATGGACTTCGTAATATTCTAATATGTTTAATACCATTCTTATATTATCTCTAATTTGTCTCAATGGGAGAAAACCATTTTGGTCAGGGTGAATAATCTCATTTAATTTTTTTTTTAATCCTTCCTGCTATGATAGTCATGAAAATCTTATAATCAGCATTCAAAAGTGAAATTGGCCTATAATTTTGGATTTGATTTGAATCGGTACCTTCTTTCATAATCACAGTGATATATGCTTCTCTCCACGAAACAGGCATTTTTGCTTCCATCAAAACCTCACTGTACAATTCTAAAAGTATTGGTTCTATTATTTCCCCCATGTTTTTATAAAATTCCCCTGGCAGACCATCTGGTCCTGGAGTCTTATTGTTCTTTTGTCTTTGAATTGCTTCTTTTAATTCCATAATTGTTATCTCCCTATTTAACAAGATTCTCTTTTCTTCCTCCAGTATGGGCATACTTTCCTCTTTTAAATAGTCCTCTATTTTGTCTGTCTCAATTTCCTCTTGTCTATATAGATTTTCAAAATATTTTAATGCAATCTTTTTTATTTCTTCTTCCTTGTTTTGTAAATTTCCTACCTCATCGTACAACGGATGTATTATCCTATTTTCTCTTTCTTTTTTTAATTTGTATGCCAACCACCTCCCCGGCTTATTTGCATTTTCAAAAAAATATTGTTTAATGTTTTTTGCGTACTCCGCTTGTTCTATTAAATTTAATTTATGTTTGATTAATGTTAACATTTCATTAGTTTGTTCATCGCTTGGCTTTACTTGAAGCTTTTTTTCTAGCTGAACTATTTCTTTCAGTAATGTGTCCTGTTGTTTCCGTTTCTCCTTATTTCTCTTTGACATGTAAGCTATTGTTATCCCTCTTGTGTACGCTTTCATTGTATCCCATAAATTCTGTAGGGAGGTGTGTTGTTTTTTGTTTACATCGAGGAATAGGATCAATTCTTTTTTAATCTTCTGGAGGTATTCATTTTCTTGTAATATCTGCGGATTCAAACTCCATCTTTTAATTTTCCTCTTTTGACCTCTCCATATTATTTTCAGAGGGTTATGATCCGTCCAGATGTTGGGGGGATCTCTATATTTTCTATCTCCTTGCTTAATTCCCTGTTTGCCCATACCATATTGATTCTCGAGAAAGATTTATGAGGATTAGAATAAAAGGTAATTTTTTTTCCATTGGGGTTTAATGTTCTCCACACACCTATCAAATTTAACTCAACCATATCAAAGAAAGTTTTCAGTAATACATTCCTCTTTTTTTGCTTTTTCTTATCACTAACACAATCTTTTTTAATATTTACTATTCCATTGTAGTCCCCCACTATACATATGTTTTTACAACCTGTCCCAATAATCCTTTCATGTGCCCTAGTCCTGGTACCTCTTTCTTCTTGGTTCTTCTTAGCTGGCTGTCCCTTCTGGCCTGGGCAAGTGCCCTGGAGAGGCTGAGTTTTTTGTGGCCTTAAGTTAAGGGCGGGCCATTGCGTTGCCTTTCCTGAGGGGAAGATCGCTGCTGCCCTTAATTCATCTTTCTTTATAAAAAAAAATTAAAAAAAAGAACCACGCCTCCTTGACACATAGGTGGGCGCCTGGTTTTTATGATGGCGGATTCATCATTTTCCTCTGACATTTAGAGGGAGACCAGCCCGGTCAAATCGAGCAAGTCTCGTAAAAAGCAGTCGGCCAAGCGGTACACGGTGGGAGGCCACAAGTCCCGGTCTACTAAGTCATCCTCTACGACTGACAAGAACGAACTTCGTCGTCATAAGGCCTTGGAGAAACAATGCGAGAAGGCCAGCCAGGCTTCGGCTTCCTCTTCGGGCCGGGACACGGGGCTCGCGCAGCAGGCATCGTGTGCTCCTTCAGATCCGGAGCGGAGGGCAGTCCAACCCATACCGTTGGCGTTGCAGAAGGGCATGTCCCAGTCGATGCCGGATGTCTCGATAGTTGGTCTGGATTCTTTCCCGCCTCCACGACGCCAACCGTCTGCCACTTTCACACCTACGGCGGCGGGGCTCCTCTCTGTGGACCATCCCCCGCCTCCTTCTCAGTATGACTTCCAGTCGATGCTTTCCACTGCCTTGGCATCTATTATGGCGGCGGGCGCTCAAACTGCAGCACTGACCTCTTCTGCGGGGACCTCCTCGGCAGGTTTGGGAGCTGCGTGATCTTGCAGGACCCGCTCCCCCTCGCGTCTGGAATCTGATTCGTCTGAGGCTTCAGACCAGGAGGAGGAAGTGACAGAGGACCTCGAGTTTTCGGAGGATGAGGGCCTTCCTCCTGACTCCCCGGCGTTCACGGGGTTGTTCCGGCCTGCATTATTCAAGTCTCTGCTTCACAAGGCCCGGCTGACAACGAATCTGGGGTCGGTGGGGGCTCAACCCCCGGCGTCCCAGCCCGAGTCTGGCCCGCATGATGCCTTGTTCAAACAAGTCAAGCAGGAAAAGGATTTCATTCCGTGCCCTCAACTGTTCACGGATGTGTTGCAGGAGCCTTGGAGCCAACCGGGGTCGTCTACCGCGCCCAGTAACCTTGACAAGAAACTGTTCTGTTCGCCACCCGAGTTGGAAGCAATGTTGGACTTGCCCACGGTGGATGCTCCGGTGGCCAGCCTCACTTCTCATTCAATGGTGTCATCTGATCCTCTTGAAGGACTAAAATCTGAGGACAGGCGTACCGAACTGGCTTTCAGGAGATCACATCAGGCCGTAGCTTGGACGGTCAGAACGGCCACGGCCACATCGTTCTTCAATCGAGCATCTCTGATATGGCTGCGACAACTCCAAGAACGGCTCCCGCCAGAGGAACGACGTATGCATCATGATATCAATAAGATCATCGCGGCCACGGAATACTCAGCGGATGCCTCGCTGAACTTTGTCAAGTTTGCATCCCGGGCGATGGCGGCTTCCATCACGTCACGTCGCCTGTTCTGGCTTCGCCCGTGGAAGGCGGATGTCAAGGCCAAATGGAAGCTAGCGGCAGCTCCGTACAAGGCCTCCAACCTGTTTGGCGCGGCTTTGGATCCAGTCCTGGTAGAGGACAAAGACAAACGAAAGATTATGCCTTCTTCTCGCAAACAAGACAGGCGCTATACTCCGTACTCACAGCGTCAGCCCTTTTGGGCTTATTCGGGGCAGGCAGGCCCCTCCACTTACAGACAGCCCTTCCAGCAGTCTGATCGTTTCGCAGATAGGCAACGCTTCAGAGACCGTGGCAGACCTCATTCCGCGTCGAAGCGTCCCTACCGCGGGGCCAATTCTAAGCCTTTTCGCAGAGGCAAATGACTCACCGACTCCCGGTCCCGTGGGCGGTCGACTTCAAGCGTTTCGTCACCAGTGGGACCGCTCCACGACGGACGAGTGGGTCTGTCGCACGATTTCCGAAGGCCTCTCAATAGAATTTTCGGAACGCCCTCCTCGACGTTTCCTACGATGTCCTGTGCCACTGTCCATGGACCGTCGCAACCAGATGGAGGAGGAGATCTCACACCTCTTGGAGATCAGGGCGATAGAACCGGTTCCGGTGGATCAACAAGGGACCGGATTCTATTCGGTCCTGTTTTTGGTGCCGAAGTCTTCGGGAGGCGTCAGGGGGATTCTCAACCTTAAGGATTTGAATCGTACGGTACGTTATCGGCGGTTCAAAATGCATTCCCTTCGCTCGATCCTGGCTTCGATTCGTCCAGGGGACCTGATGCAGTCTGTAGACTTACGAGAGGCCTATCTGTATGTTCCGGTGCTTCCTTCGCATCGTCAATTTCTACGCTTCGAGTATGCGGGCAGTCATTACCAATATTGTGCGATGCCGTTCGGACTTTTGTTGGCTCCCCGGACTTTCACCAAGTTGGTGGCGGTGGTGGCGGCAACACTCAGTGCCATGCCGGTCAGAGCGCTCTGTTACCTGGACGATGTACTGGTCCTTTCGGCATCCAGACGGCGAGCAGTGCGAGACATGGAGCAGGTGCTCTCGGCCTTCAGGGAGCACGGATTCACTATCAGTCTGGACAAGAGCCACCTCGTCCCTTCAACCTCGATTTTACATCTCGGGACAGTAATAGACTTTGGGAAGGGGCAGGTTTTCCTATCAGAAGACAGAGTGAGAAGCATTCTTTCACTCCTGGACCAGGTCTTGACCCAGAGGTCGGTTCCCCTGTTGACATTGTCCCGGTTGTTAGGGAAGATGGTGTCGTGCTTCCGCATTGTGCCGTGGGCGCGCAGACATTCTCACCCGTTACAGTGGCTCCTGCTCCCCTTTCAGCGGGAAGGCAGCTCCAATTCGGCAAGGAAGGTGCTGGTCTCTCCGCGAGTTCGCCTATCGCTACGTTGGTGGAAGTCGCCAGCCATTCGGAGGGGATGCAGCTTTCTGGAGCCAGAACGGACTGTGATCACCACCGATGCCAGTCTTCATGGCTGGGGAGCTCACCTGGGTGCCCAAGTGGCCCAGGGACAGTGGACTCAGGCGGAACGCTGTCACAGTATCAACTTGCTGGAGCTTCGAGCGATCCACCTCGCTCTGCTACACTTCAGGTCCCTGATTCAGGACCATCATGTTCTGATACTCACAGACAACACGTCCGCCAAGGCGCACGTAAACCGCGAAGGGGGGGACGAGGTCGAGGAGCCTGATGCTCGAGTCGGAGCGCCTGTTCAGCTGGGCGGAGCGTCATTTGGTGTCGATTCGTGTGGACCACATCTCCGGGGTAGCCAACACTCGGGCGGACTGGCTCAGCAGGGAAGTGATCGATCAGGCCGAGTGGCAACTTCTTCCCAGTCTGTTTCGAGAAGCCTCGCTTCACTTCAGACGACCGGTGGTGGACCTCTTTGCCAGCCTGGCCAACGCGCAACTTCCACGGTTCATCTCTCGATTTCCATCGCTGCTCGCAGAGGACACAGACGCCCTGCGATGCAGTTGGCCAGCCGGCCTTCTGTACGCCTTCCCACCAGTGCCATTGATTCAGCAGGTGATCCGGAAGCTGCTTGTGGAGAAAGCGGAGTTGCTACTGGTGGCGCCGTACTGGCCGCGCAGACCGTGGTTCGCGGACCTCGTGGAACTTTCAACATCGGATCCGTGGCTGATTCCTCCTCATCGGATTGTGCTACGTCAGGGGACCATTCGACACCCCGAGCCCCAGTGGTTCCAGTTGGCCATTTGGCATTTGAACGCGTCATTCTGAGGAAGGGCCGCTTGCCGGACGAAGTGATTGGGACGATCCAGGCGGGCCGTAGGCCTTCCACAACAAGAATTTATGAAGCCTCGTGGAGGGCCTTTTACCGCTGGTGTGCGGGGGCCCATGTGGATCCGACTTCCGCAACTATACAGGACGTCCTAGGCTTTCTCCATTCTCTCGGGGTTGGGCAAAGGCCTGGCTCCAGCGACTCTTCGGCACCAGGTGGCGGCCCTGGCCACGGTGCTTTCCTTTCCTCCGTACACGTCTCTGTCGCATCACCCGTGGGTGAGGGGGTTTCTACATGGAGCTACGAACCTGAGGCCTCCCACGGTTCACCGTTATCCCTCTTGGGATTTGGCGCTAGTTTTACAGGCCCTTACAGTCTCGCCGTTTGAGCCGCTGGGCTCTATTTCCTTGAAGTTTTTGTCGTTTAAAGTTGCCTTTCTGATAGCGATTGCGTCGGCTCGGCACATATCTGAGCTCTCGGCTTTGTCCGTCCGGAAGGATTTGTGTATTTTCCACGCTAACACTGTCTTCACTCTTTTCTTCCCTCACGTTTTGGAACCGCAGGAAGTGGTCTGCCTTTTCTGTTTCTAAATGGATAACCGACAGTTCCAGATCTTTATTGGCTTGTATCAGTCTTTCTTCCATGTCTTATACCTCCTAATTACAACCATTTTTCCCTCTTATTCGTACAGTATAGTCCGTAGAAAAAAAATAGAAACTTGATATTATACAAGATATAATATCTATTGTTTCCATGGTTCTGTCTTAATTCTCTATACATTTATCATTCTATATTTTTTAATTTACAATTTTGTAAAGTGTGGTAGTAATATTGCTTACAATACGTATTCTTCTATATAGCTTTATACCTGTATTTATTTCTAGCTTGTTGATTGTCTTTCATCATTAATTTTCTAATCTTTGCATCTATTATCTGTCCAATTGTACCATAGGTCCCATATTAAGTAATACTCTGTTTCTCCTTTGTCTTTAATTTCCATTGTTAACCTGTCCATTTCTGCACATTCTAATATTTTCTTTATTACCATTTCCTCTGTTAGGTATGCTTCTGTTTTTCCAATTTTGTGCATACGTAATTCTAGCCACTGTTATTACATGTAACATTAAATGTTGAATTATGTTATTGTATTTCCCCGTTAGTATGCAGAATAGAATAGAATAGAATAGAATAGAATAGAATAGAATAGAATAGAATAGAATAGAATAGAATTTTTTATTGGCCAAGTGTGATTGGACACACAAGGAATTTGTGTTGGTGCATATGCTCTCAGTGTACATAAAAGAAAAGATAGGTTCATCAAGAATCATAAGGTACAACACTTAATGATAGTCATAGGGTACAAATAAGCAATCAGGAAACAATCAATATAAATTGTAAGGATACAAGCAACAAAATTACAGTCATAAGTGGAAGGAGATGTGTGGTGGGAACGATGAAGATGATTAATAGTAGTGCAGACTTAGTAAATAGACAGTGTTGAGGGAATTATTTGTTTAGCAGAGTGATGGCATTCGGGGAAAAACTGTTCTTGTGTCTAGTTGTTCTGGTGTACAGTGCTCTGTAGCATCGTTTTGAGGGCAGGGTGGATAAAAATCAATGATTTTTTTAAAAAAATCAAAAAAATCAGATTTTTTTTATTTAAATCGGATTTTGATTTAAATCGGATTTTTTTAAATAAAATGCTTTTTGAGGAAAATATATTACCATCCAAAGGTTATTCCATCATGAAATAAAGATTAGTTTTTTAATTATGTAGAATAAGGCTGTATATGTTTAATTTTTTTGGTAAATAAATTCCATTAATCCATTCACAATGTCATGCTCTTCCAGAGGTTTTTGTAAGATTATTGGGCAGTTTCTCTGCCTACAAGATATTATCACAGATGCTTGGTTTACTTTTGCAGTTCTCAAAACTGAATTTGACTCAGCAGAGATCACATGCCTCTTCTTCACAGCAAAAATGTTATAACATGAACAGAGTTGAGAAAAAGACCTTAATCCTATTGTTCTACAAACCTATGAATACAGAATCAACCCCTTCAGTGCTAAGTTTCAAGAAGTTCAGTGAATAGAATAGAAACAATATTTTTCTGATTGTTTGGAGTGGAATAGATCTGCACAAGAAGAAAGTGAAACTAAGTGTGAGGAGGAAGGGGCAAGCAGACAAGCAGTACAAAATGAAAGTGAAACTTTCTGAGCACAATACTGCACAGCCACAGACAGACAAGTCTTTGGATCTTTTTGTGTGTATGACCTGAGGTTTATCACATTCTTTCCTTGGAGGAAAAAACCTATAATGGCAGCAGGCCGTAAAAGAGACCCAGTTTGGCAATATTTTAATGACGTTCCTTTACCTATCGGTAAGGCAGGCATGCGTGCAAACTGCAAACACTGCAACAAAGAAATGCAAGGCCTGGTGGCCCGAATGAGGCAACATCATGAGAAGTGCTGTGATGAAGATGACCAAAGAAACACATTTGAACAGGCAGGATCTTCAGGTTGGTAAACATTTTTATTGAATCATATTTCTAAAGACTGCCTTGAACTGTCATGTTTGAGCAAAATTATATTTCTTACTATTACTGCATGTTACTGTCATTTGGTACAGTTATGAAGAAAAGCAAATATTCCTTTTGGGGCAGTGCTGTGTACAATAAGCAGAAATTGTATAAACAATAAAATAACAGCATTGACTTTTTGTTTAGGGGAATTCATGGATTCTGGAAACTATCCACCTTCAAGATCACCATCCTCCTGTTCTACAGTTTCAGAGTTATCCATCCAGGATAGTGCTTCATTAGCATCATCATCATCATCAGACACCCACAGCCACATATCACTATCACCTAAAAGAAAGAAAAAACCCTTCCCTCCTGGAACCACCATAGATAAGTTTGTGATAAAAACTAGCAGATTAGAAAAAGAGTTAACTGATGAAAAAATTGCCAAGTTTGTTTATGCAACAAACTCTTCTTTCCGTCTGACTGAGAACCCACATTTCATTAATATGGTTCAGTCACTGAGACCAGGATACAGTCCACCCAGCAGAGCAGATGTTGCAGGGAAACTGCTGGATAAAGTGTATGACAGAGAAATGGAGCAATGTGCAACAGCTCTGGAGGGTAGAATTGTTAACCTAAGTATTGCTGGGTGGAGTAATGTCCACAATGATCCTATTGTATGTGCTTGTATAACAACAGAAGAAGGGAAAGTCTTCCTTGCACAAACAATTGATACGTCAGGAAATGCACACACAGCAGAATACTTACAAGAAGTGGCAGTAAAAGCTATAATAACGTGAACAAAAATTCAAATGTCTAGTACGCAGTTTGGTCACAGACAATGCTGCAAATGTATCCAAGATGAGAAGAAATTTAGAAGAGCAGGAAGGGAATACAAAGCTAATAACATATGGTTGCAGTGCTCATTTGCTGCACTTCTTAGCCAAAGACTTAAGTGTTCCAGAAATAAAGACTAATGTTGTTGAAATTGCTAAATACTTCCGTAACAATCATTTTGCTGCAGCAGCTCTGAAAAGGATGGGTGGAACCAAGCTAACGCTCCCACAAGATGTTAGATGGAACTCTGTGGTGGACTGTTTTGAGCAGTATATCAAGTACTGGCCTATTCTGATGACAGTTTGTGAAGAAAATCGAGATAAAATAGATGGCACTGTCACGGCCAAAATCCTCAACATTGGGCTTAAGAGAAATGTTGAACATATGCTGAGCATCCTGAAACCCATCTCTGAAGCTTTAAACAAAATACAGAAAAATAGCTGTTTTATTGCTGATGCTGTTGAAATTTGGAAGGAACTGAGTGAACACTTAAAAACAGAACTACACATGGACAGAATTAAATTACAAGCATTAAAAAAACGAATGGGACAAGTACTGTCTCCAGCTCATTTTTTGGCAAATATTGTCAATATCCAGTATCAGGGTCAAAACTTAAGTGCTGAGGAAGAGGAGTTAGCTATGACATGGGTATCCAGCAATCATCCATCTGTAATGCCAACTATAATAAACCTCAAAGCTAAGGGGGAACCATTCAAGAAATATATGTTTGCTGAAGATATTTTAAAGAAAGTCACACCAGTGAACTGGTGGAAGTCACTTAAGCACTTGGATTTAGAGACTGTTCAAGTAATGATTTCACTTTTAACAGCAGTAGCTTCTTCTGCAGGCGTTGAAAGAATATTCTCTTCCTTTGGACTCATTCATTCTAAATTGAGAAATCGTTTGGGACCCGATAAAGCAGGAAAGCTTGTTTTTCTTTTCCAGATTATGAACAAAGAAGAAGATGAAGATGACGAGTGAGCTACAGAGGACAGTATTTAAGTTTTTCATGTGTAGGCTGGGCTGACAGTCTAAGTTTCTTAAAATATATATATTTTGTTTAGCCAAATTAGTTAACAAACATGGATGTTTGTTTAAGCAAATAACATATGCTGTAATGTTATTGTTTCAGTTGAATAAATCTATTTAAATTGTTATTATTAAGGTAATGATTATTTTTCTCCTTCCTAAGTACAACAGAAAAGTTGTCCAAATATGAATGATTAACCTATTAAACTGGGGATAAAAAAACTAATATGAAAAGTTGTTATTCTAAAAACCTTCATCTACTTGCATATTAAAGTTATACCAGCAAGAATTAGTCTTTATGTAGAAGACTATGATTTAAATGAAGCCTTACTGACTAGTGATTTAAATTGTGATTTAAATTGTGATTTAAATCAGTTTGATTTAAATCAAATCCACCCTGTTTGAGGGTAGGAGTTGAAAGAATTTATGTCCAGGATGTGAGGGGTCTGTAAATATTTTCACAGCCCTCTTTTTGACTCATGCAGTATACAGGTCCTCAATGGAAGGCAGGTTGTTAGCAATTGTTTTTTCTGCAGTACTAATTATCCTCTGAAGTCTCTGTCTGTCTTGTTGGGTTGCAGAGCCAAACCAGACAGTTATAGAGGTGCAGATGACAGACTCAATAATTCCTCTGTAGAACTGGATCAGCAGCTCCTTGGGCAGTTTGAGCTTTCTGAGTTGGCGCAGAAAGAACATTCTTTGTTGTGCTTTTTTGATGACGTTTTTGATGTTAGCTGTCCATTTTAGATCTTGCGATATGGTAGAACCTAGAAATTTGAAGTTCTCCTATAGTCGGGCACGGCAGTCAGGATGGGTGGAGACTTGGTTGAGTTTCCATTGGACCGGGTCTGCAAAAAAATAAGGGAAGTCCTTCCTCCTGACTGTGCCTGTCAGTTTTTTGACTCGGTCGAGTCCGGACCAGTCGCATCTAGGATAGCTCCATTCCAAAGCAAAAAAGAAAAAATAATAATAATAATAATTAAAGAGGAAATCCAACAGAAGGGAATTGGAATTTATCCTCTTCTAGCTCCCTGCTAGCAATCGGCCCAGCGAGAGGCTTAGCTCCGCTGGAGACCGCGCTGCGGTTCAATTGCCAGCTGGCAATTGCCTCGCCCACGCGCACGAGTTCGCTCCGTCGCGTTTGGGCCTACTCATATCGGGCAGCTGCAGAGACGGCAGGAGAACGAAGATCGATCGCCCGGCTGCTCCCTCTTTGGCGCGACGTGTTTTCCGCGCCTCGTTAGTGCTGTAGGCCGGCTGGCTAGCACTTGCATCGGCGGATCGCCTCGGAGCGACTAATTAAGGCCTCAGGGAGACAGTGTGGCCTTTCTCTTCATCGGCTGGCAGCTCGTTAGCGCGAGGGAGATTCCGCGCATCTGGGAGTGCTTAGACCGGCTGGCTAGCACACCCCAGGGCCGTATCTGCCGTTGCAGCCTCCGTACTGTGAGTACAGCTCCTAGCGAACTTTGGTGGGCCCAGTTTATTCTTGGAGGTTGGGCGGCCATTTTATCCTTTCTTCAGGGCCTTTTCAAGATGGCGGACGCCAAGACTCGCAGTAAAAGTAGTAAAGGGAAGCGCCCTGCCTCATCTGAGGATCCAGGAGCAGGTACTTCCACTGGCACCCAGGCTAAGAGGTCTAGAACCCAGGCTCCTAACCAGGCCTCAATGTCCAGAGAGGAGAAGAGGAGACATAATGCGATAGAGAAGGCCTGCAATAAAGCGGCTTCTTCTTCAAAGGCACAGCCCGGGCCTGTTACTGCCCCAGTATCTGCCTCTTCCTCAGTGGGGGATATTACACAGTCTTCTCTGGTGCCAGATCTCTCCCCAGATATCTCAGTCACTGAGGATGCCTCAGCTCCAGTTCTAGAGGCTGTTTTTCCTTCAGGGGATTCTGGAGACCCTTCTCTACAAGCTGATGAAAATCCAGATCCTATTCCCCACTTGTCTGGAGACCATGATAACCAGGCCTCTCAAGGCCAGAAGCTTTGGCCCAGTTGATTGCTAATTCCATCAGACAGGGGATTGCCCAAGGTCTTCAGGAGAGATCTTCTTCCAAAGTTTCTGATTATTTGAGCCGCCACACCCCTTCCGTACGCTCCCAGCCTTTGCAAGCCTCATCTCAGGCCCCAACGAGAGCAGTTTCTCCTTCCAGGGCCAGCCAGGGCTCCCTTTCAGGAGAAGAGGAACAGGCCATTATTGAGCAGGATTTATCCGAGGATGAGGGTTTGGAACCTGATCAACCCCCCTTTGTCGGCTTGTTTCGCCCTCAGATGTTCCGCTCTTTGTTATACAAGGCCCAAACCACCACTGGCCTTGGCCTGCCAGAAAACAAAGACCAGCCTCTGCCAGGGTCATCGGCATCTTCTTCCTCCCTTTTTGAGGTGCCTACAATTCAAACCGAAATTGTGCCAGCCCCTAAATTATTTACGGATGTTTTGCAGAGGCAATGGAAAAATCCCAGTACAGGTCCCATTCCTAACAGCCTTGATAGACGTTTATATAATTTGGCGTCGGAGTATGCTTCTCTTTTACAGATACCCTCTGTGGATGCGCCAGTAGCAGCCCTTTCATCACCTTCACCTTCTTCAGGCCCTGCAGAGGAGTCTCTACGACCGGAGGAAAGAAAGGCGGAACGTACACTTATTAAGGGCCATCAAGCAGCAGCCTGGTCTGTCCAAGCAGCTTCAGCTGCATCTTTTTTTAATCGGGGATCGATCCTCTGGTTGAAACAGCTGCAGGGTCGTATACCCTCTGCTGATGTGAGAACACATCAAGATATTAACAAAATACTAGCAGCAGTAGAATTTTCAGCGGACGCCACCTTGAACGCGGCCAGATTTTCGGCGAAAGCCATAGGCTCCGCAGTCACTTCCCGAAGGTTATTGTGGTTAAAATATTGGCAGGCTGATGTGCGTAATAAATGGCGTCTTGCCTCATCACCATATGCGGGTGACAAGCTTTTTGGTCCTTCTCTTGAACCCCTTTTAATTGAGACCAGAGACCACCGAAAGATCTTACCAGCCTTGTCTCGCAGGGCAGAGGGTCGTTCGTCTAGCTCCTTTCGGTCGCAGTCCTTTCGAGGCTCCGATTCCGGCTATTTCCAGCAGAGGTCTCAGCGCTCCTTCCAACAGCGGGGGACTTTTCATCAGGACAATCAGGTCAGACAGGTTCTCAGATTCCCCCCCAGGAGACCCCAGAGGGGTGGCAGAGGACGTCCCTTCTGAAGGTCTCGCTAGAACTCTGATTCCGGCCCAACTGGGAGGCCGTCTAGCTCTTTTCTCCCAGGCCTGGGAGAATAGCATTACAGATGAGTGGGTTAAAAATACCATCAAATTCGGCCTTTCCCTTGAATTCATATCTACCCCTCCTAGTAGATTTATACGTTGCCCAGTTTCTCTTAACAGAGTGAAACGGGCTCAGGTAGAAGCAGCTATTGGCCACTTATTGTCTATACGGGCCATCCAACCTGTTCCCCCTTCCGAATTTGGCCAAGGGTTTTACTCCCGCCTTTTTTTAGTACAAAAGTCCTCAGGTGGTTGGCGCCCTATCCTTGATTTGAAATCCTTGAACCGGCACATAACTTATCGTCGGTTCAAGATGCATTCCTTACAGACAATTTTACTTTGTATACGGGAAGGAGATTTTTTGTCTTCCGTGGACTTAACTGAAGCCTACCTCCACATTCCAATCCTTCCCAACCACCGTAAATTCCTTCGTTTTTGTTATAACACCAAGCATTATCAGTACCGTGCCCTCCCCTTTGGTTTGTCCTCAGCTCCCAGAGCTTTTACCAAAATAATGGCTGCCCTTATGGGTTTTGTAGCCACCATCCCAATTAGGGTCTCCTTTTATTTGGATGATGTTCTAATTTTGTCACGCTCTTTGCAGCAGGCACAGACAGACCTAGCTACCACCCTTCAGATCCTCCAGAACCACGGGTTCTCGGTGAATCGGTCTAAGAGCCATTTAACCCCTTACACTAGGATCCGCCACCTAGGGGCGGTTATTGATACCTTGTCCTCTGAGGTCTTCCTTTCACCAGACCGCGTTGACAGCCTTAGGGATTTAGCTAGCCGAATACAAGATAGGGGGGCTTCTTCCGTCCTATCCCTCTCTCGCCTTCTTGGCAAGATGGTGTCTACTTTCGGGATAGTCCCTTGGGCTCGTTTACACTGCCGGGACTTACAATGGCTACTACTACCCTTTCAACGTTCACATAGGGACAACTCGACCACGAGGCTGATCTTGCCTCCTCCGGTTCTACGATCTCTCTCCTGGTGGACGTCGGGAGCATTGTTAAGAGGGACCAAGTTCCGAGAGCCTCAGCGTCTTCTTATCACGACGGATGCCAGCTTGTCAGGGTGGGGCGCCCATCTAGGTCCCCACCTAGCTCAGGGCCAATGGTCTGAGAACGAGCAACAGTTGAACATCAATGTGCTCGAACTGCGGGCTATCTTCCTCGCCTTGAAAGCCTTCAAATCTCACGTCCTGCACCGGGATGTCCTAATTCGTACCGACAACGTAACAGCCAAGGCGCACGTGAACCGCCTCAGGGGGACGCGTTCCAGGGCCCTGATGCGAGAAGCACGACGGTTGGGCCTATGGGCGGAAACCCACCTGGCATCTGTACAAGCGGCTCACATCTCCGGAATTCAAAACCAGATGGCAGATTCCCTCAGTCGGGCTCCGATAGACAACGCAGAGTGGTCCATTTCTCCTCAGCTGTTCCAGGAAATAGTCCGCCGCTTCGGGCTTCCAACAGTGGACCTCTTCGCCAGTGCATCCAACCATCAGCTCCCTCGGTTCTTTGCCAGGTTCCCCTGCCCCGAGGCGGAGGCAGTGGATGCGCTGCGGTGTCCGTGGCCATCCAGACAACTTCTATATGCCTTTCCCCCAATCAACCTCTTGCCCAGGGTAATTCGGAAATTACTACAAGAACAGGCGGAGATGATTCTCATTGCCCCATCCTGGAATCGGCGTCCTTGGTTTGCAGACCTCGTATCCCTGTCAGTTCAACCACCTTGGCGGATACCGGACAATCAGGCGACGCTTTCCCAAGGTCAGTTACAGCATCCAGACCCTCTCTGGTTCCAGCTCACCATCTGGCGGTTGAGCGGGGCTTGCCAACCGAACTTCCCTTATCGGAGGGGGCCATCTCCACTATCCAGGCGGCACGAAGGGCCTCTACTACCCGCATTTATGAATCCACCTGGCGTGCCTTCTCTTTGTGGTGTAAAAGGCGCCGTCACACACCTATGTCAGCATCAGTTCCTTTGATCATTGAGTTCCTTCAGGACGGTTTTGTCGCTGGTCTTTCTCCGAACACTCTTCGGCGTCAGGTGGCGGCTCTCTCCACAGTGTTGTCCAGCTCCTCCTCGGATCCTTTGTCCAAGGAACCTCTAATTCGACAATTTTTACGAGGCGCAACGAACATCCGACCGCCCGCAGTCCATAGGTACCCCACGTGGGATTTACCTAAAGTCCTACAGGCCCTCACCGGGCCCCCCTTTGAACCTCTACGAGACATTTCCTTGAAACACCTTTCTTTCAAGGTGGCCTTCCTAGTGGCAGTGACCTCGGCCCGTCGAATTTCAGAGATGGCGGCCCTTTCGATCCGGAAAGAGCTATGCATTTTCCACCAAGACAGGGTAGTACTCAGACTGGACCCTTCCTTCATCCCGAAGGTTAATTCAATATTTCACCGGTCACAAGAAGTGGTCCTCCCAGATTTCTGTCCAGCTCCTCGCCATCACCTCGAAAAGCGATGGCATACCCTGG
This sequence comes from Pituophis catenifer annectens, assembly GCF_029215685.1. NCBI lineage: Eukaryota > Metazoa > Chordata > Lepidosauria > Squamata > Colubridae > Pituophis > Pituophis catenifer. The sequence continues at coordinate 106,690,247 of NW_027256885.1, read as the reverse complement.
ACGTTCGACGAGCGGTCAAGATATACATCGCCCGCACTGCAGCCTTCCGGCGTTCGGATGCATTCTTCGTGTCATTCTTACCTTCTTCCCTGGGATCTAAGACCTCCTCTTCCAACTTGGGCCGATGGATTCGGGCGTGTATTTCCACAGCTTATGAGGCTTCGGCCCTTCGGGCTCCACGCAACATAACAGCCCATTCTACGCAAAGTGCGGCCACATCAGCGGCATGGTCCACCCGGGCCACTATCGATGACATTTGTCGGGCAGCCACTTGGGCTTCCCCTTCCCCTTTCGTCCGTCACTACCGCCTGGACAAGTTTGCATCGGCGGACGCGGCCTTTGGCCGAAGGGTTCTCCAAGGTGTCCATACATCCTCCTGAGTGCGGGACCGGCCTTCTCCCGCCCAACTGGACACCTCGCTTTGGTATGTCCCATCCTGACTGCCGTGCCCGACTATAGGAGAATGGGCGTTGGTACTTACCTGATATGCCTCTTCTCTGACTGTCGGGCACGGCAGTCAGCCCCTCCCTGTGTGGGGAAAGCCGGTCCCTGCACAACTTCACTGGGGAGGGGGCTGGGGTGTTTCTAATGTGTTTGTTTTCAATTCCTAGATACGACTATCTGCACAGGCTCCCTCGTCTCAAAACTGACAGGCACAGTCAGGAGGAGGGACTTCCCTTATTTTTTTGCAGACCCGGTCCAATGGAAACTCAACCAAGTCTCCACCCATCCTGATTGCTGTGCCCGACAGTCAGAGAAGAGGCGAATCAGGTAAGTACCAACGCCCATTCTCTGTTGTGGCCCCGCCCTCTGAGCCTGTCCCATCGGAGGAAGAAAGCTCCGAGCATGAGGAAGAGGAGTCAGCCAGGCCTCCCTCTCCAGGCCCCTCCCCTCTGGCATTGTCTCAAGTGCCGGCCGAGGGAGAAGAGACAGCTGATTCAAATCAGAGTGATGAGAAAACATCATTCCTGGACGCACGCCTCCGAAGGCGTGATAAACGTTTGCAGCAGCTTAGGAGGCGTGCTAGGGATTAGAACTGAGTCACTGGACCACACCCCAGAGACTATATAATAGAGGGTAGTGGTCAAAGGATCCTTGTGACGAACAAAGCAAAACCTTGGATAGTCACTAAAGCCTCGTCCGGAGCTGCTGAGAGAAAGATTTAAAGTGTCGGACATTTGGACTCTGGAGTATTTGTCTTTCTGTTTTACTTTGAAAATAAAGTCACTTGGCAGACGGTGTGTCTATCGCTGCCAAGTGGGAGATAAGAACTGGGTGCGTTCCAAAGTGTTTCCTTAACCCTCGACTGGCTGTGTGTGTGTGTGTGGGTACGGGGACAGATCATCTTGTTCGTCACCCCATACTCCATCGTTAACCCACGATGGACCAACAGCTGCAGCAGCAGATACAGCAGATGCTGGTGGCCAATCAGCTTCTGCAACAGCAAGTAGCACAGCTAACTGCCCAACTTGCTTTGGGAAATGCTCCTGCAGCTCCACCTCCTCCCCCTCCCCGTCCGAGATGCCCAGTGAACGTGCCAGATAGGTTTTCTGGGCAGCAGGAGATGTTTCCGGCCTTCTTGGGACAATGCCAACTGTTTATGGCGATGAGGCCGGAGGATTTTCCGGATGACCGGGCTCGGGTGGCATTTGTTATCAGCTCCCTCTCTGGCACTGCCGCCCGATGGGCCACGCCCCTGTTGTTGCAAGATAGCCCCTTGCTCCTGGACTTTCAGGGCTTTTTACAACACCTGCGCACCATGTTTGAGGATCCCCTCCAGGTGCAGACGGCAGCGAGGCGCATCAAGGACCTCCGCCAAGGCAAGCGCCCCCTGCAGGACTATATTGCAGAGTTCCGACTGCTAGGCCAGGATTCGGCTTGGAATGAGGTGGCGCTGATGGACGCCTTCCAGGACGGCCTTTCCGATGAGATGCAGGACGAGCTGGTTCGTGTGGAGGCGCCACCGACCCTCGACGTGCTGGTGACCCAATGCCTGCGCATCGACGCCCGCCTGCAACGGCCCCGTCGGGCTCTTCCGGAACCATCGACAGTGTCGGCACCCCCGCGTTTCGCACCGACAGCGCTCCGGACCGCACAGCGTTTTGTGGCGACGGCTGAGGAGCCCATGGAGCTCGGAGCAGCCAGACCTCAACTGACGGCCCAGGAGCGGATGCGGAGACGTCAAGGGGGGTTGTGCCTCTATTGCGGCGAGGCGGGACATTTTGCCGCCTCGTGTCCCCGGAAGCGGAGTGGACCGCTCAAGCCTGTTCCGGAGTCTCGGCGTGACCAGCCGGGAAACGGGCCAGGCCTGGCCTAGGGGAAACTCTGGGTCAGGCACGTGACCATGCCCCGCCGGAGTCGGCGGCTGTGGACTGTGAGCCCCCTCGGCACCTGATTTTGAACACCCGGGTGTTGTTGGCTAACCGGTCGGAGGGGCTCCAAGCGCACACGCTGGTGGACTCGGGGGCCACCACGAACTTTATGGACCAGGCCTTTGTGGCCCATTACAAAGTCCCCTTGGTTCCAGTGGACCCTCCGTTGAGGGTTGAAACTATAGATGGGCGGGAACTCGTGGCTGGGCCCATCAAAACCGCTACCCAGCCTTTGCGCCTCGCCATTGGAAACCACGAGGAGGCGATCCAGTTTTACGTAACGGCGGATCTGCACTTTCCCTTGGTCCTGGGGATGGCCTGGCTTCGGGCGCACGACCCTCAGGTGGCGTGGTCGAGAAACGCCATCTCGTTCCCGAGCCTGCAGTGTGTCGACCACCTTCGCCACACCTGCGCCGGCCAGGACGTCTTTGCCCCAAACGTCTCCTTGCCTCCGGAGCTGACGCCCTTCGCCGACGTGTTCAGCGAGAAGGAGGCGGACCGCTTGCCCCCGCACCGACCCTACGACTGTGCGGTGGACCTAATGCCCAACGCGCCCCTGCCCTCGGGACGCCTGTACTCCATGTCGGAGCCCGAGCTGGCCGCCTTACGGGACTTTCTGGAAAAGAACCTGGCCCGTGGGTTCATCCGGCCTTCGACCTCCCCGCTCTCGGCCCCGGTCCTCTTTGTTAAAAAGAAGACGGGGGACTTGCGCCTGTGTTGCGACTACCGGCACTTGAACGCCATCACAGTGCGAAATCGCTACCCCCTGCCGCTGATCCCGGAGCTCATGGAGAGGTTGCGGGAGGCCTCGATCTTCACTAAGCTCGATCTCCGAGGGGCCTACAACCTGGTGCGCGTGAGAGAGGGGGACGAGTGGAAGACGGCGTTCGGCACTCGGTACGGACACTTCGAGTATACCGTCATGCCGTTCGGATTGACCAACGCCCCCGCGGTCTTCCAGCACTTGATGAACGATGTGTTCCGGGACATGCTGGATCGGTTCGTGGTGATCTACTTGGATGACATTTTGATCTATTCCCGGACCCCGGAAAGTCACCTCCAGCATGTCCGCCAGGTCCTGCAGCGCCTGCGGGAGCACCAGCTCTATGCGAAGTTGGAGAAATGCTACTTCTTCCAGACTTCCATAGAGTTCCTCGGGCACATCATCACCCCCGAGGGCATCGCGATGGACCCACGCAAGGTGGAGGCCTTGCGCAGTTGGGAACCCCCGCGTCGGGTGAAGGACGTCCAGCGTCTGTTGGGATTCGCCAACTACTATCGGACCTTCATCCCGGGCTTCGCCACCCTGACCTTGCCGTTGACCCAGCTCCTTCGGAAGAAGGTCCCGTTCCAGTGGGGGCCCCCGCAGCAGCAGGCCTTCGAGGTCCTCAAGCAGGCCTTCCTCACGGAGCCAGTCCTGAGGCACCCCAATCCACACCGTCTGTTCGTGGTGGAGACGGACGCGTCCAACGTGGCGATTGGGGCGGTGCTGCTACAGGCTCCGGTGGATGGCGGCACTCTTTTTCCCTGCGCATACTACTCCCGGAAACTCAACCCTTCCGAGCGCAACTACACCATCTGGGAAAAGGAGTTGCTGGCCATCAAGGCCGCGTTCGAGGCTTGGTGACATCACCTCGAGGGGGCCCGACACCAGGTGGAGGTGCGGACGGACCATCGGAACCTGGAGCACCTCACCACGGCCAGGAAGTTGAACCAGCGGCAGATCCGGTGGTCGTTGTTTTTCGCCCGGTTCAACTTCCACGTCACCTACATTCCGAGCAACCTCAACCAGAGGGCGGACGCGCTATCCCGTAAGCCGGAATACTTTTGCCCCAAGGACTCCCTTCCCCCCCGGACGGTGCTGCCAGCGGACTCCTTGGCCGCGGTCCAGGAACCGGTGGACCTGCGGGCTCAGGTGCTGGAAGCGCAGCGACAGGATGACTGGTCGCAGCAGCGGAGAGCGGACGTCGGCCCCGCGTCCCCATGGACCGTGGAGGAGGGCTTGCTCAGACACCGGGGTCGGCTGTACGTGCCCACGAGTCCGCTCCGAGCCCTCGTCATGAACCAGTGCCATGACAACCCCGCGACGGGGCACTTCGGCTTCTTTAAGACTTTGAACTTGGTGACGCGGACTTTTTGGTGGCCTCGGGTACGGCACGACGTGCACGCCTACGTGACGTCCTGTGTGACGTGCCGACAGGCCAAAGCCGCGTCCGGCCCCCCTCCTGGACTCCTCCAGCCGCTGCCGACACCGGAGAGACCGTGGGGAGTCATCTCCATGGACTTCCTGACAGACCTGCCCCTGTCCGCTACGTACACGACCGTCCTCGTGGTGGTGGATGCGCTCACGAAGATGGCACATTTCATCCCGTGCCGCGGCCTGCCCTCGGCCCGCACCACGGCTCGCTTGTTCCTGCAACATATCTTCCGCCTCCACAGCCTGCCGGACCGGGTGGTTTCGGACCGCGGGGCCCAGTTCACGGCCCGCTTCTGGAAAAGCCTGATGGCCGCGCTGGAGGTGCAGGTGTGCCTGTCGTCGTCGCACCATCCGGAGACTGACAGGGGCACGGAGAAGGTCATCGGCATACTGGAGCAGTACCTCCGCTGTTTTGTCAACCAGCAGCAGGACAACTGGGCCGAGTACCTTCCCCTGGCGGAGTTCGCTTTTAATAACTCCCAACACACCTCCACCCAGATGACCCCGTTCCATGCCAACGTCGGATACCATCCACGGCTTTTCCCGTTGACCATCATGGACTCCCCTGTTCCCGAGACCCGGGACTTCCTCTCAGAGCTGCAGGCGGTGCAGCAACTGGTGCGGCGGCAGCTGATCCGGGCGAAAGAGGATTATAAACGGTTCGCCGATCGCGCCCGCCGGGCGACGCCACCCCTGGAAGTAGGAGATCGGGTGTGGTTGTCCACGAAACACCTCCCCATGGACCGGCCGGTGAGGAAACTGGCCCACCGCTTTATCGGTCCCTTCCCTATCGAGGCGGTCATCAATCCGGTGGCCTACCGATTGACTCTACCCCGCTCCATGCGGCTCCACCCTGTTTTTCATCGGTCCCTCCTGGTCCCTGAGGCCCCCGCGAGCCATCGCCGCCCGCCGACGCCTGCCCCCCCAGCCGCAGCCGACGAGGACGACGCCTCGACATACGAGGTGGACAGTATCCGGGACTCCCGTTGGCTGAAGGGGCGCTTCCAATACCTCATCGCCTGGAAGGGGTACGGGCCCGAGGATTTCACCTGGGTGGACGCGTCTGCCGTTCAGGCCCCTGACCTGGTGCGGGCTTTCCACGAACAGTTCCCGTCCCGACCCCATCCCGACCGTCAGACCCGGGGAAGGGCCCTGCGGTGGGGGATAGTGTTGTGGCCCCGCCCTCTGAGCCTGTCCCATCGGAGGAAGAAAGCTCCGAGCATGAGGAAGAGGAGTCAGCCAGGCCTCCCTCTCCAGGCCCCTCCCCTCTGGCATTGTCTCAAGTGCTGGCCGAGGGAGAAGAGACAGCTGATTCGAATCAGAGTGATGAGGAAACATCATTCCTGGACGCACGCCTTCGAAGGCGTGATAAACGTTTGCAGCAGCTTAAGAGGCGTGCTAGGGATTAGAACTGAGTCACTGGACCACACCCCAGAGACTATATAATAGAGGGTAGTGGTCAAAGGATCCTTGTGACGAACAAAGCAAAACCTTGGATAGTCACTAAAGCCTCGTCCGGAGCTGCTGAGAGAAAGATTTAAAGTGTCGGACATTTGGACTCTGGAGTATTTGTCTTTCTGTTTTACTTTGAAAATAAAGTCACTTGGCAGACGGTGTGTCTATCGCTGCCAAGTGGGAGATAAGAACTGGGTGCGTTCCAAAGTGTTTCCTTAACCCTCGACTGGCTGTGTGTGTGTGTGTGGGTACGGGGACAGATCATTCTCTACTGTTGATACTGTGTTGACTAGTATTGTGAGAGGTGGAAGTATGGAAGGGTTTCTCCTAAAGTCTACCACCATTTCTAAGGGTTTGAGTGTGTTCAGTTCCAGATTGTTCTGGTCACACCACGAGGCTAGTTGTTCAACCTCCCATCTGTATGCGGATTCATCATTGTCTCGAATGAGACTGATCACTGTTGTGTCATCTGTGAACTTCAGTAGTTTAACAGATGGATCGTTAGAGATGCAGTCATTGGTATACAGAGAGAAGTGGGGAGAGCACACAGCCTTGGGGGGGCCCTGTGCTAATTGTACAGATATCTGATGCGATTCTGCTTAGCTTCACCTGCTGCTTCCTGTTTGTTAGGATAGTTCTGGTTTTAGGTCTATTTGTTGTGTTACCATCTTCTCTAACCATTCTTTTATCTTTGCCCAATATTTTTTTGCCGATGGACAGGTCCACCACATGTGATAATAAGATCCCTGTGCCTGTTTGCATTTCCAACACTGGTGACTAGTTTGGAAACATTTTTGCCAATCTTGCTGGTGGCAGATGCCATCTATAGAACATTTTGTACAGATTTTCTTTATATGATTTATTTATTTATTTTATTTATTTATTTTTATTTCTATACCGCCCTTCTCCCGCAGGACTCAGGGCGGTGCACAGCCAAAATAAAATATCGTATACAATGCTGACATTGTTAATCTATAATTTCTTTCCCACAGTTTTTGCCAATTATCTAGTTCTATAGTGTACCCAAATTTTTTTGCCCATGTTATCATAGTTTTCTTTACTGGTTCTTCTTCCATTTTGAAGCTCAATAGGTAATTATAAAACTTCTTTATCAGTTTTTCATCTGTCCCCTGCAGTATCTTATCCAATTCTTGTGGTTCACTATAAAATCCATATTTATCTGTATCCTTCTTATATCTTGTCTGTATTTGCATATAAGACCACCAGTCCAAGTCGATTCCCTGATTGTTTAGTTCCTGTTTCGTTTTTAATTTCCCTTGTTCATTTAATATATCTTTATATCTTACTATTTTATCCAGATCTAACACGTTAGGGTATATTAGTGCTTCCATTGTGGATAGCCAGACTGGTATTTTCCTGTAGTGATTCTGTTTAATTTTTCCCCATACTAACAACAGAGCATTTCTAACCTGGTGTCTTTGGAAGTAGCTATGTGTTTTGCTTTTCCCATCCCATATAAATGTGTGCCATCCCAATTGTAACTCATGTCCTTCTATCGCCAGCATCCTTTTATTCTTTAGGTTTATCCACTCCTTTAGCCATGTAAGCACTGAAGCTTGATAGTACAACTCCCAGTCTGGTAACCCAAATCCTCCCTTATTTTTAGTGTCCTGTAGCAATTTTAATTTGATTCTTGGTTTTTTTCCTTGCCAGATAAATTTTGTTGTTGATCTGTTTAGATCTTCAAAAAAGTTTTTCCCTAACTTTATCGGAATTACTTGAAATAAGAATAAAATTTTCAGTAGAATATTCATTTTAATTGTGGCTATTCTTCTGATCAGCGAGAGTTGAAAATTTTTCCATTTGTCCAAATCCGTCTTTATTTGCTGCATTAATTTAGTATAGTTATCTTCTTTTATAGATATACATCTTGCTGTTAGCCAGATTTCCAAATATTTAACTTTTTTAGTTACCTGCATGCCCATCTTTTCCATCAATTCGTTTTTCTGTTTATTTGTAAAGTTCTTTGTCAATATCTTGGTCTTTTCCTTGTTTATTTTAAGTCCTGCCACCGCACCATACTCTTCTAATTTTTTTACTAATTTGGGTCCTGTTTCTAGTGGTTCCTCCAGAATAAATACCAAATCATCAGCAAATGCTTGTACTTTGTATTTTTCTTTTTTTAATCTTCAGACCTTTTATTTCCTGAACTTGTCTGTCCTGTCTTAAGTAGGACTTCTAGAGTTAATATGAATAGTAGAGGCGATAGGGGACATCCTTGTCTTACGCCCTTATTTATGTTTTTTTTTTTTTTTTGCTTTAATTTATATGCCACCCTTCTCCGGAGACTCAGGGCGGCTTACAATGCGTTAAGCAATAGCCTTCATACTTTTGTATATTTATACAAAGTCATCTTATTGCCCCCACAATCTGGGTCCTCATTTCACCTACCTTTGAAAGGATGGAAGGCTGAGTCAACCTTGAGCCTGGTGAGATTTGAACTTGCAGTAATTGCAAGCAGCAGATGTTAATCTGTTAATAACAGTGCTTTAGTCCACTGTACTACAGGCTCGTTCAATTTTCGTTCAATGTTAAATTTTCCTGTTGTTTCTCCATTTATTATCACATTCGCCGTCTGTTTGGAATATATTGTTTGAACCATCTTTACAAAGTTTTCTCCAAAATTCATATTTTTCAGTTGTAATATCATAAACTGCCAATTCATGTTGTCAAAGGCCTTTTGTGCGTCCAAGAAGATCAATGCTAGTTGCTTTTCGGGGTGGGCTTCATAGTATTCCAATACATTTATAATAATCCTCATGTTGTTTTTCAATTTGGCCCTTAATAATGCACCTCCAACAGTGAGGGTCCTAGTGTTTCTTGTATGTTTTTGTACAGTTCTGCGGGAAGCCCGTCTGGACCAGGAGTTTTATTGTTTTTTTGTTTCTTAATTGCCTCTGTTATTTCCATTGTTATTCTTTCATTTAACATTATTCTCGTTGTGTCAGTTATTTTGGTTAGACCAGTTTTTTCCAAATATTGTTTAGTAATATCTTCTGGTATCTGTTCTTGGCTATACAATTTTCTAAAGAATTCCTGAGTTATTTTCTTTTTATCTTCGTTTAGATGGTAAAGAGTTCCCTTTTCATCCTGCAATTGGTGTATTATTTTCTTCTCTTTTTCCTTTTTTAATTTATACACTAACCATCTACCTGGCTTGTGTGCACATAAAAAAAAAAAATTGTTTCGCCATTTTGACTTTTTGTGCCATTTCATTTTAATTGTTTATTTATTTATTATTTCGATTTATATGCTGCCCTTCTCCGGAGACTCAGGGCGGCTTACAATGTTTTAAGCAATAGCCTTCATACTTTTGTATATACCTGATTAGTAGGGCTTTTTGGCCCCCCCCCAAGCGGTGTTCTATTTTATACAAAGTCAGCTTATTGCCCCCACAAACCGGGTCCTCATTTTACCTACCTCGGAAGGATGGAAGGCTGAGTCAACCTTGAGCCTGGTGAGAATTGAATTCGCAGTAATTGCAGGCAGCTGGCAGCTAAGTGCTAGTTTAACAGCAGTTTTAGTCCGCTGCGCCACCAAGGCTCTTGGTTTTCTACTATTAAGTACTATTTTGTACTATTAAGTTCAATCTGTGTTTTATTAAATCCCTTTTCTCTTTTATTTTGTTTTTTTGCGGATCCTTCTGTAGGTCTAACTCTAGTCTTTTGAGCTCGTCTTGTAGTATATTTTGCTGTTGTTTCTTTTTCTTGTTTCTTCTTGCTATGTATGTTATTGCTAGTCCTCGGATATATGCTTTTGCCGTATCCCACACATTTTACAATGATGTTTCTTCTTTTCTATTTTCTTTGAAAAAGAGTTTCATTTCTTTTACCACCATTTGTATGAACTCCTTGTCTTTTAAAATATTTTGGTTCATTGTCCATCTCCATTTCTTCTTTTGTCCCCTCCATATAAGTTTTATGGGGTTGTGATCTGCCCATGTGTTCCTTGTTATGTCTACTTCTTGGATATCTGTTCTCATTCCCGATGTCATCCAGGCCATGTCTTGTCTAGACCACGATTGATGTGTATTTGAATAGAATGTATATTGATTTGTTTTTAAATTTAGCTCTCTCCATGCATCGTGTAGGTCTAATTCCTGTGCCATCTCAAAGAATGTGTTTTGAAGTGTTTTTTTTAATTTCTTTTACTGCTTCTGTAATCTTTTTTAACATCCACAATTGCATTAAAGTCTCCTATTAAGCATATATTTTCATAGTCCGTTTCTATTATCTTTTTATGTAATCTTTTGTAGAATTCTTCCTGTTTATTATTCGGGGCATATATTGCAATCAGAAGTGTTTGTTTCTGGTTTATTGATATCTCCGTCATTAATATTCTTCCTTCTTCATCCATGTATATTTGTTTGGGTTTTAACAATTCTCTGATGTACAGTGCTATCCCTCTCTTCTTTTGACGTGCTAGAGACAAGTACAGCTTCCCGATTTTAGGGTATTCTAATAGGTTGCCATGTTGTTTTTTGATGTGGACTTCTTGGAGGCAGACTATATCCAAATTCAATCTTTGTAATTTTATCATAGTTTGTTTTCTTTTTGCAGGAGAGTTCAATCCATTTATATTAACCGATAGCATCTTAACTTCCTCATCAATCTTTTTACTTATATATGGGTCTTGCTCTTCTGGTTGTTTTTGTCTCTCTCTGCGTTTTTGTTCTTGCACCTTCTAGTTCCACCCGGTCATTTCCCACCTGCTCTTTCTTCTCGTTCTACAGCTTTTTCTTCTGGTTGCTGTTCATCTTGGCTTTTACTTTCTATCTACTCTCTACTCTCCTGATCTTCATCCGTTGTGATGTTCAAAGAATTCATGTGCTTTGTCTAATGTGTCTATCCTGAATTTCTTATCTTGCCAGGAGATCAGAATTTCTTCAGGTATCAACCATCTGAACATCACGTTGTACTTAATCAATTGTGTGGTCAAAATTTGATACTGTCTCTGTTCTCTCACTCTCCTGGGTATCTGTTTTAAGATTTGGGTTTCTCTCACTTTGTACATCATGGGTTCATCTCTTGTTCTTTTATATACTTTGTTAAGGATATTGTTGTTGTGTTACCAACCAGCAGAGTGTAGAGCACAGAGAAACGTTGCTGAGAGCAATGAATAAGAGATGTGCAAACTGGTTTATCAAAAGTTTACTTTATAGTGAAAGAACAATCTCATAGTCTTTAAACAAATCCAAGTCTTTGCCAGTTAAATCAGTCCAGTGATATAAAATCTTACCACACAAACAGTAGTTGGTTAGAATAACAAACTCACTCTGGTTCACAAACCACGATGGTAGCAGATCCATCCAACTGATGATAGCACAATGGATAGCACTCCTCACACAATGGTAGCTTATCATCAACTGAATACGTTACAGTACCTTTCTTAAATACATTCACAACTAATTACAGCATGACTCAGCATTACAATGAATCAGCAGTAAAACTTTCAAGTCATACAATACATATTCATATTAAAGTCACAGAACACACATATTGCCTGGACAACTTGTTAGGCTCAAACCATATCCTAACATACTTCATTTCTCACTGTCTTTTTAGTGAACCTCACGTTCACCTCTTTTGGTAATTTGTGCCTTCTTGCGTAATTTGTGTGAATTCTGAAAATTTCATCTATGTCTCCTTGTATGTCATGCTTGTTTTTCTGTAGTACATCCGCCAGCAGGTCTGTCATCACTGTAGCCAAGTCTTCCTCTTTATCTTCAACATTATTCTGAAATCTCAGGTAGAAAGCTGCCTTTTCCATTTCAAGAAAAATTATTGTCTCTTCTAAGTCTCTGTTAGCTGAGGTTAATTTTTGTTCCATTTCTTCCATCTTTTTTTCTGTTTGTTCAGCCTTTATTTCTACATTCTGTATTCTCTGCTCATTCTTTGTTATCGTTTGTTCGATACTCCCTATTTTATCATCCATCTTTCAAATGTCCCCTTTCATCTCCCCCATTTCACTTTTAATCTCCTCGTGGTTTCTAGATATGGTTTCCTGGGACTTTGTCATGGTTTCTTGTATCACAAGCAGCATCGCCTGCATATTCTGCATAGAGCTTGACTTCTCCATGCCAAATATGCTTTCTATTGATCGCTGGTTAGACGGAGACGATGTTGCAGATGTGGGTGTCGCTGAGGCTTTCTTTCCTATTTTTGAGATATTTGATGTACTTGTCATCTCTAATAGTCACAAAGTATTTCTCCAAAATGACAGATGTAGTGATTTTAATTATTTTTTTTTCTTTCTTCTAGGGTTTTTCCCCCACACCCCTTGATATAGCTCCTTCAACACCTTGTTATTATAGCAATGACAATCAACCCACCGCTCAGTAACATATATAGAATATATATAATCTATCAAATATGTATGAATAGCTTAGACTAAACAATTACTACTTAACCATTAATAATTAGTAAAAGTTAATGTTTCTATCAATTTTTTAGATTATTCAAAAGCCTTCGGTGTGTGTGTTTCCTCAATCTTCTTTTTCCTTTGATGTTAAGATTTATAATCCACACTGAATTTGCCCCACTGTTATTATAGTTCTTTTGGCAGTCTTAAAGTTTTTAATCCATAAGGGCCCCAAACCTGAACAAATCATTAAGGTTTTCCCAAACAATACCTAGATGGTTATAGAATTTCCAAGTTCATCAGAAAATTTTCTCTTCTTTTTCAATCTTTCATTTCCAAATTTAATTAAAGTCCTCTAAATGTCACAGAAATCCTTCTGTAATTCTTATAGATGTTGCATCAGTCACTTTACTCTCAGACACACTCTTCTCATCCCTAGATGGCACTCTTACTCTTTTTAATACTAAAGAAAAACTCTTCCCAAAGTCTTAATCCCAGTCACAGTCAAAAAGAAAAGCGGATAAGAGTAAGCGTATTTTCTTAAAAGTTCTTACCAACTATTTAGTCTGGACTTTCCTCCAGCTTAATCTCCATTTTCTATAAATGTCCTATATCTCTTCTCCGGATCTGTCAAAGGCTCCAACCACTTGGTCGCCGCTGTTCTCATGGAGTGGAAATCCTCCTCCGATCTTTTTGAGACCCACTTTTACCGCTTCTGTCTTATGTCAAGGTAAATCTTTTGCAAAGCGTTAGAAATAAAAGGTTCTCACCCAGCGTAATCGCGTTGCTTCTTGATTTTGTCTTCCTGATTCTTGCCTGGTTGTCATGACTTTGGATCCACCATGCTGGCCGACTTCTCTCCCGCTGGCACCAAGGAGTTTCCCTTCGTCCTAGCAGGAGATTGCCTTTCTCCATGCTGATTTCAGGGCTTCCCCTCTGCCTTTGCTAACCTTTCCAGGTTTCGCAATGACCATTAAGGGTCTCCAGGCAGGAGAAATCGGATAGGGATAACGGAGCCTCCATTTCCCCGCTCTGCTCCGTCGTGACGTCATCACCAGAAGCCCGCACTAATTTCACATGGTCTTCCATTGTCTCAGAATAAATGAGGATATTGTCAAGGTACACCAACACCCCCTTATACAGGTGCTCATGCAGCACTTTGTTGATTAGTTTCATGAACACCGTGGGTGCTCCCTGCAGCGAAAGGCATCACTTGGAATTGGAAACACCCTAAGGAACAATTGAAAGTGGTTTTCCACTCATCGCCTTCTTTAATTCTTACTTGGTAATACACTTCTCTCAAGTCCAGCTTGGTGAACACCTTCCTCTTGGTCAGGTATCCCAGCGTGTCCTTCATAAGGGGGAGCGGGTACGTGTTTTCCACACAAACACCATTGATCCCCTGAAAATCCACGCATAATCTCAAAACACCCATCTATCTTCTCTTTGAAGAGCTCTGGGGCTGCCATCCTAGATTTTGCCGGTTGGATGAAGCCCCTAGCTAGGTTATTATCCACATAACCTAACTCCTCCATCTCTCTGGGGGTCATTACATCTTTGGCTTAGGTAATTTTGCCTTTGGCAGTATCTCAATGTCACAGTCAGTGGGGTGATGAGGAGGGAGTATGTCTGATTTCCGCTTGCTAAATGCTTCCGCTAGGTCTTGGTATTCCTTAGGAATGGTCAGTTCCTCTTAGGCACCCTCGGTTAATGAGTTGATGGGCGCTCTCTTTCCCCTCCCCACCAGTGGGCTTTCACTGCCTCTGCGCTTTGTCCCTACACGTTGCAGTCCACCTGCTCTACTCCTCCAGCGTTGTTGTTTTTCCAGTCAACCGCTGGGTTCCACTTTTTCAGCCATGCCAACCCCAATATCATTGTCTCTGCCACTTTCAGAGCTACTATGAAATATATAGTTTCCTTGTGGCTTCCTGATCTGGTTAGGCATGTGGCTGGTAGGCCCCCAGTAAGGGAGCCATCAACTTGCTCAAACTTCATAGGTTGTCTCAATTTTTTAAGTCTCAGTCCCATCTTTTCCACAGTTCTCAGGCTGACCAAGCAGCATGTGCAACCTGAGTCTACCAGGGCCGTAAGGACCCCTCTCGCCCCTGAGGGCACTAGCATCTCCACCCAGGCAGTCAAAGGGGTGATGGTTCCATTTACCATTGGATCGTCCTCCCCCTCGCTATCGCTTTAGTAGAAGACCAGGTTGGGGTTGCTGGAGGTTGGAGTTCCCTCACCCTTGCTAGAGGGGGAAGAGACCTCCACAACCTGCTGCTCCACCTGCGTCTTCTCTTTTCCCTTCCTCTGCGCCTTCTTGGCCTTCGGCTGGCCCGGGCCCCTTGCTGCCGACATGGGTTGTGGGGCCGGGCACTTGGCTGCTCGATGGTCCTCTTTTCCACACCAGAAGCAGGCTCCAGGCAGGCACTGTGGGTTTTCCCTAGGGGTGGCAGGAGGGGCTGTTGATCCTTTGTGTGTTGGCGGGCGTCTCTCACAGCCTCGTTGGGGGTGACTCTTGCATGCTGCCGGTACTCCAACTGGTCTAGCTCCACTGTGATTGCCAGCTGCTACCATGCCCTGAGGTTGTCTGGAATTCTTTGGGGCAGGCAGTTTTGGTATAGCTCCTTATTTAGTCCACCTTGGAAGTGGTAGACCACTAAGCATTCTGGCCACCCTCTCAGCTTCCCAGCCAGGCTGCAGAACTCCCAAATATATTCGGCTACCGGCCGGCTCCCCTGCCTTATGGCACGGATCCCCAGATTCTGCTTGGCAGACCCAGGCAGGGTCTCCAAACCTGGCTCAAAATTCCTCCAGGAGGACATCCACATTCCCCAGCTCGGGCGGTCCTTCATCGTGGAGGTACATCACCCACTCTGTCTCCTCATCCTGTTGGTTCAAAGTGATGGTGTTCATGCAGGCAGCTTCATCTGGGTACATTGCCCCGTATCGCTCCAGATGATTCCACGCCTGGTTCAGGAAGTAGGCTAGTTTCTCCGGCTGCCTGTCAAATATGGTTTTTAGAGGCAGGGGCTCCCGATCATCCCGAACTAGCATGTAGCCCAGTGGCAGCCCTCCCCTGGGGGGCTGCTTGAGCCTGGGTTCCTGTTGCTGCAGGGATTCCTTGGGCTTGCTCCTCAGCTGCGGGGGGAACAGCAGCCCCTGCTGGGGGAGCCCCAGCTCCTTGGACAATACCTCCCAGTCTCACTCTTTGTGGTGGAGAAGGGGAGGGGGCTGCCAACGCTTGGCCCGTCCCAAGCCTCTCTCCTGGGACTAACAGATTTACTAACAACAAATCTCTCATGCAGTTGCTCCACAGATGGGCTATGGCATGCTGTCAAGAATTTCCAGTCTCCTGGCTCTTCCCAGTCTGCGGTCCTCCGGGCTTTCCATTTGCTCCCTCGAGTCACAGCAACTTCAGGTGGAATGAAGGGGAACTCCAAGTTGGCTGCCTTCCCCACTGCGCTTGGCCATTGCGCCTTTGGGTCAGGGCAGATGGATCCAGCCACGATCCCCTCTTCATGCACCGGTCCTCTGTCTTCTCTGCTCTCACTTTGGATCGGGTTACCACCGTCTGCACCCCAGCATCTGCTTGGGCAACTGCTGGTGCCTCCCAAGGAGGGAGCTATCCAGGCTTTGCTGTGGCATCAGCTTTTTGCTCTGTTTCGGACATTGTTAGGTCACAGCTCTCACAGAGTTATCCGAGTAGGCTGAGTTGAGTTAGGAGATCTGGTTTAATGTCAACTGTCCAATTAGTGAACCCAAAACAAGGAAACACTCTCAGGAGAATTGGATTCCCAAAAGTAAAACTTTATTGGATACACCATGTTGGTACTGAAGAAATGAAACCAGCTCTGGTTTCCTGCGCAAATGCTTGCCATGTTAATACTTTCTCCTTCTCCCTACCCCGGTTGATCACATTGTCCAATTATGAGGAGGTCTTTTGTTATGAGAACAGTCCATCTCTTTCTCAAGCACCTGCAATGGTGACCTTGCCGGCTCCATGCTTGTTGTGGTCCGCCAGCAGCTTGTGAAGCTGGCAGCGGAGTCGGACAGTGAGGAGGCTGGGGAGGACCATGGGCCAGTCCTGGAGTCTGGGGAAGGCTCGGATGAGGGCTCTGCGTCGGAGGCAGAGATGGGGCCAGGGTTATCTGGGAGTTATGCGTGAACTCCGGAGCCTCCAGAGTTGGACATCAGAGAGGCAGAGGAACAGGAGGAGCCTGTTCCTAGTGCGTGCATGTGCAGAGCTGCCAGAAGGCAAGAACAGTTAAAACAAAACGGATGACTCGGGAGTAAGGCCTGGAGATGATTGGCCCCTCCCATAAGGCTTAAAAGAGGAGCAAAGGCACATGGGCCCTTTGCAGGAAAGCAACGTTGTTAATTCTGTTCCCAGTTCGCATCTCTGTCTCGGCTCCCCTAGGACTGTGTCCACGCTCAAAGAACACGCTTAAAGCCAAGCTGGTGTATCTTCATTTAATCGTGGCAATCAGCGCTTACAGAAACCGGAATGCAAAGCTAGCAAAACAAAGACGCAGCTGTCACGCCCTTGCAAGCGAGTCCTTATATACTTCCTTCCAGATTACATTCAGCTGGAAGGTCTCGTACTTCCTCATTTCCTTCGGACGTACTGGGATGCCGTCACTTTTCTAGAGTGTTCTCAGAGTAGTAAGCTAATCCCACGCGACCCCATAAGGCACCCGTGCACATAAACGCCTACTCGGAAGCCTATTCCACCACCATCACCCATGTGGCTCAACCCCCCCCCTTCCAGCCGGGTATCCATGTTCTGCCGGTGCATGGACACGATGTCGAGTGCTTCTTGATGCTCGACAGGCGGCTCCCCCTACCAGGCGTCCGTCTAAGAGGAGGAGACAAAAAGAGATGATATTAATGGTCAGGTAAGGGATGTGGTTTCTGGGGGTTTGCTTTGTGGAACTTTCTCAGTAATCTAGGGGCGTTTATGTCTTTTACAGGTACCCAGGATGCTTCACTATCAGGATACCCTGTCCAGCGGACTAAATAGTATAACTGGCCTCTACGTAGTTTGGAATCGATGATGTCTTGTATTTCATAGTGGGCACCGGTTACCGGGCCAGGAGGTGGTTTTGGTGTACACACTACCGGGTGTAGTGGCCGGTTTTAACAAACTAGAGTGGAATACCGGATGGGTCTTTCCCAATAAGGGGGGTAGTTTTAGCATGAATGTTACGGGGTTAATTACTCTAATGATAGGAAATGGGCCTATATATTTGGGTCCTAGTTTTTTACTTGGTAATCGTAGCTTTAAGTATTTTGTTGACAAATAAACCAGGTCTCCGATCTGAAAAGGTGGACATGTAGCCCTCCTTTTGTCTGCCTGGAGCTTGTATTCATCGGCTGCCCGTGTCAAAGCGGTTTTCACGTGAGGCCACACAGCATTCATGTTAGTAGCCCAGTCGTTGGGAGTCATAGGTTTTTGGAGGGAAAGGTCTAACTCCGGGATAGCAGGGAAGTCCCTCCCCATGACTACCCGGAACGGTGTAAATCCGGTACTCCGATGTACTGCGTTATTGTATGCCGTTTCAGCAAATAGAAGGTAATCAACCCAATCGTTTTGTTGGTAGGTAACGTAGGAGTGTAAGTATCGTTCTATCATGGCATTCGTGCGTTCAGCAACACCGTTCGTACTAGGGTGATAGGCTGAACTAAGGCCCTGGGTTGACCCTATATCACGAAGAAACCCTCTCCAGAATCGGGCGGTGAATTGTACCCCTCTGTCTGATATTATCCTCTTAGGCACTCCATGCAAACGGTAAATATGTTGTAGGAATAAACGTACCAGGCGTCGGGCAGAGGGTAAGCCTTTACATGGAATAAAGTGGGCTTGCTTTGAGAAAAGATCGACTACTGTCCAAATAACGGTATAACCTCTGCTACTGGGAAGGTCTACAATGAAATCCATGGCTATTTCCTCCCATGGTCTGTTTGGTTCGGCTACGGTTTGTAATAAGCCCAGTGGCTTCCCTGGTTGTGGCTTGGATACCGCGCATGTGTGGCATCCCCGGACGTATTGGTCAATGTCTTTCCTCATTTTAGGCCACCAGAATTGTCTGCGCGTCAGATGTAGGGTTTTAAGGAACCCGAAGTGTCCGGCGGTTTTCCTATCATGGCACTGGAGTAACACTCGCTGTCTCAATGTTGCTGGAATATAGAGTTTATCTCCCCACCACGCTAGGCCATCATGGTGGGTTAGGGATGCTGCATTGTTTTGTGCCCATGCGTCCGTCCGAATGGCTTTCCGTAAAAGCGTGAGCCAATCCTCGGTCTGCGGGGCTGTCAATACGTACGCTTTTAGGGGTGAGATTACTGCTTGTAAACCCTCATCTCGTTTACTGTGATATTGCGGCATCCGTGACAACGCATCCGCTAAAAACATTCCTCTAGCTGGCTTATACACGAGGGCAAAACGGAACCGCTGAAAATATTGTGCCCATCTCACCTGTTTTGGGGACAGTTTCCGAGGTGTTTGGAGAGCCTGTAGATTCTTGTGATCCGTCCAGACCTCGAACGGTATGGGATTACCCTCCAGTAGGTGCCGCCATGTCTGTAACGCCCATTTTACGGCATAGGCCTCTTTCTCCCACACTGCCCAGTTCCTTTCTGCGGTTGTAAATTTTCGGGAGGTGTATGCACAAGGCCTTAACATACCGTTCGCATCTTTCTGCATTAGAATAGCTCCTACTGCCACGTCACTAGCATCCGCTTGTATTACGAACAGTTGTGACGTGTTAGGGTGTATCAATACGGGTTCAGTGGCAAAAGCCCGTTTAAGATTTTCAAAGGCTTGTTGGCATTCAGATGACCATTGTAGTTTGTATCCCGGCCTAGGCTTTTTTCCAGGGGCCACCACACCTTTTGTTCGCAATAGCTCCGTTAATGGTAATGCTGTTGTTGCAAAGGACGGAATGAAATGTCGATAAAAGTTTGCAAAACCTAAAAAACTCTGCAGTTGTTTACGGGTTTGCGGAGCTTTCCACTCTAAGACCGCAGCTACTTTCTTCAGGTCCATCTGGATACCAGTACGACTAATTCGAAAACCTAGATAATCGATCTCCTCCCGGTGGAACTCACATTTTGAGAGTTTTACAAAAAGATGTGCGTCCAGCAACTTGGTCAGGACCTGTCTAACCAGCTGGACGTGTTCTTCCATTGTATCAGAGTAGATCAAAATGTCGTCCAGATAGACTAAGACGCCCCGATATAGGTGTTCATGTAAAATACCGTTTATAAGCTGCATAAACACCGCTGGTGCCCCTTGTAGACCGAAAGGCATCACCAGGAACTGGTAGCTGCCGAGGGGAGTGTTGAATGTGGTTTTCCACTCGTCTCCCTGACATATCCGTACCCGATAATAGGCTTCACGGAGGTCCAATTTCGTGAAGATTTTCCCTGACGCCAGGGTAGCCAACAAATCAGTTATCAGCGGCAGGGGGTACAACGGTTCTACGCAGACAGCATTCAATCCCCGGTAGTCAACACATAAACGTAAGCCGCCATCCTTCTTACCTCGAAAGAGGACGGGTGCCGCTAAATGCGAACGACTGGGACGAATAAATCCCCGGGCCAGGTTTTTATCTATATACGTTCGCAATTCCTTCAGTTCCTGTGGTGTCATCGAGTACATACGGGGTTTTGGCAACCGGGCTCCGGGAAGTATTTCGATACCACAATCCGTGTCCCGATGGGGGGGCAGGATGTCACATTCTTCCTCGCTAAATACTCGGGCGAGGTCATTATATGCTTGGGGGTATGTACCTTGCCTTGTTGTTGCTTGCTGGAGAGCCACCCTCTCTTTTGTACATGGCAGTCTGAGCCTACGATAACCCCCCTCCCACCAAATGTGTGGTTCCCACCTGTCCAACCACGCGAGCCCAAGAATGATGGGTTCGATCATCTGGGTTACTACAATGAACCGGATCATTTCCTGATGGGCTCCTATTTGCAGGAAAACGGGTTCTGTAACACTGGCGGTAGGTGTGCCTCCCAGGATGGACCCATCCATCTGCTCGAATTTAATGGGGGTACGAAGAGTCAGGATCCGAAGGCCCAAGCCCTCAGCTACCGACTGCCGCATAAGGCATCGAGTACAGCCTGTATCAATTAAGGCTTTTTGTTCACACTCCTTCTTAGTGACAACTCGTCTCCATTGTCGCTTTCTTCGGATGCGTCGGGGACACGAGCCGTCCCTGGCATGGTATTACTGGACCGGGTTGTCGGTTCTAACGAGGGCGTCTGCGTGGCCTCCCTAAAGCGTTCTGGTGTTCGTAGGGGTCGGTCACGTGGTGTGGTAGTCGGAACGGATGGCCGGGGAGTTGACAGTCGCGGGGCTGCGACGGGGCAGTCCGCAGCTCTATGACCCTCTTGGTTGCATCGAAAGCACCGGAACGGGCGTCTGTTCGCCTCAGTAGCAGTCGGCCCGAATGCCGGGGTTCCTCTAAACGCCCCGCGGTCACTGGATCTGCCACCTGGACCACGACGGGACTGGAACGGTGGTGTGTTCCGAGGCCTGAATTCTCGTAAACCAACGTCTAGGCTCACCGCTGCCTTGTACCATTCGGACAATCGTGGGCCTAGACCCCGGTATACACAGGCCTGTTTTATTTCTCTATCTAGCCCTGCCTGGAATTGGTGGATAAGTAAGCGCTCTGGCCACGAATGGAGTTTCCCTGCCAGATTACGGAACTCCTTGACATAATCCTTGGCAGGGCGACCACGCTGTCGTAGGTTGACCAATTCACCTTCGATGACCTGGGTCCGAGTTTCATCCTCGAACCTATTGCGTAATGCTTCAAGGAACAGGCCCAGATCCGTTAACTCGCGGGCGTGTTCACTATGTAAATCGGCGACCCATTCAGCTGCCTCCCCCGTTAGCACTGCTGTGACTGCCACGACCATGGACCACTGCGAAGGATATAATCTGCCATAAAGGTCCATATGGCTTATTACCTGACTCAGGAACAGTGCCACCTTTCCTGCAGTTCCATCAAATGCAGCCTGCACAGGCGGTAATCCCCAGGGATGTTGCTGGAGGGGGGTGCCCAGGGACCGTGGCCCCATGCCGGTAGCGGGTCTCTGTAACGCTGTTGCGGTGGCCTATCTCCTGTGCCGGGTAGCTGTCGAGGGGCGTGTCTCACGGGATCTACTCTCCTCTCTCTCCCAGGCTGTGTAGCGGCACCGGGAGTTGCGTCGCTGCCCTCGCCCCCACCGTATGAATGTACAGCCTGTCTCCGCTCTCCACTCACCCAGCGTTGTTCACGCCCCTCCAACTTCAGCTTCGGGCTGGCAAGGCGGAATTTGCTGTCAGAACTCCCACCCGCCGTACCGCGTCCCGACCAGGAGGTGGCTCCCTCCATGCTGGGCGCCCATGGCTGCCAGGAGGGCGCGTCACAAAAGCTCGCCTCGCCAAAACGGTCGCGTAGGATCTCTAGGGTGGAAGCCCCCAGGCCAGTGGAGTGGCTCCAGTCCCCTTCCTCGTCTTCCAGCCATCGCCGTTCCCTCCAATCCTGGAACTGGGAACCGGCATAGGGCGGGGTTTGAAGACGAATCCCACCTGTCTCTGGGCCGGGCGTCTCCCGGGCGTTGCGTTCGCGTTCCTTTCATTCACTAGGGGCGCTGTCGACCCCGGGCTCATGCTGTTTCGGCCGCACCACCGGCGGGCTGGCCGCCCCATCCATCCGGGCGTCAACCTCCTCCGCCGCTTCGCCCACGGTCTCCGCTGTATCCTCCGGCAGCACATCGGCCGCTATGCCCTCCGCCATCCTGTTCCTTCCTTCACGGGGGGGGGGGGCGGCTCCAAAACGGCTTGTGAAAAGGTAGAGCTGCGTCTTCCTCTCGGCTCCCCTAGGACTGTGTCCACGCTCAAAGAACACGCTTAAAGCCAAGCTGGTGTATCTTCATTTAATCGTGGCAATCAGCGCTTACAGAAACCGGAATGCAAAGCTAGCAAAACAAAGACGCAGCTGTCACGCCCTTGCAAGCGAGTCCTTATATAGTTCCTTCCAGATTACATTCAGCTGGAAGGTCTCGTACTTCCTCATTTCCTTCGGACGTACTGGGATGCCGTCACTTTTCTAGAGTGTTCTCAGAGTAGTAAGCTAATCCCACGCGACCCCATAAGGCACCCGTGCACATAAACGCCTACTCGGAAGCGTATTCCACCACCATCACCCATGTGGCTCAACCCCCCCCCCCCTTCCAGCCGGGTATCCATGTTCTGCCGGTGCATGGACACGATGTCGAGTGCTTCTTGACGCTCGACACTCTGTTTGATCCATCAAGTGTCAGCCCCTTCCAGTGCCAGCGTGACGACTGTCACTTTGACCCTTTCAGTGGGGATCTCGTGGCCATATTCTTGCATGTAGGTCAGAACATGGGCCAGGAAGAATCCCAGTTGTTGGGGGTCCATATCGAGTTTTACACCGAGGGGAGGTGCCTTCCGCCTTCAGGGCCCTGCAGCCTCTCCCACTCTTTGAGCATTAAGCCCCCTGGCATCTCTGGCCTGGGCCCCTGTAGCTGCAGCAGCCCCCGCAGGAGTGGCAGACACTGCCTCTGTGGTGTCAAGGGACGAGGTCTTCCCATCCCCCTCCTCGGGCTGGTTCCTGTGGTCGCCGCCATCCAACATGCCTCCCATCCTTTCAGGTTCTGGAATGCATCCATCATGAAGTGCATGGCTTCCTTCATGAGGAGGTAAGCATGGTCGAGTTCATCTCCTTCCTCATCGTCGTCCTCGAGTGCCTCCAGTTCTTCCTTCCAGCCACGTTGGCGGCTGCCTTGGGTGAGGGTGACCCCCTTGGTCCACCCCTCCCAGTCGTCTCTCTCTCTGACGCTGATGGGCCACATAGGCTTTGATGAGTCTCCAAGGCTTGCAGCTCCCAGAGTCAGCTCCTTGATGAGTTTTTGCAGAAGCTTCACCCCAACACTCAGCTTCCTCTTGGTCGTTGCCTTGGGTGGACATCATTTGCACGGTCCCCACAGTAGGGCTGTGTGCCTCTCCAGGTTGACCACTTTGCCGATTCCGCCTAATATAAGGACCTGCCTCATCTATCTTCTTAGGAAAGCATGACTCTTGAAATGGTGGTAGATCAAAAGGAAACGTTTACTTAGAGAAAGTGCAGAGATGTCAGGCGGAATCTGAAGTTCCAGCT
Source organism: Pituophis catenifer annectens (assembly GCF_029215685.1). Lineage (NCBI taxonomy): Eukaryota > Metazoa > Chordata > Lepidosauria > Squamata > Colubridae > Pituophis > Pituophis catenifer. The sequence goes on along the minus strand of NW_027256885.1, from coordinate 106,666,665 downwards.
CAAAGCATTAAGCTATTCTTCCCTCTTCAACGCCTACCCAATCCCCCAATCCATCAGTAGCCAATAATATGCCGCAAAAGTGTTATGAGAACTCCAAGGGTTCAGCTTAATAGCAGATCACTCTCAGGACACTGCAACCTTGGTAACTGGCTGGGAGGAAGCCCATCCATTGCACAGACCTGCTCACCTCCTAGATCCCACACATTACAGCAAAAGTGAAAGCATGCAAATTATCCGGCTCCAGCAACCTGCTCCCTCCCCCTCTAGAATGGCAGCATCTCGTTGGGGACCTGACAGAATACTAAATAAATACCACTTAGAAACAAGGAAGATCAAGGAAACACTGGAAATAGTAAAGCGGCATATAACAGTTGTAGCCAGAAAATCAGCAGATACAAAGCTCGAATTGTATTTGATAGGCAGAACCTCCAATTTCAATCCAATCAGAAACATTTCTACTGGTGGAAGAGGCGTAGCCAGCTGTCAGCTCGGAAAGTTGTGCAAACGGGCGCTCCGTGAAGTACAACTGATTTCCAGCCATCCTGTGGGCTTCTCAGTAGCCAAAGTTGCCCTGGAGGGGAGACTTGTGAGGAAGGTAGCAGATTGACTGAGTTCGGGCGGCGGTGGAGGCGGTGAAATTTTCGACGAGAGCGGACGGGGAAGAAGATGGCCTGCAATGGCTGAATCGTAGAGCTGACAGCTGGACAAAGATAGCAGTGTGAAAAGTGGTACGTTGGTGGACCGGGCTTGGTGGAAAAGAGCTCCGGCTTCTAAAAAGTGAGCGGAACAGGAGGAAGTGGATTGAAATCCCTAGCTGGCTAAAGTGAAAAGGGACTCCTAATAGAACGAGGGGTGAAGTGTGCCCCCCCCCCGGGTGGAAGAAAGGGCGAAGGAGATTGTGGAGCTTTATTATTAAGATCTTAAGACCCATAAAGATAGAAGATAAAAGGAGAGAGGCAGCAGAAGTTAACTAGAAAGGGAGGATTTGGAGCTGGAGAACTTTGTGGGCTGCTATTGGAAAAGCTGAATAGTGTGAAAACTGGAGAAGATCGGACAAACTTATGGGAGGAAATGGCTGTCTTCCTCTTCTTAGGACACTGACAAAGCACTTTTGTGTCAGAATTGAGACAAGGCTCTAGGGCTCTAAGGAGTCATCTACTGGCCAAGGAAGGTAACTGCATGCAAGTTGAAAAATATGAAGAAGGAAAATCTCTATAAGTGACATTATTTGTGCCTGTTGAATTGTAGATTTAGGAACTTCGGTGAAGCAATAACAAATGGACAAATAGGAGTCATATATAGTAATAAAAGAATACATAGAATCATGTGTTGAACATTTGATCTGAGCAGAAGGCAACATCAGAAAATTGTTGAACTGAACTTTAATAACTATCCAGAAGATACTGGAATCCAGAAGTTATCATCAATAGCGCTGTCAATATCAGAAGTATTTTTGATGTACCACTGTGACTATTGTAACTATTACAAGTATTATTAGGATTGTATATATTACGTTTAACGGTATTATCTTTATGCGTACTGATAATAGTATATATGGTGTTAGAGTTAAAGAGTTACGAGTTAAATACAGTTAGGTTTATATTTATTTTATTTTATTTTATTTTATTAAATTTCTATACCGCCCTTCTCCCGAAGGACTCAGGGCGGTGAACAGCCACAAGATAAAACACATAAATATAAAAATTTAAAATAAATTAAAAACGAATTAAATAATTTGGCTGAATTTAAAATACCCCATAATTTAAAACGAATTAAAATTTACATTTAAAAAGGGGAGAAGATTTAGGCCAGGCCAGCTTGATGAAATAAAAAAGTCTTAAGCGCGCGACGGAAGGTGCGCAGATCCGGGATCCTCCGTATCTCCGGGGGGAGCTTGTTCCAGATCGTAGGTTCCCCCACAGAGAAGGCTCTCCCCCTGGGGGCCGCCAGTTGACATTGTTTGGCCGACGGCACCCGAAGGAGCCCCTCTCTATGGGAGCGTACTGGCTGGTGGGAGGCTATTGGTGGTAGCAGGCGGTCCCGTAGATAACCAGGTCCTAAGCCATGGAGCACTTTAAAGGTGATAACCAGAACCTTGAAGCGCACTCGGAAGACCACCGGGAACCAGTGCAGCTCGCGCAGGAGAGGTGTTACATGGGAACTCCACGTCGCTCCCATAACCACCTGCGCGGCCGCACTCTGCGCCAGTTGGAGCCTCCGAGTGCACCTCAAGGGGAGGCCCACGTAGAGAGCGTTACAATAGTCCAGACGAGAGGTGACGAGGGCATGAGTGACTGTGTGTAGAGAGTCCCGATCTAGAAAGGGACGCAACTGGCGGATCAGGTGAACCTGATGAAAAATCCTCCCGGTCACGGCCGTCAAGTGCTCTTCTAAAGACAGCCGTGAATCCAGGAGGACGCCCAAGTTGCGAGCCCTTTCCGTGGGGGCCAATGATTCGCCCCCAATAGTCAGTGATGGCACCAGCTGACTATATCGGGACGTCGGAACCACAGCCACTCAGTCTTGGATGGGTTGAGCCTGAGCCTGTTTCTCCCCATCCAGATCCGTACGGCCTCCAGGCACCGGGACATCACTTCAAGGGCATCATTGGGGTGGTCCGGGGTGGAGATGTACAGCTGGGTGTCGTCAGTGTACTGATGGTACTTCACCCCGAAACCACGGATGATCTCGCCCAGCAGCTTTACATAAATGTTGAACAAAAGGGGCGAGAGGACCGATCCCTGCGGCACCCCACATATGAGGGTCCTCGGGGTCGACCTCTGCCCCCCTGTCAACACAGACTGCGACCGGTCGGAGAGAAAGGAGGAGAACCACCGTAATACAGTGCCTCCCACCCCCAACTCTTCCAACCGGTGCAGCATTATACCATGGTCGATGTTATCAAAAGCCGTTGAGAGATCTAACAGGACCAGGACCGAGGAGCAACCCCTGTCCCGAGCCCTCCAGAGATCATCAACCAACGCGACCAATGCCGTTTCCGTGCTGTACCCAGGCCTGAAACCCGAGTGGAACGGATCTAGATACGACGTTTCATCCAAGTACTGGGGAAGCTGTCGCGCAACCACACTCTCAACAACCTTCGCCACAAAGCGAAGGTTGGAGACTGGACAATAATTAGCCAATACTGCCGGGTCCAGGGAAGGCTTCTTGAGGAGAGGCCTCACCACCGCCTCCTTCAAGGCAGCGGGGAAAGCACCCTCACCCAATGAAGCTTTTATAATCCCCTGGAGCCAGCCTCGCATCACCTCCCGGGAAGCCAGCACTAACCAGGAGGGACACGGGTCCAACAAACATGTGGTCGCGTTCAATCTACCCAGAATCCTGTCCACGTCATCTGGGGTCACAGGATCAAACTCATCCCAGATAACATTCTCAAGACCTGCCTCCGTCACCCTCACTGGACCTACCCAGTGGTGGAGCAGGGAGCGGGTCACCCTAAACAGGGCGGCCTATTCTATATAAATAGAATAAGTCTGATATCTAACAATTAATACTAATAACCTAAGTATCACGCAATGGAGGGTGCTATTGGTGTGAAAAAGTGGTGGGAGTGCTGGTTGGAGACCAACTTTGTAGAAAATTTTCTAAAAATGACAAGTACTACGAACTTAACTAAGGTAGGGATAGGGAGGAAGCAAACTGCCCAGATATTATCAGCTACATCTAGTCCATCAATGCAGAGATCGATAGAGGACATGGTCCAAAGGGAGAGGTCTAATTCCTTTAAAGATCTACAGGCTATGCAGATACGTCAATGCAAGAAGCCATGACTTAAAATCACGAGGAAATGAAAAAAAGATAGGAGAGGTAACAAATGATACGAGAGAATTTAAAGAAAAAATGCAAAAGATGGACAATAAATTTGAATTTTTCCAACAGCAAATTACTAAAAATGAACAGAAATTGCAGTTGATAGAGGAGAGGATGGAAAAAAGAGTGGATGAAATGAGTGAGAAATTCAGGTGAATAAGGAATTAGAGACTACAGTTATCTTTCTCGAATCAGAAAAGTGGCGCATTACATACGCTTCCAGAATATTAGAGAGGAGAAAGGAGAAGACCTGCCAGATATTATGGCAGAACTAATAGCGAAAGCACTTGGAACAGAAAAGGAAGAAATGCTAACAGAAATAGATGAGATCTATAGAATCCATACATATTACACGAGGAGACACAATTTACCGAAAGAAGTACACGTTAGGTTTGTGAAGAAATCAATTTAGGATGAAAAATTACATAGAACAAGGGATGACCCAATAGAATATAGCGGGAAACAACTGACAGTTCTAAAGCAGGTCCCAAGAAGAGTTAGGGAACTGAGAAGACCGTACCAGTTCCTAACATCAATGTTGACCAAGTATAATGTGAGCTTCAGATGGCTGACACCGGAAGGTATAATGATTACCTGGCAAGAAAAGAGGTATAGAGTGGACTCTTTAGACAAAGCAGAGGAATTTTATAACCAACATTTTGGAAGCGAGGAAGAGAGGGAAATAGCAGAACAAAGAGAGCAAAGAATACCTGTTGTGGAAGAAAGAGAACTACGTCTTAGAAAGAAGGAAACAGAAAAAGGGGAAAGGCCAGAGAGCAATGGGGAAAGGCCTAAAGAACCAAGAGAGACCAGGATAACAAGAAAAACAAGACCTAGATATAAGACATGAACAGAGGCATGCAAGAGGAAAGTAAGATCTTATCCTTGAACATTAATGGACTAAACTCCCGCGAAAAGGAGAGAGACCTTTCATAAATTACAAAGTTACAATGGATATAATAGCGTTACAAGAAGTGCACATAAAAGAACAATACAAACAGGTATTGGAGTGCCCCAAATTGGGGAAATTATTTGTATCACTGGCACAACAAAAAAAGAGGGGGGTAGCACTGTATATTAAGGAAACAATACGGGCCAAACAAATTTACAAAGATGAAGAGGGTAGAATTTTGATCGTGGAAATAATAGTAAACCAAAAACAGATCCTATTAGTAGAAATCTACACCCCCAATGGGGGGCAGGAACAGTTCTATAACAAACTGCACAATATTATTCGAGATATAAGAATGTGATAACCTGTTAAGGATATTGTTGTGTTACCAACCAGCAGAGTAAGTGCACAGAGAAACGGTACTGAGAGCAATGAATACAATACATACAAACTGGTTTAAAAAGCTTTTACTTTGTAGTGAAAAACAATTGCATAGTCTTTTAGTCAATCCAAGTCTTTAGCCATTCAAATCAGTCCAGAGTTACAGATATCTTCTTACCAAACAGCAGTAGGTAATAAACAGCAATTCAATGCTGGTAACAAATCACGATGGTAGCAGATCCATCCACTTCTTCACACGACGACAGTAACAGTTCCAATCAACAGTTCCAGTCAAGCAGCAAGTCAAGCAATGATGAGAGCAGGTCCAACAATGCCTATAGCTCGGCTTCCTTCTTATATACAGTTTACACTAGTAATTATCCACTTAAGATAAGTGAAGTCAGCAGTGCAATGACTCAACAATACAATTATGATAATTGCAGTCAGCATTCAGTCAGCAGTCATTAGTCATTACAATGACTCAGCAGTACAATTACTCAACATTACATTTAAAGTGATAGAACACATATATTGCCTGGACAACTTGTTAGGTTTACACCATATCCTAACATAACCTTTGTTTGTTAGGAGACTTTAATGCGATAGTAGACAAAGAATTAGACTATAGAAAAAACAAATTAAAAAAAGGAATTAGAAGAACTTTGCCTAAAACTTTCTTCAAAATGGTAGATGAATTAAATTTACAGGACACTTGGAGGGAGATAAACCAGGGGAAGGAGCAATATACATATTATTCTAACAGACATCAGTCCTGGTTCAGACTTGACATGGTATGGATGTCAATAGAACTAAATGCAGAAGTAAAAGAAGTAGAAATAGAGACAAATACATGGGCAGACAATAACCCAATGAGGGTCTGTTGGAAAGGACAAAAAACAACAACAACAAATGGTAAGATGAAGTCTAAATAGGTCAATTCTAAAAGAGGAAAAAATTAGGCTGACAATGGAAAACCAAATGGACTTTTTCTTTAAAGAAAACAAGAAAGAGGACACATCCCTACAAAACCTATGGGACACTGCGAAGGCATATATGAGGGGAGTCGCTATACCATATATGGCGAATAAAAATAAAGAGAAGAAACAGCGACAGAAACACCTAAAAGAAGAATATAGAAGAGCCGAAGCAGAGCTACAGAGGGAGCCTCAAAAAAGGAAGCTAAAAAAACAAATGGATTTAATTAAACATAAACTGAATACGCTTGAGAAGGAGGAGTTGGTGAGAGATATAAAAAAAACTAACCAAAACTTCTTTGAAAATGCAAATAAACCAGGGAGATGGTTAGCATATAAATTGAAGAAACATAAGGAGAAAAGATGGATTAGTAAACTGCAAAATGAGGAGAAAAAGAACATAGTACAGGAATATTATAAGAAACTGTATGATGATATAGATAGTTATCCGGAAGATAAAGCAATGAAGTGTTTGAGGAAAGCCTCACTGCCTAAAATTCCAGAAGAAACAAAAAATATACTAAATGAAGAAATAAAGATGCCAGAATTAATAGAGGCAATGAAAAAACAAAAGAATAATAAAACACCAGGCCCGGATGGGTTGCCAGCAGAAATGTATAAAGAATTACAAGACACGTTTGGACAAGTGTTACTTGAGGTATACAATGCAGTGTTAAATGAAGCAAAGATTCCACTATCGTGGGTAGAAGCAAATACTACATTGATTCTGAAAGAAAACACTGATTTAACTTTAATTAAAAACTATAGGCCTATCTCGTTGTTGAATACAGATTATAAAATATTTATGTCAATAATAGCTGAAAGACTGAAAAGGTTTTTAAGTGAGTTTATACACATGGATCAAAATGGCTTTCTGCCAAAAAGACAAATTAGGAACAATATGAGAATAATACTTGATGCACTAGAATATTACGAAATACATAGTGAGACGCAAGCAGTATTGATGTTCTTAGATGCCCAAAAAGCCTTTGATAATGTCAAATGGAATTTTATGCTGCAACAACTAAGATACATGGATTTTGGTGATAAATTCGTAAACATGTTTACGGCAATATATTCCAAACAGGAGGCGAGGGCAATAGTGAATGGAGAGGTGACAAAAAATTTTAAAATCCAGAAAGGCACAAGACAAGGGTGTCCATTATCCCTGTTGTTATTTATATTGACTTTGGAAGTACTAACAAGAATAATAAGAAAAGATACACAGATTAAAGGAATGGAAATCAAAGGAGAAAGTTATAAATTACAAGCTTTTGCAGATGATTTTGTCTTCATACTAGAGGAACCATTGCAATCGGGTTTGAGGCTTATGGAGGTACTGGAGGAATATGGAGAAATAGCCAGACTAAAATTAAATAAGGAGAGACTTCTGGTTGGCGATTCATGGCGAGACGGTGGGAGGAGAGTGATCCCTGCTCTCCAGCCCCGGATTTCTTCATGTTTTGGGGACCCTTAGGGGCACAACATCCTGAAGAGCAGAGCATTGTGAACTAGAGAGGGAGTCCGACGAGCGGAAAAGCATGGGGCGAGTGCTCACCGCCCGATCGGACGCCTCTGTTAAACCCAGCATGAATGTGTCTGTCATCTTGATATGGCGGACCCGAGGCCGCGATAAACTGACGAAGAGCCGGGGAGCGAAGAAGATCGGAGTAGACAGTGCCAGGAGTGGAGATTTTGTTTCCCAGAACATCATAAAGACATAGAAATTTGGAGAAGTGTGATCAGTCCTGTCAGGAGAGAAGACTCACGGAAGTTGATCAAACGGCGACTGGATGGAAGGAGAGTGATCTAGCAGAATAACTTGAACTGGCAGGACGGCACGTGAGCGAAACAAGATCTTTGCTACAGCAGAGGCACGAGGAGGAAGAACCGGTGGTTCCCGTGAGTAAATAAATAAAGTGGAAGAAGCATTGGCATTACGGAGGGACAGAAGGAGATCTAGGCTGGGACGGAAAAGAAAGGAACAGGAAGTGCGGCCATTGCAAAGAGCAGATAGAGAAAGAGAAGGGATCAACAGAACTGAGAAAGGTCCACTATAAGATTAATAAATTTACATTTGAACAAATTGAATTAATTGGATTAATCTCCGAAACGGAACTGAGAAGACAAGGCGAGAACAGAAGGAAACTGAGAACACCCGAACTTAAAAGGATTGTAGAAAACAACTGGAACTATAGACGGAAACTGTTAAAAAGCTACTTAATGAGCATTGGGAAATAAAAATAATAACAAACTCTAACTTAACAAAGTGAAACAACTCTGGAACCGTACTTTGTAATATAATTATCAAGATAAATAGCTCTTCCTCTACTTTTCTATCACCTTGCATTCTCCCCCTCCTCTCCTATATGCTGTTTGTTGAATGATTAATTGTGTACATTTGAGATATAAGTTAACAACCAATTATTAATTAATTAGAATAAGTAAATAACGATTATATATTTTAGTAGGTGAATAATTGAATATCAATACATAGAACTATTGATTAATTTATCTTTTATATACTTATATACATATTTTATTGTATAGAAACGTAAGACATTGGTTAAGACTATCTGAACTAATTAATTATAAATTAAGTAGACTAATTGAAATTTAGATTTAACTATTGACTAATTCGCTTTTTATATATTTAAATATAAATATTACTGTATAGAAGTTTAAGATTATTTGTCAAGACTATAAGCATACTTTTGATTGTGTATACATCTCTTTGTAGGAAAAACAAAACATAAGAAATAGAAGAAATAGAAGTGACAAGGAAATATAAGGTATAGAATTAATAGATATAAGTTCCCTTTGGGTATAATTCTGGAAGGTTTTTCTTAGTGACACCATAGACAAATAATAATCGATAGATAAGGAGAATAAGAAAAAGTAAACAGGAAAAAAAACCACCTCAAACCCTACAATCACCATGGCATCACCTGCAACTCAACGATCAACAGAAGGGCTATCAAAAACTGAAAAATCGGTGGTAATCCCAACGATGCAGGCTATGCAATCTACTCTATCACTGATACAAGAGACGATAATGAAAATGCAGGAGAAAATGTCCAGCAACCACAATGAACTAAAAATAGATATTCAATCTCTGGACTGCAAAATGAATGATATCCAAGACTCAATCCACAAAAATGAACAAAAAATAAAGAACGTAGAAACTAAAGTGGAACAAAATGAAAAGAAACTCGAACTGGTAGATCAAAAACTGATGGCCCAAAACAGAGAACTCAAAGATTCCATTATCCAACTGGAAATGGACCGGGCAGCCTTCTACCTGCGATTCCAGAATGTAATGGAAGGGAAGGAAGAAGATCTGGGACAATTAATGGCGGAGATGATTGCCGAGGCCCTACAAAGGGACAAACTAGAAATAATAAAAGAGCTGGACGAGGTATACTGGGTCCAGTCAAACTACGCCAGAAGGCATAAGTTGCCAAGAGAGGTCCACATTAGATTTGCCAGAAAAAAAGTCTGGGATATAGTGTACAACATAACCAGGGAAGAACCGATGAACTTTAAGGGGAAGGATGTTACAACACTGAAATAAGTCCCCAGGAGAGTAAGGGAGTTAAGAAGAGATTATCGTTTCCTTGCCATGCAACTAAATAAAAGAAACATCCTATTTAGATGGATTCTGCCAGAAGGCATGTTTTTTTTTTGTTTTGTTTTTTGTTTTTTGTTTTTTTTTATTGAGTTTTAAACAGAGATATAAAGACAATACAAAAAATACAAAGACATTACAAAGACAAACGAGTTCCCACCACCAACCTACCCACACCATACTTTACATATATGTTTTGATCATCATCAGAATATATATTGCTTCCGGCTTCCTTGTCTTCGGCGACGGCGGTGCCTTTTGAAGCTCCGCCAGCCCCGCCGCCTGTAGAGCCGCTTCGCGACCCAGAAGCGGCTCGAAAACTTCAAAATCCTCAGGATTGCTGAAGCAGAGATCGCAGGGCACAGGTCGAGCCCCTGTAACCCCCCAGGGAATTGTTTCTGGGGCGAGAACAGGCGCGGCTCCCTTCCAGCCTGCTGAAACTCCGGGCGACGTGGGACGATTCTGCTATTGCAGAACAAGCCGGCTGCAGGAAACTCAAAGCGAAAAGAACCAGCCTTAATAAACAGCGAAATTACCTGAATCCTGAAACTTGGAAACGCAAGTATCAGCGCTTTGTTGACTTTTAATCTGAGAAAAATGCGAATGAGTGAAAGTGCTTTGAAAAAACATGGCGCTCAGCCTTAGAGTTAACGAGCCAGCGAGTGTGGATTGGTGAAGTTATCTTGCTTTGTTACAAAGTTTCCAAGTTGCTACAAAGTTGCTTTGTTTGTAATAAGAGAAACAAGCGAAAAATTTCTCCTTTTTCAATACTTGACTTTGCTTTACTTCAGCTTTTATCTGATCAAATCTGGGGGACTTTTTTAGAAGTCTTTGTGCAGGAGGGAAAGGAAAAGGAACTTCCCTCTTTAGAAAAACTAGATTACGTGGCAGGATGGCTTCAAAGAAGCAGGAAGGGAAGGCAACAGGGGGGCGATCCCCCACACACAAACATGAAACGCAGCTTCCCCCTGCTCAACAGCTACAGACCCAGAAAAAAGAATTTGATGTGGGAGATTTAAAAGAATTTATTTCTAAAACTTTGGATGATAAATTTCAAAAATCTCAACAGGAGATAGATGATAAACTTCAAAAATCACATCAGGAATTTATGCAGGAAATTAATGAAGTTAAAGATATGGTGAAACAGAATCAAAACAAGGTGACCAAAAAAATATCAGAAGTGGCATCTGGTCTGGCAGAATTTATTGGGAAAGTTGATTTTAAAGTTGAAGAACTTAAATTAGAAGTTAATGTTAAGATGAAAGACAATGATTATAAAATTGCTGATGTTGACAATAAAATGCAAAGAGTTGAAGACGATATTGTCATGATACAATTCAGGGCAATGGAGTTTGCTATACGGCTTCGAGGAATTCGAGAGGAGGAAAGACAGGATTTGAGACAAGTTTGTTCTGAGGCCCTGGCCAAGATTATACAAGTCAATCCTGATGTGGTTTTTCACAAAATAGACAAAATTTACAGAGTCAATTCCTGGGTGGCCAGACAAAGACAATTACCTAGAGATGTGGTCATATATTTCACAGATAGAGAAATAAGAAATGATATCCTGCAAAAATCCTTTTACACTTCTGTGCAAGTGGGGGGCTCACGAATTGGAATTTATAAAGAATTACCTCCTAAAATGCTGAAAGCTAGAAAAGAATTTGGCTTTCTTGTTAAGGAATTGCAAAATTTACAGATACCTTTCTGGTGGGACGCACCAGCTGGTATAATTTTCAGATATAAGGGAGAAAGATATCGTTTGAATACCGTGGAGAAGGCACAGCACTTTTACACTACTATTCTCAAGGAAAGAACACCATCTCCACGTACATCTACAGTTTTGGAGATTAAAGAGAGTGAAGAGAAGCAACCTCAACGAGAATTGCAAGAACAGTCTAAGCAGGATTTAGAGGAAATGCAAGGTGCAGAAGGAGGTTTTTTAGATGAGCCTTTGCTGGAATCTTCTCCAATCTTGGATTCGGTTCGGATGATTGAAGTTAAGGATCAACGTATAACTCGAGCTCAATCTAAGCTACTTAAACAAAAGCAACAACAACAACAGGAAAGACAAGACAAGGAGGCAGTTAAGAGTATTGCACAAGAGACTGGAGCCATGGGGGGAGCGAGATCGAAGCTTTCGGATGACCTTCAATTATTCTGCTCTTTGCTCCAAAAAGAGGGAGATGATGTTTAAGTGTTTATCTTGGAATGTTAATGGGTTGAATTCAGTACAGAAAAGGAAGAAATTATTTACATATTTGAAACAATTTAATAATGATATAATTTGTTTACAAGAAACGCATATCACAACTCAAGATCAAAAATATTTGATAAACTCCAAACTAGGAACACATTTTATATCTTCAACTTTGCAAAAAAAGAATGGTGTGGTTATTTATGTAAATAAAAAGTTAACAGCTAAAGTTATAGAAGCAGATGAAGATGGTAGGTTTGTAGCAGTTGAATTGCTTACAGCAAATGGCCAAATTCTCTTGATTGGAATTTATGCTCCCAATCAACAACAGGACCATTTCTATAAGATGTTACATACTAAAATACTGCAATGGGATTACAGATCTATTTTAATTATGGGAGACTGGAATGGAGTAATTGATTCTAAATTAGATAAAAAGAGTTTGGCAAAGTCTAGGATCAGATTACCACAGACCTTTTTTGACATGAAAGAAGATATGGAACTAAAAGATGTTTGGAGAATACATAATTTAAAAGAATTGGACTATACTTTTTTTTCTGACAGACACAGATCCTTCTCTAGGATTGACTTTATTTTGTTGACAGACGACTTACTTGTTAAGACAAAAAGAACAAAGATTTTTCCAAGAACCTTGACTGACCATAGCCCAGTATGGATAGAAATTGAGATGGATAAGGTTGAGAGACGTTCTTGGAGATTAAATGAGAATTTGTTTAGATATGAAAAAAATATAACAGAACTTAAAAAGCATTTGAAAGAATTTTTTGAAATAAATTTGAATAAAGGTACCCCAATTGAAATTGTGTGGGATGCAAGTAAAGCTTATATGAGAGGGGTACTTATCTATATGAACTCTAAACATAGACTGTTTCGACAAAAGAAAAGATCTGAACTGGAAATAGAAATAAAGAATAAAGAGCAGTTACTTATTAAAAATCCAACAGATGAAAGAATACGTAGTGCTATAAAACTTTTGAAAGACCAATTCCAAATGCTTATGGCGGAACAAGTTGCAACAAATTTACAATATGCGAAGCATAACACATTTTGCAACGCTAATAAACCGGGCAGATGGTTGGCTTACACATTGAGGAAAAAACAAAGTACACGGACTATTGATAGTATTGATATTGGAGGGAAAGAAATTTTTCAACAAAAATTAATTAAAGAAGCTTTTGTGGACTATTATACCAAACTATATGCCAAAGAGGAGGTGCAGAATGGACTTATAGAAAAATATTTAAATGATAAAAGAGTTACAAAAATTACTGATCAACAAAAGGAAAGAATGAATTATCCTATAACAGAGGAGGAGATAATAGTAGCAATTAAACAGTTAAAAACAGCCAAAGCTCCTGGCACGGATGGTTTGACCACAGTGTATTACAAAACTTTGCAAGCTGAAATGGTGGAACAACTTAGAGATTTATTTTGCAATATTCAACAAGGGGGTAAAATACCCCCATCATGGACAACAGCTTACATATCTTTGATACCAAAAGAACAAGTCGGTCCTAAAAAACCAGAGAACTATAGACCAATATCTCTTTTGAATACAGATTATAAAATTTATGCAAAAGTATTAGCCAACAGGTTGATGCCAGTAATCCAAAAGGTGATTCATGATGATCAAGCGGGATTTATCGAGGGTAGACACATGAAGGATAATGTAAGGCAAGTAATAGATTTATTGGAATATCTTGAGAAGAATAAACAGATTCCTGCAGTGCTGGTCTTTTTGGATGCAGAGAAGGCCTTTGATAGAGTGGATTGGAATTTTCTACTAAAGACTTTAAAAAAGATGGATTTTGGGGATCAATTTATACAGGCGATTTCTGCAATTTACCAAGAGCAAAAGGCACAGATTATTATTAATGGAAGTTTGACAACAGAGTTTAAAATTGAAAAAGGAACAAGACAGGGATGTCCGTTGTCCCCACTTTTATTTATTCTAACATTAGAAGTCTTGCTAAATACAATACGGGACTCTAATATCTTGAAAGGGATAATGATTAGGCAAGAGGATTATAGAATAAAGGCATTTGCAGATGATCTGGTTGTTACCCTATCACAACCAATGGAATCAATAATCCTGATGAAGGACATTATACAAGACTATGGTAAAGTTTCAGGTTTTAGATTGAATCCAAAAAAGACTAAAATGATAGTTAAAAACATGACACAAGATCGTAAATATGAGCTTGAAAGGAGGGCAGGTTTTGAGACTGTACCTAAGGTAAAATATCTAGGAGTTCAGGTTGCAGAATCAAACATGAAATTGTTTCAAAATAACTATGAGGTGTTGTGGCGAGAGGTGCAGAAAGATATGGAGATTTGGAAAAAACTGCAGCTGTCTCTACTTGGAAGAATAGCAGCAGTTAAGATGAACATTTTGCCAAGATTTCTTTTTTTGTTTCAAATGATTCCGGTGCTTAAAAGTGATAAACAATTGAAAGTCTGGCAAACTGGACTTAATAAGTTTGTCTGGAACGAGAAAAAGCCGAGAGTGAAATTGAAAATTATGCAAGATGTTCCAGAAAGAGGAGGTCTTAAACTTCCAAACCTACAGTTATATTATGATGCAGCAGCTTTAACTTTAACAAGTGATTGGTTTGGAAGTAAAAAGGCTGGAATATTGAATGCAGAAAGTTTTGATCTTGAATTTGGATGGCATGCTTACTTATTTTATGATGACAAAGTTGATAAAGTATTTAAAAGTCATATACTTAGAGATTCTTTGATGAGAGTTTGGAAGAAGCACCGACTCAAATGGGATTATAAAATACCGCTATGGCTGGATCTTGGTCATACCTTGTGGAATACAAATATAATGTCACTCGGGGGGTTTTTATACAAAGAGGTTCTTTTTACAGATGCGGGCAGATGGCAGCTGAAGACATTGCAGACACTGTTGGACGAAGGGATTAATTTAACCTGGTTACAATATAATCAATTACAATTGAGATGGAAAGAGGACCAAAAAACTGGTATTATGTTGCACGAGGAAGAATTGGTTAGACATATAAAAGAGAAAGGTCCAATGCATATCAAAAGGCTTTATAATGTTTTGTTAGAAAGGGATTCAGAAACAGAATTAGTTAAAGATTGTATGATTAAGTGGGCACAAAATTTTGAAGAACCAGTGATGTTGGAAACATGGGAAAAAATTTGAGTTCAGAATGTTAAATTTACACAGTCGCAGAACCTGAGGGAAAATTTTTATAAAATGTTTTATAGATGGCATTTAGATCCCAAAAAGTTGTCATGTATGTACCCTAATGTTCAGCCAAAATGTTGGAGATGTGAATGTTTGGATGCTACGTATTATCATGTTTGGTGGACCTGTAGGAAAGTTAAGGCCTTTTGGATAAAAATTTGGTGGGTCATGCAGAATGTTTTGAAGAAAAAAATTCAATTCTCTCCACAACTGTTTTTATTGGGTATAGTTAAGGGTTTTACATCGGGTGAAACAAAATTGATATTGTATACGATAACAGCAGCAAGATTGTTGATAGGTAAATATTGGAAAAATGAAGCTTTGCCCACTATTGAGGAATGGACTTTGAAGATGGCCAGTTTTGCAGAGATGGCGAAGATTTCAGCATACTTAAAAGATTGTTCACAAGAGACTTATGAATGGGAATGGAAAAGGTGGATAGAATATGTTCAGAACAAATATCAAACTAGAAAGTATCAAATAGCTTTTATTTGAAAATAATGTATTAGAAATATTTTAATGTAATGAGGTAAAGAGAAAAAATATACAGGGGAGGGAGGGGTTCAAGTTCACATATAAGTGTTATATTAAGGGTTCGTTATGAGTATGAGTATATTATAGGGACGTCTGGGGTGAGGGGAGGGTTAGGGAGGGTTAGGGAGGTTGGGAAGTTTGGGGGGGGAGGTGGGGGGGAAAAAGGGGT
Organism: Pituophis catenifer annectens; assembly: GCF_029215685.1. NCBI lineage: Eukaryota > Metazoa > Chordata > Lepidosauria > Squamata > Colubridae > Pituophis > Pituophis catenifer. The sequence continues at coordinate 106,650,821 of NW_027256885.1, read as the reverse complement.
GAAAATGTAATTGTAAAACTTTTGCAATAAAAAAAAGAATATATATTGCTTTATAAGTTAATATATAGGTAATACATTGTCAATTCAGATGTTTTAGATTAGAAATAATCTTGCATCTCCTCTTTATTTATTTATTTCCGGTTTTATTTTTTCTACCCTATATTCTTTCATCTATATTTGTACTGATTTTCTTTTCCAGCCATTGATACCACTGGTGCCACACAAGATAGAATTCACTTTCTTCTTTATCTTGGAGTTCTAATGTCAGTCTATCCATTTCGGCACATTCTGTTATCTTTGAGATTAGTTTGTCTTTGGTTGGGAGTTGATCTGATTTCCAATTTTGCGCAAACAGTAACCGTGCTGCTGTCAAAATGTGTATGATGAGGTATTTTGTCTCTTTGTTGTGTTGTGTTGTTATCATTCCAAATAAAAAAAATTCTGGAGTGTTTTCTACTTGTTGGTTTATTATTTCTTCAATGATTTCCTTTGTGTCCTTCCAGTATTGTTGGGCCTTTGTACATTTCCACCAGGCATGGTAGTATGTCCCCTTTTTTATTTTGCACTTCCAACAGCGTGGGGAGGTGTTTGGATATATTTTGGCTAGTCTGGCTGGTGTTAGGTGCCATCTGTAAAACATTTTTATGAGGTTTTCTTTGTAGGGTATGGCTCTTGTCATTTTGATGTTCTGTTTCCACAATTTCTCCCAGTTTGCCAGTTGGATGTTGTGCCCTATATCCCTGGCCCATCTTATCATATTTTCTTTTACTGTTTCTTCCAGTAATTTATATCTAAGTAAGTAGTTAAATAATTTGGTTATCATTTTTTGTTCTGGGCCTTGTAAGATCTTATCCAATTCGTTCAAATTATTCGAGATTCCATATTGCTTTTTATCTGCTATGTGTCTTGAGTGTATTTGAGTATAGGGCCACCAATCGATATTTATGCCGGAGTTTTGGAGTTGCTGTCTTGAGATGAGTTCGCCTTCATGATTCAGTAAGTCTTGGTATCTCATCATTTTCCCTATTTCGAGAGTGTTCGGGTATATCAATGCTTCCATCGGGGACCACCATTTTGGTATTTTAGTATAGTGAGTTCTCTTAATATCCTGCCAGATCTTGAATAATGAAGCTCGAATTATATTACCTTGGAAGTACATGTGTCTTTTATCCGATCCGTCCCATAAGAAGGCGTGCCATCCTCTTATTAGGTCAAAGCCTTCTAAATATAAAGTTCTTTTGTTGTCGAGTTCCATCCATTCTTTAATCCAGGTCAATCCTGATGCCTTATAGTAGAGTTCCCAATCTGGTGTTGCTAGGCCTCCTTTGTCCCGTGAATCCTGTAGAGCTTTGATTTTAATTCTGGCCTTCTTTCCCTGCCATATGTAGTTCATTGTTGTTTTGTTGAGGTTCTTAAAGAAATCTCTTCCGGGGTGTATTGGTATCACTTGATATAAATATAGTACTCTTGGGAATATATTCATTTTTATTGAGGCAATTCTGCCCATCAATGAGAGTTGTAATCTACTCCAAATTTCTAAGTCTTTTTTGATTTGTTTTAACAATTTGGTATAATTATCTTCTTTAATTGTAGTTGCTTTTGCTGTCAACCAAATACCTAGGTATTTTATTTTCTTTACTATTTGAAGTCCTAATTCTTGTTCTAATTTCAACTGTTGTGTTTGGGTCATATTCTTCGTCAATACTTTCGTCTTCTGCTTATTTATTTTGAGGCCCGCAACTTCCCCGTATTCCTCTATCATTGTCATCAACCTGGTTCCAGATCGTATTGGGTTTTCCAATATGAAGATCACATCGTCTGCAAAGGCAAGTAATTTATACTCCTCTCCCCGAATCTTAAGGCCTTCCACGTCTTCTTCCTTCCTGATTTCCGTTAGTAAAACTTCCAGTGCGATTATAAATAATAGAGGTGACATGGGGCAACCTTGTCGTACGCCTTTCTGGATGTCAAAAGTTTGCGTCATGTCACCATTTATTGCAATTTTGGCTGTTTGACAGGAATAAATCTTTCTTATCAATTTAAGGAATTTCTCTCCGCAATTCATTAATTCAAGTTGTGATGTAAGAAAGGACCAATTTAAATTATCAAAGGCCTTCTGGGCGTCGAGAGATATTAAAGCTATTTCCTTATCTATTTTCTTATCGTAGTATTCCAGTATATCTATGATCGTTCTCAAGTTATTTTTAATCTGCCTCCTGGGTATGAAGCCGTTTTGGTCTGTATGTATGTATTTATGAATTATTGTTTTAAGTCTCTGCGCTAATATTGACATGAATAGTTTGTAGTCTACATTGAGTAATGAGATGGGTCTGTAATTCCTAACTTGGGTCCGGTCTAAATCTTCTTTGTGTATTAACGTAATAATGGTTTCTGTCCATGATTTTGGGATTTCAGCTGTCAATAATGCTGCGTTGAAGACTTGTAGCAATATTTCGCCTATTTCTTGTTGGGAGTGTTTATAAAATTCAGTAGGAATTCCATCTGGTCCTGGAGTTTTATTGTTCTTTTGTTTTTTACGAGCTTCAATCAATTCAGTCATTGTTATGGGACGATTCAGGGTCTCTCTATGGTCTTCTTCGAATTGTGTAATATTCACTTTACTAAGATATTTTCGAATTTGGTCTTCGGGGACATCTTCCTGCCGATAGAGATTCTGAAAAAATGTTTTGGCTATGTTTTTCTTATCTACGTGTGTATGGAATAAAGTTCCTGATTCGTCCTGGAGTTGGTGTATAATTCTTTTGTCTGTTTGCTTTTTTAATTTATGGGCTAACCAGCGTCCAGTTTTGTTTGCGTGTTCGAAGTTGGTCTGTTTTGCCATTTTTATTTTTTGTGCCAAATCAGCTTTTGTAGTTAAATTCAATTTGTGTTTAGCCAAATTAAGTTTTTGCTGTGCTATCTTATTATTAGGGTGCTGTTGTAATTTAGTTTCTTCTATCTTGATTTCTTCCAATAAGTCATTCCTGATTCTTTGTTTCTCTTTTTTTCTCTTTGCCACGTATGCAATGGTTAGGCCCCTAATATATGCTTTTGTCGTGTCCCATAGATTTTGTAACGACGTTTGATCCTTTGTGTTAATTTGGAAAAATATCTTAATCTCTTTTTCCATCATTTGTAGATACTCTTTTTCCTTTATAATACTTGTGTCCATTTTCCATCTTTTTTGTTTTCGGGAGCCTTTCCAAATTATTTTGATGGGGTTGTGGTCAGCCCATATGTTAGGCATAATTTCTACGTCGTGTGTTTCTTTACTTAGTTGGGGTGTCATCCAGGCCATATCCAATCTTGACCATGATTGATGTGGGCCAGAAAAGTATGTGTACTGTTTGGTTGTAGTATTTAATTCTCGCCAGGTGTCATGTAGACTCATTTCTTGTACCAAGTTCTTAAATGTTTGTGGCAGTGTCCTCCTTTTGATTTTATTCTTCCTGTTACTATAGTAGTCTTCTCGTGTGTTGACAATTGCATTAAAATCTCCGACAATGCAGATATTTTCATAATCCAGCTCTTTTAATTTATCGTGTAATTTTTTATAAAAGTCTATTTGGTTTCCATTTGGGGCGTAGATGGCTACTAACAGTATTATTTTTGTTTCCAGTTTTACTTCTATTATTAAGACTCGACCCTCTTTGTCCACATATATCGGCTTTGTTCTTATATGATCTCTAACATATATTACCACTCCCCTTTTTTTACAGTCGCCTAAGGATGTGTACATTACTCCTAATTTTTTATTTTCGAGTAATTTTTTCTGTTGTTTTTTATGTGTACCTCTTGTAAGGTGATTATATCTGCTCCTAATTTTTGCAGTTTAGTGAATATCTGATGTCTTTTGCTTGGTGAATTTAGACCATTTATATTTATAGAGATGAGTTTTAGTTCTTCTTCCATTCCTGGTGTTGTTTATTTGTCTGTTATTTTGAGTTTTGATGTATTTCTTGTGACTCTTTGTGTGATCCCCGTCATTTCCTCCTTCCCCAGCTTTCCCTTCTTCCGTTCCTTGTCCTCCTTATTTATTGGTTGCTCTTCTTGGTCACTGGGGTTTGAATCTTCTCTGCCTCCTCTGCTCTCCTGTTCTCCTTCATATCCTAAATGTTGGTCTGCGAAGTCCTGGGCTTTTTCTATGGTGTCGATTCAAAATTTTCTTCCTTCCCAAGAAATGAGTACTCCTTCTGGTATAAGCCATCTAAATTTAATCTTGAGTTTATTTAACTGTCAGGTTAAGAAGTTATATTCTCTTCTCCTATCCCTGGCCCTTCTCGGTACTTGTTTTAGCGTTAGAACTTCCCTCCCTTTATACATGACTGTCTCCTCTCTCATCTTTCGGTATATTTCTTCTTTCATTGTTTTTTTTGTAAATCTGATATGTACTTCTTTAGGGAGTTTGTTTCTTCTGGCATAGTTTGTGAAGGCCCTGTAAATTTCGTCAATACCACCTCTTATTTCATCTTTATCCTTATGTGTCGCCTCTGCCAAGATTCCAACCATAATTTCACCCAAGTCTTCCTCTCTCTGTTCTTCTATATTTTGAAATCTTAAGTAGAAAGATGCCTTTTCCATTTCGAGAAATGTCAGTGCATCTTCTGTGTCTCGACTTCTTGTTGCTTGTTGGTTCTCCATCTGTTCCAACCTGGTAGCTGTGGCTTCCGCCTTTTCCTCAACTTTATGGATTCTCTGTTCGTTTTCGGTTATATTTTGTTGAATTTTCTCTATTTTTTCATCTATATTTCTAATCTCATCTTTAATTTCCCCTACATCCAATCGCATTTGTTCATGGTTCTTTTTCGTTTCATCATGATTCAGGGTCATCTTATCTTCCATCCTTTTCATTCCCTCCGGAATCATTGCAAGGGCAGCTTGGATGTTTTGAATACCTATGTTGGTCTTTTCTTTATCTGTTGTTTCCCCTGTCTTCTGCTGGACCGGGGAAGCCACCAATAGTGTTTGGGTTGGGGGTATTTTCTTGGTTGATTTAATAGTAGTTGGTATGTTTGAGGTTGCCACGTCTAATGTTTATAACCTGGATGCAGGATTATTTTTACAAGGTTTTTTCAGAGTATTTCTGATTAGTAATACGATATTGGGAAAACAGCAAAAAGGAAGGCGGGGGGGGAAGCAAGAGAAGGGGGAAACAACGGGGAAAAAGTAAGCTTCTAACAATTCATTAGTTACCTTATTCTTCAATTACTTACAAAATAAAATGTATTTTATTATAATAGTTCTAAAATAGTATCAATATCAATTTAATTATTATAATTCTATCTAAATATTTAAAATCATTTACTGTATATGAATAAATTAATTAAATATAATTAAAAATAATATACTATAATTGTTTGATTAATTTCAAATAGACAAATTAGACAAACTACTTCAGAGAAAACTAATAAGTTATTGAAGGTTATTTTCCGGGTCTAGTATCTTATGATATATAGTAGAATAGACTTAAATCGAGCTAAGCATATATATATTGTCCATTAATTATAGTCTCTTATCTTTCTTGGTGGTATGTAAACTTATCTTTCTTCCAACCAAATACAGTTCCAAAGGTCTGAGTCACCCTATTCACTTTAATTATTCCACGATCCAATTTAATCTATAGTCCTCTGTATTCCTGTTGTTAGAATCCACATCCGATCCCAATAGTGTAATGTTGTATCCTCTATTTAAGTCCTTATCATCTGGTTCATCAGGTATTAGTCAATATTTAAATTGTTCACTCCAAACAGTTCAGTCTCTAGTAGTCCCTCACACTTTGTATCAGTTTTGTATCCTAATCTTCACAAGAAGTATTACTAAAAGATAGTTTGTATAAATCCACTCCAATCAATTTTACCGGGGTTTGTCCCAACTCTCCGCACTCTCCCACAAACTTTTTCTTCTTCGAATTATCTAATTCAATCCACTCTGGCCACTCCACATCAGTAAAATCCAATACGATCAATTTATAAATCCACTCTGGCCACTCCACATCAGTAAAATCCAATACGATCAATTTGTAGAGATCCGTCCAGGTTCCTCTCCTCTCCTCCGATCTCCGGCGCTCCACACTGCACACGCTCTCTCCGCTCGCTCCGATGCTGCACGTTCTGTTCTTATTTGTCCAACTCTCTCCGCTCAATCCAGTCCACACTCATAAAGTCCAATAATAATATCAAAATCTTTTTAAATTATTCACTATTCTCGTCACAATGTTCATAGGGATTACCTTCTTCCGTTCTTCCGCTCTCACTGTACACTCAGCTGTTCAGATTTTTGCGCTGTCACTTTGCTTTCAAAATGGCTCCATTCCGAGGCATGTTAATTACGTGGCAAGGGAAAAAAATAAGATCGACAGTCTAGTGACTGCGCAAGACTTCCTAGACCAACTAGTAGGGATGGACGAGGAACAGAGCAGTAAGGAAGAAACTGAAACGATAACCCAGGAAGAAGAAACTCCCCATCAACAAGACCCCAAAAAAGGACTTTTGGAGAAGAAGGACACAGAAGAAAAAGTGGACAAGGACACAAAAGGAAAAAAACCAAGAACACAAAGAGTCACAAGGGCAAACAAATACTAACACCCCTTAGGGAATCCAGAAATGGAAGATTGGAAACTAATATTTATCAATGTTAACGGACTGAATGAGAGTAGAAAGAGGAGACAGATATTTACAAAATTAGCTAAACAAAACATTGACATTATATGCCTCCAGGAGGTCCATATACGGAAACAAGACGAAAAACATTTAGAATATAATAAATTAGGGAAAACATTTACAGCGCTAGCGGGAAAAAAAAAGAAGGGGGTAGCAATATATATTAAGGGAGGGATTGCCGCTGAACAAAAATATGCTGATCCCAAAGGAAGAACATTAATGATGAAATAAAGAGAGGAAACATATCAATACTATTGGTAGCCATTTACGCTCCAAATAAAAATCAGGGAGAATACTACAGAAAACTGCATGAACGAATACGTAAAATGGAATACAGTAATATCTGCATAGTGGGCGATTTCAGTGGGATAATTGACACAGAAAAAGACTACAAGAGTGGCAAAGACAATAAAAAAAAAGAGACAAGCTACCTAAAACTGTTTTTGATCTGATAGAGGAATTAAATTTAATAGATATCTGGAGGACCTTACATCCAAATGAGAGAAAATATACCTTCTACTCAAATTCCCAAACATCATGGTCCAGAATAGACATGTTGTGGGCTAGCAAAAAATTAGGACTGGAAATTGAAACAGCAGAAATCAACCCCAACATATGGGGAGATCACAACCCCTTAGAAGTAAAATGGAAGACCCCACAAAGAAAAAAGTTTAGGAGATGGAGATTAAACGCACAAATTCTAAGAGAGAAGGAATACATAGAAAAAACAATGGGAGAATTGAAATTATTCTTTAAAGAAAATGAAAACCAAGATACATCCTGAACAAATCTATGGGATACAATGAAAGCATACTTAAGGGGGCTAACAATAACATACAACACACACAAGAATAAAGAAAAATGGAAGGTGCAGAATACCCTGCAGAAAGAAATTGGAGATAACGGAAAAGAAATTACAACAAAGTCCAGGAGATAAAGCGGCCAAAGAGAAATTGATGGTGTTGAAGCATAAAATGAATATATTAGATCAGGAGGAATTGGCAAATAAAATCAGACAATCCAAGCAATACTACTTCGAGAACGCCAACAAGCCCGGTAGATGGCTGGCCTATAAATTAAAGAAAGAAAATGAAAAGCGGATTATCCAACAATTGGAGGGTATGAAGGGAAACCTATAGAACAAAGAAGAAGACAAACTTGAAATTGCCCAAGAATATTATACAGAACTCTATAAAAAGGAAAAGGTCCCAAGAGAAAAGATTGAAGAATACTTATTGGAGGAAGAACCCCCATTGGTAGGAGAGGAGGAGAGGGAAAGGCTGAACAAAGAAATCACAATAGAAGAACTAAGAGCGGCAATCTCAAAACTAAAAAACAACAAATCACCAGGTCCGGACGGTCTCCCAGGAGAAATATACAAAAAATTTGATGAAATAATACTACCAAAACTATTGGAGATATGCAATGAGGCCCTATTGGAAGCTAAAGTACCCGATTCGTGGAGGGAAGCTTATATTACATTACTGCCAAAAGAAGGTACTGATCCAAAACAAATAAAAAATTATAGACCAATCTCCCTTTTAAATTTGGACTATAAAATTTTTATGAATGTAATGGCTGAAAGAATGAAAAGAATATTAAATTCTATGATACATTCGGACCAGAATGGCTTTTTACCCAATATACAAATTAGGAACAATATAAGTATAGTTGTAGACATTTTAGAATATTACGAAGCCCACCCAGAAAAGCAAATGGCCTTAGTATTTTTGGATGCCCAAAAAGCATTCAACAATCTTAATTGGAATTTTATGATTAAGCAAATTAAAACAATGAAATTTGTCATAAACTTCGAGAGAATGATAGAAACAATTTATAACCAACAAAGGGCAAGAATAATAATAAACGGGGACATGACCAAATCATTTCAAATCAAGAAAGGAGTAAGACAAGGGTGCCCATTATCACCATTATTATTTATCTTGACACTAGAAATCTTGCTAAATAGGATTAGGAACAACAATGAAATAAAAGGCCTAAAGATCACGAGACAGGAATACAAGACTCAGGCCTTTGCGGAGGACATAGTGCTCATTATTGAGGAACCGCTACAGGCCAAAAAACCCTCGAGGAAATAAGAAGATACGGCAAGGTATCCAGTTTTAAATTAAATAAGGGAAAAACCAAAATGCTGGTCAAAAATTTGACAGAAAGGCAAAAGGAAGAATTAGAAAAGGAATTAGACTTACAAATTGTTTAAAAAATTAAATACTTAGGAATCTGGATATCACCAAGATGCTTGGCCTTGAAAGAAGACAATTATATACCACTGATTAAAAAAATAAAACAGGATCTGGATAAATGGGAGAAATTGCAGTTATCACTCTTGGGCAGGATAGCATCGATAAAGATGAATATCCTGCCCAAGCTATTATATTTATTTCAAACGACACCAGTCACTTTAGATAAAAAATTCTTCTTAGAACTAAATAAAATCACCAGTCATTAAATGTGATCAAATACCGGGCACCTACTACCACTTATGGTGGACATGTAGAAAAGCAAAAGAATATTGGGAAATGATCCAAATGTGGTTAGAAGAAATGACAGGACAGAAAGTGGAACTCAAACCAGAACTATTTCTATTAGGAATTATAAAAGAAGGTTTAAGTAAAGGGTTAACATATTTAACATTGCATATCATAACAGCAGCAAGAATAGTTTATGCCCAACAATGGAAGAGTGAAAACATACCGAAAGAATGGGAAATAATTGTCAGGGCGTTGATTAATCCCATGTTTGGCTCTGGGGAAAATCACCCTGGTTTAGAGGATGGATCGAGGCTTATTCCATGTTGCAATATTCTGAAAAAGAAACGCGAAGAAAAGTTCTCTAATAAAACTCATTTATTTGTTATAAAGAAAATAAAACACCTCACTAACTAAGAAAAAATAATTGTTACATTTTGGCAAGCGAGGTCTCCTGCCGGTCCAAGCCGGACCTCTGGCAAGAGAACAAAGGAAAGAGTGTGTGAAGCAAGTGAAGGAATGCGGACATGCGTAGTAAAATACTGATAAGGAACTTGGCAAACTACAGTAAGTCTATTAGTCCAAAAATAATGAAGCTCAGCTGGGAAATAAAAAAACGCAGTGACAATAATAAAGAAAGTACTTGAATGTGCAGAATGTGATAGACTGACGTTAGAACTGAAAAATAAAGGAGAGACAGAATACTATGAGATTTGGAATAAATTTTACCAATGGTTAGACTTAAGGAATGGAAGTGGGAACAGATAAGAACAAGGATGTATAGATCGAAACAAGATGCAATATATGTAATATAGTATGGAAGTGTAAACATGTAAAAGAAGTTAAGTATGTGTATAGAATTAATAAGTAGTAATGCATATTGAAGATATAAGAAACTTATGGTATATTTTGTATGGTGGCGATATCGCCAAGACGGTTCCACCATGTCCAACTTTTGTTTTAACAATAAAGGTTCTTTTTTTTTTTTTTAAAAAAGAAATATTTCTACCAATCCACCAATGGAGAGACTGCAGTGAATCAGTCAGTACCTGACAAGGAAGAAACAGTGTAATTCTGGGCACAGATATAGGATAACCCAAAGAAATACAAGGGACGTGGTGGCTCAGTGGCTAAGACGCTGAGCTTGTCGATCAAAAGGTCGGCAGTTCAGTGATTCAAATCCCTAGTGCCGCGTAACGGGGTGAGCTCCTGTTACTCGTCCCAGCTTCTGCCAACCTAGCAGTTCGAAAACATGTAAAAAATGCAAGTAGAAAAATAGGGAGCACCTTTGGTGGGAAGATAACAGCGTTCCGTGCGCCTTTGGCGTTTAGTCTTGCTGGCCACATGACGATGGAGACGTCTTCGGACAGCACTGGCTCATCAGCTTTGAAACGGAGATGAGCACCGCCCCCTAGAGTCGGGAACGACTAGCACATATGTGCGAGGGGAACCTTTACCTTTACCCAGTGGTGGGTTTCAAAAATTTTTACTACCAGTTCTGTGGGCATGGCTTGGTGGGCGTGGCAGGGGAAGGATACTGTAAAATCTCCATTCCCACCCCAATCCAGGGGAAGGTTACTGCAAAATCCCCATTTCCTCCTGATCAGCTGGGACTTGGGAGGCAGAGAATAGGTGGGGGTGGGGCCAGTCAGAAATTTTACTACCGGTTCTCCGAACTACTCAAAATTTCCGCTACCGGTTCTCCAGAACTGGTCAGAACCTGCTGAAACCCACCTCTGCCTTTACCTTAAAGAAATACAACAAGGACACAGCTTGGTTAAAAGAGGTAGATATATAAAAAAAGTTAAAATGAAAGAACTAGTAATAACAGCAGAAATGGTAGAGAAAAAAGCAAGGAAGATCAAGAATTGGTCACTACCAGGTGAAGATGAACTGCATGGTTTTTGGTTGAAACATCTAACTGATCTATGCCCACTTGTTGCCAAACAGTTTAACAACATACTACAAGGAGGTGAAATTGAAGAGTGGCTAACATCTGGCAGAACCTACCTGATAATGAAATCCAGCAAAAGGGGCAGCACCAGGCAATTGCAGGCGAATTACCTGCTTACCAACAACTTTCAAATTGTTAACTGGTGTGGTAGCTGATGCAGTCCAACAGCATCTAGATTTAAAACAAGCTCTTTCCACCTGAGCAGAAAGGAAACTGCCTAAACAGCAGAGGAACAAAAGATCAACTCCTAATTGACAAGATAGCAATAGCCATAGCACATAGACTTGTATGTATTAACAGTCACTCATGCCCTTGTCACCTCACGGTTAGATTATTGCAATGCGCTCTACATGGGGCTACCCTTGAAAAGTGTTCAGAGACTACAGTTGGTCCAGAACGCAGCCACGCGAGCTGTCATGGGTGCACCTAGGTACACCCACATTACACCAATTCTCCGCGAGCTGCACTGGCTCCCTATTGGTCTCCGGTCACAATTCAAGGGGTTGGTTATTACCTTTAAAGCCCTACATGGCTCAGGGCCAGGTTATCTTCGAGACTGCCTTCTACCGCATAGCTCCCAGCGACCGGTAAGATCCCACAGAGTTGGTCTCCTCCGGGTCCTGTTAGCTAAACAATGTCGGCTGGTGGGCCCACGGGGGAGGGCCTTCTCTGTGGCTGCCCCAGCTCTCTGGAACCAGTTACCTCCTGAGATCCAGACCATCCCCACCCTATTGGCCTTCCGAAAAGCGGTGAAGACCTGGCTTTTCCGGCAGGCCTGGGGCCGTTGATCTCGCTGTTGCGATCTGGCGAGATCCGGCCATGAATGGTGTGAATGGGTTTTAATTGTTTTTAATGTTTTAATTTTTAATGTTTTTATATATGGTTTTTAATGCATTGTAAGCCGCCTTGAGTCTTCGGAGAAAGGCGGCATACAGGTTGAATGAATGAATGAACGAACAAACAAACAAACAAACAACTTTTGCAGTTCAAGCTGGAGCTGTTGAGCAATCTGCAATAATTGTCTATTAGTAAAAAATGTAAAAATAGTATAATAAATGTCACTTTCAGCATTGATTGCTCTTAATAAGAATTATGGGTATAGAAATGGAATTCCATTGAGTGGTTATAATTTCTCAATAAAATTGAGAAAACACTTAAAATAGAAATTAATATTTTAGTTGAAATTCCAAATGTAATTTCCTTTCTGTCACTTTTTGGTGACCTTTTATGATAGGTTGTCTTTGTTGGAGGAAAGCATCCTTGCTGATTAAAGATGGCATTTGAAACCATTTTATTACCAAGGGTAGCCAAATTATTTTGACACTTGGTGGGACTAGAGAAATAATTGCTGATTCACTGTATTAGCTGTGTGTGAAAGAATTCTGCAGTAAATATTGGATATATGTTGGTAAAATATGTTAAGCATTTTTCTTATGAATGTATCAGAGGTATGTCTTAAATGCTGCTTTTTTAATTAAAAGGAAAATCTTTTGGGCTAAAAGCATTTTAATGCAGGTGTGAATTTGAAATAGATTATTTAGGAACAACAGTTCAATGAATCATAAAGGTGAGAGAACAAAAAAGGATAGCAAGATTCCCTTTCTTCCAGTGGCTTCTTGTGTTTTATTGAATACTTCTGAAATGAGTCCCATCTTACCAAATACAGGTCATCCTCAACTTAAGACCAATTGCTTAATGACTATTTGAAGTTACAACAGACTCCCCCAAAACCTTATGACCTGATTTTTAAATTGTTATTGCTACACACACACTGCAGTCTTGTGATTTCATTTTGGGTGCTTGGCAACCCGCTCATTTTACAGCCCTTTGAGGTGTTCCATGGTCACGTGATGTTTTGATGTTTTTTGCCAGTTTCTGATGTTTCCTTCTGGTTTCCGGCAAAAAATACCCTTTGGGTAAAATGGATTCACTTAACGACCGTGCTGTTTGCTTAATGATTGCCACCAAAAATGCTGAAAAAATTGGTCTGGTCACATGATGCTTCAACTTATGACTGCAATGATTTCCAACCATAATTCCGGGCTCAATTATGGTCATAAGTTGAAGACTGTATATTTCTTATATCTATGGATTAATTACTGAATTTTTGCAAGTTATGATAGGAGAAAGAAAGATTAAAGTAAAACTATTTAATCTTACTTTAAAAATCAGTAATAAAGGTATTCTGGCAGGGTGGGAATGGGATCCGGGAGGAGGGGACAACGGAAAGGGGGACGGGCCCGCAGCACCCAGCTGCGGCTTTAAGAAGCTCAGGGCAGCAGGAAAGGGGGCTGGCCCCACCAAACCTCGCATGCCCACCCTGGGGGTCAGGCTCAGAGAAAGCCGGAGGGCCCTTGCCAAAGACGCTCACCCGTCAGCCGGTCTCCCCTTCTCTCTGTGTGTCTCTATGTCTGTCTGTGTGTGTCCGTCTGTCCGTCTGTCTGTGTTTATCTCTTGCTCCCTGTCTCTGTGCCTCTCTCTCTCTCAACACATGTGCACCCTCCCGGCCCCGCCACAGCTGGCCAGGGGGTTGCGAGAGGAGGAGTGGGGGGAGGAGGAGGAGGAGGGAAGCCTCCGCCGTGGCTTGCGCTTGTTCCTTAGCCAGCCCGGATTTCCAAAAAGAAAGAAAGAAAAGGAGTAGCGAAGAGCCTCAAGGAGAGCTTGCTGGGCTTTCCGAGAGAGTGAGAAGCTCCTTTTCTTTCTTCTTGGCAACTTTTTGGAAATCCGGGCTGGCTGAGGAGTGCGCGAAGAGAACCGGTGGTAACACCGGTTGGAACCCACCACTGCTCCTGGCCCCCTCCCTCCTGGGGACTACCTTAAAGGGACAGACTGCAGCAGCTCCGTTCTGAATGGAGGGAGAAAAGTTAGCATTCTCTCTGCTGCATTTAATATTGAATTCTGTGGAATATCAAGCGGCCGGAAGAGGTGAGCGGCGACCGGCCGGGTGTGGGTGGGGCCAAGGAGGGGTAATTACTACCGGTTCAGCGAACTGATGCCCATAATCCCTAGTGGTTCGTCTGAACCGGTAGGATTTCACCCGTGGGGGGGAGAGAGGGTGGTGAGAGAGACATAGAGAGACACACAGAGATACAGAGAGAGGGAGAGAGAGATACACACAGAGAGGGAGAGGGGGAGACAGAGATACAGAGAGGGGGAAGATAGGGAGAGAGAGAGAGACAGATACAGAGAGAGACAGATACAGAGAGAGGGGGAGAGAGATACAGGGAGAGGGGGAGAGAGACATAGAGAGATGGGGGGAGAGAGAGAGAGGGAGAAGGGTTTTGTGGTTCCTGGTGTGGTGTTTTTTAACAACCGGTTCTCTGCCCTAATGACCTGCTGGGTAGGCATGGCTAGTGGGTCATGTGACTGGGTGGGAGTGAGTGACGTGGAGTTGGCCATGCCCACCCAGGTTTTGTGGCTCCCAGTGGTTTTTTTTTCTGTGGTAAATGGGTCCAAATGGCTCTTTGAGTGTTTAAGGTTGCAGACCCCTGGTCTATGCCAATGGTGTTCAAGTGGCGCTTCAGTTGTTTTGGGATTATACCCAAGGCACCTGTGACTACTGGTACTACCTTTGCTTTCTTTTGCCACAGTCGTTCTATTTGTATCTGCAGGTCTTTGTATTAGAAATACAAAGTAGAAAATAAGTTAATTATTTTAAATGTTTTATTTTAATTTTATTTTAATGATGGAAATATGTTTATTCCAAACATATTTTTACACATATGCCAGTGTTGCTACTGTAGTGAAACTGTTATTAGTTTATAACACTTAATCCTTCTGGCAAATACTAAATTATCTTTTGTTTCATCTAATAGAACTTTCTGCAGAAGCCAAAGCAGCATTACTTGAATTTGAAGAGCGGGAAAGACAGCTAAAACAAGGGCGGTATGGCTTCCGAAGAGGAGCAAGACGAGGAGGGTCATTAATGTGTCGGCTGGGAGAACAAAGAAGAGACAGCAATGAAAGGGGAAGAATTGAGGATCACAGGCCTGCTTTACTGCCAACTCAGACAGCTGTTATGGTACCCTGAATGCAGTAGTGATGGGTTGGATTGGGGAATTAAAGTAGTGGACGGCCTGCTTGGGTTTAGCTGCTTAAATGTGAATGCTTGATTCAGAGCCTTATTCTGAAGACTCTTAAACTTGGGAGAACTGGGATTTATCATCTGAAGATCTGTTTTAGGATTTGTGATGGTTCTACTCTTGATACTTCTTGCAGTTCTCCATCATGAAAACAGAGGAAATCATGTTGATAAATGTAGGTTTAGAATTCTGAATTGTAATACAGGTAGTCCTTGACTTACAACCATTCCTTTAGAGACTGTTCACAGTTACAATGACACTGAAAAATTGATTTATGACTGATCCATAAACTTAACTACTATTGAAGCATCCCCATGGTCATGTGATCAAAATTCAGGTGCTTGGCAACTGGCATGTATTTATGACAGTTGCAGGGTGCCGGGGTCACATGATTACCATTTGTGACTTTCCCAGCCGGCTTCCGACAATGAAAGTAAAAGGGAAAAAAGCAAGACCAGTAAGAGCCGTATGAACAAACAAACTAAAAACCAGACAAGGAAAACAGGAATGAATGATCTGAAACTAATATCAGTAAATGTCAATGGACTAAATGATTATAAAAAGAGGAAATTAACACTAACAAAACTAGCTAAACAAAATGCAGATATAATTTGCCTACAGGAGGTGCACATAAAAAAGGAAGAGGGCAAATGTTTAGGATACAAAAAATATGGGAAAACATTCACTTCACTAGCAGAAAAAAAAAGAGGGGGGTGGTAATTTATGTTAAAAAAGGAATTGAGGCAGAGCTAAAGTATAATGACACAAAGGGAAGAACCCTTATGATTGAGGTTATGAGAGGGAACTCCAAAATATTATTAGTGGGCATATACGTCCCAAATAAAAAACAGGGAGAATATTTCAAAAAACTTCACGAGCAACTAGGAAAAATGGAATATAATGAAATTTGCATAATAGGTGATTTTAATGGAATCATAGATTTGGATAAAGATTATAAAAGCAATACAATTAATAAAAATAAAAGGGCAAATTTACCGAGAGTTTTCTTCGATTTAGCAGACGAATTTAATTTAATTGATATATGGTGAACTTTACACCCAAATGACAGACAGTATACGTTTTACTCTAACCTACAAAAGTCATGGTCCAGAATAGACATGGCGTGGGTCAGCAGGAAGCTTGGATTAGAAATAGGAATGGCAGAAATCAACCCAAACACCTGGGCAGACCATAACCCCTTACAAATAAAGTGGAAGAGTGCAAAGAGAAAGAAGCAACAGAGATGGAGGTTCAATGCCAAACTATTGAGTGATAAAGAGTGTGTAAAAAAACTTAAAGAAGAAGTAAAGTCCTTTTTCAAAGAAAACGAAAATCAAGGAACACCCCGTGCAATAGTATGGGATGCAATGAAGGCTTACTTAAGAGGGGTTGTGATATCATACAGTGCATACAAAAGCAAAGAAAAAAGAAAATCCCTGGAAGACTATTTAAACCACCTAGGAGAAGTGGAAAGAAAACTCCAGGAAGACCCGGGAGATAAAGCAGCAAAAGAAAGTTGGCTGATGTGGAGGCACAAATTGAACATCATAGATCAAGAGGATTTAGCACAAAAAATAAAAAGAATGAAACAATACTATTTTGAAAATGCCAACAAGTCGGGCAGGTGGCTGGCCTATAAACTAAAAAAGGAAAATGAAAAAGGGACAATTCATATATTAGAAGACTCCAAGGGTAACCTGTTAAATAAAGAAGAGGATAAACTAGAAAGAGCTAGGGAGTATTATGAAACCCTATACAAAGAAGAGGAGGTCTCAGAAGAAAAAATAGAGCAATATTTGGTAAACACAGAGCTTCCACGAATAACAGAGGAAGAGACAGAAATGCTCAATGGAAAGATAATAGCTGAAGAACTAAAAACAGCTCTTTCTAAACTTAAAAATAACAAATCGCCAGGCCTGGATGGATTCCCAGGGGAAATATATAAAAAATTAGAAGAAATATTACAACCAAAATTAGTGGAAATTTTCAATGATGCATTGATGGGTTCTAAAATTCCAGAATCGTGGAGGGAAGCACATGTTACACTACTGCCGAAAGAAGGTGCCGACCTAAAACAAATTCAGAATTACAGACCAATCTCCCTTTTAAACACCGACTATAAACTATTCATGAGTATAATGGCGGAAAGAACCAAAAAAATATTAAACACTTGGATACATAAAGATCAAAATGGATTCCTCCCGGGGAGGCAAATTAGGGACAACTTGAGAATTGTGTTGGATGTCCTAGAATATTATGAAGAACACCCGGAAAAACAGCAGGCCTTAGTTTTTTTAGACGCCCAAAAGGCATTCGACAATTTAAATTGGAACTTTATGATTAAACAAATTAAGATAATAGGATTCGGAACAAATTTTGAAAAGATGATAAATACTATTTATGATAACCAAAGGGCGAGCATTTTAGTAAATGGAGATAGGACAAAAACATTCCAGATCAGGAAGTGGGTAAGACAAGGATGCCCCCTGTCACCATTATTATTCATTTTGGCCCTAGAAGTCCTGCTACAAAAAATCAGAAATAATGAGGAAATTAAAGGCTTAAAGATTAGGAAAGAGGTTTACAAAACGCAAGCATTTGCGGATGATGTAGCCTTAATCCTAGAGGACCCAATAGAATCTGGACAAAAAGTGCTAGAGGAATTGGGCAAATATGGAGAGGTGGCAGGCTTTAAATTGAATAAAACCAAAACCAAAATATTAACCAAGAATGTAACCGAGGTACGGAAGAAGGAGATAGAAGAAATGCTGGGACTACAGGTTATTAAAAAAATAAAATATCTAGGAATTTGGATAACTACAAGGTGTTCATCCTTTTTTTTTTTTGTAAATATTTTTTATTATTTTTCAAACATAAACATAAAATATAACTTTCAAGAGCAAAAACTCGATCCGGTCATAGATGGTTACCACGCTTACATTCCTTTAACAAACTCCATTCACAATTTCCCATTACATCTTTAAAAGGTGAATATTCAAAACATAAGAAGAATAAATTTTAACATAAATTCTAACATCCTTATCTATATATATCTATTGTATCGATACAATTTTAATTTCATATTTACTTAAGCTCATTTATATTTAAGTATCAATCCTGCTTATATCTGGTTCTTCTCCACATTGTCTTTATCATCTCTTTTACCATCAGTTGCAAAATGCTTTTTAACAATATTCTAATCTCTTATTCTAATTATTAACCACGATTTTATCACCTTAGATCTTAATTTCAAATTCAATACATTTCCATTTTTCTTACCATTTATACAACAAAATTCTAACTACATTTCTTGGACTCTTGACCCATTCCATCAAATCTTGATATCTTAAATTTTATCATTGCTTTTACACATTTCAAATTACACAGATTCATCCCAGAAATTTTATTTAAACTAATTACTAGCATGTTCTCCTCCATACATCCTTCTATTGTTTGGCTAATTTCCAGCATGTTATGTTTGGCTGATTTCCAGCCTTGGCTGATTTCCAGCATATTCTCCTCTGATCCTCCCACCATTATTGGCTGATTTCCAGCATTTTATGTTGGCTGATTTCCAGCATATCTCCTCCAACTCTCCTCCTATTACTTGGCTGATTTCCAGCATTTTATTGGCTGATTTCCAGCATATTATATTTGGCTGATTTCCAGCATAGTCTCCTCTAGAACTCCCACCATTGTTTGGCTGATTTCCAGCATATCTCCTCCAACTCTCCTCCTGTTATTGGCTGATTTCCAGCATTTTATTGGCTGATTTCCAGCATATTATATTTGGCTGATTTCCAGCATAGTCTCCTCCAAAACTCCCACCATTGTTTGGCTGATTTCCAGCATTTTAACTAGTTTCCACATAATTCCCGAGTCTCAAACTCTTAACTAATTGGTGCCCATCACCTCTTCTAATTCCCTTGCAATATAATTATCTATTGCATGTCAGTTTTCCAACATACTTTTTCAAATTGGTTCTCCATGTGTTTCATGATAATCATTTCCAGCATATTTTAAATTAAATCACACTTTGTTACTAAGATCTGTGTAACTTCTTGTTTCATTCAATAAAACCATAATTAAACATATTTACCAATCTAACATTGCTTACAAGTTAAAGTCAAAACATATTACATCAAACATTTTTCTTAAAATTATCTCATATTTATACATACTCTTCTTTAATATTTTTAGCCACCTTTATCTCAATCCTCTATTTTAATTACCATCTCTTATTTTCTATTTTTATTACTCCAAAACCCCTCCAATTTTTATCTAAGAATCATTTATACCTTTAAACTTTTAAACATTACATTTCAATTTAATTACATTTTATTTTATTTTATTTTTCCTTCCTTCTCCTTTCTGTCCAGCTGTTCCACTTCAAAAGTCTATCTGCTCAATTAAAAAAATTATGTGTGTCACTTTAATGCTTTTGGAATGTCTGGTTCACATGTGATGCATCAACTTCCTGTCTTTGTTCCTACGCTGCACCCAGTTTTTTTGCTAGGCTTGTTAAATTCCATTGTAAAGAGTCCAAAATATTTTTTCTTTCTTCATAGAATTACCCAGGGACAGAGTAAGAATCTCCAAAATCCATAAATTTAGTGTTAATTTCAAAATAGTCCAAGGTATAAAGTCATTTACAATGTTTCTTTTCCAAACGAAAGGGAAATCTCTTTAATCCACTCTCCTGCTTAGTCACCGCAGACTCCATGGCAATTATGTAGCCACCCGTCTGTCACTCTTCATTAGCCTCGTTAACTTTCAAAAGGTGTAAATTCCAAGAAAAACATTTCTCCAATCAACTCCAAATAAGTAAAAGAAGAAAAAATCCACTTTTGAAATTGTTAAATGCCAATTATTCCAAATCGAATTTCAAAGTCTGTCATGGGTCTTTGTCTCCAAAAGTTTTTTTTTCTTTCCTTAATCTTCAAGCCCCGTAGATTTGCAGCCGCTGTTTAAGGCTTGGGGTCTTTTTTTTTTTCCCCATCCATTTAATTCTGTTACTTTGCCTGGGTCGGTGTCACTCACCCGGCTTCAAGGTATTGCTCTCTCCTCTTCTCTCCAGCACGATCTTTTTCCCGGTCCACCGTGGCTTTGTGACAGCCGCCATGGCTGCCTACCCCCATCTCCGACTTAGAGGATTTCCTCTGGCCTTTGAGGAACTTGCCTGTTCCTCTTGGCCCAACGAGGTGCTCCTCTTCTCCCCCCATCCCTACAGGATGGGGTCGGTCAAAGACCGATCGGAGGATGGATTGTCAGTCGGGGTTTTCGCGGGCTCATTAGAACCCGCCATTCCCCCAACTGTGTCGCCGCGGTTCCAGACCGGAAGTCCCAAGGTGTTCATCCTTAAAAGATGATAATTATACCCCTTTAATTAAGAAAATGAAACAAGACCTGGATAGATGGAAGAAAATACACTTGTCACTTTTGGGCAAGATAGCTGCGATTAAGATGAACATCCTCCCCAAATTATTATTCTTATACCAAAATATACCGGTGAATCTAGATAAAAAAATTTTTTTTAGAATTAAACAAAATCATTAGGGAATTTGTATGGGAGGGGAAAAAGTCGAGGTTCTCTCTTAAAATTTTACAGGGAAAAAGGAATATAGGAGGATTTGGACTTCCTGATTGGGAAACATACTACAGGGCAGCTAAGCTAGTTTGGATAAGGGACTGGGCTATCCTGGAAAATAAGAGGATCCTAACTCTGGAAGGCCACAATTTACAGAAAGGGTGGCATGCACACCTATGGGACACAGAGAAGAAAAAGAAAACATTTTTTTTTTATTGAAAAAGTTTTCAAATACAATTTTTTCCCCCATTTTTCTCCCCCCCTCCTCCCTAACCCCCCCTCACCACCCATCCCCCCTGAGACTTCTTCACAACAAAAACCTAATTCATAACAGATTATATAATATTTTACCATCCCCTTACTCCCTCCTCTAAATACTGACCCTTACTTACTAATAATATTATTAATATTATTACTTCCCCCTTTTACCATACATTTCAAAAAAAACATTCATCTATAACATTGTATGAAAACTTCTAATTTAACATAATATTATTATAACTCCCAATTTAGTAATAATCTGCCCTTTTTCTCCTCCCCCATACTTTTATCTGTATATTACAACATTTCAAAACAACCTTCCACTTTAAAACTATATAATAAATCCTACTTTAACATTTAATCTTTTGTGTATATTAATATAACATTTCAAAGCAGCCTTCCCCATAAATCCTAATTTAACATTTATTCAACTCTATCCATTTTCTCCACTCCCCTAAATATATCACTTAAACATCCCTTTTCTTAAACTAAACAATCAGTAAACTAACCTATCTCCACCCAGTTTCCTACAAAATTGCCATGCACAATCTTTAAACCACTGCCCACCCTGCTAAAAAAAATATATTCCGTTATATAAAAAAAATCAATAACTTTAAATTTATAATCCATATAATATCTTCTTTGATATCTTTCCACTGGATTGTTGAATCCATCATCCATATTGGGGTAACATAGCTTCCTGGTGCAACAGTTTGTTCAAAATCCTCCATCATCATCTGCCCCCATCAGTAATGAATATCCTCATATGTATATAAAAGAAAAAAAAAACCAACCACCCGAGTGACATTATAATTATATTCCATATAGTTGTAATTGTGGCTTTCATCAGGATTATTAATTCCCATCATCATATTGGGTAACAACCAGATCTTCTGCATGCCCCAGCATAGCTCTCTTGCCTTATAGCTTAAAATGAATATAATATATTTATCAATAAAAAAAAAGAAATCCAAAGTAGATAATTCCAATTCAACTATTTAAGGCTCTTTTCACATCCTAAAATTACGGCATTGTAGAGATCTGTCACTCTCCTCAGGATAATATTAACCAATACTTTGCCTCAACTATATATATATATATATATATATATATATATATATATATATATATATATATATATATATATATATATATATTCATTCATTTTTTTAAAAAATAACTGGCTTCACTGTTGCTTAATTTAGAAGTTTTTATTTTTGTGAGACCTATTTCTTTTTTTCTTTTCTTTTTGTGGGTTTGAACTCCATCCTGGTTTCCTTTCTACAAGTTGTATATCAACTGATCGGTTTTCATTCTGCTTTATAACTTGATCTTGTTGGTTTTGTTTTTGTGTCTCATATTTCTTTTTTGCTCCATACTTGTCTGTGACTTGATGAGTCATCACGTTAGATTCCGATGCCACTTCTCTCATATTTGTAGATAATCCAGCTGAGGTGTCTAAAGAATCAAAAGGCAATTTGTCCACCACAGCCTCTGTAATTCGATGTTTTCCCTTTATTTCCAACTCCTTCTGCTTATCCTGTATTGTGCCTAAAGATGTTAAGTTCATTTTCAAAAATTTTTGATAAAATTCTTGCGCTTTTTCAACAGTATTTAGTTGGTATCTTTCTCCTTGATATCTCAGTATTATACCAACTGGGGCATCCCACCTGAATAGAATATTTCTTTTTTTTAGCTCAGTCACCAGAAAACCAAATTTCTTCCTTTCCAATAACATCTTGGGCGGGAGCTCTTTGTAAATCCAAATCTTTCTTCCAAACAATTGCAAAGTAGAGTTGAAGGAATTTTGCACAATATTATTTCTAATTTCTGTATCTGTAAAATAAATCACCACATCTCTAGGCAATTGCCTTTGCTTTGCAATCCTATTGATCCTACAAAATACTTCCTCAGGTTGGACCTTTAAGATCCCAGCCAGAATTTCAGAAGATATTTTCCTTAAATCAACTCTGTTATTTTCCTGTAATCCTCTCAGTCTAATCGCATATTCAGTAAAATTATATTGCATCATTAAAACTTCTCTTTCAATCCGTTGTTGCATGTTTTCTGCATTACCAGTCTTTTGATCAGCCTCCATTTTAAATTTTTCTTCTGAGCTATTGTCTTGAGTGTTTGTCAAATCATTTTCAATTTTTTGTATTCTATTGTCCAAATTGTCTTCAATTTCTTCCACTTTAGACTCTAATAAGTTAGTATTTGCATCCAACTTGATCATAAATTCTGAAAAGCCATTAGCCATTTTTATAATCTTTCGGTCCAGAGTATCAAACTTTAATTGCACTAATTCTTTAATTTCCTGCTTAATTTTTTCAAAGTTCTGATTCACAATCTCATCCCTTCTTACAATCTCCTCCAAAAGAAATTCAATTATATTAAAATCAGTTTTCTGAGCCTGGAGCTTTAAAACTTGTTCACGTAGTTTATTAATGGGGGAATCCCCCCCACAGCTTGTTTGTCCGGCTTTACAAGCTTTAATGCCATATTTCCACACAGACAAACTATTTTCTTAAAAAAAAAAGAGAGGCAAAGAAGAAAAAAAGGACTTCTTTCCAACCAAGATCAATATCAGATCTCCAGGAAGAGAAAAACACAAAGATAGAACATTATCTTAAGTGTAACCAAAAGTATTTATTCCGCTACTTTGTATCTTAATGGAAAACGGAAGGACTCTCACTTTCAGCCCCTTCTCAAGCCTCGGCAGTCGCCATTTTTAAAAACATATTTTCATAGGCATAAAATTAGGGACTCATTAATACAAACATGGACTGGAATCAGGCAGCGATATTACACAAAAGTCCCAAAATGGCTCTCCACGATGGAGGCCCTGATCTATCCCAGTAGGTGGGGAATGGAGAAAATGTGTAGGTATAAAGACATTTTAGATGGAGGAGGAAATCTTAAATCTAATGACGCCCTGAGAGAGCAAGGAATAAATTTAGACTGGTGGACTTATTTACAAATAAAATCCAGGTACCAGAAAGACAAAGAACAATGCGGCATAGAACTAGGATATAACGGGCTGGATAAAGTTCTGATGGGAACAGGTAAAAAGATTCTGGCTAAATTATACAACTATTTATTGGATGAGGACAGAGCGGAGGATATAACTAAAAACCAAATGAGTGTATGGGAGAAAAATATTGGACATAGCATAAATTTTAATGAATGGGAAGAGGCATGGAATAAAAATTATAAATTGACCAGAGCTGCGACGTATAAGGAAAATCATTACAAAATGCTCCACAGGTGGTATTTAGCCCCTGCTAGGCTAGCAAAGATGTATCCCAACATGCACCCAAACTGCTGGAAATGTGGCTATGGTCAAGGCACCTTCTTTCACATGTGGTGGACATGTCCTGAAGTGAAAAGATATTGGAGTAAGATTAGGGGATGGTTACAAGAAATAATTGGAGAAGATATTGAATTGACACCGGAAATATTTATCCTGGGAATAGTAAAGAGGTCATATGGAAAGAAAAAGAATCACCTAATAATACATATAATCACAGCTGCTAAACTGGCCTACGCACAATATTGGAAAAAGAAAGCTCTGCCACCAGAAGAACTTATAATTAGGAAAATACTGGAGTGCGCAGAGATGAGTAAACTAACCCATGAAATAAACGATGACGAGAATTCAGAATACTATACCGTGTGGGGAAGGTGGTATGAATGGATGAATGATAAAATGAAAGAAATAGAAAAAGGTGTGTTAAATAAAAGGAAAAAGTAGCCTAAGTGACACCAGGTATATATTCTGTATATATGTATAAACACTGCACATCCAATATTAATGGAAATGTTATTTTATATATGTGTATAAACTCAATAAAATATTTTTTTTAAAAAAAGGGGGGGAATTGTGGTCGTAAATTGAGGACTATCTGTACTCATGTGCGTAAGAAAGTAATGCTATGTTGTACCCAAGAAACAGTCTTCTGTGCATTCAGTCTGCATGCATGAACCATGTTCAGCAAGGTTAGGATGTCTCCACTTTCATTTGCCCATTCCCCAAGAAAAACTGTTTGAAGGCACCCTATGAATTTGTAGGTACTATCAGCAGCCATGAATCTGCTTAATCCCATATAAAACTCATGTATTCCTTGTGGGGACATTTTTTTTAAATTTTCCAAGTAATATTATTTTCTGTTTTTAATTTCAGACACATTCAGAAAGGATATTTCGTCATCAGCAACCCATTAGGAATCTTTTTCAGCAGCGGCGGCAGCAGCAGCAACAACCACCACAGCAGCAGCAACAACAGCCACAAGGTCTGCTCCCTGTCCCCACTCAGCATCATACACCACCCCCTCCCTCTCAAGGAATTCATATGCCAATCCAAGTAGAAACCCCAAGGATACTGATGACTCCTCCTTCAGTGGCCTCCCAGCAGCCAAAAAACATACACATAAATCCACACTTCAAAGGAACTGTAGTAACACCTGTTCAAGGTAAGGATTTTTTCAAAGAAAGTGAAAGGTCTTTTATCCTTGTATGGGCATTAATATAAAATGCAATGGGAAAAGCCTATTGCTTAGAAGTAAAGCACGTATTTGGATGTAAACGTACTTGGATTTTTTAGAATCTCTTTGGAGGTACCACTGACAAGGAAATAGAAGCCAAGAAAACTGCTGTTGATCATTATCAACTATGCTAATCAGTGTAGATCAAATGTCTTTCTTGATATTGATATTCTTTTGATATTATCTTTATTTTCATAGTACAGCAGATTTTTATACAGAGTTCTTCAGATTCATCCCCTGGAAATAGATGATGGGAAGGACTTCTAGTGGAAGAACTGTAGAAAAAAAATCCCAGTAGCTTTGTGGATAGTACTGGGTAAAAGATTAGAAGTTGGGATGTAGAGTGCTGCAGAACTTTTATTGTTTGCTATTGCTCACAGTTTTGTTGGTTTTTATATATTTGTTATATTGTGCTTCGTACTGGTTTGTACAGGTAGTCCTTGACTTACAACCATAATTGAGCCCAAAATTTCTGTTGCTAAGCAAGACATTTGTTAAGTGAATTTTGCTCCATTTTACAACATTTCTTGTCACAGTGAATCACTGCAGTTGTTAAATTAGGAAAATTGTTGTTAAGTGAATCTGGCTTCCCCATTGACTTTGTTTATCTGAAGGTCACAAAAGGGGATCACATGATCCTGGGACACAGCAACAGTCATAAGTATGAACCAGTTGCCAAGTATCTGAATTTTGATGACGTGACTACAGGGATGCTGCAAAGAGCCTTGGTAGTACAGTGGTTTAAAGCACCCTGTTAACACAGCTGCCTGCAATTACTGCAGGTTCGAATCTTACCAGGCTCAAGGTTGACTCAGCCTTCCATCCTTTCTAAGGTAGGTTAAATGAGGACCCAGTTTGTGGGGGCAATAAGCTGACTTTGTATAAATATACAAAAGTATGAAGGCTATTGCTTAACGCATTGTAAGCCGCCCTGAGTCTCCGGAGAAGGGCGGCATATAAATCAAATTAAAAAAAAACAAAAGAAAAAAAAACGGTTGTAACTGTGAAAAACAGTCATAAATCACTTTTTTCAGTGCTGTTGTAACTTTGAATGGCCACTTTGAAAGAGTTCACAGTAACATGCTGAAATAAAACTATGTCATAGCCTAGCATAATCAGTGAAGGTTTAAATGAGGATATGTTCTTGAAACAGAAAAAAAAAACAGTACCTAGAGTTTTGTTTAGTGATTTCAGGGTTTTGTTCAGTGAGTTTTTAAATTATAATCAAATAAAACTTTAGCACAACTTTTCTTTATCATGCCAGAGTAATTCTGATGCAGAAATTTGCATAAAGTCAATGTGCTTTTATAATTTAGATGAGTAGCAGTAAAAGCAGGTTGTATATATTTACACTCTTGGTTACCCAAGTGATGGTGTGGCTGCCCTCTCGTAGTGCCTGGAGGCAGTGCAGGCCTGGATGGGGGACAACAGGCTTTCAACTGAACCCTGGCAAGACCAAATGGCTTTGGGTACACAGGGCTGCGGGCTCTGGGACTTTGTCATCTTTGACTTTGGATGGGTTGGCAGTGCCCCAGACAGATCCGGTCCGCAACTTGAGGGTTCTCCTGGACTTGCGACTCTTGCTTGAGGAGCAGGTGGCAGTCGCGGCTAGGAGAGCCTTTGTACAACTTCGTGCTGTGCACTAGTTGCGGCCTTTCCTGGATCAGAATTCCTTGTGCTCAGTCCTTCAGTCCCTGGTCATCTCATGGTTGGACTATTGTAATGCACTCTACACGGGGCTACCCTTGAAGAGCATCTGGAAGCTACAGCTGGTGCAGAGTGCGGTAGTGCAGGCAGTTTGGGGGGCCCAAGAATGGTCCCTGGAACATCACTGCTCTTCAAGTTTCATTGGCTGCCAGTCTGCTTCCAGGTGCAATTCAAGGTGTTGGTGATCACCTTTAAAGCCCTTCATGGCATGGGTCCAGGCTACATGAGGAACTGTTTCATCCCACTTGGATTGGCCCATCCCACTCATGCCGGCAGAGGAGGCATGCTGCGGGCCCTGTCAGCCCGATTATTCCGGCTGGCAGGGTCCAGGAGGAGGGCCTTCTCTGCTGTTTCCTCTGGAACATCTTGCTCCCTTCCCCCCCCCCTTCCCCAATGTGAGGCTGGCCCCAACCCTCCTATCCTTTTGTCCAGGCTCTGCCAGTTGGCTTAGCGTCCCGACGGGGGAACAGCACAGTGGAGGTGGTTGTTTGAGTAACAACAGATCCCACCTCCCACATTCTGTCCCTGCCCTCCCCACGTGTCATTAGATTTTAATGTTTGGTTTTTATTTATTTATGTTTTAATGTACATGTATAAATACACTTTTATCACTGTAAGCCTCCCAAAGTTACCTTGTGGTAAGATGGGCAGCCAATAAATTTTATAAATAAATAAAATATATATTGACAGCTTACTTCTAGAACAGCTAATTCAGTGCAGAGTCCTTCACATGTTTTTTCTTAATTTTGTATACTTCCTTTTTCCATTTGCTCCATTTGCAAAAATTTAAATCAATTGATTGCGTTATCTTAGGAGGTGCAACACAGTGTGAATGATATTCTAATATAGAACATGTTTACTCAAGAATATATGCAACTGAGTTTAACTAGTCTTACTTCCTAGTAAATGTATATGGTACTATAATGCATAATTGAATTAATGTGAATTAACCAATGGAATTGGTGTGGTATCTGGAATTTTGGGAAATTATGGCATGCCTCTGATGCCATTCTGTCAAGATTTTGTCCCTCATTCAGTAATGTGTGAAAGAAAACAAATATTTCAAATTGCGTATGCCTTGTCTAATCAGCATCCTAATTGTCCTGTTGCATGGTGTTAACACATATTGTCTGCTTGCAAGCTGTTGAGGAAAATGGGACAGCAGCTGCCTGTGAATTGGTTGCATATGAAAATGGCCTGGATTTTTTGCTAAACCAAATTGATTTAAAAGGTGTGTTCCTTGTTTTTAGTGCCCTTGCTGCCAGTCCCAACCCAGCCAAGACCTGCTGTAGGACCCCAGAGATTTCCTGTGAGTAGCAGCTGTTCCTTCTTCTCTGATATGGATAAGCATACATGTGTAAAGAAATATTAATAGGGGAAAGAAAAGTGGTGCCAATGAAATATAATATAAAGATAAAATATAAAGATTTGCAAATATTGACAGTGATCTGTGAGCTAGAAAATTGTTAAAAGCTTAAAGGTCAATGAATTTTTCAGACCTGAATTAATTTTAATTGTAAAATGTTCCAGTGGGGAGTTTTAAAAAAGCACATGCTGACTGGGTTTAAAATAGTAAGAACTCCAGCCATGAGAGCCCTTTCAGAATAAATAGTATTGCTTTTCTTTAATAAAAGGGCATTCAGTACTGCAAGTTTAAAATACAAATTGCATATTTCTAATGTAAAAGTAAGGTGTTTTTTTTTTTTTTGGTAGTCATTTGAGTGCCAGAAGGTTATTTGATACGGGCATCTCTGTCACCTCCTTATATTTTTTCTCCTAAACAGAGTAGCTCTTCCCATTCATATTTTTGTAGTATGCAAATTTCCCAGTTTTTTTTCCATTTTTGTATTCCTTCGGTTACAGTTTCTTCATACTGTGCTACATCATATTTTATTTAGTCCCTTTTCAGCATTTACTGTATACAAGTAAAAAATAATTCACATACTAGATTAACATTCAGAAATTTGGAAATATCTTTCAGAAATATGGGAATGTATTCTCATGGTATTATAATCAAAGGTCTACTGTACATTATTGCTGTTTACACCATTTTGACTTCTCTTTTTTAACTTAAAAAAATAAACTAGTTTACATGTGATGAGATAATTTTTGTTCTGAATACCTGCAGTCATCTTCTTCATAGTTTGTTATTTTGCCAGGAGTAAGTCAGAATTGTGAAGAATTTTAGTCTGTGTGGGAATACACTGTGTGGTAGTATGCGTTGCTTAATTGCTCTTTGTAGGTTCTCTAGTAAAGGGATGGTGGCAGGGGTGAAATGCTCCCAGTTCGGACCGGATCGCCTGACCCGGTAGCGATGGTGGTGGGTGGTTCAGAGAACCGGTAGCAAAAATCCCTGCCCCCCCCCAAATGCCCAGCTGAGCCGTGCGATCATCAGAGGCTTTTTTCTTTTATTTTTAAAATCATTTTTTCTACAACCTCTTCGGCCAAAAAAATGCTTTTAAAAGTAAAAAAAAAAGCCTCTGATGATCGTACGGCTCAGCTGGGATCGTCAAAGGCTTTTAAAAGCATTTTTTCTACAACCTCTTCGGCCAAAGAGGTTGTAGAAAAAATGGTTTTAAAAGTTAAAAAAAAAAAGTTGGCCACGCCCACCCAGTCACATTACCCACCACCACCAAGCCACGCCCACAGAACCGGTAGTAACAAATTTTACATTTCACCACTGGATGGTGGATGGTTCTCTCCATTATTCTTTTAGCACCTGTGACCTGGGAAATTACTTGTTACAAGAAACCAAGCGCAGCTTTCCAGTTTATACATATTGCTAAATGAAACTCAAAGCCTGATGGTGTTATTATTTATGCATTGTGGAAAGTGCAAGCAGTTGGTACATTTATGAGTTATCTTATAATTTGTGAATTTTGATGGGATTAATCTTCTTTTGGATCCAGAATGTTATAATTATTACATGCTGGTCACTTTTTCCCTCGAGAATGTGCATATTGTAAAACACATGTTTTGGAAAAAAAACTTTTAAAAGAACTTAATGTATTTGACACTGCCCATATAATTCATTATTCTGAGGATGAGTTATGTCCAACCCACATTTTTAGGTGCTACTCTATTTTCTAGGTACGAATCCAGTGAATATAGCAATAGCACTTAGACTTATATACCGCTCCATAGTGATTTACAGCACTCTGAGCAGTTTACAAATGTCAGAATATTGCCCCCAGCAATCTGAGTCCTCATTTTACTGACCTCAGAATGATGGAAGGCTGAGTCAATCAGGATCGAACACCTGGCTGTGGGCAGAATTAGCCTGCAATACTGCATTCTAACCACCATGGCGCATTGAATATCGATGATGAGCTTGAATAATATTGTAGGTATCACCAAACATGGATAGTAATTCAGAGCAATATAAGCTTTAATGGCTTGCTGCTATCAAGGTGTTTGTAGAGAAGAATGAACATGTCTTCTGAATCCCTCAAAGGCCAGGTAGTAGACCTTATAAAAGAATAAAATTTGTATGAAATTAACATTATTACAAGTGAACTTAAGAAGAATGAGTTTTAACCATATTCTCAGTAATATTTAATGGATAGTCTCATTAATAAAGGTAACGGTAAAGGTTTCCCCTTCCTACTATAGGGGGCGGTAGTCATCTCCATTTCTTAGCCGAGGGAGCCAGCGTTGACTATAAACCGAGGCGCGTGGAACACTGTTACCTTCCCACTGGACTGGTGCCTATTTATCTACTCATGTTTGCATGCTTTCAAACTGCTAGATGGCAGGAGCTGGGGCAAGTAACAGAAGCTCACCCCGTTGCACGGCACTCATATCTCGAACCTGGGCTGTCGACTTTCTAGCTGACAAGCTCAGCGTCGTTAACCTCTGAGCCATTCCCCCCCAGTCTCCCCATTAATAGTAATGAATGATATTTACTACAGCTACTGCTGCTTGCGATAGCACTGGTCCATAGGAAGCCAGCTTGTTCTTGCCCTGCACTATTCATAGAAATTGGGTATGTGGAAAGAAAATAGGATCATCACTAAATCTGACCTGGAAAAGAGGGCTGTTCTTAAACTTTTTCAACTCAGGGCGGATATATTTGCGGACCAATTTGTTCCTGCAATTTCTCCAGCAGGCCCAACAAGATGTAGGGTCAAATGGTCCCAACAACTTGACCAGAAGGTGAGGAGAGCTCTATCAGAGGACAATCTTCAAAAGCTTTGCTCAGCCTTTATTACAGCCAACCCTTCCCAAGTTTTACTAGAACTATATAAAAACATAGTTCATAAGCTACAACCAATACTAGTACATGACTGGAACTTTTCAGCTAAGAGGCCCTGTATCACCTCCAAACCATGGTTTGACAAGGATTGTGTAGAAGCCAAGAAAGCTCTCAACTTGGCTTATAAGATGTACAAAAGCAAGACTGGGAATGGTAATAAAACAAGTCTTAAACATCTTATTACTCTCAAAAAACAATATTGCAAATATTGCAAAAAACAACTGATTGCTCTTAAGAGCCTTGATAGTACAGGGGTTTAGTGCACCCTGTTATTAACACAGCTGCCTGCAATTTCTGCTGGTTCGAATCTCTCCAAGGCTCAAGGTTGACTCAGCCTTCCATCCTTTCTAAGGTAGGTGAAATGAGGACCCAGTTTGTGGGGGCAATAAGCTGACTTTGTATAAAATATACAAAAGAATGAAGGCTATTGCTTAACACATTGTAAGCCGCCCTGAGTCTCCGGAGAAGGGCGGCATATAAATCAAATTAAAAAAAAAAAAAGAAGAGACAAGACACAAGGTCCTCCTGGGAACAGCTTATTGTGGCAGCAAAGCAGAAGAACTCTTCTCTATTCTGGCATCTAATAGCTAGTCATTCTGACAGAATTCATACCCCATTAGACGTCCTCTTTCTTTCTTTCTTTCTTTCTTTCTTTCTTTCTTTCTTTCTTTCTTTCTTTCTTTCTTTCTTTCTTTCTTTCTTTCTTTATTACATTTTTATACCGCCCCCTCTCCCGAAGGACTCGGGGCGGTGAACAGCCAAAATTAAAAACACACAATACAAACATTAAAATACTTAAAACGAAATTAAATTTATCTTTGGCTTCCCCAATTTAAAACCCCTTACCCATAAAACCCAGCCCGGCTTGCTGAAATACCTCCTACATATACCTCCCACATACCTCCTACAACCTGGGAACTTCACTTTCGGAGAATGTACGAAGACCCGTCCAGCGGGAGTATAAGGTATACAATGAAGGACTTACCTGAATGGCCCCTGGTTTCAGAGTCCGAAATCAAATCGCTCATTGGCCAACTCAGGACTCGGAAGGCCCCAGGAGTTGACTCCATTACTGCTGAATTACTGAAGAACAATTTGGAGTGGTGGATACCAGTTCTGGCAGCGCTATTCACTTATATTGGCTCCACTGACTATGTCCCAGAAGATTGGGGCCTGGCAATTGTTGTCCCAATTTTTAAAAAGGGAAAGAGAGATGACCAGTGGTGAAATCCAAATTTTTTTACTACCGGTTCTGTGGGCGTGGCTTGGTGGGTGTGGTTTGGCTTGGTGGGCCTGGCAGGGGAAGGATACTGCAAAATCCCCATTCCCTCCCCACTCCTGGGGGAAGGATATTGCAAAATCTCCATTCCCACCCCACGCTGGGACCAGCCAGAGGTGGTATTTGCCGGTTCTCCGAACTGCTCAAAATTTCCGCTACCAGTTCTCCAGAACCTGTCAGAACCTACTGGATTTCACCCCTGGAGATGACCCTGCCAATTATAGACCAATAAGTCTGCTAAACATAATCAGCAAACTTTACGCCAAACACCTCCAAGATAAACTAAGGGAGTGGCTGGATTTTGAGAATTTGATCGCTGAAGAGCAAGCCGGGTTTAGAGAGGGGAGAGGCACCACCGATCAGTGCTTAGTTCTTCATCACCTGATTGAAAAATGCATCTCAAATAGACCTGTATCATTATACGCCAGTTTTATAGATCTCAAGGCAGCTTTTGATACAGTTACCAGGACTAAGCTATGGGAGAAGCTAGAAGCTGCCTCAATTGACCACAGGCGTCTTCATCTATTACGTGCCCTACATATTAAAACATCCCTCAAGGTGAGGTGTAATATGCAAGGGTCCCTCTCAAAGTCAGTTAAAATTCAAAAGGGGGTTAAATAGGGGTGCATTTTGGCCTCCCCGCTTTTCAACTTTTACATAAATGACATGGTAAAATGGCTAAACAAACCAAACCCCCCCCCCCAAAATAGGTGACTGAAGCATCGCCCTCCTACTCTATGCAGATGACACTGTGATCCTCTCCAGGACACCAGTAGGCCTTAAAAGAGCCTTGCAAGCCCTTCTCCAGTACTGTAATTACAGTAAACTGGACATAAATTATGAGAAAACAAAGATCATGGCCTTTGCAAAAAGGCCAAAACTTTACTCATGATATCTAAATGGCCACAAAATAGAGCAGGTAACCACCTTCAAATACCTGGGGGTGGTCATTCAGGCCAATGGTTCAAGAAAAGCACATGGAGAATATGCAGCTGCTTTGGCCCAAAGATCAGTGAGCACCATTCTTAAATTTTTCCACACAAAGGGAGGATACTATGTCCCTGCTGCTATTAAGCTTTTTGTGGCCAAGTTGCTAGCACAGCTCCTTTATGGGACCTTGCTCGGACCATCAGCTTCATGTTTTACATCATTAGAAATAGTTCAATCCAAATTCATTAGATCAATTCTCCAGATGCCACGTTGTGTCTCAAATGCACTTCTGCGCCTGGAGACAGGATTTATAAAAGTCGAAACAAGAATCTGTATAGTGTCCTTAAATTTCTGGCTAAAGCTTAACTTCTTTCCGCAAGGTCTTGCTCCATTAATCCTCCAAGACAAATTCTCTTCATCATGGAGCAAGGCTGTCGAGTCCAACCTTGCCAAATTAGGCTTCTCTCCAGCTTTAATACTCAAGATGGACTATGATCTAGCAAGACAAACTTTGCAACAAAGGGTGGAGGACATCGAGAGGCAGGTGGACTTAGGGAAAGCTCCGCTGTTTCTGGCTCCAGATGCCATTAGATGTGTTGTTGCTCCTGCCAGCTATCTTAAGTCAGTTGGAATCAGCAAACCACCGGAAAGCATTTGCACTTGCACTGTGCCATGCACTTCCATCTGCAGTCCTGTATGGCAAGTATAAAAGGATACCATTCACGGAAATACTCTGTCCCTGCGGCTCAGGAGAGGTGGAGACTGTGGGTCACATGCTCCTTAGATGTTCCTTTTATACGGAGATTAGGAAAAAACATATTCTGCCAATAACTGCTTGGTATCCTGGCTGTTCCGACACTACCTATCTTCAGTGGCTGCTTAAGGATGAACAGTCCATAACTACAGCGCAGGTGGTCAGATTCTGCTCAGCAGCACTGGAGATTCATCGCAAATACGATAGCGATGTTATATAACAATTGTGGCTAACCCTTTGCACTGCTTAGTCATTTCCCTTTTAGCGTTGAACCTACAATGGGCCACACAATTTAGGGATTGCAACTATCGTATAGTCAAGACCATGTATAATTGACACTGGATTTTAGTATAGATTTTAGTTGTTATATATTATTTTATACTAGAATTTTTAAGTGTATATATACTGAGTGCTTTTATTTTGTTCTGGTCTAAGACCGTAATAATAAATTGAATTGAACTTTTTCAACTCAGTCAAGGGCGGATATATATTGGTGTTTGAAAGTGAGTCACGACAACACCTTTTCCTCTCAAACCTTCTTTTGAGAGCTCCATTTGTTAACTAACTTTGGCAAGGATAAATCACAGTTCCTTGAATCTGTTGGTAATGAGGTTTTTATTTTATAGTGTTCCCTATTTCCCTTCTATGTATAAAGTGAAGGAAAGGTAGAGGACCCAAACAAGCTACCCTCCATTTGCTAGGGAGCTTCTGATTAATCACTATTTCCTTACATTATCACACTATCAAATGTAATCATATCAATGAGTTCCTATCAGCAGGAGGAGCAGCAGAAGCTAAACATGATGGTAACATTTATTAAGCTGGGAAGGGGGGCAGGATCTAAAATGAGCTAGCCATTTCCTGTCCTTCTCCTATAGTGCTTTCCGTTCATAAATGGTTGCTCACTCTTTTATTTGACTTGAACATTCACAGGCAACAACCTTTTTTGAACTATACAGAAAAATACCTATTCTTAAAATATACAGATCCCCAAACACTGAACCATAAGGTATCTGCTTTAAAAATTCATGTGGATATTAGAATTGAGTATGGTGTGACTTTCATACTTTGTAGGATCCCTGAACTAGCAGAATGTTTTGTTGGAAATCTTTTCCTTTAATCTGCAGAACAAGGGCCTTCTGGCCATAGGAAAGTGGCAGAATGAGCTCCAGTATATATGGCTTGGTCTAGAAAAGGGGACCAGTATAGGTATCACAGATGTAGACACACCTTATGCCTTAAAGCCAGTGATCTATGAAAATATTATAATCAAATAAAAAGCATTGCTTCTGAGATGTTTTTTTAAAAGAAAACATCAATGGAAGATCATTATTGCTGAATATTTATTTATTAAATTTCTATGTTGCCAAATCTTAAAATTTGTGGCAATTCACAACTGTGAACATATACTGACAATACAAATCATTACATAATTAAAATGAAAGTAAATAAGAATACAGCAATTAGTTAAGCAAAAACAAATATTAAGTTGGATTAGTTTTCAGCACCCTATGAATTGTTCAATTCCTTTTTTTAAATAGTTTATTTGTACATTTTCATTTAACATATATAAGTGCTTTGTGAACAGTGTATTGTCTGGATCAATTACATAATAATGTTTTTCCAGTTCCTAATTTCTACCTCTGTTATCCAACCATTTATAAAACAAATCCCATATTTGGAAGTAGTCTGTATCTTCCTTTTTTTTTTACCTTTAATGTCAGTCTATCCATTTCTGCGCAATCTACCCTGTTTCCCCTAAAATAAGACATCCCCTGATAATAAGCCCAATTGGGCTTTTGAGTGTATGGCAATAAGGCCAAGCGCTTATTTCAGGGTTAAAAAAAAATATAAAACAGGGTCTTATTTTTGGGGAAACACGGTAATATTTTTTTAATTACATCTTCTCTCCTTGTTTCCTCATTCTTCCAATACTGTGCAAATACAATTCTTGCTGCCATCAAAACATGCAATATTAAATACAAATTCCCCTTATTATATTTTTCTGGTACTATACCTAACAAAAATATTTCTGGCTTATAATCTATATGCAGCTTTAACATTTTTTCTAACCATGTATGTATTTTTATCCAATATTTCTTTGCTTTCACATATGTCCACCACATGTGATAGTACGTGCCTGGTGTCTGATTACATTTCCAACATTTGGCAGACATGTTTTTAAACACCTTTGCTAATCTTGCTGGTGGTAAGTGCCACCTATAAAACATTTTATATAGGTTTTCCTTATAGGCAGTTGCCATTGTCAACTTATAGTTTCTTTCCCAGAGTTTTTGCTATCTAATTTTATGGTATATCCAAATTTTTTTGCCCATGCTATCATTGTCTCTCTTACCTGTTCGTTTTCCATTTTTAAGCTTAATAGGCAGTTATATAGTTTCTTTATTAATTTTTCATCCGTTCCTAACATTATTTGATCAAATGTTGTTTGCACTTTGTAAAAGCCATATATGCCTTAACATCTTTCTCATATCGTGATTGTATTTGCATATGTGGCCACCATGATAGGTCCACACCTTGATTTTGTAACTCTTGTTTAGTTTTAAGTTTCCCTTCTGCATTCAAAATGTCTT
Organism: Pituophis catenifer annectens; assembly: GCF_029215685.1. Taxonomy (NCBI): domain Eukaryota; kingdom Metazoa; phylum Chordata; class Lepidosauria; order Squamata; family Colubridae; genus Pituophis; species Pituophis catenifer. The sequence continues at coordinate 106,613,726 of NW_027256885.1, read as the reverse complement.
TATATGTTAAGATTTTTTCCAAATTCACTACATTTGGATGTGTAAATGCTTCCATAGTTGAGAGCCAAACTGGTAATTTTATATAAATTTTTGTTTTCACCTTTTCCCATACTAAAAATAGAGCATTTCTTATGTAATGTCTTTGAAAGTATTTATGAGTTTTATTTTTGTCATACCATAAGAAAGCATGCCATTCTAATTGGAGATCATGTCCTTCCAGCAACAGTAGTCTTCTCTGTCCGAGAGTTATCCATTCTCTCACCCATGTTAAAACGGAAGCTTGATAGTAGAGCTCCCCATCTGGTAATCCAAACCCCCCATTGTTTTTTGATTCTTGTAACATTTTCAGACTTATTCTTGCTTTTTTCCCTTGCCAAATTTCAAAATTACTGTATTCAGCTCATCAAAGAATTTTTTTCCCTATTTTTATAGGGATCGTTTGGAATAAAGAAAGTAGCTTTGGTAAGATATTCATTTTTATAGTTGCGATCCTTCCTACCATTGATAATTGCAGATTTTTCCATTTCTCCAAATCTGCTTTAATTTGTTGAAGTAGTCTTATATAATTATCTTCTTTAATTGTTACACATCTTGCTGTTAAATATATTCCCAAGTATTTTACTTTCTTAACTATCTGAAGGTCTAGGTTTTTTTTGTCAATTCCCCTATCTGTTTTTCCGGAAGATTTTTGACTAATATTTTTGTTTTATCTTTATTTATTTTCAGTCCCACAACTTCTCCATATTCTTCTATTTTTCCCATTAATTTAGGGCCAGATTCCATTGGTTCTTCTAAAATGAATACTAGATCATTTGCAAATGCTTGTTGTTTGTATTTTTCCTTTTTTATTTCCATACCTTTTATTTCTGGATCTTGTCTAACATTAAATCAATGAGGACCTGGACTGAGGAGGCAAAGTTAAAGCTACAGGCCTGCCTTGACTGCACTGATTGGAATGTTTTCGAAAATACCTCTGCAGACTTAGATGAAGTCACAGATACTGTAACATCATATGTCAGCTTCTGTGAAGACCTATGTGTACCGACCAGGAACATGCGAATATACAGTAACAATAAACCTTGGTTCACAGCTAAACTTAAGCAGCTACGTCGTTCCAAAGAAGAAGCCTACAGAAAAGGTGATAAAATGCTGTACAATCAGGCCAGAAACGTATTAACAAGGGAGATCAGAGCAGCAAAAAGAAGCTACTCTGAAAAGCTAAAGAATCAGTTCTCAACAAACGAACCAGCAAACATGTGGAAAACTCTTAAAAATATCACCGGTTACGGCAAACCTCCTTCCCAGGCTGAAGGAAATCAACAACTGGCAGATGACCTGAACGTATTTTACTGCAGGTTTGAAAGGAAACTACAGCCACCTATCTCCACAACCCCCATCTCAGGCACACCAACAACAGCCAAACCTCCTACAACTGACCCCATCCCATTGGGTTCACAACCCCTAGTGATCACAGAAAAGGAAGTGCAAGACCTATTTCACAGACAAAAGCAGGAAAAGCTCCAGGCCCAGACAAGATAACTCCTTCTTGCTTAAAAGTCTGTGCTGACCAATTGGCCCCCATCTTCACCTGAATCTTCAATAAATCGCTAGAGATGTGCTATGTTCCTTCTTGCTTCAAACGCTCTACTATCATCCCAGTGCCAAAGAAGCCCACCATCAAGGAACTGAATGACTACAGACCAGTTGCTCTAACATCTGTAGTTATGCAAACCTTTGAAAGGCTAGTGCTGTCCCAGAACAGCTAGACACAAGAACAGTTTTTTCCTGAAATTTATTTATTTATTTATAATGCAATTTATATGCCGCCCTATCTCCAAGGACTCAGGGCGGCTCACAACGGTAAAAATGCACAGTTCCTCATTAAAAGACAATATAAAATTAAAATTCCAATTTAAAACAATTTAAAATTCATTAAGAAACCCCCCATCAGTCCAGGCTGCAGAACAACCAGGTCTTCAAATTGCGGTGGAACGAGCGAAGGTCAGGGGCCATCCGGAGCTCCAAAGGAAGTTGGTTCCAGAGGGTGGGTGCGCCCACAGAGAAAGCTCTCCCCCTGGGGGTCGCCAGCCGATACTGTCTGGCCGATGGCACCCTGAGGAGGCCCTGTCTGTGGGAATGCACCGGGTGATTGGGAATTGTCGCTGGCTGCAGGGGGTCCGACAAATATCCTGGGCCTAGGCCATGAAGGGCTTTGTAGGTAATAACCAGCACCTTGAACCTCACCCGAAGGGCAACCGGTAACCAATACAAGTCGCGCAGGAGGGGTGTAACATGGGAGTGTCGGGACGCTCCCATCACAACCCGTGCGGCCGCATTCTGCACCAGCTGAAGCCTTCGAGTGGTTTTCAAGGGCAGCCCTAGGTAGAGAGCGTTGCAGTAGTCAAGACGGGAGGTGACCAGCGCATGAGTAACGGTGCGTAGGGCATCTTGGTCCAAGTAAGGGCGCAACTGGCGCACAAGGCAGACCTGGGCAAATGCCCCCCTGGTCACGGTCATTACATGATCTTCCAGAGACAACCGTGAATCCAGGAGGACACCCAAGTTGCGAGCCCTTTCCACAGGGGGTAACACCTCACCCCCGATGGTCAACGATGGAATATCTCAATTGGACCAAGATGCCGGTACCCACAGCCACTCGGTCTTGGCGGGGTTGAGTCAGAGCCTGTTCCTCCCCATCCAGGTCCGTACCGCTTTCAGGCAGTGGGACATCATGTCAAGGGCATCACTGGGCTGGTTTGGGGTGGATATAAAAAGCTGGGTATCATCAGCGTACTGATGATACCGCACCCCAAAACCACGGATGATCTTCCCAAGCGGCTTCATATAGATGTTGAACAGGAGAGGCGATGTTAATGTTAATATAAATAGTAATGGGGAGAGTGGACATCCCTGTCTTGTGCCTTTTTTTATATTAAAATTCTCCGTATAGTCCCTATTGACTGTTACTTTTGCTGTTTGCTTATAATATAATGTCTTGATCATGTTTATAAAGTTTAACAGCTGTTTATCAAGTAGTTCAAATAATTCACTTTTCTTTACAAAATTACATCCAGTGTTCCAAAATATATTCCAATAGTTTAAATTGCTTTTCAAGTTGTTATAAATTCCAGTTCGGTCTTCTCTTTATTTTTAAACTAGTGTCCTCCCGTTAAAATTCCGTCTCTTTTTCGGATCTGTAGTCTGTCTCCTTGCCAATTAACTCACTGCTTTTTTTATGCTTTGGAGAATTTTTAATTTCTGTGATGTCGATCAGTTCAAATCTGTTCTTAACTTCAATTGCATATGCTGGGGGAATCTTCTCAATGTCAAATTTATGAATCATGGGTGGTTGTTTGACACTGCAGCACCTGAACTTTACCTTGGCAGCTAACAGTTCATGGTCTGACCCACAATCTGCACTAAGGAACGTTTTCATGGCAAGGATGGAATTTTTCCACTTCTTTTGACATAATATGTAGTCAATTTGGTTTCAGTGTTCTCCATTTGGTGAAGTCCAAGTGTAGTCACAACTTGGGTTGTTCAAACCACGTGTTCATTAGCTGTTGTTCATGGCATAGCTGAATCTTATTCTCCTGCCTCTTTACGTTCACCAAGGCCAAACTTGCCTGTGATCCCCTTTTCTTCCATTTCTCCCACTTTTGCATTGAAATCTCCAATAATATTTTGTTTGAAATATTCTGTTTGAAAACTTTCTATGGTTCTGTCCACATTTTTATGCAGTATGAAACCCACTCCTCTTCTTCTGATGGTATAATTGCTAGAGTAGTATACGATATGACCATCAGAGTTAAAGAAGCTACAGCCAGTCCAATGAACGTCATGGATGCCTAGTATATCAATGTTGAGCCTATTCATTTCGTTCTTGTTTTTTTTTTTTTTTTTTGAAACAAAAATTATTTTAAAACAAAAACAAAACATTGTTCTGCCCCAGCTATGGAACCCAAGAAATGTAGCACACACAAAACTCCGAACAACTCCGTTTACTACAAACACAGTCTTTTTCAAATGCAGGCTATTACTAAAAATGTCCTTAACAGCTTGCCAGAAATTCCAAAGATTAGATAAAGGCTTAGAAGAGTTGGCAATTAGCCCAGAAACCAGGTTTGCAAGGAAAATTCACTCTCAAATGCAGAGCTGTGGAGTCGGGAGATAAATGTTCCGACTCCGACTCCGACTCCGACTCCTCAGTTTTTTGTACTTCCGACTCCGACTCCGACTCCAACTCCCCGACTCCGACTCCTCTGTATTAATATGCGAATGTATTTTATACATTCCTTGAAGGAAAGAAAGGCAACATACATGTCATTACCACAGGACTACTGGCTGGGAAGCCAACAGTCTACTGTATTGAACAGTTTAAGCAAAAGACAAACACAATGAAAACAACAAAGTTTTATTAATTTTTTTTTATTAATTTAATTAATCAAGTTGCTGGATAGTAGCAGCAGGCATAAACATCAGGAACAGGAACTTTACCAGTTCAAAAATACAAACCACATTATTTGGTTGTTTTAGAACAAAAACAAAGCTTATCTATATGAACCAAAAACAAAATCTGTAAAACCTAGAAATGGTTTATATTAATCTTGAAATGTAGTTATAGGCTTAGCAAATGCAAATCAATTCAATGTAGAGTTCTAAGGAAGAGAATTGCCTCTGCCAGATCCTCTTTCATAGAGGCTCTTAAGTCAGACTTTATTATTTTTAGGGCTGAAAATAATCTTTCGACACTGACTTGGGTGGGTGGCATTGCAGTAACTATTCTGGCCACATCACTAACGATCTCTGGATAAACAAGGATGGCTTCTTCAACAGTAAGTTTTGATGAGCGATCATACTTTTCAACTTCTTTTAGTGCTTTATAAAACTCCTGTTGGAATTTTTTTATTTGGACATTTACTGGTTCTGTAACGCTTATGCGACGTCGCTTTCCTTTAGCAACTTCCATTTTGTCTAAGAAGGAATCAAAGTCTAATTCTTCGTTTGAAGAAGATGATTCTGAGTTACCACTATTGCTTAAAAGAACTCCATCCTCCTGTGGAGGTATTTCAGGTCGTAATCCCTTCATGCGAACTGCTACATCATAGAGGGCCTTTTTCCCAGTAGCAATCTGTTTACTGTTCAATAAAAGTCGGCTCATTGGGTCGACATAAATAGCCGCTAACAAGATTTCATTTTCCAGCAAAAGACTCTCTCTTTTCATCATTGAAGATGCAATGCCCTCAGCTATTAACCCTCCATTTTTGTTCAGGCGATATAACAGGCTCTTCCATTCCAAGAGGAATTTACCCGGGGTTAGATCATCACATTGCAACCTCTTGGTGACAGTGAAGGGGTGAGAAAGAAGGTTCTCCAGCTCTTTTGTTTGTGTCCACTGGCTTGCAGTTAATGCAAGATTTTCATTGTCCATTTCTTCTATGAAGTCTTTAAGTTCAAGCAAACGCTTCACCATTAAATAAGTGCTTCCCCAGCGAGTTGTTTGATCCAAAATGGCTCCTTTTCCTGCACGTCTTTTCAAAATTGCATCTGTTTTTGGGGCCCTGGCTGCAACAGTTACTTGCCGTAATTTGCCAATTAATGTAGCTGCATGGCGATCTTTTAATCCATCTCTTATGGCAAGTTGCAGTGTATGAACAGCACATCGCATATGATGAATAGTAGCAAGCTTCAATGCTTCTTCAACAAAGTTGTCTAAAAAAATGTCAGCATTCTCTTCAGTTTCTAAACTTTCTCTAATACTTGCAGAGCTGTCTTCCTCTAAGTCTAATATCTGTTTGATACCTTCTTCATCTGCCTTCATCTTCTCAATTGTGCTCAACATGTTAGAAGCGTTATCTGTCACAACACATAAAATCTGTTCCTTTTTAATTTCAAAATCTTCTAGAACACCCTCCACTAACTTCTGAAGGTAATCACTGGTGTGATGTGCCTGAGTGTCCTTTACTCCGAGGGTCCGTGTTATTGTTTTGTTATTTTCATCCACAAATCTAACATTAATAGCGAAATAATTGACTCTGTGACGTGTGCATGCATCCATTTTAAGGAAGACAAAACGTCCTTTCATAACTTTCTGTAGTTCTTCCTTTTTACATTTGGCCTCCTCAATTATAAGTTTCCTTATACTTTCTCTTTCCAGAGAAACACCAAGTTTTTTTGCCATTTCTCCATTTAGGCCTAAAAAGGCTGTCTGTGAAAAGAAGGATAGTGGTACACTATTCTTTACTACCATTTCAATAATGTGGTGTTTGAATTTTTCTGGTGTCATCCTTATGGTAACTTTGTCAGATATAAAGAATTTTCTTATTTGTGATTGTTCTCCAGTAGATTTCTGAACGTTTTTTGTCACAGAAGTAGATGCAATGTTTTCATTGCTATCTTTCTCATTCACGGCTTCTAACACTTTGGGATGAAAACGCTGTAAGTGTCTTTTCAAATTTGATGCTCTTGTAGGTGCATTTTTATCAGGCCCACTGAAACTGCTAATTTTTGCATCACATTGTTTTTCACCATCATCATCTTTTCTAATACATTGGCACACGTAATGTTTTCCATCACTTGATAATGCAAAGTGCTCATAAACAGTAGACTTTGTTGTGTTTGTTGTTAGCAGTCTTTTTGCCATTGTTTAGGATGCCTCTTTCCCTAAAATATAAAATATGTTATACTAACTGGCATATAATTAGATTTTTAATATCAACATACACAGTCTTGTAAGTTGTACGTACATGGCTTTATACAAACAAATAAGCTATATATCCCAGCACTAAACCTAGACATGATTTGTCCTATACAATATAAACACTTACAGTTGAATCCAAGAAGCTGTTCCACCAAGTTCTTCTAAGCCAGTGGTTCTCAACCTTCCTAATGCCGCGACCCTTTAATACAGTTCCTCATGTTGTGGTGACCCCCAACCAGGGGTGGGTTCTAAATTTTTTTACTACCGGTTCTGTGGGCGTGGCTTATTTTGTGGGCATGGCTTGGAGGTTATGTGACTGGGTGGGTGTGGCTAGCTGGTCATGTGACCGGGTGGCCATGGCTATGTGTATAGAGGGCTGAAAAAAGTCATTTCTGACAGGTCCTCGCACTTTTGACTGGTCCTCACACTTATGACCATCCTCACATTTATGCCCGTGCAGCATTTTTAACAACCATGTCACTCATTTCACAACTGCTTCTCTTCACCATGGTGACAAGATAGGGCAAAAACGTAAAATGTGAGGACAGTCGTAAGTTCGAGGACTGGTCAAAAGGGAGAGGACCAGTCAGAAATAACTTTTTCAGCCCTCTGAGTAGTCCATATACATAAAAGGATACAGCAATAGAGAGGGATGAAGGAAGGGAAGGGAAATTAGAGTAGGAGTGAGGGTAAGAGAGGGAGGAAGAGAGGAGGAGAAGGAGAAAGGAAGAGGAAGTAGGGAGGAGAAGAAGAGGGTGAGGAAGAGAAAGTAAGAAGGAAAGAAAAGAGAGAGGTGGTAGGTTTGAGGAGAAAGATTGCTGTACAATAAAAAAGATGAAAGGGAAGAAAGCCAACCCCAAACAAATATAAAGATATTAAGATAAAGAATGAATTGTTAAACTTTAAAGAATAAAAGAGAACAAATATGAATAAATAACAATAATTAGAAACACACATACAAACATACAATGTATTTTCTTTGAACAGAGTATTTGGCCGGTTCATAAATTTAAACAGTGTTTAGTCATGTTTAAAGTTTAAGCTAACAATCAGAGTTACAAGTTTTTATAGCCTTAGCTGAATGACAGCAGTTTTTCCAATGGTTTACAGCTTCAGTCTTGAACTATTGACCCTCCATTCCCTTCACTTATGCAAGTGTCTCTAGTCCTGCAAAAAACATATTTACTTAATCCCTTATCAGTGAGAGGCTAGGTTACCCATGGGCGCTGCGTTCCCTGTAACAGCAGAACACAACACTATGGAAAGTATAAGTATTGCCACTCCTAATTGTGTGTTGCGTGCCTTATAGTGAAGCACATGAAAAGCATGCTTCTTCACGGTCACTTAACGTGTTCATTTTGCGGTTACGTGAGGCACTGCATGCATTGGTCTTTATTCTTACAGTAGAGAAGTCATTAATTATAACTTTTTGTGAATTGGGACATTTAAACTTGCTTTTTTTAAAATTCCAATCTAAATTTAGTAGGAGTCGGAGTCGGAGTCGGTGCATTGTTTGCCGACTCCGACTCCGACTCCAGGTACCCAAAATTTCCTCCGACTCCGACTCCTCGACTCCGACTCCGACTCCGACTCCACAGCACTGCTCAAATGCTCAACGAACGACCGGACGAACACACGTTGTTTCCTGCAACGTTTGCCAGCTGTGTGCAAACTTAAATAGGCTAAGGGAGTGGCCAATTAGCCCCAAGCCTTACTCTCGAGGAGACCTCCTCCTGAGTAACCACTCCTGCCTTTTGGCAGCTCTGCATGCTCGTGCATTGAGAAGAGGCTCCTCCACTTCACTCTCTTCACTTGAAGGAGCCTCTGGAGGATCTGAAGGCCCTGGCTGAATCTCTGCCTCTGGCACCACATCTTCTTCAGCCTCCTCACTGTCTGACTCGAGCACAGGCTGCTGGCGCGACACCACACCAGCCTCCTCGTCGTCAGGATCCGCCACAATCTGCGCAGGCCGCTGGCGGGCCACAACAAACATAAAACCATCATCATTTCAAACAATTACAGTGTGTCGATCGGTTAACATTCTATTATGCTTGATCCCATCTTCAAAATACCAATTTGTGACAAAGCTTATTTGACTTCAAAAAGTTCACATATTTTCCTGCTTTCTTCGTGATTATTAGCTATTGATTCCTGTGTTTTATTCATCCCTTCTTGTATCATCACCAGGACTGAATGTATATTTTGAATATTGAAAGTTTGGGGAGTTTTCTCTTTTTCTGTGGCTAGCATTGTGTCTATCGTTTTCTGTTGTATCGGTGATGCAGTGGTCGATGGTTGGTTGGAAATTATTCTTTTACCTGCTTTTACTGTTGCTGATGGGCCGGTGGTTGTCATCCTAATTTTCTGTTTAAGAGCGTCCCAAATTTTCATACACAGTCTATATTATGGAGTAGAATTTCTTGTTGATAAGGTTATTTATATGGTTTATGTAAGTTATAGAAACTAAATATGCTTATTAAACTTTCAGATCAAATCAATATTCCGGAGTTCACTTTACAATATCGTTATATAGGGATCGAAAAAAAACTTAAATGGGGAGTAGGGAAAAATCAAATATTTCAGCAAATCATGTGTCTATTTCTATATTCCTATATTAAATACTCTATTAAATTCTTGATTATATATGTATTAAATCTTATCAGTATCAAACGTCTATTCTTTTTTTTTATTTACACTTTATTGATTTTTTTTTATACAAATAAAATATAGTAACAATTTCTATTTGACATCGGATTCGCAGTGTTTGTACATATATACATGAAAAAAATATATGGTGTTATTTATACTATGCATTTCTAATTGATTTCTACACCTTTTACTCCTTCCTTGATTCTATCATTTATCCATTCGTACCATCTTCCCCACACAGTATCATAATCTGAATTTTCATCATTATTTATCTCGTGCGTTAATTTACTTATCTCTGCACACTCTAAAATTTTGCTAATTATAAGGTCGTCTGGTGGTAGGTCTTTCTTTTTCCAGTATTGGGCATACGCCAGTCTGGCAGCTGTAGTTATGTGTATTAGGAGGTGGACCTTTTCCTTTCCATGTCCTTTCTTTGCCATTCCCAGGAGAAATATTTCTGGATTCAAATCAATTTCTTCTTTAATTATGTCTTTCAACCATCTCCGAATTTTACTCCAGTATCTTTTTGCTTTGGGGCATGTCCACCACATATGAAAGAAGGTGCCCTGACCATGGCCACATTTCCAACAATTTGGGTGCACATTGGGGAACATCTTTGCTAATCTTGCAGGTGCTAAATGCCACCTATGGAGCATTTTATAATGGTTTTCCTTGTACGTGGCTGCTCTAGTTAATTTATAATTTTTATTCCACGCCTCTTCCCAATCATTAAAATTTAAGCTGTGCCCAATGTTTCTCTCCCATGCTCTCAATTGGTTTCTGATTGTATCTTCCTCTCTGTCTTCGTCTAATAAGTAATTATATAGCTTAGCCAACGCTTTTTTCCCTGGTCCCATCAAAATTTTGTCTAGTCCGTTGTATCCTAATTCTAAGCCATACTCATCCTTATCTTTCTGGTATCTTGATTTTATTTGCAGGTAGGTCCACCAATCTAAGATTATACCTTGGTCTCTCAGGGCATCATTTGATTTAAGATTTCCCCCTCTGTCGACGATGTCTTTGTATCTGCACAGTTTCTCCATTCCCCACCTGTTGGGGTAAATCAATGCCTCTACCGTGGAGAGCCAATTTGGGACTTTTGTGTAATATCTCTGCCTAATCCCCGCCCACGTTTGTATTAGGGAGTCCCTGATTTTATGCCTGTGAAAGTAGGTTTTCTTTTTCTTGTCTTTGTCCCATAGATACGCATGCCACCCTCTCTGTAAGTCATGGCCTTCTAACATTAGGATTCTCTTGTTCTCCAAAGTGATCCATTCCCTTATCCATATCAACTTTGCTGCTCTGTAGTACATTTCCCAATTCGGGAGTCCAAATCCTCCCACATTCCTTTTTTCCTGTAAGATTTTGAGTGAGATCCTCGATTTTTTCCCCTCCCAAACAAATTCCCTAATGTTCTTATTTAATTCTAGAAAAAAATTTTTCTCTAAAATCACTGGTAAATTTTGATATAGAAATAGAATCTTGGGGAGAATGTTCATCTTAATTGCTGCAATTTTGCCTATAAGTGACAATTTGATCTTTTTCCATCTATCCAAATCTTGTTTTAATTTATTAATTAATGGAGTATAATTATCTTCTTTTAAAGATGAACACCTTTTGGTTAGCCAGATTCCTAAGTATTTTATTTTTGGGACAACCTGTAGGCCTAAAGTTCCTTCTATCTCTTTCTTCTGCGTCTCAGTTACATTCTTAGTTAGTATTTTGGTTTTAGATTTGTTCAATTTGAAGCCAGCCACCTCTCCATATTTACCCAATTCCTCTAATACTTTTTGTCCAGATATTAATGGGTCTTCAAGTATTAGCGCCACGTCGTCCGCAAAGGCTTGCGTTTTATAAATCTCTTTTCTAATTTTTAGGCCTTTGATTTCCTCGTTATTTCTAATCTTTCGTAGCAGAACTTCTAGAGCCAGAATGAATAATAGCGGTGACAGGGGGCAGCCCTGTCTTACTCCCTTCTTAATTTGGAATGTTCTTGTCCTATCTCCATTTACTAAAATGCTCGCCCTCTGATTGTCGTAGATAGTCTTTATCATCTTTTCGAAGTTTTGCCCGAATCCCATTATTTTAATTTGCTTGATCATAAAGTTCCAATTTAGATTGTCAAATGCCTTTTGGGCATCCAAGAAAACTAAGGCCAACTGCTTTTCTGGGTGTTCTTCATAATATTCTAGAGTGTCTAGCACAATTCTCAAATTATCCCTAATTTGTCGCCCCGGGAGAAATCCATTTTGATCTTTATGGATCCAGTTGTTTAATATTTTTTTGGTTCTTTCTGCCATTATACACATGAATAGTTTGTAATCCGTATTTAGAAGCGAAATCGGTCTGTAATTTTGGATTTTTTTTGGGTCGGCACCTTCTTTCGGCAGCAGTGTGACATGTGCTTCCCTCCACGAATCAGGGATTTTTGAGCCCGTCAAAACCTCATTAAAAATTTCCATTAATTTGGATTGTAGAATTTCTTCCAATTTTTTATATATTTCTCCTGGGAATCCATCCGGGCCTGGCGATTTGTTATTTTTGAGTTTGGAGAGGGCTTTTTTAAATTCTTCAATTGTTATCTTAGCGTTTAGCATCTCCTTCTCTTCCTCCGTTATTTGTGGGAGCTCCGCATTTGCCAAATATTGGTCTATTTTTCCTTCCGAGGCCTCCTCTTCTTTGTATAGGGATTCATAATACTCTCTCGCTCTTTCTAATTTGTCTTCTTCTTTATTTAAGAGATTTCCCTCAGCGTCTTCTAGTATCTGAATTGTCCCTTTTTCATTTTCCTTTTTTAATTTATAGGCCAGCCACCTGCCCGATTTATTGGCGTTCTCAAAGTAGTACTGTTTTGTTCTTTTTATTTTTTGGGCTAGCTCCTCTTGATCTAGGATGTTTAATTTATGTCTCCACACCAGCCAATTTTCTTTTGCTACAGTATCTCCAGGCGTTTTCTGGAGTTTCCTTTCTGCTTCATCTAGATGTTTAATGAGATCTTCCCGGGATTTCCTTTTTAATTTATTTTTATATGCTGTGTAGGATATTATTACCCCTCTTAGATAGGCCTTCATTGTGTCCCATACTATTTCACGGGATGTCCCTTGGTTCTCATTTTCTATAAAAAAAGTCTTTATTTCTCCTTTCAATTTTTCTACACACTCTTTGTCACATAGTAGTTTTGCATTGAACCTCCATCTCTGTTGTTTCTTTCTCTTTATGTTTCTCCATTTTATTTCCAAGGGGTTGTGGTCTGCCCAAATGTTTGGGCTAATTTCTGCCGTCTCTATTTCTAACCCCAGCTTCCTGGTAACCCAAACCATATCTATTCTCGACCATGACTGTTGCGGGTTGGAATAGAATGTATACTGTTTTTCACTTGGGTGTAAGGTTCGCCATATGTCAATTAAGTTCATTTCCTCCACTAAATCGAAAAAAGCTTTTGGTAAAGTCGCCCTTTTATTTTTGTTCATTTTATTACTTTTGTGATCGTTGTCTGGGTCTATGATTCCATTGAAATCGCCTATCATGCAAATTTCATCATATTCCATTTTCCCTAATTGTTCACGAAGCTTTTGGAAATACTCTCCTTGTTTTTTATTTGGGGCATAAATGCCCACTAGTAACATTTTAGTGTTTCCTCTCGTGACTTCAACCATGAGGGTTCTTCCCTTTGTATCATTATATTTCAGTTCTGCTTCAATTCCTTTTTTAACATAGATTGCTACCCCTCTCTTTCTTTTTTCTGCTAATGAGGTAAATAGTTTACCATATTTTTTATACTCCAAACAATTACCCTCATCCTTTTTTATGTGGACCTCCTGTAAGCAGATTATATCCATATTTTGTTTTGCTAATTTTGTAAGTGTTAATTTCCTCTTTTTACTATCGTTTAATCCATTGACATTTACTGAAATTAATTTCAAATCATTCATTCCTGTTTTCCTTGCCCGGTCTTAGTTCTTGTTTAGTCTTACGGCTCTTACTGGTCTTGTTTTTTTTTCCTTAGCTTCTTCTTCGGTCTTCTTCTCCTCCGCGGTTCCTTCCTCTTCTAAATTTGTCGCCTCTATTTCCTCCTTGCTACTTTGTTCTTCTTCTGCACCCCTTAACTGATCAAGAAAGTCTATTCTTATTCTAAATAGTGCTATATATATGGTTACTATTTATATATATAATAAACACAAAGTATATGTTTCATATTATCTGGGATGAGTTTGATCCTGTAACCCCAGATGACGTGGACAGGATTCTGGGTAGATTGAACGCGACCACATGTTTGTTGGACCCGTGTCCCTCCTGGTTAGTGCTGGCTTCCCGGGAGGTGACGCGAGGCTGGCTCCAGGGGATTATAAATGCTTCATTGGGTGAGGGTGCCTTCCCCGCCGCCTTGAAGGAGGCGGTGGTGAGGCCTCTCCTCAAGAAGCCCTCCCTGGACCCGGCAGTATTGGCTAATTATCGTCCAGTCTCCAACCTTCGCTTTGTGGCGAAGGTTGTTGAGAGTGTGGTTGCGCGACAGCTTCCCCAGTACCTGGATGAAACGTCGTATCTGGATCCGTTCCAGTCGGGTTTCAGGCCTGGGTACAGCACGGAAACGGCATTGGTCGCGTTGGTTGATGATCTCTGGAGGGCTCGGGACAGGGGTTGCTCCTCTGTCCTGGTCCTGTTAGATCTCTCAGCGGCTTTTGATACCATCGACCATGGTATCATGCTGCACCGGTTGGAAGAGTTGGTGGGAGGCACCGTACTACAGTGGTTCTCCTCCTTTCTCTCCGACCGGTCGCAGTCTGTGTTGACAGGGGGGCAGAGGTCGACCCCGAGGCCCCTCATATGTGGAGTGCCGCAGGGATCGGTCCTCTCGCCCCTTTTGTTCAACATTTATGTAAAGCCGCTGGGCGAGATCATCCGTGGTTGCGGGGTGAAGTACCATCAGTATGCTGACGACACCCAGCTGTACATCTCCACCCCGGACCACCCCAACGATGCCCTTGAAGTGATGTCCCAGTGCCTGGAGGCCGTACGGATCTGGATGGGGAGAAACAGGCTCAGGCTCAACCCATCCAAGACCGAGTGGCTGTGGTTTCCGACGTCTCGATATAGTCAGCTGGTGCCATCGCTGACTATTGGGGGCGAATCATTGGCCCCCACGGAAAGGGCTCGCAACTTGGGCGTCCTCCTGGATTCACGGCTGTCTTTAGAAGAGCACTTGACGGCCGTGACCGGGAGGATTTTTCATCAGGTTCGCCTGATCCGCCAGTTGCGTCCCTTTCTAGATCGGGACTCTGTACACACAGTCACTCATGCCCTCGTCACCTCTCGTCTGGACTATTGTAACGCTCTCTACATGGGGCTCCCCTTGAGGTGCACTCGGAGGCTCCAACTGGCGCAGAGTGCGGCCGCGCGGGTGGTTATGGGAACGACGTGGAGTTCCCATGTAACACCTCTCCTGCGCGAGCTGCACTGGCTCCCGGTGGTCTTCCTAGTGCGCTTTAAGGTTCTGGTTATCACCTTTAAAGCGCTCCATGGCTTAGGACCTGGTTATCTACGGGACCGCCTGCTACCACCAATAGCCTCCCACCGACCAGTACGCTCCCATAGAGAGGGGCTCCTTCGGGTGCCGTCGGCCAAACAATGTCGACTGGCGGCCCCTAGGGGGAGAGCCTTCTCTGTGGGGGCACCTACGATCTGGAACGAGCTCCCCCCGGAGATACGGAGGATTCCAGATCTGCGCATCTTCCGTCGCACGCTTAAGACTTTTTTATTTCATCAAGCCGGCCTGGCCTAAATCTTCTCCCCTTTTTAAATGTAAATTTTAATTTGTTTTTAAATTATGGGGTATTTTAAATTCAGCCAAATTATTTAATTCGTTTTTATTCTATTTTAAATTTTTGTATTTATGTGTTTTATCCTGTGGCTGTTCACCGCCCTGAGTCCTTCGGGAGTAGGGCGGTATAGAAATTTAAATAAATAAATAAATAAATAAATAAATAAATAAATAAATAAATAAATAAATAAATAAATAAATAAATAAATAAATAAATAAATAAATATTCTAGAACACTCTATTTCAGTTTATCAATATCGTAATGTATCTATGACTTCGATTAATAGTAAGTTATATCACAAAGAAAGGAAAGAAAGAGAATAAAAATAAACTATTTGTTATAGTGTTGTTTTCTATTCAAATCTTATATTATTATAAATCTACTTACTAAAGCCAGATACTATTCTATCTTTCTTCCTTATGTATCTATAGGTAAATATATACTCTCTTCTTATTTCTGTATATTTATCAATTCAATTTACTTAAAATACACATTTAAACTTAAAGATTATAATACAATTTACTATAAGTGTAGAAAGTTAAAGGAGGATAGAGAAAATTTGATTAATTAAATTTCAGAGGTTGTATTTAGCTTCCCGGATCGTAGTCATTGTAACTCTCAATTAGGAGCTCTGGTGGCTCAGCAGACTAATTAACATCCACTTACATCTGCTGCCTGCAAGTACTGCAAGTTCAAATCTCACCAGGCTCAAGGTTGACTCAGCCTTCCATCCTTTCTAAGGTAGGTAAAATGAGGACCCAGATTATGGGGGCAATAAGATGACTTTGTATAAATATATAAAAGTATGAAGGCTATTGCTTAACGCATTGTAAGCCGCCCTGAGTCTCCGGAGAAGGGTGGCATATAAATCAAATTAAAAAAAAAAAAAAAGTCTTGCATCATTCAAACTGTCTCTCCTGTAAATTGTTACCAGAGTCCTTCAGTTTATTTTCCAGTAGTGCTGGTATCACAATTTCAAAGCCCCAATATCACTTGATTATTCCAGGATAAGTACACTAATATAAGTTCACCGTTCATTCACTGATTCCAAATACTAAAATTCTGGGGTCACAGATACAAGTTACAAAAGTTCCTCTAAGTTCCCTCTCACATTCAGTAACTAGCTCTCCTCCGTCGTCTCAGCTCTGCTTCCGTTTACAATGAGTCTAACGTTTCCTTCTGTATTTCTTCCACAATCCAATTAGTCCTCGCCAAATTTTAAATCC
The DNA here is from genome assembly GCF_029215685.1 of Pituophis catenifer annectens. Taxonomy (NCBI): domain Eukaryota; kingdom Metazoa; phylum Chordata; class Lepidosauria; order Squamata; family Colubridae; genus Pituophis; species Pituophis catenifer. The sequence continues at coordinate 106,597,332 of NW_027256885.1, read as the reverse complement.
CAATCAGATCAAATTCGATAGGTTTTATAATCCACAACTCTCCAGTATGTTCTTTTAAATCCACGTTGGTTCCGTCGCCTGTCAGCTCCACTTAGTCACCCTCCGGTTTGTTTTCTCCGCTTTGCTCCGTTCACTTTCACTTCGCCGCTTCTTTATGGCTCTGTTTCACCGATTGGTTTGGATTCTCTCTCTTAATTACATATTCCTCCACTCTATAATTGTACCTTTCAAAATCTTACTTTCTTGTTGTTCTTTGCCGATGTCTTCTTAATTCGATCTTCACTTCCTTCTTAGACAGCTGTCAATGCTCCGGCCAACCAGGGATGGCTGGGTTTTTTTCGGTCGGATTTAAGAGGTTTTCCCTGAACCTTCGGGGCATTTGCTTTGCCTCCGAGGTCCTCGGGATTTCCCCTTTAATCTATTGACCTCTTCGTGGTCAATAGCGCCAAAAAACGGCTTCCAGATCGAAAATTTGGAATTTAAGGAACGGAGCTCAGTCCCCCTTGTTCCTAGCGCGCTGACGTCACCGCCGGAAGTCTCACATATTTTATCTTTACATCAACCTCGTATTTCATATTTCATCTCCATGTTTTATTATCTATCCACTGATAAAACAAATCCCATATCAAATAATATTGTTTATCTTCCTGTTCTCTAATTTCAAATGTCAATTTACACATTTCAGCACATTCCATAATTTTCTTAATAACCTCATCATCAGTAGGTAATTTCTCTCCTTTCCAATTTTTAGCAAATACAATTCTAGCTGCTGTTAAAACATTCACAATTAAATATTGCAATTCTCTATTATATGTTTCTGGTAAAATCCCTAATAAAAATATCTCTGGTTTAAAGTCAACGTGTTTCTTTATCATTTTGTCCAACCACGTGTGTATCTTGGTCCAATATCTCTTAGCTTCTATACATGTCCACCACATATGGTAGTATGATCCTGGAGTCTGATGACACTTCCAACATTTCTCCGATTTATTCTTGAACATTCTGGCTATCCTCGTCGGGGGTAAATGCCACCTGTAAAACATCTTATACAAATTACAAAGCACTGTTATTAACATCAGCTGCCTGCAATTACTGCAAGTTCAAATCTCACCAGGCTCAAGGTTGACTCAGCCTTCCATCCTTTCTAAGGTAGGTGAAATGAGGACCCAGATTGTGGGGGCAATAAGCTGACTTTGTATAAATATACAAAAGTATGAAGGCTATTGCTTAACGCATTGTAAGCCGCCCTGAGTCTCCAGAGAAGGGTGGCATATAAATCAAAATTTTTTAAAAAATCTCCTTATATGCTGTAGACATTGTCATTTTATAATTTTGCAACCACAATTTTTGCCATTTCTCTAAGTCAATACCATGACCAAAATTTTTCCCCCATGCTATCATTGATTCTTTAACTTGTTCTTCTTCCAATTTTACCTCTAGCAAATATCCATACAATTTTTTAATTACATAATCATCAGAACCCATCAAAATCTTATCTAAGTTAGTCAAAGCATTGTATAAACCTTCTTGTTTAATATCTTCTTCATATCTAGAACGTATTTGCAAATATGAAAACCAATCCATCTTAATGCCCTGTTCTTCTAATTCTTGCTTCAATTTAAGTTCACCCTTTTTATCCATTAATTCGCTATATCTAACAATTTGTTCCCTTTTAAATATTACTGAGTATGAAAATGCTTCAATTGTAGATACCCAGACTGGAATCTTCAAATAATGTTGTTTTTTAATTTTCTCCCAATTCAATAGCAAAGCTTCCCGTATCTGATGCCTTCTAAAATACCCCTGAATTTTTGTTCCTTTATACTATAAAAAAGCATGCCACCCCATTAACAGATCATGTCCTTCTAAATTCAATAATCTAATATTTCTCAAAGTTATCCATTCTTTAATCCACATCAAACTTGTTGCTTGATAATAAAGTTCCCAATTAGGTAAACCAAAGCCTCCCCTCATTCTAACATCTTGTAACAACTTTCATTTTATCCTCGCCTTCTTTCCCTGCCAAATATATTTCAACACCATTTTATTCAAATCTTCAAAAAATTCTTTCCCCAATCTAATTGGAATTGTCTGGAATAAATACAAAATTCTAGGCAGAATATTCATCTTAATAGTTGATATTGTCAGTGTTCCAATTTATGATCTCCTCCAGCGCTGACATGAATGAGAGAGGGAGAAGCTTTGCTTTAATGATGAGATGAACTTTTACCTAGTTTCCTGCTTTTTAGTAGATAGTGTTACCTGGGTGATAGAGGGAGGGGGGAATTCCTGTGAATAGAGAGTGCTTGGGATGGAGAAATGGATCTGCACGATGGCCAATGAGACATTGGGGTTGAAGAACGGAAAGGGAGGGGTGTGGAAGGAAGTGCCAGTTTTGGCTGCACAAAGAGTTCAGGGATGTCGTTCTTTCTATTCTTAAATAAATAAAAGATTCATCAGAGACCTTGCGTTTGAGAATGAAGTTTATTTAAGATAGCCGCGAAACCTGACAGATATCCTACCAATCAAAGAAAGCTGCAAATTCCCCCATTTCGCCAAAACTGTCCCTATCTGTTGTTTATGCTTATTATAATTATTTTCTTTAAGTGTACTACATCTTGCTGTCAAATATATCCCCAAATATTTTACCTTGTTTGTGACCTGCATCTTTGATATCTCCATCAATTTTTCTTTTTGTTTTATCAACATATTTTTAGTCAAAATCTTCGTTTTATCTTTATTGATTTTCAATCCAGCTACATTCCCAAATTCTCCAATATTCTCTATCAGTTTATTTATTGATGTTCATGGTTCTTCAATAATAAAGACCAGGTCATCAGCAAATGCTTGCAATTTGTATTCTTCTTTCTGCACTTTCATACCTTTTATGTCTTTTTCTTCTCTGATATTTCTATTTAAAACTTCTAATGTCAATATAAACAACAGTAGGGACAGTGGACATCCTTGTCTAGTACCTTTTTCTATCTCGATAGAATCAGTCAATTCTCCATTTATCATTACTTTTGCCGTTTGCTTGTGATATATAGCTTCTATTGCCTGAATAAATTTTCTACCAAAGCCCATCTGTTCCATTTGAAGCATCATGAATCGCCAGTTTACATTGTCAAAGGCTTTTTGAGCATCTAAAAATATCAAAGCCATCTGTTTTTCAGGATGAGCTTCATAATATTCTAAAGTCTCCAGAATTATTCTAATATTGTCTCTAATCTGTCTTTTTGGAAGAAATCCATTTTGATCTGCATGTATAAAATTATTTAAATATCTCTTAAGTCTTTCTGCCAATATTGAAGCGAAAATTTTATAGTCTGAATTTAGCAGGGATATAGGGATATAGTTTTTAATTTGTTGTGGGTCTGTATCTTCTTTGTGGATCAATGTGATGTATGCCTCAGACCATGACTTGGGTATTTTCTTCTTCATCATCACTTCATTCATGACTTCCAATAACGGGAGACTTAAAGATTCTTGTAATGTCCTATAGTATTCTGCAGGTAAGCCATCAGGCCCTGGTGCCTTTCCATTCTTTTGTTTCTTGATTGCTTCCGTTAACTCCATCATCGTTATATTTCCCTCTAACATCTCCTCAATATCTTTGGGGATCCGAGGTAAGTTTGCTCTTTGTAAGTAACTTGCCACATTTTCCTCCTCTATCTTCTCTCTCTTATAAAGTTGTCTATAATATTCCTGTATTATTTTTCCCATCTCTTTATTTCCAAATTTGCTTTGCCCTTGGTCATCAATTAATTGTGTTATTTTCCTTGATTCTCTTTCTTTTTTCAATTTATATGCTAACGATCTTCCTGGTTTATTTGCATTTTCAAAATAGTTTTGTTTAGTACTTCTAATTTTTTGAGCTAATTCTTCTTTCTCCAGTAAGTCCATTTTATGCTTTATTGTATCCATTTTCACTTTTACATCTTTTTTATCTGGACATTTCTGGAGTTCCTTTTCAAATCTCTTATAGTCATCTGCCAAAATTTTGTGTGTTTGTCTTTTCTTCAAGTTTCTCTTCCTTGTATACTCCATTATTAAGCCTCTAGCAATGGTGTTAGGATATGGTGTAAGCCTAACAAGTTGTCCAGGCAATATATGTGTTCTATAACTTTAACAAGTTGTCCAGGCAATATATGTGTTCTATAACTTTAAATGTATTCTGTAACTGTAAGATGTAATGCTGAGTAATTGTACTGCTGAGTCATATATTTATTTATTTATTTATTTATTATTGAATTTCTATACCGCCCTTCTCCCTGAGGACTCAGGGCGGTGTACAACCAGAATTAAAAAACATGCAGGACAAATATTAAAAAACAATTAAAAGATATATAAATTTGGCCCAATTAAAACTCACTACCAAATAAAACATTTAAAACATTTAAAAACATTTAAAAATTTCTTCTTAAGCTTGCTTGAAAAAATGGGTTTTAAGGGCACGACGGAAGGCACTGAGGTCCTGGATTCTCCTTATCTCTGGGGGGAGCTGATTCCAGAGGGTAGGTGCCCCCACAGAGAAGGCCCTCCCCCTGGGGGTCACCAGCCTACACTGTTTGGCTGATGGCACCCCGAGGAGGCCCTCTCTGTGGGAGTGCACGGGTCGATGGGAGGTCGTCGGTAGCAGCAGGCGGTCTCAAAGATAGCTAGGCCCTATGCCATGGAGCGCTTTGAAGGTGATAACCAACACCTTGAAGCGCACCCGGAAGACCACCGGGAGCCAGTGCAGCTCGCGCAGGAGCGGTGTTACATGGGAGCGCCATGCTGCTCCCGTCACTACCCGCACTGCTGCGTTCTGGACCAGCTGGAGCCTCCAGGTGCTCCTCAAGGGGAGCCCCATGTAGAGAGCGTTGCAGTAGTCAAGGCGAGGTGACGAGGGCATGAGTGACTGTGCACAGGGAATCCCGATCAAGAAAGGGCCGCAACTGGCGAATCAGGCGAACCTGACAAAAGGTCCCCCTGGTTACAGCCGTCAGATGTTCCTCCAAAGACAGCTGCATATCCAGGAGGACTCCCAGATTGCGAGCCCTCTCTGTGGGGGCCAACGACTCGCCCCCAATAGTCAGTGATAGAGTCAACTGACTATATCGGGATGCCGGGAGCCACAGCCACTCAGTCTTGGAAGGGTTGAGCTTGAGCCTGTTCCTCCCCATCCAGACCCGCACAGCCTCCAGGCACTGGGACATCACTTCAAGGGCATCGTTGGGGTGGCCTGGGGTGGAGATGTACAGCTGGGTGTCATCAGCGTACTGGTGGTATCTCACCCCAAAGCCACGGATGATCTCACCCAGCGGCTTCACATAAATGTTGAACAGAAGGGACGAGAGGACCGATCCCTGCGGCACTCCACAAATGAGAGGCCTCGAGGTCGACCTCTGCCCCCCTGCCAACACAAACTGCGACCGGTCGGAGAGAAAGGAGGAGAACCACCGTAACACGGTGCCTCCCACCCCCAACTCTTCCAGCCGGTGCAGCATGATACCATGGTCGATGGTATCAAAAGCCACTGAGAGGTCTAACAGGACCAGAACAGAGGAGCAACCCCTGTCCCGAGCCCTCCAGAGATCATCAACCAACGCGACCAATGCCGTTTCCGTGCTGTGCCCAGACCTGAAACCCGACTGGAACGGATCTAGATAAGATGTTTCCTCCAGGAATTGCGGAAACTGTCGTGCGACCACACTCTCAACAACCTTCGCCATAAAGCGAAGGTTGGAGACAGGACGATAGTTGGCCAATATTGCCGGATCCAGGGACGGCTTCTTGAGGAGAGGCCTCACCACCGCCTCTTTCAAGGCGGTGGGGAAGTAACCCTCACTCAATGAAGCGTTGATAACACCCTGGAGCCAGCCTCGTGTAACCTCCCGGGAAGCCAGTACCAACCAGGAGGGACACGGGTCCAGTAAACATGTGGCCGCACTAAGTCTCCCTAAAATCCTGTCCACATCATCAGGAGTCACAGCATCAAACTCCTCCCAGATAACATTCTCAAGACTATTCCTCGTCACCCTGCCCTGATCTACCCAGTCAGAGTCCAAATCCCCCCGGATCTGAGCGATTTTGTCATACAGGTATTGTCCGAAATCCTCCGCCCTGCCTTCCAAGGGATCCTCCCGCACTCCCGGATGGAGCAGGGAGCGGGTTACCCTGAACAGGGCGGCCGGACGATTCCCTGATGACGCAATAGAGGCGGAAAAGTAATTAAACTTTGCCGTCTTTATCGCCACTAGGTAGGCCTTAATATGCGACCTTACCCGTGTTCGATCAGATTCAGCGAGACTGGCCCTCCAACCGCTCTCCAGGCGTCTTTTCCGGCGCTTCATTTCCCTCAGCTCCTCAGTGAACCAAGGAGCCGCACGGGATCGGCACCGGGTCAGAGGCCGCAAAGGCACGACTCGGTCCAAGGCCCCACCAGCCGCCCGGTCCCAGGCGGCTACCAGCTCCTCGGCCGAGTCATGTGCTAGAACCTCAGGAAATGGCCCAAGCTCCATCTGGAACCTCTCAGGATCCATCAGGCGCCTGGGGCGGATTCATCTAATTGGATCCACCTCCCTGCGGCGGGGGGCAGCGGTTCGAAAATCCAGGCGAAGGAGTGAGTGGTCTGTCCATGACAAGGGTTCCACATCTATATCCCCAATAACAAGACCACTCAACCACTGGCCGGAGACAAAAATCAGATCCAGAGTGTGACCTCCCCTGTGAGTAGGGCCATGAACTAACTGGGTCAGGTCCATGGCCGTCATGGAAGCCATGAACTCCCGAGCCACCTCAGATGTTTCACCAACGGATGGCAAGTTGAAATCACCCATGACTAAAAGCCTGGGTGCATCTACTGCCACCGTGGCTATCACGTCGAGTAGCTCAGGTAGGGCTGTTGCCACGTGGCAGGGAGCCAGGTACGTAAGCAACAAGCCCATCTGAACCCCACGATCCCACCTCACAAGGAGGGACTCACATCCGGCTATCTGAGGCACAGTGGTCTCCCTAGGACCCAGATCCTCGTTAATAATAACCGCCACCCCCCCGCCCCTCCCCTGGGCCCTTGGCTGATGGAATGCTCTGAAGCCTGGTGGGCACATTTCAACCAGAGGGACACCGCCCTCCGGGCCCAACCAGGTCTCCGTAATACCCGCCAGGTCCGTTCCTCTTGTATAAGATCGTGAATGAGGGGGGCCTTATTTACCACAGACCTAGCATTGCATAACATCAGCCGAAGGCCCAGATCCTGAGTGTCTAAGCCACCTAGTCTCCGAGAGGAGCCATGGGGACCGGGGCAAGCAATTGCTCTCAAACAGCGAGTGCGAGCCCCCAACACATGATATGGTCCCCTGCTCCTGCCATATCTGCCCCTCCCATCTACCGTGCTGATGGTACAGACCTCATAGGTATCGTCCCCCATCCCTTTCCCAATCCCTCGACCAGCATCTCCCGAATCGTTACCCTGTGCCGGGCTTGGCTCTGACCCTGGTGGATTTCCCCCCCCCCATCCCCCAAAGTCTTCTTCCCAATTTCTCTAGAAAGATCATTACAAACCCCCCTCCCAGAACCCCTTAAAATCTTAAAAAATTTCCGTAAAAAAACCCACAAATTCTTCCTTGCTCCATGCCATCTCTCTGGACTCCAAAGTCCCGTCATCGAGATAGGCCTTCGATAATGTGGAGGGCCAAACCTGCGAGAGGGGAGAATCTCGCAGGGCGAGGAGTTCTGACACCGAGTACATATAATCATCAGGGGAGCCAAAGTCCAAGGGTAGGGGGTACCACCGATGTTACAAACATAGGGAAAATTCCAGTCCATGGTCAGGCCACCAAGCTCCATTGTCCTCTCACGACAATGGCAAAGGAGGTGCGTATCATTCGACCCCGGAAGTTTCCAGGGCAGCCATGCTCTCACCTAGGCCACCCATGGAAACTCTGATGGAAATCTGGGCGTGAAGATAGCCATATTCCGCCTCCAACTGGCCTTACGTCCATAGAACCAGTATCCCTCCTGGGATTAGTAGCATCCGGGAGTCCAAGTATCCTGCTCAGAAGGAGGTTTGAGTTCGTAAATTCACGTCAAAGAGATTTTACATGGCAGGGAGTTCAGACAAGCTAGATGGGGAAGGGGGAAAATTAGGAATAATTCAGCAGGCCAAGATAGATGGGTAGCTGTAGCCGTAATGAGGCCCATAGGCCTAAACTCGGTCCAAAGGAAGGAGGAGGGAGGGGAAATTCAAACCGCATAAGTTTGTAGTCCTTTTCCGACCCCTGTAAATCCCTCAACCTTCCAATCTGATGGATAATGCTACCCTATTTTGTTCCCCCCCCCCGTCCAGCTCGTCCTGGGGGGCGGTCTCTGGGTCTCCATGGAGGTAACCCTTCCCCCAAGGGTCCAACACTCTCCAATCACCCAGGACTTGGTCTAAGGCTGCTGCTGAAGAATCCTATGCTGTCAGTAATTCAGGTCTGCAGGCCTTTGGGAGCCGACCCGACATCAGCTGCCATCACCGCGGTTGCCGCCGCGGCCGCCACCACTGCCATCGCCGTCGTCACCATCGGCCTGCCCACGGACGCCCCCAGCTGCCCCCTGCCTCTATAGATCTTCCTCGAGGCATCCAGTGGCGTGGGGAACCTCCGTAGGGGCCTCAAATGTCGCCGTCGTCAAGGGGCCGCCACCGCCGCTACTGCGACCGCCCGTAGCCGCCGGTGCTAGCGCCGCTCCCCACAGGCCGCATCCATTCACGCCCTCACCCGCCAGCGCTTCGACGTCGTCCTCCTCGGAGCTGGGGTGGTCCGGAGAGCTAACAAAGCTCTCAACGGGATCCCCAGATGCTCTTTTTCCCGAACGGGGGGTCATAGCTGTTCAAAATGACCCCCCCGAAGTCCCCCAAGCCGAGGCATCGCCCCCGAGGATCCGGGATTCAGCGCCGGGACGCCATCTTGGACATGCGCAGAAATGGGAATGAGTCATTGTAATAACTAATGACTGCTGACTGAATGCTGACTGCAATTATCATAATTGTATTGTTGAGTCATTGCACTGCTGACTTCACTTATCTTAAGTGGATAATTACTAGTGTAAACTGTATATAAGAAGGAAGCCGAGCTATAGTCATTGTTGGACCTGCTCTCATCATTGCTTGACTTGCTGCTTGACTTGCTGGTTGAAACTGTTACTGTCGTGTGTGAAGAAGTGGATGGATCTGTTACCATCGTGATTTGTTACCAGTGTTGAATTGCTGTTTATTATCAACTGCTGTAAGTAAGAAAATATCTGTAACTTCGGATTGATTTGAATGGCTAAATACTTGGATTGACTAAAAGACTATGCAATTGTTTTTCACTACAAAGTAAAAGCTTTGTTAAACCAGTTTGTATGTATTGTATTCATTGCTCTCAGTACCGTTTCTCTGTGCACTTACTCTGCTGGTTGGTAACACAACAATATCCTTAACAAATGGCCTTCATCGTGTCCCAAAGATTTTGTGTCGATGTGTCTTCTTTCTTATTCTCCTTAAATAAGAAAGCCAGCTCTCTCTCCATTTTCTGTACAAAGTCTTTCTCTTTTAATATTATATTAAATTAAATCTACGAGACCACCTTCTGCCACCAAGAGCCTCCCACCAGCCAGTACGCTCCCACAGAGAGGGGCTCCTCGGGGTGCCATCGGTCAAACAATGTCGACTGGCAGCCCCCAGGGGGAGAGCTTTCTCTATGGGAGCACCTGCCCTCTGGAACGAGCTCCCCCCGGAGATACGGACGATCCCGGACTTACGAACTTTTCGCTGGGCCCTAAAGACTTTCTTATTTCACCAAGCTGGGCTGGCCTAATTTTTAAATTTTTTAAATTTTTTAATTTTAATCTGAATTTTAATGGGGTATTTAAACTGTTGGGCCAAATTATTTAATTTATTTTAAATTGCTTTAAAATTTTGTAGTTTGTGTTTTTACCTTTGGCTGTTCACTGCCCTGAGTCCTTTGGGAGAAGGGCAGTATATAAATTTAAAAATAAAATAAAATAAATAAATAAAATATTGTTTGAAGTCCATCTAGATTTTCTTTTCCATCCTTTCCAAGTGACTGTCACAGGATTGTGGTCTGCCCATATGTTTGTTTCTCTTTCTATTTGTTCTATATTCAAAGTTAATTCCATTGTTGTCCATATCATATCTAACCTAGACCAAGATGAATGTCTGTCAGAATAAAAAGTGTATTGTCTATTTTCTCCATTTCTATCTCTGGACTTTTCGTCGGGCCCTTAAAACCTATTTTTTTCAGTTAGCCAGGCTGTCCTGATTTTATGGTGGGTTTTTAAAATTTGAAATTGGTTTTGAATTGAAATGTTTTAAATTATGGGCCAAACTTTATTTAATTATTTTAAATCTATTTTAACTTTTGTGTACAAATGTTTTACTTTGGCTGTTCACCGCCCTGAGTCCGAAAGGAGAAGGGCGGTATAGAAATCTGAAAAATAAATAAATAAATAAATAAACTTAACCAAAACAGGAAAAGATAATAAAAGTCAAAAAGAAGTTCCAATTTCTTCCGCAATGTTTCTGGACTCCTACTTTTAGTAAATCCACAAAGAACACCTGGGTAAACAATGCAGATAGTTCCAACTTCCTCAGATGTTCTCACAACAATCTTATCAACCAGGAGATTCAGAGTCCTTGAGTTATAATAACAATGATTATTCTCAACTTGCTACCTGTATAAAAACAAGTAACAAAGTTTCTTTTCCAGCAGATGGCAGTATTACACTCTCTCCTGTCTTTCCTGCAATTTATAATTCAAAGCTTCTTTGTCAGTAAAATAGTAAATATAAAATTTAAACAATCTTCAAAAAGAGAAAAGAAAAAACTTCAATCTCGAAAGAAAAATTATTTTAAAAAGAAAAGGCACAAAGGTTTGCCAATATTAGACTCTTAGCTTATCCATCTCTTTCAGTCCAGTCCCGGTCAATAGAAAAACAAAACTTTAAGATCTGTCAAATTAAATGTTTTGGGTAAAAAACAACAACTCCCAATTAAATTCGCCGCTTAATTTCTTTTAACCTCTAATTCTCGTGTCATTTACATCAGGGTGTTCTTTATGTTGCTTTAAATTAAAGCTCTCTCACCGCATCGGCTCACTGTCCTTCTATTTCTCTTCCGGAGCTGTCCCAACTTCAGCAGCCACGATGGCTGCCACCCCGCTGCGAGAAAAAGGGCTTCTCCTGGATTTAACCAGGGACTTTGCGGTGTCCTTGGGATCGTCAGGATGTGCCCTCCACTATCACAGTCAAAACAAGAGTGTGAGGTCCAAAATGGACCGTCCAGTAGCAGGGCTTTCGGCGGCGATCCTGGAGCACCAGAATCCTCTGACCGTTCCATCACGACGTCAAGCTCCTCCCCTCCATTTCGTTCTTAACAATGTTCAGCTTTCCTAGGTTTAAGCCATTGACATTCCATGTTCCTAGTTTGAAGAACTTTGAACAGCAGAGAGATCTCTTTTCACTGGGAGCTATGTGTCAACGGCTGGGGGGCCATTAGGATTTACTCAATCTGTGTCATGGATGCTCCTGCTACTATGATATTCTCTTTGCTCTTACCCTGTAGCTTTATTGGTACCTCCCAGCCAGTGGGACGCACTGCTCAGTACCATATCTTCCACATCTTTGAGTTGATCCATAAAGTTTTTTGGCAGGGAAAACCGTAGTAGGTTGCCAGGTGTTTGTTCAGGTCAGAGCTGTGTTGGCCAGTATAATAGGCTTATACTGTTAACCCACCACCACCATGGTGAGGTACAGTTGGGCTTTGGGGGGTGATGAATGCTACATGTTGACAAATAAGAATATAGCAGTTCTCTATAGCCAGAAACCCCAGTCATACAATTTTTACCCCTTTCCTCTGCCTTCCATTGTCCAAATCTCCTTAGTTTCAAATTCTAACAGAATATTCTGATTATTGATCAGTTTTATACATTAACTAGTTACATTCACCTGGAAGCAGAAAATATTTTCCTACCCTAATCTTTCTAAAGGAATAATTCTTGATCTACCAAGAAAAGTCTACAATAAATTATTGTTAAACTGGCATGTATGTGAGTTCATCTATTACAGTTCTGTATGGGTTATCATAGGGTGAAATCATGTTGTTCTGCTGACTGGGCTGATTCCATCAGTCTGAAAAGGAAATTTTCCCCCTGGTTGCAGCATTCAGCATTCCCACCTAAAATGTGGAATGTTAGGAGACTTAAGCAACTTTGAGCGGATGGGATGGTTACAAAGAGGAGTACCAGTTCCACTTATGTAGAATTAAATTGTTTATAGATCATTCATTTATCCTTGGCCTTGCCATAGCACCCATTGTGGCTTTTTCACAAGATCTAGAATTGTATTTAGAGCATGAAGCTCTTTTATTTCATAATAGCTTAAAGGCCTTCTTGTTTCAAGGTGTAGAGAGCCAGCATATTAAACATATATACAGGTAGACCTCAATATATGACCACAATTGAGCCCAAAATTTCTGTTGCTAAGCAAGACAGTTGTTAAGTGAGTTTTGCCCAATTTTACAACCTTTTTGCCACAGTTGTTAAGTGAATTATGTTGTTAAGTGAATTTGACTTCCCCCATTTACTTTGCTTGTCAGAAACTGGCTGGGAAGGTTACAAATGGTGATCACATGACCTCAGAACAGTGCAACTGTCATAAATACATGGCAGTTGCCAAGCTCCCAAATTTTGTTCACATGGCCATGGGATGCTGTACAAGTCATAAGCATGAAAACAATCATAAGTCACTTTTTTCAGTGCCATTGTAACTTCAGTCACTAAACAAATGATTGTAAATTGAGGACTACCTGTACTTAAACTGAGGTGTGAGACACAGAGCTTGGATCACTGCCATCTCTTTCTGCCATTGTACACACAATCTATGTATTTATTTTATTAGATTTGTATCCCACCAATAGGTGCTTAATTAAAGTGACTTATGTTTTCTGGAATTGATGATAGAAGGAGCTGAGAGTCTGGAATTTATGAGGAGGTGTTTGATTCCACCTTCCTTGGCTGCTGGGAGGTGAGTTAGACAGGTCTGGGGCTCCAGTCCGTCTTCCCCTCCCCTGATCTCATCAAAGGCAGCAATACGGAGTTCTGTCCCTTCTAGAGCACCTCCGGTTTTTTCGCTTAGCCGCCGGTGGAAGAGCTGGTTTACCGGTCCGCCAGCACAACCGCCACCGTCACAACAGCTCCAATTTAGCAAGGCGGCTCCGGAGTCACTGGACGGGGACCCGTGGCAAACTGAGGACCAGGTGAGCTTTGCGGCGCTGGGAAGAATCCAAAGAATAATAACTCAATTCTGAGGCACAGTATTTCAGATAACCGTAATCTTACTGTGGTTGGCAGAATGCCCAGAAGCAATTTGCAGAAAAAATGACAAGAGAGAAACAAAAGCCGAATCAAACGTTTCTGGAATCAAGATGCGAAGGAATATGAATGAAGTTGTTTCCTGCAAATTGCATCAGTCATCGTCCTTCCTTAAATAGGCTAGGGGAGTGGCCAATTAGCCCCAAGCCTTACTCTCGAGGAGACTTCCTCTTGAGGAACCACTCCTGCCTTTTAACAGCTCTGCGCGCTTGTGCATCAAGAAGAGGCTCCTCCTCTTCTTCCTCTTCACTTATGGGAGCTTCTGGAGGTTCTGAAGGCCCTGGCTGAATCCCTGCCTCTGGCACCACATCTTCTCCAGCCTCCTCATTGTCTGACTCAAGCGCCAGCTGCACAGGCTGCTGGCGCATCACCACACCAGCCTCGCTGTCGGAATCAGCTACTAACTGCAGAGGCCGCTGACGGGCCACAACACCTACTCCCTACCAGACTCATCACATGCCCAACATGGCCCCAACCCTGTTAGCCTTTCTAACGCCCTAAAACCTGGCTATGTTCCTGAGCCTGGGGTGTTGAATGTGTTAAGGGCCCCAATTTCTGGCTGTATTGCTAATTGGCCAAATATCTCCAAGCTTCTGCCTTAGTTTATTTTGGGGTTTAAAGTGTGCATGTATATTGAGTTGGTTGACAATCCTCCTGAGCTTTTCAGATACTCATGTAATGTATGGAATGACAACGTTGCTTCATTTGTTGTTCTCTTCTTTGTCTGTAATGAGCCATGGTGGCGCAGTGGTTAGAATGCAATATTGCAGGCTAATTCTGCTGACTGCCAGTAGTTCAAGTCTCACTGGTTCAAGGTTGACTCAGCCTTCCATTCTTCCGAGGTCGGTAAAATGAGGACCCAGATTGTTGGGGACAATATGCTGACTCTGTTCTTACTGTTTTAAAATGTTTTTTTGTATTTTGATTGTAATATATTTTTTGAATTGTAAACTGGCCAGACATTGACTGATATGGGCAGCTGTAGAAATTGAATAAACAAACAAACCTGCTGTACTGAATTGGATGAGTAGAAACAGCTGGGAGAAGATGGTCCTTTGGTAACCTGGTTCCAAGCCATGAAGGGGTTTAAAGGTGACAACCAGGACCTTGAATTGCATCTGGAAACACACTGGCATTCAGGGCAGCTCGTGCAGTAGAGAATAGAAGTGAAGTGGAGTGGAGTGGAGTGGAGTGAAGTATGATTGGACACACAAGGAATTTGTCTTGGTGCACATGCTCTCAGTGTACATAAAAAGAAAAGGTGTCGGCAGCAGCTCCTTTGGGAGCGCTAACCCCCGCGATCTCGTAAAGCCGCTAGAGCAGCAAAAATCAGCTGTTCTAGCGGCTCGGAACTTTCCCCTCGGGAGAAGAGGGGAAGGCGAGCAGGCAGATGTGGGTAGAGCTCCCCAAGACCCCCAGGATTAATCCTGGGGCGCGGAGGGTGAGAGCTCCCCAAGCACCTGAAGAAGCTCCGGATCCGGGATGTTTCTCCCTTGCGCTGCTTAGAGAGTCCATTGAGTGGGAGGTTCCTCATCCGATTGGTCTCTACTGAGTAAGAAATTTGCCTAAACACACCTCCTCTTCCTGCTTAGCCCTGTTCCTTACTCAGTCCGAGTCTCAATCACTTGTTTTTTCCTGGAGCTCCTTTCCTTGGACTCTCTAAGCCTAATTTTTGGTTGGATTCTTGGAATTTCTTATTTTTCTTCAACGGGGAGCAAGCACAGAGAGGAATTTCACAAGAGTTGATCAGCTGTAGAGCGCTAGCTTTGGCAGCGGCTCGAAGCACTTCTTTCAACCCAGCGTGTGATCGTGAGTTAATGAGGCGGGAATGGGGGCTGTTTCGTCGGCCTCAAGCTGTGTTTATAATGATTTGTGCTGCGGGTTGAATAGAATCAAAGGCTGGTTGACTTTTTGGGACTTTTTTTCTGACGTTGCAGAGAAAGGAGAGTGCGTGGGAGGCTGTGTTGCTCAGCCTTACGCTAAGGGAATGGAGAGTAGCCTCGTGGTGTCTTGGCTCAGCTCCTCCCTGTATTGCCTCGAGATAGGCTTAAAGGAGCTGTTTGCAAGGATTTTGGAGTGTCTTTGGGGCTGTTCCGTCGGTCCTGGGGCATTCTTCCCCGTTTTTATTTATTTATTTATTTATTTATTTATTTATTTATTTATTTATTTATTTATTTATTTAAAGGGTGCTAATTATGCTTGTTTGCTCTGGATCCTGGGATTACTCTGCAAGGCTTGGCGCCATTTTTAGAGTAGGACTGCCCTCCTCAGTCCTTCACCTGAGCCGCCATTTTGACCCGCCCTTAACGCTGAGTCATTGGGCGCCATTTTGTTCCTAACTGGGCCATTTGCAGTTTATTTTGTATGCCTGTCTCTTTTTACTAACTGCCCTAATATTCCCTGTTTATTTCAGGTACCTTTTGGGCAGGATTCAGTGAATCTTCTGACTGTTTATACATTCTTGCTGATTTATAATCATGGCAGAACGCACCCGTTCTACTAGAAGCTCCAAGGCCCACTCCCAGCATAAAGGAGGATCAGGGTCCAGCTCCTCCTCTCTAGCCTCTGCTTCTCTTTCTGCTGCTGCAGAGAAGGACGCCCAGAGAAGGCACATGGCCCTCAACAAGCAATTTGATAAAGCAAAAAAGCAAGCTGAAGCCATTGTGCATTCTCCTCCCTCTGTCATGCCTGTTCCCCTTGATCTCATTCCAGAAGAGTCTCCGGAGCCGCCTCCCATTCAGGACTCCTCCTCTTGGTCTCCAAACATCGATTCTTCTGCTCAAGGTGACCAGTCTATGGTGAGAGAGATTTTTATGCAGGGAACTGAGGTTCCATCGCCTGTGGTCGCTCAGCCCTCTGCCACATTCACTCCTACGTCAGCGGGGCTCCGCCCTCCAGAAGGTCAGTCCTTTTCTATTCCACCTGGGATGTGTGAGATGATAGCCCAGTCGGTGGCTAAAGGCATTGAATCTGTCTTCTCAAAAAGAGGCATTTTGGCTCCTCCTTCTGTGCCAGCTCCATCCAGACCTTCCTCAAGCTCTCCTCCGGTCTTGTCCCAAGAGGTTCCTGCTCCTTCCCGATCTCCTTCTCATTCGCACCACAGTGACCAGTCCTTTATTGATGAGGATGAATATCTCGACTTCTGTCTTTCTGATGATGAGGAGGATTCCCCTTCTAGCAATTCTCCTTCCACAGGACTCTTCCGTCACGAGATGTTCAAGACTCTCCTGCACAAGGCCAAGGTCACAGCAAATATGGGTCTGGCTCAGCCTACACCGCTGCCTGCTTCGGAGTCTTCTGATTCCAACGCCAGTCTTTTTACCGAACGTATCGCCCAACAAGATGCTGTTCCTTCTCCTAAGCTTTTTGTTGATACTGTTCAGCGTCAATGGTCTCAACCGGGTTCCATTTCCAACCCCAGTGGATTGGATAAGAAATTGTATTCTGTGGAGCAAGAGTTTGAAGAGCTTCTCAAGCTCCCTGTCATTGATCCTCCTATGGCCAGCCTGACTTCCCCCAGCATTCTTCCATCTGATGCTGCTGAAGGTCTCCGCATGGAGGACAAACGGGCTGAAATATCAACACGTAAGACTCATTTGGCCTCTGCATGGGCCATCAAGTCGGCTACGGCAGCCTCCTTTTTCGCCAGGACCTCTCTCATCTGTCTTAAACAGATGCAGGCCAGAGCATCCACAGAGGATACCCGTTTGCAACAGGACATTAGCAAGATAGTTGCCGCCACTGAATACATGGCGGATGCGACACTCAACTCGGCCAAATTCGCCTCCCGCGCCATGGCTTCCAACATCGCCTCACGTCGCCTCCTTTGGCTCCGTCACTGGCAAGCGGACATGAAGACCAAGTGGCATTTGGCGTCCGCCCCCTTTAAAGGGGGTGCTCTTTTTGGTGAGGCATTAGATCCTGTGTTGGTGGAAGGTCGGGACAAGAAGAAGGTCCTTCCTCTTTCGTCCAGGCGATATGACCGGAGGTCTTGCTTCCCGTATCGCAGACAGTCCTTTCGTCCCTCTGAACAGGGGTTTACAATTCCACAACGTGCAGGTCAATTCAGCCAGTCCTCCGACAGGATCCAGGACCATCAGCCCTACAGGGATCGTGGCCGTCAATCCCAGGGCAGACGCCCCCTTCGCCCCTATCACAGGAAATAACCTTGCAGCTCCTTTACTTCCCATTGGTGGTGGGCTTGCGCATTTCGCTGATTTCTGGCGCTCCACGACCACAGACGCATGGGCCCTTCAGACGGTGTCCATTGGAGTCACCCTGGAATTTGTTTCTTCCCCCCACGCAGATTTGTTCAATGTTCTATTCCCACGGACCCTGCCAAGCGGGCCTCAATGGAAGCTGAGATTCTGCATCTTCTCTCCATTCAGGCCATTGAACCGGTCCCTACAGAACACCAGGGCTCTGGGTTCTACTCCATTTTGTTTCTTGTTCCAAAGAAGTCGGGGGGTATATTTTGGATCTCAAACGCCTGAACGTTCACATTCGTTATAGGCGCTTTAAGATGCATTCCCTCCATTCCATACTGGGTGGCATTAGATTGGGGGATTTTTTGTCATCCATTGACCTCCGGGAGGCCTATTTACATGTTCCCGTTAGGCTCTCCCACAGGAGAGTTCTTAGGTTTTGTTACGGGCATGCACATTATCAATATAGAGCAATGCCCTTTGGCCTTTCCTCAGCCCCCCGTATTTTTACTAAGCTTTTAGACGTGGTGGCGGCCCATTTGCGTTCTTTCCCTATCAGACTGCAGTGTTACTTAGATGATATCCTTATTCAATCTCCCTCGTTTCAACAGGCTCAGGAGGATGTTCGACTCACCATCGAGGCTCTTCAACTACACGGTTTCACCGTGAACTGGGAGAAAAGTCAGTTAAGTCCTTCCACAGACTTAATTCACCTGGGAGCCCGCATCGATACAGCGTTGGGTCAGGTATTTCTGTCGCAGGAGAGGCGTCACAACATCAGGTCCACGATCAGGCAGATCAGGGCATTTCGCAGGGTTCCACTTCTCTGGCTCTCCCAGTTGCTGGGGCAGATGATTTCATGCCTGTCAATCGTTCCCTGGGCGAGATTACACTCCAGACCTCTTCAATGGCTCCTTCTTCCAAGCCAGAGGGCAGGCATCAGCACCTCTTCTACTCGGGTCAGGGTTCCACCCAAGGTCCTCAAGTCGTTCCTCTGGTGGACCTCTCCCGCCCTGGAAAAGGGATTCCCCCTGCTCGAACTTCACCACCTGGTGATCACCTCGGATGCCAGTCTGGCGGGTTGGGGGGGCCCACTTCATCTCCCAATTTGTTCAGGGTCGTTGGACTGCCAACGATCTCCGCAACGACATCAATTGGCTGGAGTTGCGAGCTGCCCATCTAGCTCTCTGTCACTTTCAGAGTCACCTGTCCGGTCATCATGTTCTTCGAACGGACAATGTCACGGCAAAAGGGTTGGGTCCTTGGGCAGAGAGGCACCTGCTCTCCTTGCAAGCGGAGCACATAGCGGGAATCCACAACACTCGCACGGACTGTCTCAGCCACACCGACATCGACCAGGCAGAATGGCAGCTGCATCCCTCTCTATTTCATCAGATCGTTCAACACTTCGGCCTACCAGCGTTGGATCTATTCGCCACTCCGGCCAATGCGCAAGTGAACTGGTTCTTCTCCAGGTACTGGGCACCAGGAGCAGAAGGCACCAACGCCCTACATTGCCGGTGGCCTCCGGGTCGACTCTACGCCTTTCCTCCCATTCCTCTGATCCCGAGGGTCATTCGAAAAATATTGGAGGAGAGGGCGGAAGTCATTCTAGTTGCTCCTTTCTGGCCCTTGGAGAGCCTGGTTTGCGGATCTCAAGGACCTCTCCGTCGCTCCTCCCTGGAGGATTCCACTGGACCAGGTTTCTCTGAGACAAGGGGCCGTGTCTCATCCAGACCCCCAATGGCTTCAGCTAGCCGTCTGGCTATTGAAAGGGACCTACTAAAGCGAGAGCTTTATTCCGAGGAAGTGATAGACATTCTCCTGGCATCTCGCAGGAGTTCCACCACTCGCATTTATGAAGCCAGCTGGTCCGCATTCCGTCGATGGTGTAATTCGGCGCACATCGACCCCACTTGGGCCTCCATCCCGCAGGTCTTGCAATTCCTACAGGTGGGTTTCAAAGCTGGTCTGGCGGTCAACACCCTCAGACGACAGGTGGCTGCCCTGTCTACTGTTCTTTCCTGCAAGGGCCACAGATCCCTGTCACTTCATCCTCGTGTCCGGTGTTTTCTCCGAGGAGTAACCAACTTACGTCCGTCTGTTGTCCACAGATATCCTTCCTGGGACCTTTGTCTGGTCCTGCAGGCCCTTATGGACTCACCCTTCGAGCCTTTATCAACAATCAGTCTTAAGTTTCTATCCTTTAAAGTTGCCTTTTTAGTTGCCATCACCTCTGCTCGCCGAGTTTCCGAGCTTGCTGCACTTTCTGTTCACAAGGACCTATGTTCTTTTCACCCCGATCGAGTCGTCCTTCATCTGGACCCCACCTTTCTTCCAAAGGTCAATTCCCACTTCCACAGATCGGAGGAAGTTGTTCTCCCAGACTTCTGTCCCCATCCCGTTCACCACTCTGAACGTCGCTGGCATAAGTTGGATGTCCGTCGAGCACTCCGTACCTACTTCTCCCGGCCAGCTTCCCACCGCAAGTCAGAATCTTTATTTATTTCATTTCAACCTACCTCACTCGGCTCCAAGGTTTCTTCGTCCACCATCGCTAGGTGGCTCAAGGCATGTATCACCCTGGCCTATGAACATAGACACAGACAAGTTCCTGGTCGTGTTACTGCGCACTCAACTCGCAGTGCAGCCACCACTGCGGCTTGGGCCACTCAGGCCCCCCTCCTCGAGATATGCAAGGCGGCTACCTGGGTGTCCCCGAACTCGTTTATTCGTCACTACAAGTTGGACAAATTTGCCTCAGCCGAGGCGGCCTTTGGTCGTAGGGTTCTTCAGCACGTCCTTCCTGTTGAAGGCGATTCCACCTCCTCTGTTTCTTCCCGCCCTGGGGATATTTAGCTTGGGTATATCCCACTCAATGGACTCTCTAAGCAGCGCAAGGGAGAATGAACATTGGACTTACCTGAAGGTTCTTTCTCCTTGCGCTGCGGGAGAGTCCATACCCACCCTTATTGTGTTTCTGTTGGAGTTTTTTTCTTTCCTTCTGTTATGTTTCGCTCAGGATGTCAGTTTCTTCGGATTCGGACTTCGTGCGGAACTGGGCTAAGCAGGAAGAGGAGGTGTGTTTAGGCAAATTTCTTACTCAGTAGAGACCAATCGGATGAGGAACCTCCCACTCAATGGACTCTCCCGCAGCGCAAGGAGAAAGAACCTTCAGGTAAGTCCAATGTTCATTCTGTTCTAAACAGAACAAGGCGCCGCGACCACCCCTGCGAACTAAATGATTTCACATCGATTGGACTTTAAAGCAGGCAGAGCAAAGACAGGAGAAATCACAACTGCAAGTACTAAACTTTAACTCTAATAAACTACTACTTTCTTCGGAGCTTGAGAAAGCTTAAAAAAGATGGCGCTGAGTTGCTTAAAGGCGTGAAAACAAAAGTTAAAGGAGAAAGTGCTTGTTAACGCTCATTAACGCTCGTTAACGCTGTCATTACCTTTTAAAAGACTTTGTTGGGGAATTTTGAAGATTGGAATTAAAGAATACAATATTGACTTATCAATAAGCCATAATAATTATTAAGGACTGAGATTAAGAAGACCTGTTGGTTCTGCTGAGTGGCTGGTGGGAAAGTGCAGTTTAGAGATGGCTTCGAAGCAAATAAAAACTGTTGTGACTAAAAGTGCGGGGACTTCCCCAGCTCAAACATCAAAAATGCAGTCTTTGTTAGCCCCACCAGATACACAAATACTGACATTAGAAGTTCTTCAGGGAGCCTTAAAGAAATTGTCTACTGATTTGGAAGAAAAAATCACATTCCGTTTTGAGGAAAAAATTAAAGAAGTGTCTGAAGAACTGCTTGAAATTAAAGAAACAATTTAAACCCAAAATAATGCAATAAGAGAAGATATTGTGGAAGCATTTAAGGGACTGGTGGGTCATGTTACATCATTGGAAGAAAGGGTGGATGAAATTGATCAGTTTAATTTGAATGTGGAAGCTAAATTGGGAGAGGCTCAAAACAAGATGGAAAAGGCGGAAGCAGAACTCATAATGACACAATACAGAGCGATGGAATGGGCAGTGAGGGTCAGAGGCTTGAAAGAAAATAACCAGGAAAATCTCAGAGAGATTTTTGCAGAAGCCCTTGCTCAGTTTACTGGAGAATCTAAAGCAGAGTGTGACTGGCAAATAGACAAAATTTATCGCATTAATTCATGGATTGCCAGACAGAGACAACTACCAAGAGATATTGTGATCTACTTTGTTACAAGGAGAACAAGAAGTGGAGTTTTACAGTTTCTTATAAGAAGAAACTTCAAGTGGCAGGACAGGAGGTTTTAGTAATGAAGGAAATTCCCCCAAAAATGTTGAGATCTCGAAAGGACTATGCATTTTTAGTTGATGAACTTAGAAGGCGTCAGTTGCAGTACAGATGGGAAGCTCCAGCCGGATTAGTGGTGAATTATTTGGGTGAGAGACATCGTCTCAACTCAGTTTGGAAGGCAAGAGACTTTTACACTACCATACTAAAGGCTGGAAACCCACCATCTCCAGAAGCCAGAAGAAGGAAAGAACCAGGAGAGGCCAGAAAGGGGGAAAAGTGGAAATGTGATTATGTTGATGCTACCTATTTTCATGTTTGGTGGACTTGTAAAAAAGTTAAAGCATTTTGGATAAAAATATGGTGGATTATTCAAAATATTTTTAACAAAAGGATAAAGTTTACTCCACAGTTGTTTTTGTTTGTATAATTACAGATTGTACGGTTATAGAGACTAATTTGATTCTGAACTTAATAACTGCAGCAAGACTCTTGGTGGCGCAGTACTGGAAGAAGGAAGATTTACCTACTATTCAAGAATGGACATTAAAAGTAGTAAATTTAGCAGAAATGGCGAAAATCTCAGCATATCTAAAGGACCATTCAAATGAGAAATATATGTTAGAATGGAGAAGATGGATTGACTATATTCAAGGCAAATATCGGACTAAAAAATTTCAAATAGCTTATGAATGACCAAAGAGATTTTATAAAGTACTTAAATTTAGTTTAGTAAAAGGGGAGTTAAAAGTTCAAGAGGGGGATAGGAGGCTATAGATAATTAGCTTATGTTAGCTTATGAGTGTCAATTGTTATACCCTGTATTTTGCTCTGGGAAGTGGGGGGAGGGAGGGGAAGGGGAGGACTGGAAGGGGAGGAGGGAGGGGGAAGGGGAAATGTCTGTAAAACTTTTTTAAAACTTTTCAGTAAAGAAAAAGAAAAGATACATTCGTCAAGAATCATAAGGTACAACACTTAATGATAGTCATAGGGTACAAATAGCAATCAGGAAACAATATCAATATAAATCGTAAGGATACAAGCAACAAAATTACAGTCATACAGTCATAAGTGGAAGGAGATGGGTGGTGGGAACAATGAGAAGATTAATAGTAGTGCAGACTTAGTAAATAGTTTGACAGTGTTGAGGGAATTATTTGTTTAGCAGAGTGATGGCATTCGGGGAAAAACTGTTCTTGTGTCTAGCTGTTCTGGTGTGCAGTGCTCTATACCGTCGTTTTGAGGGTAGGAGTTGAAAGAGTTTATGTCCAGGATGTGAGGGGTCTGTAAATATTTTTACAGCTCTCTTTTTGACTCGTGCAGTATACAGGTCCTCAATGGAAGGCACGTTGGTAGCAATTGTTTTTTTCTGCAGTTCTAATTATCCTCTGAAGTCTGTGTCTGTCTTGTTGGGTTGCAGAACCAAACCAGACAGTTATAGAGGTGCAGATGACAGACTCAATAATTCCTCTGTAGAAGTGGATCAGCAGCTCCTTGGGCAGTTTGAGCTTTCTGAGTTGGCGCAGAAAGAACATTCTGTGTTGTGCTTTTTTGATGACGTTTTTGATGTTGGGTGTCCATTTTAGATCTTGCGATATGGTAGAACCTAGAAATTTGAAGGTCTCTACTGTTGATACTGTGTTGTCTAGTATTTTAAGAGGTGGTAGTATGGAAGGGTTTCTCCTAAAGTCTACCACCATTTCTACGGTTTTGTGTGTGTTCAGTTCCAGGTTGTTCCGGTCACAACACGAGGCTAGTTGTTCAACCTCCCGTCTGTATGCGGATTCATCATTGTCTCGAATGAGACCAATCACTGTTGTGTAGTGGTGTTACACATGTTGAATATCCAACACCAGTTAGTACCCATGTAGCCATATTCTGCAGTAATCCAGATGAGAGGTCACAAGGGCATGAGTGACTGAGCAAATTTTGGTGGGAGGGGGTTTCCTGCTTTCCAAAGGGATTTCATTGAGTCACTTGAGGGAAAGCATACTGTACTAGATCAGTGTTACAGAACATGGCAAATCTTACATACTTAAGTACAGGTAGTCCTTGATTTACGACCACAATTTAGCCCAAAAGTTCTATTGCTAAGCAAGGCAGTTGTTGAATTATGCCTCATTTTACAACTTTTTTTGTCACAGTTGTTAAGTGAATCATGTCATGAAGCAAATCGGGCTTCCCCCGTTGACTTCACTTGGCAGAAGCCAGCTGGGAAGGTTACAGATTGTGCACAAATGATCACAGGACAGTGCAACTGTTATAAATACATGCCAGTTGCCAAGCACCTGAATTTTGATCACGTGACCATGGGGATGCTACAATGGTTGTAACTGTGAAAAACAATCATAGGTCACTTTTTTCAGTGCTGTTGTAACTTCAAACGGTCACTAAACGAATAGTTGTAAATTGAGGACTCTACATGTGGCTAAGATGTTATGATCCTTTCTTATCCTATAACTGTGATGGCGAATCTATGGCACGTGTGGCCGAAGTGGCACACGGAGGCATGTCACCTGGCACGTGCGACATCGCCCGTTCCTCTTCCGGGTTTCTGGCGCACATGCGCAGGCAACGATCAGCTGGCCTTTGTGCATGCGGCAGTGCCGGAAACTGGAAGAGCTGGTCTTCCGTTTTCCAGCATGAGCATGCATGCCGGCCAGTTGATCAGCGCATGTCCATGCGCGGCAGTAACCGGAAGACTTGCTTGCTGGCGTGCATGCGCACTCCAGAAACCGGAAGTACCCTATCCAGTGCGCGTATGCCCCCTGGGCAGCTCCTCTTCCTGGTCGCGGCCCTGACAAGTGTGCACACGAAGTGCTCCCTTTTCAGCACTCGGTGCCGAAAAGGTTCACCATCACTTTCCTATAACATACTAATCAAAGCATTCACATTTATATGCATATAAAACAATCATTAACATAAAATAAGACTCCACTATCCAGGGAGTGGCATTACAATACCAAGTGTGCAAGTTAGCTGGACAACTGTTTCGTTCAACTGGTTCTTGAATGATGGTGGTGGTGATGATGATGTGTGACTTGAAGTATCAGTGGGAATAGAAACTGGGAAATGTTGCTATCTTAATAGTTTTTATTTTGGGTATAAGAATGATAATAAATTATTGACTTCCGGTTTGCTCTTCGTAGCCACCAGACGGTCTCTTGGGACCGCCAGCCCCTTCGCCTGTAAAGAGCCGCCTGTACAGCGCAAAGGCGGCTCGAAAAACCCCATTTCCAGGAGGAAATGTGGGATAGAGCAGGTGAGTGCAGGTAGAGCTCTCCGTAGCCCCCAGGGGTTTTTTTTTTTACTCTTGGGGGCGGGCGGAGGAATGCTCCCTATAGCACTTGCCGCCCGCTCCGGGCGTTGGGAGACTTCTGCCTTTTTGCAGAACAAGGCTACGAAGACAAGCCTTTTAAGATATTTAACAGATTAACTAAAGATGATGAGATTTGGATTTGGATCTGTGACCCTAAATTGCAAGTATTAATACTTATTTTACAAAGGATATTCAACAAAGTAAAAAAGACCTTTTAAAATGGCGATTGCCGAAACTGGAGCAGGGAAGCTGAAAAGAGAAAGTCCTTCCGTTTCTTATTAAGTTACAAAATAGCAGAATAAATGCTCCTGGTTACATTTGAAGGGATTTGAGCTGGATCTGTGACCTCGAATTGCAAGTATTTCACTTATTTTATAACAATTATTGAAGAAGGAAAAGGAAAAGGAAAAAAGAATCTTTAAAAAGGGCGATTGCCGAGGCTTGAGAAGGGGCTGAAAGGGAGAGTCCTTCCGTTTCTTATTGAGATACAAAGTAGCTGAATAAATATTTTTGGCTACACTTTAAAATAAAGCTCTACTTTTGTGTTTTTTCTTTTCCTGGAGATTTGATATTCATCTTGGTTGGAAAGAGGTTTTTTTTTTTCTCTGCTGCCTCTCTTTTCTTTTTAAGAAAAATAGTTTGTCTGTGTTGAAACATGGCATTAAAGTTGGACAAACAAGCAATGGGGGGGGATTCCCCCATTAACAAAATACGTAACCAAGTTTTAAAGCTCCAGTCTCAGAAAACCGATTTTAATATAATTGAATTTCTTTTGGAGGAGATTGTAAGAAGGGATGAGATTGTGAATCAAAATGGCTAATGATCTTGTAGGATTTATGACTAAGTTGGATGAAAATACTAACTTATTAGAGTCTAAAGTGGAAGAAATTGAGGACAATTTGGATAATAAAATACAAAAAATTGAAAATGATTTGACAAATACTCAAGACAATAGCTCAGAAGAAAAATCTAAAATGGAGGTTGAACAAAAGTCTTGTAATGTAGAAAATTTACAACAACGGATTGAAAGAGAGGTCTTAATGATGCATTATAATTTTACAGAATATGCGATCAGACTCAGAGGTTTACAGGAAAATAACAGAGATGATTTAAGGAAAATATCTTCTGAAATTCTGGCTGGGATTTTAAAGGTTCAACCTGGGGAAGTGTTTTGTAGGATTGATAGAGTGTACAGAATAAACTC
Organism: Pituophis catenifer annectens; assembly: GCF_029215685.1. Taxonomy (NCBI): domain Eukaryota; kingdom Metazoa; phylum Chordata; class Lepidosauria; order Squamata; family Colubridae; genus Pituophis; species Pituophis catenifer. The sequence goes on along the minus strand of NW_027256885.1, from coordinate 106,570,921 downwards.
CTGGATTGCAAAGCAAAGGCAATTGCCTAGAGATGTGGTGATTTATTTTACAGACAAGGAAATTAGGAATAAAATTGTGCAAAATTCCTTCAATTCTACTTTGCAATTGTATGGAAGGAAGATATGGATCTACAAAGAGCTTCCCCCCAAGATGTTAATGGAAAGGAAGAAATTTGGTTTTCTGGTGACTGAGTTAAAATACAGAAATATTCCATTTAGGTGGAATGCCCCAGTTGGCATAATATTGAGATATCAAGGAGAAAGATACCAATTAGATACTGTTGAAAAAGCGGAAGAATTTTATCAAAAAATTTTGAAAATGAACTTAACATCTATAGGCACAATACAGGATAAGCAGAAGGAGTTGGAAATAAAGGGAAAACATCGAATTACAGAGGTTGTGGTAGACAAACTGTCTTTGGATTCTCTTGATACTCCAGCTGGATTATCTACAAATATGAGAGAAGCGGCATCTGATTTCAACGTGATGATCCAACAAGATCAGTTTATAAAGCAGAATGAAAACCGATCAGTTGATATACAACTTGTAGAAAGGAAAACAGGATGGAAATCAAACCCACAAAAAGAAAAGAAAAAAAGAAATAGGTCTCATAAAAACAGAAATTTCTAAACTAAGCAACGGTGAAGCCAGTGATTTTAAAAAAAATGAATGAATATGTGAAAAGATAGTGGAGGCGAAGTATTGGTTAATATCATCCTGAGGACAGTGACAGACCTCTGCAATGCCGTAATTTTGGGATGTGAAAAGAGCCTTAATCTGTTGGATTTGAATTATCTATTTTGGATTTCTTTTCTTGTACTGATAAATATATTATAATTATTCTGAGCTACAAGGCAAGAGAGTTACGTTGGGGCATGCAGAAGATCTGGTTGTTACCCATTACGATGATGGGAATTAATAATCCTGATGAAAGCCACAATTACAACTATATGGAATACAATTATAATGTCACTCGGGTGGTTGTTTTTATTTTTATATATATATGAGGATATTCATTACTGATGGGGGCAGATGAAGACTGAAGACTTTGAACAAACTGTTGCACCAGGATGCTATGTTACCCAATTATGGATGGGGGACTCAACAATCTAGTGGAAAGACATCAAAGAAGATATTATATGGATTATAAATTTAAAGTTATTGTCTTTTTTTTTTTAAATAACGGAATATATGTATATATATATATATATTAGTAGAGTGGGCAGATATTAAGAATTGAATTGTTGTGTATGGTAATTTTGTAGGAAAGTGGGTGGAAATATGTTAGTCTACTGATGGATTAGCTTAAGAAAAGGGATGTTTAAGTGATATATTTAGGGTAGTGGAGGAAATGGACAGAGTTGAATAAATGTTAAATTAGGACTTATGTGGAAGGCTGCTTTGAAATGTTATATTAATATACACAAAGAATAAATGTTAAAGTAGGATTTATTATACAGTCTTAAAGTGGAAGGTTGTTTTGAAATGTTGTAACAATACATAGATATAAGTTTTGGGGAGGACAAAAAGGGTAGATTATTGCTAAATTGGGGGTTATAATAATATTATGCTAAACTAGAAGTTATCATACAATGTTATAGCAGACTGCTTTTTTTTTTTTTTTTTTTGAAATGTATGGTAAAAGGGGAAAGTAATAATATTAATAATATTTTTAGTAAGTAAGGGTCAGTATATAGAGGAGAGAGTAAGGCGATGGTAAAATATTATGTAATCTGTTATGAATTAGGTTTTTGGTGTGAAGAAGTCACGGGGGGATGGGTGGCGAGGGGGGGTTAGGGAGGAGGGGGGGAAGGAAAAAAGGGGAAAAAATTGTATTTGAAAACTTTTTCAATAAAAAAAAAGAATGATAATAAATTATTGTCACTTTCTGTTAGCTTAGCTAATCAGCATTTGGGTCTTAAAAAGCCCTTGTCTTTTCTTTTTAATGGACAGAAGTACATTCTGTCATTGTGTTGTTACAGGGGAGAAAATCAATTATGGAGCTTACATTTTAAACAATTTCTTCCCTTACTGTTGATGAAATAGCTAAATATCTGTCTGTAACCCATTTATTTAAAATGAAGAGTAGGATGTCTATGTTAATTTTTCATACTTCTGTAATAATGAATATCTCAGCTGCCTAGATACTTAGGATAATGTAGGCATCAAATGTTGTCTTCCTTATTATTGAAATAAGCACATATATGTGTGTGTATATGTGTATGAAGGGGGCGAGGGATCATTGTTAGACATCATAAAATGTAAGTAGCTTCATTTTTAGTTGCTTAGGCTGTATTAAATAGCAAATAAATATGGTTTTAAAAGTGTTGGGAGCATAAAGTAGACATTCATACTTTGGGATCAATGGAATAGAAGTTCAATAATTGTATGGATTTCAGTAATCTTGAAAAGAAATGGCATTCTTGCAGGGCTGCTGTGATTATTAAAACATTTTGAGTTTCCTGTAAACATGATGTCCTTAGAATCTGGGTTCACAGTCACAACAAAAGATGGTGGTCATTTGTGCAGATTATAAATAGATACTTTCATCTATTAGACACTTTCTTCCAAAAGTAAATGGACTAATGACGAAATGCTACAGGAAGAATTGTGCCTCATTTCTCCCTCATCCCCCCTTTTTTTATCCTGCAGGGCTCTCCAGATTTTCAACAAAACCCTCCTGAACCTGTTCCTACCAATTTCAACCAGGCCCCACGACTTTCCCTCCAAGACCAGTGGCGAGGACCACCACCCCCTCTTCCGCCTCCACCTCCACAGGAGAGAGAACCTTTCTTCATGGGAGGTATGGCCATTGTCTTACCAGTGGGAAGAGACCTTTTCCTTGGTTCTCAGGGAGAGGATTGAGCATGAACTATGAAGCCAGAATCATCTTATCACTTGGCTAATCCCAAAATTGTCCCGTTTTGCTTTGTTTGAAGTCCAGCACTTACATACATACTCTTTTTTTTTTTTTTGGCTTTAATTTATATGCCGCCCTTCTCTGGAGACTCAGGGCGGCTTACAATGTGTTAAGCAATATCAATACTCTTGAAGCAATACTCTTGGAAGCAACGTGACTGTTACTCCAGCCCTTTCCTATACACTGTTTACCTTGTTTAATGCATCCTTACCACAGAAAAGTTTCAGGAAGTGATGCACTAACCAAAGAATGATTATTATCAGGCACAAAAGACCAGGTCCACATGTGAAGGTCCAATTAAACTGATTTATTACTAATCATGCCTATGCACAGGAATCTTCTCAAGTTTAACACCTGCTTGGAGTTAGGTAAGGGTCAATGGAATTCAAAGGAGGTTATAATCTTAGTTCACTTGTAGGGATTCTAGGCTGATCCCTCTTTTAACTCTGCCTCCAGGTTCTATCACTCCTTCTACTACATTTATCTACAGAACTGGTGACTTCTAGTTGGAGTAGAGAGTATTGGACTAATTGAAGAAATTGTTGGGCATGATCCTAGAAATTCTCCATGAGACTTTAATTTCCAGTAGGTTTGGGCCAAAACTGGTATTTTGCTTGGCAGATGGGTTGGTTTCATGCCGTCTCATTTTGATTTTTCCAACAGAGCTGAGATTTCCCAGCCATCACTTGTTTGAGCAGCGGAGCCCCCCTCCACCACCGTCTTCCCTTCTTAACAGTGTGCATCCTGTGCCCAGCCAAAACTCACTCCCATTCAGCCAGCCTGGACCAGGTTTCAGCCAGCAGGGGCAGCAACCAATGTTTCCAAGAGAAAGGCTGGTAAGGCCAAATCTGCAGCCTCAAGGCCCTATGGGAATCCTTCACTTCAGCCAGCCTGGAGCAGCCAATGCACGGCCTTTTCTTCCCCCAAGGCAGTCCTTCCTGCAGGTACCAGGGCAGCCGTTCTTAACCCCTCTCACCCAAGCCGGCATGCAGGTATGTAATGATCAGGACAGCCCTCCTCTCTGTCGAGTGCTCCTATGACCATTGTAGCCTGAACTTTCAAGATCTGTGTAGGTCCTCCAGTACAATTGTTCCTCCTCATTTTTCCCTCTTTGCAGGAACATGATTTTAGATAGTAATACAGATCTGCTATCCACAGTTACTTTAAAAATGAGATGGCAACTCTCTTGTTTGGTACTTGGGAGAATATAACTAGTTTCTACTGTGCCTTTTTGGCTCTACTACCAAACCCTCTTATATGTAAAACAGTAATTTCTTTGCTATTTCAGGCTAAGAGTAAAGTGAGTTGTGGATATTGACTGGCCTAACATAGTTATGCTGTTAGAGGGATTCTGGGAGTTGTAGTCCCAACCTATTGGGAGTGTGGCATTTGTGTGTGGGAAACTGTTACAGGTTATTACATTTAGTCTTAGCTCAGAACATACATTGCTTAAGCAGAATGCTGAGAGAAGCTCCTTTGTAAACAGAGCTTGAATGCTTAGCATTTGAAGCAATTTAAACATGCCTTTTTATTATTGTGCCAAGCATAACAATATTACTCTCATTAGTGGCCAGCACTAATTGAATTATAAGGGCTAGCTGCTTCAAAGTGAAGACATTAAAAAGCATTGATTCTCCAGTGTACTGGAAGGCTAATCCAATCGTGTGGATTGTAGACTTCTCTTCTGCTTTGGAGACTGAGTCAATCAGATCCTTGATCCCGCCTTCTCCTACTGAGAATGCCCAGAATTTGACTCAGTCACCGAGCGAAGGAGACGTGCAAGGGTGCTGGTGCAAAGAAAAGTGAATTCAACAAACTGTAAGCCCGGCTCTGCGTGAAGCCACTCACACTCTGCGAAAGGCTAATGGTTTCTGCCTTGTAAGGGCTGCAACAGTGCAGCCCACGGGTGCTTGTTGGGAGGGGGCGACACAAAGGGACGCCATGCCTGATTGAGAGAGGCTGGAGGTTCCTTCTAAGGAAAAACATTCAAGCCGCTCCAAAAGCGCTGAGCTGGGGAGTCAAAATCCGTTGTCTGCCTGTGAATGAGCTCTATTGAAACAGACAAAAGCAGGATTAATTTGAGGCAAGCTCGCCAGCCTAGTCTGAACAGCTTCGCCAAAATTCAGCCTGGAGCAATTCCTTAACAGCTAAACGGCAAGCAAGCAAATGGGGAAGATAGCCGGGACAGCAGAGGTCCTTTGTGACCGAGCCTGTCATAATCAGTGAGGCAAAAAAAGCATGGCTGATTTTTCACTTTCTCCAGACCGAGTCCAGGGAGATAAATCCCTCACCAGAGGGGCAGCTGAAAAATTAAAAGTGAGAGCCATTTCCTCTAGGAGAGTCACCAAGATAGAAGAGGAAGATGCCCTGAGATGCCCTAAAGCTATTAGCAAGACAATAGCTAAGGCAGAGAGGGAGGCAGAACAAAGGAAAGAGGAAGGACGCCCTGGGGAAAGGGAATTTGAGTCTTCCCGGAAAGGGAATTTGAGTCTTCCCGCGTTTCCCCGGCTAAGCAGGTAAATCAGCTTATTGAAATGGAGCAGCAGATTCCTTGCTGCCAAGCAGGGCCACTAGATGGCATCGGTGATCCACTTCAGCAACCATTGCTTTGTTCAGAAGGCAATGATGGCATAGCACAGGAAAGATCCTTGCAACTTAATACAGATTCAGAATTTATGGATCAGATGAAAAATCTGATCTCAGCATTATCACAGGCCATTAACACAGGTCATCTACAATGGCAACAGGCAGCCACAAGAACACAGGAATTACCTAGTGGTCAGGATAAGTTCAGATCACTGCAACGGCAAGAAGAGATGGGAGCCCCACAAGGGACACATTCAAATTTCTCTTCCACTCAAAGCGAGGCTGAGGCCTCAGGGGAAGAGGATCAGAGGGATTCAGACCTCTCAGAAGATGAAGGGAGGAACCCAGAGACCCCTGTGTTTACAGGACTCTTTCAGCCAGCCCTTTTTAGTTCATTGCTGTTTAAGGCCAAAGCAGCAACAAATATGGGGACTGGCCTGGCCACAGCAGAGGCGGCTACTAACCTGGCAGATCCAGGGGAGCTCCTATTCCCAAAGCCCTCTAGGGAGACCGAGGAGATTCCTTCAAATGAATTTTTCCGTAATATAATTCAGGGGCAATGGGACAAACCAGTGGTGTTCACTACACCAGGGGGTTCTGATAGGAGGTTTTATAATATGACTCCAGACCTAGCTGCGGATCTTCAATCTCCAGTGATAGATGAACCAGTGACTGCCTTAACTTCCTCCTCCATATTACTTAATGACGGGGAAGACTCTCTTAAGGCGGAGGATAAAAAGGCGGAAATGACACTCCGCAGAACGCACCAGGCGTCTGCCTGGGTGATAAGAGCTTCCACGGCCGCATCATTTTTTAACAGGGCCACACTTGTTTGGCTTCATCAGATGCGAGAGAGGGTGGTTCCTGGGGACGTCCGCGCCCAACAGGATTTTAACAAAGTGATAGCTGGAATTGAATTCTCAGCAGATGTCACGATGAATGCCACCAGGTTTGCCTCCAAAGCCTCTGTAGGGGCCCGACGAATGCTGTGGCTTCGGCACTGGCAGGGGGACATGAAGTCTAAATGGAAGCTAGCTTCTGCTCCTTACAAGGGCGGTAAACTATTTGGAGAGGCCTTAGATTCTGTGTTGGTGGAGAATAAGGACAGGAAGAAAGTCCTACCCTCGAGAAAATCGGACCAGCGTCAAGCATCCCCTTTTCGTAGGCATTCCTTTCGATCCTCAGATGCCAGATTTGGAACCCACCAGTTCCAGAGGGCATACACACACCGAAACAGACAGCCAAATAGATTCGGCTTCATTTTTCATTTTTTTTCATTTTATTAAATTTGTATACCGCCCTACTCCCGAAGGACTCAGGGCGGTGAACAGCCATAAAATAAAACATATAGATACAAAATTTAAAATAGAGATAAAACAAATTAAACAAATTTGGCTGAACCATTTTAAAACCCCAATAATTTAAAACCAAATTTAAAATTCCCAATTTAAAAAGAGGAAAAGTTTAGGTCAGGCCAGCTTGATGAAATAGGAACGTCTTAAGCGTGCGACGGAAGGTACGTAGATCTGGAATCCTCCGTATCTCCGGGGGGAGCTCGTTCCAGATAGTAGGTGCCCCCACAGAGAAGGCTCTCCCCCTGGGGGCCGCCAATTGACATTGTTTGGCCGACGGCACCCGGAGGAGCCCCTCTCTATGGGAGCGTACTGGTCGGTGGGAGGCTATTGGTGGTAGCAGGCGGTCCCGCAAATAGCCAGGTCCTAAGCCATGGAGTGCTCTGAAGGTGATAACCAAAACCTTGAAGCGCACTCGGAAGACCACCAGGAGCCAGTGCAGCTCGCGCAGGAGAGGCGTTACATGGGAGCGCCACGTCGCTCCCATCACCACCCGCGCGGCCGCACTCTGCGCCAGTTGGAGCCTCCGAGTGCTCCTCAAGGGGAGCCCCATGTAGAGAGTGTTACAATAGTCCAGACGGGAGGTGACGAGGGCATGAGTGACCGTGCGTAACGAGTCCCGATCCAGAAAGGGACGCAACTGGCGGATCAGGCGAACCTGATGAAAAATCCTCCCGGTCACGGCCGTCAAGTGCTCTTCTAAAGACAGCCGTGAATCCAGGAGGACACCCAAGTTGCGAGCCCCTTCCGTGGGGGCCAATGCTTCGCCCCCAATAGTCAGCAATGGCACCAGCTGACTATATCGGGACATCGGAAACCACAGCCACTCGGTCTTGGATGGGTTGAGCCTGAGCCTGTTTCTCCCCATCCAGATCCGTACGGCCTCCAGGCACCGGGACATCACTTCAAGAGCATCGTTGGGGTGGTTAAGGGATAGGTATGGTCAACAAGGCCAAAACAAGCGACCATTCAAGGGGACGAACAGCCATCCCTTCCGCCGCTCCAAATGACAGCCAAACAAACCCTCCCATTGGCGGTCAACTAAGCCTATTTGCCGAGCAATGGGAAACAACAACAACAGACACCTGGGTGCTGAGATTAGGCCTCTCCCTTGAATTTCTCTCCACACCCCGGAACCTTTTCATAAACTGTCAGATATCAAATGACAGGGCAAAGAGGAGGCTCATGGAAACAGCAATACAACACTTACTAAACATCCAAGCCATTCAACTGGTCCCTCAGGACGAGCTAGGACAGGGGTTCTACTCCATTCTGTTCATAGTTCCGAAGCCTTCGGGGGGCTGCAGAGTGATTCTGGATTTTAAAAAAGCTGAACAGATACTTAATATACAAAAGATTCAAAATGCAGTCCCTTCAGTCCATACTGGGGAGCATTCGGGAAGGCTCTGACTTCCGTAAACCTTACGGAGGCCTATCTACACATTCCCATCCTGCCAGCGCATCAGAAATTCCTGCGATTTCAGTATGCGGGCCATCATTTCCAATACAAGGCCCTTCCTTTTGGCCTATCGTCAGCGCCCAGAACCTTCACCAAGATACTGGCAGTGCTGGCGGCGCACCTCAGAGTGATCCCAGTGCGCGTACAATGCTACCTGGATGACATTGATACAGTCCTCTTCCCCGGACGGGGCAGCAGAGGATCTACGGATCACCATCAGGACGCTGCAAGAACATGGGTTCTCGGTGAACTTCGACAAGAGCCATCTGTTTCCAACAAAGCGACTACTACACTTGGGAGCAGTCATAGACACCAGGTTGTGCGAGGTTTACCTATCACAAGAACGGCAAGCCAGCATCAAGGTACTGGCGGCCCAAATTCAGTCGGCACGAACAGTATCGCTGAACGTACTGTCACAACTCCTGGGGAAAATGGCGTCCTGCATAGCAATCATACCTTGGGCACGGCTTCACACAAGGACACTGCAGTGGTTTCTCTTGCCATACCAGAGATCTGGCAGGAGCAACTAGAAACTCAAGGTCCAGGTTCCACCAAAGGTACTACACTCCCTCCAATGGTGGAAGTCACAGGCCATAAGCAGGGGTTGTGGTTTCAAGGAACCCAAACGCCTATCCATCACCACGGATGCCAGCCTCTTCGGCTGGGGTGCTCACTTCCAGTCCCAGATAGCACAGGGACAGTGGTCCAAAACAGACCTCAGAAACAACATCAATTGGCTAGAGCTCAAAGCAGTTCATCTAGCCGTGCAGAGATTCCAGAGCAGTATCTCGGGACACCATATACTCATTCTAACAGACAATGTGGCCACCAAGGCACATACCAACCGGCAAGGGGGGACTCACTCCAGGACACTCATGCAGGAGGCGAGACAATTAGGGCTCTGGGCGGAGAGACACCTCCTCTCCATCAAAGCAGAACACATTTCGGGAATAACGAATGTGCAGGTGGATTGGCTCAGCAGAACCACGGTCGACCACTCGGAGTGGTGACTACATCCAGACCTGTTCAGGGAGTTGTCAAGGAAGTTCGGGAACCCGATCCTGGACCTCTTTGCCTCTCCATCAAACACCCAGCTGCCAAGATTCTTTTCCAGATTCCCAACACCGGGGACGGAGGAGGTCAACGCCCTCCGCATCCCATGGTCCAGGGGGCTTCTATACGCCTTTCCCCCACTTCCACTAATCCCGAAAGTGGTAAAAAAAACTGATAGAGAAGAGGGTGGAGGTCCTTCTCCTGGCTCCACACTGGCCAAGATGCCCGTGGTATGCGGATCTGGTCAGCCTATCAATAGCCAGACCATGGAGGATCCCTCGAGACAGAATAGTGCTCAGTCAAGGTGCCTTGTCTCATCCAGATCCGCAATGGCTCCACCTAACCGTATGGCACTTGAGTGGTCAGCTCTGAGCAAGCTAAAGTGTTCTAGTAAAGTCATACAAACATTGCAGGCCGCCAGGAGACCTTCAACTAACAGAATTTACGATGCCACATGGAGAGCCTTCTGCAACTGGTGCTCCAAAGAGCATATCGAGCCCACAGTGATATCAGTGACCAAAACCCTGGAGTTTCTCCAGGAAGGCCTAGACAAGGGCCTGTCTCCCAACACCTTACGCAGGCAAGTGGCGGCCCTGGCATCCATATTAGATTGTGGGAAGTTAGATTCCCTAGCCAGACATCCGCTGGTGCGCAGTTTCATCAGAGGCGCAACCAACCTAAAACCACCAGTGGTACATAGATATCCCACTTAGGACCTACCAAAGGTGCTTAGGGTGCTCATGGCAGAGCCGTTTGAACCGTTACGTTCAACCAGTCTAGAATTCCTCACTTGGAAGGTAGCGTTTTTGGTGGCCATTACATCAGCCAGAAGAATATCGGAGTTAGCAGCCCTATCCATGAGGAAGGACCTTTGTTTAATTCACTCAGATAGGGTGATCTTACAATTGGACCCCACCTTCCTCCCGAAGGTGAATTCCCTATTTCACAGGGCACCAGAAATCATCTTACCAGACTTTTGCCCGAAACCAAGTCACAATCTAGAGAAGGAATGGCACTCCCTAGATGTTAGGAAAGCTATTCACATTTACCTAAAGAGGACAGCTCCTATTAGGAAAACAGAATCACTGTTTGTGTCATTCAAACAGAAGACATTGGGCAACAAAATCACACCTTCAACCATAGGTCGGTGGATACGAGATTGTATCACCAAGGCCTACGAGACCCAGGCTCTTCCATTGCCCAAACGGGTAATAGCTCATTCGACTAGAAGTGCAGCCACGACGGCCGCATGGAATACGCAAGCCTCTATTGAGGACATTTGTAGGGCAGCAACGTGGTCTTCTCCATCCCCATTCATAAGACACTACAAGCTAGATGTCTTTGCCTCGGCCGAAGTCGCCTCTGGCAGAAGAGTCTTGCAAAAGGTACACACAGAATCGGGGATTCAGGACCAGACCATTTCCCACCCTTAGGACAACCGGCTTTGATATGTCCCACACTATTGGATTAGCCTTCCAGTACACTGGAGAAAGAGCATTGGTCTTACCTGATACGCTTCTTCTCAGTGTACTGGAAGGATAATCCAATCCCACGCTGGCAATGGTCTAGTCTAGAGTCCCAGGGACGTAGGCACCAGCACCAAAACAAAACAAGTCAATCAGGACGTCTTCGTCAAATTCTGGGCATGCTCAGTAGGAGAAGGCGGGATCAAGGATCCGATTGACTCTGTTTCCAAAGTGGAAGAGAAGTCTACAACCCACATGATTGGATTATCCTTCCAGTACACTGAGAAGAAGCGTATCAGGTAAGACCAATGCTCTTTTTTGTGAAGCTGTTCACAGACCTAATGGGATTAGAAAAGTTTGTAACATGGCATTCTGTTACATATTCCTTGGTTTCCTAAATTGATTTACTCCAGGAGAGATACTGAAATCTATTTTGTGAAAACAAGTTTCTGTACTGTGAATCACTTAATCATGCATCTAAAAACATTAGGTCTGGAACACTACAAGGCTTAGAGCTCCCTCTCTTGGTGCTTTGCTTTCTTCTATGAAAGCTTGAATAACAAACACCAGCTTTTAGTAATTTATTTGCTGAAGCATATTTTAGAAAGATTCTGTATTTTATTATCAAAAGCATTCAAATTCCAGATGTGATCTTCACTTTCACCCCCAAAAGCAGGAGTGCCAGTATAATACCTTCATGCAGGAAAGCCCCTAGGTTAATTGAATTTATCAGATTAGAACTTGGTGGGAAATGGACTGTGCAGCTCTTTAGATCTGAAGATTGAAAGTTGGTCATAGCAAACAGGTTCAAACTTTAAACTAGACAGTACAGGTAGTCCTTGACTTAACAACCACAACTGGCCCAAAATTTCCATTGCTATGCAAGGTGGTGGTTAAGTGAATCATGCCTGATTTTTATGACCATTTTTCCCACAGTTGTTAAGAAAATTACTGCAGTGATTTGTGCAATGAATCACACAATTGTTAAACAAATCCAGCTTCCCCATTGACTTTGCTTGTTGGAAGTTGGCTGGGAAGGACACAAATGGTCACATGACCCCAGTTCTGCAATTGTCTTAAATACTTGCCATTTGTCAAGCACCTGAATTTTGATCATATGATTGTGGGGATGCTGCAATGGTCATAAATTTGAGAACCAGTCATAAATCACTTTTTCAGTGCTGTTTTAACTTCAAATGGTTGCTAAACAAACGGTTGTAAATCAATTACTACCTGTAATGTCTTTGTCCTGGATTACCAAGATTCTGCTGCTGTGTAATCCTAGGAAAATGTATTTTTTGTTTAAAGAGTTGCAGTCAGCTGCCATATGTGCCAAAGCATTTTTTGTCTTCAGCTCCCAATTTCTGAACAACCTTACTTTCTGTTAGAGGCTTTTTGTTTCCTTGTTAAGTGCTGATTCTGTCTTGCAGTTAGGGAATAAGCCTGACCTCACAACTGCCATGTTTTCAAATGTACAGGGTCATTTGCACCCTCCTATGCAGCCACAGCATCCACAGCCACCACCACAACATCCACAGACGCCCCAGCAGCACCCCCAACCACCCCAGCCTCACCACCAGATGCACCAGTCCCACCACCAGCACCACCTTCTGCCTGTGCCTCCCCAGCCTCTGATTCCAGTGGCCCCATCCCAGTTCAGGCTGCACCTGCAGACTTCACAGCAACAGCCAAGTGGCAACTGGATGCAGTGCCAGCAACAGCAAGGTCTGGTAAAGGCCAGGCATGTAAGTGTCCTTTCCATACAGTAAAAAACATGGGCTCTTATTGGGCAGGGGCAAGACCTGAACAGTCATCTTTGAAAAGGTGTGAGTTCTGATCTCTCTTACTGCTTACCCCATCTACTCCCTCTGTTTGTATTTATTTATTTCATCTTTTCTACCCCACCAAATTAATAGACTCTAGGTGGCTAGAATCTGTGTAACATTTTCATTTTTAATATTTATTTATATCCCGCCTTTATTATTTTTATCCCACTTTTCCTCTGGGAGTTTGCAGGAAGTAGTGCTGGGGCTGTCCACTAGTTGTTAGTTATTTAAATGTATTGGCTGCCAAACTCTAATGGACTTTGGGTGGTATATGAAAGGGGGGGGGACATAAAAGCAGCAAAAAGCTTTATACAATGGATATCAAAAGTCTACACACTCCTGTTAAAATGCCAGGTTTTTGAGATGCCCACTGTGTCAAGATGGGCAGCCCAGATAAAAATAATCTAATAAACAGCAAAGCAAAACATTAATATTATTATTATTATTTATTGAATTTATATACCGCCCTTCTCCCCGAAGGGACTCGGGGCGGTGAACAGCCAAAAATTAAAATAACATACAATATAAAAGTTAAGATAACTAAAAATAAATTAAATTAATCGGCCTCCCAATTTAAAACCCCAAGCTATACAATTAAAAACTAACCCATAAAACCTATTCAGGCCAGGCTGGCTTGCTGAAATAAAAACGTCTTCAGGGCCTTACGGAAAGTGCGGAGATCCAGGATCAGTCGTATTCCGGGAGGTAGCTCGTTCCAGAGGGCGGGTGCTCCCAAAGAGAAGGCTCTCCCCCTGGGGGCCGCCAGCCAACATTGCTTGACCGACGGCACCCTGAGGAGGCCCTCTCTGTGAGAGCGTATTGGCCGGTGGGAGGTTATCGGTAGCAGAAGGCGGTCTCGTAAATACCCTGGCCCTAAGCCATGGAGCGCTTTAAAGGTGAGAACCAACACCTTGAAGCGCACCCGGAAGACCACCGGGAGCCAGTACAGCTCACGCAGGAGAGGTGTTATATGGGAGCGCCATGTCGCTCCCGTAATCACCCGCGCGGCCGCATTCTGGACCAGTTGGAGCCTCCGGGTGCTCCTCAAGGGGAGCCCCATGTAGAGAGCGTCTAGACTTGATTACGGCTAAGTCTTATAGCACCAGCTAAGTCTTATAGCACAAGTCCGGCAATGCAGAATGGCGTGGAAGCTTTCAGCTTTGTTCGTCACAAGGTTTGACTGGCCACCACACTCCCTTTTATATCCTGTGGGGTGTGGTCCAGTGACTCAGCCTAATCTCAGGCACGCCTTTTCTTCTGTTGCACGCGCTTATCTCTGCGATGCTGGCGTGGATCCAGCCAAGACTCATTACCCTCATCACTGTCCATCTGTGGCTGCGTGGACGTGCTTGGCCCCGGCCCTATCTCTTGCCCTTTGGCGGACACCGAAGGCATTGCCAGAGAGGAGGGTCCTGGAGAGGGAGGCCTTGCCAACTCCTCTTCTTCACTCTTGGAGTCCTCTCCTGCCGATGACACAGGCTCAGGTAACGGAGCCACAACAGCCAGTACCAGCCAGGAGGGACACGGGTCCAATAAACATGTGGTTGCGTTTAACCTCCCCAGAATCCTGTCCACGTTCTCAGGAGTCACAGGATCGAACTCGTCCCAGATAAAATTCTCAAGACCCGCCTCAGCCACCCCGCCGGAATCTACCCAGTCAGAGTCCAGGCCTTCCCGAATCTGAGCGATTTTATCATGCAGATACTGTGCAAAATCCTCAGCCTGCCCTTGCAAGGGGTCCTCCCGCGCTCCCTGATGTAGGAGGGAGCGGGTCACTCTAAACAAGGCAGCTGGGCGATTATCTGCCAATGCAATAAGAGCGAAAAAGTAATCACACTTTGCCACTTTTATCGCCACTAAATAGGTCTTAATGTGAGACCTAACTAGTGTTCGATCGGATTCGGAACGACTGGCCCTCCAACCACTCTCTAGGTGTCTTTTCCGGCGCTTCATCTCCCTCAGCTCCTCGGTGAACCAAGGAGCTGGGCAGGTGCGGCGCCGGGTCAGAGGCCGTAAAGGCACGACACGATCCAAAGCCCCGGCGGCCGTCCTATCCCAGGCGGCCACCAGATCTTCAGTCGAGTCGTGAGCCAAAGCCTCAGGAAATGGCCCAAGCTCCCTCTGGAATCTCTGGATCCATCAGGTGCCTGGGGCGGAACCACCTAATCGGTTCCACCTCCCTGCAGTGGGGTGCAGCGGTCAGAAAGTCCAGCCTCAGGAGAGAATGGTCAGACCATGACAAGGGCTCAATAGCTATATCCCCTATACCCTGGCCATCCAACCACTGACCAGAGACAAAAACCAAGTCCAGAGTGTGTCCTCCCGTGTGAGTAGGGCCATGAATTAGTTGTGTCAGGTCCAAGGCCGTCATGGAAGCCATGAACTCCTGGGCCACCTCAGACGCCTCACCGGCCGACGGCAGGTTGAAGTCCCCCATGACCACCAGTCTGGGGGTATCAACCGCCACTCCGGCAATAACGTTGAGAAGCTCGGGCAGGGCCGCTGTCACTTGGCAGGGAGCCAGGTACGTGATCAGCAGGCCCACCTGCATCCCATGGCCCCACTTCACCAGGAGAGACTCACATCCGGCTATCTGTGGTACAGTGGTCTCCCTCGGATCAAGACCTTCCTTTATGACAACTGCCACCCCCCCCCACCCCTGCCCTGGGCCCTCGGCTGATGAAATGCTCGGAAACCTGGTGGGCACATTTCTACGAGGGGGACCCCCCCTCTTGGCCCAACCAGGTATCTGTAATACCCGCCAGGTCCGCTCCCCCTTCCTGAATTAACTCACAGATGAGGGGGGCCTTATTAACCACAGACCTGGCGTTGCACAGCATCAGCCTAAGGCCTGGGCTCTGAAGCTCTGGACAACCCGGGGAACGAGAGGAGCCTTGGGGGCCGAGGCACGCCACCGCTTGAAGACATGGGCCTTAGACAAATCATAAACATCAACCTCAGGTCTGGGACCAAAGCCAGATTTTCAAAGCTTTCTAGAAGCCTAGGAGAAGGCACTGTCTTTATCTCTGGGAGGATGTTGTTCCAGATGGTGGGGGCCCCAACAGTGAAGGCATGCTCCCTTGGTCCCATACAATGACAAGGTTTAATAGAGGGGATCTGGAGCACACCCACTGTGCCAGTATCTACTGGGCGGGCAGAAACTATTGGAGACCACTGGTCTCTCAGATACCCAAACTGTATGCAGTATACAAATTATAGTTATACCAGATGAAGTCTTTCAGGTAAATTAGACTGAGAGAGTTGTCCAGTTATCTCTATAGAAGAGTAGGGGGTTGAACCAAGACCCCTTGGCCCATGTCCACTCTCTTAACCACTGCAAATTGCTCTGAGGATAATTGTGTCCTACCTGCTTGCCTTTCTTTCACACTCCCTTCTATATCCCTTGTGAACTATATTTTAATATGACTCCCATTCACTCATCTGTTGACATATTAGATAGGTATAGAATAAAAACAAGCTACCACCATATAGGTAAGTGGTTGTCTTTGAGTTGAGTGGGACTCTCAAGTGAAAGATGCTAGGAGCTGGAAATAAGTACTGTAGTTTATAAAGTGCTACAGATTACCTACTGTTACCATAGATTATGAGTTCAGTAATATCAGGAGGGATAAGCAGTGTCTCATTCATCCCACCACCAGACCTGCCCCACCCAAATAAGATAGCCTGGAAAGAAAGGAGCTGGGGTTGCTTTCTCTGGTAGTTTTATGACACCACCACCCCTCTCCCAGGGAGTCATGAGTAAGGTTGAAAGAAAGAAAACGTCTTCCTCATTCTAATAATAAAAGAAAACACAAAGACAGTTTAAAAGCAGCAGCTTTTAATTTACAAAGGTGTAGTTTACCTGAAGGGGGTTATACCACATAATTCCCAATACACAAACTGGCACCCAAAGTATTTACAGTATTTATTAGAAAACATGGTAGCAAAGAGAAGCATGGATGAGCATCACAAAAAATAATATGTTTAAATAAAGTAATAATAAGGCAAACTCATTTGAAATGGCGAATGAGCCTACTGGAATAATAGTTGTGAAACTATAAACAATCAGAATAGAGCTGGAAGTGACCTTGGAGGTCTTCTAGTCCAGCCCCCTGCTCAAGCAGGAGACCCTGTATACCGTTTCAGACAAGTGACTGTCCAGTCTCTCTTAAAAACCTCCAGTGATGAAGCACCCACATCTTCTGATGACAAACTGTTCCACTGGTTAATTGTCCTCACTGTTAGGAAGTTTCTCCTTAATTCCAGGTTGCTTCTCTCCTTGATTAGTTTCCATCCATTGTTTCTTGTCTTGCCTTCTGGTGCTTTGGAAAATAAGTTGACCCCCTCTTCTTTGTGGCAGCCCCTCAAATACTAGAATACTGCTATTGTGTCATCCCTAGTCCTACTTTATAAAATGGTACTAATACTTCACTATTTAAGTGATTGTCCACTAGCACTCCAAGGTCCCTCTCAGAGTTACTGTTTTTGAGCCACGTTTCACCTAATCTGTATTTGTACCTTTGGTTTTTCCTGCCTAAGTGTAAAACCTTGTTTTTCTCCACATTAAATGTCATGTTGTTGGGTAGGGCCCATTATTCAAGTCTGTCAAGATCTTTTTGGATCCTGAGCTTGTCTTCTGGGGTGTTGGCTATTCCTGCCAGCTTAGTGTCATTGACAAATTTGATGAGTTCCCCCCTCTCGCAGGTTTGGCCCTCCACGTTATCAAGGGCCTATCTTGATGACGGGTTTTGGAACCCCGAGATGGCATGCGGCAAAGAAGAGACTGAGGGGTTTTTTAAGTGGGTTTTTAATTAAAATTTTAAGGGGTTCGGGGGGTCCAGGGTGGGTTTGGGGGGTAATCCACCAGGGTCAAGACCGGGCCCTGTGAGGGGCTGCGGCATTAGGGACACAGGGTCGGATGTTAGGGAGGGGGCTGGAGCTCGACCTAGGGAGGGCTGTTCTATCAGTACTGTGGGTGGGAGGGGCAGATATGGTGGAAGCAGGGGGCCACATCATGTTTGGGGAGTGCACACACGCTATCTTCGAGCGATTGCGCACTCCGGTCCCCAATGCTTCTCTCGTTCCCCAGGTTGTTCAGATCCTCAGCGCCTGAGCCTCCGGCTGATGTTGTGCAACGCCAGGTCCGTGGTAAATAAAGCCCCCCTCATTTACAATCTTATTCAGGAGGGGGGAGCGGACCTGGTGGGTATTACGGAGACCTGGCTGGGTCCGGAGGGGAGGTGCCCCTTGTGGAAATGTGCCCGCCAGGTTTCCAGGCATTCCATCAGCCGAGGGCTCAAGGAAGGGGCGGGGGGGGTGGCGGTTATTATTAATGAAAGCCTATGTCCGAGGGAGGCCACTGTTCCTCAGATAGCCGGATGTGAGTCCCTCCTTGTGAAGTGGGGTCAGGGGGTGCAGGTGGGCCTGCTAATTGCGTACCTGGCTCCCTGCGACGCAACAGCGGCCCTACCCGAGCTACCTGATGTGATAGCCGGGGTGGCAGTTGATACTCCCAGGTTTATGGTTATGGAGGATTTCAGCCTGCCATCGGTTGGTGAAACGTCAATGGTGGCTCGGGAGTTCATGGCTTCCATGACGGCCTTGGACATGACCCAGTTAGTTCATGACCCTATTCACACAGGGGGACACACTCTGGATCTGATTTTTGTCTCTGGTCAGTGGCAGAATGATCTAGAAATAGGGGATTTAGTCATCGAGCCCTTGTCATGGTCTGATCATTCACTCCTTAAAGTGGACTTTCGAACCGCAAACCCTTGCCGCAGGGAGACAGAACCGGTTAGATGGTTCCGTCCCAGGCGCCTGATGGACCCGGATAGGTTCCGGATGGAGCTTGGGCCACTCCCTGAGGCTCTGGCTCACGGCTCAACTGAAGAACTAGTGGCGGCCTGGGAGAGGGCGGCCGCTGGGGCTTTGGATCGCGTCGTGCCTTTGCGGCCTCTTGGTTCTCTGAGGAGCTGAGAGAGATGAAGCGCCAGAAAAGACGCCTGGAGAGTGGTTGGAGGGCCAGCCGTTCTGAATCTGACCGAACACTGGTGAGGTCTCATATTAAGACCTACCTAGTGGCGATCAGAGCGGCAAAGTCTAGCTACTTTTCCGCTCTGATTGCGTCTGCAGATAATCGCCCAGCCGTCCTGTTCAGGGTGACCCGCTCCCTTCTCCATCCGGGAGCACGGGAAGACCCCTTGCAGGGCAGGGCTGAGGATTTTGTGCAATATCTGCATGACAAAATCGCTCAGATTCAGGAGGGTTTGGACTCCGACTGGGTAGATCCAGATTTATTTATTTATTTATTTATTTATTTATTTATTTATTTATTAATTATACTGCCCTACTCCTGAAGGACTCAGGGCGGTGAACAGCCAAAAGATAAAATACACATAGTACAAATGTTAAAAAACCATTTAAAAATACATTAAATACTTTGGCCCAAAACAAATTTAAAACACCCCAATTTATAAAACAAATTTAAAAGCAATTAAAAGGGAGGTTAGGCCAGACAAGCCTGCTGGAAGAAGAATGTTTTGAGGGCACGGCGGAAAGTGCGCAAATCCGGGATCCTCCGTATCTCTGGGGGGAGCTCGTTCCAGATGGCAGGTGCACCCACACAGAAGGCTCTCCGCCTGGGGGCCGCCAGTCGACATTGTTTGACTGACGGCACCCTGAGGAGACCCTCTCTATGGGAGCGTACTGGTCGGTGAGAGGCTACTGGTGGCAGAAGGCGGTCTTGTAGGTACCCCGGTCCTAAGCCATGGAGCGCTCTAAAGGTGGTAACCAAAATCTTGAAGCGGTCGGAGAGAAAGGAGGAGAACCACCGCAACACGGTGCCCCCCACCCCTAACTCTTCCAACCGGTGCAGCATGATACCATGGTCGATGGTATCAAAAGCCACTGAGAGGTCTAATAGGACCAGGACAGAGGAGCAACCCCTGTCCCGAGCCCTCCAGAGATCATCCACCAATGCGACCAATGCCGTTTCCGTGCTGTATCCAGGCCTGAAGCCCGACTGGAACGGATCTAGATAAGCCGATTCATCCAGGTACTGAGGAAGCTGTCGCGCTACCACACTCGCAACAACCTTCGCAACAAAGCGAAGGTTGGAGACTGGACGATAATTAGCCAACACTGCCGGGTCCAGGGAAGGCTTCTTGAGGAGAGGTCTCACCACCGCCTCCTTCAAGGCGGCGGGGAAGACACCCTCACTCAAGGAAGCATTTATAATCCCCTGGAGCCAGCCTCGTGTAACCTCCCGGGAGGCCTGCACCAACCAGGAGGGACATGGGTCCAATAAACATGTGGCCGCACTCAATCTGCGCAGTATCCTGTCCACGTCTTTGGGAGTCATAGGATCAAACTCTTCCCAGATAATATTCTCAAGACCTGCCTCCATCATCCCTCCTGAATCTACCCAGTCAGAGTCCAGGTGTTCCCGAATCTGTGTGATTTTGTCATACAGATACTGTACAAAGTCCTCAGCTCTACCCTCTAAGGGGTCCTCCCGCGCTCCCTGGTGGAGCAGGGAGCAGGTCACCCTAAACAGGGCGGCCAGGCGATTATCTGATGATGCAATAAGAGCGGAAAAATAATTGTATTTTGCCGCTTTTATCGCCACCTGGTAGGTCTTAATATGAGACCTTACCAGTGTTCGGTCGGATTCAGAACGGCTGGCCCTCCAACTGCTCTCTAGGCGTCTTTTCCGGCGCTTCATCTCCCTCAGCTCCTCGGTGAACCAAGGAGCCAGGTGAGACCGGCGCCGGGTCAGAGGCCGCAAAGGCACGACCCGGTCCAAAGCTCCAGTGGCCACCCTATCCCAGGCGGCCACTAGGTCTTCAGTCGAGCCGTGAGCCAGAGCCTCAGGGAATGGCCCAAGCTCCGTCTGGAACCTATCCAGATCCATCAGGCGCCTGGGGCGGTACCACCTCATCGGTTCCGCCTCCCTGCGGCAGGGTGTGGCGGTTCGAAGGTCAAAGCAAAGGAGGGAGTGATCCGACCATGACGGCTCAATCGCTATATCCCCTATCTCAAGATCACTCAGCCACTGACCAGAGACAAAAACCAAGTCCACCGTGTTTCCCCCCGTGTGAGTAGGGCCATGAACTAACTGGGTCAGGTCCATGGCCATCATGGAAGCCATGAACTCCCGAGCCACCTCAGATGCCTCACCGATGGATGGCAGGTTAAAATCCCCCATGACCATAAGCCTGGGGGTATCAACCGCCACCGCGGCTATAACGTTGAGCAGCTCGGGCAGGGCCGCCGCCACGTGGCAGGGAGCCAGGTACGTAACCAGCAAGCCCATCTACACCCCATGACCCCACTTCACACGGAGGGACTCACATCCGGCCATCTGAGGAACAGTGGCCTCCCCCGGACCAAGACCTTCTTTAATGACAACCGCCACCCCCCCCCGCCCCTCCCCTGTGACCTCGCCAGATGAAATGCACAAAAACCAGGTGGGCACATTTCAACGAGGGGGATCCCCCCTCCTGGCCCAACCAGGTCTCCGTAATACCCGCCAGGTCCGCTCCCCCCTCCTGAACAAGATCGTAAATGAGAGGGGCTTTATTTACCACGGACCTGGCGTTGCATAGCATCAGCCGAAGGCCCAGAGCCTGAGGGTCTGTGCAACCTGGGGAACGAGAGGAGCATTGGAGGCTGGAGCGCGCCACCGCTCGAAGACAGCAAGCGTGCACTCCCACAACATGATATGGCCCGCCATGTCTGCCCCTCCCACCCACAGTACTGATATAATGTCCATCAACAACACAAGCTCTGACCCCCTCCTTGATCCCGAGTCCCGCACCTCCCGTGCCGTGCTCCTCAGCCGGACCAGGCCTCCTCCCCCGCGGGTTCTCCCCCAAACCCACACAACCCACCCCCCTTCCAGAACCCTTTAAAATCTTGTTTAAAAACTTCCCCAAAAAAACCCACAGCCCCCTCCTCGCAACATGCCATCTCTCAGGATTCCAAAATCCGTCATCAAGATAGGCCCTCGATAGAGTGGAGGGCCAAACCTGCGAGAGGGGGGAGTCTCGCAGGGCAAGGAGCTCAGACACCGAGTACATCCGATCATTAGGGGTGAAAATAGTCCGTGGTCGGGAGACCACCATGGTGTTATAAGTCCACAGGGGAAAAGTTCCAATCCATGGCACAAGCAACTGGACTCCATTGCCCTCTCACAGCAGTGGAGGGGAGATACATGCCATTCGACACCCGGAAATTTCTTGGCCCAGCCATCCTCTCACAAAGGCTAACCAGTTGAAGTAATCCTAGGATTGATGGAAACCGGTAGTGAAGGGCAGCCATACACCGACTCCCTCCGGACTTGTGTCCCGAGATGGGGTGATGGAGGTGGGTCTTGAGAATGTTAGCTGGGAGGAGTTTGACCTTGTGACTCCCGAGGACGTGGACAGGGTTCTGAGTAGGTTGAACGCGGCCACATGTTTATTGGACCCGTGTCCCTCCTGGTTGGTGCTGGCTTCCCGGGAGGTTACACGAGGCTGGCTCCAGGGGATTGTCAACGCTTCTTTGAGTGAGGGTTTCTTTCCTGCCGCCTTGAAAGAGGCAGTGGTGAGGCCCCTCCTCAAGAAACCTTCTCTGGACCCGGCTGTTTTATCAAACTATCGTCCAGTCTCCAACCTTTGCTTTGTGGCGACGGTTGTTGAGAGTGTGGTGGCGCGACAGCTTCCCCAGTACCTGGATGAAGCGGACTATCTGGATCCGTTCCAGTCGGGCTTCAGGCCTGGGTATAGCACGGAAACTGCATTGGTCGCATTGGTTGATGATCTCTGGAGGGCTCGGGACAGGGGTTGTTCCTCTGTCCTGGTCCTATTATCATGCTGCGCCGGTTGGAGGGGTTAGGGGTGGGGACTACCGTGTTACGGTGGTTCTCCTCCTTCCTCTCTGACCGTACGTAGTCTGTGTTGGCAGGGGGGCAGAGGTCGACCCCGAGGCGCCTAGTTTGTGGGGTGCCGCAGGAGTCGGTCCTCTCGCCCCTCCTGTTCAACATTTATGTGAAGCCGCTGGGTGAGATCATCCGTAGCTTCGGGGTGGATTTCCATCAGTACACTGATGATACTCAGCTGTACATTTCCACCCCGGGCCACCCCAATGATGCTCTTGAAGTGATGACCCGGTGCCTGGAGGCCGTACGGATCTGGATGGGGAGAAACAAGCTCAGACTCAACCCCTCCAAGACCGAGTGGCTGTGGTTTCCGGCGTCCCGTCATAGTCAGTTGGTTCCATCACTGACTATAGAGGGTGAGATCTTGGCCCCCTTAGAGAGGGTTCACAACTTGGGCGTCCTCCTGGACTCACAGCTGTCTTTAGAAGACCATCTGATGGCTGTGGCCAAGGGGGCTTTTTATCAGGTTCGCCTGATCCATCAGTTGCGTCCCTTTCTGGACCGGGACGCCTTGCGCTCGGTCACTCACGCCCTCATCACTTCCCGTCTGGACTACTGTAACGCTCTCTACATGGGGCTTCCCTTGAAGAGCACCCGGAGGCTCCAGCTGGTCCAGAATGCGGCCGCGCGGGTGATTATGGGGGCAACTCGATGCTCCCATGTAACACCGTTCCTGCGTGAGCTGCACTGGCTCCCGGTGGTCTTCCGGGTGCGATTCAAGGTGTTGGTCGCCACCTTTAAAGCCCTCCATGGCATAAGACCTGGGTACTTATGAGACCGCCTTCTGCCTCCGATAGCCTCCCACTGACCAGTACGCTCCCACAGAGAGGGTCTCCTCAGGGTGCCGTCGGTTAGACAGTGTCGACTTCCCCAGGGGGAGAGCCTTCTCTGTGGGGGCACCTGCCCTCTGGAACGAGCTGCCCCCGGAGATTCGTCGGATTCCCGACCTTCGTACTTTTCGCCACGCCCTTAAAACACTATTATTCCATCAAGCAGGTCTGGCCTAAAATATTATTTTTAATGGGTTATTTTATTTTAGATTATTGGCCAAACTATTTAATAATTTTAAATTGTTTTTAACTTTTATACTGTTGGTTTTTTATCTTGGCTGTACACTGCCCTGAGTTCTTCGGGAGAAGGGCGGTATAAAAATTTAATAAAACTAAACTAAACTAAACTAAACTTTTATTTCAACTAAGTCATTTATGAAGATATTGAAGAGTACCAGGCCTAAGACAGAACCTTGTGGTACCCCACTGCTTACTTCCCTCCATGTAGACATAGTACCATTAAGGACTACTAATTGAGTATGGTTTCTCAGCCAGTTACAAATCCATCTAGTGGCGATGCTGTCTATCCCACATTTTTCTAGCTTACTAAGAAGTAGGTTGTCTACTTTGTCGAATGCCTTGCTGAAATCTAAGTATATTATGTCCACAGCATTTCGCTGGTCTACTAATTTAGTCACTTAGTCAAAGAATGAAATAAGATTGGTTAGGCATGATCTGTTTTTAACAAACCCGTGCTGGCTACTAGTTATAACTTTATTTGTTTCTAGATGTTTGCAGATCTGGTTTTTGATCATCTTTTCCAGTACCTTCCCAGGTATTGATGTTAGGCTGATTGGTCTGTAGTTTCCTGGGCCTGTTTTTTTCCCTTTTTTAAAGATGGGAACCACATCAGCTCTTTTCGAGTCCTCTGGTAGTTCCCCAGTGCTCCAGGATTTTTGAAAGATATGGTACAATGGTTCTGAGATGACATCTGCCATCTCCTTCAGAACTCTAGGATGTAATCCATCAGGTCCTGGTGATTTATATTCATCAAGGTCAGACAGATGTTCTCTTACCGTTCTCTTGCTTATTTTAATTTTTATTTCTAGTCTGTCTTTTACAGTTATGTTTTTGGTAGGTTGGGCTATAGTTTCTTTTTGCATGAAGACAGACTGATGCAAAAGCAGTTCTGCTTTCTCTCTGCTGCCTGTTACTTCCTTGCCATCTTCTCTCTTAAGTGGACCTACTGTTTCCTTGACTTTTTCTTGTTGTTTATATGTTGAAAGAAACTTTTTTTTATTATCTTTGAGTTTTGTTGCAAGTCTTTGTTTATTCTGAGCCTTTGCTTTCCTGACTTCATCTTTGCAGATTTGGGCTATATGCTGATACTCTGCCTTAGTTATGTGTCCCTCTTTCCATTTTTTGTACTTGTCCTTTTTGTCTTTCAGTTTATCAGAGAGATCTTTGTGCAACCATACTGGTTTCTTCTTGGATTTTCTGTTTTTCTTTTTCGGTGGTATTGTGTTGAACTGGGCTTTTATGATCATATTTTTCAGGGTTTCCCATGCTTCTTGAGTCATTTTCCCCTTTAGGATTTTCATCCATGGAATTTTAATTAGGCTGTCTCTGAGTTTGTTAAAATCAGCTCTTTTAAAGTTTAAGACACTGCTTGGATTATGTTCAATTGCTTGTATTTGCATTATATTGAATTCCAATATGACATGGTCACTTTCACCCAAAGTTCCGGCAACTTCAACTCCCTCTATCACTTCTTCTCTATTAGTAAGAATTAGGTCCAGTATAGCTTTTCCTCTAGTTCCCTCCTCTACCTTTTGGATGACAAAGTTGTCAGGTAGGTTGGTTAGGAATCTGTTCGATTTCCCACTTGCTACAGAGTTTCTCCCAGTTGATATCAGGGTAGTTAAAGTCTTCCATTACTACTGTGATTTGTTTCCTACATACATTTGTAAGTTGTTTAGCAAAAAGTTCATCTATTTTTTTTTTTGCTTGGTTTGGTGGCCTGTGTTATACGCCTATAACAATGTCATTTTTTTTCCCTTTTATATTGACCCATATGGATTCTAGGAGGTTTTCATCCTTGGTTTTGTGGAATTCTGTAGAGATGTAGTGATCTTTTATATATAATGCAACTCCACCTCCTCCTTCGTTAGGTCTGGGTTTTTTGAATAGTTTGTATCCTTCCATCAGTACATTCCAGTCATGAGTTTCATCCCACCAGGTTTCAGTAATGGCAATTATATCATATCTGCCTTCATGTACTAATACTTCAAGTTCACCCTGTTTGTTCCCTAAAATTTGAGTGTTCGTGTATAGGCACGAGATCTATGGATCTTAGGTATGTTTCTTATATCTTCTACTTTGTAACTGGGTTTTCCAGCTTTTCCATCACTTTCTACTTCATTGTATTTTTCCTTTTTTTTCTTCTTCTTTCTCTTTACTCCCTGCCTCCTTATATGATTGGTTATCTAGTGTTTTTTTGCTAATAAGACTCTAGAGTTTGAGCACATGGAAAATAAAATCAAAGTTTATAACCCAGTCCAACTGATTACTTACAACTGATCCTGGAACTCTGGATGCCATTGATTCTTTGCTGAGTTCTGGAAATTTCTCATTCCATATTACTTGGAACAGGGCAGTCTTTTCCTTCCCCCAGACAAACCTTGACATAAAATGTCTCTAGCGAAATTCTTTCTGGCTAGTTAACTTCAGGACAGGAGTGGGGCAGGGGTGTAGGAGAGCTGTTTCATGTAATTTAGCCAAATGGGCCTCCTAGCTTTCCTTACTAGAGGGGGAAGGTTATATTGCCTGTACATCAATTCTGCTCTATTAAGAAACCCTGAATTTTGACTTGTTCGAGATACTTGTCACAGGATAAGTTTGTAATAACTTTTTTTTCTTTCAGAACACACCAACACAAAGCATTTTAAAACGTCCAAACCAGCAGCTCCAGTCATCTACCCCAAGGAATAGTAATTTGCGTGAATTGCCAATAGCACCTTTGCATTCTGTTGAGGCTGCTAACAACCAACGAACTTCAGCTCCTGCTGCTCAAGTGAAACCTATTACTAGCACAACACCTGTTACAAGGCCTGTTACAGGTGTCAAGAACCAACTGGGAAGGACCGAGACCAAGCCTAGAGCAGTTATGCCCGTGACTCAACCTAAAACGGAGGTCCAATCTGAACCAGAGGTAGGGGTTCTATCTAGCAAAGGCCCATTGGGTACTCATCTTCAATTCAGCAGTGGTTTTGAACAAAGGTCACTTGAGATAGACTGTACTCTTCTGTACTTGTGTTCTAGTTTTATTACCTGCCAAAATATGTTCATTTTAAATGTTCAGGAATTTAAAAAAAAATTGATTTAACCTACCATTCAGGAAGAAGAGGTGTTTGTTAAGCCTCAATGACTATTAAATCTGAAAGGTACTTTTGTACATACTTAAAAAGTCAGATTGCTATTTTGCATATGTCTAAAAGTATACAGCCTGAAGTGCCCTGTTGCATTGCAAATGGAGGCTAAGGAAAACTCCTTCCCACCATTTTTTCTGCTGGCCTACATCTCCACTCTTCCCAGCTTTTATTTGATGGATAGAGCTGCTCATCTCACATCAGTGATTCTGTGTGATGTACAGAGTCCCATCATAGCAGTACAAAGTATTATTGAGGCACAGTGGCTCAGTGGCTTAAAGTAGCTGAAGATGGTCTCAAGTCCTAGCACCGTGTGGCAGAGTGAGCACCCATCACTTGCCTCAGCTTCTGCCCACCTAGCAGTTTGAAAGCATTCTACATGTGAGTATATAAATAGGTACCACTTTGGTGGGAAACGTGGTAGCGTTTTTTTATTTGAAAAGTTTTACAAATACATTTTCTCCCCAGTTTCCCCCCCCCAAAAAAAACCCCAAAACCCTCCCTAACCCTCCCCTTTTCCCCCCAGGACTTCCTCAAAATAAAATCCTAATCAAAAATACATTTTATGAAACTTAAACCCCTCCACCCCCTGTATACTATTTATACCTTCATAAAACTCAATTAATCTATCCCTACGTAATACATTCATTCAGCTAAAAGCTATCTGATATTTCCTAGTTTGATATTTATTCTGCACATAATCTATCCACTTTTTCCATTCCCATACATAAGACTCTTGAGATTGGTCTTTTAAATATGCTGAAATCTTCGCCATCTCTGCGAAACTGGCCATCTTCAAAGTCCATTCTTCAATAGTGGGCATAGCATCACTTTTCCAATATTGACCTATCAATAATCTCGCTGCTGTCACCATATACAATATCAGCTTTGTTTCACCCAATGTAAAACCCTTAGCTATACCCAATAAAAACAGTTGTGGAGGAAACTGAAGTTTTATCTTCAAAACATTTTGCATAACCCACCAAATTTTTATCCAAAAAGCCTTCACTTTCTTACAAGTCCACCACATATGATAATATGTGGCATCTAAGCAATCACATCTCCAGCATTTTGGTTGAACATTAGGATACATACACGATAATTTCTTAGGATCTAAATGCCACCTATAAAACATAGCGTTTTGTGCAGACAGTCAGACCCCTGTCAGTGCTAGACCTGCCCGGATACAATGCCCAACTGTGAGGCAACATAAATGGTGAGAGAAGGCCCTGGATGACACTGCAGGATGCTGCTCATCTTTTTAATGTGGAGCTAGTTTGCCCCCTGTGGTGCACCATGGATAAGTGTGTCAGCGTGAACTAAACGAGCTAGCACTCTTTGGCAGCCAAATAACTACCGTATTTTTCGGAGTATAAGACGCACCTTTTTCCCCCCAAAAAGAGGGTAAAAATCTGGGTGCGTCTTATACTCCAAATGTAGCCCCACCCAGCCTCGCAAACAGAGATTTCAGAGGCTGAAAGAAGCCTCTGAAAGAAGCTTCAGAAAAAAAGCCTCTGAAAGGCTTATTATCTAAAATAATATGGCAAGCAACAAAAGAAGAATCAATAAAAGTTCTAACCAAACTATGCTAACAAATCTGGAGAATGACACAATAACCAACAGGTTGGAAGAAGTTAATCTACATACCAATACCAAAGAAAGGAGATTGAACAGAGTACAGATAGTCCTTCAGAATAAAAGCCTCTTGAAATGCCATGCTAGCGATTAGGAGACTCAGGAGCTTTGATGTTTTAGTCATCTCATTTGTCAATTCAATTTGAAATAAGAGATTTTTGTCTTATGAAAGTAGCTCTTGAAGTCTGTGTTAGTTCAGGTGTTACGTTGCATTCTCGTTTCTCAGCTTTCTCCAAAGCTGCTGCTTTTGTCTGACAAGAAATTTTTCTTGATCCATGTTGTTTTTCAATAAGTCTAGTCTCATTTATGAATCTGTTCAGGTTGTTTGTTTATTTATTTAGCCTAAAACAATCTTTGGGGGCGGGTTCCCGGTGGGCCAAACAAATGGATACAATGGCTAAGAATATGCAGAGTGCGAGTATTCAGTAGTAAACAATGCATATTTAGGATTTGTACACATTCTATAAAAAATATAGTCACAGTTTCACTTAGTGATTAATATTATGTCTCTTTCCTCTCAGTTTTTTCCATTTTCTTGTAACTGCTTACTGATTGCATAATAGTTTTCTTAGCAGTATAAAATTAATAATAGACAATGGTGTATTTATATCATCAGTATTCC
Organism: Pituophis catenifer annectens; assembly: GCF_029215685.1. Classification (NCBI taxonomy): domain Eukaryota; kingdom Metazoa; phylum Chordata; class Lepidosauria; order Squamata; family Colubridae; genus Pituophis; species Pituophis catenifer. Next base: position 106,541,881 of record NW_027256885.1, on the reverse strand, counting down.
TTAGTCGAAATTCTATATAGATAATATAACCAGTTTATTTATTTATTATTTATTTATTTATGTAATTTATATGCCGCCCTTCTCCCGAAGGACTCAGGGCGGCTTACAAGAACGAACAAAAAATTACATAAACATTAAAATCAATTTAAAATTAATTAAAATTAATTTAAATTATTTAAAATCACCCCTACGGATTCAGCCCATTTGGTGAAAAAGCCACGTCTTCAATTCACGGCGGAAGGAGAGGAGGTCAGGGGCTGTTCTGAGGCTGGTGGGCAGCCCATTCCAGAGGGTCGGCGCTCCTACAGAGAACGCTCTCCCCCTGGGGGCCGCCAGCCAACATTGTCTGGCTGACAGCACCCTGAGGAGGCCCGCTCTGTGTGAGCGCACCGGACGATGGGAGGATGGCAGGAGATGATCCTGCAGGTACCCTGGGCCTAAGCCATGTAGGGCTTTATAGGTGAGCACCAGCACCTTGAAACAAACCCGAAGGACCACCGGTAGCCAGTGCAGCTCGCGCAGGAGAGGTGTCACACGGGAGTACCAAGAAGCCCCCGTAACAACCCGCGCGGCCGCATTCTGGACTAACTGTAGTCTCCAGGTGCATCCCAAGGGCAGCCCCATGTAGAGGGTGTTACAGTAGTCCAACCGAGACGTAACAAGGGCATGAGTGACCGTGGCAAGGGCATCCCGATCTAGGAAAGGGCGCAACTGGCGCACCAGGCATACCTGAGCGAAGGCCCTCCTGGTCATGGCCGTCAAATTATCTTCTAAAGATAGCCATGAGTCCAGGAGGACACCTAGATTGCGAACCCTTTCTGAGGGAGTAAGGACCTCCCCTCCCATCACAAGTGACGGGGCCACTAGATCACGAGATGCCGGTATCCACAGCCACTCAGTCTTGGATGCGGGACATCACAGAAAGAGCATCCCTAGGGTGATCCGGGGTGGAGATGTAAAGCTGAGTATCATCAGCATATTGATGGTACCTCACCCCGAAACCACGAATGATCTCACCCAGCGGCTTGCTTTGCTTTTAATTTATATTTCATATAGATGTTAAAGAGCAGGGGGGAGAGAACTGACCCCTGAGGCACCCCACATGTGAGGGGCCTCGGGGTGGATCTCTCTCCCCCCGTGCATACAAACTACGAGCTGCCCGAGAGGTAGGAGGAGAACCACCGTAAAACGGTGCCTCCTACCCCCAACCCCCCGAGTCGCTGCAGTAGGATACTATGATCGATGGTATCGAAAGCCGCTGAGAGGTCAAGAAGGACCAGGATGGAGGAGCAACCCCCATCCCTGGCCGGCCAGAGATCATTCACTAGGGCGACCAATGCCGTTTCCGTGCTGTAACCGCGTCTGAAACCTGATTGGTCCAGGTCCAGGTAGTCAGTTTCCTCCAGGAACTGCGGAAGCTGCTGTGCCACCACGGACTCAGCAACCTTCGCTATAAAGCGAAGGTTGGAGACTGGACGATAGTTGTTAAGGGAGTCTGGATCAAGGGTGGGCTTCTTGAGGAGGGGTCGAACCACCGCCTCTTTAAGTGTGGCGGGGAAGACCCCTTCCCTCAGAGAAGCGTTGACAACCACTTGAATCCAGCCTCCAGTCACCTCTCTGGCTGCAGAAACAAGCCAGGAGGGACAAGGGTCCAATAAACACGTGGAGGCACCCAGTCGACCCATGATCCTGTCCACTTCATCCATCGAAACAGGCTCAAACCCAACCCAGATGCTACCATCAAGACAAGCCCCTGTTGCCTCGCCAGACTCTGCCCAGAGTCCAACCCAGTCAGAATCTGAGCGATTTTATCTTGCAGAAACTGTACAAAATCCTCAGCTCTGCCCTGCAAGGGGTCAAATTTAAGTTAAATTTATTGTCAAAGAAAAGTATATTTATTATACAGTGTATATGGTTTGTAGCTTTCTGTAGAAGTGAAGACTGCTGTTATATTTAAAAAGCAGCAATTCACATTACAGGTAGTCCTCGACTTACAAGAACTGGCTTCCTCATTGACTTTGCTTGTCAGAAGGTCGCAAAAGGTGATCACATGACCTTGAGACACAGCAGTGGTCATAAATATGTACCAGTTGCCAAGCATCTGAATTTTGATCACATGAACATGGGGATGCTGCAAAGGTCGTAACTGAAAAACGGTCATAAACCACATTTTTCAGTGCCATTGTAACTTTGAGCGGTCACTAAATGAGCTGTTCTGAGTGGAAGACTACCTGTATTAAAGTATGTTGAACCTGCAAATTTAAAAACAACAAGAAGAATTGTCTTTTGCTTTTAATTTCTCAGTAGCTTTGAATAAAGATATATATCCTGCTGGAATTTTAAGTCTACTGGAAAGATGATTTGGCACACAAAGGCTATAATACTTTCTAAAACGCTTAAGACTGGAATATTAAAGCCATTCCTGATATTAATATTTCAACCTTGTATTTGGCAACATTTTAATTCTGAAGAGAGTACATGAGTTCAAGATCAGAGAGACTGACTTCTGTTCGTTATAAACAATGATTGTGTGACAAATGAGTTTCAGATCAGAAAAATCAGTAGTTCTGATCAGGGCCTTTCAGGTCATTTACCATCCTACCTTTTGTTAGTTTGTCAGAAAAGAGCAAGATAAAACCTGTGTGACACAGTGGGCTACCTCATATTGTTACTGCATCCATCTGAAAAAGTATTTGAGTTCTTGAATTATATTAATAGTTTAATTAGTTTCAGCAACTTCTAAATGAGTTCCAATTTAGAAGGCTTCAGTTTCAGCTTTCTGATTTACTGTATTTAAAAGTCCAAAATTGAGTAGCATATTCTTTGCCTCTTCATTGCTTGTTTGATTAATAGCTCATAAACATTTGTTAGTGGCTGTCATTAAAGACAGAGTTAATTTAAAAATACCACTGGGAAAATGTGCCATCTTATTAACAAGTGTCATCTCTTCTTCTTCTTCTTCTTCTTCTTCTTCTTCTTCTTCTTCTTCTTCTTCTTCTTCTTCTTCTTCTTCTTCTTCTTCTTCTTCTTCTTCTTCTTCTTCTTCTTCTTCTTCTTCTTCTTCTTCTTCTTCTTCTTCTTCTTCTTCTTCTTCTTCTTCTTCTTCTTCTTCTTCTTCTTCTTCTTCTTCTTTTTTGACAAAGTTGGTTTTTACCATGCATAACTTTCTTTTCTGGCTACTTTGCAGTTTCCTGATGAAGATGAAGAAACCAGACTGTACTGTTTGAAGATCGAGGAACAGAAACGCCTCAGGGAAGAGATCTTGAAACAAAAGGAGCTCAGGCGACAGCTTCAAGCTGGGGCCCGAAAAAGAGAATTGCTGGAAAGGCTGGCACAGCAACAACAAGGCTCTTCAGGCCAACAACAGGAGGAAGACCCTTCACAGCTGCCCACCAATGGAAATCCATTGCTTTCCCTTCCTGGTGCACAGCCCCGCCAAAATGTAAAATGCAGGCTAATGGTTAAAAAACAAGAGCCAGTCATTCTAGGTTCCACAGTTGTTCAGCCTAAGACTGTAAATGTTCTCCAGGCTGGAGACAGTGCGCAATGTCAAGGACAGCAAATAAAAACTATAAAGCAGCTAAGGCAGGCTAAGACAGTGCCCAAAAACAAGCTCCAGCTACCCAATAAAGCTTTGCAAACAAAGCTTTCCGCTGCTGTGCACTTGAACCTGTCCGAGATTGCTCGGGTGGCATCAGTGCAACGCCAGCCTCAAGAGCTGAAGTCTGGGATGAAAAGAACCGTCATGCACCGGGCAAATAGTGGGAGTGGAGATGGCCCCCATATTGGCACCAAAGTCAGGGTGATAAAATTGTCAGGAGGGGTAAGTTACCAGGCATGTCTGTCTCTTATTTTTGTGTGGTTGGTTTCTGATCTCCATCTGTCTTCTTCTTGTCATTTTCAGAAGCTCAAAGTAAGTGATCTGGGAAAGAATAAGCTAGCCAACACCCATGTTTATTTTGAACTGGCATAGTTGCATGTGGAAAGATAGATACAAAGATATACACTGTGTGCACAATTATTAGGCAAGTGAGTATTTTGACCATATCATCATTTTTATGCATATTTTCCACCTCCAAGCTGTATATACTTGAATGCTTATTCGATATAAGCATGTCAGGTGATGTGTATTTGTGTAATGAGGGAGGGTGTGGCCTAAGGAGATCAACTCCTTATATCAAGGTGTGCATAATTATTAGGCAGCTTCTTTTCCTCAGGCAAAATGGGCCAAAAAAGAGATTTAACTGATTCTGAAAAGTCAAAAATTGTAAAAAGTCTTTCAGAGGGATGCAGCACTCTTGAAATTGCTAAGATATTGGGGTGTGATCACAGAACCATCAAACGTTTAGTTGCAAATAGGCAACAGGGTCACAAGAAATGTGTTGAGAAAAAAAGACACACATTAACTGCCAAAGATGTGAGAAGAATCAAATGTGAAGCTACCAGGAACCCATTATCCCCCAGTGCTGTCATATTCCAGAACTGCAACCTACCTGGAGTGGCCAGAAGTACAAGGTGTTCAGTACTCAGAGACATGGCCAAGGTAAGGAAGGCTGAAACCCGATCACCACTGAACAAGACACATAAGTTGAAATTGCAAGACTGGGCCAAGAAATATCTGAAGACAGATTTTTCAAAGGTTTTATGGACTGATGAGAGTGACTCGATGGACCAGATGGATGGGCCCGTGGCTGGATCAGTAACAGGTACAGAGCTCCACTTCGACTCAGACACCAGCAAGGTGGAGGTAGAGTACTGGTATGGGCTGGTATTATTAAAGATGAGCTAGTTGGACCTTTTCGGGTTGAAGATGGACTCAAAATCAACTCCCAAACTTACTGCCAGTTTTTAGAAGACACTTTCTTCAAGCAGCGGTACAGGAAAAAGTCTGCATCTTTCAAGAAGACCATGATTTTTATGCAGGAAAATGCTCCGTCGCATGCATCAAAGTACTCCACTGTGTGGCTAGCCACTAAAGGCCTTAAAAATGAAAGAATAATGACATGGCTCCCTTCCTCACCTGACCTACACCCTATTGAGAACTTGTGGACCCTTCTTAAACAGGAGTTTTACGGAGAAGGAAAACAGTACACCTCTCTGAACACTGTCTGGGAGGTGTGGTTGTTGCTGCACAAAAAGTTGATCGTCAATAGATCCAGAAACTGACAGACTCCATGAATGGAAGGCTTATGACTGTTATTTTAAAAGAAGGGTGGCTACATTGGTCACTGTTTTTTTTTTAACTGTCAAATGTTTATTTGTAAATTTTGAGTTGTTTATTATTCTCACTTTAATAGATGCAAATAATTTGTAAACAAATTTATTTATTTATTTATTTATTTATTTATTTATTTATTTATTTATTTATTTATTTATTGTTTATATTTATATACCGCCCATCTCCCGAAGGACTCGGGGCGGTGAACAGCCAACAGATAAAACACAAGAAATACAAAATTAAAAACAATATTAAAATCCGATTAAATTAATTTGGCCCACAATTAAAAGCACCCCTGTTTTAAAACCCATAATTAAACAGTTAAAAATTAAAACAATTTAAAAGAGTTAGGCCAGCCCGGCTTGTTGAAATAAGAACGTCTTTAGGGTACGGCGAAAAGTGCATAGATCCGGGATCCGCCGTTTCTCCCTTGCGCTGCTTAGAGAGTCCATTGAGTGGGAGGTTCCTCATCCGATTGGTCTCTACTGAGTAAGAAATTTGCCTAAACACACCTCCTCTTCCTGCTTAGCCCAGTTCCTTACTCAGTCCGAGTCTCAATCACTTGTTTTTTCCTGGAGCTCCATTCCTTGGACTCTCTAAGCCTAATTTTTGGTTGGATTCTTGGAATTTCTTATTTTTCTTCAACGGGGAGCAAGCACAGAGAGGAATTTCACAAGAGTTGATCAGCTGTAGAGCGCTAGCTTTGGCAGCGGCTCGAAGCACTTCTTTCAACCCAGCGTGTGATCGTGAGTTAATGAGGCGGGAATGGGGGCTGTTTCGTCGGCCTCAAGCTGTGTTTATAATGATTTGTGCTGCGGGTTGAATAGAATCAAAGGCTGGCTGACTTTTTGGGACTTTTTTTCTGACGTTGCAGAGAAAGGAGAGTGCGTGGGAGGCTGTGTTGCTCAGCCTTACGCTAAGGGAATGGAGAGTAGCCTCGTGGTGTCTTGGCTCAGCTCCTCCCTGTATTGCCTCGAGATAGGCTTAAAGGAGCTGTTTGCAAGGATTTTGGAGTGTCTTTGGGGCTGTTCCGTCGGTCCTGGGGCATTCTTCCCCGTTTTTATTTATTTATTTATTTATTTATTTATTTATTTATTTATTTATTTATTTATTTATTTATTTAAAGGGTGCTAATTATGCTTGTTTGCTCTGGATCCTGGGATTACTCTGCAAGGCTTGGCGCCATTTTTAGAGTAGGACTGCCCTCCTCAGTCCTTCACCTGAGCCGCCATTTTGACCCGCCCTTAACGCTGAGTCATTGGGCGCCATTTTGTTCCTAACTGGGCCATTTGCAGTTTATTTTGTATGCCTGTCTCTTTTTACTAACTGCCCTAATATTCCCTGTTTATTTCAGGTACCTTTTGGGCAGGATTCAGTGAATCTTCTGACTGTTTATACATTCTTGCTGATTTATAATCATGGCAGAACGCACCCGTTCTACTAGAAGCTCCAAGGCCCACTCCCAGCATAAAGGAGGATCAGGGTCCAGCTCCTCCTCTCTAGCCTCTGCTTCTCTTTCTGCTGCTGCAGAGAAGGACGCCCAGAGAAGGCACATGGCCCTCAACAAGCAATTTGATAAAGCAAAAAAGCAAGCTGAAGCCATTGTGCATTCTCCTCCCTCTGTCATGCCTGTTCCCCTTGATCTCATTCCAGAAGAGTCTCCGGAGCCGCCTCCCATTCAGGACTCCTCCTCTTGGTCTCCAAACATCGATTCTTCTGCTCAAGGTGACCAGTCTATGGTGAGAGAGATTTTTATGCAGGGAACTGAGGTTCCATCGCCTGTGGTCGCTCAGCCCTCTGCCACATTCACTCCTACGTCAGCGGGGCTCCGCCCTCCAGAAGGTCAGTCCTTTTCTATTCCACCTGGGATGTGTGAGATGATAGCCCAGTCGGTGGCTAAAGGCATTGAATCTGTCTTCTCAAAAAGAGGCATTTTGGCTCCTCCTTCTGTGCCAGCTCCATCCAGACCTTCCTCAAGCTCTCCTCCGGTCTTGTCCCAAGAGGTTCCTGCTCCTTCCCGATCTCCTTCTCATTCGCACCACAGTGACCAGTCCTTTATTGATGAGGATGAATATCTCGACTTCTGTCTTTCTGATGATGAGGAGGATTCCCCTTCTAGCAATTCTCCTTCCACAGGACTCTTCCGTCACGAGATGTTCAAGACTCTCCTGCACAAGGCCAAGGTCACAGCAAATATGGGTCTGGCTCAGCCTACACCGCTGCCTGCTTCGGAGTCTTCTGATTCCAACGCCAGTCTTTTTACCGAACGTATCGCCCAACAAGATGCTGTTCCTTCTCCTAAGCTTTTTGTTGATACTGTTCAGCGTCAATGGTCTCAACCGGGTTCCATTTCCAACCCCAGTGGATTGGATAAGAAATTGTATTCTGTGGAGCAAGAGTTTGAAGAGCTTCTCAAGCTCCCTGTCATTGATCCTCCTATGGCCAGCCTGACTTCCCCCAGCATTCTTCCATCTGATGCTGCTGAAGGTCTCCGCATGGAGGACAAACGGGCTGAAATATCAACACGTAAGACTCATTTGGCCTCTGCATGGGCCATCAAGTCGGCTACGGCAGCCTCCTTTTTCGCCAGGACCTCTCTCATCTGTCTTAAACAGATGCAGGCCAGAGCATCCACAGAGGATACCCGTTTGCAACAGGACATTAGCAAGATAGTTGCCGCCACTGAATACATGGCGGATGCGACACTCAACTCGGCCAAATTCGCCTCCCGCGCCATGGCTTCCAACATCGCCTCACGTCGCCTCCTTTGGCTCCGTCACTGGCAAGCGGACATGAAGACCAAGTGGCATTTGGCGTCCGCCCCCTTTAAAGGGGGTGCTCTTTTTGGTGAGGCATTAGATCCTGTGTTGGTGGAAGGTCGGGACAAGAAGAAGGTCCTTCCTCTTTCGTCCAGGCGATATGACCGGAGGTCTTGCTTCCCGTATCGCAGACAGTCCTTTCGTCCCTCTGAACAGGGGTTTACAATTCCACAACGTGCAGGTCAATTCAGCCAGTCCTCCGACAGGATCCAGGACCATCAGCCCTACAGGGATCGTGGCCGTCAATCCCAGGGCAGACGCCCCCTTCGCCCCTATCACAGGAAATAACCTTGCAGCTCCTTTACTTCCCATTGGTGGTGGGCTTGCGCATTTCGCTGATTTCTGGCGCTCCACGACCACAGACGCATGGGCCCTTCAGACGGTGTCCATTGGAGTCACCCTGGAATTTGTTTCTTCCCCCCACGCAGATTTGTTCAATGTTCTATTCCCACGGACCCTGCCAAGCGGGCCTCGATGGAAGCTGAGATTCTGCATCTTCTCTCCATTCAGGCCATTGAACCGGTCCCTACAGAACACCAGGGCTCTGGGTTCTACTCCATTTTGTTTCTTGTTCCAAAGAAGTCGGGGGGTATATTTTGGATCTCAAACGCCTGAACGTTCACATTCGTTATAGGCGCTTTAAGATGCATTCCCTCCATTCCATACTGGGTGGCATTAGATTGGGGGATTTTTTGTCATCCATTGACCTCCGGGAGGCCTATTTACATGTTCCCGTTAGGCTCTCCCACAGGAGAGTTCTTAGGTTTTGTTACGGGCATGCACATTATCAATATAGAGCAATGCCCTTTGGCCTTTCCTCAGCCCCCCGTATTTTTACTAAGCTTTTAGACGTGGTGGCGGCCCATTTGCGTTCTTTCCCTATCAGACTGCAGTGTTACTTAGATGATATCCTTATTCAATCTCCCTCGTTTCAACAGGCTCAGGAGGATGTTCGACTCACCATCGAGGCTCTTCAACTACACGGTTTCACCGTGAACTGGGAGAAAAGTCAGTTAAGTCCTTCCACAGACTTAATTCACCTGGGAGCCCGCATCGATACAGCGTTGGGTCAGGTATTTCTGTCGCAGGAGAGGCGTCACAACATCAGGTCCACGATCAGGCAGATCAGGGCACTTCGCAGGGTTCCACTTCTCTGGCTCTCCCAGTTGCTGGGGCAGATGATTTCATGCCTGTCAATCGTTCCCTGGGCGAGATTACACTCCAGACCTCTTCAATGGCTCCTTCTTCCAAGCCAGAGGGCAGGCATCAGCACCTCTTCTACTCGGGTCAGGGTTCCACCCAAGGTCCTCAAGTTGTTCCTCTGGTGGACCTCTCCCGCCCTGGAAAAGGGATCTCCCCTGCTCGAACTTCACCGCCTGGTGATCACCTCGGATGCCAGTCTGGCGGGTTGGGGGGCCCACTTCATCTCCCAATTTGTTCAGGGTCGTTGGACTGCCAACGATCTCCGCAACGACATCAATTGGCTGGAGTTGCGAGCTGCCCATCTAGCTCTCTTGTCACTTTCAGAGTCACCTGTCCGGTCATCATGTTCTTCGAACGGACAATGTCACGGCAAAAGCCCACGTGAATCGCCAGGGCGGCACCCGTTCTAAGCTTCTCATGGACGAGGCCGCCCGGTTGGGTCCTTGGGCAGAGAGGCACCTGCTCTCCTTGCAAGCGGAGCACATAGCGGGAATCCACAACACTCGCACGGACTGTCTCAGCCGCACCGACATCGACCAGGCAGAATGGCAGCTGCATCCCTCTCTATTTCATCAGATCGTTCAACACTTCGGCCTACCAGCGTTGGATCTGTTCGCCACTCCGGCCAATGCGCAAGTGAACTGGTTCTTCTCCAGGTACTGGGCACCAGGAGCAGAAGGCACCAACGCCCTACATTGCCGGTGGCCTCCGGGTCGACTCTACGCCTTTCCTCCCATTCCTCTGATCCCGAGGGTCATTCGAAAAATATTGGAGGAGAGGGCGGAAGTCATTCTAGTTGCTCCTTTCTGGCCCCGGAGAGCCTGGTTTGCGGATCTCAAGGACCTCTCCATCGCTCCTCCCTGGAGGATTCCACTGGACCAGGTTTCTCTGAGACAAGGGGCCGTGTCTCATCCAGACCCCCAATGGCTTCAGCTAGCCGTCTGGCTATTGAAAGGGACCTACTAAAGCAAGAGCTTTATTCCGAGGAAGTGATAGACATTCTCCTGGCATCTCGCAGGAGTTCCACCACTCGCATTTATGAAGCCAGCTGGTCCGCATTCCGTCGATGGTGTAATTCGGCGCACATCGACCCCACTCGGGCCTCCATCCTGCAGGTCTTGCAATTCCTACAGGTGGGTTTCAAAGCTGGTCTGGCGGTCAACACCCTCAGACGACAGGTGGCTGTCCTGTCTACTGTTCTTTCCTGCAAGGGCCACAGATCCCTGTCACTTCATCCTCGTGTCCGGTGTTTTCTCCGAGGAGTAACCAACTTACGTCCGTCTGTTGTCCACAGATATCCTTCCTGGGACCTTTGTCTGGTCCTGCAGGCCCTTATGGACTCGCCCTTCGAGCCTTTATCAACAATCAGTCTTAAGTTTCTATCCTTTAAAGTTGCCTTTTTAGTTGCCATCACCTCTGCTCGCCGAGTTTCCGAGCTTGCTGCACTTTCTGTTCACAAGGACCTATGTTCTTTTCACCCCGATCGAGTCATCCTTCATCTGGACCCCACCTTTCTTCCAAAGGTGAATTCCCACTTCCACAGATCGGAGGAAGTTGTTCTCCCAGACTTCTGTCCCCATCCCGTTCACCACTCTGAACGTCGCTGGCATAAGTTGGATGTCCGTCGAGCACTCCGTACCTACTTCTCCCGGACAGCTTCCCACCGCAAGTCAGAATCTTTATTTATTTCATTTCAACCTACCTCACTCGGCTCCAAGGTTTCTTCGTCCACCATCGTTAGGTGGCTCAAGGCATGTATCACCCTGGCCTATGAACATAGACACAGACAAGTTCCTGGTCGTGTTACTGCGCACTCAACTCGCAGTGCAGCCACCACTGCGGCTTGGGCCACTCAGGCCCCCCTCCTCGAGATATGCAAGGCGGCTACCTGGGTGTCCCCGAACTCGTTTATTCGTCACTACAAGTTGGACAAATTTGCCTCAGTCGAGGCGGCCTTTGGTCGTAGGGTTCTTCAGCACGTCCTTCCTGTTGAAGGCGATTCCACCTCCTCTGTTTCTTCCCGCCCTGGGGATATTTAGCTTGGGTATATCCCACTCAATGGACTCTCTAAGCAGCGCAAGGGAGAATGAACATTGGACTTACCTGAAGGTTCTTTCTCCTTGCGCTGCGGGAGAGTCCATACCCACCCTTGTTGTGTTTCTGTTGGAGTTTTTTTCTTTCCTTCTGTTATGTTTCGCTCAGGATGTCAGTTTCTTCGGATTCGGACTTCATGCGGAACTGGGCTAAGCAGGAAGAGGAGGTGTGTTTAGGCAAATTTCTTACTCAGTAGAGACCAATCGGATGAGGAACCTCCCACTCAATGGACTCTCCCGCAGCGCAAGGAGAAAGAACCTTCAGGTAAGTCCAGTGTTCAATCTCCGGGGGCAGCTCATTCCAGAGGGTAGGTGCCCCCACAGAGAAGGCTCTCCCCCTGGGGGCCTCCAGTCGGCATTGTTTGGCCGACAGCACCCTGAGGAGCCCCTCTCTATGGGAGCGTACTGGTCGGTGGGAGGCTATCGGTGGCAGAAGGCGGTCTCGTAAATACCCGGGTCCTAAGCCATGGAGCGCTCTAAATGTGGTAACCAATACCTTGAAGCGCACCCGGAAGACCACCAGGAGCCAGTGCAGCTCGCGCAGGAGAGGTGTTACATGGGAGCGCCGAGTCGCCCCCATAACCACCCGCGTGGCTGCATTCTGGACCAGCTGGAGCCTCCGGGTGCCCTTCAAGGGGAGCCCCATGTAGCGAGCATTACAGTAGTCCAGGCGGGACGTGACGAGAGCATGAGTGACCGTGCGTAAGGCATCCCAATCCAGAAAGGGATGCAACTGGCAAATCAGGCGAACCTGATAAAAAGCCCCCCTGGCCACAGCTGTCATATGCTCTTCTAAAGACAGCCATGTATCCAGGAGGACGCCCAAGTTGCGAGCCCTCTCTGTGGGGGCCAACAACTCGCCCCCAATAGTCAGCGATGGCACCAACTGACTATATCAGGATGCCGGAAGCCACAGCCACTCAGTCTTGGACGGGTTGAGCCTGAGCCTGTTTCTCCCCATCCAGATCCGCACGGCCTCCAGGCACCGGGACATCACATCAAGGGCATTGTTGGGGTGGTCTGGGGTGGAGATGTACAGCTGAGTGTCATCAGCGTACAGATGACACTTCACCCCGAAACCACGGATGATCTCGCCCAGCGGCTTCACATAAATGTTGAACAGAAGGGGCAAGAGGACCGATCCTTGTGGCACCCCACATACAAGGGGCCTCGTGGTCGACCTCTGCCCCCCTGTCAACACAGACTGCGACCAGTCAGAGAAAGGAGGAGAACCACTGCAACACGGTGCCTCCCACCCCCAACCCTTCCAACCGGTGCAGCATGATACCATGGTCGATGGTATCAAAAGCCGCTGAGAGTTCTAACAGGACCAGGACAGAGGAACAACCCCTGTCCCGAGCCCTCCAGAGATCATCAACCAACTCGACCAATGCCGTTTCCGTGCTGTACCCAAGCCTGAAACCCGACTGGAACGGATCTAGATAGACGGTTTCCTCCAGGTACCGGGGAAGCTGTCGCGCCACCACACTCTCAACAACCTTTGCCACAAAGCGAAGGTTGGAGACTGGACGATAATTTGCTAATAACAGCTGGGTCCAGGAAAGGCTTCTTAAGGAGGGGCCTCAACCACCGCCTCCTTCAAGGCGGCGGGGAAGTAACCCTCACTCAAAGAAGCGTTAATAATCCCCTGGAGCCAGCCTTGTGTAACCTCCCGGGAGGCCAGCACCAACCAGAAGGGACATGGGTCCAATAAACATGTGGCCGCACTCAGTCTGCCCAGACTCCTGTCCACATCCTCGGGAGCTACCGGATCAAACTCCTCCCAGATAACATTCTCAAGGCCCGCCTTTGTCACCCTGCCTGAAACTACCCAGTCAGAGTCCAATCCTTCCCGAATCTGAGCGATTTTGTCCTGCAGATATTGCACAAAGTCCTCAGGTCTACCCTGTAAGGGGTCTTCCCTCGCTCCCAGATGAAGCAGGGAATGGGTCACCCTAAACAGGGTGGCTGGGCGGTTATCTGCTGATGCGATAAGAGTGGAAAAATAGTCAGATTTTGCTGCTTTTATTGCCACTAGGAAGGTCTTAATATAAGACCTCACCAGTGTCTGGTCGGATTCGGATCGGCTGGCCCTCCAACCGCTCTCTAGGCGTCTTTTCCGGCGCTTCATTTCCCTCAGCTCCTCGGACAACCAGGGAGCTACATGGGATCGGCACTGGGTCAGAGGCCACAAAGGCACGATGCGATCCAAGGCTCCGGCGGCCGCCCTATCCCAGGCGGCCACCAGGTCCTCAGTCGAGTCGTGAGCCAGAACCTCAGGGAATGGCCCAAGCTCCCTCTGGAATCCATCTGGATCCATCAGGCGCCTGGGGCAGAACCACCTGACCAGTTCCGCCTCCCTGCGGCAGGGGGCAGCGGTACAGAAGTCCAGTCGGAGGAGCGAATGATTAGACCATGACAAGGGTTTCATGACTAAATCCCCTATATCTAGATCATTCAGCCACTGACCTGAGACAATAATCAAGTCCAGAGTGTGTCCCCCCGTGTGAGTAGGGCCATGAACTACCTGGGTCAGGTCCATAGCCATCATGGAAGCCATGAACTCCCGAGCCGCTTCCGACGTCTCGCCGACAGATGGCAAGTTAAAATCCCCCATGACCATAAATCTGGGGGTATCCACTGCCACCCCGGCTATCACGTCGAGCAGCTTGGGCAGGGCCGCGACTACATGGCAGGGAGCCACGTACACAGTCAGCAGGCCCATCTGAACCCCACAGCCCCACTTCACAAGGAGGGACTCACATCCAGCTATCTGAGGAACAGTGGCCTCCCTCGGACCAAGATCTTCTTTAATGATAACCGCCACCCCACTGCCCCTTCCCTGAGCCCTCGGCTGATGGAATGCGCAGAAAACTGGTGGGCACAGTTCAATGAGGGGGACCCCCCCCTCCTGCCCCAACCAGGTCTCAGTAACACCTGCCAGGTCCGCACCCCCCTCCTGTATAAGGTCACAAATGAGGGGGGCTTTATTTACCATGGACCTGGCGTTGCACAACATCAGCTGAAAACCCGGGCCCTGAGGGTCTGAGCTACCCATGGAACAAGAAGAGCCTTGGGGGCCGGAGCGCGCAATCACTTGGAGACAGCGGGTGCGCACTCCCCTAACATGATGTGGCCCCCTGCTCCCGCCATATCTGCCCCTCCCACCCACAGTACCGATGGAACAACCCTCCACAGTATGAAAACTAGCCCCCTCCTTAACCCCGGACCCCGCGCCCTCAGTAACGTCGCCCCTTGCCAGGCTAGTCCCTACCCCTTGTGAGTTATCCCTCCCAGAGCCCCTTAAAATACTGTCTAAAACCTTAATCAAAAAGCCCCTCAGCCCCCTTCTTGCAACATGCCACCTCTCGGGGTTCCAAAACCCGTCATCAAGGTAGGCCCTCAATAGAGTGGGGAGTCTTGCAGTGCAAACAGCTCCGCCGCTGAATACATCCAGTGAAACCAGGATGGGGAAAGCAGCTTGGTAGGGTCCAAAAAGTCCTGGGACAGAAAGAGTCTCCATATAGGTAGTATAATTACTAGTCTACATGGACAGATTACCTATCTAGACTCTCTAATCTGTGCTCTCCAAGCAGAAATTAGGTGCCCAATTCCGTCATTCCACTCTATTGAGCTGCCACGATATCAGCCCCCTCTACCACAAAGATCCTGCAGGAGAAGGGCAGTATGGACAACCGTGGGATCTGGTAGGGTGAGAGCTGTGAACCATAAACACAAAGCTTTTGCTGTGTCCCAGCATAACAGATACAGTGCCCTTGCTGACCTTAATAGGAACACTAAAGTGACATGTCAAGGTAGTTGTGATAATGATAACTCAAATAAGCAGGGGATCGTGATGCGAGATGAAGAACTTACTTTGGAAAGGGGAAAGGTATTACAGATTAGTCATGCAAGAAGAGCAAGGTATCCAAAAAGAGAAGCCACCTTCTGGTTGGTGATTCAATTGTAAGGGATGTAAATTTAGGAAAGGATATGGAGGTTTTGAAAGAGGTCAGGTGTCTGCCAGGTGCTACTGCCAGCTGAGACAAAAGGTGTATTCTTTAGATAGTCAAGAATGCCAGTAAGGATTGTGATGTTGATACTATTATACATCTTGGCACAAATGATCTGTCCCAAAAAGATGTACTTTCTGTGCAGAATGATTTCCAGAGCTTGGGGTATGAACTTAGTAGTATAGGTTGTAGGCTTAGCTTTTCAGAGGCTTTACCAGTATATAAGGAACAAAAAGGGAAAGGCCAGCGTGTAGCGGAGTTTAATGTGTGGCTAAAGGAGTGGTGTAAACGGGAAGGCTTTGGTTTTATTAGTCATGATGTCTGCAGCTGGTCCAATGAAAAACTGTACAAAAGATATGGTTTGCATCCATCAAAGAAAGGGACTAAGTTATTTGGCATTAAATTCACAGATTTTTTGGATAAACATTTAAACTGAACAGTGGGGACAGAGAATTAATTGATACAGAACATTTCTGTCCCCAGCAATCTAAAATTAATAGGGTTATCAGTGCATGTAACTTAGATGTTTGTGCAAGTAAGATTATCAACCTTGCTGTCAAGCAAAACCAAGCATTTAATAGTGAGTGCCATACCATGTGCACTAATCAAACAGGTGGCAAGAAAGTAGGGGCAGTCAGGTACAACACAGGTTATGTAGACAGTAAACACAGGGTCAATCAAAATGGACTCAAACGTCTATACACCAATGCACAGAGTATGAGGAATAAACGGTGAATTAGAAATTCAAGTAAATGAGGGCAGATATGATATTGTTGCCATTACGGAAACTTGGTGGGATGAAACCCACAAATGGAACATACAGCTAGAGGGATTTAAATTATTTAAAAGAAATAGACCAAATAAAAGAGGAGGTGGAGTTGCACTATATATAAGAAATAACTACATCTCTACAGAAATAGAGCACAAAAATGATGAAAAATATCTTGAATGCATTTGGGTCAGGGGTGAAATCCATCAGGTTCTGACAGGTCCTGGAGAACTGGTAGCGGAAATTTTGAGCAGTTCAGAGAACCGGTAGCGGAAATTTTGAGTAGTTCGGAGAACTGGCAAATACCACCTCTGGCTGGCCCCAGAGTGGGGTGGGAATGGAGATTTTGCAATATCCTTCCCCCAGGACTGGGGAGGGAATTGGGATTTTGCAGTATCCTTTCTCTGGAGTGGGGTGGAAATGTAAAAAATTACATTTTTTATAGTAAAAAATTACTAAAAAATTTTGAATTTCACCACTGGTCTGAAGTCTACGCAATAACTCAAATGACTGAAATATACAGTAACAATCTGTTTACAATCAACACCATGCTGCATTTAAACTGAAGCTACAGGAACCTTGGGGGCAAGTGATCATGCAATGTTGGAATTCAACATTATGCAAGCACAAGTAGTAGAACAAAGTCAAACTAGTGTCTTGGACTTTAAGAGAGCCAATTTCAATAAACCTAGAGAGAGTTTGGGAAGGATTCCATGGATGAGAATCCTCAAGGGGAAACAACTCAAGAAGCTTGGGAAACTTTGAAAACAGAGATTATAAAAGCCCAGTCTAGCACAATACCAGAGAAGTAGAAAAATAACAGCTCTCAAAAGAAACCAGCATGGCTGCATAAAGAACTCTCTGACAAATTGAAAGAGAAAAAGGACAAGTATAAAAAGTGGAAAGAGGGGCAAATAACTATGGCAGAATAGCCCGAGCCTGTAAAGATGAAGTGAGGAAAGCTAAGGCTCACAACCAACAAAGGCTTGCGACTAAAGTAAAAAATAACAAAAAAAGCTTCTTCCAACATGTTAAAAACAAGAAAAAAGTCAAGGAAACAATTGGCCCATTGCTGGGAGAAAGTGGCAAGAAGGTGACAAGCGACAGGGAGAAAGCAGAACTACTTAACTCATTTTTTGCATCTGTCTTTACACAAAAGGAAAAAACAGTCCAACCTATCAAAAACAGCACCACAAAAAACAGATTAGGAACACAAGTTAAAATAGGGAAGAAAATCGTAAGAGAACACCTGTCTACCCTAGACGAGTTCAAATCACCAGGACCTGATGGATTACACCCCAAGTTTCTGAAGGAACTGACAGACGAGATCTCAGAACCAGTGAACTATATCTTTCAAAGATCCTGGAGCACAGGGGAACTGCCAGAGGACTGGAAAGGAGCTGATGTAGTTCCCATCTTCAAAAAAGGAAAAAAAACAAATCCAGGAAACTACAGACCTATCAGCCTGACCTCAATACCAGGGAAGAGTCTGGAAAAGATAATCAAGCAACGAATCACCGAACACCTAGAAGCAAGCAAAGTAATAATCAAAAGCCAACATGGATTTGTCAAAAACAGATCATGCCAGACTAATCTTATTGCATTCTTTGACAAAGTGACAAAGAATGAGCCTTGGTGGTGCAGCGGACTAAGTGCTGTTATGTAGCACTTAGCTGCCAGCTGCCTGCAATTAGTGCGAGTTCAAATCTCACCAGGCTCAAGGTTGACTCAGCCTTCCATCCTTCCGAGGTAGGTAAATTGAGGACCCAGATTGTGGGGGCAATAAGCTGACTTTGTAGAAACACCTCTTATGTGGTGGCCAAAAGCCCTAATAAGCAGGTATATACAAAAGAATGAAGGCTATTGCTATAAGTGCATTGTAAGCCGCTCTGAGTCTTCGGAGAAGGGCGGCATATAAATTGAACTAATAATAAACAAACAAACAAACAAATAAATAAATAAATATTAGTGGACCAGAGGAATACTGTCGATATAATTTACTTGGACTTCAGTAAAGCATTTGATAAAGTAGACCATAACCTACTACTAGATAAAATAGAAAAATGTGGGTTAGACAGCATCACCACCAGATGGATTCATAACTGGCTGACCAACTGCACTCAACGTGTAGTCCTCAATGGAACTGCATCTACATGGAGAGAAGTATGCAGTGGAGTACCCCAAGGCTCTGTTTTAGGCCCAGTACTCTTCAACATCTTCATCAATGACTTGGACAAGGGGATAGATGGGGAACTCATCAGATTTCCAGATGACACCAAGCTGGCAGGAATAGCCAACACTCCAGAAGATACAGAAGGATCTTGACAGACTTGAACATTGGGCACTATCTAACAAAATGAAATTGAACAGTGAAAAAAGTAAGGTTCTACATTTAGGCAAGAAAAATAAAATGCACAAGTACAGTATATGTGGTACCTTGCTCAATAGTAGTAATTGTGAGAGGGATCTTGGAGTCCTAGTAGACAACCATTTAGATATTTTCATTTCATTTTATTTCATTTTATTAAATTTGTATACCGCCCTACTCCCGAAGGACTCAGGGCGGTGAACAGGCACGAAATAAAACACATAAATACGAAAGTTAAAACATGATTAAAACCTAATTAAATAATTTTTGCCCGAGACAATTTAAAACTCCCAATAATTTAAAACAAATTAAAATTTGAGTTTAAAAATTTAAAAGAAGGGGAAAAAATTAGGCCAGGCCGGCCTGCTGGAATAGGAGTGTCTTCAAAGCATGGCGGAATGATATGAGCCAGCAGTGTGCAGCAGCTGCCAAAAAAGCCAATGCAGTTCTAGGCTGCATAAACAGGGATAGAATCAAAGATCATGTGAAGTGTTAATACCACTTTATAATGCCTTGGTAAGGCCACACTTGGAATACTGCATCCAGTTTTGGTCGCCACGATGTAAAAAGGATGTGGAGACTCTAGAACGGTGGGTCTCAACCTTCCTAATGCCGCGACCCTTTAATACAGTTCCTCATGTTGTGGTGACCCCCAACCATAAAATTATTCCTAAAACCATTGAAAATATGTGTTTTCCGATGGTCTTAGGCGACCCCTGTGAAAGGGTTGTTCGACCCCCAAAGGGGTCCCGACCCACAGGTTGAGAACCACTGCTCTAGAAAGAGTGCAGAGAAGAGCAACAAAGATGATTAGGGGACTGGAGGCTAAAACATATGAAGAACGGTTGCAGGAACTGGGTATGTCTAGTTTAATGAAAAGGACTAGGGGAGACATGATAGCAGTGTTCCAATATCTCAGGGGCTGCCACAAACAAGAGGGAGCGAAGCTATTCTGCAAAGCACCTGAGGGTAGGACAAAAGCAATGGGTGGAAACTAATCAAGGAGAGAAGCAATTTAGAACTAAGGAGAAATTTCCTGACAGTTAGAACAATTAATCAGTAGAACAACTTGCCTCCAGAAATTGTGAATGCTCCAACACTGGAAGTTTTTAAGATGTTGGATAACCATTTGTCTGAAGTCGTGTAGGGTTTCCTGCCTAAGCAGGGGGTTGGACTAGAAGACCTCCAAGGTCCCTTCCAACTCTGTTATTATATTATATATAAATAAATGAGTGAGATGGGCAAATGTACATACATACAGGTTTGCAGTTTCTTAACACTTTGGATTGACCGAGAGCACTGTAGTTGTTCAATAATAAAAATTAATCCTCAAAAATACAACTTGCCTAATAATTGTGCACACAGTGTACCGTGGATATAAAAAGTCTACACAACCCTGTTAAAATGCTAAGTTTTTGAGATATTAAAAAAAAATCAGACCAAGATAAATCACTTGAGAATGTTTTCCACCTTTAACAACATGTAAGCTGTACACGTCAATTGAAAAACAAACTGAAATCCTGAGATCTCCAGAAAATGGTGTGCTGAATGGCCGGGGGGGGGGGGGGGTGTTCTCCTGCCGAAAAATAGCTGACTTTGCTGCCATAGTCAGTTCTCTGGCAGCACGCTCCCTGGGTTTTGAATGGGAGTAATTAGGAATAACACACGACCCTCAAATGACTATGTACCTGCCTGGGAAGAGAATCCAGAGGATTGCAATTCTCAGTAAGAGCAGCTGGAGTGGTTGGGTTCACATCTTTTCCTGTTGCTGTTTGCATTTTTAGGTGCGCCTGTTTTAACACCACATTTTGATTTTTGAGCTACACTTTTAATTATTAATAGCTTGGCTGAATGCTGATGTGTTTTTGCACCCTCTTGTTGGATTACAATGTGAACTTTCACTGTTTTATTTTGGAGTTAAAAAATACTACCACTTTTGCCATAAGGAAGCTGACAGCATGAGGGTTTTTTCCTTTTGTAGTGAAAGTCATTTGATCTGATTTATACTGGATTCTTATTGTAAGGATAAGTAACAATAAATTAAGGACTTGGGACATTACATATTACATACTTTCTACAATGCCCCTAAAAAGAGATTTAAAAGAAAGACAGGAGCCGAATGACTTTAATGTTAAAACTTCGTTGGAATTTTTTTTTAAAGAAATATTTCTGTCAAGCGCAGGATATCAGTTCTCCTGTGGCTGGGGCTTTTCTGGCTGTCCCAAATTTCATCTTCGCCCTCCAAGTCTGGAGTGGTTGGGAGGCTCAGGGTGGTGATGGGAGGTGGCAGCTGTGGGGGTGTATGGTAGGGACTGCTGGAGAGTGCCCAGATTTCTGCAAGGCGTGATTCAGCTGTTACAGAGACCAGGAAGATGCCCTCTAGTGTATTCCTTGTCTGATCAGTTCTTTGGCAGTGCTCCTATTCAGCCCGCTTCTGAACTGTGAGATCAGGGCTGGCTCATTCCAATCTAAATCAGCTGCAAGGAGTTTGAATTCTTCAATGTAAATTCTCATGGTGGTGTTGCTTTGGTGAAGCTGGTGGAGGCGGTGATCTGCAGTTTCCATGCGAATGGGGTCTCCTAAGTGTTGTCTAAACCTGGCAAGGAAGTTTTGGAAGTTATCTAGGACGGGGTCATTGTGTTTGATGAGTAGAAGTGCTCATCTGGCAGTAGAGTCAATTAACAGGCTGAGGATGAAAGAAACATGTGACCTGTCCGTTGGAAACTCCCCTGATCGGGTGGCAGTGAATACTTTACACTGGGCTAGGAATGTTCTCATCTTGTCAGACTCCCTGGTGAATCTCTGTGGTAGGCAGCTGGAAGTCTTGGGAATCAGTGTGGCAGCCACCAGCAGTTGGACCTGGGCGGGTGCAGCAGGCTGTGGAGGTTGCTGGGCAGGCATTTGTTGAGTCAGGACTTGTACTTGCTGAACTATCTGATGCACATTAGCTGCTAAATTTCTCATCTCATCTTACAAGCCGTCTTGGCGCCTGCTGATAATGCATACATCTGGCTTGTCTGCTGTTGCTACAGCTCTCGGATTGGATGCCATTGGTCAGGTCCTTTGAAGTCCATGAAAAATTTTGGTGTTGTGGAGTAGTTCAGATTAATGTCAAGTGCAGGAAATCGGGAGCCAAAGCGGTTCAACTGAATACAAGTTTATTGCATGCTAACACTCTACAAAAATCTGAACTACTAACAGTCAAAGCGAACTGGCGGTAGAGAAGAGTCAACAAAACTCAAGGTGGGCTGGACTTAGATCTCTTGTGGGCACGAAGGGACTCAAGACTCATGACACACTTCACCCCTCCCTCTGGCTTAGCCTGGTCATCCCCTACAATTTGTTAACTTACAAGTTTTAACTGAAAAATTAGATAAAAGGTTTGATGAATTAGTAACAGATTTAAATCAACCTACAGAAGACCTCCAGGTACAGGCAACAGCAGTTAAACTGGATATACAACTGGGAGGCTTGTTAGAGGAGGCTAAAGGGGCCATTAATTTAAAAGATGACATGACAGATTGGATGAGTGATGAACTGGACTTCCTTAAGAAAGCTGATGGAGTTTGTGGAATAGGCTTATTATTTGCAACCAGAAGACAATTGTCAAGAGATAGTATGTTCCACTTCACAGGAAAATTTATTGTACAACAAGCCCTGTGGAAATACCTTCAATGGAGAGTTATGATTTTGGGGAATGGGGCGTGGTTATGGCCGTGGTGGTGTGAGGACGTTTTCTCCACTTCGCAGGGCATTTTACGGAAGATAAATGTGGATTAAAGTGTTTGAAATGCACCGATAAGAGCCAACATTTTATAAATTGTATCGGAAGAGCTACTGGCCCAGTAGACTGACTTTGGAATCGGTAGGTCACCCTGAACCACTTGAATTTCGAAGCCTTTCATAGCGTGGGAAAGCGGAAGGAGTGAGGGGTGACCAGATAGGCAGTCGCGATTGTGTATTTGGAGCAAATAGTTGCCTTTTGTTCTCATTATCGCGATCTGTGTTTGTTTTTGCTGTGGGGTAAAGGCACGGAACATCAAAAGACCGGTGGAAAGGGGTTTCTTTTTGGAAGAATATGTGAATTTTAAGTTGATCTTTTGTTTGTGAAAGTGCCTGAGTCGAAGCGGCAAGACGTTTCTGGGCAGTGCCTTCCAATGGATGTTAGGTTTTTTTTTTAAAAGGAAATTACGCAAGCTGAATTGAGAATTATAAACTTTTATTGTTGGCCCTTTTGAGTGCAATAATAAGCTGTCTCAGCTTCAATTGGGAATTGCTGTCCCTTAATCTTCATTAAAGACCCTCTTGGCAAAAGTGGACAATTAAAAACTTATTAAAAAATGGCGACCCAACAATCTTTAGAAATGCAACAAGTTGCTGTGGCTTTAACTAAACTTGGTGAAAAGATATCAGGACTGTCAGATAGTATGGATAATATGACATTGGAAATTAAAAGAATGAAGCAAGAAATGAATGAAATTTTTGCAAAGCAAACAGTAGAAATGACAACAATTAAAGATGAAATTGAGCAGATTCATGCACATGATGTAAAGATAGATCGGCAAATTGGAGAAATCTTTTTTAAAAATGAACAAGATAAAAAAAATTGTCTTTTGGAAGAAGAAGCGAGGAAATATAATTTGATTATTCGAGGAATTCAAGAAGAAAAAGTGGACAATTTGAAACAACGAGTTTTAAAATGGCTCAATGACCTGGATACACAAATCACATTTACAGCAACAAATCTGGCAAGTGTTTTTAGAATTGGGTATAAAAGACAAAATGGCTTAAATAGAAATGTACTTGTCAGATTTGCAAATCTTAGTGACAAACTGGAAGTGATGGTGAAAGTGAGAGAGATGGGTGAAGCTTTGAAATTTGAAATTTGAGGAGAAAATTATTCAAGTCTTTCTGGATATATCAAGAGAAGAAAGAGCGTGGAGATTTTTTTTGAAGCCAATTACAAAGGTTCTGAGAGACAACGGAATTAAATATAACTGGAGGCCACCACAGCAACTAAATTTTTTTTATAAAGGAAGAATGCAAATAATTACTTTGGAAACAGATGCAGTGTCATACTTACATGAACTTGGATTGATTGTAAAGTATGAGGACATAACAGAGATAAAAGATCAAATGCTTAAGATGGGTGGAACATATGCAAAAACATCAACACCAGAAGAAAAAGGGGCTGCTGGACGACAAGACCCTAAAGGATTAAAGCGGAAGGAAATCTCACCTGTGATGGTTGAACAAAAGAAAAGTTGTGATGATATAATGGGAGATGGAGCAGATAAGAAATTGAAGGATCTTGAAAAAGAATTGCAGGAAGCTGAGTGCGGGGAAAAGTTACCACCTTTTTCTCTGAGAGATGAATTTAAGTAGACTACCCGAAAGAAGTGACTCGACCATTAGCACGTCCCCTCTCCCCCACTCTCTTTATAGAGGCGGAAACCAATTGAGGATGTGGGGGACGAAGATTGTTTGTTATTTAATGTTTGATGTGTTTTTTGTCCTTTTTAATTTTTTTTTATTTTATGTTGAATGTTGTTTGGAATGTGGGAGATTGGTGCTGGGATTTGGGCACAGAAAGGAAGAGGAGGGGAAAGGATTAAAAAAGTTACAGTTTAAATGGGTTTAATAAAAATAATGACATGGAATGTGATGGGTACAGGGAACCAGATCAAGAGAAGACGATTGGAACTTAAAATTAAAAGAGATTTACCAGATATATTATTTTTGCAAGAAACCCATCAGAAATCTGAAGGCTCAAATAAAATGTATATAAAGAGTATGCAAATTTATGAAAAATCTTTTGGAACTTCAAAAGCTAGAGGAGTTGCAACATTGATATCAGATAGGGTATATTTTGAAAAAGAACAAGTAATCGTGGATGATGAAGGAAGATATGTAATAATTGTGGGAAATATTAATGAGGAAAAAGTGACACTGGTTAATTTATATCTACCGAATGAGAAGCAAAAAGAATTTCTTGAAAAAATAACTAAAATCTTGGAAATTGAAAGTGTAGGGAAAGTAATTGTGGCTGGGGACTTTAATTTAATTAGAGATAAAATAGATAGTACTAACCCCACTCGTTGTGGAGGAGCAAATAAAATGGGGACCTTAAATAAATGGAAGTTTCGAAACGGCGTGGTGGATGCCTGGAGAGAAGTGAAAGGAACTGAAAGAGTGTACACTTTTTACTCTAAGATACATAATACATATTCAAGAATTGACTATATCTTAGTTTCTAAAGATTTGTTGAATAATGTGGATAAGATAGATGTGGGAATTTTTAAGGATTCTGATCATGCAGAAGTTACGATGGAAATAGATTTTAATTTTGAGAAAAAAGGAAGTTGTTGGAGATATGATGAAAAACTGTATAAAAATGAGGAGGATAAAAAATGGATATTTAAAAAATGGGAAGAATGTTGGAAATTGAATGATAATGGAGAGGTTAAATTTGAAATTGTTTGGGATGCGATGAAAGCAGTGTTTAGAGGGGAAAGTATCAAGTTATCAAGCAGAAAATATAAAAATTATAAAAATAAAATTGAAAAAGATAAAAGCCAGATTAAGGAATTGGAGAATCAATTTTTGTTTACTAAAGAAAATTTTTTTTTGGAGGAATTAAATTTGCTAAAAAATAAATTGATAGAAGAGGATATAGAATTGGTAAACAAGAATATGAGATATTTAAACAGGAATTTTTTTGAATTTAGTAATAAAAACTCTAAGTTATTGGCAAGGATGGCAAAAAATAAAAGAGAGAAGAGAGAAATTGGAGCCTTGATAGATGATAAGGGTATAAGATGCTATAAACAATTAGAAAAATGCGAAGTGGTCAGGAACTTTTTTCAAAATTTATATTCGAAAAAATTAATTGATCGGGAAAAACAGAGAAGTTATTTAGAAAAACATGTTGTGAAAATTGACCAAACATATAAAGACTTGATGGAAGAAGATATAACACAAGACGAGATTAATGGAGTAATACAAAAAATAAAATTAGGGAAAGCTCCAGGTGAAGATGGATTACCTGCTGAGTTTTATAAAGAATTTAAGGAAATAATAATACCAAAATTGCAAAAATTATTTAATGGAATTTTACATGGGGGAGAAGTTCCGTTGTCATGGAATAGAACGGTGATATCTATAATCCCTAAACCAGATAAAGACTTAGAAAGGATTGAGTCCTATCGGCCCATCTCTTTAATTAATCAAGATGCAAAGATATTTACCGCCATTATAAGTAATAGATTAAGTAGATTTATAGATAGATATATAAGTTATAACCAAGTAGGCTTTGTGAAGGGTAGATACATGAGTGATATTGTCAGAAGAGTATTAAATATTATAGATGTTGCTGAATATAATGCTGATAAAATAGGTATAGTATCATTAGATATTTTTAAAGCTTTTGACTCTGTACAATGGGAAACTATTAAAACAATCGTTGAGGTACTAGGTTTTGGTAATAAGTTTATACATGTTATTTCAAAACTGTATCAAAAAAGTAGCGCAAGAGTGAAGGTGAACGGAAGGTTGACAGAAGAGATAAGATTGGAAGCGGGTACGAGACAAAGATGTCCCCTGTCTCCAACATTATTTTTATTAGTTATGGAAATTTTGACTAAAATGATAGAAAAAGATGAAGAATTGGAAGGGTATAAGGGATATAAGATAAATCTGTATGCGGATGATACTTTGATTATTTTGAAAGATATAGAGAAAGATTTGAAAAAGATACATAAGCATTTGGAAGAATTTGAGGAAATGACAGGTTTGAAAATAAATTGGTCAAAATCTGAACTATTAATGAATAATAATGGTAAGGAGTGGGAGAATATGCAAGAACAACTTGGGATAAGGATTAAAAATACATTGAAATATTTGGGCATAACACTTTCACTCAAAGTTAAAGAAATGAAAAAACTAAATTATGACGTGGTGATGAATGAAATTGAGAAAAAGATAGATAAATATAAAATGATAAAGTTGTCTTGGTTTGGTAGAATTGCAATGTGTAAGATGATGTTGTTGCCAAAGTTTAATTTTTTATTTGAGATGTTACCGTTAAACTTGACAGAGAAAGATATTGAAGGATATCAGAAGAAATTGGATAAATTTTGCAATGGTGGGAAAAGACCTAGATTAGTGAAGAAAATGTGGTATCAAAAGGAAGGTGGATTGGGAATCCCCAAACTACTCAATTATTATTGGGCTTATGCTATTCGGACTGTGGTAAAAATATTTAAAGGTGAAGATAGTCATTGGAGAGATTTAGAATTAAAAGACATCAAGAGATTTGGCTCAACATGGTTTTTAGATAAAGCAAAATCAAAATGTGTAATTAATAGCTATTGGTTAAAGGGACTGAGTAAAATTTGGAATAAATTTGTTAAAATTTTAATTCCAGATATAATTTTCTTAGGGAAGACAATTGAAAATTGGCCAATTAAAACTAATATAAGTCGTGATAGGGTAATGGAAGATGAAAATATACACATTATAATAGATTGGTTAAAAACTTCAGAAAATGAAAGGAGGAAAAAAGAAATCATTGAAAAATTGGGTTTAGGCTGGTTTGAAAAAATACAGATAGAAAAATGGACTAAGAAAGTAAGGGACAATTGTTCGATAAGTAGAAGTAAAACTGAATTTGAACATGTTAGTATTCCAAATTATGAAAGATGAAATTAGGCTAAAGGGACTCGTTAGTAAGATATATAAGATTATAAATTTTGATGGAAAACCACAAAGGGTGATGAAGTTGAATTGGGAAAAAGAACTTAATATTAAAATATCAGATTTAGATTGGAATGTGAATTGGAAGAGTAGAATTATGAAGACTTTATCTGTAAGGATTAAAGAGCATAATTATAAGGTTGTTTGGAAATGGTATTTGACTCCATTAAGATTGTCATTGATGGATAACAAAATTAGTAAACAATGTTGGAGATGTGATATGGAATTAGGGATTTATGAACATATGTGGTACAAATGTGATAAAGTTAAAAAGTTTTGGCAACAATTGGAGAAAATGATATTTGAAATGATGGGGAAAGCAATAATATTGAGACCAGAAACTATATTACTGTTGATAATTAAGGAAATAGAACCAACAAAATATGAGAAAGAATTAATTAGAATTATGATTATAACGGGTAGAATTATAATAGCCAGATATTGGAAATTAGATGTGAATTTTAGAATAGAAGAATGGTATTGTGAAATGTGGAAATTAGCTTTAAACGATAAAATGACATGCGATATTAAAATTAGAAATGGTGACTATAAAGAAGATATTTTCTGGAAAATTTGGAAACCATTCGTGGACTATGCGCTGGGAAAATTGGATGCTTTGGTACCTGTACCCCGAGAACGTGGATTTTGGCGATCATGAGGATATATCCGAAGAACCAAATCTTCCTTTCTTATGTATAGCACAGGGTGAAGTATTGTATATGTTGTTTGTAATGTTATTTTAAAATAAATCAATTTTAAAAAAAAAAAATGATTTTGGGGAATGAGGTCCATAGGTTTGTAAAGATCCCAGTTATAATCTTAAGGGAAAGGAAGGACAATAAACTGGAAGGAGTTATTTTGCTATTAAGAGTCAATCAATGGTATTTGATCCTGGATGGATCAGGGACAATGGTTGTAGTGGGTTCATGGGAGATTAAGAGCCATTTGTGAACTTTCTGCAAGTTAAATACAATAATAGATTGTTAACAGAGGGTTTTGAAGCTTACTATTGTTCTTGGGATTACTTTTTAGCTTTTTTCTCTACAGTAAATAGAGGTAATACTCAAGATATGACCATAATAGAGCCTGCCCATTACCGTCAAATGTTGTGGCAGTCGAAACATGTTTGTTCTGACCCAGCCTTAGCAGAAGCAAGAAACAGACTCCTTGTCACGAAAACCCCCTCTTTATTTACCTCTTGTGAATTAATTGCATTCACCTACTAAAAAGTCCAGGCAATAGTCCTTCAAGGAGTTAACTGCAGTAACAGACCTTATCAGTTCCTTGCCCAGCCGAAAGGCTGCAAATTAAGTTCTGGCAAGCAGTCTTTGTGGCATGAAACACAATGAGCAAAATCTTCAGAAATACGAATGTCAGGTTTCGAGGTCGTCTCAAATAAATTGCGTTTCAAACAAAGTCTTTGAAGAAAAACTCCTATTTATTAAGCACGACATTCTAAGTCTGACTCCATCGAAGCCAACACTGACTTCCAGACCCAAAACCCTCCCTTTCCGTTCCCCACTCCCCTGCACTCATTGGCCATCTTCCAAGTCATTCTACCCTTTATCTACTGCTCCAGCTCAAGGAATTTCCCCCCTCCCATCCCATCTCCTAGGGATTATTATCTCCAGGGAAAATAAGTAGGTGAAAAGTCAAACATCCCTTTCCAGATGCCTCCGCTTCTCCTTCTTATGTCAGCACTAGAGTAAATGCAGCTTGAAGTGCTGACATCGAACTGCTGTCTCTTACGACAACCACTCTCCTTTCCTTCTATTTATTCCCCAGCCAGGAAGGGGCCATTCAGCGTCCACGTGTGCTTTGCTTCCCAAGTCGACTCCTTGTCCTCCATTGTTCATCTTTCCTAACTGCTCTGCGCATACGTGCATCTGGAACAGGCCCCAGCTGTTCTTCCTCCTCACTCATATCAGCTTCCAAAGGCAGCTGGGAAATGTTGGACGGCCATCTCTATCTCTGTGTCTGACGCAGAGCATCCATCAGAGCTTTCCCCAGACTCTAGAACTGGCCCACATTCCTCCCCAACCTCCTCATCATCCGAGTCTGCCGCCAGCTTTGCTGGCAGCTGGCAAGCCACAACAATGTTACCTAATGACACCCCCCCATCTTTGTTCTCCCCAGTGAAACGTTAAATGAACATGTGGGTCATTAAGCGGAGTGTGGGGTGCCTCCTGGGTGGGAGGGGCTATTGGAGGACTAGTACACACCCAGGCCCGCCTACCCTGACTCTCCAAAGGCCTCCCCTGTGACACCCCATGCTCCACTTCCCGCACCTTGGGTCCCAACTGGCCTTTTCCCATTCCCACTGGGTCCCCCCAGGCCTTAGAGCCAATTCCCACCCCACTAGACCATATACCCTCCTCACTTACCTTTTGAAGAGCTCCAAGGCCTTAGGGTTCCATGGAACACAGTTTAGGAACCGCTGGAGTAGGTGATGGACTTGTGCTTACCGGGAATAGCCTTGTCACCCTAACCTCCCATTTTTAGTTCGCATAAGGTAGCTAATGGCACATCCTTCCCGTTCCCATGTGTAAGTATTCTGTACAGAAGTTAATCAGGAGCATGTATAACAGAAATAACCACTTATTGTGGTCCTGCTTCTGTTCCTCTATTTCTCTAATGTCAGGTTCCAGATCAGGATGGGAAAGGAAACACCAGACAACAGGGTGGAGGTTGTTGTAAAGCTTTACCTTCTGCGACCCTGCATGCTCCAACAATCACCCAGTGCAGTTTCAGTGAAATATTGTCAGCTCTAGGCTCTTCATGCTCCCACCACCGTTTTAAACTTATCGCGCCCCACCTCGCTACTCCACCCCCAAACCCTGCCTCCGATGCATCCCTTCTGGGCTAGCAAGCCGCAATCAGTCCAGGGCCGTCGAGCCGTGGATATTCTTGGCAAGCCCCGATTAATGCTGGCTAGTGTGGCCGGCTTGGCCTCTGTGCAGGCGTGGTCCTGTCCACCTCTCAGCTGAGGGGCGGTAGTGCGTCTGGCGGTAATGGAGAGGATGGCGGTCCCGGGATCAGTGGGCAGAAGAGGGATCCACTGGCTGTCAGCAGGAGGAAGCAGTCGGAGACAAGGCAAGGCTTCCCGGGCAGCTGGAATGTGGAGCGGCGCGACCTGTTTGCCTCCGTCCCCGCTGGAATGGCAGCCCCGGCAAAGTGGGGCTGACATCTAATCTATCTATTCTCCCCTATATTGTATTGCAGACTATGCACACATTGGAGTAAGGACTCACCTACCATTTCCTACTTGGTAAATTGCCATACATAGTGTGATTTTTTTTTTTTTTAATAAAAGTAATTTCACACAATGTTGCTTCATAAAGTTAACAGAAGAAGCTTCTTGGATGAGAAGCGAAATGTTTACAAAGAAAAAAACAAAGTCCAGTTCCCTTTTAGAAAAAGCACCTTTGGGACAACGGTGACCTGGATGATTGATAATCTCCATAGACATTCATAAAGTTAACTATTTATTTGAAGAAATTTGTGACTTACAATATTTGTGAATTGGTGAGTTCACAAATAACATTGAACTTTTATTAGATTCTCTTTAAGAATTAAGTCTTTAACATACAGCTGTCAAGCACAGCAAACCAGGAACAAGGCGGTTCAAATGACTACAGGTTTATTGCATGCTAACAGTCTCTACTAGAATCTGAACTACTAACAGTCAAAGCAAATTGGCAGTAGATAAGAGGAATTCAAGGTGGGCTTGGCTTAGTTCTCTTGTGGGCGTGAAGTGACTTGAGTCTGATGATGTGCTTGACCCCACCCTCAGGCTCAGCCTAATCATCTAATACCCCAACCAGTGACTTAAGGAATTTTTTTCTCTAGTTTATTTTTCAAAGAAAAATGTTCATCCCACAGCATTGATGAACATTTTCCTATGCGGATTAATCTACTATGCACAAGGTAATTTGCATTTGAATTTTTTTCTAATGCAAACTGAAAATGGTTCCAAGCAAATATGTGAGACACTAATTTTGAGTCTGATAAATATCGTACTATATTTCTGAAGGATGCCAATAGGGAAAAGCTAGTTAAGTCTGAATCTGAACCTTAAATGCTACATTGGGGCTAACCCCAATAAACTCATTTGCAGTCTTCTCACCTTGACCTTAAAGGAAGAAAGAAGTACATACCTTTGTTTAAATCTCAGACCTCAAAAGTGATCCAGCACGTACCCTTCTTTAATTTCCTTGCCATAAAATTAGTTGTGGTTGGTTGGTTGATTAATAGAAATATTCAAATGAGATAAAATTATGGAAGGTTGCTAGCTTTGTGGTGATCTTACACCTTTTTGTTTTAAACTTATTTTACTGCCTAAGAATGCCTAAGAATTCTTTATTGGCCAAGTGTACATAAAAGATATAAGTGATAAATCATGATCATAGTCAACATAAATACATTCATCATGAATCATAAGATACAACACTTAGTGATAGTCATAGGATACTAAAAAAGCAATCATCATAAATCATACTAGGAAACTAAGTAAAAATATAAATCGTAAAGATACAAGCAACAAAGTTATAGTCATAAGTAGAAAAGGAAATAGGTAATAGGAAGGATGAGAAGAATAATAGTAATATAGTCTTAGTAAATAGTTTGACAGTGTTGTGGGAATTAGTTGTTTATCAGAGTGATGGCATGGGGGGAAAGCTGTCCTTGTGTCTAGTTCTGGTGTGCAATGCCCTATAATGTCATCCGTCGGTGAAACGTCTGAGGTGGCTCGGGAGTTCATGGCTTCCATGACGGCCATGGACCTGACCCAGTTAGTTCATGGCCCTACTCACAGGGGAGGTCACACTCTGGATCTGATTTTTGTCTCTGGCCAGTGGTTGAGTGGTCTTGTTATAGGGGATATAGACATGGAACCCTTGTCATGGTCTGACCACTCACTCCTTCGCCTAGATCTTCGAACCGCGACCCCTCGCCGCAGGGAGGCGGATCCAATTAGATGGATCCGCCCCAGGCGCCTGATGGATCCTGATAGGTTCCAGACGGAGCTTGGGCCATTTCCTGAGGATCTAGCACATGACTCGGCCGAGGACCTGGTAGCCGCCTGGGATCGGGCGGCTGGTGGGGCCTTGGACCGAGTTGTGCCTTTGCGGCCTCTGACCCGATGCCGATCCCGTGCGGCTCCTTGGTTTACTGAGGAGCTGAGGGAAATGAAGCGCCGGAAAAGACGCCTGGAGAGCGGTTGGAGGGCCAGTCTCGCTGAATCTGATCGAACACTGGTAAGGTCGCATATTAAGGCCTACCTAGTGGCGATAGAGACGGCAAAGTCTAACTACTTTTCCGCCTCTATTGCGTCATCAGGGAATCGTCCGGCCGCCCTGTTTAGGGTGACCCGCGCCCTGCTCCATCCGGGAGTGCGGGAGGATCCCTTAGAAGGCAGGGCGGAGGATTTCGGACAATACCTGTATGACAAAATCGCCCAGATCCGGGGGGATTTGGACTCTGACTGGGTAGATCAGGGCAGGGTGACGAGGAATAGTCTTGAGAATGTTATCTGGGAGGAGTTTGATGCTGTGACTCCTGATGATGTGGACAGGATTTTGGGGAGACTTAGTGCGGCCACATGTTTACTGGACCCGTGTCCCTCCTGGTTGGTACTGGCTTCCCGGGAGGTTACACGAGGCTGGCTTCAGGGTGTTATCAACGCTTCGTTGAGTGAGGGTTACTTCCCCACCGCCTTGAAAGAGGCGGTGGTGAGGCCTCTCCTCAAGAAGCCGTCCCTGGATCCGGCAATATTGGCCAACTATCGTCCTGTCTCCAACCTTCGCTTTATGGCGAAGGTTGTTGAGAGTGTGGTCGCACGACAGTTTCCGCAATTCCTGGAGGAAACATCTTATCTAGATCCGTTCCAGTCGGGTTTCAGGTCTGGGCACAGCACAGAAACGGCATTGGTCGCGTTGGTTGATGATCTCTGGAGGGCTCGGGACAGGGGTTGTTCCTCTGTTCTGGTCCTGTTAGACCTCTCAGCGGCTTTTGATACCATCGACCATGGTATCATGCTGCACCGGCTGGAAGAGTTGGGGGTGGGAGGCACCGTGTTGCGGTGGTTCTCCTCCTTTCTCTCCGACCGGTCGCAGTTTGTGTTGGCAGGGGGGCAGAGGTCGACCTCGAGGCCTCTCATTTGTGGAGTGCCGCAGGGATCGGTCCTCTCGCCTCTCCTGTTCAACATTTATGTGAAGCCGCTGGGTGAGATCATCCGTGGCTTTGGGGTGAGATACCACCAGTACGCTGATGACACCCAGCTGTACATCTCCACCCCAGGCCACCCCAACGATGCCCTTGAAGTGATGTCCCAGTGCCTGGAGGCTGTACGGATCTGGATGGGGAGGAACAGGCTCAAGCTCAACCCTTCCAAGACTGAGTGGCTGTGGCTTCCGGCATCCCGATATAGTCAGTTGACTCCATCACTGACTATTGGGGGCGAGTCATTGGCCCCCACAGAGAGGGCTCGCAATCTGGGAGTCCTCCTGGATATGCAGCTGTCCTTGGAGGAACATCTGACGGCTGTAACCAGGGGGACCTTTTGTCAGGTTCGCCTGATTCGCCAGTTGCGGCCCTTTCTTGATCGGGATTCCCTGTGCACAGTCACTCACGCCCTCGTCACCTCTCGCCTTGACTATTGCAACGCTCTCTACATGGGGCTCCCCTTGAGGAGCACCCGGAGGCTCCAGCTGGTCCAGAACGCAGCAGCGCGGGTAGTGACGGGAGCAGCATGGCGCTCCCATGTAACACCGCTCCTGCGCGAGCTGCACTGGCTCCCAGTTGTCTTCTGGGTGCGCTTCAAGGTGCTGGTTATCACCTTTAAAGCGCTCCATGGCATAGGGCCTAGCTATCTTCGAGACCGCCTGCTGCTACCAACGACCTCCCATCGACCCGTGCGCTCCCACAGAGAGGGCCTCCTCGGGGTGCCATCAGCCAGACAATGTAGGCTGGTGACCCCCAGGGGGAGAGCCTTCTCTGTGGGGGCACCTACCCTCTGGAATCAGCTCCCCCCAGAGATACGGAGAATCCAAGACCTCAGTGCCTTCCGTCGCGCCCTTAAAACCCATTTATTTAAACAAGCCGGGCTGGCTTAAGATGAAATTTTTAACTGTTTTTTAAATGTTTTAAACGTTTTTAATTGGTAATGAGTTTTAATTGGGCCAAATTTATATATCTTTTAATTGTTTTTAATATTTGTTCTGCATGTTTTTTAATCTGGCTGTACACCGCCCTGAGTCCTCAGGGAGAAGGGCGGTATAGAAATCCAATATAAAATAAAATAAAATAAAATAAATGTCATTTTGAGGGTAGAAGTTGAAACAATTTATGTCCAGAATGTGAGGGGTCTGTAGATATTTTCACAGCCCTCTTTTTGACTCATGCAGTATACAGGTCCTCAATGGAAGGCAGGTTGGTAGCAATTGTTTTTTCTGCAGTTCTAATTATCCGTTGAAGTCTGTGTCTGTCTTGTTTGGTTGCAGAGCCAAACCAGACAGTTATAGAGGTGCAGATGACAGACTCAATAATTCCTCTGTAGAACTGTATCAGCAGCTCCTTGGGCAGTCTGATGTTGTGACTCCGACCCCCGAGGCCGACTTATCGGAGGGAGAAGGCTCTGAACATGAAGGAGACAAGTCGGCCAGGCCTCCCTCTCCAGGCCTCTCCTCTCTGGCAATGCCTCAGGTGTCTCCCGTAGGAGAAGAGATTGACCAGGAGCCAGGTATCTCCTTGCAGTCGGACAGTGACGGAGATAAGTCTTGGCTGGATCCACGCCAGCGTCAGACAAGCGCACGCAGCAGAAAAGGAGGCGTGCCAGAGATTAAGCTGAGTCACTGGACCACACCCCACAGGGGATAAAAGGGGGTGAGGTGGTCATTCAGACTCTGTGATGGACAAAACTAACTACTAGCGAGTCACATTGCATCTTTGAAACAACGTTATCTGCCTTGGATTTAATACGGACTGGACTTGACAATTCTTGAACTGTGTGTATCTTGTTTGTGAGTTTATCTGTCGGAGGAACAACCCCTCCCTTATGAGTAAAGTTCTTGGCAAGCAGCTACTGGGTTGCTGCCAATCCTCTTATCGAAAGAATTTGTTGTCTGCCGAATTTATTTAACCCTTGGCTGTCTGTTTGTGTGCGTGTGTGAGACGGGGACAGAACATCTGAGCTTTCTGAGTTGGCGCAGAAAGAATATTCTTTGTTGTGCTTTTTTGATGACGTTTTTGATATTAGGTGTCCATTGATATTTTAGATCCTGGAAACTTGAAGGTCCCTACTGTTGATACTGTGTTGTCTAGTATTGTAAGAGGTACTATAGGAGGGGTTTTTTGTTTTTTTTTATTGGGTTTTAAACAAAGATATAAAAACAATACAGAAAATACAAAGACATTACAAAGACAAACAAATTCCCACCACCTACCTACCCACACCATAATTTACATATATGTTTTGGTCATCATCAGAATATATATTGCTTTGTATGTTTATATGAATGTTACATTGTCAATTCAGGTGTTTTAAATTAGAAATAATCTTGCATCTCCTCTTTATTAATTTCCAATTTTAAATTTTCTACCCTATTTTCTTTCATCTATATTTGTACTGATTTTCTTTTCCAGCCATTGATACCACTGGTGCCACACAAGGTAGTATTCACTTTCTTCCTTATCCTGGAGTTCCAGTGTCAATCTATCCATTTCGGCACACTCTGTTATCTTTGAGATTAATTTGTCTTTGTTGGGAGTTGGTCTGATTTCCAATTTTGCGCGAACAGTAACCGTGCTGCTGTCAGAATGTGTATGATGAGATATTTTGTCTCTTTGTTGTGTTGTGTTGTGTTGTTATCATTCCAAATAAGAAGAATTCTGGAGTGTTTTCTACTTGTTGATTTATTATTTCTCCAATAGTTTCCTTTATGTCTTTCCAGTATTGTTGGGCCTTTATACATTTCCACCAGGCGTGGTAGTATGTCCCCTTTTTTGTTTTGCACTTCCAACAGTGTGAGGAGGCATTCGGGTATATTTTGGCTAGTCTGGCTGGTGCTAAGTGCCATCTGTAAAACATCTTTATGAGATTTTCTTTATAGGGTATGGCTCTTGTCATTTTGATGTTCTGTTTCCACAATTTCTCCCAGTTTGCCAATTGAATGTTGTGCCCTATGTCCCTGGCCCACCTTATCATATTTTCTTTTACTGTTTCTTCCAATAGTTTATATCTAAGAAGATAGTTATATATTTTGGTTATCATCTTTTGTTCTGGGCCTTGTAAAATCTTGTCCAATTCGTTCAAATTATTCGAGATTCCATATTGCTTTTTGTCTGCTGTATGTCTTGAGTGTATTTGCGTATAGGGCCACCAATCGATATTTATGCCAGAGTTTTGGAGTTGCTGTCTTGAGATGAGTTTGCCTTTATGATTCAATAAATCTTGGTACCGCATCATCTTTCCTATTTCGAGAGTATTCGGGTATATCAATGCTTCCATCGGGGACCACCATTTTGGTATTCTAGTATAATGAGTTCTCTTAATATCCTGCCAGATCTTGAATAATGAAGCTCGAATTATATGACGTTGGAAGTACATGTGTCGTTTGTCCGATCCGTCCCATAGGAAAGCGTGCCATCCTCTTATTAAGTCAAAGCCTTCTAAATATAGAATTCTTTTGTTATCCAATTTCATCCATTCTTTAATCCAGGTCAGTCCTGATGCTTTGTAGTAGAGTTCCCAGTCTGGTATTGCTAGGCCTCCTTTGTCTCGTGAATCCTGTAGAGCTTTGATTTTAATTCTGGCCTTCTTTCCCTGCCATATGTAGTTCATTGTGGTTTTGTTGAGGTTCTTAAAGAAATCTCTTCCGGGGTGTATTGGTATCACTTGGTATAGATATAATACTCTTGGTAATATATTCATTTTTATTGAGGAAATTCTACCCATCAATGAGAGTTGTAATCTACTCCAAATTTCCAGGTCTTTTTTGATTTGATTTAGCAATTTGGTATAATTATCTTCTTTAATTGTAGTTGCTTTTGCTGTCAACCAAATACCTAGGTATTTTATTTTCTTTACTATTTGAAGTCCTAATTCTTCTTCTAATTTCAATTTCTGTGTTCGGGTCATATTTTTCGTCAATACTTTCGTCTTCTGCTTATTTATTTTGAGGCCCGCAACTTCCCCGTATTCCTCTATCATTGTCATCAACCTGGTTCCGGATCGTATTGGGTTTTCCAGTATGAAAATCACATCGTCTGCAAAGGCAAGTATTTTATACTCCTCTCCCCGGATCTTAAGGCCTTCTATGTCTTCCTCCTTCCTGATTTCCGTTAATAAAACTTCCAGTGCGATGATAAATAATAGAGGTGACATGGGGCAGCCTTGTCGTACACCTTTCTGAATGTCAAAAGTCTGTGTCATATCACCGTTTATTGCAATTTTGGCTGTTTGACAGGAGTAGATTTTTCTTATCAATTTAAGGAATTTCTCTCCGCAATTCATCGATTCAAGTTGTATTGTGAGAAAGGACCAATTTAAGTTGTCAAAGGCCTTCTGGGCGTCGAGAGATATTAAAGCTATTTCCTTGTCTATCTTCTTGTCGTAATATTCCAGAATATCTATAATCGTTCTCAAGTTATTTTTGATCTGCCTCCTGGGTATAAAGCCGTTTTGGTCTGTGTGTATGTATTTATGAATTATTGTTTTAAGTCTCTGCGCTAATATTGACATAAATAGTTTGTAATCCACATTGAGTAATGAAATGGGTCTGTAATTTCTAATTTGGGTCGGATCTAAATCTTCTTTGTGTATTAACGTAATAATGGTTTCTGTCCATGATTTTGGAATTTCAGCTGTCAATAATGCTGCGTTGAAGACTTGTAGCGGTATTTCATCTATTTCTTGTTGGGATTGTTTATAAAATTCAGTA
Organism: Pituophis catenifer annectens; assembly: GCF_029215685.1. Lineage (NCBI taxonomy): Eukaryota > Metazoa > Chordata > Lepidosauria > Squamata > Colubridae > Pituophis > Pituophis catenifer. Next base: position 106,503,707 of record NW_027256885.1, on the reverse strand, counting down.
GGAATTCCATCTGGTCCTGGGGTTTTATTGTTCTTTTGTTTTTTGCGAGCTTCGGTCAGTACAATCATTGCTATGGGGCGGTTCAGGGTCTCTCTATGCTCTTCTTCAAATTGTGTAATATTCACTTTACTAAGATATTTTCGAATTTGGTCTTCCGGGACATCTTCCTGTCGATAGAGGTTTTGAAAGAATGTTTTGACTATATTTTTCTTATCTAGGTGTGTGTGGAGTAAAGTTCCTGATTCGTCCTGGAGTTGGTGTATGATTCTTTTGTCTGTTTGTTTTTTTAATTTATGAGCTAACCAGCGTCCAGTTTTGTTTGCGTGTTCAAAATTGGTCTGTTTTGCCATTTTTATTTTTTGTGCCAAATCAACTTTTGTAGTCAAATTCAATTTGTGTTTAGCCAAATTAAGTTTTTGCTGTGCTATCTTGTTATTAGGGTACTGTTGTAATTTAGTTTCCTCTATCTTGATTTCTTCCAATAAGTCGTTCCTGATTCTTTGTTTCTCTTTTTTTCTTTTTGCCACGTATGCAATGGTTAAGCCCCTAATATAAGCTTTCGTCGTGTCCCATAAATTTTGTAACGACGTTTGGTCCTTTGTGTTAATTTGAAAAAATATCTTAATCTCCTTTTCTATCATTTGTAGATACTCTTTTTCCTTTATAATACTTGTGTCCATTTTCCATCTTTTTTGTTTTCGGGAACCTTTCCAAATTATTTTAATGGGGTTGTGGTCGGCCCATATGTTAGGCATAATTACTACGTCGTGTGTTTCTTTACTTAGTTGGGGTGTCATCCAAGCCATATCCAATCTTGACCACGATTGATGTGGGCCAGAAAAGTATGTGTACTGTTTGGTTTTAGTATTTAATTCTCGCCAAGTGTCATGTAGGCTCATTTCTTGTACCAAATCCTTGAATGTTTGTGGCAGTGTCTTCCTTTTGATTTTATTCTTCCTGTTACTATAGTAGTCTTCTCATGTGTTAACAATTGCATTAAAATCTCCGACGATGCAGATATTTTCATAGTCCAGCTCTTTTAATTTATCGTATAATTTTTTATAGAAATCTATTTGGTTTCCATTTGGAGCGTAGATGGCTACTAACAGTATTATTTTTGTTTCCAGTTTTACTTCTATTATTAAAACTCGACCCTCTTTGTCCACATATATTGGCTTTGTTCTTATATGGTCTCTAACATATATTACCACTCCCCTTTTTTTTACAGTCACCTAAGGATGTGTACATTACTCCTAATTTTTTATTTTCGAGTAATTTTTTCTGTTGTTTTTTTATGTGTACCTCTTGTAATGTGATTATATCTGCTCCTAATTTTTGCAGTTTAGTGAATGTCTGATGTCTTTTGCTTGGTGAGTTTAAACCATTTATATTTATAGAAATTAGTTTTAGTTCTTCTTCCATTCCTGCTGTTGTTTATTTGTCTGTTATTTTAAGTTTTGTTGTGTTTCTTGTGACTCTTTGTGTAATCCCCGTCATTTCCTCCTTCCCCAACTTTCCCTTCTTCTGCTCCTTGTCCTCCTTGTTTGTTGGTTGCTCTTCTTGGTCACTGGGGTTTGAATCTTCTCTGCCTCCTCTGCTCTCCTGTTCTCCTTCATATCCTAAGTGTTGATCTGAGAAGTCCTGGGCTTTTTCTATGGTGTCAATTCGAAATTTTCTTCCTTCCCAAGAAATGAGTACTCCTTCTGGTATAAGCCATCTAAATTTTATCTTGAGTTTATTTAACTGTCGGGTTAAGAAGTTATATTCTCTTCTCCTATCCCTGGCCCTTCTCGGTACTTGTTTTAGCGTTAGAACTTCCCTCCCTTTGTACATAACTGTCTCCTCTCTCATCTTTCGGTATATTTCTTCTTTCATTGTTTTTTTCGTAAATCTGATGTGTACTTCTTTAGGGAGTTTGTTTCTTCTTGCATAGTTTGTGAAGGCCCTGTAAATTTCATCGATACCACCTCTTATTTCATCTTTATCTTTATGTGTCGCCTCTGCCAAGATTCCAACCATGATTTCGCCCAAGTCTTCATCTCTCTGTTCTTCTATATTTTGGAATCTTAAGTAGAAAGATGCCTTTTCCATTTCAAGGAATGTCAATGCATCTTCAGTATCTCGACTCCTTATCACTTGTTGATTCTCCATCTGTTCCAACCTGGTAGCTGTGGCTTCCACCTTTTCCTCAACTTTATGGATTCTCTGTTCATTTTCGGTTAAATTTTGTTGAATTTTCTCTATTTTCTCATCTATATTTCTAATCTCATCTTTAATTTCCCCTACATCCAATCGCATTTGTTCATGGTTCCTTTTAGTTTCATCATGATTGAGGGTCATCTTATCTTCCATCCTTTTCATTCCCTCCTGGATCATTGCAAGGGCAGCTTGGATGTTTTGGATACCTATGTTAGTCTTTTCTTTATCTGTTGTTTCCCCTGTCTTCTGCTGAACCGGGGAAGCCACCAATAGTGTTTGAGTTGGAGATATTTTCTTGGTTGATTTAACAGTAGTTGATAAACTTGAGGTTGCCATATCTATTATGCTTATTATTTTTGCCCACAATTTCATAAAATTCTCACATATAATGTTTATAACCTGGATGCAATATTATTTTTACAAGGTTTTTTCAGAATATTTCTAATTAATAATACGATATTGGGGAAAGAGCAAAAAGGAAAGCGGGGGGGGAAGCAGGAAAAGGGGGAAACAACGGGGAAATTGTAGGCTTCTAACAATTCATTAATTACCTTATTCTTCAATTACTTACAGAATAAAATGTATTTTATTATAATAGTTCTAAAATAGAATCAATATCAGTTTAATTATTATAGTTCTATCTGATTATTTAAATTAATTTACTGTATATGGATAAATTGATTAAATATAATTAAAGATAATATGCTATAATTGTTTGATTAACTTCGAATAGACAAATTAGACAAACTACTTAAGAGAAAAACTAATAATTAATTAAAGGTTATTTTCCGGGTCTAATATCTTATAATATATAGTATAATAAACTTAAATCGAACCAAGCATATATATATTGTCCATTAACTATAGTCTTTTTATCTTTCTTGGTGTTATATAAACTTATCTTTCTTCCAACCAAATACGGTTCCAAAGATCTGGATCACCCTGTTCACTTTGATTATTCCACCATCCAATTTAATCTTTAGTCCTCTGTGTTCCTATTATTAGAGTCCACGTCCAGTCCCAAGGGTGTAATATTCAATATCTTATATCCGCTATTTAAGTCCTTATCGTCTGGTTCATCAGCTATTAGTCAATATTTAAATTGTTCAATCCAAACAGTTCAGTCTCTGGTAGTCAAATAGTCAAAGTCTCTCACACTTTGTATCAGTTTTGTATCCTAATCTTCACAGGAAGTATCACTAAAAGATAGTTTATATAAATCCACTCCAATCAATTTTACCGGAGTTTGTCCCAACTCTCTCCGCACTCTCCCACAGGCTATTTCTTTCTCGAATTATCTAGTTCAATCCACTCTGGCAACTCCGCATCAGTAAAATCCAATACGATCAGTTTGTAAAGGTCCGTCCAGGTTCCTCTCCTCTCCTCCGATCTCCAGCACTCCACGCTGCACACCCTCTCTCCGCTCACTCCGATGCTGCACGGTCCGTTCTTGTTTTGTTTTTTATCCAATTCTCTCCACTCAATCCAGTCCACACTTATAAGATCCAATGATAATATCCAAGTCTTTTTAAATTATTCACTATTCTTGTCACAGTATTCATAGGGATTACCTTCTTCCGCTCTTCCGCTCTCACTGTACACTCAGCTGTTCAGATTTTTGCGCTGTCACTTTACTTTCAAAATGGCTCCATTCCGATCTATCTTCCGTCGCCGCTTATCCTCTTTCTTTTTTCGGGTTTCTCTTCCACCAGCGCTGCTTCTTGCTATCAGGTAGTTTTTTTGGGTTTTTCTAGATAATGGTCTTCTGTTGATGATCTCTTTTAATTTTCAATTTTCGTTTCCCTCTTATACAGTTATCAGCGCCTCCGGCCAGCCCCGTAAGGCTGGTTTTTCCTCACTCTGGATTAAGGGCTTTATCTTGTACCTTCGGAGAAGTTGCGATCTCCTCCAAGGTCCTAAGATGTTCCCCTTTAAACTATTGATCACTACGAGATCAATAGTGCCTATTCCGGCTCCAGATGCGGGATTGTTAGGGACTCAGGAGCGGAGCTTCGCCCCTTTCGTCCCTAACGCGCTGAGATCGCCGCCGGAAGTCTATAGGAGGGTTTCAATTTGCTCACTACAAAATGCACACTAGTGATACTGTTTAGATGTGCAGTTTTAAGAATTAAATTAAGGTTTGATCTGTCAAATTGCACAAAGCTCTGACAGTATCAACGGGGCAGTATTTTATCAGGACATTCTTAAAGCGTTTGTTAGAAATGTAATTGTCTAGCTAATATTGGTAGCAAACCAACTTCATCTTCATTGTGACACTGTCAAGGTATTTGTGATAAAAGTACAGCTTACAAAATTCTGGTGCTCCTTCGTTGCTCTTATTTATTAAACTCTTTTCTAATATGATCAGAGCTTACATTTCTAAAAAATACAAAAAAATCATTCATGAATAATAGACTGGCATTTCTTCAAGAGGTTTTTTAAGGAAAACTTCACATACCATGGTTTGACTTATTTTCTTTGAATAATCTAGTACTATAGTTAGAAAAGGACTGCTCCATAAATGTCTTCCATGTAGAGATTGGCCACAATGGGGGACACAGGTGAACCCATGACACAACAGTGAGCCATGTGCAGATCTGTACATTGGGGAAACAAAACAATCACTTTATAAACGCATGGCATAACATAGAACAAATCCATCAGGACTAGATTCAGCACTCCATATGTATTTAAAAGACAAAGGCCGGCTTCCGGTGGTGACGTCATGCTGTGGAGGTTCAGAGGAACAGAACTCCGTTCCTTGTGCCGGATTTCTAGTGATCGGGGGCCGTGGGAGGCGAAGTTTTGTCCTGGAGGGACAAACAATAGAAGGAGGAAGTCTCAGAGGCAGCGAGGAAAGGTGTGGTTCCCCGCGGCGCTAGGAAGAGAACCTCCAACCCAACCTGGAAGAAGCCTGCCTTAATGGCAGACCTGGAGGTGTGACGTGCTGGCCAAAGAAAAGGGAAGCAAGGAGAGAAGACAGTACAGCAGGCATAACACGAGCAGTGGATTTAGCCGAGTTTGGAAGACAGGCGAAGAAGAAGCCAGAGGAGCGATTAAAGATACAGAGGAGTCTCCAATAGAGAAAGACTATTTTGAACAATTGGCGGTATTCTGGCATCGGGAGCAGTATAGTGAGCAAAAGAGAACAATAAACAGTTAAAAGGCGAAAGGAGCAGAGCTTCACTCCATGAGATAAATAAGGAATTGTACTTTGTATTTTGAACTTCAGAAATTTGCACTCCAATGGAGAAACAAAAGGCTTACAGTCGAGAAGGAAAGATTGCGAGAGAGTGACTGTGCAGACAGAGAGAGACTGACATTGTAAGACGGAAGCTGATGCAACAGTGAAAATAACGGGATTAATAATATTCTAACATTCAAATATCCCTTTCCTTTCTTTTTCTTTGTTCTCTTTTCAATATTTATAGCTTGACATTCCCCCACATTTATACGTTTATAATATTATTTAGTATTTTTAGAGCTGGCTATAGATTATAGATTTAGTTTATATATGTGTGTGTGTGTGTGTGTGTGCAAGTTTTGGTGTATTTGGGTCTTTTCCCATGTAAGTTTGAGAGTATCTTGACGACGTTTCGACGAGGTCCCACTCGTCATCTTCAGGCTGCTGTCTTCGGCTTCATGCTTGTGCGAGGAAATATATATATACATATGTGTGTGTGTGTGTGTGTGTGTGTGTGTGTGTGTGTGTGTTTTCGTAGATTTTCACGGATAGAGGTATGCAAGTCTTGGCGTATTCGGGTGTCAGGTGTGCTTCCTTCAAAGTCCAGGAAAGAATGACCCAAACTCCATTGTTTATAGAGAAAGGTACTTTTACTAGAAAATGAAGTGAACGCAACCAAAGGAAAGCAGAATCTAAGGCAATAAGTGCGAAAATTGCATATAGAAAGCATCCCCTCCCACTGTCCACCGTAAATCATCCAATCCAAAGGTCTCCCAGGGGTCAGGTGGAAGCACACGTCTGGCAGCGTCATCAATCAGGAATGCCACGACCGTTGGCCCAACGGCAGCTTCAAAGATACAGTCCGGTGGCTTAACTATCAGTTTCATTTCCTCCAGCACACTTCCCCCCCCCCATGCTACCTAGCTCTCCCCCTTCCCGTTACTATGGCAGCCAAAGCAGTAAAGGCGCAGGCTGACATTCGGCCCCTCTGCAGAAAAGATGTTAGTCCTAAAGGGAAAGAAAAACAACACAATACAGAAATTAGGGTTTATCAGGATATTTGGTGTGAAACAACTGAACTTTCTTTGGCGCCCGGACATCACGTTTATTCACCCATTCAGCTTGAGATAATGGGAAATGCTTCCAGGCCACCAAATACTGCACTTTACCGTGATGCTTCCTAGAATCCAAGATTTCCTTAACTTCAAAATGTTGTTCCCCTTCTATCAGTATGGGGACCGGAGGAGAGTCCTGGTTCGGACGCAAAGGGGACGAATGTTCCGGTTTCAGTACGCTAACATGAAACACAGGGTGGATTCGTCTCAAATTTTTTGGCAATTCCAATTCAACTGTGACTGGGTTGATGAGTCTAGTGATTGGGAAAGGCCCCACATACTTTGGTCCAAGCTTTTTTGATTTCTGGGAGGTCTGTAAATATTTGGTGGAAAGATAAACCATATCACCCACTTTGTAAACGTGTGCCGGGCACCTCTTTTTGTGTGCATCATCTAAAGCTTTTTGAGTTACTGCCCAAGTACCCCGTAGTTGTTCGATCCACTCAATTAAAGAGGGGTTCTGTGGGTTATCCTGTGGTAGCTCTGGGATTGGCACAAACTCTTGGCCAGAGGCCACCTTAAATGGAGTGAAACCGGTGCTGCTATGTATGGAGTTATTATACGCCACCTCCGCAAATGGCAATAAGTCCACCCAGTTATCTTGCTGGTAATTTATGTAACATCTTAGGTACTGTTCTAACACGGCATTGGTTCTCTCACAAGCCCCATTTGTCTGGGGGTGGTGGGCGGAGCTTAACCCCTGGGCGGAGCCTATTAACCCTAAAAACTCCTTCCAAAAGTTGGAGGTAAATTGCACACCCCTGTCCGAGATTATACGTTTTGGAGCCCCATGTAATCGATAAACATGTTGAATAAACAATTTTGCAAGGGTTTTAGCTGAAGGGATTTTAGAACAAGGGATTAAATGCACTTGTTTGGAAAACAAATCCGTTACTGCCCAAATGACGGTGCACCCCCCACTCTCCGGCAGGTCTACAATAAAATCCATGGATATCTCTTTCCAAGGAGCATTTGGCCTTGCCACACTCTGAAGTAAACCAGGTGGCTTCCCTGGAGGTCTCTTAGCTGAGGCACACACCGGACAGCTAGCTACATAAGCCTCTATGTCCTTTTTGAGTGCAGGCCACCAGAATTGTCTTTTAACGAGATGTAGAGTTTTAACAAATCCAAAGTGTCCCGCCGTCTTGGCGTCATGAGCATGCTGCAACACCGCTACTCTTAAACTGGCCGGAACATACAATTTGGCCCCAATCCAAGCTAGTCCATCACGGAGTGTACATTCATTCGAGTGGGTTCAAAACCACTCGTCAGTCTTTAGGGCTTCTTGTAGTTTCTGAAGCAAATCGCCCGAGAGGGCTGGATCGGCCCTCGTCTGTGCTCTGGTAATTACTGGCGCTGCTAGTTGTGTCACAGGTATGATAGGCTGAACCACTTCCTCCTTGGTACTGTTGTATTGAGGCAATCTGGAAAGTGCATCCGCCATGAAGTTCTTTCCACCAGGAAGGTAGCGTAAAGTGAAATTAAAACGGTTGAAGTGTTGAGCCCAGCGAGCTTGCTTTGGTGACAGCTTACGCGGTGTTTTCAAAGCCTCCAAGTTTTTATGGTCAGTCCAAACTTCAAAAGGATGCTTAGCTCCTTCAAGAAATTGTCTCCATGTTAACAATGCCCATCGCACTGCAAAAGCTTCCTTCTCCCATATGGCCCATCTCCTTTCGGTCTCTGACAATTTGCGGGACGTATAGGCACAGGGTTGTAATTTCCCTTCTGCATTCTTCTGCAGAAGTACTGCTCCTACTGCCACGTCGCTCGCGTCAGCCTGTACTACAAAAGGCTCTTCCATGTCCGGATGTTTGAGGACTGGTTCAGCAGCAAACAACCATTTCAACTTTTCGAATGCCGCCTGACAGTCCATAGTCCATTCAAGGGCTCGTGAGGGCTTTGGTCTTACTTCACCTTTTGTTTTCAGAAGATTTGTTATTGGCAGCACGATTTTGGTGAACGAGGGGATAAACTGTCTATAGAAGTTAGCAAATCCAAGGAAACTTTGTAGTTGTTTGCGGGTGCGTGGTGCGGCCCATTCCAATACTGCCCGAACTTTTCCAGGGTCCATCTCTATTCCCTCATGCGATATGCGATATCCAAGATAGTCAATTTTGCTTTGGTGGAACTCGCATTTAGAGAGTTTGGCATATAGTTCAGCAGCCCTGAGTTTTTTCAGGACAGTTCACACCAATTTCACATGGTCGTCCATGCTCTCAGAGTAGATAAGAATGTCATCCAAGTAAACCAGCACCCCCTTATACAGGTGCTCATGCAGTACTTTGTTAATCAATTGCATGAACACAGCAGGGGCTCCTTGTAGTCCAAAAGGGAGCACTCGAAACTGGAAACATCCCAGTGGGCAGTTAAACGCAGTTTTCCATTCATCCCCCTCCTTAATTCTCACTCTGTAGTATGCCTCTCGTAAGTCCAGTTTGGTGAAAATTTTCCCCTTTCCTAAATGTGCTAGCATGTCCTTCATGAGCGGCAGGGGGTAAACGTTTTCCACACAAATAGCATTGAGATTCCTATAATCAACTACCAAACGAAAGGAGCCATCTTTCTTTTCTCGGAACATTTCAGGCGCCGCCAACCTTGGTCTGGCTGGTTGGATAAAACCCTGTTCTAGGTTTTTATCAATGAAGTTTCGCAATTCCCCTAGTTCTCGAGGGGTCATGGGGTAGATCTTTGGCTTAGGGAGCTTCACCCCGGGGAGTATTTCTCTTTTTTCTTTTTTTTATTGAAAAAGTTTTTCAAATACAGATTTTTCCCCCTTTTCCCCCCCCTCCTCCCTAACCCTCCCTCCCCCTCCCCTCCCCCCTTGGCTTCTCCAAAATAAGATCCAGATTGATATCACATTGTGTAATACTTTACCATCCTTTTACACTACCCCCCATATGCTAACCATTTCTTTCTAACATTATTATTTTATCCCCCCTATACTATACATTTCAAAGCAACATTCAGCTATGAAATTATATAATAAATCCTAATTTGGCATTTATTCAACTCATAATCTACCCATTTCCTCCACCCCCATAACATCCCTTTTCCTAAACTAAACAATCAGTAGCCTAACCTATCTCCACCCACTTTCCTACAGGTCTACCATACATAATTTTAATACCTTTGTTCTTCTGCCCACACCACTAAAAGATATTTCCATATATAAATAAAATCCTCAAATGACTTTAAATTTGTAATCCATATAGTATCTTCTGTAATGTCTTTCAACTGGATTGTTAATTCCATCGCCCATGTTAGGGTAACATCAAGTTCTGCTTCCAACAGTATATTCAGTATCTTCAATTACCATCTGCCCCCATCAATAATAAATGTTTTCATATATAAAAAACCACCCGAGTGACTTTATATTTATATTCCATATAGTATCTTCTGTAGTGTCTTTTATCTAGATTAATTCCAACCACCACGTTAGGGTAACAACCAGATCTTCTGCATGCCCCAATTCCATAGTTCTCTTGCCTTATAACTCAACATATACGTAAGCCATTTTTCAAAGAGTCCAAAATAGAAAGTTCCAGTCCACTCAATTAAAGGCCATCTTCCACATCCCAAGGACACCAGCACTGCAGAGATCTGTTATTCTTCTCAAAATAGTATAAGTCTGTAATTTGCCTCAGTTATATTTCATGTATCAGCCTTCTATGAATCCCGCTTATTATATTTAATCGTCTCTTATATAACTGGCATTAGTCTGTTGGCTAAAAAAAAAAAGAAAAAAAAGTTTAAAATTTTTTAGTTTTGTAGAACCTGCTTCTTCTTTTCTTAACTTGTTGTGGTTTAGATCTCCATCCTGATTGCCTTTCTAAGGCTTGTATATCAGCTGATTGAGTTACATGCTGGTCTGTAACTTGATAAGACATCAAATCGAAATCCAAAGCCGCCTCTCTTATATTTATAGGTAATCCAGCTATAGCCTCTGAAGGAGAATCCAAAAGCGTCTCATCCAAAAAGGCCTCTGTAACTTGTTGTTTTTCCATTACCTCCATCTCCATCTGCTTAGCCTGGGTTTCAATCTCTTGTTCATTTTGCTTTTCTTTATCCCCCTCCTGTGTTCTTAAGACCGATGACATACATGGAGATGTTGAATCCATTTTAAAAACCTTATAATAAAATTCTTCCGCTTTTTCAACAGTATTTAGTTGATATCTTTTTCCTTGATATCTCAATATTATACCAACTGGAGCATCCCACCTAAATGAGATGTTTTGTTTCTTTAACTCAGTCACCAAAAATCCAAAGTCCTTTCTATCTTTTAACATCTTGGACGGCAGCTCTTTATATATCCAAATCTTCCTTCCATTCATTTCTAGAGTGGAGTTAAAAGACTTTTTGCACGATATCATTTCTTATTCCTTTATCAGTAAAGTAAATCACCACATCTCTAGGCAACTGCCTTTGCTTTGCCACCCAAGAATTTACTCTGTAGGCCTTATCAATCTTACAGGATACCTCTTCAGGACTAACCTTTAAAATCACAGCCAGAACTTCAGCAGACATCTTTCTCAAATCATCTCTGTTATTTTCCTGTAATCCCCTTATTCTGACCGCAAATTGCATGGATCTAAATTGCATCATTGTGACTTCATTTTCAATCCTTTGTTTTATATTATCTGCATTATAAGTCTTGTGATCAGCTTCCTTTATTTTAGACTCTACTTCTGAGCTATTTTCTTGAATATTTATCAAATCATTTTCAATTCTTTGTATCTTATTATCCAGATTATGAATCTTATAATCAGCTTCCTTCATTTTAGACTCTATTTCTGAGTTGATATCTTTATCCATCTTTATAATTATTTCTGAAAAGCTTTTCAAAGCTGTTACAATATATCGTTTCAGGTTATCATACTTTTGTTGTACCAACTCTTTAATTTCCTGTCTAAATTTTTCAAGATTCTGGTTCACAATCTCATCATGTCTTGCCATCTCCTCCAAAACAAATTCCTTTAGGTCTTTAAAGCCATTCTTCTGCATCTGCAAGCTCAAAACTTGTTCATGTGATTTGTAAATGGGGGAGCCCCCCCCCCCCCCCGCAGCTTGGTTGTCTGGCTTTATCAGTTTTAACGCCATCCTGCCACACAAACAGACTCTTTTTAAAGAAAAAGACTTCTCTCCAAACAATATCAATATCAAGTCTCTAAGAAGGAAGAAGCATGAAATAGGAATTTTTCTCTTCACTTCTAACCAGCATTATTGCTTCAGATACTTTGCAACGTATTAAACTATTCAAACGGAAGGACTTTCGCTTTCAGCTTTCTTCTCAAGCCTCAGCCAGTCGCCATTTTAAACTTTCTTTCTTCCCCCTTTCACTCTTTCTTCGCTTTTAAAATCACTCATAGGGTTGTTAGAAATACTTGCAATTTAGAATCCCAAATCCAGATTTCATCCAGCTTGTTCAGACAATCTGTTAGTTTTTGTTGATTGGATTGGTCCCATCGCCTGGCTCTGCAAAGCGCAGAGTTCCCCCGAAGCCCGGATCAGCGGCCAGCTGGAGAGGGAGCCACATTCTGCTTCCTCCCCAAGAGTAAAAAAAAAAACTCTGGGGAGTTCGCAGAGGGCTCTACCTGCTCTCACCGGCTCTCTCTCACGTCTCCTCAATGAGATGGAGTTTTTCGAGCCGTCTCTCAGCTGTAGAGACGGCTCTTACGGGCGACGAGGCTGGCAGGCCCGAAAGACCGTCTGGCGGCGACGGAAGCCAAACTGGAAGCCACCCCAGGGAGTATTTCAATGGTACAGTCCGTAGCTCTGTGGGGGGGCAGCACATCCGAGGCCCTTTCACTAAAAACTTCTCGGAGATCCCAATACTCCTTTGGAATCTTTTCATCCCCTTCGATGTGGCCTATTGCCACTTCCGCCCTTTCATGTTCTACTCCGTCCTCCAGGGGAGTTTCTTCCCTCTCTAGTCTCGGTTTTCCGGTGCGAATGCACAAAACCCCTGTCTTCCAGTTAACACGTGGGTTCCATCTACGGAGCCAGGGCAGTCCAAGTATGAGGGGTCGTTCCATGCCAGGGGCCACAATAAACCTGAGGGTCTCTACGTGATCCCCCAATTGCATTTCAATGGGTTAGGTCACAAAACTGGCTGGGCCCCCTCCTGCAATCGATCCGTCCAACTGACAGAATGCAATGGGCCTTTTTAATGTTTTTAGCCTCAGGCCCATTTTCTCCACCACTTTCGGGCTGATTATGCACCTGGTGCACCCAGAGTCTAATAGGGCTAACATCTGCGCATGTGCCCCTGTGGACGGCACCCTTATTTCTATGGGGATGAGCATGGGGCCCTCAGTGTGACTCACCAGATCATCGGAGTCGGAGTCCGTCCCGCTGTCGTCCGCGGTGGTCGGATTTCCCAACTCACCTTGGTTTCGGGGAGCGAACTCAACGACTTCTCCTTTCAGGGCGGTTTCGCGAGCTTTTGCGGGTGCTTTGTCAGCCTTCTTTGGTCCCGAGCCAGTAGATTTTGGCACTGGCTTGGAGAAACATTTGGCGGCCCGATGGTCTTCCTTTCCACATTTGAAACACGTGAAGGGCTTCGATTTGGGTTTGAATTCCGCTCTCCCCGCGCCCGTCTTTGGTGCTCCTTTGTGGTAGAAGGAGGATGACGGGTCCCCTGCACGGCCCCCTCGGAGTCGGCTTCGGGCCAGCTCGATCTCCACATCCTCAGCTACTACATACCAACTCTGCAAGTCTTCGGGGACCCCCCGTGCTCTACAGACTTTGTATATGTCTTCATTCAGTCCGTCCTTGAAACTCTCCAGTAGGGCCGCTTCTGACCACCCTGTCATGTAGGGCGCCAGTTCGTGAAATTCTTGGGTGTATTTTGCCACGGATCTCCAGCCCCCATGAACAGGTTGTAATTCCTCAGCAAGGGGGAGTTATTGTAGAGGACCACCATCCATTCAGCTGCTACTCCCTCTAAGACATTCGTGCCGCATCTCACTCGTGCCACATCTGATAAGTAATCCTCCCCCCAGTCCTGCATGTGGTTCCACACTTGGGTCAAGAAAAGCCCCAAGGTCTTCGGATTCCCATCATATTTTCCGGTTAGGGGGTAAATTTTTGGCTTTTTGCGTCTGCGGGGTGGGGCTTGCAAGGCTGGGGGTCCCTGGGCTGCTGCATCCCTCGCTTGAGCTCCAGAAGCCTGAGATGTTACTTCCCCAGCTTCCTCTTCCTCTCCCCCACAGGCTGTCTCTTCTGGATCCAGCCTGGGGTAGTCTCCTCCCTCCTCCACAGGGAATACATAAGACTCACGTCTTTTCCGGCTTTCCTCGGCATTGCGGAGGAGTTGCATTGCTTGAGCAATCATGAGGCTCTCCTTTTGCTCTTGCAGCCACACTGCCTCTCCCTTACGAGGTCTGGAGCTGGTTACTCCTTGGGGGGTCCTCCCCAAGTCCAGCAACCTTCCTACTCCCCTCGACCATCTAGCTTCCTCTGGCTCCTCTCTCAGCCGAATTTTTTCCATCCATTCCGCAGCTTCCTTCTCCGCTTGAAGTGAAATTATAGTAGAGCCAGAAGCTCCCATCTGGTCTCCTTCACTCTCTTGGTCAGACATATTTTGGGTTCAGCCCCCTTGGTGTTTATCCGGGATGGCTGGAGAAGAGATTCTGCTTAATGTCAGGTGTGCTTCCTTCAAAGTCCAGGAAAGAATGACCCAAACTCCATTGTTTATAGAGAAAGGTACTTTTACTAGAAAATGAAGTGAACGCAACCAAAGGAAAGCAGAATCTAAGGCAATAAGCGCAAAAATTGCATATAGAAAGCATCCCCTCCCACTGTCCACCGTAAATCATCCAATCCAAAGGTCTCCCAGGGGTCAGGTGGAAGCACACGTCTGGCAGCGTCATCAATCAAGAATGCCACGACCGTTGACCTGACAGCAGCTTCAAAGATACAGTCCGGTGGCTTAACTATCGCTTTTGATTCCTCCAGATTCCTCCAGCATGCTTCCCTCCCCCATGCTACCTAACTCTCCCCCCTCCCGTTACTATGGCAGCCAAAGCAGTAAAGGCGGAGGCTGACAGGGTCTTTTCCCGTGTAAGATTGAGAGCATCAATCTTACTGAGTAGATGGCTGTGATGCCACATCCCGGGCTTTGGTTTGGCTCCAAGTTTGATGTCTTGCCATGTGTTCATGGCGTGTGTCAGTTTGCTTTGTGTGGGGATCAGAGGGGGGCGCAGCAGCTGGTGATGCCGCCATGGTCTGGCCTCTGGATGGTGGTTGCACTTCGTCTATGGGATGGGTTTGGGTTTGGGTTTGGGTTTGAATCTGGTGAGGATGATTGGTGGTGGTGTCATGTCTTATCTTGGGTCCGGTGTTAATCTTTGTGGCTGGGACTCGTCTGTTGACTAGGGCTAGTTTCCAGATGTCCGGTAGGCGGGAAGTATCGTCGCGTTTATTCATGTTATGGGGGTGTTTCTCTATTTGTTTTGGATTTGTCAAGGCTTCTTTAATAGGTATTTGGGTGAAGAGGGATATGACATCGAAGCTCACGATAAACTCGGAGCCAAACCAAAGCCCGGGATGTGGCATCACAGCCATCTGCTCAGGACATTACATCAACTACCCAGACCATTACCCAGGTCGTTACAACACAAAAGACTAATGGGCACACATCAAGGACCTCACTCACACAGGATGTTACAAAACAGCCGACTAATCTGCAAACATCAACTCCATCAACTAATCAAGATGTAACAACACAGGGAACCACCCCGCTCACAGCAACAAAGCCAGCACCCCACACCTCCCCACCAGTATTTATAGAGAGACGGCAGCTCCGATCACGCTTTGCTCGCGCAGGCACGAAGCCAAAGGCACCAGCCTGAAGATGACGAGTGGGACCTCGTCGAAATGTCACCAAGATGCTCTCAATCTTACATGGGAAAAGACCCGCATACGCCAAGACTTGCATATATATAGCCAGGTTCTACCTACATAAGCCAAGATATTATGCAGCCCTAGTTCAGTGAAATCACAATTCACTAGTTTCTGGGCTTTTTTTTCTTTTCCTTCTGGCAGCCAGCAGACCCTTTGCTGCCCATTGGGAGACTAAGATAGATCTATTTTGGCCTTATAAGGCCTCATCAGTTAGCCACACCCTCATCTCATGTATCCTCCCTGTAAAGGTACAATATTTGTACAATACAAATATTGTACCTTTACAGGGAGGATACATGAGATGAGGGTGTGGCTAACTGATGAGGCCTTATAAGGCCAAAATAGATCTATCTTAGAAAAACAAATATGCACCGCCACGCTAGCCAGCAGATCCGGGCCGATTTCACCGAGGCTCCACAGAGATTCCCGACGCCTTTCCTGGCAGCCACTCGGCGCGAGGCTATTTCCGCACCTTTCTCTGCCGCATTTTTTGCCGGATGGCTAGCGGCTTGACTCCACGCTCCCTCAGCGCCCGCCTTTCTCTAGCAGATTCAAGACTGCAATCTAACTCGTTCGGGTGCAGTAAGTAGCTGTTGGAAACAACGGCAAGGCTTGTTTGGGAGTGAGGGAGAGTAAGATATTGCCTTAACAAACGCACGGCTTCTCATTAGTGTGGGGAATTACTTTAATTTTCAAAATGGCGGACGCCAGGAACAGTAACTCTTCCCGCGTGGCAAGCGCCAGGGGAAAGAGGGGCCTCGATTCGAACCCTGGAGAGGGATCCTCGGGAGACCATCATCGTCCCAAGTCTGCTAGGACTACAGATAGGGCTTCTCATTCTAAAACCTCTAAGACCTCTTCCTTGTCTAAAGATGAGGACAGGAGGCACAGGGCGATGGAATGAGCCTTTCAGAAGGCTGAAAAAGAGGCATCTAAGGAACTGGTTCCAGTATAGGAAACCATTTCTTCTCCTCCCTTGCACCCGTGGCCAGCCTTTCACCACAACCCCAGGCTGGACCGGCCCTGTCGCCAGATCAGTCTGCCCAGGGGGACTGTATCAATACTCCAGATGTTTCTTCAGTGTTTCCCTCAGTCACTTCAGACAAACCTCCACCCGCTTCGTCTCCCCAGTCATCTCCCAGGGACACGGGGTGAATCCCTCATGGCTTCTACTATGGGCCCCAGACAAGGGGAGGATCATTCCCTGGTAATTCCCCCCGCTTTAGTGGATTTAATTTCTGAATCCATTAGGCAAGGCATTGCCCAAGGACTCCAACAAAGAGCTTCTTCAGAAGTTTCTAGTTATGTCGACCGCCATAGTCACTCATTGCGGTCTCAACCAGTTAACGACTCTGGGGAAGTTCGTGCTCGGCCAACCTCCCCTGATCATGTCAGTCAGGACTCGTTTGGAAGACGAGGTTCTCCTAGACCAGGATGTTTCTGAAGACGAAGGTTTGGAACCTGACCAGCCCTCATTTGTAGGTCTTTTCAGGCCTCAAATGTTTAGATCTGTTATTCAAGGCTCAAAATACTACACGCCTTGGGGGCACTTCATCCCAAAAAGAAGCTGTTCCAGCTTCTCATGATCCTACTACATCTCTATTTCAAGAGCCTTCGGTTCAAACAGAAGTGGTACCCGCTCCTAAACTGTTCTCAGATGTGGTCCAGAGACTATGGTCTTTCCCTAGTTCTGGTCCGGTCCCTAACGGCCTGGACAAAAGATTTTACAATATGGCTTCTGATTTTGCTAATCTTCTGCAAGTTCCTTCTCTAGATGCTCCAGTTGTTGCCCTAGCTTCGTCTTCTCCCATCACAGGTCCTCCCGACGAGTCTCTCCGCCCAGAGGATAAGAAAGCAGAACTTACTCTGATTAAAGGCCACCAAGCTTCAGCCTGGTCAGTCCAAGCTTCTTCAGCTGCTTCCTTTTTCAATCGAGCTTTAATCCTCTGGCTTCGCCAATTACAGGAGAGAATCCCATCTTCGGATGTAAGATCTCACCAAGACATCAACAAAATTCTAGCTGCAGTGGAATTTTCAGCGGATGCTACTCTTAATGCAGCCAGGTTTTCCGCCAAGGCCATTGGTACATCCGTCACTTCGCACCGCCTCTTATGGCTGAGGCAGTGGCAAGCTGATGCCAGAAACAAATGGTGCTTGGCTTCTTCGACGTTTTCTGGTGACAAGCTATTTGGGTCCTCATTGGAACCTCTTCTCATCGAAACAAAGGACCACCACAAGATTTTGCCTTCTCTATTACGTTGCTCAGACTCCCGGCAGCAGAGCTCCTTTCGCTCCCATTCCTTTCGTTCCGACAGTGCCTTCTATCAACACAGACCCCAACGATCCTTTCAGTCCAGAGGTGGACAGCAGCAAGATTCCCAAGTTAGACAGGGGTCCCGATTCCAATCTCGCAGGTCCTTCAGGGGTGGCAAAGGCCGTCCCTTCCGTAGATCCCGTTAGTTCCCCCCTGACTCCTTAATTGGGGGTCGACTGGCGCTTTTCGCCGAGCAGTGGGACTCCTCTATTTCTGATTCCTGGGTCAAGCACACCATTCATTTTGGTTTATCCCTCGAATTCATCTCTTGTCCCCCCCCCAACTGTTCCTCCATTGTCCCATTTCTCATAATAGGGCCAAGCAGGCTCAGATTGAATTGGCTATTCAACATCTTTTAAATATCAGAGCCATACAGACGGTGTCCCGGGCTGAGCAGGGGCAAGGATTTTACTCCCATTTATTTTTAGTCCCAAAGTCCTCGGGAGGTTGGAGGGCCATCCTTGACCTTAAATCCCTGAACCGGCATATACTCTATCGCTGCTTCAAGATGCAGTCCCTCCACACTATTTTACTTTGTATTTGCCAAGGTGATTTCTTGTCGTCCATTGACTTGACTGAAGTTTATCTTCATGTCCCCATTTGCCCTGAACATCGCAAATTCCTCTGGTTTTGTTACCAGGGTAACCATTATTAATATAGAGCCCTTCCCTTTGGCCTTTCTTTGGCACCAAGGGTGTTTACGAAAATTATGGCAGCCCTTATTGGTCATATCAGGTCTCTCTCCCTGTTTTATTTGGATGATATTCTCATCCTCTCCCAATCAGAAGCCCGAGCCCTGAGTGATCTTACTTGCGCTCTCCAGATCTTGCAAGTTCATGGTTTTTTAGTTAATCGGGCCAAGAGTCATTTACTGCCCTCCACTCACATTCAGCACCTGGGGGCCATTATTGACACAATTAGTTCAAAGGTTTACCTGACACAGGAGCGCCAGTCCAGCATTTCCGAGCTCGCGGGGCGGTTTCAGGCCCAACGCTCAACTTCCCTTCTGGGTCTCTCTCGCTTGCTTGGAAAGATGGTGTCTTCCTTTGGAATCATACCTTGGTCTCGTCTTCACAGCCGAGAGCTTCAGTGGCTTCTCCTCCCTTTCCAACAGGCTCACAGGAGCACCTCGGTGTCCCGGATTCCCCTCCCTCCGGTGGTCCTCCGATCTCTGGATTGGTGGACGTCCGATGCAGTGACAAAAGGCTGCATGTTCCAGGAACCTCACCAGCTAATCATCACAACAGATGCCAGCCTATTCGGCTGGGGCACTCATCTAGGTCCTCACATAGCCCAGGGCCAATGGTCTCAACAAGAGCGAAACCTCAACATCAACGTTTAGAACTCAGGGCCATTTATCTGGCTCTTCAGAGCTTCGCCTGTCATCTCCGGGGTCAGGATGTTCTCTTCCTGACGGACAACGTCTCGGCCAAGGCCCATGTGAACAGGCGGGGGGGACCTGCTCCAGAGCCCTCATGCAGGAGGCTCTTTGCCTGGGCCTGTGGGCGGAAGCTCATCTGGCATCCCTTCAAGCAGCCCATATATCAGGGACAGCGAATGTCCAGGCAGACGCCCTCAGTCACTCCCCGATCGATCAGGCGGAGTGAAGCCTTCACCCTCCTCTGTTCCAGGAACTGTCGTCTCGCTTCAGCATCCCAGCAGTGGACCTATTTGCATCCTGGGCCAATCATCAGCTTCCAAGGTTCTTCACCTGATTTCCAACTCCGGGAGCAGAAGCCGTGGATGCCTTACACAGCCCGTGGCCTCCTGGGCTTCTTCTTTATGCCTTTCCCCCACTTCCCCTGATATCCAGGGTCATCAGAAAGATGCTTCAGGAGAAAGTGGAGCTCCTCCTTCTGGCCCCTTACTGGCCTCGCCATCCGTGGTTCGCGGATCTGGTGTCCCTGTCGGTGGAACCACATTGGAGGCTGCCAGACGACAGAATCTCGCTACGGCAGGGCTCTCTGGTATATCCCGAACTACGGTGGTTCCGACTAACCACCTGGAGATTAAGCAGTTCCTCCTGACTAAAGCTCTCGTCTCACCGGAGGTCATCACCACTATCCAGGCCTCTCGCAGGTCATCGACCGATCGCATTTACAATGCCACGTGGCAATCCTTCTCTAGTTGGTGCAGACATCAAAATATTATCCCTACTTCGGTTTCCATTCTAAACATCTTGGACTTCCTACAGGATGGCTTCAAGTCTGGCCTGGCTCCCAACACTCTCCGACGACATGTGGCCGCTATCTCTTCCATTCTCACCTGTGGATCCTCAGACACCATTTCTAAACATCTGCTCATTCGGAATTTTCTGAGGGGCGCTTCCAACCTTTGCCCTCTGGTTGCCCATCAATTTCCCACATGGGACCTTCCCAAGGTCCTTTCAGCTCTCACCAAGTCTCCCTTCGAGCCCCTGCGGGATGTCTCCTTAAAGTTCCTATCCTTCAAAATGGCCTTTCTCATTGCCATTACGTCTGCCCACAGGATCTCCGAATTGGCGGCCCTTTCCACCCGCCAGGACCTCTGCATTATTCACAGTGATAGGGTGGTTCTCCGGTTGGATCCAGCGTTCTTCCCTAAAGTTAACTCTACCTTCCACCGGTCTCAAGAACTCGTGCTTCCCAACTTTTGTCCTTCCCCTCGTCATCGGCTGGAAAAAGCCTGGCACACGCTGGACATTCGGAGAGCACTCAAAATCTATATTGCCCGAACTTCCACTTTCCAGCGCACTGAAGCGCTCTTTATATCCTTCCAGCCTTCTTCTATGGGCTCCAAGGTTTCTTCCACCGTCCTGGGCCATTGGCTCAGAGCAACTATTTCCTTGGCATACAAGTCCCAGACCTTGCCAGTGCCTCGTAACATCACAGCCCACTCCACCAGGAGTGCGGCCACCTCGGCGGCCTGGTCTACTCAAGCCTCCCTGGAAGAGGTATGCCGTGCTGCCACTTGGACTTCGCCGACTCCTTTCATCTGGCATTACCAGTTGGATGCCTACGCTTCAGCGGATGCCTCATTTGGCAGAAGAGTACTCCAGAAGGTCTGCGCACAGGATAACTCACGGGGCTGGCCTTCTCCCTCCCTATAGGTATATGGACTTTGGTATGTCCCGTGCCTGACTGCCGTTCCCGCCGTTTGGAGAATGGGCGTTGGTTTTACCTGATATGCCCTTTCTCTGACAGGCAGGCACGGCAGTCAGCCCCTCCCTGTACTGGGCCGTCCCCGGTTCACAAATAGGGGGGCGGGCTTGGGATCTCTCAATTTCTTCTTCCTATTTGTAGACACGTCAGTCTGCCAGCATCCTCGTCTCTAAACTGGAGAGTCACAGGAAGAGGCAGGACTTATTTGATTGGCAGACTCGGTCCTATTGAAACAGACAAGGGTCGCCTCCCATGCCTGACTGCCGTGCCCGCCTGTCAGAGAAAGGGCGTATCAGGTAAGACCAACGCCCATTTTATAAAAATGTGTATGATAAGATAATAAAGATAGGGAATGACAATGTTTGTTTGATTGGTGATTATAATGCAATAGTGGACATTAAAAAAGATTATGCAAATAACCAAAAAACAAAAATAAAAAGGAACAACTTACCCAAAGTTTTTTTTTGAAATGGCAGAAGAATTAAATCTATTAGACATCTGGAGATTTTGTAACCCAGAAGAAACAAAATTTACTTTCTATTCCAACCCCCATAGATCCTGGTCGAGAATCGGTATGGCCTGAATATATGGAGATCTAGTTAAAGATATTGAAACTGTAGAGATTATGCCAAACACCTGAGCCGATCATAATCCTCTCAAAATAATATGGAAAGGGCAAAAAAGAAAGAAAGGCACATGGACATTGAATCCACAAATTTTAAAAGAAAAAGAATATATTCAAAAGATTCTAAAAGAATTGGAATTATTTTTTAGAGACAACAAAAAACACCATACCTCATTACAAAATCTCTGGGACACTATGGAAGCATATTTAAGGGGGATTACAATAGCATATATTGCAAAAAGAAATAAAGATAAGTGGAGAGAACATAACATTTTGTCTGAGGAAATTAAAAAATTAGAAAATCAACTACAAACAGATCCGGGGGATGAACAAATTAAACATAAAATGGCCCTAGTGAAGCATAAATTGAATATTTTGGACCAAAAAGAATTGGCAAGAAACTTAAAATTTGCAAAACAAAATTACTTTGAACATGCAAACAAGCCAGGGAGGTGGCTGTCTTATCAATTAAAAAAGGAGAGAGAAAAAAGAATAATACACCAACTACAGGATGAAAATGGAATTGTGGAAAGTAATATGGAGAAGAAAAAAGAAATCACACAAGAATTCTTTGAGATGCTTTATAGACAGGAAGAGACAGAACAAGGAAAAATAAGTGATTATTTGAAGGAAGGGACTGGGTTTTCATTGATGGAAGAAGAAAGGGAAACATTGAATAAGGAGATAACATTATTAGAAATTAAAGAAGCAATTTGGAAACAAAAAAGTAATAAAGCCCCAGGACCAGATGGGTTGCCAGGGGAAATTTATAAACACTTAGGAGACTCGATAGAATTATTATTATTGGAAGTATGTAATGAAGCCCTGAGGGAAGCAAAGTCACCAGAATCATGGAAGGAGGCATATATTACCTTGATCCCTAAAGAAGGCACAAATAATAAACAAATCAAGAATTATAGACCAATCTAATTGTATATGTGTTTAAACAAAATGTGTTTAAATATGTCGATTAAGTAGGAATATGCGGGAATAGATGAACAAAGTTAAGAATTACGTACTGTCAGAATGACGTTGAATTGTATAATTATTATGGATGTATTTTTGTTATAGATATATTTTAACTTTTTTTTTGTATTTTAAATGTTAATAAAGGTTTATAATAAAAAAAAAAAAAGACAAAGGCCACTCTTTTGACAGTAAAGACAGCAAAGTCCACATTTTGGACAGAGAGGACTGCTGGTTTGAAAGGGGTCAAAGAGGCCATCTATGTCAAAATTGAACAGCCCTCTCTCAACAGGGGCAGAGGGATACAACATCATCTCCAGTCTACAACACAGTCCTTTCAACAGTTCCAAGAAGGCTCCACATTCATTTGCACCACTCAGGTGACCCTGATGACACAGATAAACCTCCAGGTGGCCTTAACAGCTCCCTAAAAGAATGCAAATGACCAGCTGTCTGCAAGGAGTATAAATCCTTCCATTCCCCACCATCCAGTCAGAGCTGAAGAAGCTTCTTGGATGAGAAGTGAAACGTCTTCAAAGAAAAACCAGAAAGTCCAGTTGCCTCTTGAAAAAACACCTTTAGGACAACTGCTCCATAAAGACAGCAGCCTGACTGGATCAGACCAAAATCCTAACTCATCTTAATCCAGCATCCTTGCATTTCCATTAGGGATGTGCAAAATATTATGATCAGCAAGTATTGGATGGTTCATGTCCATACTGAAGTCATTAAGAGCTTATCTGGGCACAGATTGTGAATGCTTGTGTGCTAGCAAAAATGTTACAGGGTGAGAGGCAATGGCTAAAACATGGGACGGCTAGGCAAGGTAAGACAGGGGAGAGGGACATGTGGACCAGACAGAAATGAAGATGGGAAGGTGGTGTGGTGGAATCTGGAGCTAAATTGAGAGGAGGAGTGAAAAGGCTGGCTAGCCTTGAATCGATGATGGGGTGGAAGTGGGTAAAAGGAGATCCTCCCTAAAACTTTATTAGTTCTATAGTGAGTGCATTAATCTGGCAAGATTCCTGTCAATAGGCAAGTAGCAATAAACATACTACTCTGATCAGCTCCTTGTGTAGGTTCTGGTTCCTTGCGCCTGAAAGGAGGTGAGCATGTGCTGAGAAGTAATTAAAATTGAGGGCTTAGGTAGGTATACCTTTCTTGAATTCAAGTGCAGCGGTGGATAAGTGAAAGGAAGATGCTGGAAATATTGATGGGCAGGCTGATAAAGAGGTCGTGCAGGGATGGAGAAGAGAGAGGAACAGGTTTATCAACCTTCCTCTAGTTCCCCTGTCAGATGAAGGAGCCATCTGACAGGGAAACTAAGGCAATATAATCCATAAACTATCTGGGTTTGGTTTGGACAGATTTTTACTCCCTGGAAAAGTCTGGATGACCTTTTAAGCCAGAATGTGTGTGATGACCCAGGGCGTGGCACAAAAGCAACACAGCCAGAGAACAGGTCTAACTCCCCTTTATTGCTCCAACTTTGCCCCCAAACGTCCCCATGTTTACTACAAGTCCTGGAGCAAAGCTCTCACATGCACCTTCAGCAGCCTCTGGCTGTGAGTAGTCCAGTAAGCCAGGTTAGCCAAACAGTAACCAGAGCAAGAAGTTCAGCGAAGCAGGCAAGCCCCACAAAACAGAGCACAGTAATCTCCAGGCATCGGCAAGTGCACATGAGGCTCCACAGATTCAACGCTTGTTCCCGACAAATGCCCCTCCCACTGGCACCTCCTTACATCTCAATCCCCAGGTGTGCCTTGTGAAGGGGGGTGGGGCACTCTCCTCCCTCATAGCCGGCTCAGTCTGCGTTGTTCTTGCCTTCTCTCTTCTCTGCGTGCTCTAGGATCAGGAGGGGGTGGTCCTTGCTCTTCGCCTGAGCTCTGTCTTTCCTGCTCCTCCCTGTCTGCAAGCCTTTCTAATCCTGAAAAGCCTTGCCCGGACTGACTCTGCCCTTCCCTAGTTTCCTCCAAGGCCAATGGAGCCGCCCCCTCGATCTCTGTGGACTCTTGTTCCAGCTCATCTTCCCCCGCAGATTCAGACTCCGAGGGGGGCATGACAATGTGTTTGACCATCTTACCCTGTGGTAAAATGGGTGGTCAATAAATTTTATAAATAAAAAATAAAATAAAAATCCATGCTTGAATCAAAACACATTTTCCATTTTGTGTATATCTTCAAATGTTGACAGTCACCAGTATGAGGTATTTTCATGCCATAAGCAGGACATGGAAAGCAAGAAGTCCTCAGTGTTTTGTTACATAAGTAGTCAAACTGACTGAAAATTCTTGAGTTGAGAGCCTCAGAACTACAGTGCTCGAAATTGCAGAAAGTTGTACTAGCATTTGATTCACATATATGTCTGTTGAAAACTGTACAACTTGTGTCTTATAACTCCAAGAAATAATCATACAGGAAGAAAGTTCTGCTAAGTGCCTTCTCTTCCTAACCCCCTCCCAACTTTAGGAAGCCATGCATATTCTCTTCTGAATAAAGCATGGTCTTAATGCTTCTGAATCTGATAGCCAAGTTCTGTTCTACAGTAGCTGTTGCCAAAAATATGTAGTAGTTTTTTAAAAAAAAACTTGAACAGAATGTTTTTGACTTTCCTACAGGGTGGTGAGAATGTTGACTTTTCTCATTTGGAAGGACCACCTCACCGGCTTTCGCAGCCATCAGAGCAGAGACATCAGCCAATGCGGAAGGTCACACTGACAAAGGGGACAGTGCAGCAACCGCATCAGCCTCATCAGCACCATCTATCACAGATTCAGTCTATGTTTCCTCAAGGACTAAAAAATATCCCAGGGATACATCAAGTGAAAAAGGTACTGATTCTGGTTTGTACTGATATCTTCATTAGTTGCTTGAAGAAATAAATTTTCAGGGTTATTGAGACACTGAATTTATTACCTACATTAGCAGGTAAGGTAGGAGAAAAAGAATTTGTCTCAGTGGTATAGATTAGTGAGTTGTTTTGACTTCAGATAAAGTTTTGGATGATTGAAACATTCCTATGTGTAACGTGGTTCTCAGCATTTCCGTATCTTATACTCCCAGATAAGTTAGGTTCCAATTTTTAACATCTTGAGAAGCATCAATCAGAATTGATGGGAAATGTATTCTAACTGGAAGTAACTGTATTGGGGACTGTTGATGTAAAACCCTTTTGTAAGATCTTTGCAACTGTGCATTTTCATGTGGTATTATAAAAAAGCTTGGGGGCCTACATTTTGCAATCTATAGTTCTTTATTACCATAACATATATCAGAGTTGTTGGGACTTGTCTTATGGAACAGCTGTAAAGTGGGAAGGGTTAACTTGAGTTGAGGACACTGTTGGAAATAAAAGTTTTCATGAAGGAAAGGGATGTTGCTTTGGCAATCCTTGGTGATTTGGGAGTGTTTTCTCCTAAGGATGGAACTTTTTGTTACATTGGAGTTTTCCTATGATTTTGGAAATCATTGGAGCCTGGTGACACAGTGGTTAAGTGCAGTATTGCAGGCAAACTCTACCGACAGCCTGGAGTTTGATCCTGACTGGCACAAGGTTGACTCAGCCTTCCATCCTTCCAAGGTTGGCAAAATGAGAACCCAGATGGTTGGAGGAAATATGCAAATAATGCTGACATTGTAAACCACCCAGAGAGTGCTGTAAAGTGCTATTGGGCAGTATATAAATCAGTAATGCTATGCTGCTGTGCTGTTTCCTATCTGTGTACTATTAAAACTGTCTTGTCTGATTGTAAACTTCAATTGGACGAAACAGTTCATTGTAGGGCAGGGGTGAAATGCTCCCAGTTCGGACCGGATCGCCTGATCCGGTAGCGATGGAGGCGGGTGGTTCGGAGAACCGGTAGCAAAAATCCCTCCCCCTCCATTGCCCAGCTGAGCCACGCAATCATCAGAGGCTTTTTTTTATTTTTAAAAGCATTTTTTCTACAACCTCTTTGGCCGAAAAAATGCTTTTAAAAGTAAAAAAAAAGCCTCTGATGATCGCGTGGCTCCGCTGGGATCATCAGAGGCTTTTAAAAGCATTTTTTCTACAACCTCTTCAGCCGAAGAGGTTATAGAAAAAATGTTTTTAAAAGGAAAAAAAGCCTCTGCCAATCAGGCAAGTCAGCTGGGATCGTCAGAGGCTTTAAAAGCATTTTTTTACAACCTCTTCAGCCGAAGAGGTTGTAGAAAAAATGGTTTTAAAAGTAAAAAAAAAAAGTTGGCCACGCCCACTCAGTCATATTACCTCCCCAAGCCACGCCCACAGAACCGGTAGTAACAAATTTTACATTTCACCACTGTCATAGGGCAACAATTTGTAAATCAACGTACCTCAAAAGGGCTAATTTACAGAAAGCACCACAAATCTGGGACCCATGTCAAGGTTGACTCAGCCTTCCATCCTTCCGAGGTAGGTAAAATGAGGACCCGGATTGTGGGGGCAATAAGCTGACTTTGTATAAAAAAGAACACCACTTGGGGGGGGGGGGCGAAAGCCCTACTAAGCAGGTATATACAAAAGTATGAAGGCTATTGCTTAATGCATTGTAAGCCGCCCTGAGTCTCCGGAGAAGGGCAGCATATAAATGGAACCAATAAATAAATGTCTCCAGTGGGATTGAAATTTGTGGCCGTTTGAGTGCTGCCACAGTTAGCCACGGTCACATCAACATCATTTCTAATGTTCCCTGCCAGCTTCCTACAAGGAAACTCAATGAGGAAGCTAGCAGGAAGTCAGAAGTTGCTCCCACTGCTTTTTTGCCCTCATGTGGTCATTCTGTTTCTCTGTTTGGCTAAGGAAATATCTCTGAAATGATGACTCAGTGGGTCATGGGCTGCCTAGTTCGTAATATAAATGAGAGTGAATCTAAGAGAAATGTGACTGCAAGGCCAATAGCTGTGTTTACTAGTGGAACTTTAGCAATTTGCCCTCCAACCCTTCTAAGAGAATATATAACTTTTGTGTTAATCTGTCATATTCTGTAAGCAGAAGCATGAAATCAAATACTTTTTTCCTCACCAGGGTATTCTGCATGGGAGAAGCAGGGGGATCACAGGCCAGATGGGTCGAGGCCGCTTGATGCCAAGTAAACCAAATCTGCGTGTGGTAGAGTGCAAACCTCAGCCCTGCATCGTGTCAGTGGAAGGGCTTTCTTCATCCACCACGGATATTCAGCTGAAAAACCTGCTCATGTCAGTAGGACCCATTCAGGTAGATCATCTCTGATTTTTTATACTTTTGCCAGAAATCTTAAATCCTACAAATCTCTATGCAAGTGTTTCTCAACCTTGGTACCTTTAAGATGACTGGACTTCAACTCCCAGAATCCCCCAGCCACCTTGCCCTATGGGGGATTCTGGGAATTAAAGTCCAGATACCTTAAAATTACCAGGGTTGAGAAACACTGCTTTATACTTTTGAAAGAAGAGGCACAATATGTGGTATCTGGCTGTTGACTACATATATTTAAAGATGTCCACCACCAATGTATCTGAAAGGAAAAAAACCCTTTTGGATCAGTAAATGATACTCACTTGCAGCCCAGTGGATGCTTTTGCAATCTTAACCTGGTCATTGATTTAACCCATTTTCTGAATTTGACATACACATTACATATGAATAAACCAAATGGACTGGGTTTGCATAGCACCAATAAGCCTCAAGAGAATTAACTAAAAATAAAACTGACCATGCTTAGCAGGTTACACAAATGCAGCCACCAAGTCTTTAGGTCAGTTAAAATGTGGTGGCTCAGTGGTTAGAATGCAGTATTGCAGGCTAACTCTGACCACAGCCAGGAGTTTGACTGGCTCAAGGTTGATTCAGCCTTCCATCTTCCGAGATCAGTAAAATGAGGACCCAGATTGTTGGGGGCAATATGCTGACATTGTAAACCACTCAGAGTGCTGTAAAGCACTATGGAGCAGTATATTAGTCTAAGTGTTAGTGCTAAAATGTGGCAGCATGCAGTGTTGTTCTACATTTTGCACCTACAAATATTTCTCCCAATTTTTATACAGCTCTTTTCTATCCCCTAATATGCTAACAAAGAATGGAAAAATTCATTCCATTCCATTCTAACAAGGAAAGTGGCGTAGGAGGCTAATGCCTCCTAAGGCAGCATTTAACATCCAGCTGCCTGCAATTACTGCGAGTTCAATTCTCCCCAGGCTCAAGGTCAACTCAGCCTTCCATCCTTTCTAAGGTGGGTAAATTGAGGACCCAGTTTGTGGGGGCAATAAGCTGACTTTGTATAAATATACAAAAGTATGAAGGCTATTGCTTAATGCATTGTAAGCCGCCCTGAGTCTCCGGAGAAGGGCGGCATATAAATCAAATTTAAAAAAAAAACTAATGAGAATATTTTCTTAAGCAAATGTTTTGGTGGATGCACATACTTATTAACACCAGTTATTCCCATGAGCCACCACTGAGCTCTTAAAGGACTGTTTTAGATGGGACTGCCTCCACCCAGTCTCACATCTAACTAAGTCAGAAGTGGTACCCAGGGTTAGGTTCTTCCTCACCATGTAGAGAAATTAACCCTTAAACAATAGAGGATCCTGCTTTTATTTGATTGCAGCACATCTTCTAAACCACAGGTGTCAAACTCAATCATGTCACGGGTCAGATTGTGATGTATCGTGAGGTTTTTTGCCTTTGCAGAGCTGGGGTGGGCGTGGCATGTGCGTGACATAACTGGCCCGCGGGCTGCCAGTTTGACAGGCCTATTCTAAACCATGAAGTGGCTGAAAAAGGAGGACTGGAATTTATGACGCAACCAAGTAATGTAGGGATGTTCTTATTCAGGTGTTCCTATCACCAGTGAAGGAAGGAAGCAAATATAGGGCCTGTTCTGTGAAGTAAAAATTCTCAGTGAAACATCCTTTGTTGACTGAATTTATCACCTTCCCTCCCTCCAAGTATTTTAAGGTAAAGCCTCCAAATTGGGTGTGAGTACTGAGGAGTTCCCAGCACTAAACAGAGCCCTTTGGTCTAGTTTTTCCAAGTCAGCTAAGTTTGGCTAGGTGCTGCCACATGGTGACTCAGGGATTACAGAAATAGGGTTTAAAGTACTATTATTTTAGGATTAGGCATGCATAATTTGAATAGATTGATATAGAGACCCATCTGTCTCTTGCTCTTGATACAAATTTTTGAGATTAGGATTATCAGCATTCTCTGAACCAGCTGGGAAAAATGTTTCTTGACAATCTGGGTCATTTCATGTCAAGTGGTCTGGGGTTCCCTGCTCGACCATCACAGATTTCGATAAAATTTGGTGTGAACATGCACACATGTCCCCAATGAACATTGGTAAAGTGCTATGTGTGCCGATGCAATACTTGCGGAGATATAGTCATATGTGTGACCCCATACTGCAGCCTTCTACAGTATGACTCGTTCTTTAGCATCACTTCTGGGAATTGATACTGTCGACCTGATGATGTACCTGAAGGCGCTGGAAGCACGCAAATAAGATGTGGTTCTGGAACCCAACAAACATCTTGTCTTTCAGGCCAATAAAATGAATAAGCAGGGCCTCGCGGATGCATAAATGTTACCAAAGCATCATTTGTTTGATCGAAATTTCCACGACGTTGCCTACCCACCATTTTTTGTCATAAATGCAGGCAACATAACAGCCGGGAAATATGTCAGCCAATTTTAAATTTGGATCAATGGTATTGGACATTTTGGCCACAAAGTTAATCGTGTCATTTGAAACTTTGCTGACAGAAATCGAATTTGAATCAACCGGCACAAACTGGTGATGATCTCTTGTGCCAGCTATTGTGCTGCTAACTTTCCATCTTTCTTTTTGCAGCATCCTGCTTTCTTCAATTTCTTCCTCGGAACGTATATATATTTAATTCCGTGAATGTTTCTGTCGCAAAAGTTGAACAGATCTGTCAGCAAATCACCATGCGATGGAGTTGGCGGCACGACAAAACGTTTGGCTACTCGAGCCAGCCTCCAGCGACCATCAACCGACCAAATACTGACGCCGACAGATCTGTTCAACATCCGCGAGGCCCTGCCCATTCATTTTATTGGCCTGAAAGCCAAGATGTTTGTTGGGTTCCAGAACCACATCTTATTTGAGTGCTTCCAGCTCCTTCACATCATCAGGTCAACAGTATCAATTCACAGAAGCAACGCTAAATAACGTGGCACGTAAATTCAATAATAAATAAGCAATCGTTGGAATTTGGCAGTTCATACGAATAGTACGGACTTCGGCTTGGGAACCATATAAGATACCAACTTTAGGCTTGGGGACCTAGGATAAACTGCCCAATTGCCGGCTTGGGAACCGGACAGATACCCACACAAGGCTTTGGAACCTCGAGGAAGAAACCAAACTACAGGCTTAGGATCCTGAACCAAGAAACCCACCCGTGGCTGGTATTGCATGGCTATCAGGCATGCCCCCTATGGTGATGGGGTTGCTGGGTCAAGTGCCTCAACTGGTATTGACAATGTCACCATGGACCAATGCAATATAATAGTAGTAATGATGTCTATATAAAACAAACAAGATGAAACAATAATAGAAAAAAATAAAAAACCCTACTTTTTTAGGGGGTTTGAAACATGCTCTTTCTTTTTTTTTTATCAATAAAGTTCTTATTTTTATTTTTCATAAACACATTTACATGTACAGTCATTTCCATCATTTTTCATTCATCTTTTCTTTTAACTTTCATTTTTAATTTTTACTTTTTCGGGGCTGCTCTTTTACCATTTACTTTTACTCCAACTTTTCTTCTTCTCCTCCCCTTCTCTTCCTTCCTCTTTCTCCTCCTACTTCCTTCATTCTTCCTCTCCTTCTCTTTCCTACTCCCCTTCTCTTCCCCCACTCCTCTCTTCTTCCCCCCTTCTAACCTTCTCTGCTCCTCTTTCCCCTCCCTTTTCTTCCTCTCCTTTTCCCTTTCTTCTTTCTCCTCTTCTCTCCTCTCCTCTCTTCTCCATTGAGAGTGGAGACAGCAGCCAGCGTGGGTAGTGCCCATCCAATCAGCTTGAAGGACTGAGCCTGCCAATTATTCTTAGTCCCGCCTTGTTGCCGGGCATGCCCAGTTTTTTGGCTCAGTCCTTCAGCGCTGACTGGTGTGTGGGACTTCTCTCTGGCTAAAATTCTCCCTTTATTTCCTTCCTATTGGGTTTTTTCGGAAAATTTGGACTTGGACTGTTTGACTGTGCTCTAGCGATTCAATTTGGACACTGACTGCTTCTCTGGCCGACTTGGACCGTCCCGACATCGTGTTTGTGAGTTTTTGAGTAAGGAAGTGGACCTCCGTTAATAGCGGTCTCTCCTGGCTCTACCAGGGGCGTGGGGATTCCTTGCCCTCGATCCCCTCAAGGGAGGGCTTTTGGAACATTTGATCTTCGGGGGACAAGCTCTTCCGTTGCGCTCTCCTCGCCCCCTCGCTTACTTTCACTTTCGCCTCCTTTCATTATCGGCGTTTCGGGAGGCATTCCATAGCGGCGCCCGCCATTTTGAACTGCAAACTTTGCCGCCGTTGGGGGAGAGCAATAGATAAGCAGCCTGCCGGAACACTCCCCTTTGCGGCCGCTCGCCTCCCGCTGTTTAAATTCAAGGTGAAGCATGGCGGGCTGAGTGATTCTCTTGAGGAGCCTCGCGCCCCCGCCTCTGTGTTACTTACCGGTAAATGCGGCCTGTTTAATTACCTCGTGGCTAATCTACGCTGATTTATAGATGCTGGCTGCGTGATCGCAGCTGAGGAGCTTCGCGCCCCCCTCCCCTCCTCCTATGCTGCAGTGGCCTTAATCTGGAGGCTTCTCTCATTGAGCCCAGTGGAGCTTCACGCCCCCTTAATCTGTTGCAGCATTTGTTTGTTTAGGCGCCGGCCACCATTAAAAATTAGTGGAGCTTCGCGCCCCCACCCATGTGCTTGCTTTATAACGGTCACAAGTCTGTGGCCTTAATTTGCCTGATTACTTGATTGATTGATTCCTCACCTACAGTAACGCTTCAAAGGCCTCCTCCCCCCCCCCCACCATCGCCACCACACCTTCCAGTTCGTGGAGTTTTTTCGCTCCCAACTTAATTTGTCTGGCCTTGAGTGTAACAATTGAGTGACAATTTATTCGAGACTGCCTTCCGTGGAGTTCCTCTCGCTCCCTTTACTTATTCAAAGTCTGATTATTGAGTCACAATCTGGTGGGGGGGGGGGGTTTACTTCCAATTTGTTGCCATGCCTAAGGCCCTTTCAAAGTCTAAGCACGGCCGGAAGGCCAGTGCAGGTGAAGTTGGCCAATCAGACTCCACGTCTGTTACCCAGCAATCTGCCAGGGAAGATTCCAGATCACATTCCAGGACTTCTCAACTGTCACGTTCCCATCACAAGTCTTCCACACGTGGCTTGTCATCCTCTTCTTCTAAAGTGGAACAACGTAGAGACAAAGTTTTGACCAGATTATGTGACAAGGCATGCGCCCAGTTGCCTCCTTCCACTCTTCAACCACCTGCCCCTTCTAATCCACCTACAGTCACCTTACCTCATTCACCTACTCCTGACCAGCTCTCTCTACAAGATTGTCCAGTGACTATTTCCGAGGAAAATTTGTGGGGCCCTGACTCAGTTTCTCAACAGCTGGTTCCTGATCCAGCAACGGTACCGGAGGCTCCTTCCTCTGACCCTGTGCCTGTCTGTTCTTTGAATTCAGTCGTTCCTCCAGATCAGCTACAACAAATGATTGAGGCGGCGGTTCAACGGTCCTTGGCCACCCGTTCGGGCTTCTTCAGTCAACATGGATCAGTGAGAGAGACCTCCCCCTTTTCAGCGGGCCACAGTGACGAAGGATGTTCACATTCAGTTCGATCCGCTTCTCCTACGTCTTCTCACTACAGTCACCCTTCAGCTTTGATCGATGAAGGAGATCCTGATTCTGACCTGTCAGAAGATGAGAACCTTCCTCCGGATCAGCCAGCTTTCACAGGTCTCTTTCCTCAAGCCTTATTCAAATCTTTGCTTTTCAAGGCGGTTAATACGGCCCGTTTATCCTCTCCAAACGCTGATCCAGTACCCCCTTCTTCTTCCTCTGCATCATTGGACCCGATGTTCGCAGAACCAGCTAGACCTATAACATCCGTTCCTACTCCTCCTCTCTTTCTGGATGTAGTGAAACGGCAGTGGGAGTCCCTGGCATCTGCTCCCCTCCCTTCGTCTAACGACAAAAGAAACTTTCAAGTATCCTCGGACCTTGAGGCTCTCCTTCAAATCCCTTCGGTAGATGCTCCAGTTGCAGCTCTTCTTCCTAACTCCAATGTTCCGGGCGAGCTGGACGAAGGGCTCCGCCCTGATGAACGCAGATCAGATCAGGTCCTTCAAAAGGCCTTTCAAAGTTCTTCCTGGGCAATTAAAGCAACCACCACGGCATCCTTCTTCAATCGGACAACTTTGCTGTGGTTGCGTCAATTACAAGACAAGCTAGCTCCAGGAGATGCTCGTATCAGACAAGACCTGAATAAAATTGTGGCTGCCGTACAATTTTCAGCCGACTCTACTCTGAATGCTGCCAGGTTCTCCGCTAAATCTTTGGCTTCAGCGGTCACGGCTCGTCGTTTGTTGTATCTCCGTCACTGGCAGGCAGATGCCAGACACAAGTGGCGATTGGCTTCGGTTCCCTTCAAGGGCACGAAGCTTTTCGGGGACGCTTTAGAGCCTTTCCTCACAGAAACCAGGGACAAAAAGAAGGTTTTAGCAGCTGTTTTCCGGAGAGGAGCGCCCCGCTTCTCACCTTATCCTTCTCATTCTTTCTCTCGAGGTGCGGATGGGGGGTCCTCCTCTTCTTCTCCTTTTCCCACATTTAGGAGAGATGGGTCTTTCAGCAGGCAGTGGGGTTCTTCCGATAGGTCATTCAGAGGGCGTTCCTTTAATTTCAAGCTGCCCTTTCGAGGGGGAGGAGGTCGTTTCGCCCGTCGCCGTCACTGATTGCCTTTTGGATCCTCCCATTGGTGGTAGATTGGGTCTTTTTGCCACTGTCTGGGAAGAATCCACTTCGGACAAGTGGGTCCACGCCACCTTAAAATCTGGGTTGGGCATTGAATTTATTGCCCCCCCCCTCGCACCTTTGTTTGCTGTCCGATTTCTCGTAATCCCGCCAGGAGATCCCTCATGGATTCTTCGGTTCAGCATCTCCTGACTATCAGGGCAATTCAACCTGTACCTCCGGGTCAGGAAGGACCGGGATTCTATTCAAGGGTGTTTCTGGTCCCCAAATCATCGGGGGGGTGGCGTCCTATTCTGGACCTCAAACGTTTAAACAGATACGTTGTGTATCGAAGATTCAAAATGCAATCATTGAAGTCTATTCTTGACGGTGTGCGAAGGGGCGATCTCCTCTCTTCCATTGACCTAACTGAGGCCTACCTTCATATTCCTATCCTCCCGTCCCATAGACAGTTTTTGAGATTTTGTTATAACGGAGCTCACTACCAATATAGGGCCCTCCCATTTGGCCTCTCTTCTGCCCCTCGCACCTTTACGAAGGTACTGGCTGCCTTGGCGGCTCGGCTCCGTCTCCGTTCAGTCCGCCTCATGTGTTATTTAGATGATATTCTTCTGTTGTCCCCTTCTGTGCAACAGGCTGCCCTAGATATTCGCCTGACGGTTGAGACGCTAGCGGCTCACGGCTTCTCTGTTAATTTAGAGAAGAGCCATCTTTCTCCCTCCACTAGATTAGTACACTTGGGTGCCCTGATTGACTCCCTTCAGGGCAAAGTTTTTCTTTCTCCCGATAGGCAAGCTAGTCTGAGGCAGTTAATTTCCCAGGTTGAGGGGACTCGGGTGGTTTCCCCCTATGTCTTATCTCAACTCTTAGGTAAGATGATATCTGCGATAGCTATTGTTCCCTGGGCTCAACTCCATGCCAGGGAACTCCAATGGTTTCTCTTACCCTTGCAGAAGGCTGGCAGAGGCACTTCATTGAAACCGATCCCACTTCCTCCGGCGGTACGAAGATCCCTCCGGTGGTGGCGCTCCCCTGCTCTATCGGCGGGTTGTTTCTTCCTCAAACCCTCGAGGGTGGTGGTGACGACAGATGCCAGTCTCCTGGGTTGGGGGGCCCATTGTCAAGGTCAACTGGCTCAAGGGACTTGGACAACCTCGGAAGCTCGACATCCCATCAATTGGCTGGAACTGAAGGCGGTATTTCTAGCTCTAAGGTCATTAGACTTCTGCCACCAATAGCCTCCCACCGACCAGTCCGCTCCCACAGAGAGGGTCTCCTCCGGGTGCCATCAGCCAAGTTATGTCGGCTGGCGACACCCAGGGGGAGGGCCTTCTCTGTGGGAGCTCCAGCCCTGTGGAATGAACTGCCCCCCGAAATACGAAAGATTTCCGACCTCCGGGTGTTTCGCTGCGCCCTGAAGACCCTGTTGTTCCGCCAGGCAGGGCTATTAACATAACGTTTTAAATTGGGGTATTTTAAATTTCTGGGATTTTAATTGGAGCCTAATTATTTAATGATTTTAAATTTTAAATTGTTGTTGTGTTTTTTGTGTTTTTAAATAGGCTGTACACCGCCCTGAGTCCTTCGGGAGAAGGGCGGTATAGAAATAAAATTATTATTATTATTATTATTATTCCGTCATCTGGTCTCCGGAGCCCACGTCCTCGTCCTCACGGACAACGTCGCCGCAAAGGCTCATTTGAACAAACTGGGGGGCACCAGATCGAAGTCTCTTCTGACTCTGGCAGTCGCGTTGGGTGTCTGGTCAGAGTGCCACCTGTGTTCCCTTCGGGCGGAACACATCTCCGGGGTACAGAATGTTCAAGCGGACTGGTTGAGTCGCCGGCGGGTAGACAATGCGAAATGGCATCTCCTTCCGCTCCTCTTCCAGGAACTGTCTCTTCGCTTCGGCCGTCCAGTAATCGACCTGTTCGCAACTCACGAGAACGCTCAACTTCCGCTGTTCTTTTCTCGGTACCCACATCCTCGAGCGGCCAGCGTCGACTCTCTTCGAACTCCATGGCCATTGGGCCTTCTGTACGCATTTCCTCCGACGGCCCTCCTTCCCAGGGTCATCCGCAAGATTCTATCCGAGCGAGCGGAAGTGATCCTTGTAGCACCTCATTGGCCTCGGAGACCCTGGTTTGCGGACCTCGTGTCCCTATCGGTGACACCATCGTGGCGCATTCCTCTCTCGGACAATATGCTCTCGCAGGGCGCTCTGAAGCACCCAGACCCGGCCTGGCTCAATCTAACCGCTTGGAGATTGAGCGGTGCACTTTGAGGGAGGTACAAGTCCTGGCAGATGTTGTACATACCTTATTATCCTCCCGACGGCCTTCTACGGAACGCATTTACTCTGCCACCTGGCGGAGTTTCTGTAACTGGTGTAATCAGGTCGGTGTCATGCCTCTACAACCATCTATTATACATATTCTGATGTTTTTGCAGAAGGGCCTTTCCCAGGGTCTCTCTCCTAACACTCTCCGCCGACACATTGCAGCTTTATCTTCGGTACTTACCTGCGGCTCCTTGTCGTCTCTCGCTCAACACCCATTGATCCGTCGTTTCCTTCGGGGAGCAAAGAACTTGTGCCCTCCTGTTCTGCATCGCTACCCTACCTGGGACCTTCCTCTGGTCTTACAGTCTCTTACGAGTCCTCCATACGAGCCTCTTCAGACTACCAGTCTCAGACTTCTCACCTGCAAGGTTGCCTTCCTGGTGACCATTACTTCGGCTCGCCGCATATCTCAGCTCGCCGCCTTGTCCACTCGTCCGGACCTTTGCGTTTTCCACACAGACCGGGTGGTGCTCCGTTTGGACCCGACATTCATGCCGAAGATCAACTCCGTGTTCCACCGTGCCCAGGAGTTTATCCTGCCAAATTTCTGCCCCCGGCCTACTCATCCTTGGGAATGTCATTGGCACTCCCTTGATGTCCGGCGGGCACTGCGGGTTTACCTGAAGAGGACGGCTCCTTTCCGTCGTTCGGAGTCTCTTTTTGTATCCTTCTTACCTACTTCTCAAGGCAGTAAGGTCTCGTCTTCAACCATCGGTCGTTGGATTCGCCAGACTATCACCACAGCCTATGATGTTAGATCCCTTCCGCGTCCTTCAGGATTGACAGCTCACTCCACCCACAGCGCAGCTACGACGGCAGCTTGGGCGACACAGGCTTCTTTGCTGGAAATTTGTAGGGCAGCCACGTGGACTTCTCCTAGCCCCTTCATCAGACACTACAAACTCGACCAGTTTGCGTCAGCCGAAGCCTCGTTTGGTCGCCGGGTTCTGCAAAGAGTTGTTGCCGGAGAGGACAATGCGGTCCAGCGTGATCCCCCCCTAACATCGGGACAGTGAACTTGGGTATGTCCCACGCTGGCTGCTGTCTCCACTCTCAATGGAGAAGGATCGTTGGTCTTACCTGATACGTTCCTTCTCGTTGAGTGGAGACAGCAGCCAGACCCTTCCCTGTTTCTTCACGCTGGACTCGGAAACCTTTTTTCTGTCTTTCTGTCTTGTTTTTTCCTTTGTCCCACACACCGAGTCTGTCTTCCAGTCTTCGCCAAAACTGGGCATGCCCGGCAACAAGGCAGGACTAAGAATAATTGGCAGGCTCAGTCCTTCAAGCTGATTGGATGGGCACTACCCACGCTGGCTGCTGTCTCCACTCAACGAGAAGGAACGTATCAGGTAAGACCAACGATCCTTCTCCCTTCCTCTCTCTCTACTCCTTCCTCTCTCTCCTGTTGTTTCCCTTTTCAGTTCAATCTAAAGTGGTATTCGAGCAGCCCTGATTTCCTAATTATCTTTATTCTCATTTCAATTTCTTATTCAATTATTATTTATTTTTATTTCATCATTTGCATACATTTTTATAATTCTCACTTTTTCTCTTTTACCCCCCCTCCCCTTTCTCCTTTTACTTGACATCAGCTGGGTATCTATTTTTCTAATGGTTTTCTCCCATCTATTCTCTATTTATTTTATCTCTATGTCCTTATTCATGTTTCTTTTCTAACCAATCATAAATATTTATCCCATGTCTTGAAATACATCGACTCCTCTTTATCTTTTATTCTCAATGTTAATCTATTCATTTATGCACATTCTAAAATTTTCTTTATAATTTCTCCTTCCAACAGGATTTTATCTGCTTTCCAGTTTTGTGCAAATACAATTCTAGCCGCTGTTATTATATGAATAATCAAATATGTATCTTCTTTACTATAATTCTCTGGTAAAATTCCCAATAAGAATATCTCTGGTTTTAACTCTATATGTTACTGCAACATTCCCTCTAACCATGTATGTATTTTCACCCAATATTGTTTTGCTTCTTTACACAACCACCACATATGATAGTATGATCCCGGCAACTGGTGACATTTCCAACACTTAGCTGATTTATCTTTAAACATCTTAACTAATCTTTCTGGTGGCATATGCCATCTATAAAACATCTTATACAGGTTTTCTTTATAGGCTGTTGCCATTGTTAATTTATAATTTCTTTCCCAAAGTTGTTGCCATTTCTCCAATTCTATGGTGTATCCGAAATTCTTTGCCCATGCTATCATTGTTTCTTTTACTTCTTCATCTTCTAGTCTAATACGCAATAAATAATTATATAATTTCTTAATCATTTTCTCATCTGTTCCTGTCAATATTTCATCCAGTTCTGATTTCCCCAAGTTAAAGCCATATTGTCTACGATCTGCTTCATATCTTGATTGTATTTGCAGTCTTGTATACCAATCTATCTCAACCCCTTGACTCTCTAGTTCTTGTTTTTGTTTCAGTTCTCCCCGATCTGTCAAAATGTGTTTATATCTAACAATATTCCCCATGTTCACAATATTTGGGTATGTCACCGCTTCTATTATAGAAAGCCACATTGGAATATTCAAATAATGTTTTTCTTTCACTCTCTCCCACACTGATAACAAACCATTTCTTACATAATGTCTTTGGAAATATCCATGTATGCTTTGTTTCCCGTACCATAAAAAGGCATGCCAACCCAGTTGTAAATCATGACCTTCCAATGTCAATAGTCTTGTATTCCTTAATAAAAACCATTCTTTAATCCATGTTAACGCTGCCGCTTGATAATACAATTCCCAATTCGGAAGGCCAAACCCACCTCTAATTCTTGCATCTTGTAGCATTTTTATGTTAATCCTTGCTCTCTTTCCTTGCCACACATATTTCCACATTATTTTCTTCAACTCTTCAAAAATATTTTTTCTCCAGTTTTATTGGTATAGTTTGAAATAAAAATAATGTTTTTGGTAATACATTCATTTTTAGGAGGGGTGTGGCTTGCGACTGGCGGAACGACGCAAACTCTGGGGCTCCAGAGTAAGTGTCGATACCTCAGCTGTTTTGGGGGTCCATAGGGGACCATAGCTGAACCGTAGGATCAGTGAAGAAAGGGGGCACAGGCTGGTGTGGATAGGGAATCCGCAAATTCCCTGTAGCACCAGCAAAGAGCCTTCGACTCTACAGCTGGGAAGACAGCCATTGAGAGCTGTCACAAAGCCGGAGCAGTCACGAGTAAAAAGAAAGAAAGAGGAAATGAGGCATTCCATCTGGGTGAGATAATTGCTGTCTTGGAATAAGACTTCTATCTTTTAAGAGATAACCTGAACTGTAGAAAATTAATTAGAATGAAAAGGAACGGCAAGAGCAAAAGGGGAGGAAGCGGATATCTGGCTACCTCCCCATTTTTGGATCAGCAGTGGCACAAGATGCTGGCCAAGTATAAAAATTATTTTTTTCAAAGAATATGAACCAATTGTGAAAACAATGGAAAGCAGATTAGGCAGTGTGTAATAAGATTGAAATACGGATAATTTTTGGACTTTAAATTAGAAATTAGAAACCAGAAAGGTCTAAGTCCCAACGAATAGACTTTAGATCAGTGAAAATAAGTTGTGGAGGTATACAGTGCCATCTAGTGGTGAAAAAAAATCCTTTTTTTTTTTTTTGAAGTGTGGAATGAACAAAGAATGACCTTGAGTAACATTTGAGATAAACTGTTTTATGACTCAGTGGGAGTAAAAGAGGAGAAGAGGAAGAAGAAAAAAGATTAACAACTGAATAATAGTTCAAAGACTACTTTGTTGGAATTGTTTTTTCTGCTGATATATTATTTTTGCTGACTATCTGGAGTGCAAATTTTTGGATCTTTTCTCTTCCTTTCTTCTATTTTTTTTTTTTTCTGTTTAAAACCTGAAATGTGGAAAAGCTAAAATTGGGATATTGTATTTTTCTTTCTTCTTTTTTTTTCCTTTTTTGGATTTTGCATTTCTTGACATTTAATATTTTGTATTTGGGATAATTACTCTTTTTTCTTCTACTTACTGTTTTTTAGTGCATTTTGATAATCAGAGTTTTATTTTTTATTTGCCTATATTTTTTCTTTACTCTCTTTTTTATAGTTGGGTTTTTTATATCTTTTGGCTGACCTTTGGACTTCTTGCTTTTGTTTCTTGATTATTAAAATTTTTTGGCAGTTGGTGTTGTTTTTTCTTTTTTCTTCCACTGCCTGGATATCCTTTTTTTTTTTCCTTCTTCTTTTTTCTCATTTCAGTTTCCCTTTAGGGGGAACATTAGTGTTTGGCTTTGTGTATATCATTTTTTATACGTATGGATTAGGGTATCAAGAACCTGAAGAACTGTGGTGACCAGGACAATAAATGTGGATTATAATTTTTTTAAAAAGAAATTATTTTTAAACAAAACATAAAACATCATCCTCCATTACAATTGCAAGCAGTGTGTCGGTCGGTTACAAATCTTTTGTGCTTCATCTCATATTCATAATTTACTAATTTTCTAATTTCTCATATTATCAATCTAATATATATCATTATATTATTATTCTTATTTGTCATTCATTTAAAAAAGGCATTGTCATCCCATAAAAATCACTTCCATATATTGTATTATAACATTTATTTCATATTTCATTTCCATGTTTTATTATCTAGCCATTGATAAAATAAATCCCATATCTTATAATATTGTGTGTCTTCCTGTTCTCTGATTTCAAATGTCAATTTACTCATTTCAGCACATTCCATGATTTTCTTAATAACTTCATCTTGCTTAGGTATTTCCTCATTTTTCCAATTTTTAGCAAACACAATTCTAGCCGCTGTTAATACATTCACAATTAAGTATCTCAATTCTCTATTTTATGTTTCTGGCAAAATCCCTAATAAAAAAATCTCTGGTTTAAAGTCTATATGTTTTCTTGTCATTTTTTCCAACCATGTGTGGATTTTAGTCCAATAACTTTTGGCTTCTACGCATGTCCACCACATATGGTAATATGAGCCTGGTATCTGATGACATTTCCAGCACTTTTCAGACTTGTTCTTGAACATTCTGGCTATTCTCGTCAGGGGTAGGTATAATTTTCCTTATATGCTGTTGCCATTGTCATTTTATAATTTTATAATTTTGCAACCACAATTTTTGCCATTTCTCTAAATCAATTCCATGACCAAAATTTTTCCCCCATGCAATCATTGTTTCTTTAACTTGTTCTTCTTCCAATTTTACCTCTAATAAATAACCATACAATTTTTTAATTACA
Organism: Pituophis catenifer annectens; assembly: GCF_029215685.1. NCBI lineage: Eukaryota > Metazoa > Chordata > Lepidosauria > Squamata > Colubridae > Pituophis > Pituophis catenifer. The sequence goes on along the minus strand of NW_027256885.1, from coordinate 106,461,674 downwards.
TAGTCATCAGAACCTGTTAATATTTTATCCAAATTCATCAAATTATTATACATACCTTCTGTCTTAACATCTTTATCGTATCTAGAACGTGTTTGTATGTAAGAAAACCAATTCATCTTAAAACCTTGATCTTCCAGTTCTTGCTTTGATTTAAGTTCACCCTTTTCATTCAATAGTTCACTATATCTAACAATTTGTTCCCTTCTAAATATTACTGAATGTGAAAATGCTTCAATCATCGATACCCAGACTGGAATTTTCAAATAATGTTGTTTTTTAATCTTCTCCCAGTTTAACAACAAAGCCTCTCGTATATAATGTCTTCTAAAATACCCCTGTGTTTTTGTTCCCTTATACCATAAAAAAGCATGCCACCCTAACAACAAGTCATGTCCTTCTAAAGTCAATAATCTAGTATTTCTTAACATTATCCATTATTTAATCCACATCAAACTTGTCGCTTGGTAGTAAAGTTCCCAATTAGGTAGACCAAAACCTCCTCTCATTCTAGCATCTTGTAAGAATTTTAATTTTATCCTCGCCTTTTTTCCCTGCCAAATATATTTTAACACTATTTTGTTCAATTCTTCAAAATAATCTTTCCCCAATCTAATTGGAATTGTCTGGAACAAATATAAAATTCTAGGCAATATATTCATCTTAATAGTTGATACCCTCCCTATCAATGATAATTGTAGATTTTCCCATTTCGCCAAGTCTGTACCAATCTGCTGTTTGAGTTTATTATAGTTATTTTCTTTAAGTGTGCTGCATCTTCCTGTCAAATATATCCCCAAATACTTCACCTTGTTTGTGACCTGCATTTTTGATATTTCCGCCAATTCTTCTTTTTGTTTTATTAACATATTTTTTGTCAAAATCTTCGTTTTGTCTTTATTAATTTTCAAACCTGCTACTTTTCCAAATTCTCCTATTTTATCTGTCAGAGTAGTTATTGAAACCAATGGATCTTCAAAAATAAAAACCAGGTCATCTGCAAACGCTTGTAATTTATATTCTTCCTTTCGAATTTTCATTCCTTTTATTTCTTTTTCTTCTCTAACCTTTCTATTTAGCACTTCTAATGTTAATACAAACAACAGAGGGGACAGTGGGCAACCTTGTCTCGTACCTTTTTTTATCTCAATAGAGTCTGTCAGTTCTCCATTTATCATTACTTTTGCTGTTTGTTTATGATATATGGCTTCTATTGCTTGAATAAATTTTCTACCAAAGCCCATCTGTTCCAACTGCAATAACATAAATCGCCAATTCACATTATCAAAGGCTTTTTGTGCGTCTAGAAATATCAAGGCCATTTGCTTTCCAGGGTGGGCCTCATAATATTCCAAAGTGTCCAGAATTATTCTCATATTGTCTCTAATCTGTCTCTTCGGCAGAAACCCATTTTGATTAGCATGTATAAAGTTGTTTAAATATCTTTTGAGTCTTTCTGCCAATATTGAAGCAAAGATTTTATAATCTGAATTTAGCAGGGATATAGGTCTATAATTTTTGATTTGTTGTAAGTCAGTATCCTCCTTTGGAACAAGTGTAATATATGCTTCTGACCATGACTTGGGTATTTTCTTCTTTAACATAACTTCATTCATAACTTCTAACAATGGGAGACTCAACGATTCCTGTAATGTCTTATAATATTCCGCTGGCAGTCCATCCAGGCCTGGTGCCTTCCCATTCTTTTGTTTTTTAATTGCTTCCATTAGCTCCATCATTGTTATATTTCTTTCTAGCATCTCTCCAGTATCTTTAGGAATCTGAGGTAAATTCGCCTCTTGAAGATATCGTTTAGCGTTTTCCTCCTCTACATTTTCTTGTTCATACAGTTCTCTATAGTAATCTTGTATAATTTTTTTCTTCTCTATATTCCCGAATCTACTTTATCCTTGGTCATCTATTAGTTGTGTTATTTTTCTTGATTCTCTCTCTTTTTTCAATTTATATGCTAACCATCTACCTGGTTTATTAGCATCTTCAAAGTAATTCTGTTTAGAAGTTCTAATTTTTTGTGCCAAAACTTCCTTCTCCATTAATCCCATTTTGTTTTATTGTATCCATTTTTATTTTGATATCCTTCTTTTGTGGAGATTTCTGAAGTTCCTTTTCAAATCTCTTATAGTCATCTTCTAATATTTTATAAGCTTGTTTTTTCTTAATATTTCTTTTTCTTGTATAATCCATTATCAGACCTCTGGCATAAGCTTTCATTGTATCCCAAAGATTTTGCATCGATGTGTCCTCTTTTCTATTCTCTTTAAAAAAGAAAGCCAATTCTTTCTCCATATTCTGTACAAAGTCCTTTTCTTTTAATACTGTATTATTTAAAGTCCACCTAGATCTTCTCCTTTGTCCTTTCCATTTCACTGTCACTGGGCTATGATCTGCCCAGGTATTTGCTTCAATTTCAACTTCCTCTATATCCGAAGTCAATTCCATTGTTGTACATATCATATCTAATCTGGACCAGGATGAATGTCTATCAGAATAAAAAGTATATTGTCTATTTTTTGCATTTCTTTCTCTCCATACATCTTTTAGATTTATTTCCTCTATCATCTTAAAAAAGGATTTCGGAAGAATCTTTCTACTGTGCTTTGTTGCCTTGTGCATTTTATAATCTAATTTCTCATCCACTATGCCATTAAAATCTCCCATCATGCAGATATTTTCATAGTCCAATTCAATTATTTTCTTGTGTAGTTTTCTATAGAAGTTGTCTTGATTATTATTTGGAGCATATATTGCTATTAAAGATTGATTTACGAAATTTGGATTATAAATTGGGCGATTTGAAAGTAGAGAGTAAAATGAAGAAGCAACCACAATATTTATCATCACCATCAATGATGCGGAGCACCAAGCTCCGCAGCACAAAAAGCAGTAGAAACAACAAGACAACAAGACAAAACCAACATGGAATTAAAAAGCATGATACAGGCAATGCATGATGATCTTAAGGAAATGAAAGAAATGATGGGAAGAAACGAACAAAGATTGATAGCAGTGGAAGAGAAAGCAGAAGCAACAGAGAAAAAGGTGGAAGAGATGGATTATAGGCTCACAAATATAGATAAAAGCCAGGAAAAGACAATTAGACAACTTGAAGTAGACAAGGCAGACTTTTACTTAAGATTCCAAAATATAGAGGAAGAAAAAGGAGAGAATCTACCAGAAAAAAATTACTGAAATATTAGCGGAAGCCATGAAAGAAAGTCCAGAAAAGATAATTAATGAGATAGACAAAATTTACAGAGTATATACAAGATATGCAATTGTTGTGGCTCCGTTGCCTGAGCCTGGGCTATCGACAGATGCAGACTCTGAGCGTGAGGGAGAGGAGTTGGCAAGGCCTCCCTCTCCAGGACCCTCCTCTCTGGCAATGCCTCCAGAGGACACCAAAGGCCAAAAGATAGGCTCAGAGCCAAGCATGTCCCCACAGCCACAGGTGGACAGTGATGAAGGAGAGAAGTGCTGGCTGGACCCTCACCAGAGGCGCAGGGAGAAGCGTGCGCAGCAGAGGGGAAGGCGTGCCAGAGATTAGCTGAGTCACTGGACCACACCCCACAGGGTATAAATGTGGGTGTGGTGGCCGGTTCAGTTTGTGACGAGCAAAAACTAGAACTAATTCATGATTTCTACATTACTGGACTTTGCCTGCTTTATCGGACTGCATTTGGATTAATCCTGGTATTGTTGAAAACTCTGCCTGTTTTATCGGAAGGCTGGCAGGCTAATCTTTGTTTTGAGTGAGTAAAGTCTGAATTGGCAGCTAGCCACTGGGTTGCTGCCAGCTTTATTTTCAAAGAATTTTGTCGTGTGGCTTATTAACTCCGGGCCGTCTGTGGGGGTGTGTGAGTGGAACGGGGACAGAACAGCAATGAGGAATAATCTACCTAGAGAAATACATGTTAGATTTACCAAAAAACCGCTGAGAACAGAGATCTTGCAACTCATGAGGAACACAACAATACAATATAAAGGTAGAGATATAGTGGCATTGAAACAAGTTCCAAGAAGAGTGAGAGATCTAAGGAAAGAATACCAATTTTTGATGAAACATTTGATTAAAAAAGGAGTGAGTTTTAGATGGTTGATACCAGAAGGAATCTCGGTGAATTTACAAGAACAAAGGCACAGATTGGATACAGTAGAAAAGGCAGAGCTATTTTATCGGCAATATATAGAACAACAAGAAGAAGTGAAAGTGAGAGAAGAAGAAGGGGCAAGCTGCCAGGAAGAGAAAAGAGAACAACTAAAGGAGACAACCAAGGAACAAGAGGAAAGAGCATTGAGAGAGGGAGCAAAAGCAAAAGAGATAAAACAACAAAGAGAAACAAGAGTGACTAGATCTACTAAACAAATAAACAAGTAAAAATGGAAGAAGTAAAAGTAATATCAGTGAATATAAATGGACTAAATTCAGTAATAAAAAGAAGGATATTCAACAAATTAGAAAAATTAAAATTAGAGATTATACAGGTGAAACTCGAAAAATTAGAATATCGTGCAAAAGTTCATTTATTTCAGTAATCCAACTTAAAAAGTGAAACTAATATATGAGATAGACTCATTACATGCAAAGCGAGATAGTTCAAGCCTTGATTTGTCATAATTTTGATGATTATGGCTTACAGGTCATGAAAACCCCAAATTCACAATCTCAGAAAATTAGAATATTACATGAAATCAATAAAACAAGGATTGTACATAGAACAATATCGGACCTCTGAAAAGTATAAGCATGCATATGTACTCAGTACTTGGTTTGGGCCCCTTTTGCATCAATTACTGCCTCAATGCGGCGTGGCATGGATGCTATCAGCCTGTGGCACTGCTGAGGTGTTATGGAAGACCAGGATGCTTCAATAGTGGCCTTCAGCTCTTCTGCATTGTTCGGTCTCATGTCTCTCATCTTTCTCTTGGCAATGCCCCATAGATTCTCTATGGGGTTCAGGTCAGGCGAGTTTGCTGGCCAATCAAGCACAGTAATCCCATGGTCATTGAACCAGGTTTTGGTACTTTTGGCAGTGTGGGCAGGTGCCAAGTCCTGCTGGAAAATGAAGTCAGCATCCCCATAAAGCTCGTCCGCGGAAGGAAGCGTGAAGTGCTCCAAAATCTCCTGGTAGACGGCTGCGTTGACCCTGGACTTAATGAAGCACAGTGGACCAACACCAGCAGATGACACGGCTCTCCAAATCAACACAGACTGTGGAAACTTCACACTGGACTTCAAGCATCTTGCAGTGTGTGCCTCTCCATTCTTCCTCCAGACTCTGGGTCCTTGGTTTCCAAATGAGATGCAAAAGTTGCTCTCATCAGAAAAGAGGACTTTGGACCACTGAGCAACAGACCAGTTCTTTTTTTCTTTAGCCCAGGTAAGACGCTTCTGACGTTGTTTGTTGTTCAGGAGCAGCTTGACGAAGAATACGACATTTGAAGCCCATGTCCAGGATCTGTCTGTGTGTGGTGGCTCTTGATGCACTGACTCCAGCCTCAGTCCACTCCTTGTGAAAGTCCCCAACACTTTTGAATGGCCTTTTCCTGACAATCCTCTCCAGGCTGCGGTCATCCCTGCTGCTTGTGCACCTTTTTCTTCCACACTTTTCCCTTCCACATAACTTTCTATTAATGTGCTTTGATACAGCACTTTGGGAACATCCAACTTCTTTTGCAATTACCTTTTGAGGCTTTCCCTCCTTATGGAGGGTGTCAATGATGGTTTTCTGCACAACTGTCAGGTCAGCAGTCTTTCCCATGATCGTGATTCCTACTGAACCAGACTGAGAGACCATTTAAAGGCTCAGGAACCCTTTGCAGGTGTTATGGCTTAATTAGCTGATTAGAGTGGGACACTTTGAGCCTAGAATATTGAACCTTTTCACAATATTCTAATTTTCTGAGATTGTGAATTTGGGGTTTTCATGAGCTGTAAGCCATAATCATCAAAATTATGACAAATCAAGGCTTGAACTATCTCGCTTTGCATGTAATGAGTCTATCTCATATATTAGTTTCACCTTTTAAATTGCATTACTGAAATAAATGAACTTTTGCACGATATTCTAATTTTTTGAGTTTCACCTACAAGGAGTTCATATTAAGAAACAGTGTAAGTATCTATTGGAGCAAAAGAAATTAGGAATACTATATAGAACACTTGCCAGTCAAAGTAAAAGAGGGGTAGCATTATATATTAAAAAAACAATTCAATCCAAACAGATTTTTGAAGATGAAGGAAGGATATTACTGGTTGAAATAACTATGAATCAAAAAAAAAAACCATTGTTAGTGGCAATATATGTTCCAAACAATAATCCAGAAGAATATTATGGGAAATTACATTAAAAAATAATAGAATATGAATATGAAGAGATATGTATATTAGGGGATTTCAATGCAATAATAGACAATGAGTTGGACTATAAACCTACAAAATTAAATAAGGAGATAAGAAAAAGCCAAAAGCTTTTTCCACAATGATAGATGAATTAAGAAGGGCCTGGTGGCTCAGCAGACTAAAAGCATTGTGATTAACACCAGCTGTCTGCAATTACTGTAAGTTCGAATCTCACCAGGCTCAAGGTTGACTCAGCCTTCCATCTGTTGTGGCCCCGCCCTCTGAGCCTATCCCATCGGAGGAAGAAAGCTCCGAGCATGAGGAAGAGGAGTCAGCCAGGCCTCCCTCTCCAGGCCCCTCCCCTCTGGCACTGTCTCAGGTGCCGGCCGAGGGAGAGGAGATTAGCAGGGAGACAGGTGTCTCGGATGAGAGTGAAGGAGAGACATCATTCCTGGACGCACGCCTCCGAAGGCGTGATAAACGATTGCAGCAGCTCAGGAGGCGTGCTAGGGATTAGAACTGAGTCATTGGACCACACCCCAGAGACTATATAATAGAGGGTGGTGGCCAGTGATCCCTGTGACGAACAAAAATAAACCTTGGATAGTCACTAGAGCATCGTCCGAAACTGCTGAGAGGAATATTTATTTTTGTTGGACTCTTGTATGCTGAGTATATTATCTTTCTGTTTTCTGTGGAAATAAAAGCACTTGGCAGACGGTGTGTATATCGCTGCCAAGTTGGAGATAAAGACCTGGGTGTGTGCCAAGTGCTTCCTTAACCCTCGGCTGGCTGTGTTTGTGTGTGTGTGTGGACGGGGACAGTTTGTGGGGGCAATAAGCTGACTTTGTAAATATAGAAAAGTATGAAGGCTATTGCTTAACGCATTGTAAGCCGCCCTGAGTCTCCGGAGAAGGGCGGCATATAAATCAAATTAAACAAAAGTCTACAAGATGCTTGGAGGCGAAGCCATCCAAAAGAAAAGCAGTACACATTTTACTCAAATAGACATCTATCGTGGTCAAGAATATTTATTTATTTATTATTTATTTATTAATCAAATTTCTATACCGCCCTACTCCCGGAGGACTCAGGGCGGTGAATAGCCAAGATAAAATACAGATAATACAAATATTAAAAATCCCTTAAAATTATTAAATATTTTGGCCGAAACACAGATTAAAACACCCAATTTATAAAATCAAACGAATTAAAAATTTAAAAGAGGAGAGTTAGGCCAGGCCAGCCTGCTAAAATAAAAAAGTTTTGAGAGCACGACGAAACGTGCGCAGGTCCGGGATCCTCCATATCTCTGGGGGGAGCTCGTTCCAGATGGTAGGTGCCCCCACAGAGAAGGCTCTCCCCCTGGGGGCCGCCAGTCGACACTGTTTGGCCGACGGCACCCTGAGAAGCCCCTCTCTATGGGAGCGTACTGGTCGGTGAGAGGCTATTGGTAGCAGAAGGCGGTCTGGTAAATACCCCGGTCCGATGCCATGGAGCGCTCTAAAGGTGGTAACCAAAACCTTGAAGCGCACCCGGAAGACCACCGGGAGCCAGTGCAGCTCGCGCAGGAGGGGGGTCACATGGGAGCGCCACGTCGCTCCCATAACCACCCGCACGGCCGCATTCTGGAGCAGCTGGAGCCTCCGGGTGCTCCTCAAGGGGAGCCCCATGTAGAGAGCATTGCAGTAGTCCAGGCGGGAAGTAACGAGAGCATGAGTGACCGTATTTAACGAGTCCCGATCCAGAAAGGGACGCAACTGGCGAATCAGGCGGACCTGAGAAAAAGTCCCCCTAGCCACGGCCGTCATGTGCTCTTCCAAAGACAGCCGTGAGTCCAGGAGGACACCCAAGTTGCGAACCCTCTCCGTGGGGGCCAATGACTCGCCCCCAATAGTCAGTGATGGCACCAACTGACTATATCGGGATGTCGGAAACCACAGCCACTCGGTCTTGGATGGGTTGAGCCTGAGTCTGTTTCTCCCCATCCAGATCCGCACGGCCTCCAGGCACCGGGACATCACTTCAAGGGCATCATTGGGGTGGTCCGGGGTAGAGATGTACAGCTGAGTGTCGTCAGCGTACTGATGGTACTTCACCCCGAAACCACGGATGATCTCACCCAGCGGCTTCACATAAACGTTGAACAGAAGGGGCGAGAGGACCGACCCTTGTGGCACCCCACATACAAGGGGCCTCGGGGTCGACCTCTGCCCCCCTGTCAACACGGACTGCGACCGGTCAGAGAGAAAGGAGGAGAACCACCGTAGGACGGTGCCCCCCACCCCTAACTCCTCTAGCCGGTGCAGCATGATACCATGGTCGATGGTATCAAAAGCCGCTGAGAGGTCTAATAGGACTAGGACAGAGGAACAACCCCTGTCCCGAGCCCTCCAGAGATCATCAACCAACGCGACCAATGCCGTTTCCGTGCTGTACCCAGGCCTGAAGCCCGACTAGAACGGATTCAGATACGACGATTCATCCAGGTACTGGGGGAGCTGTCACGCTACCACACTCTCAACAACCTTCGCAACGAAGCGAAGGTTGGAGACTGGACGATAATTTGCCAACACTGCCGGGTCCAGGGAAGGCTTTTTGAGGAGAGGCCTCACCACCGCCTCTTTCAAGGCGGCAGGGAAGACACCCTCACTCAAAGAAGCATTTATAATCCCCTGGAGCCAGCCTTGTGTAACCTCCCGAGAGGCCAGCACCAACCAGGAGGGACACGGGTCCAGTAAACATGTGGCTGCTCTCAGTCTGCCCAGTATCCTGTCCACGTCTTCGGGCGTCACAGAATCAAACTCTTCCCAGATAATACTCACAAGACCTGCCTCTGTCCTCCCCCCTGAATCTACCCAGTCAGAGTCCAGGTGTTCCCGAATCTGAGTGATTTTGTCATACAGATACTGTACAAAATCCTTGGCTCTACCCTCCAAGGGGTCGTCCCGCGCTTCCTGGTGGAGCAGGGAGCGGGTCACCCTAAACAGGGCGGCCGGGCGATTATCTGATGATGCAATAACAGCGGCAAAATAGTTATACTTTGCCGCTTTTATCGCCACCAGGTACGTCTTAATATGAGACCTTAGCAGTGTTCGGTCAGATTCAGAATGACTGGCCCTCCAACCACTCTCCAGGCGTCTTTTCTGGCGCTTCATCTCCCTCAGCTCCTCGGTGAACCAAGGAGCCAGGCGAGATCGGCGCCGGGTCAGAGGCCGCAAAGGCACGACCCGATCCAAAGCTCCAGCGGCCGCCCTATCCCAGGCGGCCACCAGCTCCTCAGTCGAGCCGTGTGCCAGAGCCTCAGGAAATGGCCCAAGCTCCGTCTGGAACCTATCTGGATCCATCAGGCTCCTGGGGCGGTACCACCTCAATGGTTCCGCCTCCCTGCGGCAGGGTGCGGCGGTTTGAAGGTCAAAGCGAAGGAGGGAGTGATCCGACCATGACAAGGACTCGATTACTACATCCCCTATCTCAAGATCACTCAACCACTGACCAGAGACAAAAACCAGGTCTAGCGTGTTTCCCCCCGTGTGAGTAGGGCCATGAACTAACTGGGTCAGGTCCATGGCTGTCATGGAAGCCATGAACTCCCGAGCCACCTCAGACGCCTCACCGACGGATGGCAGGTTAAAATCCCCCATGACCATAAGCCTGGGGGTGTCAACCGCCACCGCGGCTATAACGTTGAGCAGCTCGGGCAGGGCTGCCGTCACGTGGCAGGGAGCCAGGTACGTAACCAGCACGCCCATCTGCACCCCATGACCCCACTTCACAAGGAGGGACTCACATCCAGCCGTCTGAGGAACAGTGGCCTCCCTCGGACCAAGACCTTCTCTAATGACAACCGCCACCCCCTGCCCCTCCCCTGTGTCCTTGGCTGATGGAATGCGCGGAAACCGGGTGGGCACATCTCAACGAGGGGGATCCCCCCTTCCTGGCCCAGCCAGGTCTCCGTAATACCCGCCAGGCCCGCTCCCCCCTCCTGAACAAGATCACAAATTAGGGGGGCTTTATTTACCATGGACCGGGCGTTGCACAGCATCAGCCGAAGGCTCAGGGCCTGAGGGTCTGTGCAACCTGGGGAACGAGAGGAGCATTGGAGGCCGGAGCGCGCCACCGCTTGGAGCCAGTGGGCACGCGCTCCCACAACCTGATGTGGCCCCCTGCTCCCGCCATATCTGCCCCTCCCACCCACAGTACTGATGTAATGTCCATCCACAACACAAGCTCTGACCCCCTCCTTGACCCCGGTTCCCGCACCGCTTGTGCTGCGCTCTTCAGCCGGCTCTGGCCTCCTCCCCGACAGGTTCTCCCCCAAGCCCACAGAGCCCACCCCCCTCCCAGAAACTTTTAAAACCTTATCTAAAAATTTCCCCAAAAAAACCCACAACCCCCTCCTCGCTGCATGCCACCTCTCGGGATTCCAAAATCCGTCATCAAGGTAGGCCCTCGATAGTGAGGAGGGCCAAACCTGCGAGAGGGGGGAGTCTCGCAGCACAAGCAGGTCAGTAGCCGTAAACATCGCACAAAACAGAGGTGGAGAGTCAACTGGTCAGGGCTTCACCAGATCGTCCAATAATACTGGGTCAAAGTAGATCTTCATATCAGGAGCTGGTTCACTGCCCTCTCAATAGACATGATGTGGATGTCAACAGAATTAATAGCTAAAATACAAGAAATTGATATTGGAATAAATGTATGGGCAGACCACAATCCAATAACAATGACATGGAAAGGGAAAAAAAGAAAAATGAGATGGACACTAAATCAAAAATTACTAAATGAAAAAAATTTCCAACAATATATGGAAAAAGAATTGACTTTTTTTTTAAAGAGAATAAGAAAGAAGATACATCTTTACAAAATGTGTGGAATACCAGTGAAGCATACATTAGAGGATTGGCAATGACATATTTAGGGAAATGAAATAAACAAAATAGACAAATGCATAAGAATTTAGAGGAAGAATATAAGAGATTAGAGATGGAACTACAGAAAAACCCGCACGATAAAAAGATTAAAAATCTGTTGGATTTGAAAAAACATAAGATGAATTTAATGGAAAATGAAGAATTGGCGAATAGAATAAAAGCTACAAAGCAAAAATTTTTTGAAAATGCAAATAAACCAGGATGATGGTTAGCATATAAAATGAAAAAAGAGAAAGAAAAGAAATCAATAAGTCAATTAATAGCTCAAGATAGAAAGTTATGTTATAGAAGTGAGGAAAAGAAGAGGATAATTGAGAAATACTACAATGGACTGTATCAACAAGAAACAGTAGAAGAAGATGAGATAGAACAATATTTGACGAAAACGGAATTGCCTAGAATCCCAGAAAAGTTCCAAAAATTATTAGAAGAAAGAATATCTATGATGGAATTAATGGAGGGAATTAAAAGACAGAAAAATGGGAAGACACCAGGCCCAGATGGATTACCAGCAGAGGTATATAAAACCCTACAAGATGTACTAAGCAATGTGATGCTGCAAGTATTTAATGAACTACTACTTAAAGCTAAAATTCCAGACTCATGGATGGAGGCATATATAACTTTAATACCAAAAGAAGAGGCAGATCTGCAACAGATAAAGAATTATAGACCGATATCTTTATTAAATGCGGATTATAAGATTTTTGCATCAATCATGGCTGAAAGATTTAAAAAATTATTTTTTAAACAAGTTTTATTGGTCCCGTCCCCCCCCCCCCCCCACATTTCCCCACATCTTTTTTGAACAGAGTATTGGCCGTTTCTTGTCTTATACAATTAATTAAATTCAAATATATTTTACTCAATTACAATTCTTGCCAAAATCTTTCCCCCCCTTTTTTTTTATCATATCTCACTATTTCTATGCTTACTTACATACACAATACCTTCATTTGCCCTTAAATTCTAATTTTACTATTTATTCATATTTATTCCCTTTTATTCTTTAACAATTCATTCTTTATCTTAATATATTTGTGTTTGTTCGGGGTTGCCTTTCTTCCATTTTATCTTTTTTATTATACAGCAATATTTCTCCTCAAACCTACCACCTCTCTCTTTTTTTCCCTTCTTACTTTCTCTTCCCCTCCTCTTCTCTTATCTACTTCCCCTCCCCTTCTCCTTCTCCTCCTCTCTTCCCCCTTATCTTCCCCTCTCTCCTACTCTAATTTCCCTTCCCTTCCTTTTTCCCTACTCTTCCTTCCCTGTCTCTCCTTCCTCTTCCTTTCCACCTCTGTTCTCCTCCTTCATCTCTCTCTATTGCTGTATTCATCTTCAATTTAATATTTTCCACTATGGAGTCCAGGCAACCCCAATCTTTCATTTATCAAGTATAATTCACAAAATTCCTCTTATCTTTTTAATTATAAACAGTATATTTCATCTTATTCTATTTTTCCCTTTAAATTTTTACCCAATCTTCCAATCCTTTATCTTCTTTACTTTTAACAATACGTATTTTCTTCTTTACTTCTTTCAAGTATAACACTTAAATCATTTTTTAACATTTCAATTTCATTCTGGACCGGGACGCTTTGCGCACGGTCACTCACGCCCTTGTCACCTCCCGGCTGGACTATTGTAATGCTCTCTACATGGGGCTCCCCTTGAAGAGCACTCGGAAGCTCCAGCTGGTCCAGAATGCGGCCGCGCGGGTGTTTATGGGCGCAACCCGTTGTGCCCACGTGACACCCCTCCTGCGCGAGCTGCACTGGCTCCCAGTGGTCTTCCGGGTGCGATTCAAGGTGTTGGTTACCACCTTTAAAGTGCTCCATGGCATAGGACCTGGGTACCTTCAAGACCGACTTCTGCCACCAACAGCCTCCCACCAGCCAGTTCGTTCCCACAGAGAGGGTCTCCTCAGGGTGCCATCGGCCAAGTTATGTCAGCTGGTGACACCCAGGGGGAGGGCCTTCTCTGTGGGAGCCCCTGCTCTGTGTAAGATCTCCGACCTCCGTGTATTTCGCTGTGCCCTCAAGACCCTGCTGTTCCGCCAGGCCGGGCTATCAATGTAATGATTTTTAAATTGGGTGTTTTAAATTTTTGGGGTTTTAAATCTGAGCTGAAATTATTTAATAATTTTAATTATTTTTAACTGATGTTTGTCTTTGTGCTTTTAATAGGCTGTACACCGCCCTGAGTCCTTCGGGAGAAGGGTGGTATAGAAATAAAATTATTTATTTATTTATTTATTCATTCAATTTTACATTCAATTTCAATTTTTTTTGTTTTGTTTTTTTGCTTTAATTTCTATGCCGCCCTTCTCCAGAGGCTCAGGGCGGTTTACAATGCGTTAAGCAATAGCCTTCATACTTTTGTATATTTATACAAAGTCAGCTTATTGCCCCCACAAACTGGGTCCTCATTTCACCTACCTTTGAAAGGATGGAAGGCTGAGTCAACCTTGAGCCTGGTGAGATTTGAACTTGCAGTAATTGCAAGCAGCAGATGTTAATAACAGTGCTTTAATCCACTGTACTACAGGCTCTTTACTATTCCATCATAATTTCAATTAATGCTTATGTTACTTATTGAATTACTGAAATAAATGAACTTTTGCACGATATTCTAATTTTTCAAGTTTCACCTGTAGACTGTTGTCCGAAGAATTGATATAGTAGCTAAATAAAGGTTCATCCCCCCCACCCACCCATCTCAATTGGCTATCTCAGGAATCTGGAGACTAAAGCATTGGGAGAATGTCCTGCAGTAGTTGAGAGAAAAACACCTAACTTGATTGAGAGAGTCAGTTATTAGCAAGAGGGCTGAAGAAGGTCCAAGAGAGGGGAGACCACCAATTGACAGAGGAGGAAGTACTGTGTGTCGCTGGTGGTGAAGTTCCCCTCCTATGGTCATTTGTCCTACCTGTTGACTTAACTGGACCTTTAAGAATATCCTCTCAGGTAATAGAGGACATTCTTCATGATTGGTGACTAATTTGTTCAGTGCAAATTTATTTATTTGTTCAACTTGTTTTCTGCATTTGAAAAAAAAGTTTGTAATTTAGTGTACCATTGCAAGTGTTAATTTTATAATATATTCCATTAACCTGGTCCAAATTTTATGACCAAGAAACAGCCTAGCAGATTTAAGAATATGCCTGCTAGTAAATATGGAGGAGCAAACAAGCATTAATTTCTACTAGACTAAAATTCAAAGTAGGACTCTATATACAGTTGGAGTTCAATGGTACATCTGCCCAGTTTTCAGTTCTGAAAAGTTAAACAATGGCAACTATAAAAATGCAAGAAATGGAAGATAAGTTATTTAGTTTTTTAGTTTATATTTAAAATAAAATTTAAAAATGATGTTCTTTATTAATATAGCAATATCAAGTTGCAGAAGCTTTCTTTGCAGAAGCGCTGATAAGCTAATGTAGGACTATTAAGAATTAGAAACACAATCCAGTTAATTGGATTGTATGTAATCATACATACATATTGGGGGCGAATCACTGGCCCCCACGGAGAGGGCTCGCAACTTAGGCGTCCTCCTGGACGCACGGCTGTCTTTAGAAGAGCATATGACGGCCGTGGCCAGGGGGGCTTTTTATCAGGTTCGCCTGATACGCCAGTTGCGCCCCTTTCTGGATCGGGACTCCCTACGCACGGTCACTCAAGCACTCGTCACTTCCCACCTGGACTACTGCAATGCTCTCTACATGGGGCTCCCCTTGGGGTGCACCCGGAGGCTGCAGTTGGTCCAGAACACGGCCGCGCGGGGGATTATGGGAGCGACAGGGCGCTCACATATAACACCTCTCCTGCGCGAGCTGCACTGGCTTCCTGTGGTCTTCCCGGTGCGCTTCAAGGTGTTGGTGACCACCTTTAAAGCGCTCCATGGCTTAGGGCCGGGGTATTTGCGAGACCGCCTTCTGCCGCCGATAGCCTCCCACCGACCAGTTCGTTCACACAGAGAGGGCCTCCTCAGGGTGCCGTTGGCCAGGCAGTGCCGGCTGGCGACCCCCAGGGGGAGAACCTTCTCTGTGGCAGCGCCTGCCCTCTGGAATGACCTGCCCCCTGAGATACGCACAATATCAGACCTCCGGACTTTTCGTCGGGCCCTGAAGACACACTTGTTCCATCTAGCTGGGCTGGCTTGATCCCATCCTCTTAGTTTTTAATCGAATTTCGGTTTTAATTGGGTTGTTTTAAATTCGGGCCAATATTATTTAATTGTTTTTTAAAATGTTTTTAAATTTTATATGCTATGTTTTATCCTGGCTGTACACCGCCCTGAGTCCCGCAGGAGAAGGGCGGTATAGAAATAAAATAAAATAAAATAAAATAAAATAAAATAAAATAAAATAAAATAAATAAATAAATAAATAAATAAATAAATAAATAAATAAATATTACTTAAGTTTAATGTGAAAAGGATGTTCCTTTATCTCTTCTGCATTTAATTTGTATTTATGTACTTTAAATTAGGTTTTGAGGTAGAAAATAGTTTTCATGCTATCATTAAGCAAATCGAGCTTCCTCTATTGGCTTTGCTTGTTGGAAGCTGGCTAGGAAATGTTGTAAATACATGCTAGTTGTCCCATGACCATGAGGATGCTGTGATGGTTGTAAGTGTGAGGACTATAAGTCACTTTTTTCAGTACCTTTGTAACTTTGAATGATCACTAAACAAATGTTTGTAAGGCAAGGACTACCTTTATGGTCTGAGCACTCTCTGTATTTAGAGTAAAGAAATGATAGGGTAAACAGTTTGGGGTTCATTTAAAACAGCCATCCCCAACATGATACCCTTCAGATGGGCTGTGAATGCAGATTCCAAAATTCCAAGCCTGTGTTTAGAAACTTTGAGAGTTGCAGTTCTAGCTATGCTGAATGATTAGGATATGAGAAAGCTGATTTAGCAGGTGATTTTTTTTAAAAAAAACATGTTGATTATCCCATCAGCATTTAGCAGGTTTTGTTATGGTATTGGACTGTATCATATTTACAAAAATCTCAAAGAAATCAGTATACAATTTAGTCATCACTAGCAGAAATCCTGTTGGCTTCAGTGGGTTAAATCTAAATATAACTAAATCTGTATACAATCCTTTGTATTCATAGGAATGTTAATTAGGAAACAAGAGTATTGAAATAATAGTTCAGCATCTTGTAAACTTACAGTAGTAACTGCTGATGCAGACAGTACTTGTGACTGCTTCTTTAACCTAGGTTATTTATTTAATTTAGAGATGATATGAACCACAAAGTTATCAGATGAAAACAAAGGTACATTTCACAGTGCATGCTAGCAGAATTTAGGCAATTGTATTTTAATTATTGAACAAAAGGATGGGTGACAAAATGACTGACATAGAGAATTAATAGTCAAGTTAATTATGTTGTATCATAGGGTGCCAACCAAAATCAATCCTCTATTTCTGACTCATTTTGGAGAATAAAAGGTTCCTTCTTTATCTGAAGGAGATGAATAGTTATATTCAGTGGTGGGATTCAATTTTTTTAACAACCGGTTCTGTGGGTGTGGCTTATTTGGGGGCATGGCTTGGTGATCATGTGAGTGGGTAGGTGTGGCTTGGTGGTCATGTGACCAGGTGGGCGTGTCTAGATGGTCATGTGATCAGGTGGGCGTGGCTATGTGCCTAGGGACTACCCAGAGGGCTGAAAAAAATGATTTCTGACAGGTCCTCGCACTTTTGACCGGTCCTCGCACTTAGGACCGGTCATCATTTATGCCTGTTGCAGCATTCTTAACAACTGTGTCACTCATTTCAAAACTGCGGTGCTTCATGTGACTGGGTGGATGTGGCCAGGTGGTCATGTGACTTCGCTTCTTTGCCCTAATGACAGTTTGCTGCAATGGTCGTAAGTGTGAAAAATGGTCATAAGTCACTTTTTTCAGTGCCATTGTAACTGTTGTAAATCAAAGATTACCTGTACAAAAATACAAAAAACTTCTTTGCTTGCAAAAAGCTGCCCTAAATACCAATCATTAGATTAGAAATACCTGCAAACTGGAGTTACAAATCAGGCAGGGTGCCAGAGCACCTTGAGGAATTAAAATAGTTAAAATGCAATGATAACTATCAGCAGCCAACTCTTGCTCATAAAGTGAAACCCTTTAGCAGAGAGGTCATTTAAGCTCTCCAGAATGAAGCAAAGGAGCAAACAGAGTATCTGTTGCTTGTTAAACCAATTACCAGAACAAATAGACACAGGAACTAGTCAGATTTCCGAAGGTGCTTCTTTTCAGGAACAGAGAATAACATTTTTCCTTCCAAACAAAGCTGAATAGGGAAAATTATCTCATCACTAAACACAGGATTAAACATCACCAAGCACAGAATTAAACTTCACCAAAAACCAGTTTTAGACCAAAAGTCAGAAAGGGTATGTAAACTCACATTTGAATGTCAATCTTTCTAGCTAGCCAAGAAGCCTTGCTGAATGTCACTCATCTTGGTTCCTTGTCATTAAAAGTTTCTGCTTTGTTATTCAATTATTTCTTCAAAGTGCTGATCATTGCACCCTGGCTGGAAGAACTCCAACAGGGGAGTATTTCCTCCCAACAGTGGTGTAAAAAGCTTAAAACAACCCTTCCCCTTTAAGAAAGTCAAGCCAAAAAAAAAAACCTCTGAGAAGCTCCGGAACCGGAAGCGACAGTAAGTCTAGGCGTACTGCCAAGAATGTAATAAGGGTTAATGGAGAGGCAGTTTCTGTAAGCAGGGCAATAAAGATTAGGCTAGGAAACAACACCAGAAAGTTGTAATTCCTTACAGGATTAACCCTGTAAAGTGGAAAAAAGCAAAAGGAGATTTCTTCTAACAACCGGTTCTCCGAATTGCTTAACTACTTAACAACCGGTTCTACGGAACTGGTACGAACCGGTAGAATACCACCACTGGTTATATTCTTTACTACTTTATAATTCACTAGCTGATAACCCGGCGTTGCCCAGATATTTATTTATCGCCAGCTCCCCCCTCTCTGTGTGTATCTCTGTCTCTCTTCTCTCTCTCCCCCTCTCTCTCTCCCCCCTCTCTGTATCTCTCTGTGTCTGTCTCTTCCCCTCTCTATCTCCCCTATCTCTCTGTGTGTGTCTCTCTCCCCCCCTCTGTATCTCTCTCTGGGTCTCTGTCTCTCTCCCCATCTATCTGCCCCCTCTTTGTATCTCTCTGTCTCTCTTTCTCTCCCCTCTCTGTATCTCTTTCTGTGTGTGTTTCTCTCCCCGTCTCTGTGTGTGTGTCTCTCTGCCCCCTCTCTGTATCTCTCTCTGTGTGTGTCTCTCCCCCCTGTATCTCTCTCTCTGTCTCTCCCCCTCTCTCTGTATCTCTCTCTCTACCCTCTGTATCTCTCTCTGTCTCTCTGTGTCTGTCAGGTATGCTTCCTTCAATATCCAGGAAAGGAAAACCCAAACTCAATCATTTTTGAAGAGATTAGTACTTTTACTGAATATGAAATGATCGCAACCCAGGTAAAGTTGGAAGTGAGCAAAACACACGAAATAGCATCTACTAAGCTTCTCCCCCCCCCCGGTGTCCATTGATCATCAGCCAATCCAAAGGTCTCCCAAAGGTCAGGTGGCATCACGTCTGGCAGCATCATTCATCAGGAATGTAGGGCAGTTGGTCAGCCGTCCCCTTTGAAGATTCACTTTCGTTTCTTGGGAAGACACGTCCTACAATGGAAAAAAAAACACCTCCTGCATCTTCCCTCCCCTTCGCCCCCATAACTAATCCCTCCCCCGTTTCTTATGGCAGCTGAAGCAGGCAAAGCTGAGGCTGACTTTCGGCCCCTCTTGCAGAAGAGACGTTATTCCTAAATAGAGGAAAGGAAAGAGAGAGAAACAGAATATATACAATAATTAAGGTTTATCTGGGTATTTGGTATAGAATTGCTGTACTTTCTTGGGAGCTCGGACATCCCATTTATTCACCCATTCAGCCTGAGACAAAGGGAAATGTTTCCAGGCAATCAGATATTGGATTTTACCATGGTGTTTTCTAGAGTCCAAAATTTCCTTAACTTCAAAATGTTGCTCCCCCTCTATGAGAATGGGAATTGGAGGGGTGCTTTGGTCAGCCCTTAAGGGAGACGAGTGTTCAGGTTTCAATAAACTAACATGAAATACAGGATGTATACGTCTCAATGCTTTTGGCAATTCCAATTCAACTGTTACTGGATTAATCAGTCTAATCACACGAAATGGTCCCACATACTTAGGCCCTAGCTTTTTTGACTTCTGGGTAGTCTGTAAGTATTTAGTAGATAAATAGACTTTATCCCCCACTTTATAAATGTGAGCTGGGGACCTTTTCTTATCGGCTTGTGCCTTATGAGCCCGGTGTGCCTCATCTAATGCCTTCTGAGTCACTGCCCATGTGCTCTTTAATTGTTCAATCCAATCCATCAAGGAGGGATTCTGGGGGTCATCTTGTGGTAGCTCGGGAATGGGTACGAAATCCTGGCCCGACGCGACCTTAAAAGGAGTGAATCCGGTGCTACTGTGTACGGAATTATTATATGCCACTTCTGCAAATGGCAACAAGTCTACCCAATTGTCTTGCTGGTAATTTACGTAACACCTCAGGTATTCTAGCATCCCATTGGTTCTTTCACAGGCCCCATTTGTCTGAGGGTGGTGACTGGAACTTAGCCCCTGTACGGAGCCTATCAACTTCAAAAACTCTTTCCAGAAGCTGGAAGTAAATTGCACACCCCTGTCAGAAATTATTCTTTTCGGAGATCCATGTAGTCGGTAAATCTGTCGAATAAACAGTTTTGCGAGGGTTTTTGCTGAAGGGATCTTTGAGCAAGGGATGAAATGTACTTGTTTGGAAAACAAATCAGTTACTACCCAAATGACAGTGCAGCCCTCACTCTCTGGTAAGTCCACAATAAAATCCATAGATATTTCCTTCCATGGGGCGTTCGGTCTAGCTACACTTTGCAGTAATCCAGGGGGTTTCCCTGGAGGTCTTTTAGCCGAGGCACATACTGGACAGCTAGCCACATATGCCTCTATGACCTTTTTAAGTGCAGGCCACCAAAATTGTCTCTTAACAAGATGTAGAGTCTTGACAAACGCAAAGTGTCCTGCGGCCTTGGCATCATGAGCATATTTCAATATGGTTGTCCTTAATGTGGTTGGAACATACAATTTGGATCCAACCCAAGCTAGTCCGTCACGAAGTGTGCACTCATTCGAGTGGTTTTTAAACCACTCGTCAGTTTTCAGCGCTTCTCGCAAGTTTTCGAGCAAATTCCCCGAGAGTTCTGGTTCGGTTTTACTCTGCGCTCTGGTAGTGACAGGTGTTGCCAATTGTGTCAAGGGGATCATTGGTTGAACCACTTCCTTCTTGGTGCTATTGTACTGCGGCAATCTGGAAAGTGCGTCCGCCATGAAGTTTTTCCCACCAGGAAGGTAACGTAAAGTGAAATTGAAACGCTTGAAGTGTTGGGCCCAACGAGCCTGTTTTGGTGATCGTTTGCGTGGTGTTTTTAATGCTTCTAGATTCTTACGATCAGTCCACACCTCGAAAGGGTGTTTCGCCCCTTCTAAAAATTGTCTCCATGTTAACAGCGCCCATCTAACTGCAAACGCCTCTTTCTCCCATATGGCCCATCTCCTTTCCGTGTCTGATAGTTTACGGGACGTGTAAGCACAGGGTTGTAATATCCCGTTTTCATTCTTTTGCAAGAGTATTGCTCCTACAGCTACGTCGCTGGCATCAGCTTGTACTACAAAAGGTTGTTCCATGTCGGGGTGTTTGAGCACAGGTTCAGCCGCAAACAGTCGTTTCAATTTTTCGAAAGCAGCTTGACAGTCCATAGTCCATTCTAGTGGTTTCAAGGGTTTGGGTCTTACTTCCCCTTTGGTTTTTAGCAAGTCTGTAATTGGCAGTGCGATTTTCGCGAAAGGGGGGATAAATTGTCTATAAAAGTTAGCAAACCCTAAGAAACTCTGTAACTGTTTACGGGTGCGCGGTGCGGCCCATTCCAGCACTGCCCGGACCTTTTCAGGGTCCATCTCTATTCCCTCATGCGATATACGATATCCAAGATAGTCGATTTTGTCTTGGTGAAATTCACATTTAGAAAGTTTGGCATAGAGTTCAGCTGCTCTGAGTTTCTTCAAGACCGTTCAAACCAATTTTACATGGTCGGCCATGTTGTCAGAATAGATCAGAATGTCATCCAAATAGACCAACACCCCCTTATACAGGTGCTCGTGCAATACTTCGTTGATCAACTGCATGAATACAGCCGGGGCTCCCTGTAGTCCAAAAGGGAGTACTCTAAACTGGAAACATCCTAGTGGGCAATTAAATGCTGTCTTCCATTCATCTCCCTCTTTTATTCTCACTCGGTAGTATGCCTCTCTTAAATCAAGTTTGGTGAAAATTCTTCCCTTCCCTAAATGGCCTAACATGTCCTTCATGAGTGGGAGGGGGTAGACATTTTCTACGCAAATCGCATTCATATTTCTATAATCAACTACTAAACGAAAGGATCCATCTTTCTTTTCGCGGAACATTACTGGCGCCGCCACCTTGGGTTTGGCTCGTTCGATGAATCCCCGTTCTAAGTTTTTGTCAATAAAATTTCGCAATTCCCCCAATTCTCGAGGTGTCATGAGGTAAATTTTCGGTTTGGGAAGCTTTACCCCAGGGAGTATTTCAATGGTGCAGTCGGTGGCCCTGTGGGGAGGCAGAGCATCCGATGCCTTTTCACTAAAAACTTCCTTGAGATCCCAATATTCCTTTGGAATTTTCTCTTCTCCCTCAATATAGTTAATGGCTACTGCCACCCTTTCTCTCAGGGGGGGGCTTCCTTTTCCGGAGTTGGTTCTGCCGTGCGGATGCGCAGGACCCCCGTCTTCCAATTTACCCGTGAGTTCCACTTTCGAAGCCAGGGCAGTCCTAGAATGAGGGGTCTTTCCATACCAGGGGCTACAATAAATCTGAGATTCTCTACATGATTCCCCAATTGCAGTTCAAGGGGTTCGGTCATAAAGCTAGCTGGGCCCCCTCCTGCAATCGACCCGTCTAATTGACAAAATGCAATGGGTCTTTTTAAAGTTTTTAGTCTCAGTCCCATTTCCTCCACTACTTTGGGGCTAATTATGCACCTAGTGCACCCCGAGTCCAACAGGGCTAACAATTGCGCGTGAGTCCCTGTGGAGGGCACCCTTATTTCTACGGGGATGAGTAATGGTTCCTCCGTGTGACTCACCCGATCGTCGGAGTCGGAGTCCGTCTCGCTGTCGTCATCGTTGGTCGGAGTTCCCAACTCACCCTGGTTTCGGGGAGTGAACTCAACGACTTCTCCTTTCAGGGCGGTGCCGCGGGTTTTGGCGGGTATTTTGTCGCCTTTCTTCGGGCCGGCCCCGGTAGCTTTTGGCGGTGGCTTGGAGAAGCATTCGGCAGCCTGATGACCCTCTTTCCCACATTTGAAACAGGTGAAGGGCTTTGACTTGGGTTTGAATTCGGCCTTCCCCCCAGTCATCTTTGGTGTCCCTTTTCGGTGGAAAGAGGATGACTGGTCCCCCATACGCCTTCCTCGGAGTTCGCTCCGTCTCAGCTCGATCTCCACATCCTCAGCTACTATGTACCATCTATGCAAATCTTCGGGGACCCCCATGCTTCTGCAGTCTCGATATATCTCTTCATTCAACCCATCCTTGAAACTCTCCAAAAGAGCCATTTCTGACCAGCCTGTCATATAGGGTGCCAGTTCACGAAACTCTTGGATATACTCTGCCACTGGTCTCCAGCCCTGCTGAATACTCTTCATTCTGAGTCTCGCCTTTCGTTCAGCTAAATGGTCTTCAAAATGCTTCCTAAGGGCCCCCATGAACTGGTTGTAATTTCTCAGCAAGAGGGAGTTGTTATTGTGGAGAACCACCATCCACTCAGCGGCTACTCCCTCTAGGGCGTTCGCGACGCTTCTCACTTTAGCAGCCTCTGATTCATAGTCCTCCTCCCAATCCTGCATGTGGTTCCACACTTGGGTCAGGAAAAATCCCAATGTTTTAGGATTTCCATCATACTTCCCAGGAAGGGGGGGGATTTTTGGCTTTTTACGTCTGCGGGGGGGGGGGGGGGCTGCAGGGCTGGGGTTCTCTGGCCGGCTGCATCTCTCTCTCGAGCTGCTGAAGCCTGGGATGTTTCTTCCTCAAACTCTTCCTCTCCCCCGCAGGCTGTCTCTTCTGGCTCCCCCCTGGGGCCTGCTCCCCCCTTCTCCACAGGAATTCACAAAGACTCACGGTTTTTCCTGCTTTCTTCTACATCACGGATAAGCTGCAAGGCTTGTTCCATCATGAGACGTTCCTTTTGCTGTTGCATCCACACTGCCTCCTTTTTTTGGGGTCTGGAAGTCGTCACTCCCCGGGGTCCTCCCCCCAGTCCGGCAGCCTCCCCACTCCTTTCAACCATCTAGCTTCCTCCGGCTCTAAACGGAGTCTTTCCAACCATTCTGCAGTCTCTTTCTCCGCTTGGAGGGCGGCTGCCGTTGAACTCGCTGCCCCCATTTGCTCTTCTCCATCACTTCCTCGATCTGACATATTTTGGATTTACAGTCCCCTTGGTTTTTGTCCGGGATGACTGGATGTGTCTTCCAGCTTATTGTCAGGTATGCTTCCTTCAATATCCAGGAAAGGAAAACCCAAACTCAATCATTTTTGAAGAGATTAGTACTTTTACTGAATATGAAATGATCGCAACCCAGGTAAAGTTGGAAGTGAGCAAAACACACGAAATAGCATCTACTAAGCTTCCCCCCCCCCCCCCGGTGTCCATTGATCATCAGCCAATCCAAAGGTCTCCCAAAGGTCAGGTGGCATCACGTCTGGCAGCGTCATTCATCAGGAATGTAGGGCAGTTGGTCAGCTGTCCCCTTTGAAGATTCACTTTCGTTTCTTGGGAAGACACGTCCTACAATGGAAAAAAAAACACCTCCTGAATCTTCCCTCCCCTTCGCCCCCATAACTAATCCCTCCCCCATTTCTTATGGCAGCTGAAGCAGGCAAAGCTGAGGCTGACAGTGTCTTTCTCTCTGTATCTCTCCCCCCCCCCCCGATTCTGATATGAGGCGTCGGGCAGGCCATGAGGCACTCTTGCAGCGCCTTGCACAGCACAGTGAACTTTAGCACGCTTCACAATGGGAGAGATGGGGTCCCCTCCTCCTCCTGGAGCCCATTACAACGCGGAGCGACAATGTGATCCTGCCCCACTCGCCCCTAGCAACAGGACGTGGCTTACAGCTCTGAGCCCAAAGTGGCGGGAGGGCTGCCTTGAGCGCAAATGTGGCGCGAAGGCAAGTACAGGGTCGCTTCGCTCCTGCACTAAGTGTCAGCTTTGGAAACCATATTAACACCAGAAGCTTCCACACTGGCAACTTCTTGCGCTTGGGAAAGTAGGAGGGGGGATTCAGTAGAGTGATTGTAGTTAGACATAATAGCATTCTTCCCTTCGGTCAAGGTCATGGTGTTCCTGCATCTGGAGGAGGAATGGTTGCAGTGATGGCTCAGGTTGGGACGGATGGTGATTGGGCCATGTGACAGACTGATGGGTGCAGGGGCTGGATTTGGGGTTTTGATTTACTGAGGGAAAACCCGGAACTCTCAGATTCGGGTTTTCCCAGATGTGCCAGTATAACTTCTCTAATAAATGGAACTTTGAGAAATGCTTGCCTCAGAGTTTTTAATTGCAGTTGGGGTTTTCTGGAACACTGACACTAAGGCTCTGGCCATCACCTTGCCATGTCCCCCATCCCCCCACCCCGCAGCTCTTCGGCCGAGAGCAGTGGGCGTGAGCTCCAGCCCGAAGTGGCAGGAGGTGAGGCTGCCTTGAGCACAAATGTGGCGCAAAGGCAAATATAGAGCCGCTTCACTCCTGCACTATGGCTCCGGCAGCCCTCCTCCCCCTCCTTCTCCTCTCGCAACCCTTGGCCGGCTGTGGCGGGGCCGGGAGGGTGCACCGTTACCATGGCAACTCTACTGTGCTGTACAGTAGAAGCCATTTTAAGGCAGTACAGGGTGTATCTTAACAGAACATACACCCCGAGGGGTGCTGGGGTGTCTTACCCCCACAGTATTTGTTTCCAGAGAGTAAGTCATTTGTGTACCAAGTTTGGTTGAAATTGCTCGAGGCGTTCCAGAGTTATGCTGGAACATACATACAGACAGACAGACTTTTATATATATATAGATTTAAATTAGTCATTCACAGATTGTATTACACCTGGATTATTTTTTCACTAAATCAATTTGACTGAAATATTTAAGTTAAATACAAGTGAAGCTAAAGGCTTTGTACCACAGAATTTGAGGTACTGTATTACCATTTTCTTTGCATCTGTGAAGAAAACAGTCCATTTGGAGGACTGTAAAAGTATCCTAATTCTTGCATCCATCTATCATAAAATGTATAAATCGTTAGAATTAAATCCAAAGAGCATTGGTTCCAAGTTACCTTAACAAATGACTCTGGAATTGCTGGACACCAGCACCAATCTCTAGCATGCTAAGGGAAACGATGGGATCTGTGAATGCAAGAAACCCAGTTCTATATGCACATTTTTGTGTACTCATCTAGATTTTTAGACATTTCCTGCATCAAAAACACAGAAGAGGAGCAGCTGTTGTTCAAATCATGAATTCAACTTTCAGTTGTCTTGAAAGAACTTGATCTGCAGGTATTTCAACTTGGTTCTGTTAGGCCTACTTTGAATGTTTTCAGCATTTTCTCACATGTTCCTTTAAAACTTGGCCTTTTCCCCCCACTCCCCTACTTTTTGTTTCCATTTAAACTTGTATAAGCAAGTTAATGGATATATGGAAAACTGAAAAGTTTGAATCAGCAGCATCCAAGGGGAAGGGTCAAAAATTAAGTGATGTTTGCAGCAGCATTTTCAAAGCTCTCTTCAACACTCCACTCAATAGCTCCCCCCAGTTCTCTAATAAAAGTACAGCCTCAGAATGAATTTTGATATTTTTGAGACCATCTTAGTTGTTTTAAATATGAATTCGTAGTGATCATTTAGGTTGTGAGAATGTGGTAGAATTTCTCATAGTACCTAGGTGAGCACATGGACATCAGATTCTGCATTCAGATGGAGTGATTTGCAAATTAAGTACTAGCTGTCAGTTTTGGAAGACAATTTTCTTTTCTGCTTCTTAACTGCCACATAGTTTAGCTGGGGAAGTTGGGAGGGGGTTGTTGTTGGAGCGGTAGAAAGTTAGTCATAACAACATTCCGTACTCAAGGACTTTTGCCTGCGTCTGATGCAGAATGAATGAAGATTGTATCCAGTTGAGAGTGAAGAGTTGATTGGACAATGTGATGAACTTGTGGGTGTGGGGCATGGCTGTGAACTCTTAGCTGGGTGGGGAAAACCTGGAAGCTTCAGATTCCAGTTTTCCCAGATGTGCCAACATGACATCTCTAATAAATTGGAACTTTGAGGAACCTCAGGCCTCAGAGCTTTATTTCGTTGGGGGTGTTCCTTGGAACCCTGACACTAGCCTCATGGCTTTTACTTTAACTCAACTTTTTGCAACAGTTGGGAAGAGGAAATTACTCCAAACATTGATGTTCTTTAAAGAGCATTTTTCTTTTCCTTTTTTGTCTTCTATAGAGTTTACAGATGTTGCCTCAACAACGAAAGGCCATTGCAAAATTTAAATTGCCTGCTGATGCTTTAAAATTTCAACAGAAGTTTCACAGGTAAGTATTATGCATAGGTTTTCTCATATATGAACTATTTTACCCTTCCTCAACATTTCTCAATGTTAGATGTCTTTTATTACAATCCCATTGTCCCTAACCCATCTGGTGAAAAAGACAAAAGTTATAGTTCAATACAGCAATTGGGAAAACTATAAATTCTTTTCAACCAATTCACTTTAAAAAGACCTTTTATCTTCTGGAGATTGGAGAACTGTTTAACTTAGAGCTGATTCAGCTGTAGCAGTGATAGTTGATCAGGCTGAAAGCAAGCTTTGTATCCATGTGTTCAATTTTTGTTTTTCTATGTCGCAATACACTTTTTTTCAACACTGATATCTGTCTTTAAGCTATACTTTTCCATGGCATCAGGAACAAATGTCATTTTGTGTACAGTGTACAAATCAGGATATCAAATTATGTTTTGTATCATGATTTGTAAGCAGAATGTAAAGTGGATTCAAATTCTGGATGCTATAGTTTAATAAGCCAATGTCTCAGTGAAAAAGTTGTGTGGTTGACTAAACTGGGTCCAGGATATTTGAAGCACTGTCTTGCTCCAATGGGACTGGCCTGCCCCACAAATTCCAGCAGAAGAGGCCTACTATGGACCTCATCAGCCAAGGAATTTCAGCTGGTGGGGTCTAGGAGAAGAGCCTTTTATGTCGTGGCCCCCAACCTTTGGAACATCCTTCTGCCACAGATGAGGTCCACCCCCATCCTTTTGGCCTTCTGAAAGGGCTTTAAGACCTAGCTCTGCTGGTTGGCATGGGGCTCTGTTGAAGACACTTTAGGCTGGACATGGCTGGTGCAGTGACAGAAGAGGGCACCACCCCCGCTCCGTGTGAGCCCTTGGGATTTTTAGTCTATTCTTGTAATTTTAACTGTTCCTATATTTATAATTGACTTAAAGATATATTTTTATTGCATTGTAAGCCTCCCAGAGTCGCTTTGGATAGTGAGATTGGCAGCATATAAATTTAATAAATGAATGAATAAATAAATTTGTCAATGAAACAATCCAGTCTTTTCATACACTGTGTGCACAATTATTAGGCAAGTGAATATTTTGACCATATCATTTTTATGCATATTTTCCACCTCCAAGCTGTATATACTTGAATGCTTATTCAATATAAGCATGTCAGGTGATGTGTATTTGTGTAATGAGGGAGGGTGTGGCCTAAGGAGATCAACTCCTTATATCAAGGTGTGCATAATTATTAGGCAGCTTCTTTTCCTCAGGCAAAATGGGCCAAAAAAGAGATTTAACTGATTCTGAAAAGTCAAAAATTGTAAAAAGTCTTTCAGAGGGATGCAGCACTCTTGAAATTGCTAAGATATTGGGGTGTGATCACAGAACCATCAAACGTTTAGTTGCAAATAGGCAACAGGGTCACAAGAAATGTGTTGAGAAAAAAAGACACACATTAACTGCCAAAGATGTGAGAAGAATCAAATGTGAAGCTACCAGGAACCCATTATCCCCCAGTGCTGTCATATTCCAGAACTGCAACCTACCTGGAGTGGCCAGAAGTACAAGGTGTTCAGTACTCAGAGACATGGCCAAGGTAAGGAAGGCTGAAACCCGATCACCACTGAACAAGACACATAAGTTGAAATTGCAAGACTGGGCCAAGAAATATCTGAAGACAGATTTTTCAAAGGTTTTATGGACTGATGAGAGTGACTCGATGGACCAGATGGATGGGCCCGTGGCTGGATCAGTAACAGGTACAGAGCTCCACTTCGACTCAGACACCAGCAAGGTGGAGGTAGAGTACTGGTATGGGCTGGTATTATTAAAGATGAGCTAGTTGGACCTTTTCGGGTTGAAGATGGACTCAAAATCAACTCCCAAACTTACTGCCAGTTTTTAGAAGACACTTTCTTCAAGCAGCGGTACAGGAAAAAGTCTGCATCTTTCAAGAAGACCATGATTTTTATGCAGGAAAATGCTCCGTCGCATGCATCAAAGTACTCCACTGTGTGGCTAGCCACTAAAGGCCTTAAAAATGAAAGAATAATGACATGGCCCTCTTCCTCATCTGACCTACACCCTATTGAGAACTTGTGGACCCTTCTTAAACAGGAGTTTTACGGTGAAGGAAAACAGTACACATCTCTGAACACTGTCTGGGAGGCTGTGGTTGTTGCTGCACAAAAAGTTGATCGTCAACAGATCAAGAAACTGACAGACTCCATGAATGGAAGGCTTATGACTGTTATTGAAATGAGTGAGATGGGAAAATTTTCGTTTTTCATTTAGTTGCATAATTCTGCACACTAATAGTTGCCCAATAATTGTGCACACATACAGTAGATAGTCTCCTAAGAAAGCCAAAACCTCACTTTTACTTTCTTAAATATTCAGGTTTGATGTTTATTAACATTTTGGGTTGACTGAGATAAAAATAGAACTTGCCTAATAATTGTGCGCACAGTGTAGTTTTAACCACTTGCTTCTGAAACATGGCTGCATCTGAACTAAGCCTGAAATTGTGTGAGAGTGTGTAACTAAACAAGTTCCTTAATGCATTAAAAAAAATACAGCTGCCTTAAATCATTGTGCGTTCATTTTTTTTTTCCAGGCACATGATAGACCTCTCCCATATCAATGTGGCACTGATAGTGGAGTGACCCACTGAGCATAAGTTGTCTTAAAATAAAGCAAGTTATGGAGGAAGTCAGAAGGGTAGAATCTTCCTGTAATTTCTGGTGCCAGCTTTTCAGACTCCTTCTGAAACTTCAAATTATTTTGTGACAGCTGCTGACAGCAACAGCCTTGCTACAAATGAAGTTTGATTTCAAGATTGAAAAAGATCTGTATTCAACATACATAACTACAGTATGAATAGTGTACACGGATGTTTTCAGGCAATTACTATGTGATCACAATGACTTGGAACAAAAGAACATTGACTCTTGAAAAGTTTTTTTTATGTTTTTTCTTAGAAAAGAATATTTGATAATGGTTGCCCTTATCTTCAGTGTGAGGTGTTGAAATCAGAATACACCCATAATCTACTGTTTGTAGCTAAGCATATAGATGCCTATAATATAGAATAAAAGATCTATGTAATTTGTGTGGGTGGTGGTGGTTGGGTTTTGTTTTGTTTTGTTTTTGCTAAGAGGCTCTGAAGCTCATTCTTGAAAGCTCTTCTTCCTAGTAAGGTGAATGTACAGGTAGTCCTCGACTTACAACAGTTCATTTAGTAACCATTCAAAGTTACAACAGCACTGAAAAAAGTGACTTATGACAGTTTTTCACACGACCTTGCAGCAGCTCCATGGTCACATGATCAAAATTCAGATGCTTAGCAAGTGGTTCATATTTATGATGGTTGCAGTGTCCTGGGGTAATGTGATCAGCTTTTGCAACCTTCTGACAAGCAAAGTCAATGGAGAATCCAGAGTCACTTAACAACCATTTTATTAACTTAACAAATGCAATGATTCACTTAACAACTGTGGCAAGAAAAGTCGTAAAATGGGGCAAACTCATTTAACAAATGTTTCACTTAGCAACATAAATTTTGGACTCAATTGTGGTCGTAACTCGAGGACTACCTGTAGTTTGTTGCACATAAAAGTCCCTCTCGGTGTTCCCAGCATTATATCTTACCAACCCTATTTTGGATAAATAGTCTCACCAGTTTGATGTCCTTATGTATGAAGGATGCTTGTGTTCAGACTCCAGAATCTTGGATCGACATATCTTTTAGCCTTCTCTTGTGCTTTCTTAGAGTGCTTGAATGGTCAGGAACTAACTGAAAGCTGTTGGTGGTGAGAATGTTTACATATTCATGTCCACAAGATCCATTTTGGTTAGGCTTGTTGGGAAATGAGTCACTGGTGTTGAGCTTCATATTTTAATTTATTTTTGTGTAATAATTGGCAGTAATGCTTGATAACGGTAGAATATGCCAAATCGTACTCTAGCGCTGTTCCCACATCACCTGGTGAATTATGAGGACATTTCCTCTGAGATGTGGGCTGTTCTGAAAATATGTGCAGACTTTATGGAAGTTCTGTTTTTATACTAAATAAACTCTTTCCTTCAAAGAAAGGTGCTTGTGACACTGTTCCCTGCTTCCTTTGGTTAGTGAGAAGAGAGAACTCCTTTTACTACTCTTAGAAATCTATTCAATGTTTATGTATTTGAGGCCAATAAATATAGTTAGAGCTGATAAAGATTATGATTTAGACAGTGAGTTTGAGCATATAGAAAAATAGTCAAAGAATGTTCTCTCAGGACTGTAGGTTGTATGATATTGAGAAGTAGTGATGTTTCTTTTCTAATTATTCAAAATATTCTGAACAGACAAAGGCTTTTAAAACTGTTCCCAGTTAAAGAGAAGATACGGGAATCAGCTATAAGCAATTAAGATATAAAAATACATCATGTCTTCTAAAGGCAAAGCTGGCTTTTTTCCTCCACTGGTGGTACCATGGCTATAGCATCTTTGGTATAATGTAGGGTATGAAGATATGTTAAAGACATTTTATCGACTAGCTAGAAAAAAAATCTTCATCTTGCGGAGTATCCTACCTTGAATTTGACCATGCCATAGAGGTGAGTTTTGCTGTCCTTTATTATTTATATCTCTTAATTTGTGTTTGTTAAAAAAACCTGGGATTTTAGTTTATGGTGCAATTTAGGCTAGCTTTTCTCTGCTTAGAATTGTGTTAAAAACTAACAGTCCCTCAGGGTCAAAAGAGAGAGACTATCATACCTTTGCCCATCTCAGGACATGTTACAGTCTTTCCACAAAACTAAGATTGTGCTTTAGGGCTTAATATGTAAAGTAATATTTTTTAAAAAATATGTCTTCACCGCACAGCTCAGGTACAGTTTGTCCATGACAAACAAGCACAATACCCCGATAGTTCTGAAAACAGAGTAGGTTGAAACTGAATTCACTATGCAGTAAAGAGCTGGGCTCAGTCATTGGCAAGGCTGCATCACTTTGGCAGGATTAAATGCAACAATGCCTGCCAGAAGAGGGGATTTTATAATGTCCCACTTCTACATCACATTTGAGATCCGAGGAAACTTTTATTTATTATGTCAGCAGGTCTTTGATTAGGCTGGATAACCTTCAAATAGCTTAGGCCTTAGGGCATTGTGAAGACTGGGAGCGTTAATTAATGCTTTAAGGTTTACAACTTCTGTATGTGGGAAATATATGGTGTGGCATTTAAAATAATGGTGTGGACTTTTGTATGATTTGTCTGAGGCCCATTTCTTACGCATGATGGCAAATGCCTAGTAAGTCTATAATATGCTCACCATTTTGGTAGAGGGGATTCTCAGATATGGGAAAGAGAAAGAAGAAGATGATTTGTGATTTTTTTTCTCAGTCTCTCTTTGTAGTGAGCAGAAGGAAACCTATAGTATGGCACCAAATCTCTTGCTTGAATTGTCTTTAGATATTACAATACCTTGACTGATTAATGCTAAATTAGAACTGAGTTTGGCATGATCATAGTAATGTTCGTTCCTAATTTTGAGGTGTCTTCCACAAAAGCAAATCACAGAAAAATAGGAGACCTGTTCTTTACATAATGCTTCCTGACCCTATCTCCACATCTTTTGTAGAAGATCTGTTGCAACCATTATCTTGTTCTTTGTTTATCATGTGTTCTTTTGAAGATGCAAAATGCAGGCATTGCATTTAATGTATTGTGTAAATATGAGACTTTTTAACAAAATTTAGATGAAGCTGTTCACATGAAAGCTTATTTGGTGGGATGGGGAGGAAGGCAGTTATATTGTCTTAACAGAGTTGAATGGAAATGGTTCTATAAATGTTGCTGTTGTTATTATTTTTGGTGTAACTCTTCTGTTTTTTTATAAAGATGCCAGTAAGTCAATACATGTCTCTTGACCTGTGTATTATTTGTTCTAGAACTTCAAAAGCATACATTTGGTATAAATGTTTAGCCAGTGACCACTGTATGTGGAAACTTTTTTCTCGTATAAAGATAATTTTCATTTAATTTGGCAACATTTTCTAGGTCACTTTAGTTTTAATACCCATACCAATGAAAAAGTGTAGTCAAATTATGTGTAGATGCTGAAGTATTAATGACTATATAGTTCAAAGTTAAATGGCCACTGTAGTATTCATTAATTCATGTATTTTTCACATTCATTTTGGACAAAGTTGGATAATTTTAATTTCATAAGAAATTAAAGATAATCTGCATAATGGTGTTTTTGTCCAGGCTAAAATGAGGGTGATTTACTCTTGGCTCACCTATCATGAGAAGATTACAGAAAATCTTCCCTATATAACTATTGTGTTCTTCCAATTTTCAAAAGTTGTTCTGAAATATTGGTCATAAAGGAGAGATGTTCAGCGGAAGTCAAATTTATAATTATTAGATATTGCTAGGACATTAAAACCTACAAAAATAGCTAGACTGTATAGAGATGGCTGTACCAACTATTTGTAGTTTGTATCAAACTAGACTGACTGAACAATTGAACCACTATTGACCAAGTGATGGCCTTTAGATAGCCTCTAGGTGCTAGTATGAATTATGTGACAAGAATATAAACCACTATTGAAGAGACCTAGTGTGAGTTATACAGTATATCAGTGAAGGCTTACATATATCAAATTAGAGTGAGTTGATTAGCTTTATAGGAAAATGCTAACATAAGATGACATTTCTTCATTCTTCCATGGTTTATTGTTTTTCCATATGTGGCCCAAATGATGAAACTAAGGGATTTCTGTATTCCTTTTCAGTGACTGACTTTAAATGGTACAGTCAATATTTCATTACCAAGAGGGCTCACACTGAACACAGAAGAAATGAAGAAGCAATGTTACCTTGTGGTGACACTTTTCAAAGAAAGAAGTGATACTACAAACTTCATAGTTGATTCAAATGAGTTTTGGCAACTTAATGGATCTTGTTATTAATCTTGCAGAAACTTTTAGCTGGCATCAGGAAGTCAAATTAACTACACCATCTATGGGATTTATCTTAGATGTTAGTTCACTTATTCTAAGTATTTATTTGGATAGGATAAACTCCTATTTCAGTTTTCATTATTGTATTCATGAATTGTATAGCTTTATTTGGTGATACTACTTAGAACCTTTTATGGGCATTCCCTAGTATTAGGAAAACTAATAAGATTTGTTTTCTTATTCATCTTTCCAGAGTAGACTCTTAGTATCACAGGCATTCTTTTCATTAACTAGGATGTCAGTCTAACATTCATATGGATGGGGAATGGTTCTTGTTTGTTTTTTTGCTTTGATTGCCTGTTTATAAACTTTCTCACTGTCTTCTAAGCTTTATTTTGCAGCTGCCATTTTGGACAAAACGAAGGGTTGGAGAATTCTTTTAACGAATCCAAGATAGTGCAGTTGGCTTTTAAAGCCATAACATACATCTGAGTAGCATGGCTGAGGTGTACCTGCATTAAGGTCACCACAAAATAGCAAAGATCCATACTATTTATCAAAGTGTTGCATTTGCAATGTATTACAAAACTATTTTAAATCCTAAGGATTTTGTGTAAGGTTATTTGTAACCCATTTTTATTATATACAGTACTGTGCAAAAGTGTTAGGCAGTTGTGCAAAAATGCTGTAAATTAAGAATGCTTTCAGAAATAGAAGTATTAATAGTTTATTTTTATCAATTAACAAAATGGAAAGTAAATGAACAGAAGAGAAATCCAAATCAAATCAATATCTGGAGTGACCACCCTTTGCCTTCAAAGCAGCATCAATTCTTACACTTGCACAAAGTCAGGGATTTTGTAGGTTTAGAATCAGGTGTATGATGAACCATTATACCAAGCAGGTGCTAATGATCATCAATTTCATATGTAGGTTGAAATACAGTCATTAACTGAAACAGAAGAAGCTGTGTAGGAGGCTTATAACTGAGTGAGGAACAACCAAACTGTGCTACTAAGGTGAGGTTGTGGAAGACAGTTTCATGTCACAGGTCATACACCATGGCAAAACTGAGCACAAGAACAAGACAAAAGGTAGTTCTACTACATCAGCAAGGTCTCTCCCAGGCAAAGATTTAAAAGCAGACTGGGGTTTCAAGATGTGCTGTTCAAGCTCTTTTGAAGAAGCACAAAGGAACAGGTAACATTGAGGACTGTAGATGCAGTGGTCAGCCAAGGAAACTTAATGCAGCAGATGAAAGATGCATCATGCTTCCTTCCCTTTGACATTGGAAGATGTCCAGTGCCATCAGCACAGAACTGGTGGAAACCAGTGGCACCCAGGTACACCCATCTATTGTCTGGAGAAGTCTGGCCAGAGGTGGTCTTCATGGAAGAATTGCAGCCAAAAAGCCATACCTCTGACGTGGAAACAAGGCTATGCGATTCAACTATGCATGAAAACAGAGGAACTGGGGTGCAGAAAAATGGCAGCAGGTACTCTGGACTGATGAGTCAAAATTTGAAATATTTGGCTGTAGCAGGAGGCAGTTTGTTCACCAAAGGGGTCTGGAGAGTAGTACAATAATGAGTGTCTGCAGGCAAACAGTAAAGCATGGTGTAGGTTCCTTGCAAGTTTGGGGCTGCTTTTCTGCAAATGGTGTTGGAGATTTGGTCAGGATCAATGGTGTCCTCAATGCTGAAAAATACAGGCAGATACTTATCCATCATGCCATGCCAAGCCAATCAGGGAGGTGTGTGATTGGCCCCACATTTATTCTGCAGCAGGACAACTGCCCCAAACATACAGCCAATGTCATTAAGAACTATCTTCAGTGTAAAGAAGAAACAAAAAGTCCTGGAAATAATGGTTTGGGCACCCACAGAGCCCTGATCTCAATAACATCGAGTCTGTTTGGGATTACATGAAGAGAGAGAAGGATTTGAGGTAGCCTACATCCACAGAAGATCTGTGGTTAGTTTTCCAAGATTGTTTGGAACAACCTTGAAGGAACCTTGCCTAGTTCCTTCAAGAACTAGTAGAATTGATGCTGCTTTGAATGCAAAGGGTGGTCACACCAGATTTTCATTTGGATTTCTCTTCTGTTCATTTACTTTCCATTTTGTTAATTGATAAAAATAAACTAATAACACTTTTATTTCTGAAAGCATTCTTAATTTACAGCATTTTTGCACAACTGCCTAACACTTTTGCACAGTACTGTATGTTACTATCAATGTGTGAAATTAGGCATTTTATAGAATGCCTAGGAAATTTATAGAATGTCAAAAATGGGACGTCAAAGTATGAAATGCTTAATATTTCACACATTTCCTAGGCATTCTATGCAATGCCAAAAGGCAAACTGGCAAAGTATAAAATACTACCACTAAAATGCCATTCTAGCCTTCCTTGTTGCAACAAGTAGGTCAATAGTGGTCTTTTTCTCTTGTTTTTTTCAGTAAGAAAGTCCTGTACTTTATTTTGCATTTTTTGTTTCATTTTCATATATGTCCTTTCAATAAAGTTTTAGAGTTAACCCTAACCTTTTTCAGGACTCTTTTCATACTTTGCCTAAATAGTTCTTGTCATTCTGCATAATGCCTACATATTACATTACTTTTTTGTTTTGTATTGTATTGTATTGTATTACGTATACAATTGCTAGGGAAAGTATATAGCATATTAAAATAAAACAGATATTTCATAATCTTCTTAAAAAGTCACATTTTCTATAGATTTCCTAGGCATTCTATACAATGCCAGCTTTTCACACACTGCCGGTAATATATATATTTAATAACTTGTTACTAATATGAGCCTTGGGTCCTAATGTACAGAACATTGATTCATATTGGATCTCATGTATGCCATCTTTTGGTATAAATCTGGTTGGGAAGGATAATTTTTAACTCTGATATTCAAAGCATATATTCCAGTTTCCATACTCAACTTTGGTAGTGCTACCCCTTTTCATATTATGTAAGATCTTTGGTTGAGAATGTCAGGTTAAAAAACAATAAAACTCAATGTTGCCCTTTGCTGTTGGTTTAAAAACACACCTCACCAAAAGAAGACAATGTGTTAACCTTTCCTCATGGGAGAAAGTTGTTAATGAAAAATCTGTAATACACTCTAGCAAACTGGTAAGCAGGAGCCCCAAAACCAGATCATCAATAAACAGATCATCTAGCCAAATGCTGTTTGGTGCTGCTCTTAATTTGGTGCTACAGAAAATGTGTTTCTTCAGAGAAATTATTGTTAATTAGAATAAAATTGTATGGTTATCTGCTTGATATATATGCATAATACTGATCTTTTCTAAGAAGCTTGTTTTGTTTTGTTTCCTCTCCCATTTTATGTAAGTGAAAATGAAGATATACTTTTAAGTAACTGCATAATTTTCCTTTCAGATTATAGGGAAAGGAATTCATTCCTGACTCTTTTCCAGTGCTTAACCTTGAAATGAATCTTTTTTTACAGGTGGAACCACTGTGTCAGACTCGTCTTTTTGTAGGAGATCTTTGAGTTTTCATCTCTTATTCAATGTTAGAATTTTATTTTATTTTTTTGCTCAGCAGTTGTCTTAATGTTAAATTATGCTTATGGCATTTTTCCAATCATGATTTTTCATTCATTGGCCCTTTGTACCAAACTGTTATAAGGGTTAATGAAGCCATCCAGTTTGCTGAAATTCCTAAGGATGGGACTGCAGCTCTTTCAGGTCCCAATGTACTCCTACCAAGGACTCAATTCTTTCTTCAATATGATAACTCTTTCCATCTTTGTTCTCCCTTTACAGCTCATTTTCTTTTTTTAGGGAGAGAAATAGAACCCGATGATTTACGTTAAATTGTCTGTTGAGTTCTTATTGAGCTAAGAAAATTATTTAGGACCATGGAGCATAATTCTTGTATGTGATTAGAGTGGCATAAAGTAGGAACATGCTGCTTTGACCATTTCAAGACTTTTCTAGGGTTTGTACGGTTTGTTGAGGGCTGTACTCCAAAAGTGGCCAGGGATTGCAGGCCAGTCATTCAGATTGGACCTATTTGGCGAGGGCAGTTGCAGAATTGTAAGAAGGAAAATGGGTCCATTGAGCATTTGCAACCCGCTACCTCCCCCCCCCAAAAAAAAATATGAAAGAGGGCATTTCCCCCCTTATTTTTAGGTGCTAAAATGGGGGCTATATGACTGAGTGGTAAGTGTAGCCCTTTTGCCACTCATATGACTGTGTTCCAATTGTTATTGGTGATCCACAGTGCCATATTGCAGGTCAGTTGTTCAGTTAAATTCTAGAGCAGTGTTTCTCAACCTTAGCCATTTTAAGGTTTCTGGACTTCAACTCCCAGAATTCCCCAGCGAGCATTGCTGGCTGAGGAATTCTGGGAGTTGAAGTCCACACGTCTTAAAGTTGCCAAAGATGAGAAACACTGTTCTAGAGTATCCTGTGTCTCATGTTAAAATATTCACTCTTCTCATCTTGTGGCATAAAGATTTTTGCATTCAAGTAAATTATTTTACTACACCATAGCAAGCAATGCTATCTACCACCTGACTTCTCAGAGGCACTAAATGTACCTCAAAATATCTGGAATCAGAGCTGCACTCTTGGATTCTGTTCTTTCAGCAAATCATAAAGTTACATTTAGAAGAATTAATGGTCTATGTCTAGCATAGATAACACACAGCTATCCAGTCTAGATATTTGGGATTGTATCCTTTGAGAATTGTAAACCTGACACATCTAGAAGACACTAGGTTGAGAAAGGCTGTTCCTAGAGATCCATCTCTTTATACCAAACCCTGACACAGAATCCATCAAGTTCTGCGACTACTGTCTTTATCATCAATGGCCGGCAAGTTGGGTGATTACTGCTAATCTTTTGTTTAGAAATCCATTGACTATAGTTTCATTAATGTGCCACTATATACTAACATAGGGATGTGCAAAATTCATCAAATTTTGACCATCCCAGAGAATCCCAGAATATTCTTTCTTTCCCTACAGACCATGCCACAAATCTGGACCCCGATGTTCCTGTTTCTTTTGGAACATAATATTTGGAAGCCCTTGAACAATTTCTGGTTTGGAAGACTGATGTCTGAAAACCACAGAACTGCTTCCAGGATCAGTGTGGTTTACTGGAAAACAGAACATTCTGGGTTTCTCTGGAATAGTCCATTCCAGATAATAGCTTTTCGACATACCCAAACTCCTTATGTGTAGACTTGTATACTTGTAACTTCCTAACCTATACTAATATTTTTCCTTTACAGGTTTTCTCTTTTTAGGAATGATTTATATACTGGACAACTGAATAATCTTATTTAATAAGAATTTATGTGTATTATTTGTAAAAGTGGCATCCATGACTTGTTCCAGCAGAACGCCGTATTACTAATCTTTTCCTTTTTCAAGGGACTTCTAGTTTTCTTTGAATACAGTGGTAGTAATAGCTTTGTACTATTTCTTATGTAGTAGAGTCAGACTTGTGAATCCTAGACTACTGTTACTGAGTGTGATCCTTTTTAACCTGTAATGTTGTGAAATACTGTATATGCCTGTATAGAATTAGAAAAGCTGTTCAAACGCATTCTGCTTTAATGTTGACTGTGAAACATATGTTTTCTGGGACAAATGCAGTAAGGTCTGTCTTACTACTGACCCTGTGGGGTGGGTGGGGGTGGGGTGTTTTTGCATCATGTTTATAACAGCATTAGTTACCAAATAACTTTACAAGTGTAAAGATGCAAGTTTTACGCATTTTATGCCATTTCTCTTCTTGTTTTAGAATGATTATCTACAGAGTTTGTTATACTGCAGAAACTGCTTTACAGATTGTGATTCATGATTTTCAGCTGTCATGCTTATGAACAGATTCAGTTTTTTAACATATGCACTGTATTTGAAATGTGAAAATAAAGAGGGTTTCTTTGTAACCTCGTGTTCTGTGGATTTTGTTGAAAACTTTCTCAAATGTGGGTTTTTTTTTTCTGATGTAAATACAGTATACCAAAGCTGTTCTAGCATATTCTCAAGGCAATGAATACCAAGTCATGGGCTGCTGTATATTTAAGCTATAAGAGAGAAGAAATCAAATTAATTTTGTCTGAACTAAGATGTCTCAAAGGTGCTTTTTCAACAGGCAACTGGACTATGTTGTTTTTTTGAGGAGGAAGATGTTTTGCTTCTCATCCAAGAAGCTTCATGAGTTCTGACTGGATGCTGGTGGTGATGGAAGGATTAGTTCTGAAGTAAGTGAAAACTAATCCTTCCACACACACACACCCCATCCAGTCAGATCTCATATGACCTGGATGACTGAGAAACTCCATAGACATCTGAACTAACATATTCTGTCTGTAGCCTCCCACCTGCTTTATTTAGAAGTTTATACTCTCAGCTGAAGGTAAATTACCAAGAACTAGATGTAAGAAAACTTGAATAAGGTCGAAGTAAAAATAATATAAAACAGAACAACTCAGCAATCTAAAAGCAATAGAAAACATGAAAAATAATATAGAAACCAGCAAAATTCATAAGCCAAGGTAAGTGCATCCAACAATAACATGCAATACAGCCACTGAACTGGCTCTAGGACATTCTGGGTCCTCGTGCCCATTGGCAAAAACATGTTTACAGGGTCTTTCAGAAGGCCAGCAGGATCGAGGCCAATCTGATCTCCAGAGGCATGATCTTCCAAGGCTTTCTTCCGGGACCCTGACAAATGACTTGGCTTTCACAGTGTCCTGCAGTTACATGATTGCCATTTGTGTGTTTCACAGCCAGCTTCCAACAAGCAGAGAAGTCAGCAGTAAAATCAGAAGTCTGGGTCATGTGATGTCTCACTTAATAACCGCATTGCTTAACAATTGTGTTGCCAGTTCCAATTGTGCTTGCTAAGCAAGGACTACCTGTACCTCCATTGCCATGAGGTCTACTTAGCGATGGTCAAGTGTGATGGGATTTGCTGCCCAGTATCATTTGGAAGGCTGCTGGTTGCCCATCTCTGGCCTAGAGCTCTCTTAGTGCCAAATAGGAAAGGACAGAGCACGTGGCTGGAGAAAGGATTGAGGTGCTGTGCTATCTAGGTTTGCAAGTATCCTGTCTTTAAGTTATCACCTATCTTCTAAACCCTGGATGAAGTGGATTATCTGGACCCTTTTCAGTTGGATTTCAGACCTGGATATAACACTGAGAGGGCATTGATTGCATTTGTTGTTGTCCTTTGGTGGCACTTGAATGGGGACAGTATGTCCATCCAGACCCTCATTGATCTCTCAGCAGCCTTTGATACCATTAGTCATATTATCCTTCTGGATTGGGTCTATGGACTGGGAGTGGAATGCCCCAAGTTGCACGATTCCTCCTTCAAGGGCAGTCTCAATCAGTGTTGCTAAGAGGAGAAAGATCTAGTCTAGATCCCTGTCTCAGCCTGTCAGGGCTGACCTGGCTGGAACTACAATAAAGCCAACACGACATGACCACAGATCTCAGGGTTTGCCTTAACGCGGGGGGGGGGGGGGGAAGGTTCTGGTGGGAGGGACGTCTGTGGTGCCAGTGACTGCAGCCACGCTCTGGAAAAGCCCCGTTGGAGCGCCGATCAGCCGTGTGCAAGGTGGTGGCCAGCGCAAGAGAAGCAGGATGCCAGACGCTCAGCTCTGCAGACCCACGGAGCCGGGGCGAGGGGCTTGCCCACATAAGTTTGCCGGCGCCACTGCCTCTTTGCTAGCACAAACGGCCTTCTGCCGCTGCCTCTTTGCCGGCAAAGTTATGTAGGCAAGCCCTGCGCCCCGCCAGCGCAGACCATGCTGGAAATTGCCTGACCAGCTCCAGCGGGGCTTCTCCAGAGTGCGGCTGCAGTCACTGGGACCACGGATGTTTCCCCCCATAAGGCAAGCCCCGAGATTTACGGTGAGGCTGGCAGAGGGAGGAGGAGGAGCCGCCATTGCCTCTGCAAAGAGGATTCCCCCCCAAACCTGGACTTTTTCTTCTTGCCCCTCCCCCCCCCCCCCGGTAAGGCAAACCCCAAGATTTATGGTGAGGCTGGCGGGGAGGAGGAGGAGCCGCCGGTTTTTGGATTTGGAGAAGAAAGGGTTTTCGGGCGGCAGCGCTGAGATCCCCTCCCTGAATCAAAAAAGTGCACTGCGTTTCAGGCGGCAGATCTGGCCTTCTGCGGAGGAGGAGGAGAAAGGCGCACGGTTCTGCAATGTGCACTGGAGAACCACAGAGGAAAGTGTTTTCCAGCAAATCCAAAAACGGAGCGCGCTGCTGCCCACGTGCCCTTCTCCTCCTTCTCTGCAGACTCACTTTCTCTTTCCTCCTGGCCAGATCTGCCGCCTGAAATGCAGTGCACTTCTTTGATTCGGGGAGGGTATCTCAGTGCTGCTGCCTGAAAACCCTTTCTTCTCCAAATCCAAAAACTGGGCGTACGCAGGCAAAACAAGAGCACCACAGTTTCAGGTGCTGCACAGAGGGCGTATGGCAAGGCAGCTAGCCGCCCTGCCTGCCCCTTTTTCAGACGACCCAGGCGGAGGGCGGTTGGCTTCTGCTCCTGGCCCAGGAGGAAAGAGAAGGTGAGTCTGTGGAGAAGGAGGAGGAGGGTGCACGGCTCTGCAGTGTGCACCGGAGAACCAAGGAGGAGAGCCTTTTCAGGTGGATTCGGGGAGGGGATCGCAGCGCTGCTGCCCGAAAAGGCTTTCCTTCATGGTTCTCCGGTGCACATTGCAGAGCCACATGCCTTCCTCCTCCTTCTCCGCAGACTCACCTTCTCTTTCCTCCTGGCCAGATCCGCCGCCTGAAAAGCAATGCACTTTTTTGATTCGGGGAGAGGATCGCAGCGCTGCCGCCCAAAAACCCTTTCCAATGTTATGAGTAAATGCCTAACTATGTATATATCAATGCATAGACTGACCCCTCCTCCCTCACCTAGCCCTTCCCATGACCCCTCCTTACCTTGACTCCGCCTTTGCCATACATAAGGCCGTGCACAGGGATCCAACGACCAGTTCCAGATGTGCACCTGAGAGAGAAGGAAATGGTGTAAATAAATACATTTGAAATAAAGACTAATCTTGTCTGTGATTATTGGGCAAGATCCTTGGAAAATAATTCACAAGATGGTAGCAGAGGATGGTTGTGCCCAATAACCAGGAATAACACTAAAGATGGAAGGAAGGATGAACACGAGGTCCATTACCAGGCTAATGGCAGAGCTGCAGGAATCCGAAGGAGCCACAGCCAGGATTCCAACTGCCATGGAGGTGGGAGACCTGGACCAGACCAACAGAAGCGTGAGGCCAAGAGAAAAAGCAGCCAGGCATGCCAGGAACGAGTCGCCCGAGAGAGATGAACTGAAAGAGACCATACAGAAAATGATGGAGGCCTCCATCAGCAAGAGGGAGCTCCTCGCGAAACTCCGGGACCTGCTAGATGACCACGGAGCAGCGATGAGCCCCCAGGAACAGGACTACGAGACTGCCAGACCGGTAAGAGAAAGATACCCCCTGGCAGGGACCCAGAACCTAAACGATTCCAATTTTGCGCCATGCTCCCAGCAGCCATCTTGGGATGGCCACCGACCAATGGGGAGCCAGGATTCAAATTCAATGGCGCAAAATGAAAGAAACCCCAAAACAAATGGGGGAACAACCAGAAACATCCCAGAAGGGACATACCAAGGCATCTTGGTATATAAATTGGAAATTAAATTGGAAATTAAATTAAATTAAATCTGGAGCTCGCTTACCGAGCTCGAAGCCAGAAAGACACCCGAGACCCCAGCAGCCGCCATAGGCCCTGCACGCAACCCCCTCGCACCAGCCACTAACCGCAGGGAGACAACCGCGAGCCAAGGGGACTACGGGGGGGGCATCGATGACGATACACCCCCCCAGATCCTCCACCTGAGGGCCACCCTCCACGAGGACGACCGCAGGGCACCGATTGCGCTCGAGACATGCCGATGGCAGGACTCGAACCCAGCACCCGCAGCACCGACCACACGAGACCCAAGGGAAGGAGGCCACGCCAGCTACTCACCCTGCATGCGACCTCTGCCGGGCTTCCCCACGCGCCCAGGGACCAGCGACCAAGGATTGGGACCTCTCACCGCTGCCGCTGCCGCCGCCGCTGCACCACCAAATCCCAGAAGTCCTCCACTTACGACCTCCTCACCTCCTCGCCTTTCTCCAGCTTCCAGCAGGGATCCAGCCGCCCATCGATGGATGCCTGCCTCCAGGGACGACGCCGGGGACCCCAGGGGTGAGTCCGGACCCCCAACTGTAGGCCTAGGCCGAGGCCTAAGAGCAGCAACCGCAAGCTACTCACCCACCGACTACAGGCGCGAAATAGGCTTCGCGCATGCTCAATCGGCTCCTGTAAGAAGAGAAGGAGAACATAAATACAAGTCTATACAGAGTCGCAAACTGCATCCCCAAGCCATATTGTGAGTTCCCTCACCTGAGATACCATGAACAGCAACAGACTGTGA
The DNA here is from genome assembly GCF_029215685.1 of Pituophis catenifer annectens. Lineage (NCBI taxonomy): Eukaryota > Metazoa > Chordata > Lepidosauria > Squamata > Colubridae > Pituophis > Pituophis catenifer. The sequence goes on along the minus strand of NW_027256885.1, from coordinate 106,417,203 downwards.
GTAATTCACCACACAGCTCAGCAAATTTACCAACTGACTTTCCCATTCTTAAGTTAGATGGATCAAACCTTATGCAGTGGAATCATCAGCTCCAGGTTTTATTTTTAAGGGAGAATATGTTGTTTTTAATTAATGACACCCCCCCCCCCCCCACTAAACCTTGGACTTTAGAAACAGACTGCTTACACCACAGGGCTTACTATATAGTCATAGCAAGCATTTCACCAGGCATTTACCCCAGCCTTAGCCATTACCTGACTGTGTCTGAAATACAGCAAAAAATGTTCAACTTGTTCTACAGTAAAAGCGCTGCCACCACAGCCAAGATATCCAGGGAATTCCATTCTGCCAGGCATAAAGCAGGGACTCCCATGGGTGAACATATACTAAACCTAAATGCCACAAGGGCTGAGTTGATACAGAGGGGGGAGGACATATCAGAGGAGAGTATGAAGAGCATTGTCATTAACTCCCTGGACTCCAGCTGGGATAACTTCATAATGCAGCTGGACAGCATAAGCCTAGGCCACCTCACACTTGAATCACTGACAAACAGAATAATAGCAGAAGACAGCTTAAGGAGGGACCACTCCATCAGCCGTAGGGACTGCAAGCCCACGAAGAGGGTTGAGTTCCAAACCAGGAACCAAGACTACCCAGAGTGTTTCATCTGTGGTTCCAAGAACCACTATAAACGGGATTGTCCAAAAAACTCAAGGGGAAGGGACCACACCTACCACAGCGAAAGGGAAGGCAGGAAGCCAGGACTCCCCGATAGATCCCCATCAGAAAACAGATATAGGCGTAGAGACTCCCCCAACCCGAGGGACAGAAGGGGGAATAGGGACAGCTCTAGGGAGAGCCGATCAGGATCCATGTATGGGATCGGGGAAAACACACACGCACACCCACAAACAAGAGAGGGAGAAGCGTGGCTCATTGATTCGGGAGCCACCAATCACACAACCCATGACAGGAAGATACTGACTTCATTTACAGAGGAAAACTACCACATTAAGGTGGCCAACCAAAACAGAGTCCTGGTAACAGGGAAAGGAAACACGTTCATAAGCAGGATAGGCAAGATAGAGGGGGTATTGCTCATACCCGAAATACCCCACAATATCTTAACAGCGCTTAAACTCAGCAAGGACATGGGTATAGAGACCACCTTCAAAGTGGGAAAAGCCTACATGACTAAGGACAGGGAAAAAGCATTGGCCAAATAGTCATTGATGGAGGGCTAACATACCTCCATCCTAAGAGGAATAGCCAGACCCAAGTAATCGCCCAACTAGAAAACACAGAGAATGAAGTCAATGCCCAAGTCGAGATAGAGGGGGACAGGAAAGATGACCCCACCGAAAACAGCACAACACACAGAGGGAAATTGTTGATTGGTAAACCCATTCACGCTGACTGTGCCCACTTGCTACATAGAAAATAGGGCCATGCCAGCTTCCCAGTCATCCAAAAAATGACAGAATGTACCAGTGACTTGAAAATAAAAAACTGTAAAAACTACTTAGAGTGCTCTGTATGTAAATCATCTAAGCTAAAGACCAAACCCAGACCTAGGAAGGCCACCCGCACCACCAACTCTATCTTCCACCTGGTACACATGGATATTGTGGGCCCCATGAAGCCCTCTATAAAATACAAAAAGAAGTATTTTCTGACAATAGTAGATGACTACAGCCGCTATGGCTTTGTGTATACCATTAACCATAAGAGCGAGGTATTTCAAAAATTTAAGGAATTTTACAAGAGGGTGGAGACGCAACACAATACAAAAATAAGACAAATAATGATGGATAGGGGGTCTGAGTTCCTGTCAAGGGACTTCTCAAACTGGTTAAAGATGCACGGGATAATACACTACACGACTTCTCCTTTTTCCGCGATCCAGAACGGAGTCGTAGAAAAAAGGAACGGAGTCCTACAAACAATGATGAGATGCGCTCTAGAGGATGCTGGGTTGGGACAGCCATTCTGGGCAGAAGCACTCGCCTATTCAAATTATACGCTGAACAGGCTCTGGTCCAGCGTAATAGAGAAAACACCTTACGAGGTGATGTACAACCGAAAGCGAAAAATTACACACTTGCACATATTCGGAGTCACGGCGAATGTGCATATCCCCAGACAGCTGAGGCGAAAAGGAGACAAGGTCTCTAAGAGATTAAGGCTCATGGGGTATGAAACTGGCACAAAAGGGTACAGAGTCATAGACAGGGACCACAGGTTCATCATATCCAGAACTGCGGTGTTCCACGAGAGCACCAACTGGTCAAAGATACATCTCAACGAGACACTCATCAGACAGGAAGACACAGACGAATTAAGGGATGACAGCAAACCCACCACATTAGAGACAGATACACAAGAAAGGCAAAAACCGAGACACCGTGAGATAGCCACCAAAGGGTGGAAGGAAGACCATCCCATCATTAAGGTAGATGCAGTCACAGAGAAAGAAGCCAAATACATGCACGACACCAACACATGACCCAACAGACCCATAAGGCACAACAGAAATATAATGCCGAAGAGATTTGAAGATTATGTCATGTCCACACACCCATATAGAACAACCCCCAACTCATACGAGGAAATTATTAGTCTGCCACAAGAAGAGAGAGATAGGTGGGAACAGGCTATGGAAAAGGAGATGGCTAGCCTAAGGGAACTAAACGTGTACACCCCTTCTAAGGTCCCAGCCGACAAAACACTCATAGGTACAAAATGGGTTTTCAAGATTAAGGAACTCGAAGACAACAAGACCCTCTACAAGGCTAGGCTCGTAGCTCAGGGGTTCGCTCAGAGGTATCCAGACGACTACACAGATACCTATTCACCTACAGTTAGGGCAGAAAGTGTCAAGAGCGCCCTAGTAATAGCATCTGTCTTAGGCCTAGAAGTCTATCAATTCGACGTTCAGACCCCATACCTCCATGCGAAGTTAGACAAAGAAATATATGTCAGGGCACCCCCAGGGAAAGGCGCGAAAGAGGGAGACACCTGGTTACTAAACAAAAGTTTGTACGGCTTAAGGCAGTCGGGAAAAAGATGGTATGAGTGCCTAGCCAAAACACTCAGGGACATGGGTTTTACCGACACCTCTGCGGATCTCTGCCTCTTCGTCAAAAGGAAGGGCACATCAGTCGAGTACGCACTCATTTACGTAGACGACATCCTGTACCCAGGACAACACAAGCGAAAATGCGATGAATTCGCCAAAGAACTGGGGAAACACTTCACACTCAAGACCCTAGGGAGAGTCAACAAATATCTAGGGGTGCAAATCGAGAAAACAGAGAATGGGTTCAGGGTATCACAAAGGGAAAAAAATATTAGAATTTATACATAGGTGTAACATGAAGGATGCTAAGCCATGTGAAACACCCATGCAAACGGACTTCCTGAAACATATGCACGAAGAGGGGGAGTCATTTAAGGACAACACACTGTATAGATCCGTCATTGGATCCCTCCTATATATTGCCAATTGGACCAGGCCTGATATCAGCTTAGCAGTTAACATGTTATCCAGACACGTCAGTGAACCCAAAATATACCACTGGGAAGGGGTAAAATGAATAATTAAGTACCCGAAACATAGCGTAGACGCATACCTATGTCTGGAACCATCCAAGTCCAAAGAACCCGTGCTGACCTGCTATGCGGACGCTGACTGGGCAGGTGATACCAAGAGCAGAAAAAGCACCTCTGGTTACATATTTCTCATCAATAATTGCCCGGTACATTGGTACACCGGTAAACAGAATCTGGTTGCCACATCCACAGTAGAAGCTGAGTACATCTGCCTGTCAAAAGCAGCTAACAATTTAGTGTGGTTTGATGACCTGCTCTCTGAAATATGGACCGAACCAGTTTATCCAATAACAATCCACGAGGACAATAAAGCAGCCATAGATATTTCCAACGCAGACGCAGTAGGTCAAAGGTCCAGACACATCAACATCAAGCACAAGCACGTCAGGCAATTATCGAACATAGGTTTCATCAGAGCCGTACACTGTGAAACTTCTGAACAAGTCGCAGACATTCTGACAAAACCATTACCAAGCAGACAGCACACGTACCTGACATCAAAATTAGGTGTGGCTATACCTTGTACGGAATCAACTCCAAATGTTAGGCATTTAGAGGGGGATTTGTTATGAGTAAATGCCTAACTATGTATATATCAATGCATAGACTGACCCCTCCTCCCTCACCTAGCCCTTCCCATGACCCCTCCTTACCTTGACTCCGCCTTCGCCATACATAAGTCCGTGCACAGGGATCCAACGACCAGTTCCAGATGTGCACCTGAGAGAGAAGGAAATGGTGTAAATAAATACGTTTGAAATAAAGACTAATCGTGTCTGTGATTATTGGGCAAGATCCTTGGAAAATAATTCACATCCAAATCCAAAAATGGGGCCTGAGGAGGCCAAAAAAGTGCATTGCATTTCAGGCCTCTGGGGGAGGGATTGAAGCCTGCCACCAGCTGTTCCTGCCAATGGGGTGCGTATTGCATTATGGGTGCTGGCACGCGCGAGCGCGATAATCCTAAATGATTAGGATGACAGTGAATTCTCTTCGCAAATAAAAGGGTCTACATTTAACAGCCAAACATTCGATATCGGGAGCACTGGCTGGAGACTACCTTAGCATTAGTACACCATCTCTCATTAATATAAATACACCCCCACTACAGGACTTGCAAAACTATGTTAATATAACAGTAGAAGAGAATATTTGTAGCTCAGAGTTGAACTGTGGAGTCTGGACATTCTGGGTCCTCGTGCCCATTGGCAAAAACATGTTTACAGGGTCTTTCAGAAGGCCAGCAGGATCGAGGCCAATCTGATCTCCAGAGGCATGATCTTCCAAGGCTTTCTTCCGGGACCCTGACAAATGACTTGGCTTTCACAGTGTCCTGCAGTTACATGATTGCCATTTGTGTGTTTCACAGCCAGCTTCCAACAAGCAGAGAAGTCAGCAGTAAAATCAGAAGTCTGGGTCATGTGATGTCTCACTTAATAACCGCATTGCTTAACAATTGTGTTGCCAGTTCCAATTGTGCTTGCTAAGCAAGGACTACCTGTACCTCCATTGCCATGAGGTCTACTTAGCGATGGTCAAGTGTGATGGGATTTGCTGCCCAGTATCATTTGGAAGGCTGCTGGTTGCCCATCTCTGGCCTAGAGCTCTCTTAGTGCCAAATAGGAAAGGACAGAGCACGTGGCTGGAGAAAGGATTGAGGTGCTGTGCTATCTAGGTTTGCAAGTATCCTGTCTTTAAGTTATCACCTATCTTCTAAACCCTGGATGAAGTGGATTATCTGGACCCTTTTCAGTTGGATTTCAGACCTGGATATAACACTGAGAGGGCATTGATTGCATTTGTTGTTGTCCTTTGGTGGCACTTGAATGGGGACAGTATGTCCATCCAGACCCTCATTGATCTCTCAGCAGCCTTTGATACCATTAGTCATATTATCCTTCTGGATTGGGTCTATGGACTGGGAGTGGAATGCCCCAAGTTGCACGATTCCTCCTTCAAGGGCAGTCTCAATCAGTGTTGCTAAGAGGAGAAAGATCTAGTCTAGATCCCTGTCTCAGCCTGTCAGGGCTGACCTGGCTGGAACTACAATAAAGCCAACACGACATGACCACAGATCTCAGGGTTTGCCTTAACGCGGGGGGGGGGGGGGGGGGGGGGAAGGTTCTGGTGGGAGGGACGTCTGTGGTGCCAGTGACTGCAGCCACGCTCTGGAAAAGCCCCGTTGGAGCGCCGATCAGCCGTGTGCAAGGTGGTGGCCAGCGCAAGAGAAGCAGGATGCCAGACGCTCAGCTCTGCAGACCCACGGAGCCGGGGCGAGGGGCTTGCCCACATAAGTTTGCCGGCGCCACTGCCTCTTTGCTAGCACAAACGGCCTTCTGCCGCTGCCTCTTTGCCGGCAAAGTTATGTAGGCAAGCCAAGCCCTGCGCCCCGCCAGCGCAGACCATGCTGGAAATTGCCTGACCAGCTCCAGCGGGGCTTCTCCAGAGTGCGGCTGCAGTCACTGGGACCACGGATGTTTCCCCCCATAAGGCAAGCCCCGAGATTTACGGTGAGGCTGGCAGAGGGAGGAGGAGGAGCCGCCATTGCCTCTGCAAAGAGGATTCCCCCCCAAACCTGGACTTTTTCTTCTTGCCCCTCCCCCCCCCCCGGTAAGGCAAACCCCAAGATTTATGGTGAGGCTGGCGGGGAGGAGGAGGAGCCGCCGGTTTTTGGATTTGGAGAAGAAAGGGTTTTCGGGCGGCAGCGCTGAGATCCCCTCCCTGAATCAAAAAAGTGCACTGCGTTTCAGGCGGCAGATCTGGCCTTCTGCGGAGGAGGAGGAGAAAGGCGCACGGTTCTGCAATGTGCACTGGAGAACCACAGAGGAAAGTGTTTTCCAGCAAATCCAAAAACGGAGCGCGCTGCTGCCCACGTGCCCTTCTCCTCCTTCTCTGCAGACTCACTTTCTCTTTCCTCCTGGCCAGATCTGCCGCCTGAAATGCAGTGCACTTCTTTGATTCGGGGAGGGTATCTCAGTGCTGCTGCCTGAAAACCCTTTCTTCTCCAAATCCAAAAACTGGGCGTACGCAGGCAAAACAAGAGCACCACAGTTTCAGGTGCTGCACAGAGGGCGTATGGCAAGGCAGCTAGCCGCCCTGCCTGCCCCTTTTTCAGACGACCCAGGCGGAGGGCGGTTGGCTTCTGCTCCTGGCCCAGGAGGAAAGAGAAGGTGAGTCTGTGGAGAAGGAGGAGGAGGGTGCACGGCTCTGCAGTGTGCACCGGAGAACCAAGGAGGAGAGCCTTTTCAGGTGGATTCGGGGAGGGGATCGCAGCGCTGCTGCCCGAAAAGGCTTTCCTTCATGGTTCTCCGGTGCACATTGCAGAGCCACATGCCTTCCTCCTCCTTCTCCGCAGACTCACCTTCTCTTTCCTCCTGGCCAGATCCGCCGCCTGAAAAGCAATGCACTTTTTTGATTCGGGGAGAGGATCGCAGCGCTGCCGCCCAAAAACCCTTTCCAATGTTATGAGTAAATGCCTAACTATGTATATATCAATGCATAGACTGACCCCTCCTCCCTCACCTAGCCCTTCCCATGACCCCTCCTTACCTTGACTCCGCCTTTGCCATACATAAGGCCGTGCACAGGGATCCAACGACCAGTTCCAGATGTGCACCTGAGAGAGAAGGAAATGGTGTAAATAAATACATTTGAAATAAAGACTAATCTTGTCTGTGATTATTGGGCAAGATCCTTGGAAAATAATTCACAAGATGGTAGCAGAGGATGGTTGTGCCCAATAACCAGGAATAACACTAAAGATGGAAGGAAGGATGAACACGAGGTCCATTACCAGGCTAATGGCAGAGCTGCAGGAATCCGAAGGAGCCACAGCCAGGATTCCAACTGCCATGGAGGTGGGAGACCTGGACCAGACCAACAGAAGCGTGAGGCCAAGAGAAAAAGCAGCCAGGCACGCCAGGAACGAGTCGCCCGAGAGAGATGAACTGAAAGAGACCATACAGAAAATGATGGAGGCCTCCATCAGCAAGAGGGAGCTCCTCGCGAAACTCCGGGACCTGCTAGATGACCACGGAGCAGCGATGAGCCCCCAGGAACAGGACTACGAGACTGCCAGACCGGTAAGAGAAAGATACCCCCTGGCAGGGACCCAGAACCTAAACGATTCCAATTTTGCGCCATGCTCCCAGCAGCCATCTTGGGATGGCCACCGACCAATGGGGAGCCAGGATTCAAATTCAATGGCGCAAAATGAAAGAAACCCCAAAACAAATGGGGGAACAACCAGAAACATCCCAGAAGGGACATACCAAGGCATCTTGGTATATAAATTGGAAATTAAATTGGAAATTAAATTAAATTAAATCTGGAGCTCGCTTACCGAGCTCGAAGCCAGAAAGACACCCGAGACCCCAGCAGCCGCCATAGGCCCTGCACGCAACCCCCTCGCACCAGCCACTAACCGCAGGGAGACAACCGCGAGCCGAGGGGACTACGGGGGGGGCATCGATGACGATACACCCCCCCAGATCCTCCACCTGAGGGCCACCCTCCACGAGGACGACCGCAGGGCACCGATTGCGCTCGAGACATGCCGATGGCAGGACTCGAACCCAGCACCCGCAGCACCGACCACACGAGACCCAAGGGAAGGAGGCCACGCCAGCTACTCACCCTGCATGCGACCTCTGCCGGGCTTCCCCACGCGCCCAGGGACCAGCGACCAAGGATTGGGACCTCTCACCGCTGCCGCTGCCGCCGCCGCTGCACCACCAAATCCCAGAAGTCCTCCACTTACGACCTCCTCACCTCCTCGCCTTTCTCCAGCTTCCAGCAGGGATCCAGCCGCCCATCGATGGATGCCTGCCTCCAGGGACGACGCCGGGGACCCCAGGGGTGAGTCCGGACCCCCAACTGTAGGCCTAGGCCGAGGCCTAAGAGCAGCAACCGCAAGCTACTCACCCACCGACTACAGGCGCGAAATAGGCTTCGCGCATGCTCAATCGGCTCCTGTAAGAAGAGAAGGAGAACATAAATACAAGTCTATACAGAGTCGCAAACTGCATCCCCAAGCCATATTGTGAGTTCCCTCACCTGAGATACCATGAACAGCAACAGACTGTGAGTAATTCACCACACAGCTCAGCAAATTTACCAACTGACTTTCCCATTCTTAAGTTAGATGGATCAAACCTTATGCAGTGGAATTATCAGCTCCAGGTTTTATTTTTAAGGGAGAATATGTTGTTTTTAATTAATGACACCCCCCCCCCCCACTAAACCTTGGACTTTAGAAACAGATTGCTTATACCACAGGGCTTACTATATAGTCATAGCAAGCATTTCACCAGGCATTTACCCCAGCCTTAGCCATTACCTGACTGTGTCTGAAATACAGCAAAAAATGTTCAACTTGTTCTACAGTAAAAGCGCTGCCACCACAGCCAAGATATCCAGGGAATTCCATTCTGCCAGGCATAAAGCAGGGACTCCCATGGGTGAACATATACTAAACCTAAATGCCACAAGGGCTGAGTTGATACAGAGGGGGGAGGACATATCAGAGGAGAGTATGAAGAGCATTGTCATTAACTCCCTGGACTCCAGCTGGGATAACTTCATAATGCAGCTGGACAGCATAAGCCTAGGCCACCTCACACTTGAATCACTGACAAACAGAATAATAGCAGAAGACAGCTTAAGGAGGGACCACTCCATCAGCCGTAGGGACTGCAAGCCCACGAAGAGGGTTGAGTTCCAAACCAGGAACCAAGACTACCCAGAGTGTTTCATCTGTGGTTCCAAGAACCACTATAAACGGGATTGTCCAAAAAACTCAAGGGGAAGGGACCACACCTACCACAGCGAAAGGGAAGGCAGGAAGCCAGGACTCCCCGATAGATCCCCATCAGAAAACAGATATAGGCGTAGAGACTCCCCCAACCCGAGGGACAGAAGGGGGAATAGGGACAGCTCTAGGGAGAGCCGATCAGGATCCATGTATGGGATCGGGGAAAACACACACGCACACCCACAAACAAGAGAGGGAGAAGCGTGGCTCATTGATTCGGGAGCCACCAATCACACAACCCATGACAGGAAGATACTGACTTCATTTACAGAGGAAAACTACCACATTAAGGTGGCCAACCAAAACAGAGTCCTGGTAACAGGGAAAGGAAACACGTTCATAAGCAGGATAGGCAAGATAGAGGGGGTATTGCTCATACCCGAAATACCCCACAATATCTTAACAGCGCTTAAACTCAGCAAGGACATGGGTATAGAGACCACCTTCAAAGTGGGAAAAGCCTACATGACTAAGGACAGGGAAAAAGCATTGGCCAAATAGTCATTGATGGAGGGCTAACATACCTCCATCCTAAGAGGAATAGCCAGACCCAAGTAATCGCCCAACTAGAAAACACAGAGAATGAAGTCAATGCCCAAGTCGAGATAGAGGGGGACAGGAAAGATGACCCCACCGAAAACAGCACAACACACAGAGGGAAATTGTTGATTGGTAAACCCATTCACGCTGACTGTGCCCACTTGCTACATAGAAAATAGGGCCATGCCAGCTTCCCAGTCATCCAAAAAATGACAGAATGTACCAGTGACTTGAAAATAAAAAACTGTAAAAACTACTTAGAGTGCTCTGTATGTAAATCATCTAAGCTAAAGACCAAACCCAGACCTAGGAAGGCCACCCGCACCACCAACTCTATCTTCCACCTGGTACACATGGATATTGTGGGCCCCATGAAGCCCTCTATAAAATACAAAAAGAAGTATTTTCTGACAATAGTAGATGACTACAGCCGCTATGGCTTTGTGTATACCATTAACCATAAGAGCGAGGTATTTCAAAAATTTAAGGAATTTTACAAGAGGGTGGAGACGCAACACAATACAAAAATAAGACAAATAATGATGGATAGGGGGTCTGAGTTCCTGTCAAGGGACTTCTCAAACTGGTTAAAGATGCACGGGATAATACACTACACGACTTCTCCTTTTTCCGCGATCCAGAACGGAGTCGTAGAAAAAAGGAACGGAGTCCTACAAACAATGATGAGATGCGCTCTAGAGGATGCTGGGTTGGGACAGCCATTCTGGGCAGAAGCACTCGCCTATTCAAATTATACGCTGAACAGGCTCTGGTCCAGCGTAATAGAGAAAACACCTTACGAGGTGATGTACAACCGAAAGCGAAAAATTACACACTTGCACATATTCGGAGTCACGGCGAATGTGCATATCCCCAGACAGCTGAGGCGAAAAGGAGACAAGGTCTCTAAGAGATTAAGGCTCATGGGGTATGAAACTGGCACAAAAGGGTACAGAGTCATAGACAGGGACCACAGGTTCATCATATCCAGAACTGCGGTGTTCCACGAGAGCACCAACTGGTCAAAGATACATCTCAACGAGACACTCATCAGACAGGAAGACACAGACGAATTAAGGGATGACAGCAAACCCACCACATTAGAGACAGATACACAAGAAAGGCAAAAACCGAGACACCGTGAGATAGCCACCAAAGGGTGGAAGGAAGACCATCCCATCATTAAGGTAGATGCAGTCACAGAGAAAGAAGCCAAATACATGCACGACACCAACACATGACCCAACAGACCCATAAGGCACAACAGAAATATAATGCCGAAGAGATTTGAAGATTATGTCATGTCCACACACCCATATAGAACAACCCCCAACTCATACGAGGAAATTATTAGTCTGCCACAAGAAGAGAGAGATAGGTGGGAACAGGCTATGGAAAAGGAGATGGCTAGCCTAAGGGAACTAAACGTGTACACCCCTTCTAAGGTCCCAGCCGACAAAACACTCATAGGTACAAAATGGGTTTTCAAGATTAAGGAACTCGAAGACAACAAGACCCTCTACAAGGCTAGGCTCGTAGCTCAGGGGTTCGCTCAGAGGTATCCAGACGACTACACAGATACCTATTCACCTACAGTTAGGGCAGAAAGTGTCAAGAGCGCCCTAGTAATAGCATCTGTCTTAGGCCTAGAAGTCTATCAATTCGACGTTCAGACCCCATACCTCCATGCGAAGTTAGACAAAGAAATATATGTCAGGGCACCCCCAGGGAAAGGCGCGAAAGAGGGAGACACCTGGTTACTAAACAAAAGTTTGTACGGCTTAAGGCAGTCGGGAAAAAGATGGTATGAGTGCCTAGCCAAAACACTCAGGGACATGGGTTTTACCGACACCTCTGCGGATCTCTGCCTCTTCGTCAAAAGGAAGGGCACATCAGTCGAGTACGCACTCATTTACGTAGACGACATCCTGTACCCAGGACAACACAAGCGAAAATGCGATGAATTCGCCAAAGAACTGGGGAAACACTTCACACTCAAGACCCTAGGGAGAGTCAACAAATATCTAGGGGTGCAAATCGAGAAAACAGAGAATGGGTTCAGGGTATCACAAAGGGAAAAAAATATTAGAATTTATACATAGGTGTAACATGAAGGATGCTAAGCCATGTGAAACACCCATGCAAACGGACTTCCTGAAACATATGCACGAAGAGGGGGAGTCATTTAAGGACAACACACTGTATAGATCCGTCATTGGATCCCTCCTATATATTGCCAATTGGACCAGGCCTGATATCAGCTTAGCAGTTAACATGTTATCCAGACACGTCAGTGAACCCAAAATATACCACTGGGAAGGGGTAAAATGAATAATTAAGTACCCGAAACATAGCGTAGACGCATACCTATGTCTGGAACCATCCAAGTCCAAAGAACCCGTGCTGACCTGCTATGCGGACGCTGACTGGGCAGGTGATACCAAGAGCAGAAAAAGCACCTCTGGTTACATATTTCTCATCAATAATTGCCCGGTACATTGGTACACCGGTAAACAGAATCTGGTTGCCACATCCACAGTAGAAGCTGAGTACATCTGCCTGTCAAAAGCAGCTAACAATTTAGTGTGGTTTGATGACCTGCTCTCTGAAATATGGACCGAACCAGTTTATCCAATAACAATCCACGAGGACAATAAAGCAGCCATAGATATTTCCAACGCAGACGCAGTAGGTCAAAGGTCCAGACACATCAACATCAAGCACAAGCACGTCAGGCAATTATCGAACATAGGTTTCATCAGAGCCGTACACTGTGAAACTTCTGAACAAGTCGCAGACATTCTGACAAAACCATTACCAAGCAGACAGCACACGTACCTGACATCAAAATTAGGTGTGGCTATACCTTGTACGGAATCAACTCCAAATGTTAGGCATTTAGAGGGGGATTTGTTATGAGTAAATGCCTAACTATGTATATATCAATGCATAGACTGACCCCTCCTCCCTCACCTAGCCCTTCCCATGACCCCTCCTTACCTTGACTCCGCCTTCGCCATACATAAGTCCGTGCACAGGGATCCAACGACCAGTTCCAGATGTGCACCTGAGAGAGAAGGAAATGGTGTAAATAAATACGTTTGAAATAAAGACTAATCGTGTCTGTGATTATTGGGCAAGATCCTTGGAAAATAATTCACATCCAAATCCAAAAATGGGGCCTGAGGAGGCCAAAAAAGTGCATTGCATTTCAGGCCTCTGGGGGAGGGATTGAAGCCTGCCACCAGCTGTTCCTGCCAATGGGGTGCGTATTGCATTATGGGTGCTGGCACGCGCGAGCGCGATAATCCTAAATGATTAGGATGACAGTGAATTCTCTTCGCAAATAAAAGGGTCTACATTTAACAGCCAAACATTCGATATCGGGAGCACTGGCTGGAGACTACCTTAGCATTAGTACACCATCTCTCATTAATATAAATACACCCCCACTACAGGACTTGCAAAACTATGTTAATATAACAGTAGAAGAGAATATTTGTAGCTCAGAGTTGAACTGTGGAGTCTGGACATTCTGGGTCCTCGTGCCCATTGGCAAAAACATGTTTACAGGGTCTTTCAGAAGGCCAGCAGGATCGAGGCCAATCTGATCTCCAGAGGCATGATCTTCCAAGGCTTTCTTCCGGGACCCTGACAAATGACTTGGCTTTCACAGTGTCCTGCAGTTACATGATTGCCATTTGTGTGTTTCACAGCCAGCTTCCAACAAGCAGAGAAGTCAGCAGTAAAATCAGAAGTCTGGGTCATGTGATGTCTCACTTAATAACCGCATTGCTTAACAATTGTGTTGCCAGTTCCAATTGTGCTTGCTAAGCAAGGACTACCTGTACCTCCATTGCCATGAGGTCTACTTAGCGATGGTCAAGTGTGATGGGATTTGCTGCCCAGTATCATTTGGAAGGCTGCTGGTTGCCCATCTCTGGCCTAGAGCTCTCTTAGTGCCAAATAGGAAAGGACAGAGCACGTGGCTGGAGAAAGGATTGAGGTGCTGTGCTATCTAGGTTTGCAAGTATCCTGTCTTTAAGTTATCACCTATCTTCTAAACCCTGGATGAAGTGGATTATCTGGACCCTTTTCAGTTGGATTTCAGACCTGGATATAACACTGAGAGGGCATTGATTGCATTTGTTGTTGTCCTTTGGTGGCACTTGAATGGGGACAGTATGTCCATCCAGACCCTCATTGATCTCTCAGCAGCCTTTGATACCATTAGTCATATTATCCTTCTGGATTGGGTCTATGGACTGGGAGTGGAATGCCCCAAGTTGCACGATTCCTCCTTCAAGGGCAGTCTCAATCAGTGTTGCTAAGAGGAGAAAGATCTAGTCTAGATCCCTGTCTCAGCCTGTCAGGGCTGACCTGGCTGGAACTACAATAAAGCCAACACGACATGACCACAGATCTCAGGGTTTGCCTTAACGCGGGGGGGGGGGGGGGGGAAGGTTCTGGTGGGAGGGACGTCTGTGGTGCCAGTGACTGCAGCCACGCTCTGGAAAAGCCCCGTTGGAGCGCCGATCAGCCGTGTGCAAGGTGGTGGCCAGCGCAAGAGAAGCAGGATGCCAGACGCTCAGCTCTGCAGACCCACGGAGCCGGGGCGAGGGGCTTGCCCACATAAGTTTGCCGGCGCCACTGCCTCTTTGCTAGCACAAACGGCCTTCTGCCGCTGCCTCTTTGCCGGCAAAGTTATGTAGGCAAGCCAAGCCCTGCGCCCCGCCAGCGCAGACCATGCTGGAAATTGCCTGACCAGCTCCAGCGGGGCTTCTCCAGAGTGCGGCTGCAGTCACTGGGACCACGGATGTTTCCCCCCATAAGGCAAGCCCCGAGATTTACGGTGAGGCTGGCAGAGGGAGGAGGAGGAGCCGCCATTGCCTCTGCAAAGAGGATTCCCCCCCAAACCTGGACTTTTTCTTCTTGCCCCTCCCCCCCCCCGGTAAGGCAAACCCCAAGATTTATGGTGAGGCTGGCGGGGAGGAGGAGGAGCCGCCGGTTTTTGGATTTGGAGAAGAAAGGGTTTTCGGGCGGCAGCGCTGAGATCCCCTCCCTGAATCAAAAAAGTGCACTGCGTTTCAGGCGGCAGATCTGGCCTTCTGCGGAGGAGGAGGAGAAAGGCGCACGGTTCTGCAATGTGCACTGGAGAACCACAGAGGAAAGTGTTTTCCAGCAAATCCAAAAACGGAGCGCGCTGCTGCCCACGTGCCCTTCTCCTCCTTCTCTGCAGACTCACTTTCTCTTTCCTCCTGGCCAGATCTGCCGCCTGAAATGCAGTGCACTTCTTTGATTCGGGGAGGGTATCTCAGTGCTGCTGCCTGAAAACCCTTTCTTCTCCAAATCCAAAAACTGGGCGTACGCAGGCAAAACAAGAGCACCACAGTTTCAGGTGCTGCACAGAGGGCGTATGGCAAGGCAGCTAGCCGCCCTGCCTGCCCCTTTTTCAGACGACCCAGGCGGAGGGCGGTTGGCTTCTGCTCCTGGCCCAGGAGGAAAGAGAAGGTGAGTCTGTGGAGAAGGAGGAGGAGGGTGCACGGCTCTGCAGTGTGCACCGGAGAACCAAGGAGGAGAGCCTTTTCAGGTGGATTCGGGGAGGGGATCGCAGCGCTGCTGCCCGAAAAGGCTTTCCTTCATGGTTCTCCGGTGCACATTGCAGAGCCACATGCCTTCCTCCTCCTTCTCCGCAGACTCACCTTCTCTTTCCTCCTGGCCAGATCCGCCGCCTGAAAAGCAATGCACTTTTTTGATTCGGGGAGAGGATCGCAGCGCTGCCGCCCAAAAACCCTTTCCAATGTTATGAGTAAATGCCTAACTATGTATATATCAATGCATAGACTGACCCCTCCTCCCTCACCTAGCCCTTCCCATGACCCCTCCTTACCTTGACTCCGCCTTTGCCATACATAAGGCCGTGCACAGGGATCCAACGACCAGTTCCAGATGTGCACCTGAGAGAGAAGGAAATGGTGTAAATAAATACATTTGAAATAAAGACTAATCTTGTCTGTGATTATTGGGCAAGATCCTTGGAAAATAATTCACAAGATGGTAGCAGAGGATGGTTGTGCCCAATAACCAGGAATAACACTAAAGATGGAAGGAAGGATGAACACGAGGTCCATTACCAGGCTAATGGCAGAGCTGCAGGAATCCGAAGGAGCCACAGCCAGGATTCCAACTGCCATGGAGGTGGGAGACCTGGACCAGACCAACAGAAGCGTGAGGCCAAGAGAAAAAGCAGCCAGGCACGCCAGGAACGAGTCGCCCGAGAGAGATGAACTGAAAGAGACCATACAGAAAATGATGGAGGCCTCCATCAGCAAGAGGGAGCTCCTCGCGAAACTCCGGGACCTGCTAGATGACCACGGAGCAGCGATGAGCCCCCAGGAACAGGACTACGAGACTGCCAGACCGGTAAGAGAAAGATACCCCCTGGCAGGGACCCAGAACCTAAACGATTCCAATTTTGCGCCATGCTCCCAGCAGCCATCTTGGGATGGCCACCGACCAATGGGGAGCCAGGATTCAAATTCAATGGCGCAAAATGAAAGAAACCCCAAAACAAATGGGGGAACAACCAGAAACATCCCAGAAGGGACATACCAAGGCATCTTGGTATATAAATTGGAAATTAAATTGGAAATTAAATTAAATTAAATCTGGAGCTCGCTTACCGAGCTCGAAGCCAGAAAGACACCCGAGACCCCAGCAGCCGCCATAGGCCCTGCACGCAACCCCCTCGCACCAGCCACTAACCGCAGGGAGACAACCGCGAGCCGAGGGGACTACGGGGGGGGCATCGATGACGATACACCCCCCCAGATCCTCCACCTGAGGGCCACCCTCCACGAGGACGACCGCAGGGCACCGATTGCGCTCGAGACATGCCGATGGCAGGACTCGAACCCAGCACCCGCAGCACCGACCACACGAGACCCAAGGGAAGGAGGCCACGCCAGCTACTCACCCTGCATGCGACCTCTGCCGGGCTTCCCCACGCGCCCAGGGACCAGCGACCAAGGATTGGGACCTCTCACCGCTGCCGCTGCCGCCGCCGCTGCACCACCAAATCCCAGAAGTCCTCCACTTACGACCTCCTCACCTCCTCGCCTTTCTCCAGCTTCCAGCAGGGATCCAGCCGCCCATCGATGGATGCCTGCCTCCAGGGACGACGCCGGGGACCCCAGGGGTGAGTCCGGACCCCCAACTGTAGGCCTAGGCCGAGGCCTAAGAGCAGCAACCGCAAGCTACTCACCCACCGACTACAGGCGCGAAATAGGCTTCGCGCATGCTCAATCGGCTCCTGTAAGAAGAGAAGGAGAACATAAATACAAGTCTATACAGAGTCGCAAACTGCATCCCCAAGCCATATTGTGAGTTCCCTCACCTGAGATACCATGAACAGCAACAGACTGTGAGTAATTCACCACACAGCTCAGCAAATTTACCAACTGACTTTCCCATTCTTAAGTTAGATGGATCAAACCTTATGCAGTGGAATTATCAGCTCCAGGTTTTATTTTTAAGGGAGAATATGTTGTTTTTAATTAATGACACCCCCCCCCCCACTAAACCTTGGACTTTAGAAACAGATTGCTTATACCACAGGGCTTACTATATAGTCATAGCAAGCATTTCACCAGGCATTTACCCCAGCCTTAGCCATTACCTGACTGTGTCTGAAATACAGCAAAAAATGTTCAACTTGTTCTACAGTAAAAGCGCTGCCACCACAGCCAAGATATCCAGGGAATTCCATTCTGCCAGGCATAAAGCAGGGACTCCCATGGGTGAACATATACTAAACCTAAATGCCACAAGGGCTGAGTTGATACAGAGGGGGGAGGACATATCAGAGGAGAGTATGAAGAGCATTGTCATTAACTCCCTGGACTCCAGCTGGGATAACTTCATAATGCAGCTGGACAGCATAAGCCTAGGCCACCTCACACTTGAATCACTGACAAACAGAATAATAGCAGAAGACAGCTTAAGGAGGGACCACTCCATCAGCCGTAGGGACTGCAAGCCCACGAAGAGGGTTGAGTTCCAAACCAGGAACCAAGACTACCCAGAGTGTTTCATCTGTGGTTCCAAGAACCACTATAAACGGGATTGTCCAAAAAACTCAAGGGGAAGGGACCACACCTACCACAGCGAAAGGGAAGGCAGGAAGCCAGGACTCCCCGATAGATCCCCATCAGAAAACAGATATAGGCGTAGAGACTCCCCCAACCCGAGGGACAGAAGGGGGAATAGGGACAGCTCTAGGGAGAGCCGATCAGGATCCATGTATGGGATCGGGGAAAACACACACGCACACCCACAAACAAGAGAGGGAGAAGCGTGGCTCATTGATTTGGGAGCCACCAATCACACAACCCATGACAGGAAGATACTGACTTCATTTACAGAGGAAAACTACCACATTAAGGTGGCCAACCAAAACAGAGTCCTGGTAACAGGGAAAGGAAACACGTTCATAAGCAGGATAGGCAAGATAGAGGGGGTATTGCTCATACCCGAAATACCCCACAATATCTTAACAGCGCTTAAACTCAGCAAGGACATGGGTATAGAGACCACCTTCAAAGTGGGAAAAGCCTACATGACTAAGGACAGGGAAAAAGCATTGGCCAAATAGTCATTGATGGAGGGCTAACATACCTCCATCCTAAGAGGAATAGCCAGACCCAAGTAATCGCCCAACTAGAAAACACAGAGAATGAAGTCAATGCCCAAGTCGAGATAGAGGGGGACAGGAAAGATGACCCCACCGAAAACAGCACAACACACAGAGGGAAATTGTTGATTGGTAAACCCATTCACGCTGACTGTGCCCACTTGCTACATAGAAAATAGGGCCATGCCAGCTTCCCAGTCATCCAAAAAATGACAGAATGTACCAGTGACTTGAAAATAAAAAACTGTAAAAACTACTTAGAGTGCTCTGTATGTAAATCATCTAAGCTAAAGACCAAACCCAGACCTAGGAAGGCCACCCGCACCACCAACTCTATCTTCCACCTGGTACACATGGATATTGTGGGCCCCATGAAGCCCTCTATAAAATACAAAAAGAAGTATTTTCTGACAATAGTAGATGACTACAGCCGCTATGGCTTTGTGTATACCATTAACCATAAGAGCGAGGTATTTCAAAAATTTAAGGAATTTTACAAGAGGGTGGAGACGCAACACAATACAAAAATAAGACAAATAATGATGGATAGGGGGTCTGAGTTCCTGTCAAGGGACTTCTCAAACTGGTTAAAGATGCACGGGATAATACACTACACGACTTCTCCTTTTTCCGCGATCCAGAACGGAGTCGTAGAAAAAAGGAACGGAGTCCTACAAACAATGATGAGATGCGCTCTAGAGGATGCTGGGTTGGGACAGCCATTCTGGGCAGAAGCACTCGCCTATTCAAATTATACGCTGAACAGGCTCTGGTCCAGCGTAATAGAGAAAACACCTTACGAGGTGATGTACAACCGAAAGCGAAAAATTACACACTTGCACATATTCGGAGTCACGGCGGATGTGCATATCCCCAGACAGCTGAGGCGAAAAGGAGACAAGGTCTCTAAGAGATTAAGGCTCATGGGGTATGAAACTGGCACAAAAGGGTACAGAGTCATAGACAGGGACCACAGGTTCATCATATCCAGAACTGCGGTGTTCCACGAGAGCACCAACTGGTCAAAGATACATCTCAACGAGACACTCATCAGACAGGAAGACACAGACGAATTAAGGGATGACAGCAAACCCACCACATTAGAGACAGATACACAAGAAAGGCAAAAACCGAGACACCGTGAGATAGCCACCAAAGGGTGGAAGGAAGACCATCCCATCATTAAGGTAGATGCAGTCACAGAGAAAGAAGCCAAATACATGCACGACACCAACACATGACCCAACAGACCCATAAGGCACAACAGAAATATAATGCCGAAGAGATTTGAAGATTATGTCATGTCCACACACCCATATAGAACAACCCCCAACTCATACGAGGAAATTATTAGTCTGCCACAAGAAGAGAGAGATAGGTGGGAACAGGCTATGGAAAAGGAGATGGCTAGCCTAAGGGAACTAAACGTGTACACCCCTTCTAAGGTCCCAGCCGACAAAACACTCATAGGTACAAAATGGGTTTTCAAGATTAAGGAACTCGAAGACAACAAGACCCTCTACAAGGCTAGGCTCGTAGCTCAGGGGTTCGCTCAGAGGTATCCAGACGACTACACAGATACCTATTCACCTACAGTTAGGGCAGAAAGTGTCAAGAGCGCCCTAGTAATAGCATCTGTCTTAGGCCTAGAAGTCTATCAATTCGACGTTCAGACCCCATACCTCCATGCGAAGTTAGACAAAGAAATATATGTCAGGGCACCCCCAGGGAAAGGCGCGAAAGAGGGAGACACCTGGTTACTAAACAAAAGTTTGTACGGCTTAAGGCAGTCGGGAAAAAGATGGTATGAGTGCCTAGCCAAAACACTCAGGGACATGGGTTTTACCGACACCTCTGCGGATCTCTGCCTCTTCGTCAAAAGGAAGGGCACATCAGTCGAGTACGCACTCATTTACGTAGACGACATCCTGTACCCAGGACAACACAAGCGAAAATGCGATGAATTCGCCAAAGAACTGGGGAAACACTTCACACTCAAGACCCTAGGGAGAGTCAACAAATATCTAGGGGTGCAAATCGAGAAAACAGAGAATGGGTTCAGGGTATCACAAAGGGAAAAAAATATTAGAATTTATACATAGGTGTAACATGAAGGATGCTAAGCCATGTGAAACACCCATGCAAACGGACTTCCTGAAACATATGCACGAAGAGGGGGAGTCATTAAAGGACAACACACTGTATAGATCCGTCATTGGATCCCTCCTATATATTGCCAATTGGACCAGGCCTGATATCAGCTTAGCAGTTAACATGTTATCCAGACACGTCAGTGAACCCAAAATATACCACTGGGAAGGGGTAAAATGAATAATTAAGTACCTGAAACATAGCGTAGACGCATACCTGTCGAGCGTCAAGAAGCACTCGACATCATGTCCATGCACCGGCAGAACATGGATACCCGGCTGGAAGGGGGGGGGGTTGAGCCACATGGGTGATGGTGGTGGAATAGGCTTCCGAGTAGGCGTTTATGTGCACGGGTACCTTATGGGGTCGCGTGGGATTAGCTTACTACTCTGAGAACACTCTAGAAAAGTGACGGCATCCCAGTACGTCCGAAGGAAATGAGGAAGTACGAGACCTTCCAGCTGAATGTAATCTGGAAGGAACTATATAAGGACTCGCTTGCAAGGGCGTGACAGCTGCGTCTTTGTTTTGCTAGCTTTGCATTCCGGTTTCTGTAAGCGCTGATTGCCACGATTAAATGAAGATACACCAGCTTGGCTTTAAGCGTGTTCTTTGAGCGTGGACACGGTCCTAGGGGAGCCGAGAATACCTATGTCTGGAACCATCCAAGTCCAAAGAACCCGTGCTGACCTGCTATGCGGACGCTGACTGGGCAGGTGATACCAAGAGCAGAAAAAGCACCTCTGGTTACATATTTCTCATCAATAATTGCCCGGTACATTGGTACACCGGTAAACAGAATCTGGTTGCCACATCCACAGTAGAAGCTGAGTACATCTGCCTGTCAAAAGCAGCTAACAATTTAGTGTGGTTTGATGACCTGCTCTCTGAAATATGGACCGAACCAGTTTATCCAATAACAATCCACGAGGACAATAAAGCAGCCATAGATATTTCCAACGCAGACGCAGTAGGTCAAAGGTCCAGACACATCAACATCAAGCACAAGCACGTCAGGCAATTATCGAACATAGGTTTCATCAGAGCCGTACACTGTGAAACTTCTGAACAAGTCGCAGACATTCTGACAAAACCATTACCAAGCAGACAGCACACGTACCTGACATCAAAATTAGGTGTGGCTATACCTTGTACGGAATCAACTCCAAATGTTAGGCATTTAGAGGGGGATTTGTTATGAGTAAATGCCTAACTATGTATATATCAATGCATAGACTGACCCGTCCTCCCTCACCTAGCCCTTCCCATGACCCCTCCTTACCTTGACTCCGCCTTCGCCATACATAAGTCCGTGCACAGGGATCCAACGACCAGTTCCAGATGTGCACCTGAGAGAGAAGGAAATGGTGTAAATAAATACGTTTGAAATAAAGACTAATCGTGTCTGTGATTATTGGGCAAGATCCTTGGAAAATAATTCACATCCAAATCCAAAAATGGGGCCTGAGGAGGCCAAAAAAGTGCATTGCATTTCAGGCCTCTGGGGGAGGGATTGAAGCCTGCCACCAGCTGTTCCTGCCAATGGGGTGCGTATTGCATTATGGGTGCTGGCACGCGCGAGCGCGATAATCCTAAATGATTAGGATGACAGTGAATTCTCTTCGCAAATAAAAGGGTCTACATTTAACAGCCAAACATTCGATATCGGGAGCACTGGCTGGAGACTACCTTAGCATTAGTACACCATCTCTCATTAATATAAATACACCCCCACCACAGGACTTGCAAAACTATGTTAATATAACAGAGCCTTGGTACTACAGTGGTTTAAAGCACCCTGTTATTAACACAGCTGCCTGCAATTTACTGCTGGTTCGAATCTCTCCAAGGCTCAAGGTTGACTCAGCCTTCCATCCTTTCTAAGGTAGGTTAAATGAGGACCCAGTTTGTGGGGGCAATAAGCTGACTTTGTATAAAATATACAAAAGTATGAAGGCTATTGCTGAGCACATTGTAAGCCGCCCTGAGTCTCCGGAGAAGGGCGGCATATAAATCAAATTAAAAAAAAAAAAAAAACAGTAGAAGAGAATATTTGTAGCTCAGAGTTGAACTGTGGAGTCTGGACATTCTGGGTCCTCGTGCCCATTGGCAAAAACATGTTTACAGGGTCTTTCAGAAGGCCAGCAGGATCGAGGCCAATCTGATCTCCAGAGGCATGATCTTCCAAGGCTTTCTTCCGGGACCCTGACAAATGACTTGGCTTTCACAGTGTCCTGCAGTTACATGATTGCCATTTGTGTGTTTCACAGCCAGCTTCCAACAAGCAGAGAAGTCAGCAGTAAAATCAGAAGTCTGGGTCATGTGATGTCTCACTTAATAACCGCATTGCTTAACAATTGTGTTGCCAGTTCCAATTGTGCTTGCTAAGCAAGGACTACCTGTACCTCCATTGCCATGAGGTCTACTTAGCGATGGTCAAGTGTGATGGGATTTGCTGCCCAGTATCATTTGGAAGGCTGCTGGTTGCCCATCTCTGGCCTAGAGCTCTCTTAGTGCCAAATAGGAAAGGACAGAGCACGTGGCTGGAGAAAGGATTGAGGTGCTGTGCTATCTAGGTTTGCAAGTATCCTGTCTTTAAGTTATCACCTATCTTCTAAACCCTGGATGAAGTGGATTATCTGGACCCTTTTCAGTTGGATTTCAGACCTGGATATAACACTGAGAGGGCATTGATTGCATTTGTTGTTGTCCTTTGGTGGCACTTGAATGGGGACAGTATGTCCATCCAGACCCTCATTGATCTCTCAGCAGCCTTTGATACCATTAGTCATATTATCCTTCTGGATTGGGTCTATGGACTGGGAGTGGAATGCCCCAAGTTGCACGATTCCTCCTTCAAGGGCAGTCTCAATCAGTGTTGCTAAGGACCCCTTGGAGGGTAGAGCCGAGGATTTTGTTCAGTATCTGTATGACAAAATCACTCAGATTCGGGAAGATTTGGACTCCGACTGGGTAGTCTCAGGGGGAGAGACACGGGCAGGTCTTGAGAATGTTATCTGGGATGAGTTTGATCCTGTGACCCCTGAGGACGTGGACAGGATTCTGGGTAGACTGAACGCGACCACTTGTTTATTGGACCCGTGTCCTTCCTGGTTAGTACTGGCTTCCCGGGAAGTGACACGAGGCTGGCTCCAGGGGATTATAAACGCTTCACTGAGTGAGGGTGACTTTCCCGCCGCCTTGAAAGAGGCGGTGGTGAGGCCTCTCCTCAAGAAGCCTTCCCTGGACCCGGCAATGTTGGTAAATTATTGTCCGGTCTCCAACCTTCGCTTTGTTGCGAAGGTTGTTGAGAGTGTGGTCGCGCAACAGCTCCCCCAGCACCTGGATGAAACGACGTATCTGGATCCGTTCCAGTCGGGCTTCAGGCCCGGGTACAGCACGGAAACGGCATTGGTCGCATTGGTTGATGATCTCTGGAGGGCTCGGGACAGGGGGTGCTCCTCTGTCCTGGTCCTGTTAGATCTCTCAGCGGCTTTTGATACCATCGACCATGGTATCATGCTGCACCAGCTGGAAGAGTTGGGGGTGGGAGGCACTGTGTTGCGGTGGTTCTCCTCCTTTCTCTCTGACCGGTCGCAGTCTGTGTTGACAGGGGGACAGAGGTCGACCCCGAGGCCCCTCATATGTGGGGTGCCGCAAGGGTCGGTCCTCTCACCTCTCCTGTTCAACATTTATGTGAAGCCGCTGGGCGAGATCATCCGTGGTTTCGGGGTGGAGTACCATCAGTACGCTGACGACACCCAGCTGTACATCTCCACCCCGGATCACCCCAACGATGCCCTTGAAGTGATGTCCCGGTGCCTGGAGGCCGTACGGATCTGGATGGGGAGGAACAGGCTCAGGCTCAACCCATCCAAGACTGAGTGGCTGTGGTTTCCGACGTCCCGATATAGTCAGTTGACGCCATCACTGACTATTGGGGGCAAATCATTGGCCCCCATGGAGAGGGCTCGCAACTTGGGCGTCCTCCTGGATTCACGGCTGTCTTTAGAAGAGCACTTGACGGCCGTGACCGGGAGGATTTTTCATCAGGTTCGCCTGATTTGCCAGTTGCGTCCCTTTCTGGATTGGGACTCGTTACGTCACTCATGCCCTTGTCACCTCCCGCCTGGACTATTGCAACGCTCTCTACATGGGGCTCCCCTTGAGGAGCACCCGGAGGCTCCAACTGGCGCAGAGTGCGGCCGCGCGGGTGGTTATGGGAGCGACATGGCATTCCCATGTAACACCTCTCCTGCGCGAGCTGCACTGGCTCCCGGTGGTCTTCCGGGTGCGCTTCAAGGTTTTGGTTACCACCTTTAAAGCGCTCCATGGCTTAGGACCCGGGTACTTGCGGGAACGCCTACTACCACCAATAGCCTCCCACCGGCCGGTACGCTCCCATAGAGAGGGGCTCCTCCGGGTGCTGTCAGCCAAACAATGCCGACTGGCGGCCCCCAGGGGGAGAGCCTTCTCTGTGGGGGCACCTACTATCTGGAACGAGCTCCCCCCAGAGATACGGAGGATCCCGGATCTGCGCACCTTCCGCCGCGCCTTAAAGACCTTACTATTTCACCAGGCCGGCCTGGCTTAAATTTCCCCCTCTTTTATAAAAGATTTTTAAAATTTTAAATATCTTTTAGTATTTATATATTCAATTTTAAATTGGTTTTAAAAGTTTGGGGTTTTAAATTTGTCGGGGCCAAAATTATTTAATTTGATTTTATTCTATTTTTAAATTATGTATTGTATGTGTTTTTATTGTTTGGCTGTGCACCGCCCTGAGTCCTTCGGGAGTAGGGCGGTATAGAAATCTAATAAAATGAAAATGAAATGAAATGAAATAAGAGGAGAAAGATCTAGTCTAGATCCCTGTCTCAGCCTGTCAGGGCTGACCTGGCTGGAACTACAATAAAGCCAACACGACATGACCACAGATCTCAGGGTTTGCCTTAACGCGGGGGGGGGGGGAAGGTTCTGGTGGGAGGGACGTCTGTGGTGCCAGTGACTGCAGCCACGCTCTGGAAAAGCCCCGTTGGAGCGCCGATCAGCCGTGTGCAAGGTGGTGGCCAGCGCAAGAGAAGCAGGATGCCAGACGCTCAGCTCTGCAGACCCACGGAGCCGGGGCGAGGGGCTTGCCCACATAAGTTTGCCGGCGCCACTGCCTCTTTGCTGGCACAAACGGCCTTCTGCCGCTGCCTCTTTGCCGGCAAAGTTATGTAGGCAAGCCCTGCGCCCCGCCAGCGCAGACCATGCTGGAAATTGCCTGACCGGCTCCAGCGGGGCTTCTCCAGAGTGCGGCTGCGGTCATTGGGACCACGGACGTTTCCCCCCCAGGACCTTTCTCACCCCGTAAGGCAAACCCCGAGATTTACGGTGAGGCTGGCAGAGGGAGGAGGAGGAGCCGCCGTTGCCTCTGCAAAGAGGATTCCCCACCCAACCAGGACTTTTTCGTCCCCCTCCCCCACCCCCCGTAAGGCAAACCCCAAGATTTATGGTGAGGCTGGCAGGGGGAGGAGGAGGAGCCACTGTTTTTTTGATTTGGAGAAGAAAGGGTTTTCGGGCGGCAGCGCTGAGATCTGAGCTTGGTAGTTTTCTTGCAGACGTTTCATTACTGAACTAGGTAATATCTTCAGTACTAGCTAAAGAAAACCTCAACCCTAGCACTGAAGATGTTACCTAGTTGGGTAATGAAACATCTACAAGAAAGCAACAAAGCTCAGAGAGCACCAAGGACTCCACAGTATGTTAATATAGCCTCAATAAAGCTTAGATCTAGTCTTCTTGTGGAGTCTGTTTCCTGATCTAGTTAATGTTGAAGCGCTGATAGTGGAGTGCTTCAGGACTCTTACTTTTTCCCCATTCCTATTTAACATCTACTGTGTGAGATCACCAACATGGGGAGAGGTATCATCAGTATGATGATGATGCCCAACTATAAATCTCTGCCCCAGGTTCCACATATGATGTCTGGAATTTCTTGGCATCTGGATGGGGAAGAACAGGCTGCATTAAAGTAGGACGTAAAGTGAAATTTGGATATAAGAGTGAAATAATACAGGGTTGGCCTGGATGATCTCTGAAGGGCCCCTTGTTATTGTAAGAGGCAGTTGCTGGGTTCAAAAAGTTAAACCACAAAGTTAGCTAAATTATCTTGCAGAACTAAACCACATGGATCAGCATGAATCAGCTTTCCTGCCTAAGCAATAAGGGGAGGGGGCCTAGCTAAAGAGGCAGATTTCACATACTTCCTGTTTTTGCTACTTTTGAAGATTATAAGAACGCGTGTCTTAAACAGAACCTTTGTTCAGATGCTAGCTGATTAATTAATCTGTCTGAACCTTTGAGCCAAAATAAAGTTTCTCTTGATTTTGAAATTCATCTCCTTTATTTTTCTGCAACATTTTTGGCGAGCCAGCCAGGAGTTGAAGCGAGATTTCGCTAAGGGATGGAACGGACCAATCAGTGCCCAGGTGGGACCATCTTGCTCAACCTTCAGGCGCCACTGAGAGTTTTTCTCTGGAAGGAAGCAGATGGCCCCTCTGGACACTCGATGGCTTCCACCGATCCAAGAACTAGACGAAATCAAGACAAGCTAACAAATAATGCCGGCCGAGAAAAGAAGACGCCTGCAGGCAAGTATTGTGGGAATTGTAGGCCCACTCCTTGAGAGTGGAAGAGGGGGCCTGATCACCTCCCTGGGTCCAGGAAACGTCCCTTCCTAACGGAACCGGCGTGTCCTAATGAGACTCTAGAATTGTGTGGGTGGTTAAGCCATTGCAGTTCCTATTGGTGACCGTTGGAACGTCCGGCACCGTAGGTCAGTGGCAGTGTCTTAGAAAATGGGTGGAAAAGGGAGTGTTCCCTGAACACCTCTTCAATGTATGTTGAAGAATTTTAAGAAAGGTTTTAGTGGGGATTATGGAGACCCCAAGGCCAATCCAAGTGACTTAAAGAAGTCCTGTGAAAATCCCAAAAGCAAAACCCAGGATTTTTAGGAAATTGTGAAGCTGTGAAGTGTAGGAGGTGTTCGTAGTCTGTGTTGGGGGCACCAGGTCCTCCCAGATTTCCGTTATAAGAGGGGTCTGAAAATCAGTGGCAGAACTGATGTGTAGCCCGGCTGAACCAAAGTGTAAAACCCCACATCGGAAGGGGAAACATGGGAAGTTGCAGCCCGAGGGTGGTAGATACCCCTTTAGGAAACTTGTTTGAGGCATAGGACAAGAGGCGGATGCCTGTCCTGGCCAGCCTGAAGAAGAGAGAGGAAAACAGATGTAGGAAATGGGCTTTGCTGAGGGATGACACAGGAAAACCAATTTGGCTAAATAAAGGTCCTTAAAAAGAAAAGTGGAGTCCAAACTTGCTCATGAGAGTCCTGGCCAGGTGCAAATGATGTGTGAACAAAAGTCTCTATACATTTTGGATCTTTAAAAATAGGCCAGCGCCTGCTGGGAGATCTAAAATAGATGGAGAAGAGTTTGGATCTTTAAAAATAGGCCAGCGTCAGCTGGGAGATCCAAGCTAGAAAGAGCTAGACAGAACATCCCCAGGGCAGAGACAATCCAGTGCTTGAGGAGATAGAACAATGGATGTAACTTTGAGTAAAAGTGAGAAGTTCACTAAAACAATTAGGAAGAATCCCTAACTGTAAAAAGACCTGACTAGTCCTTTAGGGAAAAATACTTAGAAGTTGAGAAGCCCCACCATACAGTAAGATGATTCAGATGTTGGGGCTGACCAAAGAAGATATGGTTAGTTTATGCTGTTATGTGTGGTAGGAGGACCCCAGAGTAGGAGAAAAGAAATACTGCAGTGTTATAAAGATTCTGATAATTTACCATTCTTAAAAGAGCCAGAGAACTCTGAAAGAACTAGGAATAGAGAAGAAAATTGTTTATTGTTCTTCCCACCCGGGGTTTAGCAGGTAATAAAAAGGTAAAAGCCTGTCTAAATGGGAAGACTCAGATAATCTGAATTGATTAATTTGATGTGATTTCTGTTAAAAATTATTTTGTTGATGTGCATCTGTAATGACTAGTGTGTATGTCTAAGTCTTTGTGTACGTTCAAGGTAACTGCAATTGTTAAATGCCTGATCTCTAGAGATATGAATTTTAAATTGTTAGAAAAGAGTTGAAGGCGCTGAGAGGAAGGAAAATGACTCACCCAGTTTGGTCTGGCCATCTAGATGCAGTGAAGAACAGAGTTCAAGTTTTCTTTCTTCTCTGTGCTTTTAAGAAAAGCCCAAGTTTATGAGGAAACGTTTTAAGTTCATTTAACTACAATACTGATGGGTTGTTGTCCTTTCAAACTCTGCCTGCAAGCTATCCCCCCCCTTTTTTTCTAAACCTGCAATGCCTTTCCTCACCCGGAAAGGGGAGAGGGAACCTCGTTCTCATGTCTTTTAGCCCTGCACGGATGACTCAGATCTGTGGAAGCAGAGCACATGGCTCCAGATGCTTCCTCCAGTGGAAATAGGGAGAAAGGGCTCTTAACAGTCTCAGGAAAAGAAATTAAACATCCCTTTCTAATCGAGAGACTCATAGCCGCCGTCAAGATGCCAAAGACAGAAGCGGTGATCTATTGCAAGGGACATCAGAAGGGGCAAGGTGAAATAGCCAGAGGGAGACACCTAAGAAGGAAAGGGAAGAGGAGTGTGTCCCCGTGGGTTCCAAGGCAGAGGGCAAAGTCGCTTCCAAGAACAGACGGAAGCCATAGGCCTGGCCGCAGTGGATGAGAGGCCTGAAGACTGTAGGGGACCAGGGTTCAGTCAAGCGCCCCCCTGAACCCTTGGTCCGAATGAAAATAGGGGGCAATAATGTAACCTTCTTAGTAGACACAGGGGCATCTAGATCTGTAATTACAAAGCTGCTGGCTCCCTTTTCTAAAGATGTAATAAATATCCAAGGGGTTAATGGCTTCATAAATCGTCACCCCATGCTGAAACCCCTGAAATGTTCCCTAGATGGAAGAAATATAGAACACCAGTTTCTCTATATGCCTGAGTGTCCAGTTTCCCTCCTGGGTTGTGACATCCTTTGTAAAATGGGAGCTATTCTGTCCTTTGATGAAGACAAGATGTCATTAATAATGAGGCACCCCCCCCAGATGAAATATGGCAAGTAATGTTGACTCAAGAAAGAGGAAGTTGGCAACAGCCGGTGGCTTATCTGTCAAAACAACTTGACGGAGTAGTGAAGGGCTGGCCGCATTGCTTAAAAAAAACTAGCCGCAACTGCTCTCTTGATAGAGGAAGCTGATAAATTAACCTTTGGGCAACCAACTACCTTTTACACCAGCCATGCGATTCAAGAAGTTTTAGAGACAAAGGGCCATTTATGGCTGACAAACCCAGAATTTACAAGCATCAAGCTCTCCTCACTCAGAACCCACGAGTGACCCTGAAACAAACAAATGCCTTAATCCAGCCACTCTCTTGCAACCACCGGGTCCTGAAATTGAACACAACTGTATGCAGGACAGTCATCACAGCAACCAGAGTGGAGCAGATCTTCCCAAGCCTGACTGACCAGCCTTACCACCAAGCAGACATGAAAGAATGAACAGAACTATAAGAGAAAAAGGTGACAAAGGTGTGCCTTGAAAATCACCTTAAGTGGGTGAATCAGATGGTGGGAGAATTACAATAAGCAAATACAAGAAATCCAACAATATTGTGTGTCCCCTAGCCCACCGTTTTTGACCACCTCTAGCCATAATATTCAAATAGTAGTAAGAAATAAATGGGAAAACCATGATTGTAAAAATGAAATGAATAATAATTGGAATATTTGTCTTTGTATTTTTGAAATCTAGACAATGATAAGTTTTCCTTTTTTAATTTTCTTAGAAAGATGAATAAGTATAAACTGTAACAATTGAAATACCTTTAATGGTATATGGTGGTGAAAGTAAAAAGGATTAAGTTGTAGCTTGGATAACAGCTAGAACATTTCTAAATTTAATTAAGGAAATTGTAACGGTTGAGGTATTTTTAGATATATATTGTGATGAAAGTAGAAATGGTTAAGTTGTGATTTGGAGGAGTGTATGGGTGGAAAGGAGAAAAATTAATGCCTAGGTGGAAGGGCCCGTATGCTGTGGTCATGTGTTCTCCACTTGCAGTAAAAGTGTTGGAATCCAAGTCTTGGATTCACTGGACTCGAGTTAAGTCCGCAGCTGATTAATATTGGGAGGCAGACCAGGACCAGGCCCGACCTCTGGTGGTATGTTTGAAGAAGAGCCCCCTATAACTGTCCTACCGGCAACGGGCAGGCTACATACGGGGCAGAAGAGGCCTCACTGGTGTCACACCGGAAGCTGACCCTCTACATACGGCTGAAGATTGGAGGAAAAGGACAACATTCCATTTGTTAAAAAAAAATGGACCACTTGTTAGGGAATGGGAAGTCAAACATATATAGCCATAGCTATACTATCTCTTATTTTAATGAGCGTGCTTGCCGTTATTGTGATTAGCTGTGATTTGCTGTATATAATATGCTGGAATCACCTCTTCCCCAGAAAGACAGGTGCTGAACCTAAAATCATTGACTGTGACAGAGAGCAGTACAAAACTCCTGTAGATACTTATGTTTGAAGAAGCCTGGGAGTGCAATATGCTAAACATAATACCTTTTGTAATGCAAATAAGCCAGGTAGATGGTTAGCATACATGCTGAGGAAAAAACAAAAGTCTCGTACTATAGAGAAAATAGACTATAAAGGTAAAGAGGTGTATCAACAGAATATGATTAAAAAGGCTTTTTTAGAGTTTTATACGAGATTGTATGCTGATGATAACATACAAGGTATAGATATAGATAGATACCTGGAGAAGGAGAATATTCTTACAGTTACAGATGAGCAAAGGGAAAGATTGAATCAACCGATATCTGAGGAGAAAATTCTACTGGCAATTAAGCAGTTAAAAGTTGGTAAGGCCCCTGGTACAGACGGATTGACAGCGGCTTATTATAAAAATTTACAATTGGAAATGGTAGAACCCCTTAGGGAATTATTTACTAGAATACAATTGGGAGGAGGGGTACCACCATCTTGGAGAACAGCCTTTATTTCTCTGATTCCGAAGGAAGATCAAGTTCATACCCAGCCAAAAAATTATAGGCCCATATCATTACTTAATACAGACTATAAGATTTTTGCTAAAATATTAGCAAATAGGTTAATGTCAGTTATGCAACAAATGATCCATAATGATCAATCTGGTTTTATACATGGGAGACAAATGAAAAATAATGTAAGGCAAATTGTTAATATATTGGAGTATTTGGAAAGGAACAACCAAGTCCCTGCGGTGCTTATATTTTTGGATGCAGAAAAAGCGTTTGATCGATTGAATTGGCAATTTTTATTGAAAATGGTGCAGAAGTTGCAGTTTGGAGAATGTTTTACAAAATCTATTAAGGCAATATATCAAGAACAGACAGCGCAAATAATAATTAATGGTAGTCTAACAGAAATTTTTAAAATAGAAAAAGAAACAAGACAGGGTTGTCCCCTGTCCCCATTACTGTTTATTTTAACGTTGGAATTATTGTTGAACAAAATACGTGATTCTGATAAGATACGGGGAATTAAGATTAGGCATCATGACTATAGATTACGAGCATTTGCAGACGACTTGTAACCTTAACTCATCCAGTGAAATCAGCTACAGGTTTAATGGAGATAATTAATCACTATGGTCAAGTATCTGGGTTTAAAATAAACATTGGGAAAACAAAGATGATAACTAAAAATACGACAATAAATCAAAAAGAAGAATTAGAAAGAGTAACAGGATGTGAGATAGTTAAAAAGGTTAAATATTTAGGAGTTTATATTACAGCTTCAAATGGGAAATTATATAAGTATAATTATGAACTGTTATGGCATAAAATACAGACAGAGATGGATAATTGGAAAAAATTACAACTGTCTTTTTTTTTTTATTGAAAAAGTTTTTCAAATACAGATTTTTCCCCCTTTTCCCCCCCCTCCTCCCTAACCCCCCCTCACCCTCCCCTCCCCCCTTGGCTTCTCCAAAATAGAATCTTCTGTAATGTCTTTCAACTGGATTGTTAATTCCATCACCCATGTTAGGGTAACCTCAAGTTCTGCTTCCAACAGTATATTCAGTATCTTCAATTACCATCTGCCCCCATCAATAATAAGTGTTTTCATATATAAAAAACCACCCGAGTGACTTTATATTTATATTCCATATAGTATCTTCTGTAGTGTCTTTTGTCTAGATTATTAATTCCAACCACCATGTTAGGGTAACAACCAGATCTTCTGCATGCCCCAATTCCATAGTTCTCTTGCCTTATAACTCAACATATACGTAATCCATTTTTCAAAGAATCCAAAATAGAAAGTTCCAGTCCGCTCAATGAAAGGCCATCTTCCACATCCCAAGAACACCAGCACTGCAGAGATCTGTTATTCTTCTCAAAATAGTATAAGTCTGTAATTTGCCTCAGTTATATTTCATGTATCAGCCTTCTATAAATCCCGCTTATTATATTTAATCGTCTCTTATATAACTGGCATTAGTCTGTTGGCTAAAAAAAAAGAAAAGAAAAAAAAGTTTTTTATTTAGTTTAAAATTTTTTAGTTTTGTAGAACCTGCTTCTTCTTTCCTTAACTTGTTGTGGTTTAGATCTCCATCCTGGTTGCCTTTCTAGGACTTGTATATCAGCTGATTAAATTACATGCTGGTCTGTAACTTGATAAGACATCAAATCGAAATCCAAAGCCGCCTCTCTTATATTTATAGGTAATCCAACTATAGCCTCTGAAGGAGAATCCAAAAGCAGCTCATCCAAAAAGGCCTCTGTAACTTGTTGTTTTTCCATTACCTCCATCTCCATCTGCTTAGCCTGGGTTTCAATCTCTTGTTCATTTTGCTTTTCTTTATCCCCCTCCTGTGTTCTTAAGACCGATGACATACATGGAGATGTTGGATCCATTTTAAAAACCTTGTAGTAAAATTCTTCCGCTTTTTCAACAGTATTTAGTTGATATCTTTCTCCTTGATATCTCAATATTATACCAACTGGAGCATCCCACCTAAATGGGATGTTTTGTTTCTTTAACTCAGTCACCAAAAATCCAAAGTCCTTTCTATCTTTTAACATCTTGGATGGCAGCTCTTTGTATATCCAAATCTTCCTTCCATTCATTTCTAGAGTGGAGTTAAAAGACTTTTGCACAATATCATTTCTTATTCCTTTATCAGTAAAGTAAATCACCACATCTCTAGGCAACTGCCTTTGCTTTGCCACCCAAGAATTTACTCTGTAGGCCTTATCAATCTTACAGGATACCTCTTCAGGACTAACCTTTAAAATCACAGCCAGAACTTCAGCAGACATCTTTCTC
Source organism: Pituophis catenifer annectens (assembly GCF_029215685.1). Lineage (NCBI taxonomy): Eukaryota > Metazoa > Chordata > Lepidosauria > Squamata > Colubridae > Pituophis > Pituophis catenifer. The sequence goes on along the minus strand of NW_027256885.1, from coordinate 106,383,005 downwards.
AAGTCATCTCTGTTATTTTCCTGTAATCCCCTTATTCTGACCGCAAATTGCATAGATCTAAATTGCATCATTGTGACTTCATTTTCAATCCTTTGTTTTATATTATCTGCATTATAAGTCTTGTGATCAGCTTCCTTTATTTTAGACTCTACTTCTGAGCTATTTTCTTGAATATTTATCAAATCATTTTCAATTCTTTGTATCTTATTATCCAGATTATGAATCTTATAATCAGCTTCCTTTATTTTAGACTCTATTTCTGAGTTGATATCTTTATCCATCTTTATAATTATTTCTGAAAAGCTTTTCAAAGCTGTTACAATATAGCCCGGAGCAGCGGCGAGCTGGATAGGGAGCCACATTCTGCTTCCTCCCCAAGAGTAAAAAAAAAACTCTGGGGAGTTCGCAGAGGGCTCTACCTGCCCTCGCTGGCTCTCTCTCACGTCTCCTCAATGAGACAGAGTTTTACGAGCCGTCTCTCAGCTGTAGAGACGGCTCTTATGGGCGATGAGGCTGGCGGCCCTGAAAGACCGTCTGGCGGCGACGGAAACCAAACCGGAAGCCTCAACTGTCTTTGTTGGGTAGAATAGCAGTAGTAAAAATGAATGTTTTGCCTAAGTTTTTATTCCTTTTTCAAATGATACCAATACTTAAAAAGGATGTGAACTTGGAAGAATGGCAGAAGGGCATTAATAATTTTGTTTGGGCAGGGAAGAAACCAAGGGTTAAATTAAAAATAATGCAAGACATACGTGAAAGAGGAGGTGTCGAGCCCTATCCTCCCGCTGGGCGCCAAACCGCTCGACAACTCACCTGGCTCCGCTCGCCTGCGCGGCAACATGGGCGTGGGATAGCATGGGGCTGCGCCCGCCCCTCCGACATGCTTCATAGTTTCGGCCGGGACACGCGCACATTTACACGTGGGGGGGGATGTACAGAGGCGCTTCGGTGTGGGGGGGTGGAAGCGTCGGGGCTAGGTTTTCACAGGGTCGGGTAGCTTTTGCTTGGGAAGTTTCTGACATGCAGCAGCTGGCTCCTATCACCGCCCCGCCCGTTTCCAGCCTGCTGATTCGCCACTGGCGGGGCGTTGTTCTGGGCTCCGCCTCACAGCTGGCGGGCGCGGGATGGATTTAAGTGCTACATGCCGTATGCATGGAGCGCCAATTTTACATCGTTACGACTGCAGCGTTTTTGGGACAGACAAGATTAAACCAGCATTACATTCTAACGTTGTTCTTGGTGGTTTGTCTTTGTTGCGCCTGAGGATTCTGAGAGGAAATTGGCGCTCCTCTTTTCATCTTTTTATCTTTTCTAAAGCGGCGGGATGGCGGAGGGTTTGGACCCTGAGGCACTTACACAGGACATCGTGGGGGATGAGCGAGAGGAGATCCCACCAACCCAGGACATTTCTCTGGCTCCGGATCCGGTGGTTCGGCCAAAAGAGCAAGTAAAGACCCACGACGGGGAGGAGCGCGAGATACTTGAAACACATTCTGGCGCCACCCCCTCTGCTTCTGGTGACTGGTGGCATAGCTCGGCGCTCGCTGGCCCTGGAAGCCTCAAAACGCAGACTCCTTTTTCTATGGATGAGAGGTTTCTGAAGTGGCGTGAGAGACGGTGGGTGGAGGATGAGGAAGGGGGTGAGTGGAGCTATTCCACAGGTCTGGGCCCCTCCACCTTGGATGTTTTGAGGGAAAGGTTTGGGGAGTCCAGTTTCCGTGATGCACAGTCCTGGCAGCCATGGGCTGTGGGGGTGGAACCTGGTTCTGGTTGGCAGAGTGGGACAGGAACATCAGGTGCAAGCACACGTTTCCGGCTAGCCAGCCCTAAACTGCGGGTGGAGCGGGCAGCCAGTCAACAGAGGAAAGCAGACCCCCCCTCATCGGACACACATACCTCGTCTTCAGGGGGGGGATGGGGGAGCATGAATGGATGCCCGAGGACGTTCTGTTCCTGCACAGGGGATACGGGGGGGGGCACTCCGGTCCTGGGCAGCGGCTCATGTCGCATGGGTCCCGGGGGCCAGCGGGTCCACCCGGGCCGGTACCATCGTGGGCCCCAGGGACTTGGGGCTCGCAGCCAATGTGGGGTCCACCTCCCTTGCAAGCGACTTTTGACGGGAGTCCTGATAGGGTAGCCATATTCTTGAACCAGGTCATCAGCTATATGGACCTCTACGGTGTCACTGCGTTATTTTATTTCCCAGCTGAGCTTCATTATTTTTGGACTAATAGACTTACTGTAGTTTGCCAAGTTCCTTATCAGTAAGCTACTACGCATGTCCATCCACCCACATTCCTTCTCACACTCTTTCCTTTGTTCTCCTGCCAGCAAGGTCCAGCTTGGACCGGCAGGAGACCTCGCTTGCCAAAATGTAACAATTAACTTTTCTTAGTTAGTGAGGTGTTTTATTTTTCTTTATAACAAATAAATGAGTTTTATTAGAAACCTTTCTCGCGTTTCTTTTCAGATTATTGCAACTTGGAATAAGCCACGATACATCTCCTCTAAACCAGGGTAATTAGTCCCAGAGCCAAACATGGGATTAATAAATGCCCTGACATCTGGTAGCTCTCGGATGGTTTGATTTATGGCTTTTTTCCTTGTTTTGTTACTTCTGATAAGAGCGCATAGGCAATTAGTTTTTAGCTACTGAGGTACGCTAATTATATTGCTGAGATGCCGAAACAGAAGTAAAACAAATACAAAATGTATTTTGCTGAGAAGGTGGCAGAAAGGAGGTTTCCAGATTTCCAGCCCCTTACTACAGCCACACGCCTGGAACGAGAAGAAGCCGTGGGAACAGAAATGAAGACGGAAGCTGTTTTTGAAGATGATGATTTACGACTGAGGTCAGTAACATTTTCTTCTGATCTTCCAAGCTCTGAAAAAGTCTTCCCAGAACCTTCTGAATTTGCAACGCTCGATGCAAGGCTAAAGCACACTGCTGAGCAAAATTCCTCCCACGCAGAGAGAGAAACAATTCATTATTCTCCTCGAAGCTCTAAGCTCACCCTGGATGAGCTGGCTATGAAAGCCTATCGTGACCATATAAAACTCTATGAACAGCAGCTATCCCAGGCAAAAATGGCTATATCTATGCTTGAGCAAGATAAGGGAGATAACTTAAATTTTTCAAAAAGCGCCATATTGTCTTCTTGCTCAGAGCCAAAGACACTCCCCCTGGTGGATTCTGTGTCAGGCCAATTAAGGCAAAGAGCACTGCATACGTCACATAAAAATCTCCCTGATCAAGTTACACATGTCTTACATAACCACTCCTACTCAAAAGCATACAATGCCCCGTATGCAAAGCTGCCCGAAGCCAAAGGTGCAGCACCATCTGCTGGCAAAAGTAATTTACTACAGGAAGCTGAAATGCCACAAGTGTTTCCACAGGCCCAAACTCAAACACCCCCTGGCGGTGTTGGTGTCCTTTTAGATGGAACACAGCAAAGGCAAATGACTGCATCTCCAGCAGGTCATGCCAATATTGCAGATCAAGCACAAATGGCAACTGGAATACAGCAGATTCCAGTGCATCAGCCACAGCAGCTACAAATGCCTGCATATGTGCCACAGCCACAAGTGCAAATAGGGCCACCTCCTGGCCCACCTCCAATGGCACAACCAAGACCATTTTTAGGTCCACAACAGGCACAGCAAATACCACAGGCATTCCTGCCAGCACAGCCAGCATACCAAGTACAGGCTCCTCACCAGGCATTTTCTGTCTCTCCACTAACTGGTGAGTCAAAACTAAAAATGTCAGGACACAATTATAAAGCCTGGGTCAGTGAGATTACACTATTGCTTCTTAGAGAAGGCACGCATTGTATGGTATTTAACCCCCCTGCACAACCATGGGACTTTGCAATACGAGATCTAGAGATAAGAGCTCGCACAACATTATTGATGTCCATGGATACTGAACTGCAGGTCACTTTTCCACCAAATACAACAGCCCGACAAATTTGGGCTGAATTGGAAAATTGCTACAGGCCTATCTCAATTGAATCTTCATGTTTACTCATGTCTGAACTCCACGGTTCGAGATTGAAACCTGGTGAACAAATTGGAGGACATTTGACCAAACTGAAAGGTCTGAGAACAGAATTGAGAGAAAGAGGCCATAACATTGAAGATATTCAAATGATCAGCATCATTATTAACTCTTTGAATTATGAATGGAAAGATGCTGTTACAAAAATTAACCAAGTCCCTATTGCTCAACGCACAGTGGACAATGTCTGTAGACTTTTAATTGAAGAAGAGGCATTCATGTTGGCCACGCCACACCTGAGAGGACCACCTGCATCAAAAGCTCCAGCTAGGCGCCCCTTCCGAGGAAGGACCTACGCTCCAAGTATGCCAAGATGCAACACCTGCAATCGTGTGGGACATGCCACCCGGGATTGTCCCCAACGAGTTCCAGCTCCTGTCACGTACCAGCCCAGAGGAACAGATTCCAGAGGCAGAGGCAGAGGCGGTAGACAAGGTCGTCGTGGTCCCCGGCGTGATCCACAAACTCCACTCGCCACACTGGCTTTAACCAATGATCCACAACTTCAACCAGAGTATGACAGACGACTCCTGTGGACTTTGGACAGTGGTGCAGCATTGCATGTTACCTACAGAAAGGAACTTTTCACAGAGATGCACGAGCCTGAACCAGAGCTACGTGAACTTTATTCTTTTTCAAATCATCCTTGTCAGGTCAAAGGAAAAGGAACTGTTTATGTTGAAGAGCTCGATGCATTCATTCCTGATGTTTATTACATACCAACAGCAACCAGTAATTTGCTTAGTCAGAGTCACTTGTCTAGAACATTAAATTTTCAGGTTCACCACCTTGAAAAAGCAAGTTACATAGTTAAAGATGGAGATATTGTTGCTGGAACCATATTAATTGGTGGTGTTTATTACTTAAAGCCAAAGCCTAAAACACAAACACAGGCAAGTATGCAAACTCCAAAAAGGGAACGCACAGGCCCAGAGAGAGATGCTCCAGAGAGAGATCCTGTTGCTATTCCTAAGGCTCCTAAAGCCAACAAAAATAGAATTGGTAAACAGGTTGCTCAGAGCAAGCCTGAGGTTCCGCATAAAAATGTCAATGTTGAGAATTCACTAACTGGTAAACCTTTGCATTCCAGGTGTATCCACAAATGGCATAGAAGATTGGGGCATGCCAGTTTCCGTGTTCTTAGGAAGATGCCGGAGTTCGCAAAAGGTTTGGATCTAAAGGGGTGTAAGGTGTTTTTGGATTGTGCTGTATGCAAGAAGGCCAAATCCAAAGCAGCAGCCATTCCCAAACGCGCTACACGCCTGTCAACACGCATTTTTGATTTGGTTCACATTGACATAGTTGGTCCTTTCCCGCCATCATTTGGTGGTAGAAAATATTTTCTAACAATTGTTGATAATTACTCTAGATATGGATATGTATATCCTATGAAAGAAAAATCAGATCTTTAAAGACTTTGCAACCCTTGTTTCTACCCAACACCAAGTTCGCATCGCCAGAATCCAGAGTGATCATGGTGCCGAGTTCATGTCTCAGCGTTTCCAGGACTGGATGCGTAAGAATGGAATTCTTCATCAGACTTCGCCCCCTGACACACCGGCTCACAACGGAGAGGTACTGCAAACCATGATGCGTTGTCTCCTAGAAGACGCCAACCTTGGTAAGATATACTGGGGTGAAGCTATCAAGTATGCAAATTACATTGTCAACCGTACTTGGAGCAGTGTAACAAATCAGACTCCTTTCTTCATGTTGTATGGCTACAAGCCTGATCTTAAAAACATCCATATTTTTGGTTCATACGCTATGGTGAACATTCCCTTAGCTCAAAGAAGAAAAGGAGGTCCAGCAGCAAAAAGACTGAGATTTATGGGTATTGATGATAACTCAAAATGGAGCAGATTTATTGACTCTAAACATGCAATTGTGATTTCCCAATCTGCTAATTTTGAAGAAGATATTGACTGGTCCAGGATTCATTCCAATGATCCTGGAGTTTATTTTCCCAGAGATGATACTGCTGATGCCACGCAGATTGATGACCAAGATTCCACTGATTCTTCTCAACCCGATGTTCCGTCTTCGCAAGCCGCGGATGCTGACGCTAGCGACGAAAGTGAGGACGAGGACGAAGCAGAAGAAGACTGGACAGTTGTCCCGAGACGTTCCAAGAGGGCCACAAAAGGAATCCCTCCACAACGATATTCTTGGCAACTGACAAAAGCACCCTTGCCTTTGATTTGCAACGTTACACTTCCACCTGATAATTTCACACAAATCAAGCAGCTCCCTGATTCGGAGCAAGACAAATGGTATGAAGCAATGCAGGTTGAAATGGACAGTCTAAAGAAACTTAAAGTATTTACACCTGCAAAACCTCCAGCAAACAAAAAGATCATTGGCACTCGATGGGTCTACAGAATCAAAAAGAAACCAAATGGTGAGTCACTGTACAAGGCCAGACTTGTAGTTCAGGGTTTCGCTCAACGTTATCCTGAGGACTACACAAATACCTACTCACCGACAGTCAGAACTGAGAGTGTAAAAATTGCTTTAGCAACTGCAACTATCCTTGGTTTAGAAGTTTTCCAGTTTGATGTTGACACGGCTTATCTACATGCAGACCTAGATGAAGAGATCTACGTGAGAAGTCCTCCAGGATTCCGACAGCAAGAAGGGGATACCTGGTTCCTAAACAAAAGTCTCTATGGTCTGAAACAATCTGGTTTAATGTGGTATTTATGTTTTACTGACAAACTAAATTCAATGGGCTTTATTAAGTCCGAAACTGATGAGTGCGTGTTCACAAAAAGATCTAACAATGCATATGAGATAGTTCTTGTTTATGTTGATGATATTGTTTATATTGGTCCAAATAAGCAAATGAGTGAAATTTTTGCCAAAGCTTTGCAGAGATACTTCACATTGAAATCATTAGGTCACATTAGCACTTATTTAGGTGTTCAGATTGAAAAGACACAGAAGGGGTTTAGTCTTTCACAAGAAGATAAAATTGAACAAATTTTGCATCATTGCAACATGAAGGATGCTAACACGACAAAGACACCCATGCAAACAGATTTTCACAACTTGACACAAGAAGAAAGTCCTGAGTTCGAGGATCAAACACTTTATCGTTCAGTCATAGGGTCACTATTGTACATTAGTAGTTGGACCAGACCCGACATTGCACTTAGTGTTAATCTCTTATCACGACACATAGGTAAGGCAAAACAGTTTCATTGGACATGTATTAAGAAATTATTGAGATACCTAAAATACACCAAACACATGAAGTTATTGTTAGAACCAACACATACTGATTATGCAGAATTATGTTGTTATGCAGATTCTGATTGGGCAAGTGATAAAAAATCATGCAAAAGTACTTCAGGTTATATGATGTTCTTAAATGGATGTCCTGTTTATTGGCAAGTACGTAAACAGAATTTTGTTTCTTGTTCATCTACTGAAGCTGAATATGCTTGTGTTTCAGATGCATGTAATTCCCTAACTTGGTTTGATGCTTTAGTCACAGATATCTGGACACACCCGATCCGACCGATCACCGTGATGGAAGACAATGAATCGGTGGTTTATATTTCTGAATCTCATTTTACAGGTTCTAGGTCCAGACACATTGACATCCGTTACCAAAACATAAAACATTTAGTGAAAAAAGGTTTTGTCAAAATGCAGTATGTATCTACACATGATCAAATTGCTGATATGCTCAACAAACCACTTCCAGCAGCTCAACACGAGTATCTGCGTGAGAAGATGTGCCTTATTTGATGATGTACTGATATTCGCTCAACTGGCAAAGAAGGGGAATGTCACTGCGTTATTTTATTTCCCAGCTGAGCTTCATTATTTTTGGACTAATAGACTTACTGTAGTTTGCCAAGTTCCTTATCAGTAAGCTACTACGCATGTCCATCCACCCACATTCCTTCTCACACTCTTTCCTTTGTTCTCCTGCCAGCAAGGTCCAGCTTGGACCGGCAGGAGACCTCGCTTGCCAAAATGTAACAATTAACTTTTCTTAGTTAGTGAGGTGTTTTATTTTTCTTTATAACAAATAAATGAGTTTTATTAGAAACCTTTCTCGCGTTTCTTTTCAGATTATTGCAACTTGGAATAAGCCACGATACATCTCCTCTAAACCAGGGTAATTAGTCCCAGAGCCAAACATGGGATTAATAAATGCCCTGACATACGGCCACTTCTACCCATCTCAATGGGCCATGGTAGTTGCTATCACCACCGTCCTGACTGGGGAGGCGGCGGATTGGGTAGCGGACCTTCACAGTGACCACGCTCGAGACCTGACTGATGTTGGCCTGTTCCTTGAGGGTCTCAGGGCTCATTTTGAGGACGACTCCAGGACACAACAGGCCGAGGGAGAGTTGGTGACTTTAAGACAAAAGGGCCGCCCTGCACAGGATTACGTTAAGGAGTTTCGGACTGTTGTGGGACGGCTACGGGCATGGCCCGAACGTATGCTAGTGCATCAGTTCCATTTAGGCCTGGACAGAGATCTCAGACAAGCATGTGTGTACAGGGGACTGCCTCCTCATCTTTCAGAGGGGTTCCGAGCAGCAATTGAATTGGATGTCGGCTTACGGGAGTTTCGGGTCAAAACTGTTGCAGGGCCACTGCCTCAAACGAGGAGGAGTCCGGAACAGCCCATCATCAATCGCAGCAGTTTTCCCCCTGGATCCGGGGATTCCAATCGTAGACCAACCTTCCGGTGTTTCCGTTGCAACCAGGTGGGCCACAGAGCCTTAGACTGTCCTCTTCCACCCCCCCAACCAGTCACCAGTCGCACCCCCGCGACTGGCGGAAGAGGTCGTGAACGCCAATGGGTAACACCCGAGCGCACCAGGGCGGTATCACAGATCCCCCAGTCGGGTCCTAACGCATCGATGTCCGAGGTTGTGGACCGTTCCAGGATCGATGTGGTGCCAGTTGTTGAGGGGGATAGTGATGAAGACGACAACGGGAATAACGATCCAATGGTGAGTGCTCCGATACACCCGTTTGTAATCCCGGTAGTCATAAAAAACGCACGTACCGGGATGGAGAAACACCAAGGGGCACTAATTGACTCCGGGTGTACTCGTTGCTTGATAAAACGAACCTTAGTGCAGCAATTGGGTCTTATGACGTATCACCTACGGTCCCCTATCCGATTTGAACAGGTGGATGGGTCCATCTTAGGGGGTGCACCTGCCACACTAGTGACTGAGTTGGTGCAGTTGCAGATAGGGGAACATCTCGAGCATCTCCGGTTTGTGGTAGTAGAGACTATGATCGAACCTATTATCTTGGGGCTGGCCTGGTTGGACAGATGGAAGCCGACCATCTGGTGGGAAGGGGGTTACCGGAAGCTCCGTTTGGAACTCGGGCCGGAGCCAGGCCCGGAGCCAGGGGCTACAGACTCGACAGGTGCGGTGGAGGAATATCTGAGGGTGGGCAATAATCCCCTGGTGCCCGGGGTGCCCGCTGTATATGCGGATTTAGCGGCAGTGTTTGATGAGGGGGAATGCGATATGTTACCACCACACCGCGGCACAGACTGTGCTATAGAACTGATACCCGGGGCAAAACTGCCAAAACCCCGAATGTATGCGATGACACCTAGGGAGGTCGAAGAACTACGTACATACATAGATAAGAACCTAGCTCGGGGGTTTATTCAACCCAGTCGAGCGCATCTAGCTGCACCGGTACTGTTCTGTGAGAAAAAGGACGGGAGTCTTCATTTATGTGTTGATTTTCATGGTTTAAATGCTGTTAGCATGGAGCCATTATATACCCTCCCATTGATACAAGACCTCTTAGCCACATTGGCGACGGGTAAATATTTTACCAAACTAGACTTATGGGAAGCATACTACCGGGTTAGAATAAAAAAAGGGGATGAGTGGAAGACCACTTTTAACTGTCCTCTTGGCAGCTACAAGTTCCTGGTTATGCCATTTGGGCTGCAAGGTGCTCCGGCGGTGTTTATGCAGCTAATTAATGAGGTCCTCCATGAATATTTATATCATGGTGTGCTAGTGTATTTAGACGACATCTTGATTTACACACACACGATGGAGGAGCATGTACGACTAGTACGCCAGGTGTTAAAGAAATTATTAGATGCGAAATTGTACGTCAAAGTATCCAAGTGCGAGTTTCACCGAACCGAGCTAGACTATCTAGGTTATAAGATTTCCAGAGAGGGTTTAGGAATGGATCCGAAAAAGATTAGTACAGTAGTAGAATGGCAAGCTCCCGAAACCTGGAAGCAACTACAGAGCTTCCTGGGTTTCGCTAATTTCTATCGACAATTCATTCCTTCCTTTGCCCAAATAGCGTTACCACTTACAGATCTCCTACGGACACAGGGACAGGGAGGAAAACCTCGGCCAAGTCAAAAACTAATCTGGACTCCAGAATGTCAAGCAGCTTTTGAGGCGCTAAAGGCTCGCTTCGTACAGGCTCCAGTACTTTGACATCCTGACCAAAGCATCCCGTTTGTGGTACAGGTGGATGCGAGCGACGTGGCTGTCGGAGCTGTGTTATTACAGGCCAATAGCCAGGGACATTTGCAGCCGTGTGCGTACACCTCAAAGAAATTCACCCCAACAGAGAGGGGCTGGGCCATTTGGGAAAAAGAGGCTTTCGCTGTACGGTGGGCGCTTTTAAGCTGGCGTCACATCCTGGAGGGGGCACGTACGCCTTTTGAGGTCTGGACAGACCACAGAAACCTGATGGCTCTGCAAACCCCGAGGCGGCTGTCGCCTAAACAGGTCCGTTGGGCACAATACTTCCATCGCTTTAACTTCGTGTTGAAATATGTACCCGTGGGGAAGAATTTCTTGGCTGATGCACTATCCAGACTCCCACAGTTCAATAGTAAACGAGACCATGTCATACAGCCCATCATACTAGGAGGTATACAGGGGGGAAGGGTGGCAACCGGTATAGACACACAACAGAACTGGGAGGAGCTGTTATGGGAGGCATTATCCAGAGATAAGTGGATACACGATAACAAACACATACTCACACACAGAGACGGGATAGAGTGGAAAGGGGATAAAATGTATATCCCCCCTGAACTGCGATCGGCGGTTCTACATAGATGTCATGACGTGAAGGCTTCCGGCCATTTTGGGTTTTTAAAAACCCTTCACCTAACACGACGCCAGTTTTGGTGGCCGCATATGCGAAAAGATGTAGAAACGTATGTTGCTGGCTGTGTTGTTTGTGCAAAGTCCAAACCCCGGCCTGGCAAACCCCTTGGCCTGTTACAGCCAGTTGCCACCCCTGATAAACCCTGGGATGAAATCGCAATGGACTTTGTGGTGGACCTTCCGGAGAGCAACGGCCACACAGTTATTTGGACGGTCATAGACCTGTTTTCCAAACAGGCCCATTTCATCCCTTGTAGTGGCCTACCGTCGGCACGGAAGCTGGCAAAACTGTTTATTCTACATATATATCGAATACATGGGGTCCCATGCCATATCATTTCTGATAGAGGAGTGCAGTTTACGGCTAAGTTCTGGAGGGGTTTTATGCGGGCTATAGGCTCAACCCAAGGACTCAGTTCAGCATTCCACCCCAGTACTAATGGTGCAGCAGAAAGGGCGAACGCCATGGTGGAGCGCTACCTCCGCTGTTACGTCTCATACCAACAAACGGAATGGTCAAGCCTGTTACCATTCGCCGAAGTCGCGTACAATAATGCAGTGCATAGCAGCACCGGCTTTACGCCCTTTCGCATTGTTTCTGGACGTGATTTCGTCGCTATACCTGAATTGGAGGAATCACAAGGTAACAAAATAGAACCACAAGAGTGGACAGAGAAAATACGCACACTATGGCCCCAGGTTAGAGAAGCATTAGATCGAGCAGCAGATGTGTATAAAATACAGGCAGATAAAAAACGGATGGGTATGAAACCCTTTAGGGTGGGTGATCTGGTATACCTATCCACTAAGTACATCAAACTGCGTATACCAAACCGGAAGTTAGGACCGAAATACCTCGGGCCATTTCCTATACGTCATATTATAAACCCTGTCACGGTGGTCCTGAAACTACCACCCTTACTAGGCAAGATCCATCCTGTGTACCACAGCAGTCTCCTAAAACCGGTAACGACCGTACGGGATAAGCCAGTGTGCCCTGGACCGATAGCAGGTGACCATTACGAAATAGAGGAGATACTGGACTCCAAACTTGACCGGGGGAAGCTCAAATACCTAGTCCGGTGGAAGGGATATCCGCTCGAGGAAGCATCCTGGGTCCCGGAGGCGGACTTAAATGCTGATAAACTATGCAAGAAGTTTCATAAAAAATACCCAGACAAACCAAATGCTATCACTAATACACCTATTTTATATCTTACAGAGAGGTCCCTGGTGAAGGGGAGCCGCCTGTCGAGCCCTATCCTCCCGCTGGGTGCCGAACCGCTCGACAACTCACCTGGCTCCGCTCGCCTGCGTGGCAACACGGGCGTGGGATAGCATGGGGCTGCGCCCGCCCCTCCGACACACTTCCTAGTTTCGGCCGGGACACGCGCACATTTACATGTGGGGGGGATGTACAGAGGCGCTTCGGTGGGGGGGGTGGAAGCATCGGGGCTAGGGTTTCACAGGGTCAGGTAGCTTTTGCTCGGGAAGTTTCTGACATGCAGCAGCTGGCTCCTATCACCGCCCCGCCCATTTCCAGCCTGCTGATTCGCCACTGGCGGGGCGTTGTTCCGGGCTCCGCCTCACAGCTGGCAGGCGCGGGATGGATTTAAGTGCTACATGCCGTATGCATGGAGCGCCAATTTTACATCGTTACGACTGCAGCGTTTTCGGGACGGACAAGATTAAACCAGCATTACATTCCAACGTTGTTCTTGGTGGTTTGTCTTTGTTGCGCCTGAGGATTCTGAGAGGAGGTTTGAAAATGCCCAATTTAAAATTATACTATGAAGCAGCTGTTTTATCAGCAATCAGTGATTGGATTAATTTAATAAATGAAAGAATATTGAATATAGAAGGATATGATTTGGTTTACGGCTGGCATGCTTACTTAGTGTATGATAAGAAGATTGATAGGACTTTTGTTCCGGTCTGGCTTCCGTCGCCACCAGACGGTCCTCCGTGACCGCCAGCCCCGCTGCCTGTAAAGAGCCGCCTTTACATCTGAAAGGCGTCTCGAAAAACTCCATTTCCTGATGGAAATGTGAGTCAGAGCAGGCGAGGGCAGGTAGAGCCCTCTGCGAAGTCCCCAGAGTTTTTTTTTTACTCTTGGGAATGAGCAGGTTGTGGCTCCCTATTTCCGCTCGCTGCTGTTCCGGGCTTCGGGAGAACTCTGCCTTTTTGCAGAGCCAGGCGCTGGGACCGGACCAACTAATAAAACTAACAGATGGTTTAGTTAAAGAGAGCGAGATCTGAACCTGGGACCCTAAATCGCAAGTATTTTTAATGATTTTACAAGTGTTTCTAACTGAAGGGGAAAAAAAGTTTAAAATGGCGACTGCTGAGGCTTGAGAAGAAAGCCGAAAGTGAAAGTCCTTCCGTAATAAGCTACAAAGTAGAGAAATATACAGTGCCGGCTAGAATCTAGAAGGAAAATATCCATTTTAAGTTTCTTTCTTGGAGATTTGTATTTGATCTTGTTTGGGGAAAAGTTTTCTTTAAAAAAAAGAGCTTTTTTGTGTGGCAGGATGGCGTTGAAACTAATAAAGCCTGACAAACAAGCAGTGGGGGGGGGGTGCTCCCCCATTTACAATTATGTGAACAAGTTCTGAGCTTACAGACTCAGCAGAATGGTTTTAATTTAAAAGAATTTCTTCAGGAGGAAATGGCAAAATATCATGAGACTGTGAACCAGAAATTTGAAAAATTAAGGCAGGAAATTAAAGAAATGATACAACTAAAGTATGATAATCTGCAACGAAAGATTGTAACAGTGACTAATGCTTTTTCAGAAGTTGTTATAAAGATGGATACAAATATCAAATTATTAGAGTCTAAAATGGAGGAAGTTGAAGATAAGATTTATAATTTGGACAATGAAATACAAAGAACTGAAAATGATTTGAGAAATATTCAAGACAATAGTTTAGAAGTAAAGTCTAAAAAGGAAGCTGGTCACGAGACTTACAATGCAGAAGATATAAAGCAAGGGATTGAAAAAGAAGTTGTAATGATGCAATACAGACTCACAGAATTTGCGGTCAGAATGAGAGGGCTACAGGAAAATAATAGAGATGATCTAAGAAAAATATCTGCTCAAGTTCTGGCTGGGATTTTAAAGGTTCATCCTGAGGAGGTATCTTGTAAGATTGACAAGGCCTATAGAGTAAATTCTTGGATTGCAAAGCAAAGGCAACTGCCTAGAGATGTGGTGATTTACTTCACAGATAAAGAAATAAGAAATGATATTGTGCAAAAATCCTTTAATTCTACTCCACAACTGTATGGAAGAAAGATCTGGATATATAAAGAATTGCCGCCTAAGATGTTAAAAGATAGAAAGAAATTTGGACTTTTGGTGACTGAGCTAAAAAAAACAAAATATCTCATTCAGGTGGGACGTTCCAGTTGGTATAATATTGAGATATCAAGGGGAAAGATATCAGCTAAATACTGTTGAAAAAGCGGAAGAATTTTACTACAAGGTTCTCAAAAAACAAAATCAACAAGAGATAGAAATTCAAGATAAGCAGAAGGAGGTGGAAGCAATGAAGAAACAACAAGTTACAGAGGTCTCTACAGATGAGCCGCTTTTGGATTCTCCTTCAGAGGTCTCAGCTGGACTACTTAATACAAGAGAGGCGGCTTTGGATTCTAATGTAATGACTTATCAAGTCACAAACCAGCATGGAAATCAATCAGTTGATATACAATTTACAGAACCAGAATGGAGATTTAAGCCACAAAAGCAAAACCAACAAGATCAAGTTATAGATCAGCATGAAAACCAAATAGTTGATATACAATTTACAGAAATGAAATCAGGATGGAGATCCAACCCACAAAAAGTCAAGAAAAGAAGAAGCAGGTCTCACAAAAACAAAAACTTTTAAACTAAACAACAGTGTAATGCCAGTTATTTAAGAGATGATTGAATATATGAAAAGATAATCGGCAAACTATTGGTTTATATTATCCTGAGGAGAGTGACAGATCTCTGCAGTGCTGTACTTTTGGGATGTGAAAAGGGCCTTAAACTGAATGGATTGGAACTATCTTTTTTTGGATTCTTTGATAAATATATTACGTTTATGCTGAGCCACAAGGCAAGAGTGTTATGGGATTGGGGCACGCAGATGATCTGGCTGTTACCCTATTACAATGGTTGGAATTAATAATTTGGATAAAAGACACCTCTACAGACACTATATGGAATACAAATATAAAGTCACTCGGGTGGTTGGTTTTTTTTTTTTTTTTATGAAGATATTTGTTATTGATGGGGGCAGATGGTAATTGAAGATACCGAACATACTGTTGGAATTAGGATGTGATGTTACCCTAACATGGGTGATGGAGTTTACAATCCAGCTGAAAGACATTACAGAAGATATTATATGGATTACAAGTTTAAAGTCTTTTTAAGAGGATTTTATTTACATAAGGGAATATTTTTTAGTGGAGTGGGCAGAAGAATAAAGATATTAAGAATTATTAAGTATGGTAGTCTTGTAGGAAAGTGGGTGGAGACAGGTTAGTTTACTGATTGTTTAGTCTAAGAAAAGGGATATTATGTTTAGATATGAATATATGTAAAAGATTTGAGTTAAGAGATATAACGATGGGGGTGAAGGAAATGGGTACACTATGTACTGAATAAATGTTAAATTAGGATTTATTATATAGTTTTATAGCGGAAGGTTGCTTTGAAATGTTATATTAATATACATAAAAGATTTGACTTAAGAGATATATGTATGGGGGGTAGAAAAGGGTAGATTATGAGCAGAAATCGCTAAACTGGGAGATATAATAATATTATTATGCTAAATTAGGAGTTATTATATAATGTTATAGTAGAATGTCATTTTGAAATGTATAGTATAAGGGGGATATGATAATCTTATTAGAAAGAAAGGGTCAGCATATGGTGATGGAGTAAGGGGATGGTAAAGTATTATATAATCTGTTATGAATTTGGGTTTTACTATGAAGAAGTCACAGGGGGAGGGGAGGGGGAGGGGGGTTAGGGAGGAGGGGGGAAAAAAAGGAAAAATTTGTATTTGAAAAACTTTTTTCAATAAAAAAAAAGAAGATTGATAGGACTTTTAAAAGTCATATATTAAGGAATGCTTTATTGCGTGTCTGGAAGAAATATAAATATAAATTAAATGACAAGATACCTATATGGACAGTACCCAGACACGTGATAGAGAATATAAGTATAGAACAAAGACAGGATGTAATTACATATAAAGAAATTCTTAACACAGAGAGAGGTATATTAAAGTTAAAGCCCTTGAGGGTATTAAGGGAAGAAAGGGTAATCCAAACTTGGTTTCAGTATGTACAATTACAAGCTAGATGGAGAAAAGATCAGAACATTGGTATCACACAAAGTGAAGAAAATTTGGTAAAACAAATTAGAGACCAGAGTCAAATGCATATAAAAAGGTTGTATAATATATTGATAGAAACAAGACTCGGAAACAGAGTTAGTTAAGGATTGTATGACAAAATGGGCACAAAACTTTGAACAACCAATAATGATGGAAACATGGGAAAAGATATGGGTAAGAAATGTAAAATTTACACAAGCGCAAAACTTGAGAGAAAACTTTTACAAAATGTTTTACAGATGGAATTTAGGTCCCAAAAAGTTAGCTTGTATGTACCCGAATTTACAATCTAAATGTTGGAGATGTGATTGTGATGGCGCTACTTATTTTCATGTATGGTGGACTTGTACAAAGGTTAAAGCATTCTGGATAAAAATTTGGTGGATTATTCAAAATATTCTTAAAAAGAGGATAAAGTTTACTCCACAGTTATTTTTGTTGGGTATAATCACGGATTGTACGGTTATAGAGGCTAATTTGATCCTGAATTTAATAACTGCAGCAAGATTGTTGGTGGTGCAGTATTGGAAGAAGGAAGATTTGCCAACTATTCAAGAATGGATATTGAAAGTAGCAAATTTAGCAGAGATGGCAAAGATTTCAGCGTAAGGACTATCCAAATGAGAAATATATGATAGAATGGAGAAGATGGATAGATTATATTCAAAATAAATATCGGACTAAAAAATTTCAAATAGTTTACGAATAGTTAGATGTTACTATGTATTCAAATTTAATCTGGTAAATGGGGAGTTAAAGTATTAGAGGGATGTAAGAGGTTATAATTAATTAGACTATGTTAGTGTCAGGTTCCGATGTTATCTCAAATAAATTTCATTCTCAAACACAAAGTCTTTGATGAAATCTCTTATTTATTGAAGAATAACGATCTAGTCCTGAACTCATTTGCAGCCGAAATTGATCCTCTGATCCCAAACCCCTCCCTTTCCGTTCCTCAAATCTCAGTGTCTCATTGGCCATCTTCCAAGTCCATCTTTCATCTCAGTTACTTCAAGTCACAGGAATTTCCCCCTCCTCCCATCACCTAGGTGACGTTATCTGCCGGATGGGCAGAACTGGGTGAAAAGTCAAGCTACTACTTCTAACAGGCTCTTTCCCACTCATTCATGTCAGCGCTGGGGAAATCATAGTTTGGAGCTGTCACTGCGTTATTTTATTTACCAGCTGAGCTCATCATTTCTGGACTATCAGACTTTCCGTACCTTGCCAAGAATTGTTATCAAAAAGCTACTACGCATGTCCATCCACCCACATTCCTTCACACTCTTTCCTTTGTTCTCTTGCCGGAAAGGTCCGGCTGAGAAATAGCCGGCACGAACTATTTCAAAATGTAACCATTACTTTTCTTAGGTAGTGAGGTGTTTTATTTTCTTTATAACAAATAAATAAGTTTTATTAGAGAACATTTTCTTCGGGTTTTATTTCAGAATATTGCAACTTGGAGAAGCCACGACCCATCCTCTAATTAAAAATCAGGGTGATTGTCCCAGAGCCAAAGATGGGATTAATCAATGCCCTGACATCTGGTAGCAGAGGATGGTTGATTTATGGCTTTTTTCCTTGTTTGTTACTTCTGATAAGAGCGCATAGGCAATTAGTTTTTAGCTACTGAGGTACGCTAATTATTTTTGCTAAGATGCCGAAACAGAAGAAAAAAGGCAAAATGAAACTAAGACCACTCTTCGTAAATGATTTGATTGATTTTTCCAACGAAGAGGTGGCAGACAGGAGATTTTCAGATTTCCAGCCCCTTGCTACAGCCACACGCCTGGAACAAGAAGCCGTGGGAGCAGAAATGGAGGGAGATAAGACAGAAGCTATTTTTGAAGACGATGATTTACGACTGAGATCAGTAGATTTTCTTCTGATTTTCCAAGCTCTGAAAAAGTCCTCCCAGAACCTTCTGAATTTGTAACGCTTGATGCAGAGCCAGATTTTCCACAAACAGCAAAGTTTTTTCACTCCCACAGTTGAGAGAGAGAAGTAATTTACTTTTTTTTTTTAAATATACTTTATTGAATTTTAAAAAAGGTTTTTTTTTTAAAAAAGAAAATATCAAATCTCAGGTAACATCTGAGGTATCGTGCGATTACATATATACAGTATATACACAACAAGTATCTTCAGATCTATCATTATTAGAAATAGGTATATCCTTATAGTCATGTTCTATTATTCCACCATATATACCACCTTTGCCATACTGCCTTAAATTTTGAATTCTCCTCATCTTTAAGCATACTGGTTAATTTCGCCATTTCTGCACATTCCAAAATTTTATTTATTATTATCACCTCTGGAGGGACTTGTTTATCCTTCCAATATTTTGCGAAGGTTAATCTGGCCGCTGTTATGATATGTATTATTAATTGTGTCTTGTCCTTAGAGAACCCATCTCCCATCATTCCCAGTAAGAAAATTTCTGGAGAAAATTCTATATCTTCTTCCACTATTTCCTGCAGCCAAGTTCGTATTTTTGTCCAGAACTTCTTTGTCTCTGGGCAGGACCACCACATATGAAAGAAGGTGCCAACCTCCTTTCCACACTTCCAACAAATTCCTGAGGCATTAGGAAATATTTTTGCTAATCTAGCTGGGGCTAGATACAATCTGTGAAATATTTTGTAGTGGTTCTCCCTATAAGTTGCTGATTTAGTAAAATTATAATTTCTATTCCAAGCCTCCTCCCAATCATTAAAATTTAATCTGTGGCCAATATTTTTTTCCCAAATGCTTAATTGGTTCCTAGCTATCCCTTCTGCCCTGTCTTCGCCTAATAAGAGGTTATACAATCTGGCTAGCATTTTCTTGAGAGAGAGAAGTAATTTACTATCCTCCTCAAAACCCTGAACTCACTCGGCATGAGATGGCCATCAAATCCTATCGTGAGCATGTAAAATATTATGAAAATGAACTGTCTCGATTTAAGAGAGCTTTGTTTATGCTGGAACAAGAAAAGGCAGAGCCCCGTGACTTAAGATTTTCAAAAAGCGCCATCTTGTCTTCTTCCTCAGAGCCAAAGACACACCCCCTGATGGATTCTGTGTCAGGCCAATTAAGACAGAGAGCACTGCATACGTCACATGAAAGTCTCCCTGATCAAGTTACACATAAACCTGCCACGCAGTCATTTCTTGTAACTGGGCTGCCCGAAGCTAAAGGTGCAGCACCATCTGCTGGCGAAAGTAATTTACTACAGGAAGCTGAAATGCCACTAGTGTTTCCACAGGCCCAAACTCCAACACCCCCTGGTGGTGCTGATGTCCTTTTAGATGGAACACAACCACGCTTAATGCAGCAAAGGCAAATGACTGCATCTCCAGCAGGTCATGCTAATATTGCAGCTCAAGCACAAATGGCAACTGGAATACAGCAGATTCCAATGCAACAGCAGCTACAAATGCCTGCATATATGCCACAGCCACAAGTGCAAATAGGGCCAGCTCCTGGTCTACCTCCAATGGCACAACTAAGACCATTTTTAGGTCCACAACAGGCACAGCAAATACCACAAACATTTCTGCCAGCACAGCCAGCATACCAAATGCAGGCTCCTTACCAGGCATTTTCTGTCTCTCCACTAACGTGAGTCAAAACTAAAAATGTCAGGACATAATTATAAAGCCTGGGTCAGTGAGATTACACTATTGCTTCTTAGAGAAGGCACTCACTGCATGATTTTTAACCCTCCTGCTCAACCTTGGAATTTTGCAATAAGAGATTTAGAGATAAGAGCTCGCACAACATTATTGATGTCCATGGATACTGAACTGCAGGTCACTTTTCCACCAAATACAACAGCCCGACAAATTTGGGCTGAATTGGAAAATTGCTATAGGCCTGTCTCAATTGAATCTTCATGTTTACTCATGTCTGGACTCCACGGTTCGAGATTGAAACCTGGTGAACAAATTGGAGGGCATTTGACCAAACTGAAAGGACTGAGAACAGAATTGAGAGAAAGAGGCCATAATATTGAAGATATTCAAATGATCAGCATCATTATTAACTCTTTGAATTATGAATGGAAAGATGCTGTTACAAAAATTAACCAAGTCCCAATTGCTCAACGCACAGTGGACAATGTCTGTAGACTTTTAATTGAAGAAGAGGCATTCATGTTGGCCACGCCACATTTGAGAGGACCACCCGCATCAAGAGCTCCAGCTAGGCGCCCCTTCCGAGGAAGGACCTACGCTCCAAGGATGCCAAGATGCTACACCTGCAATCGTGTGGGACATGCCACCCGGGATTGTCCCCAATGAGTTCCAGCTCCCGTCACATACCAGCCCAGAGGAACAGATTCCAGAGGCAGAGGCAGAGGCGGAAGACAAGGTCGTCGTGGTCCCCGGCATGATCCACAAACTCCACTCGCCACATTGGCTTTAACCAATGATCCACAACTTCAACCAGAGTATGACAGACAACTCCTGTGGACTTTGGACAGTGGTGCAGCATTGCATGTTACCTACAGAAAGGAACTTTTCACAGAGATGCACGAGCCAGAACCAGAACTACATGAACTTTACTCTTTTTCAAATCATCCTTGTCAGGTCAAAGGAAAAGGAACTGTTTATGTTGAAGAGCTTGATGCATTCATTCCTGATGTTTATTACATACCAACAGCAACCAGTAACTTGCTTAGTCAGAGTCACTTGTCTAGAATGTTAAAATTCCAGGTTCACCACCTTGAAAAAGCAAGTTACATAGTTAAAGATGGAGATATTGTTGCTGGAACCATATTAATTGGTGGTGTTTATTACTTAAAGCCAAAGCCTCAAACCCAAACACAGGCAAGTATACAAACTCCAAAAAGGGAGAGCACAGGCCCAGAGAGAGATGCTCCAGAGAGAGATCCTGTTGCTATTCCTAAGGGTCCTAAAGCCAACAAAAATAGAATTGGTAAACAGGTTGCTCAGAGCAAGCCTGAGGTTCCTCATAAAAATGTTAATGTTGAGAATTCACTAACTGGTAAACCTTTGTATTCCAGGTGTATCCACAAATGGCATAGAAGATTGGGGCATGCCAGTTTCCGTGTTCTTAGGAAGATGCCGGAGTTCGCAAAAGGTTTGGATCTAAAGGGGTGTAAGGTGTTTTTGGATTGTGCTGTCTGCAAAAAAGGCCAAATCCAAAGCAGCAGCCATTCCCAAACGCGCTACACGCCTGTCAACACGCATTTTTGATTTGGTTCACACTGACATAGTTGGTCCTTTCCTGCCATCATTTGGTGGTAGAAAATATTTTCTAACAATTGTTGATAATTACTCTAGATATGGATATGTATATCCTATGAAAAAAAAGTCAGAGACCTTTCAGATCTTTAAAGACTTTGCAGCCCTTGTTTCTACCCAACACCAAATTCGCATCGCCAGAATCCAGAGTGATCGTGGTGCTGAATTCATGTCTCAGCATTTCCAGGACTGGATGCGTAAGAATGGAATTATTCATCAGACTTCGGCCCCTTACACACCGGCTCACAATGGAGTTGTAGAACGAAGACAAGGGGTCCTGCAAACCATGATGCGTTGTCTCCTAGAAGATGCCAACCTTGGTAAGATATACTGGGGTAAAGCTATAAAATATGCAAATTACATTGTCAACCGTACTTGGAGCAGTGTAACAAATCAGACTCCTTTCTTCATGTTGTATGGCTACAAGCCCGATCTTAAAAACATCCATATTTTTGGTTCATACGCTATGGTGAACATTCCCTTAGCTAAAAGAAGAAAAGGAAGTCCAGCAGCAAAGAGACTGAGATTTATGGGTATTGATGATAATTCAAAATGGAGCAAATTTATTGACTCTAAACATGTAATTGTGATTTCCCAATCTGCTAATTTTGAAGAAGATATTGACTGGTCCAGGATTCATTCCAATGATCCTGGAGTTTATTTTCCCAGAGATGATACTGCTGATGCCACGCAGATTGATGATCAAGATTCCACTGATTCTTCTCAACCCGATGTTCCGTCTTTGCAAGCCGCAGATGCTGACACTAGCGACGAAAGTGAGGACGAGGACGAAGCAGAAGAAGACTGGACTGTTGTCCCGAGACGTTCTAAGAGGGCCACAAAAGGAATCCCTCCACAACGATATTCTTGGCAACTGACAAAAGCACCCTTGCCTTTGATTTGCAATGTTACACTTCCACCTGATAATTTCACACAAATCAAGCAGCTCCCTGATTCAGAGCAAGACAAATGGTATGAAGCAATGCAGGTTGAAATGGACAGTCTAAAGAAACTTAAGGTATTTACACCTGCAAAACCTCCAGCAAACAAAAAGGTCATTGGCACTCGATGGGTGTACAGAATCAAAAAGAAACCAAATGGTGAGTCATTGTACAAGGCCAGACTTGTAGCTCAGGGTTTCGCTCAATGTTATCCTGAGGACTACACAAATACCTACTCACCGACAGTCAGAACTGAGAGTGTAAAAATTGCTTTAGCAACTGCAACTATCCTTGGTTTAGAAGTTTTCCAGTTTGATGTTGACACCGCTTATCTACATGCAGACCTAGATGAAGAGATCTACATGAGAAGTCCTCCAGGATTCCGACAGCAAGAAGGGGATACCTGGTTCCTAAACAAAAGTCTTTATGGTCTGAAACAATCTGGTTTAATGTGGTATTTATGTCTTACTGACAAACTAAATTCAATGGGCTTTATTAAGTCCGAAACTGATGAGTTCGTGTTCACAAAAAGATCTAACAATGCATATGAGATAGTTCTTGTTTATGTTGATGATATTGTTTATATTGGTCCAAATAAGCAAATGAGTGAAATTTTTGCCAAAGCTTTGCAGAGATACTTCACATTGAAATCATTAGGTCACATTAGCACTTATTTAGGTGTTCAGATTGAAAAAACACAGAAGGGGTTTAGCATTTCACAAGAGGATAAAATTGAACAAATTTTGCATCATTGCAACATGAAAGATGCTAACACAACAAAGACACCCATGCAAACAGATTTTCATAACTTGACACAAGAAGAAAGTCCTGAGTTCGAGGATCAAACACTTTATCGTTCAGTCATTGGGTCACTATTGTACATTAGTAGTTGGACCAGACCCGACATTGCACTTAGTGTTAATCTCTTATCTCGACACGTAGGTAAGGCAAAACAGTTTCATTGGACATGTATTAAGAAATTATTGAGATACCTAAAATACACTAAACACATGAAGTTATTGTTAGAACCAACACATACTGCTTATGCAGAATTATGTTGTTATGCAGATTCTAATTGGGCAAGTGATAAGAAATCACGTAAAAGTACTTCAGGTTATATGATGTTCTTAAATGGATGTCCTGTTTATTGGCAAGTACGTAAACAGAATTTTGTTTCTTGTTCATCTACTGAAGCTGAATATGCTTGTGTTTCAGATGCATGTAATTCCCTAACTTGGTTTGATGCTTTAGTCACAGATATCTGGACACACCCGATCCGACCGATCACCATGATGGAAGACAATGAATTGGTGGTTTATATTTCTGAATCTCATTTCACAGGTTCTAGGTCCAGACACATTGACATTCGTTACCAAAACATAAAGCATTTAGTGAAAAAAGGTTTTGTCAAAATGCAATATGTATCTACACATGATCAAATTGCTGATATGCTCAACAAACCACTCCCAGCAGCTCAACACGAGTATCTGCGTAAGAAGATGTGCCTTATTTGATGATGTACTGATATTCGCTCAACTGGCAAAAGAAGGGGATTGTCACTGCGTTATTTTATTTACCAGCTGAGCTCATCATTTCTGGACTATCAGACTTTCTGTACCTTGCCAAGAATTGTTATCAAAAAGCTACTACGCATGTCCATCCACCCACATTCCTTCACACTCTTTCCTTTGTTCTCTTGCCGGAAAGGTCCGGCTGAGAAATAGCCGGCACGAACTATTTCAAAATGTAACCATTACTTTTCTTAGTTAGTGAGGTGTTTTATTTTCTTTATAACAAATAAATACGTTTTATTAGAGAACATTTTCTTCGGGTTTTATTTCAGAATATTGCAACTTGGAGAAGCCACGACCCATCCTCTAATTAAAAATCAGGGTGATTGTCCCAGAGCCAAAGATGAGATTAATCAATGCCCTGACAGGAGCGCTGACATCCGGCCCCTCTCCCTTCATTTCTCCAGAGCGGCCTGCCGCAAAAGAAAAAAAAAACAACAACAAGTTAAGTATCGTTATCCCCTCCGAGGGTGTGTCCCCCCCCTCCCGGCTTGCCCGGGTGATCTGCATGGAATTTGGCTATAAGGCGGTCAGCTTGGATGTTTGTGCTCTTCACCCAGGAAGCCTCTGATAATGGGTAACCCTTCCATTTAATTAAGTATTGGAGGCGGCCCCTGTGCCATCTTGAATCGAGAATTTGCTGTACTTCATAATGAGTTTGGCCCCCAACAACCAGGGGCCCGGGGGGGTCACGTGGTGTCGGCCTTAAAGTAGACCCCACCACCGGCTTCAGGAGGCTGCTGTGGAAAATGGGGTGTATCTTCCCTAGGAGCCAGGGCAACTGCAGTTGTACTGTAACCGGGTTGATTATTTTTACTATAGGGAATGGTCCTATAAATTTTGGGCCCAATTGCCTGCTCGAGAGTCTAAGTCTCAAATACTTGGTGGAGAGGTAGACCTTCTCTCCCACTCGAAATGGTCTTTGGGGAGTTCGGTGCTTGTCTGCTTGTTTCTTATAGGATTGGGCCGCCTTGGCCAACGCCCTCCTAACGTTCTCCCAGGCTTCTCTCAACATTGCCATCCAGTCGGTCAAACTGACTGAGGAAGGGGGCTCCCTCGGGTACTCTGGCATGGGAACGTAGTCCATACCACTCACTATTTTGAACGGGGTTAACCCCGTGCTACTGTGGACAGCATTATTATACGCGACCTCCGC
Source organism: Pituophis catenifer annectens (assembly GCF_029215685.1). NCBI lineage: Eukaryota > Metazoa > Chordata > Lepidosauria > Squamata > Colubridae > Pituophis > Pituophis catenifer. The sequence goes on along the minus strand of NW_027256885.1, from coordinate 106,357,469 downwards.
AAAAGATAGGAGGTCTGCCCAATTGGACTGTTGGTAGTCGACGTAGCATCTTAAGTATTGCTCTATCATAGCATTCAGTCTCTCCGCCCCCCCATTGGTGCTTGGGTGAAACACTGAGCTGAGGCCTTGGGACAACCCTATGGATCGTAGGAACTCCCTCCAGAATTTTGCTGTGAACTGGACCCCTTGGTCGGAGATAATTCTCCTGGGGACTCCATGCAGGCGGTAAATGTTTCAGGAACAGTTTGGATAACTGGCGGGCTGACGGCAGCCCGCTGCAGGGAATGAAGTGTGCCTGTTTGGAGAATAAGTCTATTACAGTCCAGATCACTGTATTACCACTACTCCTCGGTAGGTCTACTATGAAGTCCATCGCAATCTCCTCCCATGGTCTTGTCAGTTCAGCTACTGGTTGCAACAGTCCAGGAGGGCATCCTGGTCTTTTCTTCATCGTGGCACAAATGGTGCAACTTTTTACATAACTGTCTACGTCCTTTCTCATGTGGGGCCACCAGAACTGCCTTGTACTAAGTGCAGAGTCTTTTTTTTTTATTGAATTTGTATACCGCCCTACTCCCGAAGGACTCAGGGCGGTGAACAGCCATAGAATAAAACAATATAAATACAAAATTTAAAATAGAATAAAATGAATTAAATAATTTGGCTGAACAAATTTAAAACCCCAATACTTTAAAACCAAATTTAAAATTTCCATTTAAAAAGGGGAAAGACTTAGGTCAGGCCAGCCTGATGAAACAAGAAAGTCTTGAGCGCGCGACGGAAGGTACGCAGATCCAGGATCCTCCGTATCTCCAGGGGGAGCTCGTTCCAGATAGTAGGTGCCCCCACAGAGAAGGCTCTCCCCCTGGGGGCCGCCAGTCGACATTGTTTGGCCGATGGCACCCAGAGGAGCCCCTCTCTATGGGAGCGTACTGGTCGGTGGGAGGCTATTGGTGGTAGCAGGCGGTCCCGTAAATAACCAGGTCCTAAGCCATGGAGCGCTCTAAAGGTGATAACCAAAACCTTGAAGACCACTGGGAGCCAGTGCAGCTCGTGCAGGAGAGGTGTTACATGGGAGCGCCACATCGCTCCCTTCACCAACCGCGCGGCCGCACTCTGCGTCAGTTGGAGCCTCCAAGTGCTCTTCAAGGGGAGCCCCATGTAGAGAGCGTTACAATAGTCCAGACGGGAGGTGACGAGGGCGTGAGTGACCGTGCGTAAGGAGTCCCGATCTAGACAGGGACGCAACTGGCAGATCAGGCAAACCTGATTGAAAATCCTCCCGGCCACGGCCATCAAGTGCTCTTCTAAAGACAGCCGTGAATCCAGGAGGACACCCAAGTTGCGAGCCCTTTCCGTGGGGGCCAATGATTTGCCCCCAATAGTCAGCGATGGCACCAGCTGACTATATCGGGGCGTCAGAAACCACAGCCACTCGGTCTTGGATGGGTTGAACCTGAGCCTGTTTCTCCCCATCCAGATCCTCACGGCCTCCAGGCACCGGGACATCACTTCAAGGGCATCGTTGGGGTGGTCTGGGGTGGAGATGTACAGCTTGGGTGTCGTCACCGTACTGATGGTACTCCACCCCAAAACCACGGATGATCTCGCCCAGCGGCTTTACATAAATGTTGAACAAAAGGGGCGAGAGGACCGATCCTTGTGGCACTCCACATATAAGGGGCCTCAGGGTCAACCTCTGCCCCCCTGTCAACACAGACTGTGACTGGTCAGAGAGAAAGGAGGAGACCCACCGTAGTACGGTGCCTCCCACCCCCAACTCTTCCAACCGGTGCAGCATGACACCATGGTTGATGGTATCAAAAGCCGCTGAGAGATCTAACAGGACCAGGACAGAGGAGCACCCCCTGTCCCGAGCCCTCCAGAGATCATCCACCAACGCGACCAATGCCGTTTCCATGCTGTACCCAGGCCTGAAGCCTGACTGGAACGGATCTAGATACGACGATTCATCCAGGTACTGGGGGAGCTGTCACGCAACCACACTCTCAATAACCTTCGCCACAAAGCGAAGGTTGGAGACTGGACAATAGTTAGCCAATACTGCCGGGTCCAGGGAAGGCTTCTTGAGGAGAGGTCTCACCACCGCCTCTTTCAAGGCGGTGGGAAAGACACCCTCGCCCAATGAAGCATTTATAATCCCCTGGAGCCAGCCTCGCGTCACCTCCCGGGAAGCCAGCACTAACCAGGAGGGGCACGGGTCCAACAAACATGTGGTCTCGTTCAGTCTACCCAGAATCCTGTCCACGTCCTCAGGGGTCACAGGATCAAACTCATCCCAGATAACATTCTCAGGACCTGCCTCCGTCATCCCCGCTGGATCTACCCAGTCGGAGTCCAGATCTTCCCGAATCTGAGTGATTTTGTCATACAGATACTGAACAAAATCCTCGGCTCTTCCTTCCAAGGGGTCTTCCCTTGCTTCCTGGTGGAGCAGGGAGTGGGTCACCCTAAACAGGGCGGCCGGGCGATTATCTGATGACGCAATAAGAGCAGCGAAATGGGTGCATTTCGCTGCTTTTATCGCCACTAGGTAATTCTTAATATGAGATCTTACCAGTGTCCGGTCAGATTCAGCACGACTGGCCCTCCAACTACTCTCTAGGCGTCTTTTCCGGCACTTCATCTCCCTCAGCTCCTCGGTGAACCAAGGAGCCAGGTGAGATCGGCGCTAGGTCAGAGGCCGCAAAGGCAGCCTCCCTCAGCCTAAGGCCTTCTCTAAGGCCTTCTCTAAGGCCTTCCAGGTGAGATCGGCACCAGGTCAGAGGCCGCAAAGGCACAACTCGATCCAGAGCTCCAGCGGCCGCCCTATCCCAGGCAGCCACTAGGTCTCCAGTTGAGGCATGAGCCAGAACCTCGAGGATTGGTCCAAGCTCCATCTGGAACCTATCAGGTTCCATCAGGCGCCTGGGGCGGTACCATCTTATCGGTTCCGCCTCCCTGCGGCGGGGTGCAGCGGTTCGAAGGTCAAGGCGAAGGAGAGAGTGATCTGACCATGACAAGGGCTCGATCACTATATCCCCTATCTCGAGATCACTCAGCCACTGTCCAGAGACAAAAACCAAGTCCAGTGTGTTTCCCGCCATGTGCGTAGGGCCATGAATTAGCTGGGTCAGGTCCATAGCCGTCATGGAAGCCATGAACTCCCGAGCCACCTCAGACGCCTCACCCACGGACGGCAGGTTAAAATCCCCCATGACCATAAGTCTGGGGGTATCAACCACCACCGCGGTGATAACGTTGAGTAGCTCGGGCAGGGCTGCTGCCACGTGGCAGGGAGCCAGGTACGTGGTCAGCAAACCCATCTGAACCCCATGACCCCACTTCACAAGGAGGGTCTCACAATCGGCCGTCTGAGGAACAGTGGCCTCCCTCAGCCTAAGGCCTTCTCTAATAATGACCGCTACTCCCCCGCCCCTCCCCTGTGACCTCGGCTGATGGAATGCCTGGAAGCCTGGTGGGCACGTTTCTACCAGAGGGACCCCTCCCTCCGGGCCCAACCAGGTCTCCGTAATACCCGCCAGGTCCGCTCCCCCATCCTGCACAAGATCACAAATGAGGGGAGCTTTATTTACTACGGACCTGGCGTTGCACAACATCAGTCGAAGGCCCAGGCCCCAAGGGTCTGTGCAACCTGGAGAACAAGTGGAGCCTTGGGGGCCGGAGCACGCTACTGCTTGAAGACAGCGGGTGCGCGCTCCCTTGACATGATATGGCCCCCTGCTCCCACCATATCTACCCCTCCCACTCACAGTACCAATGGTAAAAACACAATCTGGACAAGCTCGACCCCCCCATTACCTCCGGATCCCCCACCCCCTCCGCCGCGCATAGTGGCCAGGCCCGAACCTCCCCTTAGTGGGTTATCCCCCAAACCCACGACCCTAGTTCCAATTTTACCCTCCCCCCCGGGACCCCTTAAAAGTTTAACCAAAAATTTACATAAAAAACCCCTCAACCCCCTCTTCGCAGCAGAGGAAGAGGAAGGAAACCAAAATGTCCCACTGGTGTAACGTCGTGGCTCCTCTTGAGGATCAGGGTGCGTAGGGTCTGTGGGACATAGAGCTTTGTCCCCTTCCATGCTAGGTCATCTCTTTTCGTTGATTGTCTCGGAACCAGGGGTCCGCTGCTGTTTCAGTTTTGAGTCTTGTAGTTAAGTCACTTGCAGGTTGGCCCTGCTGGTCGCGTCGTTGCCGTCTGGTGACCACCTGACCCACTGCTTGGGTGGAGGGGATGATGGCATTCACTACCTGCTCCCGCTCACTGTTGTATTGGGGCATCCGGTAGAGGGCATTAGCCAGAAAGTTCTTCCCCCCTGGGATGTGCTTGAGCTCAAAGTTGAAGCGATTGAAGTATTGAGCCCACCGGACTTGCCTGGGCGACAATTTCCGTGGGGTTCTGAGGGCTTCCAGATTCTTGTGATCAGTCCAAACTTCGAACAGTCTCTGGCCTCCCTCTAGTAGGTGCCGCCAGGTCAACAATGCCCATCTCACCGCAAACGCTTCCTTCTCCCACGCCGCCCATCGCCTCTCCGTGTCAGTGAGCTTGCGGGAGGTGTAGGCACAAGGTTGTAGATTACCTTGGCTGTTCTTTTGGAGTAGCACGGCCCCCACTGCCACATCACTTGCATCTGCCTGGATGACAAAGGGCTGCTCAGGGTCAGGATGCTTTAAGACAGGTTCTTTTGCAAACATCTCTTTTAGTGTCTCGAATGCCCATTGGCAGGTCAGGTCCCACTGTAGGGGTTGTCCCGGGCGGGGTTTCATTGCTGGACTTCCTGTCTTTAGGAGGTCCGTCAGAGGTTTGGCAATTCTTGTGAACGAGGGGATGAATTGTCTGTAGAAGTTCATGAACCCTAGGAAGCTTTGCAGTTGTCTGCGGGTGCGAGGGGGCTGCCATTGTAGAACTGATTGGACTTTGGCTGGGTCCATCTCTATTCCTTCGGTTGATATTCGGTAGCCTAGGTAGTCTAGTCGTGATTGGTGGAACTCGCATTTTGACAGTTTGACATACAGGCTTGCCCTCAGCAGTTTTTCCAACACTTGGCGGACGAGGCGGACGTGTTCGTCTATGGTCTCCGTGTAAATGAGAATGTCATCTAGGTAGACGAGGACGCCCTTATAGAGGTGGTCATGTAGAACTTCATTTATCAGCTGCATAAACACCGCTGGGGCTCCCTGTAGCCCAAATGGCATCACCTTGAATTGAAAACTCCCCAGAGGGCAGTTGAATGCTGTCTTCCATTCGTCTCCTTCCCTGATGCGTATTCGGTAGTAGGCTTCACGGAGGTCTAGTTTGGTGAAAACCTTCCCCTTGACCAGGTGGGCTAGCATGTCTTTCATGAGGGGGAGGGGATATAAATTGTGTACGCAGACAGCATTGAAACAGCGAAAGTCAACTACCAGACGCATAGAGCCGTCTTTCTTCTCTTTGAAAAGGACTGGTGCTGCGACTCGCAGTTTAGCTGGCTCAATGAAACCCCTTTGTAGGTTCTTGTCTATGTAGTTTCGCATTTCTTGCATTTCATGGGGCGTCATGGCATACAATTTAGGTTTAGGTAGTTTCGCCCCAGGGATGATTTCGATGGCGCAGTCGGCATCGCGGTGGGGGGGTAGGACGTCACACTCGGCCTCGCTAAATACCTCTGCAAGGTCTTGGTACTCTTTTGGGATCTGTTCTGCTTCATGGGAGTTGTCGGATGTGGCCCCCAGCTGCTTCGCAGTGCCCTTCGGGAGGGGCCCTTGTGTCGGCGCCATCTTCTTTTGTTCAGGCGGGAGAAGTTGGGGCTCGAGTGTGGGGGGCGTCTGTCCTGGTTGGAGCGGCAGAGGTTGGGGCCCCTTTGCTATCCTCAATCTGCGGGTCCCCTCTTGCCACCAGATGATTGGACCCCATTTGTCCAGCCACGAGAGTCCCAGTATGACTGGGTCTGTCATCTTGGGGGCTATTATGAACCGAATCATTTCCCAGTGATCTGCTAGCTCCAGCCTCACTGGCTCGGTCAAGTGTGTGGCGTAAGTTCCCCCCACTAAGGATCCATCAACTGGCTCAAATTGAATTGGGTGTTTGAGCTTTTTAGCTCGGATCCCCAATTTTAGGACTGTGGGTAGGTTGATCAGGCACCTTGTGCTGCCAGAGTCTATTAGGGCTTGGAAAGTCCCTTGGATCCCTGTTTTCGGGGCTGTTAGGCATATGGGGAAAAGAAAAGGATGGACGGGTCCACTCACCATTGGGTCGTCTTCACCCTCGTCCTCGCTGTCATAAGATTCGGGGGATTGATCTCCCTCATCTGGGATTCCTCTTGTTTCGGTCAGGTGAGCGAAGACCTCCGGGCCCTGGGGAGCTTTCTGTGGCATGTGGGTGGCACGTTTGGGCCCTCGTTCCGGTCGTGCCTTGGGCGGTGGATCTGGTCTCGGTCTAGGGGTTCCACACATTGTTGCCAGGCGACCAATCCCCCCGCATCTGTAGCACCTCAGCGGGTTCCGTGGGGCAGCTGGCCTCTGGGTGGGCTGTGGTGCTGGGGTTCCTCGTCTGCTTGGTGGCCCCTGGTCCGGTTGGCCTCTCTCCTTGCTATCTGGTTGCTTCGACATGTCGTTAGCCCGCAGCCCTCTGTCAACATTTATCGCTACCCAGAACCATTCGGAGAGTCGGTTAGGGATGTCTCGATAAGCGGTCACTTGGGCAATTCTCTTATCTAGGCTTGTCCTAAAGAAGTACACCAGTAGTCGCTCTGGTAGGGGAGGCAGGGTCCCAATGACTCTCCTGAATTCACGGATATGCTCTCTGATGGGCTTCCCCTTCTGCATTAGGTTTCTGAGCTTGTCCTCCACATAGGGGTCCTCCTCCGCCTCCTCGAAATGGGCTCGTAGTAGTTGTAAGAACCCGTCTGCGTCTTGCAGTTGGGGGCCCCTGTTCTTGTAGAGGGCTGCTGACCACCTCCTTGCTTCTCCCTCCAACCCTTCTGAGATAGCACTCACTAAGGCTCTGGGGAATGGATAGAGGTGCCCAAAACGCTCTATGTAGATCTCAGCGGTGTCGAGGAATTGGGCTAGGTGGTCTGGGTTGCCATCGAACTTCCCTCTGAACCGGGGTGGTTCCTCCCTCACTGCCCTCTCCTCCCTGTGCGGGGCTCTGTAAGTCTGGCCTCGGTGCTGATGGTCCTCTTCCTCATCCCTCATTCTAGGGTAGGGAGGTGCTGTCCCAGCTAGGCTGCTCTGCTTGCTGGGCCAGGGGGGAACCCATGGATGCACTGTTGGGCTCCTTCTCCTTCTGCTAGGGAGGGGGGAAGGGCTGCGCTTCAGCCTACGGCCTCTCGGTTCAGCAGCCCAAACTTGTTCCCTCTTTTCCTTTGGTCTGCATGATGGCTCCTCCTCTCGAAGGATGGCACGGTCAAATTTCTCCTTCAATTCATCTATGGGGCTATCGAGTGGCTTCCTTAAAATTTCTTGGTGCCTGGCTTGCTGCCAGTCCCATAGCCAGTCTGCCCTCCCCAATTCACTTAGGGGTTTCCCCTTCTCCTGCACGTTCGGGAAGGGAAACTCAGCCTCTGCGGCTTTTGGAAAAATCCCCGGATACTTATCTGCCTTCTTCTTGGCTTGAAGCTTTGCCGGGGGAGACGGGGAGGGTTTAGACTTTGTAGTTTCCAAGCTGGCTGGAATCATGGCTGGCTCTTCTTTAATTGCTTGAATTAAACTTTCCTCAGACAGTTTAGCTCCAGCCATGGCGTCAGGCGAAGATCTCCATTCAGTCCATACGTCTGGGAGGGAACTGGAGGATTGGAGGTCAGCCAGCCTGGCTTGGAAAGGAGTTTCGGCTGTCTGTCAGGTTCCGATGTTATCTCAAATAAATTTCATTCTCAAACACAAAGTCTTTGATGAAATCTCTTATTTATTGAAGAATAACGATCTAGTCCTGAACTCATTTGCAGCCGAAACTGATCCTCTGATCCCAAACCCCTCCCTTTCCGTTCCTCAAATCTCAGTGTCTCATTGGCCATCTTCCAAGTCCATCTTTCATCTCAGTTACTTCAAGTCACAGGAATTTCCCCCTCCTCCCATCACCTAGGTGACGTTATCTGCCAGGGGAAAGAACTGGGTGAAAAGTCAAGCTACTACTTCTAACAGGCTCTTTCCCACTCATTCATGTCAGCGCTGGGGAAATCATAGTTTGGAGCGCTGACAGTTAGATTATGATTGTTGAATGTTATACCCTGTATTTTGCTCTGGGAAGTAGGGAGGGGGGTGGGTGGGAGGGGGAGGGTTGGGGAGGGTGGAGGGAAGGGGGGGATATATATGTAAACTTTTTAAAACTTTTCAATTAAAAAAAAAGCCTGGGAGTGGGCTCTCTGTGGTACTGCTCTAGCTCTAGGACTGTGGATATTGTATTTAACGAATAAGAGGTGGTTCTGTGGGATACCTAAGACTGATATTGCCTTTTCCCAAGTCAGATATAACCCTAACCTTCTGCCAGACATGGTGATTTTGTAGATTAAAGGAATTGTGATTGGATAGGTGCTGTGAAGGGGACAATTATGAGTTTATTGTGGCTTTGGCTATTATTAGCAAAGGGCCTAATGAGTAATAACACCCTGAACAGTAGTTCCCAATGTTGTGAGAATGCCCGACTGACCCCCCCTTACCCTTGAGGAAGGATCCAGAAAAGTTGAGAACCTCAAAGAACCAGGCAGGAACAGATCACAAGGTGTGGACACTTTGGAACAGGTCCACTCCTGCCAACGACGTATCATCAATAGGTGGGGTCGGTACCCTGGACCTAAGCCAACCCCAAGAACTAAAGACAAGCATCTGACAGTCCCGGTACAGAGTGGGGTAGAACAAAGGGAGAATGGGCCCCTGCAACAATTGAGAAAAGGGAACTACATGTTAAGAATACTGGAATTGAGTCAAAGCCTAGTTAATCAGTCTGACCCTGCCCTAGGTCAAAAATGCTGGTTGTGTTTGTCTGCTGGTCCTTCATCTTACAATGCTGTTCCAGTTGAGCCAGATCTTTGGGTCAGGACCAGGGCCACAATAGTCCTTGAGAAAGATATTAGATGGAGAACCAAACCAGCAGTAGCCAAACTGCAAGGAGACTTTTATAATGCCTTCAAAAGGCTGGGGATGAGCCGCCTCCCCATTGTTGGCCCTATAGCCATTGGTGTGGAAATCCTAGGGGCACCCTCCCTGTGTGTAAAGCGACATCAGGAACCAGGAATTCCTGTAGGATCCCTGACGGGAGAACAATGTCCATCAGAAATACACCTTAACCCTAGAATGACGCTTATGGATGTAAAACTAACTAGTGGTATTTCTCCTTCTGCCCACCACTTATTTCAACAGGTCACTTTCACATTATCACCGCATGTTTCCCGTAAAAAAATGGGGAGGATGGAATATGTCCCAGGAAAAGTGCCCGAGGCCATTTCAGCCACCCCGATTTCCAGTCTGGCTCTCCCTTAGGTCCAGCACAGGCTTATGTGTCCTATTTCCCCCTGGAAATGCAAGCTCCCGTTATTTTTTTGAAGGCCCAATTCTCAGAGATAAGCAAAAGGACCCTACACTAGAAGTCCCATTGCAGCCACTGACTGGCATGCTAGTGGCAGGGACTTTGGGGGTCTGGACTAATGAGAAAAACCAACGAGCCCATGCCTTTTCCATGAACATAGGTGTGTGTGTAGGGAAAAATTGAGTTTTCTTCTTATGTGGGAAAAATGTGTATTTGTGTTTACTTACAAACTGGACTGGAACATGCACTCTGGTTCATCTGTTCCCCAAAACAGGTGTGGTCAGAGAGATTACCAAGGATTTACAAGACTGGGCAACTAAAATGAAAGAGATAAGTGAAAGAGATAAGAGTTGAGAAAGAGTTGATTTTGATGGAAAGCCTTATTGACCATAAAATTGACTCTGATCTCTTTGATGAAAATGAAGCAGGAACATATGTACAACTCTCAACCGGGTGACTAGAGAAAAGTGCCTTCAGAGAATAAGATTTGAAAGTCATCCAATATATATTACTTGTCTTTTTCTTTCTTACTACTATATATCTTTATCCTGAATTCATTATGTTATGCCAAATATTATATGCTTGCTTTGCTGATTTACGCTCTGTAATAGGTAAGACTCAATTGTAACTAAGTAAAATAGAGTCTTAAAGGGGGGAATAAAGTAGGACGTAAAGTGAAATTTGGATATAAGAGTGAAATAATACGGGATTGGCCTGGATGATCTCTGAAGGGCCCCTTGTTATTGTAAGAGGCAGTTGCTGGGTTCAAAAAGTTAAACCACAAAGTTTTTTTTTTTTTTTTTTTATTTGATTTATATGCCGCCCTTCTCCGGAGACTCAGGGCGGCTTACAATGTGCTCAGCAATAGCCTTCATACTTTTGTATATTTATACAAAGTCAGCTTATTGCCCCCACAAACTGGGTCCTCATTTAACCTACCTTAGAAAGGATGGAAGGCTGAGTCAACCTTGAGCCTTGGAGAGATTCGAACCAGCAGTAAATTGCAGGCAGCTGTGTTAATAACAGGGTGCTTTAAACCACTGTAGTACCAAGGCTCTTGGTTAGCTAAATTCTCTTGCAGAACTAAACCACATGGATCAGCATGAATCAGCTTTCCTGCCTAAGCAATAAGGGGAGGGGGCCTAGCTAAAGAGGCAGATTTCACATACTTCCTGTTTTTGCTACTTCTGAAGATTATAAGAACGTGTGTTTTAAGCAGAACCTTTGTTCAGATGCTAGCTGATTAATTAATCTGTCTGAACCTTTGGGCCAAAATAAAGTTTCTCTTGATTTTGAAATTCATCTCCTTTATTTTTCTGCAACACCATGTCAGGGCTTCCTCCATTCAATCCCTAGGAAAGAAAAACTCTTGGCTTCATAGATTTAGATAAAAGGTACTTTTACTAGGAAAGAACTGAATACAGCAGATGTCAGGCAAGATCTGGAGCAAATGCGTGTGAAGCATCAAATTGAAACAAACCCTAGAGCCCACCCACCCCCTTGTACCTAGGAACCAAAGTTCAGTTATCAGCCAGAAGATATTTTGGGAAAGTGTCTGAATTAGGTAATCCCTTCTGCATTCTGAAGCCAGATGAAATGACCTTGAAGAGATAAGCAAAGTCCAAGCCGGACGTTGCAAAGCTTCATGAAAAAATTTTACTGTCTCCACCTGCACACTTCCCTTCTCAAGTGTCCTCAAGTGCCCATCGCTCCCCCTCCCCCTGTTGCTATGGCAGCTGACAGCAAGCAAGCAAAGATGGAGGGTGACATTTCAACTCTGGCAAGATGGAGTGGCTGTGGGTTTGGGGCCTTTTGAATCTGGAGACTTTTCATCCTTAGCTTTGAACAGAGTGGCACTCCCCCAGATAGAGTTGGTGCACAATTACAGGGTTCTCCTGGATTCATGGTTTCTGCTCAGGAACCATTGTTGAAAGCTGGATCTAGCCCAATAACTCAAAGACAGACTTCGATTCTTTTCTGTAACTTTATTATAGATTTAATGGTACTGGAGGTCACTGACCCTGTACCTTTCTCTTTCAGGTATACATCTGGAATACCTTGTGGACCACTTGGTCGGAGCTTTTATACCCAGGAGGAGGGGCAAAGAGGTAAGGAGTGGTTACAGGGGTTATGGGATATGTGGTCAGTTAACCCTTGCAGGTCCGGGTGATCAGGGAGATGTAGTAGTTAGACATTTACCATGACAAAACCCCCTCTAAATGTCTAACTGGGTACCTGGGGAAGTGGTTGTATATGTACAGAGAATATACAGGCACAGGCACGAATTACATGTAAACACGCATTTTAGTCATGAGGTACGCATGCTGTTTATGTGGTAGGGGTTTAGTGAGAATATCTGCTGTTTGCTCCTCTGTGTCTGTCACAAGTAAATGCCTTATTCTCAAATGGGGAAAATGTACATACACAGGGTATCAGGGGTTAATTTATTCTTCCTTCCTTAATATATTCATATGTAACCACTCCCATCCTTTACTCCGCCTCATTGATATAAAAGGGGATGTACGCACCTCCTTCCTCGCTTCTATCTATGATCATTCAGAGAATATAGAATGCCTAATGTAAATAAATAGTGCTTTGTTTAAATACTTTGATCCTGAATCATTATTGAGTCTGATCCTCAAAAATACACAACATTCTGGTAGCAGAGGATGGTTGGACTGACTCAATAAAAATTAGATATGCCTAAGAGAGAAGACTCCAGAAACAAAAGAGAAAGACCCAACACCAGGGCACATAATAAAGAGATGGAAAAGGATCAAGAAATGATCGATGAATCCACAACTATAATAACAAAAGAATCTGAAGACTGCGCTACAGACAACGAAGAGATAATCGATGAAACTGATGACCAAGAAGAAAACGAGATAGAAAACAACGAACTCAGATCAGAGATACTGAGGCTATTGAAAAGCCAAAAAGATGATGAAAATCTCATCGCGAACCTCCAAGACATCATAAAAAACAGCGGAGCAGCGAGAGAAAAACACATCGTAACAGATGAATCTAAAGAACTAAAAATGGTGAGCGAATTGCCTATAGATAAGAATATAATGAAAAGGAAGTCTAACGGTCCCGCACAAAATTTTGAATGGCAGCCATCTTGGTTTCAACAGACCACTAAGATGAGCGAAGCAGAGCCAATCAGAAAACAGAATTCAAAATGTCTGGCGCAAAAAGCCCTACATAGTGTAAAAAGTAAAAAAGGAAAAATCTACTCTTCAGAAGAATCTGATACAGACATCGAAGAAACTTCAATCGAACTACAAATAGAATCAGCAATGAAAACTCTCTTTGCAACATTCGGTCCGAATTTAAAAATCACAAAAGAACCAACGAAAGCTGGCGATCAAAGAATAAAGAAAAGGCAAGCAAGCAAGCAAACGTCTCGGAATCTACCCGCTTCTATCCAAACGGCGAGAGCACCTACTCCTGAGCCCAGAGAACCCTGTAAATACTCCCCCACGCCACAGACGATTCCAGGGGCCAGAGACCTCAACAAGAACAACTTCAGCGAAAAGAAGCAAGCGCCAGTCGTCACCTGGACACCCAAGATCGAGCCGGAGACCGAGTCATCGGAGGAAGAACACTACGAGGGAGCTACAGCAACGAGAACCTCTCCCGACAGCTTCAGAAGCGAAATGAGCAACGCGCATGCGCAAACACACACAGACAACTACGGAGGACATGAAGAACAGAGAGAACCATTCAGACTCGTTGCAAGCATACCTACACCATTCTGCAACTATCAACATTTACAAGATCATGGACAACCTCCAGTTGTAAGTAATGGAACAAATAATATTGGGAACTTGCCCAATGATTTCCCAAAACTGAGAATAGATGGTATTAATTTACAGGAATGGTGTCAACAACTTCAGGTTGTTTTTCTAAAAGAGAACTTATTATTTTTTATAACTAACCCCCCCAAAAGGCCTTGGACTCTAAAATTGGACTGTCTGCACCACAGAGCATTCTACTTATTAATATCTAGTATATCTCCTGCTATGTATCATAGTATTAAGCATAACTTGACTGTCTCAGAGATTATCCACTGCATGTTTAAATTGTTTCATAGTGAAAGTGTAGCAACCACTACAAGAATGTCTAAAGATTTCTTCTCAGCTAGGATAAAACCTGGGGTTACTGTAAGTGAACATTTAATATATCTAAACAAAGTCAGAGCAGAGCTACATTTAAGGGGAGAGATAATTTCAGATCAAACAATGAAAAGTGTCATCATTAATTCATTAGACCCATCATGGGATAATTACATATCACATTTAGACACAATTAATTTGGGATACTTATCCATAGAAAATTTATCGAATAAGCTAATAGCTGAAGATAATTTAAGAAGAAGCCGCTGTAATACACACATAGAACATAGACAAAGTAAGAGAGTGGTATTTCAAGAAAAATATCGAGAATCAATTGAATGTTATAATTGTGGATCCAAAGAACATTGTAGAAGAGATTGTCCTAAATTTCTTAGAGAAAGACAAAAACATGACTATAGAAGCAGATATCATAACAGACAATCGTCTACTGACAGACATAGATATAGAAACTCACCTAATTTTAGAGAGCATAGAGGGGGCAGAGATAATTCAAGAGATAAAAAGTCTGGATCATTAAATGGATTAGATAAACATAATATAACTAACACACAGGATTCAAGGGATAATACTTGGCTCATTGATTCTGGGGCAACTAATCACACAACACATGACAAAAAAAATACTATCTTCCTTTATAGAAGATAAATTTGTAATTAAGGTAGCCAATCAAGAAAAGGTCCAAGTTATTGGAAGAGGAAATGTAAACTTACCCGGTCTAGGGAAAATAGAGGGGGTATTATTAATACCAGAAATACCTCATAACATACTTAGTGCAATAAAACTAAGTAGAGATTCTGACATAAATATAGTATTCTCAAAAGGAAAAGCAACACTAGAGAAAAACAAAACAAATTTGGGTAGTATGGTTATCAAAGAGGGTCTACCATATTTAGTCACAGAAGAAAAATGGCTACACAATATTGATTCAAACATGGAAGATGACACTAACATAGAGAATGAAGACAATAGCAATAGTGATAATGAGGAACATGAAACAAATCACAATCACAGAAACACATCTATTAATGACACACTCAATAACAAAAAACCTACGATTGGAAAACCAATCCACGATGAATGTGCACACATATTACATAGAAAGTTGGGACATGCTAGTTTTCCTGTAGTACAAAAAATGATTGAACATGCTGAAGGTGTTAAAATGAAAAATTGTAAAAATTATTTGGAATGCTCAGTATGTAAATCCTCAAAACTCAGAACTAATCCCAAGCCAAAAAAGGCAACAAGATCAACTAATCACATTTTTGATCTGGTACATATGGATCTAGTTGGTCCATTAACCCCATCAATCACATATAGAAAACGGTATTTTCTAACTATTGTAGATGACTATAGTCGTTATGGATTTGTCTATACTTTGAAACACAAAGATGAAACATTTCAAAAATTTAAAGAGTTTTACAAATGTGTAGAAACACAACATAATATTAAAATAAAACAAATCATGACAGACAGGGGATCTGAATTCATGTCAAAAGAATTCTCCCAATGGCTAAAAAACAAAGGAATGCTACACTTCACATCTAGCCCTTTCTCTGCATTCCAAAATGGGGTGGTAGAAAGAAAGAACTCAACACTACAAACCATGATTAGTTGTACATTAGAAGATGCTGGCTTATGAAAACAATTCTGGTCAGAAGCATTACTATATTCCAATTATACTCAAAACAGAACTTGGTCCAGCATCGTAAACAAAACGCTATATGAACTAATGTATAATAGAAAACCCAAAATAACACACATGCACATTTTTGGAGTCACAGCGGATGTACACATACCAAAACAACTGAGGCGTAAAGGAGAAAACGTATCCAGAAGACTTAGATTCATGGGATACGAAACAGGCACAAAAGGGTACAGATTTATTGATAATAACAACAGATTCATAATTTCTAGAACAGCTGTATTTCATGAACAGGCCAATTGGTCTAAAATACATCTTAATGAGATATTCCCAACTACAAAAACAGACACTGAACATCAAGACAAAATAGATAGAGAAGAACTCAATCACAATGCACATGAAAACAAAAATAAAACATGGACAAATAGTCATCCCAAAATAAAAACAGATTCATTAACAAAAAAGGAGGCAAGATATCTACACGATAACGATAGCAAACCAGAAAAAACAATCAGATGTAACAGAAATCAGGTGCCAAGTAAATATAAGGATTACATAATGCACTTGAATAATGAAACATCAACACCTAACACATATGAGGATGTATTAAAGCTCCCCATTGAAGAAAGAAAAAAATGGGAATCAGCTATGGCCAAAGAGATGGACAGTTTGCGAAAGTTAAATGTATTTACACCTACTCCTGCACCTAAGGACAAAACTATTATAGGCACCAGGTGGATATTCAAAATTAAAAATCTGGAAGAAGGCAACACATTATATAAAGCTAGATTAGTTGCACAAGGTTATACTCAAAAGTATCCTGAGGATTACACAGACACATACTCTCCCACAGTAAGGACTGAGAGTGTTAAAACAGCTTTAGTCATAGCATCTGCAATTAATCTTGATGTCTTTCAATATGACATACAGACAGCGTATTTACATGCAAAGCTCGATAAAGAGATATATGTAAGAGCACCTCATAGCCAATACACAAACAAAAATGAAACTTGGTTATTGAATAAAAGTTTGTACGGACTAAAACAATCTGGCAAACGTTGGTATGAATGTTTAGTCAACGTACTCAAAACTATGAATTTCAATGCCACAACTGCTGACAATTGTTTCTTTGTTAAAAAGGAAGGTGACTCATTAGAATTTGTGTTAATTTATGTGGATGACATTTTATATATCGGTAAACATAAAGAGAAAAGAGATACATTTGTAACAAAACTAAATGAACATTTTTCTTTAAAAACATTAGGAAAAGTAAACAAATATCTTGGAGTTCAAATCAGTAAAACTAAAAAAGGATTTAAACTTTCTCAAAAAGATAAAATTATAGAACTCCTGAACAAATGTAATTTGAATGATGCCAAAACTTGTGATACTCCAATGCAAGCTGATTTCTTAAGAAACATGGATGAATCATCCCCTGAATTTAAAGATAATACACTTTACAGATCAGTTATTGGTTCCCTTTTGTATATATCTAATTGGACTAGACCTGATATTGTTTTACCCCTCAATCTGTTATCCAGATATGTTGGTAAACCTTTAATGTATCACTGGGAAGCCATTAAATGAATATTAAGGTATTTGAAGCACACTTTAGACTTCTGCCTACTACTGGAACCCAATAATATTAAAGAGCCCATCCTCACTTGTTACGCTGATGTGGATTGGGCAGATGATACTAAATGCAGAAAAAGTACCTCAGGTTATATATTCTTCCTTAATAATTGTCCAGTCTACTGGTATACTGGAAAACAAGATTTAGTAGCCACATCAACAACCGAGGCAGAATATGTTTGTTTGTCTAAAGCCTCCAATAATCTAGTATGGTTTAATGATTTATTATCAGATGTTTGGAAAAATCCTTCATTACCATTTATCTTACATGAAGATAACAAAGCTGCTATTGAGATATCTAGATCTGATGCCATTGGTCAAAGGTCCAGACATATAGATATCAAATTCAAACATGTTGTCAGGTTTCGGTGCTATCTTAAATGAGTTTCATTTTCAAGCGCAATCTCTCTAATGAAACATTTTTATTTAAGAACATAAAAAGCCGACAATCCTGATTTCATTTTTGCAGCCAAACTGGCCCCTCCTTCCAACCCCCTCCTCTTCTGCTCTCCAACCCCAATGTCCCATTGGCCATCATGCAAATCCATCTCTACCTCCCGGCACGTTCTTTTCACAGGAATGTAGCCCCCACCCTCGTCTCTCAGGAAACACTATCTGTACATACAAAACTAGGTAAAAGTTCATCTTGTTATGTCAGCGCTGGAAGAGAGCCTAATTTGGAACGCTGACATCCGGCCCCTCTCCCTTCACTTCTGTGACATCACCTATCCCATAGGGAAAACACAACAAGATTAGTCTCATCAGCCCCTCCCCGGCTGTGCACCCCCCCTCCCGGCTTTCCCGGGTGGTCTGCATGGAATTTTGCTATAAGGCGATCAGCTTGGATGTTTGCGCTCTTCACCCAGGAAGCCTCTGACAATGGGTAACCCTTCCATTTAATTAAGTACTGGAGGCGCCCCCTGTGCCATCTTGAATCAAGAATCCGCTGCACCTCGTAGTGTGTTTGGCCCCCAACAACCAGGGGCCCAGGGGGTTCACGTGGAGTTGGCCTTAAAGTAGACCCCACTACAGGTTTTAGAAGGCTACTGTGAAAAACGGGGTGAATTTTCCCCAAAAGCCGTGGCAACTGCAATTGCACTGTAACGGGGTTGATTATTTTTATTATAGGAAATGGTCCTATAAATTTTGGGCCCAATTTCCTGCTCGGGAGTCTAAGTCTCAAGTACTTGGTGGAGAGGTAAACTTTCTCTCCCAGCTGAAATGGTCTTTGGGGAGTTCGGTGCTTGTCTGCTTGGTCCTTATAAGATTGAGCCGCCTTTGCCAGCGCCCTCTTAACATTTTCCCAAGTTTGTCTCAACATTGCCATCCAGTCGGTCAAACTGACTGAGGAAGGGGGCTCCCTCGGGTATTCTGGCATGGGAACAAAATCCATGCCACTCACTATTTTGAACGGGGTTAGCCCCGTGCTGCTGTGGACAGCATTATTATATGCAACCTCCGCAAAAGATAGGAGGTCTGCCCAATTGGACTGCTGGTAGTCGACGTAGCATCTTAAATACTGTTCTATCATAGCGTTCAGTCTTTCTACCCCCCCATTGGTGCTCGGGTGAAATGCTGAGCTGAGCCCTTGGGATGAACCTATGGATCGTAGAAACTCCCTCCAGAACTTTGCTGTGAACTGGACCCCTCTGTCGGAAATGATTCTCCTGGGGACTCCATGTAGGCGGTAAATGTGTTTCAGGAACAGTTTGGATAACTGACGGGCTGAAGGCAGTCCACTACAAGGTATGAAGTGTGCCTGTTTGGAGAATAAGTCTATTACAGTCCAGATCACTGTATTTCCACTGCTCCTTGGTAGGTCTACTATAAAGTCCATTGCAATCTCCTCCCATGGTCTTGTTGGCTCAGCTACTGGTTGCAACAATCCAGGCGGGCACCCTGGCCTTGTCTTCATCGTGGCACAAATGGTGCAGCTTTTTACATAACTGTCTACGTCCTTTCTCATGTGTGGCCACCAGAACTGCCTTCGTACTAGGTGCAGAGTCTTTAGGAACCCGAAGTGTCCTGCTGGTTTAACGTCGTGGCTCCTCTTGAGAATCAGGATGCGTAAACTCTGTGGGACATAGAGTTTTGTCCCCCTCCATGCTAGTTCATCTCTTTTTGTCAAGAGATGTTGATTGTCCCGATACCAGGGGTTGGTCAGCGTTTCATTTTTTAATTTTGCAGTTAAGTCACTTGCAAGTTGGCCTTGCTGGTCACGTCGTTGCCGTCTGGTGATCACTTGGGCCGCAGCTTGGGTGGAGGGGATGATGGCATTCACTACCTGCTCCCGCTCACTGTTGTATTGGGGCATCCGGGAGAGGGCATCAGCCAGGAAATTTCTCCCTCCTGGGATGTGCTTAAACTCGAAATTGAAACGATTGAAGTATTGTGCCCACCGCACTTGCCTGGGCGACAGTTTTCGTGGGGTTTTTAGAGCCTCTAGGTTTTTATGATCAGTCCAGACTTCAAATGGTTTCTGGCCTCCCTCTAGAAGGTGCCGCCAGGTCAACAAGGCCCACCTTACTGCAAACGCTTCCTTCTCCCACGCCGCCCATCGCCTCTCCGTATCGGTGAGTTTGCGGGAGGTGTAGGCGCAGGGTTGTAGATCACCTTGGTTGTTCTTTTGGAGTAACACGGCTCCTACTGCCACATCACTTGCGTCTGCTTGGATGACAAAAGGCTGTTCCGGATCCGGGTGTTTTAAGACAGGTTCTTTCGCGAACAGTCCTTTTAGCATCTCAAATGCCTGTTGGCAGGTCAGGTCCCACTGTAGGGGTTGTCCCGGGCGAGGTTTCATCGCTGGGCTTCCTGTCTTTAGGAGGTCCGTCAAAGGTTTGGCAATCTTCGCGAACGAGGGGATGAATTGTCTGTAGAAATTCGCAAAGCCTAGAAAACTTTGCAGTTGTCTGCGGGTGCGAGGGGGCTGCCATTGTAGAACTGATTGGACCTTGGCTGGGTCCATCTCTATCCCCTCATTTGATACTCGGTAGCCCAGGTAGTCTAGCCGTGATTGGTGGAAATCGCATTTTGGCAGTTTGACATATAGGTTTGCCCGTAGCAGTTTTTTCAGTACTTGGCGGACGAGGGGTATGTGTTCGTCTATGGTCTCCGTGTAGATAAGAATATCATCCAGGTAGACGAGGACCCCTTTGTAAAGGTGTTCATGTAAGACTTCGTTTATTAACTGCATGAATACTGCCGGGGCTCCTTGCAATCCAAAAGGCATTACTTTAAACTGGAAACTACCCAGGGGGCAGTTGAATGCTGTTTTCCATTCATCTCCTGCCTTTATGCGTACTCGGTAATAAGCTTCTCGAAGGTCTAGTTTGGTGAAAACCTTCCCTTTAGCTAGGTGGGCTAACATGTCTTTCATGAGGGGGAGGGGGTACAAGTTGTGTACGCAAACAGCGTTGATATTTTGAAAGTCGACTACCAGTCTCATGGAGCCGTCCTTTTTCTCTTTAAACATGACCGGCGCCGCTACCCTTGGTTTCACTGGCTCAATAAATCCCCTTTGTAAGTTTTTGTCTATGTAGTCCCGCATTTCCTGCATTTCTCGGGGCGTCATGGCATACATTTTAGGTTTGGGTAGTTTCGCTCCTGGGATAATCTCGATGGCACAATCGGTCTCGCGGTGGGGGGGCAGAATGTCACACTCGGCCTCGCTGAATACCCCCGCAAGGTCTTGGTACTCCCTTGGGATCTGGTTTGCGTTACAAGCGGTGGTGGGTGCGGCTGCCAATTGCTTTGCTGCACCTTCTGGGAGGGACCCTTCTGTTGGTGGTGTTTTCTTCTGTAGTGGAGGGCTGCTTTGGGGTTTCAGCGTGGGAGGGAATTCTTCTGGTCGGGGCGGCAGGGGTTGGGGCCCCTTTGCTATTCTCAGCCTGCGGGTTCCCTCTTGCCACCAAATGATTGGGCCCCATTTGTCGAGCCATGAGAGTCCCAATATGACTGGTTCTGTCATCTTGGGGGCTATTATGAAGCGGATCGTCTCCCAGTGATCTGCGAGTTCTAGTCTCACGGGTTCAGTCAAGTGTGTGGCGTACGTTCCTCCCACTAGGGACCCATCAACTTGCTCGAAGCGAATTGGTTGTTTGAGCTGTTTAGCTCGGATTCCCAATTTTAGAACTGTGGGTAGGTTGATTAGGCACCGTGTGCTACCCGAGTCTATTAGGGCTTGGAAAGTCTCTTGGGCCCCTGTTTTGGGGGCTGTTAGGCGTATGGGGAAAAGAAAAGGATGGACGGGTCCACTCACCATCGGGTCATCCTCGCCTTCGTCTTCCGTGTCATAGGGTTCGGGGGACTGATCTCCCTCCACTGGGATTCCTCTGGTTTCGGTCAGATGAGCGAAAAACTCAGGGATTTGGGGAGCTTCCCGCGGTACGTGGGTGACGCGCTTGGGCCCTCGTTCCGGTCGTGCTTTGGGCGGTGGAGCTGGTCCCGGTCTAGGCGTTCCACATCTTGCTGCTATGTGGCCGCTTCCTCCACATCTGTAGCATTTCAGTGGGCTCCGTGGGGCAGTTGGTCTGTAGGACGGCTGTGATGTTGGGGTTTCTTGTCTGTTGAGTGGCCCCTGGTCTGGTCGGCCTCTCTCCTTTTCCTCTGGTGGTTTTGACGTGTCACTCGCCCGCAGCCCTCTGTCGACTTTTATCGCTACCTGGAACCATTCAGCGAGTCGGTTTGGGATGTCACGATAGGCAGTCACTTGGGAAATTCTTTTATCTAGGCTTGTTCTAAAAAAATACACCAGCAATCGCTCTGGTAGGGGAGGCAGTGTCCCAATGACTCTCCTGAATTCACGGATATGCTCTCTGATAGGCTTCCCCCTCTGCATTAGGTTTCTGAGCTCGTCTTCCACATAGGGGTCCTCCTCCTCCTCCTCATAACGGGCTCTCAATAGTTGCAAGAACCCATCCGCATTTTGTAGCTGGGGGGCCCTGTATTTGTAGAGTGATGCTGACCACCTCTTTGCTTCTCCCTCCAGCCCTTCCGAGATAGCATTCACTAGGGCTCTGGGGAAAGGGTAGAGGTGTCCGAACCGCTCTATGTATATCTCAGCTGAATCGAGGAATTGGGCGAGGTTGTCTGGGTCACCATCGAATTTCCCTCTGAACTGGGGTGGTTCCTCCCTCTCTGCCCTCTCCTCTCTGTGCTGAGCTCTGGAGGGCCAGCCTTGGTGTTGGTAGTCCTCTGCCTCGTCTCTCATCCTGGGGTGGGGAGGTGCTGCCTTGTCTGGGCTTCGCTGCCATTCCCATCCCCAGCTCGCCCTTCCCAATTCACTTAGGGGTTTTTCTTTATCTTTTACCTTTGTATTTTCCAAGTTGGCTGGAATCACGACCGCTTCTGCTCCTCCCGTTTCTTGAAGCAGGCTTTCCTCCGAGAGCTTGGCTTCAGCCATAGTCCGTCCGACCAGATGTCTGGGAGGGAACGGGATGATTTAAACTCAGCCAGCCTGGATTTGGAGGAGAGTTTGGCTGTCTGTCAGGTTTCGGTGCTATCTTAAATGAGTTTCATTTTCAAGCGCAATCTCTCTAATGAAACATTTTTATTTAAGAACATAAAAAGCCGACAATCCTGATTTCATTTTTGTAGCCAAACTGGCCCCTCCTTCCAACCCCCTCCTCTTCCGCTCTCCAACCCCAATGTCCCATTGGCCATCATGCAAATCCATCTCTACCTCCCGGCACGTTCTTTTCACAGGAATGTAGCCCCCACCCTCGTCTCCCAGGAAACACTATCTGTACATACAAAACTAGGTAAAAGTTCATCTTGTTATGTCAGCGCTGGAAGAGAGCCTAATTTGGAACGCTGACACTGGGCTCCGCTTTCGAGCCTCCTGCAGCACTCAAAAAATCAAAGAAAAATCCTGGAAAACACAAGAAGGCCAGGACAACCAACAACGACCAGGCAACCAAGTCACAGCCAACTAAAGACACCGCGCACACCAACAACCGGCACAAAAGACTGCCCACCTGCAGGAAGGATCAACCGCAGGACTCGAACTTGCCACCCACTACACCAACTACGCGAGGCCCGAGGGAGAAGAGAAGAACCGGCTACTCACCAACGCCACGACATCCACCAGGCCAATCCACGCGACCAGGGACCAGCGACCACGAGGGAGGATCCGCCGCCGCCACCGCCATTACCGCCGAGCCGCTGGGTGCAGGGAATCCTCAACCTACAACCTCCGCTGCTTCCGCGCCGCCGACCCGCGGAAGTCCTCGACTTACGACCGCGTCGCCTCCTCACCTTCTGCCCTTCTTCGCCGGGGATCCGGCCATCCAACAGTGGTGTCCACCTTCAGGAGGAATCTTCGGACCCACCGGGGGTGGGTCCAGCCTCCCACCGACAGGCCTAGGCCTAGGCCTGGGAGTTCCAGCAACAGGAACCTCACCCGATGGACTCCAGCGCGGAATGAGTTTCGCGCATGCCCAGTACCTGCCTGTAACAAGAGAAGCAAGCTACATAGATCCAAGCAAGTACAGAATGGCCACAGACATCCCAAAGCCTTATTGTGAGTTCAATCACAGTTTGGACCATGGACAGCTCCCCCCAGTAAGTAACCTTACTAACATTTCTGGGGCAAATTATGCCAATTTGCCAAAATTACAGTTAGATGGAGGTAATGTTATAGAATGGAGTCAACAATTAAGAGTTGCTCTCATGAGAGAGAATGCACTGTTCCTAGCTAACAGACCTCCCCAAAAGCCCTGGTCACTGGAAATTGACTGTATTCATCACAGGGCATTTTGTATCATGTTAACCTCCATTCCATCTGCTATGTATCCATCTATTGAGGACAATCTGACTGTTTATGATGTTATGCAAAAACTATGTAACCTGTTTTATAGCCAGAGTAGAGCCACTACCACTAGAATATCTAGGGAGTTCCACTCCACCAAGCACAAGGCAGGGGTCCCCATGAGTGAGCACATTTTAAAGATGAATGCTACAAGGGCAGAGCTCATGCAGAGGGGGGAAATCATCACTGAAGAGAGCATGATAAGCATAATCATAAACTCTCTTGATAGCAGTTGGGACAACTTCATAACCCAACTAAATAGCCTCAGCTTGCAATACCTAACACTAGGCTCACTGACCAGTCAGCTCGTTGCAGAGGACACTCTGAGGAGGGAACGCCAACTATCCAAAAGGGATCCTAGACCCACGAAGAGGGTGGATTTCCAAGATAGGGCCAGGGATACCTCAGAATGTTATTCTTGTGGGTCAAGGAACCACTTAAAGAGGGATTGCCCCAGGAACCATAGGGACAGGGGACAGCACGACAGTAGAGGGGGGAGGTCACCTGAACACAGGTACCCAAAGGAAAGGGGGCGAGGGTGGTCACCCAACCCCAGGAAACACCACGAGCGCAGAGACCACTCCAGGGACAGTAACTCTGGCTCCATGTACGGGATCAGGCACGATGACCCAAATGACAAACATAAGGTAGAGAGAAACACATGGCTCCTGGACTCAGGGGCCACAAGTCACACTACTTGTAACCCAGAGCTGCTAGACTCACTCACAGAAGTAGACTCAGAAATAAAGGTGGCAAACCAAAGCAAGGTCAAAGTAGTGGGGAAAGGAAACGTACACATCACACAGATAGGGGATTTAAAAGGGGTACTGTACGTGCCAGAGATACCCCACAACGTGCTAGCCATCACAAAGCTGACACGGGACACAAACATAGAGATAAAATTCAAAGATGGAAAGGCACACTTGATTAAGCAAGGGAAAGAGATAGGAAAGGTAACCATACACGAGGGACTTCCCTACTTCACACCCAACGCAAGGGAGGAAGAAGGCATTGATACCAACACGAACCACAAAGTAGATGAGTATCCAGAAATAGAGGGGGTGCAGCAAGAGGCAGGAAGTGGCCATGAGAAGGCCAACAAGTCTGTATCTATCGGTAAGCCATTGCACAATAACTGCGCCCACCTCCTCCACAGGAGGCTGGGACACATAAGTTTCCCCATTGTAAAGAAAATGACAGAACGTACCGAGGGTCTCAAAGTAAAGAACTGCGAAAACTACTTGGAGTGTTCGGTCTGTAAGCGTTCTAAGATCAAGGTTAAGGCCATCCCCAGGGGATCCAAACGAACCACAGAGTCCCCCTTCCAATTGGTGCATATGGACTTGGTAGGGCCATTGAAACCCTCTGTAGGGCATAGGAAGCGATTCTTCCTCACGATTGTGGATGACTACACCAGATACGGGTATGTCTACTCCCTCAGACACAAAAACGAAGTATTCCAAAGGTTTAAAGAATTCCACAGAAGAGTAGATATGCAACATAACATGAGAATAAGACAGATAATGACAGACAGGGGCTCAGAATTCATGGCCAAGGAATTCACAAGGTGGCTGAGAGAACAGGGCATAGCGCATTACACCTCTTCACCTTTCTCCCCCTTCCAAAATGGAGTCTCAGAGAGAAAGAACGGAGTGTTGCAAACCATGATGAGGTGCGCCCTGGAGGATGCTGGGATGGGGCAGCATTTCTGGTCAGAGGCACTACACTACGCTAATTACACCCTGAATAGACTGTGGTCAAGCTCTATCAATAAGACACCATACGAGATGCTATACAACAGAAAGCCCAACATCCCACACTTACACATATTCGGCGCCCCAGCCGATGTCCACATCCCCAGACAATTAAGAAAGAAAGGGAAGAAATTATCAAAAAGACTGAGATTCGTGGGTTACGAACCGGGCACAAAGGGCTACAGATTTGTCGACAACAACAACCGTTTTGTGGTTTCCAGGTCAGCCAGTTTCCACGAAAATGCAAACTGGTCGAGGGTACACTCCAATGACATTCCCACCAATAGGGTCACATTCGAACATGGCCAAGGGGAAAAGGAGGTCAGAGAGGTCGGAGGGCATAAAGCCAACAATCGCAAGGCGAGCATCAAAGAGTGGAAAGAAGGGCACCCTTCCCTGAAGATAGATGACCTGACAGACAAAGAGGCAGACAACATGCAGGAAACCGAGCCAACCCCCAGCAGGCCAATCAGAGAAACCAGAAACAAGCTGCCAAGGAAGCTAGAGGACTACGTTATGGCCATCCACAACACCCATTTCACGCCCAGCTCATACGAGGACATCCTCGGGCTCCCCCAGAAAGAGAAAGAAAAATGGATGTCTGCCATGGAGAAGGAGATGGAGAGCCTAAGGAACCTCCAAGTATACTCACCTGTCCAAATTCCAGAGGACAAAAAACCAATAGGAACCAAATGGGTGTTCAGAGTTAAGACATTAGAAGACAACAAGGTCCTGTACAAGGCAAGACTAGTCGCGCAGGGTTTCGCCCAAAGATACCCCGAAGACTATACAGACACCTACTCGCCAACCGTCAGGGCGGAGAGCGTCAAAAGCGCCCTGGTGGTGGCCACCATCCTGGGCTTGGAGGTTTTCCAATTCGACGTACAAACAGCGTACCTGCACGCCGAGTCGGACAAAGAGATATACGTTAAAGCACCGCCTGGGTACAACGAGGGCGAGAACCAAACCTGGCTACTGAACAAAAGCCTGTACGGGGCTCAAGCAGTCGGGCAAAAGGTGGTATGACTGCCTAGCCGAAGCTCTCAGATCCATGGGCTTCGAGGCCACCTCAGCCGACAAATGTTTCTTCACAAAGAGAGAAAACAACACATTTGAAGGTGTGCTCGTTTACGTGGACGACATCTTGTACATCAGCAAGCACAAGGACAGATGTGACAAGTTCGCCACTGAGCTGGGTAGCCACTTCTCCCTAAAGTCACTTGGAAAGATCGATAAATACCTAGGGGTCCAAGTGATAAAAACCAACAAGGGTTTCCGCCTCTCCCAGAGAGAAAAGATCATCGAGCTGCTGTCCAAATGCAACATGTCCGAAGCAAAACCCAGTGAGACCCCCATGCAACCAGAGTTCCTGAAGACTATGTACGAAGAATCTGAACCTTTCACAGACAATAAGTTGTATAGATCAACGATAGGGTCACTGCTGTATATATCCAACTGGACCAGGCCCGACATTGCCTTGGCCGTCAATCTGCTGTCCAGACATGTAAGCAAACCCATGGTAACACACTGGAACGCCATCAAAAGACTACTTAGATACTTAAAATTCAGTGCGGATGCCCTACTCTGCCTAGAGCCAGAAACATCCGAGAAACCAAAGCTAACCTGCTATGCTGACGCTGACTGGGCTGGGGACATAGAGTGCAGAAAAAGCACCTCTGGCTACGTGCTACTACTCAACAATTGCCCCATCCATTGGTACACTGGAAAGCAAAAACTGGTGGCCACATCAACTACGGAAGCAGAATTTGTTTGCCTATCCAAGGCCGCAAACAACTTAGTATGGTTCGATGACCTGCTCTGCAACATCTGGGCTGAACCCTCATATCCAATAGTTATCCACGAAGACAACAAGGCAGCGATAGAGATCTCAAAGGCCGATGCTATAGGTCAGCGGTCTAGGCACATTGACATTAAATACAAACACGTCAGGCAGTTTTCAGAAATAGGTTTCATTAAGGCAGTACACTGTGACACTGTTGCGTATTTTTGAGGATCAGACTCAATAAACGATTCAGGAACAAAGTATTTAAACAAAGCACTATTTATTTACATTAGGCATTCTATATTCTCTGAATGATCATAGATAGAAGCGAGGAAGGAGGTGCGTACATCCCCTTTTATATCAATGAGGCGGAGTAAAGGATGGGAGTGGTTACATATGAATATATTAAGGAAGGAAGAATAAATTAACCCCTGATACCCTGTGTATGTACATTTTCCCCATTTGAGAATAAGGCATTTACTTGTGACAAATCCCCCTCTAAATGCCGATTCGATATACAACAATAATTACATTCAGATTCAGAACAATATAAGACTTGTAGTTTTGAAGTTAAATATTTATGTTGTTTAGATTGCAAAGGCTTAGTCAATATATCTGCTATTTGTTCTGAAGTTTCGCAATGAATGGCTTTAATGAAACCATCTTGAGATAATCGCCTTACATGTGTCAGCGTTCCAAATTAGGCTCTCTTCCAGCGCTGACATAACAAGATGAACTTTTACCTAGTTTTGTATGTACAGATAGTGTTTCCTGGGAGACGAGGGTGGGGGCTACATTCCTGTGAAAAGAACGTGCCGGGAGGTAGAGATGGATTTGCATGATGGCCAATGGGACATTGGGGTTGGAGAGCGGAAGAGGAGGGGGTTGGAAGGAGGGGCCAGTTTGGCTGCAAAAATGAAATCAGGATTGTCGGCTTTTTATGTTCTTAAATAAAAATGTTTCATTAGAGAGATTGCGCTTGAAAATGAAACTCATTTAAGATAAGTGAATGCTATCTCGGAAGGGCTGGAGGGAGAAGCAAAGAGGTGGTCAGCATCACTCTACAAATACAGGGCCCCCCAGCTACAAAATGCGGATGGGTTCTTGCAACTATTGAGAGCCCATTATGAGGAGGAGGAGGAGGACCCCTATGTGGAAGACGAGCTCAGAAACCTAATGCAGAGGGGGAAGCCTATCAGAGAGCATATCCGTGAATTCAGGAGAGTCATTGGGACACTGCCTCCCCTACCAGAGCGATTGCTGGTGTATTTTTTTAGAACAAGCCTAGATAAAAGAATTTCCCAAGTGACTGCCTATCGTGACATCCCAAACCGACTCGCTGAATGGTTCCGGGTAGCGATAAAAGTCGACAGAGGGCTGCGGGCGAGTGACACGTCAAAACCACCAGAGGAAAAGGAGAGAGGCCGACCAGACCAGGGGCCACTCAACAGACAAGAAACCCCAACATCACAGCCCTCCTACAGACCAACTGCCCCACGGAGCCCACTGAAATGCTACAGATGTGGAGGAAGCGGCCACATAGCAGCAAGATGTGGAATGCCTAGACCGGGACCAGCTCCACCGCCCAAAGCACGACCGGAACGAGGGCCCAAGCGCGTCACCCACGTACCGCGGGAAGCTCCCCAAATCCCTGAGTTTTTCGCTCATCTGACCGAAACCAGAGGAATCCCAGTGGAGGGAGATCAGTCCCCCGAACCCTATGACACGGAAGACGAAGGCGAGGATGACCCGATGGTGAGTGGACCCGTCCATCCTTTTCTTTTCCCCATACGCCTAACAGCCCCCAAAACAGGGGCCCAAGAGACTTTCCAAGCCCTAATAGACTCGGGTAGCACACGGTGCCTAATCAACCTACCCACAGTTCTAAAATTGGGAATCCGAGCTAAACAGCTCAAACAACCAATTCGCTTCGAGCAAGTTGATGGGTCCCTAGTGGGAGGAACGTACGCCACACACTTGACTGAACCCGTGAGACTAGAACTCGCAGATCACTGGGAGACGATCCGCTTCATAATAGCCCCCAAGATGACAGAACCAGTCATATTGGGACTCTCATGGCTCGACAAATGGGGCCCAATCATTTGGTGGCAAGAGGGAACCCGCAGGCTGAGAATAGCAAAGGGGCCCCAACCCCTGCCGCCCCGACCAGAAGAATTCCCTCCCACGCTGAAACCCCAAAGCAGCCCTCCACTACAGAAGAAAACACCACCAACACAAGGGTCCCTCCCAGAAGGTGCAGCAAAGCAATTGGCAGCCGCACCCACCACCGCTTGTAACGCAAACCAGATCCCAAGGGAGTACCAAGACCTTGCGGGGGTATTCAGCGAGGCCGAGTGTGACATTCTGCCCCCCCACCGCGAGACCGATTGTGCCATCGAGATTATCCCAGGAGCGAAACTACCCAAACCTAAAATGTATGCCATGACGCCCCGAGAAATGCAGGAAATGCGGGACTACATAGACAAAAACTTACAAAGGGGATTTATTGAGCCAGTGAAACCAAGGGTAGTGGCGCCGGTCATGTTTAAAGAGAAAAAGGACGGCTCCATGAGACTGGTAGTCGACTTTCAAAATATCAACGCTGTTTGCATACACAACTTGTACCCCCTCCCCCTCATGAAAGACATGTTAGCCCACCTAGCTAAAGGGAAGGTTTTCACCAAACTAGACCTTCGAGAAGCTTATTACCGAGTACGCATAAAGGCAGGAGATGAATGGAAAACAGCATTCAACTGCCCCCTGGGTAGTTTCCAGTTTAAAGTAATGCCTTTTGGATTGCAAGGAGCCCCGGCAGTATTCATGCAGTTAATAAACGAAGTCTTACATGAACACCTTTACAAAGGGGTCCTCGTCTACCTGGATGATATTCTTATCTACACGGAGACCATAGACGAACACATACCCCTCGTCCGCCAAGTACTGAAAAAACTGCTACGGGCAAACCTATATGTCAAACTGCCAAAATGCGATTTCCACCAATCACGGCTAGACTACCTGGGCTACCGAGTATCAAATGAGGGGATAGAGATGGACCCAGCCAAGGTCCAATCAGTTCTACAATGGCAGCCCCCTCGCACCCGCAGACAACTGCAAAGTTTTCTAGGCTTTGCGAATTTCTACAGACAATTCATCCCCTCGTTCGCGAAGATTGCCAAACCTTTGACGGACCTCCTAAAGACAGGAAGCCCAGCGATGAAACCTCGCCCGGGACAACCCCTACAGTGGGACCTGACCTGCCAACAGGCATTTGAGATGCTAAAAGGACTGTTCGCGAAAGAACCTGTCTTAAAACACCCGGATCCGGAACAGCCTTTTGTCATCCAAGCAGACGCAAGTGATGTGGCAGTAGGAGCCGTGTTACTCCAAAAGAACAACCAAGGTGATCTACAACCCTGCGCCTACACCTCCCGCAAACTCACCGATACGGAGAGGCGATGGGCGGCGTGGGAGAAGGAAGCGTTTGCAGTAAGGTGGGCCTTGTTGACCTGGCGGCACCTTCTAGAGGGAGGCCAGAAACCATTTGAAGTCTGGACTGATCATAAAAACCTAGAGGCTCTAAAAACCCCACGAAAACTGTCGCCCAGGCAAGTGCGGTGGGCACAATACTTCAATCGTTTCAATTTCGAGTTTAAGCACATCCCAGGAGGGAGAAATTTCCTGGCTGATGCCCTCTCCCGGATGCCCCAATACAACAGTGAGCGGGAGCAGGTAGTGAATGCCATCATCCCCTCCACCCAAGCTGCGGCCCAAGTGATCACCAGACGGCAACGACGTGACCAGCAAGGCCAACTTGCAAGTGACTTAACTGCAAAATTAAAAAATGAAACGCTGACCGACCCCTGGTATCGGGACAATCAACATCTCTTGACAAAAAGAGATGAACTAGCATGGAGGGGGACAAAACTCTATGTCCCACAGAGTTTACGCATCCTGATTCTCAAGAGGAGCCACGACGTTAAACCAGCAGGACACTTCGGGTTCCTAAAGACTCTGCACCTAGTACGAAGGCAGTTCTGGTGGCCACACATGAGAAAGGACGTAGACAGTTATGTAAAAAGCTGCACCATTTGTGCCACGATGAAGACAAGGCCAGGGTGCCCGCCTGGATTGTTGCAACCAGTAGCTGAGCCAACAAGACCATGGGAGGAGATTGCAATGGACTTTATAGTAGACCTACCAAGGAGCAGTGGAAATACAGTGATCTGGACTGTAATAGACTTATTCTCCAAACAGGCACACTTCATACCTTGTAGTGGACTGCCTTCAGCCCGTCAGTTATCCAAACTGTTCCTGAAACACATTTACCGCCTACATGGAGTCCCCAGGAGAATCATTTCCGACAGAGGGGTCCAGTTCACAGCAAAGTTCTGGAGGGAGTTTCTACGATCCATAGGTTCATCCCAAGGGCTCAGCTCAGCATTTCACCCGAGCACCAATGGGGGGGCAGAAAGACTGAACGCTATGATAGAACAGTATTTAAGATGCTACGTCGACTACCAGCAGTCCAATTGGGCAGACCTCCTATCTTTTGCGGAGGTTGCATATAATAATGCTGTCCACAGCAGCACGGGGCTAACCCCGTTCAAAATAGTGAGTGGCATGGATTTTGTTCCCATGCCAGAATACCCGAGGGAGCCCCCTTCCTCAGTCAGTTTGACCGACTGGATGGCAATGTTGAGACAAACTTGGGAAAATGTTAAGAGGGCGCTGGCAAAGGCGGCTCAATCTTATAAGGACCAAGCAGACAAGCACCGAACTCCCCAAAGACCATTTCAGCTGGGAGAGAAAGTTTACCTCTCCACCAAGTACTTGAGACTTAGACTCCCGAGCAGGAAATTGGGCCCAAAATTTATAGGACCATTTCCTATAATAAAAATAATCAACCCCGTTACAGTGCAATTGCAGTTGCCACGGCTTTTGGGGAAAATTCACCCCGTTTTTCACAGTAGCCTTCTAAAACCTGTAGTGGGGTCTACTTTAAGGCCAACTCCACGTGAACCCCCTGGGCCCCTGGTTGTTGGGGGCCAAACGCACTACGAGGTGCAGCGGATTCTTGATTCAAGATGGCACAGGGGGCGCCTCCAGTACTTAATTAAATGGAAGGGTTACCCATTGTCAGAGGCTTCCTGGGTGAAGAGCGCAAACATCCAAGTTGATCGCCTTATAGCAAAATTCCATGCAGACCACCCGGGAAAGCCGGGAGGGGGGGTGCACAGCCGGGGAGGGGCTGATGAGACTAATCTTGTTGTGTTTTCCCTATGGGATAGGTGATGTCGCAGAAGTGAAGGGAGAGGGGCCGGATGTCAGCGTTCCAAATTAGGCTCTCTTCCAGCGCTGACATAACAAGATGAACTTTTACCTAGTTTTGTATGTACAGATAGTGTTTCCTGGGAGACGAGGGTGGGGGCTACATTCCTGTGAAAAGAACGTGCCGGGAGGTAGAGATGGATTTGCATGATGGCCAATGGGACATTGGGGTTGGAGAGCGGAAGAGGAGGGGGTTGGAAGGAGGGGCCAGTTTGGCTACAAAAATGAAATCAGGATTGTCGGCTTTTTATGTTCTTAAATAAAAATGTTTCATTAGAGAGATTGCGCTTGAAAATGAAACTCATTTAAGATAGCACCGAAACCTGACACCCAGGGCAGCGGTGATAGTCTCGATTGCCTTTTGCAACTCGAGATCGGTAGGTGTTTTTTTCTTAGTGATTGTAGTTTCTTCGTGGTCGCTTTCAGAGTTGGGCTCTTCGTTGTCGCTTTCTGAGTCCCCCTCGTCTGTTTCGGGGTTCGGGCATTTTCACGCCAAGGGATTCAAATCCTGGCTTCCCATTGGCTGGTGCTCGTCCCAAGATGGCCGCCGGGAAGAGGGCGTGAAAATGGATTCTGCCAGCTCAGGATCATCGGGTTGGGGTGGCTTACCCTTTTTTGCTGGCTTTTCTCTCTCGGTGGTCTTTGGGGCCTCAATCGCTGCTTCTTGCTGCTCGAAGAGGCTTTGAAGGTCCGCGATGAGGTTTTCTTTGTCGCTGCTTGCCTCCATCAGTTTCAGGATGGAGAGTTTGAATTTATTCATTTTCTGTGCTGTTCCTTCTTCCAGGGCGGTGATCTCCTTGGATGGCCCCTCTTCATCTGATTGTGAGTCCAGGCTGGAGTCCTGCTCGCTTCCAGCTTCTGTCTCCTCCATGGCTGTGGCTTTGGTTGCAAGTTTCTCAGCCATCTTCTTGGTAAGAGCTCTGGTCTGTACTCTGTCTGCTTCTTCAGGGTAGGTGTTGGGTTCAGTCATTATCTGGAGTTATGGGCAACCGACCTCTGCTACCATTTTGTTGAAAGCTGGATCTAGCCCAATAATTCAAAGACAGACTTCGATTCTTTTCTGTAACTTTATTATAGATTTAATGGTACTGGAGGTCACTGACCCTGTACCTTTCTCTTTCAGGTATACATCTGGAATACCTTGTGGACCACGTGGTCAGAGCTTTTATACCCAGGAGGAGGGGCAAAGAGGTAAGGAGTGGTTACAGGGGTTATGGGATATGTGGTCAGTTAACCCTTGCAGGTCCGGGTGATCAGGGAGATGTAGTAGTTAGACATTTACCATGACAACCATGAATCCAGAAAACCCCAT
Source organism: Pituophis catenifer annectens (assembly GCF_029215685.1). Lineage (NCBI taxonomy): Eukaryota > Metazoa > Chordata > Lepidosauria > Squamata > Colubridae > Pituophis > Pituophis catenifer. Next base: position 106,323,546 of record NW_027256885.1, on the reverse strand, counting down.
AACTGGCAACATGACCATGAGTCATTTGCATAAATCCACCTTGTACACCAATTGCTCCCAATACTGGATTGGGAGGCACTATTCATAGTCACACCTTACATTCCATTTGGATTACTGTAATGCATTCTACATGGGGCTGCTCTTGAAGAGCATTCAGAAATTGCAAGTGGTCTCAAATGCACCAGTGAAGATGGTTTGGGGCATTTCATGATACAGTCACATAATACCACTGCCCCATGAGCTGCACTAATTTACAATGAGCTTCTACATGCACTTCAAGGTGCTGGCTATCACCCATACTTTGCACAAGGCCAGATTTTTTGCAGGACCACCTATTTCCCATTGCTTATGCTCATCCCACCAGAACCAGCAGGGCGAGCATTCTCCAGGTCCTTTCCATTAAGCAAAACCATCTTCTGGGACCCAGGAGATGTGCCTTCTCAAGCACAGCACCTGCCCTGTCGTACAGCATCCCACCTGAGATTTGGATGGCCTGATCATATTGGCTGTCCATAAGCCATTAAAGAGCTGTATTTTCCCTCAGGTATTTGGGCTGGGATGTCAGCTGGGCCCTATTGGTTGGTTCTATGCTGTTGCCTGTTTAGCATCAATATGTACAGTAAGTTGAAGTCTACAAATCTTCAAGCTGCCAAGGTTGAGAAACACTGCTGTAAACAAATATAAAATGGTGTCCAAGCACATAACATAACCCAAAGGGAACTCAACACTCAACTGGCCTTAATGCCTGGGGGAATACCTCTCACTGATCCCCTCATCACAAGGCTTTGTCACAAATTTCTTTTATTTTATCAAAATGCAGCCCCTGCTGAATCTGCTGCAAATAGCCATGTTTGCAGCAGACTCCAAAACCTCCCAAAACTAAACCAGTGAAAATGTACCATTGGTTCCTCTCTTCCTTATTTCTCCCTCAGTCTGAGTCATTCTCAGATCCTGTCCATAAGTTGCATCCTACTAGGTTCAATGGAAACCTTTTAAAGAAAAGGTATTTTGGGCTCTATATCAAATAGGATCTTGTTTCCCTTATCCACTCACCCTAATTACATCCTTTGTCAACAAATAAGTATCCCTTTTCTCTATTGAGGCAGACACGGTGATCTTGTGGATCCTCTGCCAAACTTTCCATCCCTTTCCTTCAAAACGCCAGTGGGTTTTAACATTTCTTTTTGGTCATCTTTATTTCCTGGCTAATTTCTCCATCTTTCTCCTCTAATCTTCCTGCCCCCTTCCTCATGCATTGATGATTTTTCTTCCTTCCAACTGATGATGCAAATGGGCCTGAACAGCAGAAAAATAGCACAGCAAAAAGGGCATCACGGTTGTAAACAAGGCCAAGAGATGACAGATTGGGGTGTCCTGATTGAACCTAATTGCCAAGTAATAATTGCCTCCTCTGGAAAAGAGGAACTGAACACTTGTGCTGAATGCAACTGACGAAGGCCTTCTGAGACAGAGAGGCTTGGATTGGTTCATAGTGTGGGTTGTGTTTGCTGCTCTTCCGGCTTAAGGTGCTGCATGGGCTTAGTTCATTGTGGCTAGAAAGCTGCTGGTATGATGAACTCTTGTTGTTGTTAGTTGCGAAGTTGTGTCCGACCCATCACGACCCCATGGACAACGTTCCTCCAGGCCTTCCTGTCCTCTACCATCCTCTGGAGTCCATTTAAGCTCACGCCGACTGCTTCAGTGACTCCATCCAGCCACCTCATTCTCTGTCGTTCCCTTCTTCTTTTGCCCTCAATCTTTCCCAGCATTAGGTTCTTGTCCAGTGAGTCCTTCCTTCTCATTAGGTGGCCAAAATACTTCAGTTTCATCTTCAGGCTCTGGCCTCCTAAAGAGCAGTCAGGGTTGATCTCCTCTAGGACTGACTTGTTTGTTCGCCTTGCAGTCCAAGGGACTCGCAGGAGTCTTCTCCAGCACCATAGTTCAAAGGCCTCAATTCTTTGGCGCTCAGCCTTCCTTATGGTCCAACTTTCACAGCCATACATTGCAACTGGGAAAACCATAGCCTTGACTATATGCACTTTTGTTGGCAGGGTGATGTCTCTGCTTTTTACTACATCTTTTAATTTTTAATTAATGCATCTTTTAATTTCTTGGCTGCAGTCCCCATCTGCAGTGATCTTGGAGCTCAGGAAAATAAAATCTGTCACTACCTCCATTTCTTCCCCATCTATTTGCCAAAAATTGAGAGGGCCGGATGTCATGATCTTAGTTTTCTTAATGTTGAGTTTCAAGCCAACTTTTGCACTCTCCTTCTTCACCCGCATCAAGAGGCTCTTTAGTTCCTCTTCGCTTTCTGCCATTAGAGTGGTATCATCTGCATATCTGAGGTTGTTGATATTTCTCCCGGCAATCTTAATTCCAACTTTTGATTCATCTAGCCCCGCCTTTCTCATGATGTGCTCTGCATATAAGTTAAATAGGCAGGGCAACAGTATACAGCCTTGCCAGACTCCTTTCCCAATTTTGAACCAATCGGTGGTTCCGTGTCCAGTTCTCACTGTTGATTCTTGACCCGCATATAGGTTTCTCAAGAGACAAATAAGATGGTCTGGTACGCCCATCTCTTTAAGAACTTGCCACAATTTGTTGTGATCTACACAATCAAAGGCTTTAGCATAGTCAATGAAGCAGAAGTAGATGGGGGTTTTTTTGTTTTTTTTTTAAATTTGATTTATATGCCGCCCTTCTCCGGAGACTCAGGGCAGCTTACAATGCGTTAAGCAATAGCCTTCATACTTTTGTATATTTATACAAAGTCAGCTTATTGCCCCCACAAACTGGGTCCTCAATTTACCTACCTTAGAAAGGATGGAAGGCTGAGTCGACCTTGAGCCTGGGGAGAATTGAACTCGCAGTAATTGCAGGCAGCTGGATGTTAAATGCTGCCTTAGGAGGCATTAGCCTCCTACGCCACTCAGGCTCCGGAGCCACTCAGGCTCCTTTTTCTGGAACTCCCTAGCTTTCTCCATGATCCAGTGTATGTTGGCAATTTGATCTCTAGTTCCTCTGCCTCTTCGAAATCCTGCCTGTACTTCTGGTAGTTCTCGATCCACATACTGCTGGAGCCTAGCTTGTAGGATTTTAAGCATAACTTTACTAGCATGTGAAATAAGTGCAATGGTGCGATAGTTTGAACATTCTTTGGCGTTGCCTTTCTTTGGAATTGGAATGTAAACTGACCTTTTCCAATCCTGTGGCCACTGTTGAGCTTTCCAAATTTGCTGGCAAATTGAGTGTAGCATTTTACTGCATCGTCTTTTAAGATTTTGAATAGCTCAGCTGGAATACTGTCCCCTCCACTAGCTTTGTTGTTACTCAGATTTCCTAAGGCCCATTTGACTTCACATTCTAGGACAGTGATGGCTAACCATTTTGCTATTGCGTGCCAAAAGTGTGGGGAGCGTGGGGGGGTTGCGTGTGCACATGCCCACACCCATAATTCAATGACACCCCGCACCCCCGCGCATGCGCACGCGACCCCCTGCGCTACCCCCGCTTTTGGCACATGATGGCAAAAAGGTTAATGGTGGGCCCAATAGGCCCGGTAGGCCCATTATTTGCCCTCCCCAGACTCCAGAGGCTTTCTTGGAGCCTGGGGAGGGTGAAAACAGCCTCCCCCCCCCCAGAGGCCCTCCGGAAGCCGGAAACGGCCCATTTCCTGACTTTCAGTGGGCCTGGAAGGCCCAAAAATCAGCTGGCCGGTGTGCACATGCGCGCTGGAGCTGAGCTAGGGCAATGCTCACGTGCCCACAGATATGGCTCCGCGTGCCACCTGTGGCACCCGTGCCATAGGCTCGCCATCATGGTTCTAGGATGTCTGGCTCGAGCTCAGTGACCACCCCATCGTGGTTATCAGGGATGTTAAGCTCGTTCTTGTATAGTTCTTCTGTGTAATTTTGCCACCTCTTCTTAATCTCTTCTGCCTCTGTTAGGTCCCTGCCATTTTGGTCCTTTATCATGCCCATCTTTGCATGAAACATTTCCTTCATATCTTCCTTCAATTTTCTTGAAGAGATCTCTGGTCCTCCCTATTCTATTGCTTTGTTCTATTTCTGTGGAAATTGGGATCGTAGAAACACCCAGGAGCATAGAAGAGTCCAAAGGCAGATGCATGAATAAATGTGATAAATGTATTTATTCATATAACAAAACATATTAACTATATACAAAGGCTGTCTTAATATCCATTAGGATAGGGGGCACACAGCGTGTGTGACTACCCTTATCAAAGATCATGTCTCATGGAGAACAAACGTGCCCTAGAGCGAGGGCACTCCCTTTTAAAGTGACCTTGTATGCCACAGTCAAAGCAGGTGGGAAGGGTATTAATCCTTTCACTTGTGTCCTGGCGCCTCCTCTGAGGCCTAGGTCTGTGATATGCCTCCTTCATTTCTTGTTGTTCCTCATCTCTGCGCCTTAAATCTTCTTCAATAAAGCGGCCAGAAAAGTATTCTATATTTCTTTGTTCCCTAGAAACCCCTTCTAGAGAAATAATAAAGGGACTCCAGGATTTGTCTAGGGAGTTCAACATCACACTAATTAAAGTGGATTCAGAAACAGGCTCCCCCCTCTGTATAAGCTCATCCCTCATGGCTTTAAGCGTTGCCAAATGTTCCCCCATTTTGACACCAGGTTTGAGTTTATAGTTGTGGAAAATTCTTGACAATCTGCTGGTTGCAGCCATATTGTCACTATGGAACAAATTATATAGGGCAGTCCAAACTTCCTGAGCTGTGAGGCCGTCTGAAAGACTGGCATACAGAGCTGTGTCTATAGAACTTAACAGGGTTGTGTAAGCTCTTTTATGCAGGAACTCAATTTCAGGGCTCCAAGGTAAAGGGGGTGGTCTTTTGATCATGTCCAGAGTATTTTCTCTTAAGAGAATTATCTGAATCTCTTTACACCATTTTTTAAAATTCTGACCACTTAAATGTAATTTTTCAAAATTATTTGGCAAAGTTACAAAATTATTGCCATTAAACTGCATGGGGAGTTGTTCAAATGGCTGAAAAGAGCCTGTTGTGAATGGCATTGGGATCCCTAAGCCTGGGATCGATTGCTTAGGTCTGGCTCCTTTTTGTAGTCCTTCTGTAGTTTGAAGCAACTGGGCACGTGCAGGAAATGGAGCATGCTCCAAAGCCTTTTCTTGTTGGAGCTCCGATCTCCCTCTCTGAGCTCTGAAGTCAAGTCTGGCTGGAGCTTCAGCATAGGCCCGGACATCAGCAATGTGGCGGGGAAACCTTGGAGGAGTGGGAAGAAGGCCTGGAGATCTTTCTGGAGACTGGAGGCCCATCAGACGAGGTCCATGGGCTGGATAGGCCTGGAAATGTCTCTGGATCTCCTCTTCTCCATCAGAGGAGCAGGATTGCAGCTCCGGATCATCCCAGCAGGACCGGAAAGGTGCGGAGGCCTCAGCCTGGGCCTCCGTGGAGCATTCAGTGAATGGTGAGGGCCTCTGCAGTGGGGGGTGGGAGGCTGCAGGTCCATCTGGGTTCCTCCGGGGGTGGGAGGTTGGATTTGGGGCCCTCCTTAAGTGGGCAGCTGGGTCTGGGGCCTCGGGGCGGCCAGTGGGTGGTTGCTCCATAAGTTCCAGGGCAGCGACCAGGGCCTCTATGGCCTCTTTGATGTTTGCCTTGGCAGGCGGGGCCTGGCAAGGGGCTTGTGGGCTCGGAGTGGTCCTCTGGGCCGCTGGAAGGCTGAACTGACTGGCTGGCGTTGTAGGCCTGGGCTGTGGAGCTGGGGATGGCCTGGCTTGTGGTTCTGGCAAAGTGCCCAGGGGAGCAGCCATCTTGGAGGAAGTTGCCTCCGGAAGTGGCCTGGTGGCCATTTTGTTTGGCGGGAAACTGGGTGGGGGGGGAGTCTCTCTGGCGGCAGGCGCCATCTTGGAGAGATCAGGCAGGGGAGTCCTTACCGGGATGGCAGGCATCTCTGGTGCTGCCTCCTCAGGCCTCTCTCTGGCTGCTGCCCTTGTCTTCAGGAGGAAGGCGAGCGCTGCTTGGCACTCCTCTTCTGACATCTCAGCCACTTGCCTGTCCAGGCTTTCATCTGGTCCTTCTGCCCCCTCTTCGTCAGTGCTGAAGAAGCCTTCTCCAACATTGCCTGGCTTGGCCCCTGGGATCTCTTGCTGCATCTGGGTGGCCTCTGGCTGCCAGGGTGTAGCTGGATGGAAACCCCCTTCAATGTTTTTCATCGTTGATTCAGACTGGGGCTGCTGTGAAGTTCTCCTCTGTTGAAGGCCTCTGGTCACAACAGGGGAGCTTCTCTCACAGGTTATTTTGGAGGGCATCTCGCCTTTTCAACAGCTCCTGGAGTGCAGTTCTGCTACCATTCCCTCTGCTACCATTCTGTGGAAATTGGGATCGTAGAAACACCCAGGAGCATAGAAGAGTCCAAAGGCAGATGCATGAATAAATGTGATAAATGTATTTATTCATATAACAAAACATATTAACTATATACAAAGGCTGTCTTAATATCCATTAGGATAGGGGGCACACAGCGTGTGTGACTACCCTTATCAAAGATCATGTCTCATGGAGAACAAACGTAAAAGAGAGCTTGGTGGAAAGGTTAGAGGGGGTTTTATACTCAGTGTAAGCCCCTCCTCTCCACATAGGGGTGGGGGCACTTTCTGCCTCCACTAGTGTCTGTATGATATATGTGCCAATGGCTTGCAAATACTTGACAATTTCTTTGCACTGTTCATTTAAGAATGCATTCTTATCTCTTCTAGCTATTCTCTGGAATTCTGCATTCAACTGGCTGTATCTTTCTCTTTCTCTCTTGCCTTTCGCTTCCCTTCTTTCCTCAGCTATTTGCAAAGCTTCCTCAGGCAACCATTTTGCTTTCTTGCCTTTCTTTTTCTTTGGGATGGTTTTAGTTGCTACCTCTTGTACAATGTTGCGAAGCTCCGTCCATAGTTCTTCAGGTACTCTGTCTATCAGATCTAATTCCTTAAATCTATTTGTCACCTCTACTGTTCTGCCCCAGCTACAGATCCCAAAGAACGCAGCACACACAAACTCTGAACAAAACTTAGTTTACTCAAATAACACAGTTTTAGCAAATGCCAGCTGTTAATAAGCGTTCTTAACAGCCTGCCAGAATTCCACAGATAAGATACTCAGAGTCTTACTGGAGTTGGCAGAAAGCCCAGAAGCAAGGTTGCAGAGAAATCCAAACTCGATGATTAGCGAACTAAAGTTGTTTCCTGCAGCTTGTTGCAAGCTGCGCTCTTTCTTAAATAGGCTAAGGGAGTGGCCAATTAGCCCCAAGCCTTACTCTCAAGGAGACCTCCTCCTGAGGAACCACTCTTGCCTTTTGGCAGCTCTGCGTGCCTGTGCATTGAGAAGAGGCTCCTCCTCTTCATCCTCTTCACTTAAAGGAGCCTCTGGAGGTTCTGAAGGCCCTGACTGAATCCCTGCCTCTGGCACCACATCTTCTTCAGCCTCCTCGCTGTCCGACTCGAGCACCAGCTGCACAGGCTGCTGGTGCAGCACCACACCAGCCTCCTCCTCGTCGGGATCAGCAACAATCCTCACAGGCCCCTGGCAGGCCACAACATCTACTGTATATTCATCAGGGATATGATTTAGTTCATACCTGAGTGGCCTAATGCTTTTCCCTACTTTCTTCAATTGACTTAAATTTTGCAATGAGAAGCTCATGATCTGAGCCACAGTCAGCTCCTGGTCTTGTTTTTACTGACTGTATAGAGCTTCTCCATCTTTGGCTGCAGAGCACATAGTCAATCTGATTTCTGTGTTGACCGTCTGGTGATGTCCATGTGTAGAGTCATCTCTTGGGTTGTTGGAAAAGAGTGTTTGCTATGACCATCATATTAACTTGACAGGATTCTATCAGCTTGTGCCCTGCTTCATTTTGTATTCCAAGGCCAAACTTGCCTGTTATTCTGGTTATCTTTTGGCTTCCTACTTTACCATTCCAATCCCCCATGATGATAAGGACATCATTTTTGGGTGTTAATTCTATAAGGTGCTGTAGGGCTTCATAGAACCGGTCAATTTCATCCTCTTCAGCACCAGTGGTTAGGGCATAGACTTGGATTACTGTGATATTGAATGGTTTGCCTTGGATTCGAACTGAGATCATTCTGTCATTTTGGAGATTGTATCCCAGTATTGCTTTTCCTACTCTTTTATTGATTATGAAGGCTACTCCATTTCTTCTGAGGGATTCTTGCCCACAGTAGTATACAGGTGAAACTCGAAAAATTAGAATATCGTGCAAAAGTTCATTTATTTCAGTAATGCAAGTTAAAAGGTGAAACAAATATATGAGATAGACTCACTACATGCAAAGCGAGATAGTTCAAGCCTTGATTTGTCATAATTTTGATGATTATGGCTTACAACTCATGAAAACCCCAAATTCACAATCTCAGAAAATTAGAATATTACATGAAATCAATAAAACAAGGATTGTACATAGAACAATATCGGACCCCTGAAAAGTATAAGAATGCATATGTACTCAGTACTTGGTTTGGGCCCCTTTTGCATCAATTACTGCCTCAATGCGGCGTGGCATGGATGCTATCAGCCTGTGGCACTGCTGAGGTGTTATGGAAGACCAGGATGCTTCAATAGCAGCCTTCAGCTCTTCTGCATTGTTCGGTCTCATGTCTCTCATCTTTCTCTTGGCAATGCCCCATAGATTCTCTATGGGGTTCAGGTCAGGCGAGTTTACTGGCCAATCAAGTACAGTAATCCCATGGTCATTGAACCAGGTTTTGGTACTTTTGGCAGTGTGGGCAGGTGCCAAGTCCTGCTGGAAAATGAAGTCAGCATCCCATAAAGCTTGTCTGCGGAAGGAAGCATGAAGTGCTCCAAAATCTCCTGGTAGATGGCTGCGTTGACCCTGGACTTAATGAAGCACAGTGGACCAACACCAGCAGATGACATGGCTCCCCAAATCGACACAGACTGTGGAAACTTCACACTGGACTTCAAGCATCTTGCAGTGTGTGCCTCTCCATTCTTCCTCCAGACTCTGGGTCCTTGGTTTCCAAATGAGATGCAAAAGTTGCTCTCCTCAGAAAAGAGAACTTTGGACCACTGAGCAACAGACCAGTTCTTTTTTTCTTTAGCCCAGGTAAAACGCTTCTGATGTGGTTTGTTGTTCAGGAGCGGCTTGACAAGAGGAATATGACATTTGAAGCCCATGTCCAGGATCCGTCTGTGTGTGGTGGCTCTTGATGCACTGACTCCAGCCTCAGTCCTCTCCTTGTGAAAGTCCCCAACACTTTTGAATGGCCTTTTCCTGACAATCCTCTCCAGGCTGCGGTCATCCCTGCTGCTTGTGCACCTTTTTCTTCCACACTTTTCCCTTCCACATAACTTTCTATTAATGTGCTTTGATACAGCACTTTGGGAATATCCAACTTCTTTTGCAATTACCTTTTGAGGCTTTCCCTCCTTATGGAGGGTGTCACTGATGGTTTTCTGCACAACTGTCAGGTCAGCAGTCTTTCCCATGATCGTGATTCCTACTGAACCAGACTGAGAGACCATTTAAAGGCTCAGGAACCCTTTGCAGGTGTTATGGCTTAATTAGCTGATTAGAGTGGGACACTTTGCGCCTAGAATACTGAACCTTTTCACAATATTCTAATTTTCTGAGATTGTGAATTTGGGGTTTTCATGAGCTGTAAACCATAATCATCAAAATTATGACAAATCAAGGCTTGAACTATTTCACTTTGCATGTAATGAGTCTTTTTTTTTTTTTTTTTTTATATAGAAACTTTATTGAGGTTTTTTACAAACAAAACAGAAATAAGAAAAAAAAAAAAAGAAAAAAAAAAAAAAAGAAAAACAAAACATTCAAACAAAGACATAAAACATATAAGTATAATAATATTTTCAGTTACTATCAGATGTACAGTGTTTTAACTATTTACATAAATAATAGTTGGTGATATTTCAGCTCACTTTTAATCAATATTTAGCGCACCTTTAGGTCTTCCTTTCATTTTATCATGCAACCACTTATACCACCTTTCCCACACCAAATAATACACTATCTTCTCATCATTTAATTCATAGGTTAATTTAGTCATCTCTGCGCACTCGAGTATTTTCTGAATTGTAAGCTCTTCTGGTGGTTTAGTTTTCTCTTTCCAGTACTGTGCATATGCCAATCTGGCGGCTGTAATTATATGGATCATTAAATGTATCATTTCCTTTCTATATGGCTTCTTTATTATTCCCAGGAGGAAAATCTCTGGTGTTAATTCAATATCTTCATCTATTATTTCATTTATCCACCTCCTAATTTTGTTCCAGTATCCTTTCGCTTCCTGGCATGTCCACCACATGTGAAAGAAGGTGCCTTGACCGTGGCCGCATTTCCAACAGTTGGGGTGTATATTGGGGTATATTTTTGCTAGTCTGGCCAGGGCTAAATACCATCTGTGGAACATTTTGTACTGATTTTCCTTGTATGTCACCGCTCTGGTCAATTTAAGATTCCTATTCCATGCCTCCTCCCATTCTCCAAAATTTATATCACGCCCTGTATTTTTCTCCCATGCAATTATTTGGTTCTTTGTGACATCTTCAAACTTATCGTCGCCTAGTAAGTAATTGTATAGTTTTGCCAGGATCTTTTTATTTGTTCCCAACAGGACTTTATCTAATCCATTTGGTCCAAGTTCTAAACCGTATTGTTCTTTATCTCTCTGGTATCTGGATTTCACTTGTAAGTAAGTCCACCAATCTAAGATTATTCCTTGCTCTCGTAGGGTATCATTTGATTTAAGCCTCCCTCCTTCATCTAAAATATCTTTATATCTGCCCATTTTCTCCCTCTCCCTTCTATTGGGGTGGGTCAGGGCCTCCAACGTTGAGAGCCAATTTGGGGTTTTTTTATAATATTTTTGCCTGATCTGGATCCATGTTTGTATCAGGGAGCCTCTGATTTTATGTCTATGGAAATATGTCTTCCTTTTCTTCTCCATGTCCCAAATGTGGGCATGCCACCCTTTCTGCAAGTCATGACCTTCTAGGGTAAGTATCCTCTCATTTTCCAAGGTGATCCAATCTCTTATCCAAACTAGCTTAGCTGCCCTGTAGTATGTTTGCCAGTCCGGGAGTCCAAATCCGCCTATGTCTCTTTTGCCCCTTAAAATTTTAATGGAAAATCTCGATTTTTTCCCTTCCCATATAAATTCTCTGATAATTTTGTCTAATTCTAAAAAAAATTTTTTAAGTTGGATTACTGAAATAAATGAACTTTTGCACGATATTCTAATTTTTCGAGTTTCACCTGTACCTGATGGTCATCTGAATTAAATTCACCCATTCATGTCCATTTTAGTTCTCTGATTCCTAAGATGTCGATGTTCAGTCTTGTCATCTCTTGTTTGACCATGTCCAGCTTGCCTTGATTCATGGAACTTACATTCCAGGTTCCTATGGAGAATAAATCTTTACAGCATCGGACTTTCCTTTCACCACCAGATGCATCCACAGCTGAGCGTCCTTTTGGCTTTGGCCCAGTTGCTTCACTCTTGCGCTACTAGTACTAGCCCTCTGCTCTTCCCCAGTAGCATATTGGACACCTTCCGACCTGAGGGGCTCATCTTCCGGCGTCATATCTTTTTTCCTTTTGGTACTGTCCATGGGGTTTTCATGGCAAAGATACTGGAGTGGGTTGCCATTTCCTTCTCCAGTGGATCACGTTTTGTCAAAACTCTCTGCTATGACCTGTCTGTCTTGGGTGTCCCTGCACGGCATAGCTCATAGCTTCATTGAGCTACACAAGCCCCTTCGCCACGACAAGGCAGTAATCCATGAAGGGGATGATGAACTCTACCAAGTGTTAATGAGTTGTGCTGTGTGACAGTTCTTTCTCCTAAATTAATACCATGATGGGGGCGGAGCTTGCCGGAATGGATGACGGACACTGAATTTCTGCCTCTTCCGCGCTATCGCAGAGAATAGATTTAAAAAATATAACACCCATCTAAAGATTATGAAATTGGACTTCCGGTTTGGTCTTCGTCGTCGCCAGACGGTCTTTTTTTAGACCGCCAGCCCCATCGTCTGTAAAGAGCCGCTTCGAGAAAGGAGAAGTGGCTTGGAAAACTCCAAATCCAAAAGGAATTGTGAGGAGAGCCGGCGAGATCAGGTTGAGCCCCTGTGAAGCCCCCAGATTGCTTTTATTTGCTTCTGGGGGAGGAAACAGGCGAGGCTCCCTATCCAGCTCGCCAAAGCTCCGGACCTCTGGGACGATTCTACTTCGTAGAACTAGACGGCGTGACCATCCTTACAAGTGAAAACAAAGAGAACTTCCTAATTGAACAGGGTGAAATCGGGACTTGAACCTCAAAATCGCAAGTATTTGTGCTGTGCTGAGCTAGCCCTGTGACTAAATTTAAGTGAGAGATTGAAAGCTTCTTGAAAATGGCGCCCGGCTTCAGCGCTAGGGAAAGCTGAAAGCGAAAGTGGATTTGCATAGTTATTTTAACACGCTACAAAGTATCACTGCTTGTAACAAGTGAAGAGAAAGGGAAATTCTCTTAAAGCAAGCCTGATTTTGACCTAATTTTATTTCTAATTTGACCAAACCTGGGGGAATTTTTTAGAGGATTCTGTGGAGGAAGAAGGGGAAAAAAGACTTCCTTCTTTGAAAAAGTTAGACTACGTGGCAGAATGGCTTCTAAACAGTCTAAGCAAGATACGAAGGCGGCGGGGGGGGGATCCCCCACGCATAAGCCGCAACAACAGCCTTCTAGCCAGCAGAGCCAGAGAAAGGAGATTGATCTTGAAAGCTTGAAAGAGTTTATTGCCCAGGCTTTGATGAGGCAAGATGAAAATATGGATGAGAAGTTTAAAAAGTCTCAACAGGAAATTAAGCAGGAGATTAAAGAAATCAAAGAGGTGGTTCAAGAAAAATATGATAAGGTGACTAAAAAGTTAATGACAGTGGTGACTGGTCTCTCAGCTGCAGTTGTGCAAACTGATAAAAAAGTGGAGGAATATAAATCTGAAGTGGATGTCAAAATGAAGGAGGCTGACCATAAAATCTTTAATGTTGACAATAAAATGCAAAGGATTGAAAATGAGGTGACAATGATGCAATTCAGGTCTATGGAATTTGCTATAAGACTTAGAGGCATAAAAGAGAATACTAGAGAAGACCTGAGAAGGATCTGTGCTGATGCTTTAGCTGTGATGTTAAAGACTAGCCCTGAAGAGATTTTTTGTAAAATGGATAAAGCTTACAGAGTGAATTCTTGGGTGGCTAAACAAAGGCAATTGCCTAGAGATGTGGTGATATATTTTACAGATAGAAGAATAAGAAATGATATTCTGCAAAGGTCCTTTGTTTCTACTGTACAAGTGGACGGAAGGGAAATTGGAGTTTATAAAGAGTTGCCACCTAAGATGTTAAAAGATAGAAAGGACTTTGGATTTTTAGTGTCTGAACTAAAGAAACAGCAAATCCCATTCAGATGGGATGCTCCAACTGGCATAATATTGAGGTTTGAAGGAGAAAGATACAGATTAAACACAGTTGAGAAAGCGGAAGAATTTTATTCTACAGTTTTTAAAAAAGGTACAACATCCCCACGTACATCTTCAGTGTTGGAGATAAAGGAGAGTGATAAGGAGAAGCAGTTTGAACAAGAGACTGAAGAGCAGTGTAAACAGATGGAGCGGGAGGCAATGGAAATGCAGGGAGCTACAGGGGGATTTCTGGATGAGCCCCTGTTAGATCTCCCTCTGGAAATTGTAACTGGATCACCTACAAATACAAGAGAAGTGGCTTTGGACCTGGTCCGGATGTGTGAAGCTAAAGATCAGCGTATAACTCGAGCAGTTTATAAGCAATTTAAAGAAAAACAACAACAGGAGAGGTCCAAGCCATAACAAGACAAGAAGGGAGCTAAGGGTATACAAGCACCTGAAGCCATGGGGGGAGCTAAGCCGAAGACTATCAACTTGGAAGAAAGTCTTCAGCAAATATTCTTATCGCTTCAAGAGCCTCCAGATGACAATTAAGTTTTTATCTTGGAACGTGAATGGACTAAACTCACCACAGAAGAGGAATAAATTATTTAATTACCTGAGACAGTTTAACAATGATAACATCTGCCTACAAGAAACTCATATTCGAATACAAGATCAAAAATATTTAATAAATTCTAGATTAGGAACACAATTTATAGCTTCTAGCTCGGAAAAAAAGAATGGAGTAGTGACTTATATAAATAAAAGATTATCAGCTAAAATTATAGAAGCAGATGACTTTGGGAGGTTTATAGCAATTGAACTTTATACAGAAAATGGTCCAATTTTGGTGATCGGAATCTATGCTTCTAATCAACAATAAGAAAATTCGTATAAAACGTTGTATTCTAAAATATTGCAATGGGATTACAGATCTATTTTAATTATGGGAGATTGGAATGGAGTAATTGATCCCAAAATAGATAAAAAGAGTATGGCAAAGTCAAGGATTAGACTGCCACAGACTTTTTTTGATATGAAAGAAGATTTGGAATTAAAAGATATTTGGAGAATACATAACCCAAAAGATTGGGACTTTACTTTCTTCTCAGACAGGCACAGATTCTTTTCCAGGATTGATTTTATCTTATTATCATCTGATTTACTTGCAAAAACAAAAAAAACAAAGATTTTTCCAAGGACTCTAACCGACCATAGCCCAGTTGTCGAGCCTAGCAACCTGCTCGACATCGCTAATGCGTGCTGAAAGCATCGAGGGACATATACATACTTGGTGGTGGTGGCACTGGGTGAAGGCGGCCGTATGCGGGGTGTGGGGTGGTGGTATCGGGTGCGACGGGATTAGGGCCATTCCGGAGGACACAGCGGCAGCACCTTCCAGAACACGCTGAAGACCAATTACGCCCCTAGAAGAAACAAGCGTTTCCACCGCTGGAGAGAAAGGCGCTGGGCGGAAGATGATGACGGGGAGTGGAGCTATTCAACAGGTCTGGGCCACTCCACCATAGAAGTCCTTCGGGAGCGTTTTGGTGAAGCCAGCTTCAGGGTTGCACAATCATGGCAACCGTGGATGACGGGGACGGAACCTAACCCTGGCTGGCCAACATCCTCCGCAGGGACAGAGACCCGGTTCCGCCTGGCTAGCCCCAAATTACGGGTGGGTCCCTCCCAAAGCAATCCCCGACCACCGGCCACACAATATGCTGTAACCCAATCGCTTGGATCATTGGCGGGCATGGCTACAGGGACAGCATCTGGGTCGCTTCGCCCCCCTCCGGGGCAGGGGCCAAGTCAGGTCTCAGGACAGATAGCTTATCCTCCAGTACTGGCTGGACAGCCTGGGGTATGGGGTTCCCAACCAGTCTGGGGACCACCCCCCTTGCAGACCACGTTTGATGGCAACCCAGACCGTGTAGCCCTGTTCCTGAGCCAGGTACTCAGTTATATTGATTTATATGGACGCTTATATCCAACTCAGTGGTCCATGGTAGTGGCCATTACAACGACTTTAACAGGTGAAGCTGCGGATTGGGTAGCGGACTTGCATAACGACCACGCTCGAGAGCTCACTGATGTTGGCTTATTCCTGGAAGGCCTCAGGGTACGATTTGAAGATGACACACGAACACAAGTAGCTGAGGGGGAGCTTGTGGCCTTGAAACAACGGGGCCGTTCGACAAAGGAATACGTAAAAGAGTTTCGTCGGCTAGCGGGGAGAGTTAGGGGTTGGCCCGAACGCATGCTTGTTCATCAATTCCATCTTGGACTGGATCGTGACCTAAGACAAGCCTGTGTATATCGGGGCATGCCACCCCGTTTGTCTGAGTGGTGTAAAGCAGCTATTGACCTGGACGTGGGACTAAGAGAGTTCCGGGTTAGGGGAGGTGTGAGTACGATCCCCATCCGATGCCAACCAGACCGGCTGGGTCCTGTCAGAGCAGCGGGGCGAGGGGAGCCTGATCCTCGAGTAGCTGATTCCACACGGCGGCTGTTACGCTGTTTCCGGTGTAATCAACCTGGCCATAGGGCTCTGGAATGCCCGCTACCACCAGCTCAACCACCTGGACCGAACGCCCTGACAGCTAGTGGAAAGTCTCGTGGGCGACCAACCCCAGAAAAGACCAGAGGTCTATCGCAACCAGGACAGAGCCCCAATGGAACCACAACAAAGGAACCAGGTCCTGCTGTACATCCTGGGATAGTTCCTGTGGTGCTAGCTGATAGTGATGAGGAAGAGGACACCAATGACCCAATGGTAAGTGAACCCATCTGTCCCTTCCTCATACCCATAACCCTGACACCATTACAGGGGCCAACACGAGTACAGCATGAAGTCCTTATTGATTCTGGGTGTACAAGGTGTTTGATAAGGCGAACTGTAGCCACCCGTTTGGGTATACGGTTACGGTCGTTAAAAACCCCAATAACATTCGAACAGATGGATGGATCTACCTTAGGGGGAGCCCCAGCAACCCAAGTGACAGAATTAGTAAAAATGGAGATAGGAGCTCACTGGGAAAACATACGGTTTGTGGTAGTGGATTGGCTTGGTTGGATAAATGGAAGCCCACGATCTGGTGGGAGGGGGGTTTCAGGAAACTCCGTCTGTCGATAGGACCAGATCCAGGTAGCTCACAGGAGGTTCCGAAAGAGCAAGGAGTTTCGTTGGGGCTGGATAGCGATATATGTCCCGTTGGAGTACCAGCAGTATATGCAGATCTAGCGGCAGTGTTTGATGAAGGGGAATGTGATACGTTACCACCACACCATCCCACTGACTGCGCTATTGAACTAATACCTGGGGTAAAGCTGCCAAAACCACGCATGTATGCCATGACCCCATGTGAGGTGGAAGAATTACGTAGATACATTGACAAAAACCTAGCTCGTGGGTTTATACAACCTAGTCGGTCACGTATGGCCGCTCCGGTGTTGTTCCATGAGAAAAAGGATGGAGGGCTTCGTTTATGTGTGGACTATCGAGGTTTGAACGCAGTAAGCGTAGAACCATTATACCCATTACCCTTAATGAAGGACCTGTTAGCTGCATTAGCGACCGGAAAGTATTTTACAAAATTGGACTTACGGGAGGCCTACTATAGGGTACGTGTAAAACAAGGAGACGAGTGGAAAACCACCTTTAACTGCCCGTTGGGCAGTTATAAATTTTGTGTTATGCCGTTTGGATTGCAGGGCGCTCCCGCAGTCTTTATGCAATTGATTAATGAGGTATTACATGATTATCTATACCAAGGGGTTCTAGTGTATCTAGACGATATCTTAATATACACTGAGTCTATGGAGGAACATATTAGTTTAGTCCGTCAGGTATTGGAACGGTTGTTAAAAGCCCGCCTGTATGTTAAGGTGTCCAAGTGCGAATTCCATCACACAGAACTAGACTATCTCGGATATAGGATATCCAAGGACGGTATAGCGATGGATCCAACAAAAGTAAATACTGTGTTGGAATGGCTGGCCCCTACAACAAGGAAACAGTTACAAAGCTTCCTTGGGTTCGCTAACTTCTTTTTTTTTTTTTTTTTATTGCAAAAGTTTTACAATTACATTTTCACCCCTTTTTTTTTTTTCACCCCCCCACCTCCCTCCCAAACTTCCCGTCCTCCCTAACCCTCCCTAATCCTCCCCCCCCCAGACTTCCCTATTATGTACTCATAACTAATAACACTGATATATAAACCTGAACCCATCCCTCCCCCTATATAATTTTTCCTCTTTTCTCTTTACATTAAGATATTTCTAATACATTATTTTCAAATAAAAGCTATTTGATACTTTCTAGTTTGGTATTTGTTCTGAACATATTCTATCCACCTTTTCCATTCCCATTCATAAGTCTCTTGTGAACAATCCTTTAAGTATGCTGAAATCTTCGCCATCTCTGCAAAACTAGCCATCTTCAAAGTCCATTCCTTGATAGTAGGCAAAGCTTCATTCTTCCAATATTTACCTATCGACAATCTTGCTGCAGTTATCATATACAATATTAATTTTATTTCACCCCGTGTAAAACCCTTAACTATACCCAATAAAAACAATTGTGGAGAGAATTGAATTTTTTTCTTCAAAACATTCTGCATAACCCACCATATTTTTATCCAAAAAGCCTTAACTTTCCTACAGGTCCACCAAACATGATAATACGTAGCATCCAAACATTCGCATCTCCAACATTTTGGCTGAACATTAGGGTACATACATGACAACTTTTTAGGATCTAAATGCCATCTATAAAACATTTTATAAAAGTTTTCCCTCAGGTTCTGCGACTGTGTAAATTTAACATTTTGAACCCAAATTTTTTCCCATGTTTCCAACATCACTGGTTCTTCAAAATTTTGTGCCCACTTAATCATACAATCTTTAACTAATTCAGTTTCTGAATCCCTTTCTAGCAAAACATTATAAAGCCTTTTAATATGCATTGGACCTTTCTCTCTTATATGTCTGACCAATTCTTCCTCATGCAACATAATACCAGTTTTTTGGTCCTCTTTCCATCTCAATTGTAGTTGATTATATTGTAACCAAGTTAAATTAATTCCTTCATCCAACAGTGTCTGTAATGTCTTCAGCTGCCATCTGCCCGCATCTGTAAAAAGAACCTCTTTATATAAAAACCCCCCGAGTGACATTATATTTGTATTCCACATAGTATGACCAAGATCCAGCCATAACGGTATTTTGTAATCCCATTTGAGTCGGTGCTTCTTCCAAACTCTCATCAAAGATTCTCTAAGTATATGACTTTTAAATACTTTATCTACTTTGTCGTCATAGAATAAATAAGCATGCCATCCAAATTCAAGATCAAAACTTTCTGCATTCAATATTCCAGTCTTTTTACTTCCAAACCAATCACTTATTAAAGTTAAAGTTGCTGCATCATAATATAACTGTAGGTTTGGGAGTTTAAGGCCTCCTCTTTCTGGAACATCTTGCATAATTTTCAATTTCACTCTCGGCTTCTTCTCATTCCAGACAAACTTATTCACACCAGACTGCCAAACTTTCAGTTGTTTATCACTTTTAAGCACCGGAATCATTTGAAACAAAAACAGAAATCTTGGCAAAATGTTCATCTTAACTGCTGCTATTCTTCCAAGTAAAGACAGTTGCAGCTTTTTCCAAATCTCCATGTCTTTCTGAACCTCTCGCCACAACACCTCATAATTATTTTGAAACAATTTCATGTTTGATTCTGCAACCTGGACTCCAAGATATTTTACCTTAGGTACAATTTCAAAACCTGCCCTCCTTTGAAGCTCATGTTTACGATCTTGTGTCATATTTTTAACTATCATTTTAGTCTTTTTTGAATTCAGTCTGAAACCTGAAACTCTACCATAGTCTTGTATAATGTCGTTCATCAAGATTATTGATTCCATTGGTTGTGATAGGGTAACCACCAGATCATCTGCAAATGCCTTTATTCTATAATCCTCTTGCCTTATCATTATACCTTTCAAAATTTTAGAGTCCCGTATTGTATTTAGCAAGACTTCCAATGTTAAAATAAATAAAAGTGGGGACAACGGACATCCCTGTCTTGTTCCTTTTTCAATTTTAAACTCAGTCGTCAGACTTCCATTAATAATAATCTGTGCTTTTTGCTCTTGATAAATTGCTGAAATCGCCTGTATAAATTGGTCCCCAAAGCCCATCTTTTTTAAAGTCTTTAGTAGAAAATTCCAATCCACTCTATCAAAGGCCTTCTCTGCATCCAGAAAAGCCAGCACTGCAGGGATCTGTTTATTCTTATCAAGATATTCCAATAAGTCTATTACTTGCCTTACGTTGTCCTTCATATATCTGCCCTCAATAAATCCCGCTTGGTCCTCATGAATCACCTTTTGAATTACTGGCATCAACCTGTTGGCTAATACCTTCGCATAAATTTTATAGTCTGTGTTCAAAAGAGATATTGGTCTGTAATTCTCCGGTTTTTTAGGACCAACTTGTTCTTTTGGTATCAAAGATATATAAGCAGTTGTCCAAGATGGGGGTATTTTACCCCCTTGTTGAATATTGCAAAATAAATCTCTAAGTTGTCCCACCATTTCAGCTTGTAGAGTTTTATAATACACTGCAGTCAAACCATCCGTGCCAGGAGCTTTGGCTGTTTTTAACTGTTTAATTGCTGCTGTTATCTCCTCCTCTGTTATAAGATAATTCATTCTTTCCTTTTGTTGATCAGTAATTTTTATAACTCTCTTATCATTTAAATATTTTTCTATAAGTCCATTCTGCACCTCTTCTTTGGCATATAGTTTAGTATAATAGTCCACAAAAGCTTCTTTAATTAAATTTTGTTGAAAAATTTCTTTCCCTCCGATATCAATACTATCAATAGTATCAATAGTCCGCTATACGGGTTTGCTAACTTCTATCGTCAGTTCATCCCAACATTCGCACATATTGCTCTGCCGTTAACAAACCTGCTACGCACAAAAGGGGAGGGGCCTCCGCGACCTGGACGGCGCTTGGATTGGACGATGGAGTGCCAGACAGCTTTTGAAACCCTGAAACGTTGTTTTGCTGAGGCACCCGTACTACAACATCCTGATCAATCGAAACCATTCATAGTACAAGTGGATGCAAGTGACGTTGCGGTAGGGGCCGTGTTGTTACAAACTGATGTCCAAGGTCAGTTACACCCGTGTGTGTACACCTCCAAAAAATTCAGTCCCACAGAAAGGGGTTGGGCTATCTGGGAAAAGGAGGTGTTTGCTGTTCGTTGGGCTCTTCTCACCTGGAGGCATCTTTTGGAAGGAGCACAGGTACCATTTGAGGTGTGGACGGATCACCGCAACCTTATAGCATTACAAACTCCCAGACGACTGTCTCCTAAACAAGTCCGGTGGGCACATTATTTTCAGCGTTTCCGGTTCACGCTAAAACACATGCCCGGTGGCAAGAACTTCTTGGCCGACGCTCTCTCTCGGATGCCTCAATTCCAGAGCAAACGGGATGAGATAGTACAAGCTATGGTGCCCAATGGTGGTAGGACTGCAGCAGCCGTAACCACAGAGACTACAATAGACTGGAAAGAGCAGGTGCAAAGGGAGTTAAACACTGATAGCTGGTTTAAGGAAAACAAACACCTGCTCACGCATAGGGTTTTCGTGGAAAGGGGACAAAATGTATGTACTGGAAGGGGTCCGGGGCCTGGTGTTACACCGATGCCATGATAATAAATCAGCTGGGCATTACGGTTTCCTTAAAACCCTGCATTTAACACGGCGTCAGTTTTGGTGGCCACATATGAGGAAAGATATAGAAACATACACACAAGACTGTTCCATATGCGCCAAGGCCAAATCCCGCCCTGGAAAACCTTTGGGAGTACTACAGACTGTAGCCACGCCTACCCAACCATGGGAGGAGATAGGGATGGACTTTATAGTCGATTTGCCAGACAGCAATGGGAACACAGTTATTTGGACTATTATCGATTTATTTTCTAAACAAGCTCATTTCATTCCGTGCCGAGGATTACCCTCAGCTCGTAAGCTATCTAAGCTATTTATACAACACATTTATAGGTTACACGGGGTACCCCGTCATATTATTTCTGATAGAGGGGTGCAATTTACAGCCCGATTTTGGAGAAACTTCCTCTCGGCTATTGGATCAACGCAAGGCCTCAGTTCGGCATTCCACCCTAGTACCAATGGGGCTGCAGAGAGAGCAAATGCAATGATAGAGCGATACCTTCGTTGCTATGTTTCATATCAACAGACCAATTGGTCTTCACTGCTACCGTTTGTGGAGGTCGCTGATCTGTCCCCGTACCCACACACACACAAACACAGCCAGTCGAGGGTTAAGGAAACACTTTGGAACGCACCCAGGTCTTATCTCCCACTTGGCAGTGATAGACACACCGTCTGCCAAGTGACTTTATTTTCAAAGTAAAACAGAAAGATAAATACTCAAGAGTCCAAATGTCCGACACTTTAAATCTTTCTCTCAGCAGCTCCGGACGAGGCTTTAGTGACTATCCAAGGTTTGCTTTGTTCGTCACAAAGATCCTTGACCACCACCCTCTATTATATAGTCTCTGGGGTGTGGTCCAGTGACTCAGTTCTAATCCCTAGCACGCCTCCTAAGCTGCTGCAAACGTTTATCACGCCTTCGGAGGCGTGCGTCCAGGAATGATGTTTCCTCATCACTCTGATCCAAATCAGCTGTCTCCTCTCCCTCGGCCGGCACTTGAGACAATGCCAGAGGGGAGGGGCCTGGAGAGGGAGGCCTGGCTGACTCCTCTTCCTCATGCTCGGAGCTTTCTTCCTCCGATGGGACAGGCTCAGAGGGCGGGGCCACAACAGTCGCCTATAACAATGCAGTTCATAGCAGTACGGGTCTCACTCCTTTTCGGGTGGCAATGGGACGAGACTTCGTAGCGATACCCGAGTTAGATCAACCACCAACAACGTCGCCAATGCCCCATGAGTGGGCCGATAAGATGAATACGGTATGGCCCCAGGTCAGAGAGGCATTAGATAAAGCAGCCCTCGCATATAAAAGCCAGGCGAATAAGAAACGAGCACCGTTTCAACCATTCAAGGTAGGGGACATGGTATTTCTCTCTACCAAATACATCAAATTAAGGCTTCCTAGTAGGAAACTGGGACCGAAATATCTGGGCCCGTTTCCGGTGATACGAGTAGTAAATCCTGTGACTGTAGTACTAAAGTTACCTCCGTTATTGGGGAAGATCCACCCCGTATTTCATAGTAGTCTTCTCAAACCCGCCAAACATATCTAGGTATTCGACCGTCCTGGTCCGGTCACGGAGGGCCATTACGAGATTGATGAAGTCCTAGATTCTAGATGGACAAGGGGGGTCCTCTCTTACCTTGTTAAATGGAAGGGTTATCCAGTAGAAGAGGCTTCTTGGATACCGCATAGTAATGTAAAAGCAAACCGATTGATTCGACGGTTTCATAGAATGTATCCTCACAAACCACGGTTATCTACTAATACGTGTAACTTATCTCTTACAGAAGGACACGTGGTGAAAGGGGAGCCGCCTGTCAAGCCTAGCAACCTGCTCGACATCGCTAACGCGTGCTGAAAGCATCGAGGGACATATACATACTTGGTGGTGGTGGCACTGGGTGAAGGCGGCCGTATGCGGGGTGTGGGGTGGTGGTATCGGGTGCGACGGGATTAGGGCCATTCCGGAGGACACAGCGGCAGCACCTTCCAGAACACGCTGAAGACCAATTACGCCCCTAGAAGAGGGGCGTGGTAATAAACAAGGGCGCGATCTACGCCCCTAAAAGAGGGGCGTGGTAACAAACAAGGGCGCGGTCCTAATGAGTTAATGGAAAGATGGGCTATATAAACGCCCCATTCTTGGTGTAATGTAGCGCCGATTTCAATCGTGTTTACGAATCACAGTGTGTAGCCGGATGCGGATGCGAATAAACCAGCGTGCCAAAAGAGCTGAATAAGGCTGTAGCTGTGTTTTGATTGCATCTCGCACGGCATTCCTGAGACCAGTATGGATAGAAATTGAAATGGGAAAGATTGAGAGAAGATCATAGAGAGTAAATGAAAATTTGTTTAGATATGAAAAAAATGTAAATGAACTTAAAAAGCAAATGAAAGAATTTTTTGAAATGAATTTGAATAAGGGTACCCCTATTGAAATTGTGTGGGACGCGAGTAAGGCATATATGAGGGGGGTACTCATTTATATGAATTCTAAACACAGATTAAACCGACAAAAGAAAAGATTGGAAATGGAAGCAGAGATAAAGAAGAAAGAACAGTTACTTATAAAGAATCCAACAGATGAAAGAATACGAGGAGCTATAAAACTTTTGAAAGATCAATTTCATATGCTTATGGCGGAACAAACAGCAATTAACTTACAATTTGCGAAACATAATACATTTTGCAATGCTAATAAACCAGGCAGATGGCTGGCTTACACATTGAGGAAGCGTCAGAGCACACGGGTCATTGGTAGTATTGAGATTGGAGGGAAGGAAATTTTTCAACAAAAATTAATCAAAGAAGCTTTTTTAGATTATTATACCAAATTATATGCTAAAGATGATATAAAGACTGGACTTATAGATAAATATTTAGAAGAAAAAAGAGTTTAGTGAACAAAAGGAAAGAATGAGTCAACCAATTATAGCTGAGGAGATTATTGCCGCAATTAAACAATTGAAAACAGCTAAAGCACCAGGGACGGATGGTTTAACTGCGGTGTACTATAAAACTTTACAAGCAGAAATGATTGAACATCTTAAAGATTTATTTTGTAGTATACAACAAGGGGGTAAAGTACCTCCTTCATGGAAAGCAGCTTATATTTCACTGATACCGAAAGAGCAAGCAGGTCTTAAAAAACCTGAGAATTATAGACCAATATCTCTTCTGAACAATGATTATAAAATTTTTGCAAAAGTATTAGCCAACAGGTTAATGCCAGTTATTCAAGAGGTGATTCATCATGACCAAGCAGGATTTATAGAAGGCAGATACATGAAGGATAATGTAAGGCAAATAATAAACTTATTGGACTATCTTGAGAAGAATAAACAGATATCTGCAGTGCTGGTGTTTCTGGATGCGGAGAAGGCCTTTGATAGAGTGGATTGGAACTTTCTACTAACGATTTTGAGAAAAATGGACTTTGGGGATCAGTTTATACAGGCGGTTTCAGCAATTTATCAACAACAAACGGCACAAATTATTATTAATGGAAGTCTGACTACAAATTTTAGTATTGAAAAAGGAACAAGACAAGGTTGTCCGCTATCCCCATTGTTATTTATTTTAACATTAGAAGTCTTGTTGAATACAATACGGGATTCAAACTTATTACATGGCATAGCTATCAGGCATGAGGATTATAGGACCAGGGCATTTGCAGATGATCTGGTTGTTACCCTAACACAGCTAATGGAATCAAAAATTCAGATGAAAGACATTATAAAAGAATATGGTATGATATCAGGATTTAGATTGAACCAGAAAAAGACTAAGATGATTGTTAAAAATATGACACAAGATTGTAAGCAGGAACTTGAAAGCAAGGCAGGCTTTGAAATAGTATCAAAAGTTAAATATTTAGGAGTACAAGTTGCAGACTCAAATATAAAATTATTTCAAAATAATTATGAGGTGTTGTGGCGAGAGGTACAAAAGGATATGGAGACGTGGAAAAAACTGCAGCTGTCGTTGCTTGGAAGAATAGCAGCAGTTAAGATGAACGTTTTGCCTAGATTTCTCTTTTTGTTTCAAATGATTCCGGTGCTTAAAAGTGATAAGCAATTGAGAGAATGACAAAATGGACTGAATAAGTTTGTCTGGAATGAGAAAAAGCCAAGAGTCAAACTGAAAATTATGCAAGATGTTCCAGAAAGGGGAGGCCTTAAACTTCCAAACCTACAATTGTATTATGAAGCAGCAGCTTTGACGCAAGCAAGTGACTGGTTTGGAAGGATAAAGACTGGAATATTGAATATAGAAAGTCATGATCTTGAATTTGGTTGGCATGCATATTTATTCTATGAGAACAAAGTGGATAAAGTATTCAAAAGCCACATACTTAGGAACTCTTTGATGAGAGTTTGGAAGAAACACCGATTCAAATGGGATTACAAAATACCGTTATGGCTGGATCTTGGTCATATCATGTGGAATACAAATATAATGTCACTCGGGGGGGTTTTATACAAAGAAGTTCTTTTTATGGATGGGGGCAGATGGCAATTAAAGACATTAGAAATATTGTTGGAAGAAGGGATTAATTTAACTTGGCTACAGTATAATCAACTTCAACTGAGATGGAAAGAAGATCAAAAAACTGGTATAATGATGCATGAAGAAGAATTGGTTAGACATATAAAAGAGAAAGGTCCAATGCATATTAAGAGGGTTTATAATGTTTTGCTAGAAAGGGATTCAGAAAATGAATTGGTTAAAGATTGTATGATAAAGTGGGCACAAAATTTTGCAGAACCAGTGATGTTGGAAACATGGGAAAAAATATGGGTTCAGAATGTTAAATTTACACAGTCGCAGAATTTGAGGGAAAATTTTTATAAAATGTTTTATAGGTGGCATTTAGATCCTAAGAAATTATCGTGTATGTATCCTAATGTTCAACCGGACCCGGCAGTGTTGGCAAATTATCGTCCAGTCTCCAACCTTCGCTTCGTTGCGAAGGTTGTTGAGAGTGTGGTAGCGTGACAGTTCCCCCAGTACCTGGATGAATCGTCGTATCTGGATCCGTTCCAGTCGGGCTTCAGGCCTGGGTACAGCACGGAAACGGCATTGGTCGCGTTGGTTGATGATCTCTGGAGGGCTCGGGACAGGGGTTGTTCCTCTGTCCTGGTCCTATTAGACCTCTCAGCGGCTTTTGATACCATCGACCATGGTATCATGCTGCACCGGCTAGAGGAGTTAGGGGTGGGGGGCACCGTCCTACGGTGGTTCTCCTCCTTTCTCTCTGACCGATCGCAGTCTGTGTTGACAGGGGGGCAGAGGTCAACCCCGAGGCCCCTTGTATGTGGGGTGCCACAAGGGTCAGTCCTCTCGCCCCTTCTGTTCAACATTTATGTGAAGCCGCTGGGTGAGATCATCCGTGGTTTCGGGGTGAAGTACCACCAGTACGCTGATGATACTCAGCTGTACATCTCCACCCCGGACCACCCCAATGATGCCCTTGAAGTGATGTCCCGGTGCCTGGAGGCCGTGCGGATCTGGATGGGGAGAAACAGACTCAGGCTCAACCCATCCAAGACCGAGTGGCTGTGGTTTCCGACATCCCGATATAGTCAGTTGGTGCCATCACTGACTATTGGGGGCGAGTCACTGGCCCCCACGGAGAGGGTTCGCAACTTGGGTGTCCTCCTGGACTCACGGCTGTCTTTAGAAGAGCACATGACGGCCGTGGCCAGGGGGACTTTTTATCAGGTCCGCCTGATTCGCCAGTTGCGTCCCTTTCTGGATCGGGACTCGTTAAATACGGTCACTCATGCTCTCGTTACTTCCCGCTTGGACTACTGCAATGCTCTCTACATGGGCCTCCCCTTGAGGAGCACCCGGAGGCTCCAGCTGGTCCAGAATGCGGCCGCGTGGGTGGTTATGGGAGCGACGTGGCGCTCCCATGTGACCCCCCTCCTGCGCGAGCTGCACTGGCTCCCGGTGGTCTTCCGGGTGCGCTTCAAGGTTTTGGTTACCACCTTTAGAGCGCTCCATGGCATCGGACCGGGGTATCTACGAGACCGCCTTCTGCTACCAATAGCCTCTCACCGACCAGTACGCTCCCATAGAGAGGGGCTTCTCAGGGTGCCGTCGGCCAAACAGTGTCGACTGGCGGCCCCCAGGGGGAGAGCCTTCTCTGTGGGGGCACCTACCATCTGGAACGAGCTCCCCTCAGAGATACGGAAGATCCCGGACCTGCGCACGTTTCGCCGTGCTCTCAAAACTTTTCTATTTCAGCAAGCTGGCCTGGCCTAACTCCCATCTTTTAAATTTTTAAATTTTTTAATTCGTGATTTTACAAATTGGGTGTTTTAATCTGTGTTTCGGCCGAAATATTTAATAATTTTAAGGGATTTTTTAATATTTGTATTATCTGTATTTTATCTTGGCTGTTCACCGCCCTGAGTCCTTCGGGAGTAGGGCGGTATAGAAATTTGATTAATAAATAAATAAATAAATAATAAATAAACCAAAATGCTGGAGATGTGATTGCTTAGATGCCACATATTATCATATGTGGTGGACTTGTAAGAAAGTGAAGGCTTTTTGGATAAAAATTTGGTGGGTTATGCAAAATGTTTTGAAGAAAAAACTTCAGTTTTCTCCACAACTGTTTTTATTGGGTATAGCTAAGGGTTTTACATTGGGTGAAACAAAGCTGATATTGTATATGGTGACAGCAGCGAGATTATTGATAGGTCAATATTGGAAAAATGATGCTATGCCCACTATTGAAGAATGGACTTTGAAGATGGCCAGTTTTGCAGAGATGGCGAAGATTTCAGCATATTTAAAAGACCGATCTCAAGAGTCTTATGTATGGGAGTGGAAAAAGTGGATAGATTATGTGCAGAATAAATATCAAACTAGGAAATATCAGATAGCTTTTAGCTGAATGAATGTATTATGTAGGGATAGATTAATTGAGTTTTATGAAGGTATAAATAGCATACAGGGGGTGGAGGGGTTTAAGCTTCATAAAATGTATTTTTGATTAGGATTTTATTTTGTGGAAGTCCTGGGGGAAAAGGGGAGGGTTAGGGAGGGTTTTGGGGGTTTTGGGGGGGGGAACTGGGGAGAAAATGTATTTGTAAAACTTTTCAAACAAAAAAAATAAAATAAAATAAAGATTATGAAATTTAAGACATTATGAAACGTGAGTTATTTCCCTTGCTTTTCTCCTGAAGATTGGACTGTATTTGACTTGCAATTGGACATTTTTCAGAGGAGCTTTGAGCTCGGATGTTTGGTTAAGAGACTTGAGAGGCCTTTGAAGGTGGACAGGAGAGGAAGGGCCCTATGATTCAAGACTGAGAAAGAATTTGGAAAGAGCTTAAAGGAGTACAGCTGAGAAGATAATAGCTGATTTATGAGTGTATAGTGTGAAGGCCCATTACTCCCTTTTTTCAGTGGAAGTGTTGAGACCTGGAGAAGGTGGAAGAACTAAATATTTTTAAGACAGAGCCTTGGTAAGGTATATGTAATAAAGTTAACTGTTGCCATTGGATTTATTTAGTTTTATTAAGTTGCATTTACGGAGATAAGTTGATAAGGACGAGACAAAGGAGGAAGTGACGTTTATGGACTATAGACTGTAAAATTCTTAAAAGGTCAAGAGCTCTTTTTGGATGATCAGATGACAAAACGCAGCAAAAGTGTGGAAAGTGTTTGGCAAAGACCCAAAGTAGGCCTCAGACCTTCAGAGCTATGCCTGATTCGAGTGGAAAAAGCCTTAGAAATGGAAGCGAGGAAAAAAAATCGCCTGAGAAATCACTGACTCAATCAGATAAATTTGATGTTCTCTTACAAGAGTTAAGAGAAATGAAGAAAAATATAAAGGAGGATTTGAAGCAAATAAATGATAAAATGGATAGTATGGATGTAAGAATAACAGATTTGGTGAAATAAAGTCAGGATATGACACAAAATATTACAGAAGTGAGAATTCAGATTAGAGAACATGATAGGGTGTTAAAAAGCCAGATGACTATGATGCATCAGGTGAAAAAGGATTTGATCGAGATACGGGACCGTCAGCGCCGTGTCAGTTTTGGAAGCCATATAAGCACCGGAAGCTTCCACGGTGCCACCTTCTTGTGTGTGGGAAAGTAGGAGGGGGCATTTAGTAGAAAGAATGTAGTTAGACAAAATAGCATTCTTCTTTTCGGTCAAGGTCAGGACAATCCTGCATCTGGAGAAGGAGTGGTTGGAGTGATGTCTCGAGATGGGACGGATGGTGATTGGACCATGTGATGGACTGATGAGTGAGAGGATAGTTTTGGGGGGTTTGATTTACTGAGGGGAAACCCAGAACTCTCAGATTCGGGTTTTCCCAGATGTGCCAGTATACCTACTGTCAGGCTTGCCTCCGTTCAAAGCTCAAGAAAGAAAAACCCCAACTCCATGTTTATAGAGAAAGGTACTTTTACTGAGTATGAACTGAATGCAGCGAAAGAAAAGCAAAGTCTGAGGCAATAGGCGCGAAAATTACATATTGAATACATCCCCTCAGATCCCTCCCCCCACAGTCCCAAGGCAAATGTCCAATCCACATCTCCCCAAAGTGTCATGTGGGGTACTTCTTCGGGCAGCCCCATCTATCTGGTATGCCAGAACGTTTGACCTTGGCAGTTATCAGTTCTTCTCTGCAGCTGCTAAAGAAACAGCAAGAATATCCCTTCCTTTTCCGAGACATCTCTACCAGCTCACTTCCCCCCCTCCCAAATACCATCAATACCTCCCCCCTCCCATTAAAATGGCAGCCAAAAGCAAGCAAGCAGAATGAGGCTGACATTTGGCCCTCTTACAGAAGAGACGTTAGTCGTAAAGAAAAACAAATGGAAATAGACAGAGTAGAATGAAATGATACAATATCCAATCTACATATAATACAAATAAATCCCAACTTGTTAAGGTTTATCAGGGTATTTACTGTGAAATTTTTGTAGAAGTGTAGGAGCTCTAACATCTCGCTCATTCACCCATTCCAATTGAGAGGAAGGGAAATGTTTCCAGGCCACCAAGTACTGTACCCTACACCTATGTCTCCTGGAATCAAGGATTTCTTTGACCTCAAAATGTTGTTCCCCTTCAATGAGAAGTGGGACCAGGGGGTGGGGTCAAGTCCGTACGAATCGAGGAGGCATGTTCAGGTTTCAGCAGACTTACATGGAACACCGGGTGGATTCTCCGGAGAGTTTTGGGTAGCTCCAATTGTACGGTAACCGGGTTTACAATTCTCACAATGGGAAACGGACCAACGTATTTAGGCCCAAGTTTCTTCGACTTTTGGGTTGTTCGTAAGTACTTAGTGGAGAGGAAAACCCTAACACCAATTTGGTAATTCCTAGGTGTAGCCCATTTCTTATCCTCCTGTTTCTTTCTTTTTTTTTTATTGAAAAGTTTTATAAGAAATACAAACAATTTTCTCCCCCCCACCCTTTCCCCTTCCCCACATAATAGAAATTGTACATTTTCTTATACATAAGAAATCCTACATATACATGTTTCCCTTAAAGAAAGCATTAAAATAAGACATTTTAATTACATTCGGAGTTGCTCTTCTTCTCTTTCTTCCCTCATTCCACAACAAACCTTCTTCTTCTCCTCCTTTCTTTCCCTTCCCTCCCTCCTCTTCTCTCCTACTTTCTCCTGCCTCCTCTCCCACCTCATCCTACTTCCTTTCCCTTTCCCCCACTTCTCTCTTCTTTTCCCCCTTCTCGCCTTCACTCCTACTCCTGTCCCCTTCCCTTCCCTTCCTCCTCTCCTTTCTTCCATTCCTCACCCTCCCTCTCCTCTTCCTACCCCCTCCTCCTCTCTCCTTTCTAACTTCTTTGCTGTGAAATATTTTCCTCCTTTAGTGTCTGAGCAACTCCTGTATTCTACTCATAGAATATACTTTCTTCTGCTAAAACATTTCTCTATTCACCACTTTTTCTCCCCCCCCATCCCTTATCCCACCCTCCCCACCCACCCCCGACTTCCCAGAGCAAAAACAGGGTATAGCATCTAACAAACATATGCTAAAATAAACTAACAAATTATAAAGTTCAAAACTCCCACATGTTCTTTAACTCCCTTGCTCCAATTCATCAACCTCCCTTTTATAAATTCTCAAAACCAATTAAATTAAATTCATTCTTCCTACTTATAAAAAAATTGTTTTTCTTGATGTATAATCCGATACTTTAGCAGTCTTACAAACAGTAAAAATCATGAATAAATTCCATTTCTATACCCTCGAACATCATTCTTTTTGAACATTACTCCCTAGTGAAATTCTGAGTTTAACATTAATCCTCTTCCTTCAAAGAGAGAAAAGAAAGAAAAAAAAAAAGAAAAATTTTTCAT
Organism: Pituophis catenifer annectens; assembly: GCF_029215685.1. Classification (NCBI taxonomy): domain Eukaryota; kingdom Metazoa; phylum Chordata; class Lepidosauria; order Squamata; family Colubridae; genus Pituophis; species Pituophis catenifer. The sequence goes on along the minus strand of NW_027256885.1, from coordinate 106,291,918 downwards.
CTTAAAATCTTACACATTTTATCTCATATATCTTTTAAAATAATATAGTCTTATGTTAAGCATTTTAAAAATCTCTTAGTACCTTTGAAACACTTATTTACCAAATATAAATTTCAGAATCTACAGGAGGATGTCTTTCAAATTTTCAATTAACCATCTTAATACCTCTAACTTTTTAGAGAGCAGCCCTTTACTATCCAAAACTAATTATCATTTTGCAATAAAATTCTGAATTTAACATTAATCCTCTTCGCTTCAAAGGGTTAGGCATCTTAAAAGCTTATACACTTTATCTCATATATCTTTTAAAATAATATAACCTTATGTTAAACCTTTTAAAAATCTCTTAATGCCATTAAAACACATATTTGCCCGATGCCCATTTCAAAATCCACAGGAAGATATCTTTCTTAATCTTCTGTTCTTCTCTTCTTTCTATATTTTTTCCAATCCTTTTTTTTTATAAATTCTTTCAACAGTCCCCCCAATTTTATTTTTGAAACTTTTAAAATGGTGATTTGAGGTTGATGTTTCTGAAATACTCGCTCTCTTCTTGAGGTCGCGTTTTCTAACTTGAAATCCCCATTTTGTCTCTTCTTGCTTGTATAATCATTCAGTCCATTTCTTTGTCCATATAGCCAAAATTTGTTGCCATAAAGATTGTCAGCTTGCAATAAAGAAACTATTTGTTGCTTTTCTGTCATTTGAATGGAAACGTCCACCAAAATCTTTGTTTCAACTGTGCCAGCCAGTCTCTTAATCCTGTCCATCTCTTGATCTTCCAAAAACAAATTCCTCTGAATAGTTTCCTGCTGTCCCTCTAACAACTGCTTATATTTTCCCAAGCTGTTTTTTGAAAAAGCCCTTTCAATTGTATCCAACAGGGCTGAAGTAAAAGAGTCTAAAAGTTCTTGAAAAGCCTGGACAGTCACGGCTTGGGAATTTGCTGATTCACCAGCCCTGTTGTCAGCCATATTTCAGCCACTTTGTATTCATCCAGCTATCAGGACAACAATTCAACTCTTTTCCACACAGTATAAAAACCAGATTTTAGTTAAAGTCAGTACCAAATTCTTTTCCTCAATACCAAATTCTTTCCATGGACGCTTCCACTTTAAAACTTTCTCTTAGGGTGTAATCCAGTAGCTGTATCACTGTTGCAAACGTTAGCAAGCCTTAACAAGCACTTTCCCTGGTAGTTTCCTCCTCCCGCCCTCAGGCACCATTTTCTGCATTTTAAAATGGAGTTAAAGTGTTACTTGCAAGTTTACTTTTTGTTTTCTCCTGATTTGCTCTGTCTGCTATCAAAGTAAAGATGTTAAAAGTCCCCCCGTTGATTTTCAGCAGATTTTGGTCGCAGCTTCTAGCTCCGCTTTGGCGGAATCGTCCCTGGTCTGGAGCAGCTTGACAGGCTTCTATAGGGAGCCCACACCCTTTGCGCCCCAGGATTTCTCCTAGCACACTTGGGGGGCTCTACCTCCGCCTGTCGACTCTTCTCTCTCCCCTTTGCCCGGGGAGAGGGTTCCAAGCCTCCAGACAGCTTTTTTTCGGCTGTTCTCGGGCTTTTACGGAACCGGGGATCGGGCGCTCGTAAAAGAGCGTCTTCAAAGCTTGCGGAGCCAAGCGGAAGTCCTATCCTCCTGTTTCTTATGGGCTCTATGAGCCTCATCTAATGCCTTACGTGCTACAGGCCAAGTAACCTGTAGCTGTTCAATCCAATCAACCAAGGAAGGAATCTGAGGCTTTTCCTGCGGTAACTCCGGGATTGGCACAAAGTCCTGGCCCGACACCACTTTGAATGGTGTAAACCCAGTACTGCTATGTATGGAATTATTATAAGCCACTTCTGCAAACGGTAGCAAATCTACCCAGTTATCCTGCTGGTAATTTACATAACACCTGAGGTATTGTTCCAACACCAAATTAGCTCTTTCACAAGCCCCATTAGTCTGAGGATGGTGGGCAGAGCTTAAACCTTGGGCAGAGCCTAAAAGCTTCAGGAATTCCCTCCAAAATTGGGAGGTAAATTGAACCCCTCTATCAGAAATAATTCATTCTGGAACCCAGTGTAATCTATAAACATGTTGAATAAACAATTTAGCCAATGTTCTCGCTGAGGGAATTTTTGAACAGGGTACAAAGTGCACTTGTTTGGAGAACAAGTCCGTAATCACCCAAATGACTGTATTTCCGTTACTTTCGGGTAGTTCGACAACAAAATCAATGGATATCTCCTTCCATGGAGCCCCTGGTCTAGCCACCATCTGGAGTAACCCGGATGGCTTCCCTGGCGGCCTCTTTGCCAAAGCACATACTGGGCAGCTAGCAACATATGCTTCAATATCCATCTTTAGGGAGGGCCACCAGAATTGTCTTTTGACCAAATGTAGAGTCTTAACAAATCCAAAATGTCCGGCCACTTTGGCATCATGGGACTGTTGCAGCACTGCCCCCCTCAGACTGACCGGAACATACAGCTTGGCCCCCACCCATGCAAGACTATCACGAACAGTACACTCGTTGTTGTGAGAGGTGAATGAGTCATCAGTTTGTAGCGCTCCTTTTAACTGCTCCCTTAGACTAGTGGGTAAGTCCAGTTCTCCTCTTGCCTGGGCTCTGGTAACAACAGGAGCTGCCAACTGCTTTGAAGGGATAACCGGGTGGACCATGTCTAGCCGTGCACCAGTGTATTGAGGCAAACGCGAGAGTGCATCAGCCATAAAGTTCTTTCCTCCCGGTAGGTATCGCAAGGAGAAATTGAAGCGGACCTGTTTTGGCGACAATTTCCGAGGGGTTTTTAGGGCTTCTAAATTTTTATGGTCTGTCCACACCTCAAAAGGGTGTTTCACCCCTTCAAGGAAATGCCTCCAGGTTAGCAAGGCCCAGTGGACAGCAAAATCTTCCTTTTCCCAAATCACCCATCTCCGTTCAGTCTCAGACAGTTTGCGGGAGGTGTAAGCACAGGGTTGTAAAGACCTGTCAGCATTTGCTTGAAGTAACACCGCTCCGACAGTTACATCACTGGCATCAGCCTGGACAACAAAAGGGGCCTCCATGTCAGGGTGCTTCAGGACCGGCTCAGCGGCAAACAATTGTTTCAGTTTCTCAAAAGCCGCCTGACATTCCATGGTCCATTCGAGGGGCCTACTACAGGTGAAACTCGAAAAATTAGAATATCGTGCAAAAGTTCATTTATTTCAGTAATGCAAGTTAAAAGGTGAAACAAATATATGAGATAGACTCACTACATGCAAAGCGAGATAGTTCAAGCCTTGATTTGTCATAATTTTGATGATTATGGCTTACAACTCATGAAAACCCCAAATTCACAATCTCAGAAAATTAGAATATTACATGAAATCAATAAAACAAGGATTGTACATAGAACAATATCGGACCCCTGAAAAGTATAAGAATGCATATGTACTCAGTACTTGGTTTGGGCCCCTTTTGCATCAATTACTGCCTCAATGCGGCGTGGCATGGATGCTATCAGCCTGTGGCACTGCTGAGGTGTTATGGAAGACCAGGATGCTTCAATAGCAGCCTTCAGCTCTTCTGCATTGTTCGGTCTCATGTCTCTCATCTTTCTCTTGGCAATGCCCCATAGATTCTCTATGGGGTTCAGGTCAGGCGAGTTTACTGGCCAATCAAGTACAGTAATCCCATGGTCATTGAACCAGGTTTTGGTACTTTTGGCAGTGTGGGCAGGTGCCAAGTCCTGCTGGAAAATGAAGTCAGCATCCCCATAAAGCTTGTCTGCGGAAGGAAGCATGAAGTGCTCCAAAATCTCCTGGTAGATGGCTGCGTTGACCCTGGACTTAATGAAGCACAGTGGACCAACACCAGCAGATGACATGGCTCCCCAAATCGACACAGACTGTGGAAACTTCACACTGGACTTCAAGCATCTTGCAGTGTGTGCCTCTCCATTCTTCCTCCAGACTCTGGGTCCTTGGTTTCCAAATGAGATGCAAAAGTTGCTCTCCTCAGAAAAGAGAACTTTGGACCACTGAGCAACAGACCAGTTCTTTTTTTCTTTAGCCCAGGTAAAACGCTTCTGATGTGGTTTGTTGTTCAGGAGCGGCTTGACAAGAGGAATATGACATTTGAAGCCCATGTCCAGGATCCGTCTGTGTGTGGTGGCTCTTGATGCACTGACTCCAGCCTCAGTCCTCTCCTTGTGAAAGTCCCCAACACTTTTGAATGGCCTTTTCCTGACAATCCTCTCCAGGCTGCGGTCATCCCTGCTGCTTGTGCACCTTTTTCTTCCACACTTTTCCCTTCCACATAACTTTCTATTAATGTGCTTTGATACAGCACTTTGGGAATATCCAACTTCTTTTGCAATTAACTTTTGAGGCTTTCCCTCCTTATGGAGGGTGTCACTGATGGTTTTCTGCACAACTGTCAGGTCAACAGTCTTTCCCATGATCGTGATTCCTACTGAACCAGACTGAGAGACCATTTAAAGGCTCAGGAACCCTTTGCAGGTGTTATGGCTTAATTAGCTGATTAGAGTGGGACACTTTGCGCCTAGAATACTGAACCTTTTCACAATATTCTAATTTTCTGAGATTGTGAATTTGGGGTTTTCATGAGCTGTAAACCATAATCATCAAAATTATGACAAATCAAGGCTTGAACTATTTCACTTTGCATGTAATGAGTCTATCTCATATATTAGTTTCACCTTTTAAGTTGCATTACTGAAATAAATGAACTTTTGCACGATATTCTAATTTTTCGAGTTTCACCTGTAGGCTTTGGCCTGGCTTCCCCCTTGGTTTTCAGGAGGTTTGTAATGGGTAAGGCAATCTGGGCAAATGTTGGAATAAACTGTTGATAGAAGTTAGCGAAGCCTAAGAAGCTTTGTAGCTGATTGTGGGTATGGGGGGGGGGGTGCCCACTCCAGGACCGCCCTGACTTTCTCCAGATCCATTTCTATCCCCTCATGAGATATGCGGTAACCCAAATAGTCAATCTTACTCTGATGAAATTCACATTTCGACAATTTAGCATACAGTTCAGCTGCTCTGAGTTTTTTCAGAATGGACCGCACCAGTTTCACATGTTCGTCCATGGTCTCTGTGTAGATAAGGATGTCATCGAGGTAGACCAGGACCCCCTTGTAAAGATGCTCATGTAACACCTCATTGATTAATTGCATGAACACTGCCAGGGGCCCCTGTAGCCCAAAGGGGAGCACCCTAAATTGAAAGCAACCCAAGGGGCAATTGAAAGCAGTTTTCCACTCATCCCCCTCCTTAATCTGAACCCTGTAGTAAGCCTCTCTCAGATCCAGTTTAGTGAAGGTCTTCCCCTTTGCCAGGTGAGCTAGCATGTCTTTCTTTTTTCTTTTTTCTTTTTTAATTTTTTTATTAATAATAAACAAACATACATATACAGACATACACATTTAAGCAAACTATACATAAACTAACTATACAGTAAAATCAAGTCATACAGCTTGAGCTTTGAAAATAGAGCTCCTTCAGTAATTCATATATCTATGTATCTATGTATATATATCCTTCATCATATAACGATGTTTATATAACAATATTTCATTTTATTTCCTTATTTTTGTATCCTTGGGTGGTATTCCCTTATTTCGTGTTCTTTTTCTCTAACCAATTGTACCATTTTTGCCAAATTAGATAGTAATCTGAGTCTTCTTTTCCCTGTATTTCTTTGGTAAGTTTGTCCATTTCCGCGCATTCCATTGTTTTTTGTATTATTTTTTTCTTCTGATGGCGTATCATTCAGTTTCCACATTTGTGCGAAAGTAATTCTAGCTGCAGTCAGAATGTGTATTATCAAATATTGTACCTCTTTTTTGTAGTCCTTTGTCAGTATTCCTAATAAATATGTTTCTGGTTGAAGGGGCACTTTCTGGGTGGTAATTTCTTCCAGATGATTTTGTATCATTTTCCAAAATTTTTTAACCTTTGGGCATGACCACCACATGTGGTAATAGGTCCCCTTATGTGTTCTACACTTCCAACAGTTCTGATTAGTATTGGGGAACATCTTTGCCAGACGTGCAGGGGGGAGATGCCACCTGTAGAACATCTTGTATGTATTTTCTTTGTAGGGCACAGACATTGTCAGTTTAGTATTTACTTTCCACATTTTCTCCCAATTTTCTAAATTAATATTATATCCAAAATTTTTGGCCCAAGTAATTATATTTTCCTTCACTACTTCTTCTTCCAATTTGTATTTTAATAGATAATTGTATATTTTAGTTATTAATTTATCGTCTGATTGCATTATAATTTTATCTAATTCATTCCTTTCTTTTTGGATTCCAAATTTTTTCATGTCCATTTTATATCTTGATTTTATCTGTAAATACGGCCACCAGTCAATGTCCGTGCCCTGCTGTCTCAATTCCTCTCTTGTTTTCATTTCTCCCCCTGTGTTCAACAGTTCATCGTAAGTTTTCATCTTGTCTATATCCATTGTGTTCGGATAAATTTGGGTCTCCATGGTTGATAACCATTTTGGGATTTTGTCGTAGTGTTTTCTCCTTATTTCGGTCCAAATTTTTGCCAATGCTCCTCTGATATAGTGTCTCCTGAAGTGTTCGTGTTGCCTGGGTTTTTCCTCCCATAGAAATGCGTGCCAGCCTTTCAACAAGTCGAAACCTTCTAATGCTAACGTGCGTTTATTTTCGAGTGTTATCCAGTCTTTAATCCAAGTTAATGCTGTTGCATTATAGTAAATTTGCCAATCCGGTAATCCCAGGCCACCCCTCTCTCTAGTATCTTGCAGATGTTTCAGTTTAATCCTCGCTCTTTTTCCTTGCCATATATACTTTAATGTCATTTTATCGAGATCTTTAAAATATGATTTTCCTGGGTTTATCAGTATTGTTCTAAATAGATATAATAATTTCGGTAAGATTGTCATTTTAATTGAAGCGATTTTGCCTAATAATGATAGTCTCAATTTACTCCATGCCTCTAAGTCCTTTTGAATTTGTTTGGCCAATTTGTTATAATTATCTTCTTTAAGGGTTGATACCTTATTGGTGAGCCAAATTCCTAGGTATTTTATTTTTGTTGTTGTTTGTATTTCTAACGTCTCTTCCAATTCTTTCTCCTGGATTTTTGTCAAATTTTTAGTTAGTAGTTTTGTTTTTTGTCTATTGATTTTCAATCCTGCCACTTCACCGTATTGTTCTATCTTCCTTAGTAATTTCATTCCTGATTGTTTTGGTCGTTCTAAAATAAATACTACATCGTCGGTGAATGCTTGTAATTTATACTCCTGGTTTTTTGTTCTTAATCCTTTTATTTCATTGTCATTCCTAATTTCATTCAACAGTGGTTCCAATGCTAATATATATAATATGGGAGAGAGAGGACATTCTTGTCTCACCCCCTTGGATATTTTAAATTGGTCCGTTATCTCTCCATTTATTCATATTTTTGTGGTTTGGTTGGAGTATATCGTTTTGATCATATTTAAAAATTTGTCGCCGGTTCCCATTTTTTCTAATTGTAGTGTTAGGAATGCCCAATTAAGATTGTCAAACGCCTTCTGTGCATCAAGGAAAAGTAAGGCCATTTTTTCATCCGATTTTTGCTCGTAGTATTCCAGAATATTGATTATTGTTCTTGTGTTATTATTGATTTGCCTATTTGGAATGAATCCATTTTGGTCCGGATGGATGTAATCCACGATAATTTTCTTCATTCTCTGGGCCATAATTGATGTAAATAATTTATAATCCACGTTTAGAAGTGATATGGGTCTGTAGTTTTTAGTTTGGGTGAGATCTGAGTCTTCTTTAGGTATCAATGTGATAATTGTCTCTGTCCATGATTTCGGGATTTTGGCTTCTAAAATTGCTTCATTCAGGACTTGTAGTAAAATATCATCTATTGACTGGTGTTCAATTTTATAGAATTCCGCCGGGATACCATCTGGACCTGGTGTTTTATTGTTGTTCTGCTTCTTCTTTGCTTCAATTAATTCTAACATCGATATTGGTCTATTCAAGAGTTCTCTTTGAGTTTCCTTTATTTCTTGAATGTTGGTTTTATTTATATAATCTTTTACTTTTTCCAATTGGATTTCTTCCTGTGCATATAGTTCCTGATAGAAATTCTTTACAATTCGCTTCTTTTCCTCATTCGTGTGCTGCAATTGCCCTTGTTTGTCTTGTAGTTGATGTATTAGTCTTTTTTCCTTTTCTTTCTTTAACTTATAGGCCAACCAACGTCCTGTTTTATTTGTGTATTCAAATTGGTTTTGTTTTGCCATTTTGATTTTCCTAGCTATTTCTGTTGTTGTTATTAGATTTATTTCATGTTTAATAAGATTTATTTTTTCCTTGATCTCTTTCCTGTCGGGTCTGTTCTGTAATTCTGCTTCCTGTTTTCCAAGATCGATCAATAAATTATTTCTTCTTTGCTGTTTCTCTCTATTTTTCTTCGCCTTGAATGAAATTGTTAGTCCTCTTATATATGCTTTTGTGGTATCCCATAGAACTTGCAGTGATGTTTGTTCCCTCTTGTTTATTTGAAAAAATATCTCCATCTCTTTCTTTATCATCTCTATGTATTCTTTATCTTTGATGATCTCTCTGTCCATCATCCATCTTCCTCTTTTTTGCTGGCCTTTCCAGACTATTGTTATAGGACTGTGATCTGCCCATACATTCGGTGTAATTTCGATTTCTTTTATGTTTTCTCTTAACTCTGCAGTCATCCAGGCCATGTCTAGTCTGGACCAGGACTGGTGGGGGTTCGAGTAATACGTATACTGTTTTTTGGTTTTATTCAATTCTCTCCAGGCATCTTTCAATTGTAACTCTTGAATCATATCCTTAAAGGTGTTGGGTAGTGTCTTTTTCCTGGATTTATTTTTTTTATTACTTTGGTAATCATAATCCATATCAACGATTGCATTATAGTCCCCTACTATACATATATGTTCGTAGTCTAATTCTTTAATTTTGTTGTGTATTTTTTTAAAGTATTCTTTTTGGTTCCCGTTCGGAGCATATATTGATATCAGTAATATGTTTTGGGCTTCCATCTTAATGTCTATCATTAATATCCTGCCTTCTCGGCTTCCGGTTTGGTTTCCGTCGCCGTCAGACGGTCGTTTGAGACCGCCAGCCCCGTCGCCCGTAAAGAGCCGCCTTTACATCTGAAAGGCGGCTCGAAAAACTCCATTTCCTCAAGGAAATGTGAGATAGAGCCGGAGAGGGCAGGTAGAGCCCTCTGCGAAGTCCCCAGAGTTTTTTTTTACTCTTGGGGACGAAGCAGGATGAGGCTCCCTCTTTTCCTCGCCGCTGCTCCAGGCTTCGGGAGAACTCTGCTTTTTGCAGAGCCAGGCGATGGGACCAAGCCACTCAATGAAAATTAACAGATTGTTTAAACAAAGAGGATGAGATTTGGACTTTGGACCCTAAATCGCAAGTATTTCTAACAATTTTATAAGCGATTTTAAAAGCGAAGGAAAAAAAGTTTAAAATGGCGACTGGCTGAGGCTTGAGAAGAAGAAAGCTGAAAGCGAAAGTCCTTCCGCCTGAATAGTTTAACAAGCTACAAAGTAGCAGAAATAATAGCGCTGGCTAGAATTGAAAAGAAAAATTTCTACTTTATGTTTCTTTCTTCTTGGAGATTTGATATTGATATTGTTTGGAGAGAAGTCTTTTTCTTTAAAAAGAGTTTGTCTGTGTGACAGGATGGCGTTAAAACTAACAAAGCCAGACAAAAAAGCAGCAGGGGGGGGGTCCCCCATTTACAAACCACATGAACAAGTTTTGAATTTGCAGACTCAGAAGAATGATTTTAACCTAAAAGAATTTGTTTTGGAGGAGATGGCAAGACATGATGAGATTGTGAACCAGAATCTTGAAAAATTCAGGCAGGAAATTAAAGAGTTGGTACAACAAAAATATGCCAATTTGAAACAACAGTTTGTTACAGCTTTGAAAACTTTTTCAGAAGTAGTTACAAAGATGGATGAAGATATTAACTTAGAACTAGAGGAAGTTGATCATAAGATTTATAATTTGGACAATAAAATACAAAGAATTGAAAATGATTTGATAAATATTCAAGATAATAGCTCAGAAGTAAAGTCAAAAAAGGAAGCTGATCACGAGACTTACAATGCAGATAATATAGAACAAAGGATTGAAAAAGAAGTTACAATGATGCAATACAGGTCCATGGAATTTGCGGTCAGAATGAGGGGATTACAGGAAAATAATAGAGATGATTTGAGAAAGATAGCTGCTGAAGTTCTGGCTGTAATTTTAAAGGTTCATCCTGAAGAGGTATCTTGTAAGATTGACAAGGCCTACAGAGTAAATTCTTGGATTGCAAAGCAAAGGCACTTGCCTAGAGATGTGGTGATTTACTTTACAGATAAAGGAACAAGAAATGACATTGTGCAAAAATCTTTTAATTCTACTTTAGAACTGAATGGAAGAAAGATTTGGATATATAAAGAGCTGCCACCCAAGATGTTAAAAGATAGAAAGCAATTTGGATTTTTGGTGACTGAGCTAAAGAAACAAAACATCCCATTTAGGTGGGATGCTCCAGTTGGTATAATATTGAGATATCAAGGAGAAAGATATCAATTAAATACTGTTGAAAAAGTGGAAGAATTTTACTACAAGGTTCTTAAAATGGATTTAACATCTCCATGTATGCCATCTCTGTTAGGAACACAGGAGGGGAATAAAGAAATGCAAAATGAACAAGAGACTGAAACCCAGGCTAAGCAGATGGAGATGGAGATAATGGAAAAACAACAAGTCACAGAGGCTCCTTTGGACGAGCCGCTTTTGGATTCTCCTTTAAAGATTATAGCTGGATTATTTACAAATACAAGAGAGGCGGCTTTGGATTTTAATGCGATGTCTCATCAAGTTGCAGACCAGCATGGAAATCAATCAGTTGATATACAAGTTATAGAAAGGCATCCAGGATGGAGATTTAAACCACAAAAAGCTAAGAAAAGAAGAAGCAGGTCCTACAAAACCAAAAATTTTTAGACTAAACAACAGTCTAATGTCAGTTACTTAAGAGACGATTAAAATGAAAATATAGTTGAGGTAAATTACTGACTTGTACAATTTTGAGAAGAATGACAGATCTCTGCAGTGCTGTGCCTTAGGGATGTGGAAGAAGGCCTCTAACTGAGTGGACTGGAACTTTCTATATTGTATTCTTTGTAAAACGGATTACGTATATGCTGAGCTATAAGGCACGAGAATTATGGTGGGGCATGCAGAAGATCTGGTTGTTACCCTAACACGGTGGTTGGAATTAACAATCTAGCTGAAAGACATTACAGAAGATATTATATGGATTACAAACTTAAAGTCATTTGAGGATTCTGTTTATATATGGAAATACTTTTTAGTGGTGTGGTGTGGGCAGAAGAATGGAGATATTAAAATATCATGTATGGTAGACCTGTAGCAAATTGGGTGGAGATAGGTCAGGTTACTGATTGTTTAGCTTAGTAAAAGGGATGTTATGTATAGATATAAATATACGTAAAAGATTTGAATTAAGAGATATATGTATGGGGGTGGAGGAAATGGGTAGATTATGAGTTGAATAAATGCTAAATTAGGAATTATTATAAAATTTTATAGCTGAAGATTGCTTTAAAATGTATAACATAAGGGGGATATAATAACAATGTTAGAAAGAAATGGTTAGTATGTGGGGGTGGTGTAAAAGGATAGTAAAGTATTATTTAACTTGATATTAATGATTTTGTTTTGAAGAAGCCATGGGGGGAGGGGAGGGTGGGGGGGGTTAGGGAGGAGGGGGAGGGGGAAGGGGGAAAAACTTGTATTTGAAAAAACTTTTTCAATAAAAAAAAATATCCTGCCTTCTCCATCTGTGTAAATTTGTTTTGCCTGAATATGACTTTTAATGTATACTGCAATGCCTTTTTTTTTAATCTGATAATGAGGTGAATAGTGTTCCTAGTCTTCTGTTTTCTAATAACTGTTGATGTTATTTTTTGATATGTACTTCTTGTAAATTGATAATGTCTATGTCTAATTTTTGTAGTTTTTTGAAAGTATGTGTTCTTTTAGTTGGTAGATTAAGCCCGTTTATATTGATTGAGATTAATTTCAGTTCTCGTCCCATTTTCCTTACTTTCTTTTTGTTAGTCTAAGTCTACTTGTGTTTCTTGTTACCATTTGTGTTTTCCCCCTGGCCCCTTCTCTCTCCATCTTCTCCCTTTCCCTAGACTCCTTCTCTTCCTTTTCTTTTTTTGCTTCCTCCGTGGAGTGTTCCTGGTTTGTGTTTTCCGAGTCACGTCTAGTTTCCTGTTCTTCTTCTATTATAAAGTGAGTATCAAAAAATTCTTGTGCCTTCTCTATCGTGTCGATTTTATATTTTTTATCGTCCCAGGATATTAGAATTCCCTCTGGCACCAGCCAGCGGAACATTATTTTATGTTGGTTCAGTAGGGTTGTCAAGAAATTATAGTTTTTTCTGTGTTCTCTTATTCTCCTTGGGACTTGTTTTAGGGTTATTATTTCCTTTCCTTTATAGCAAGTTTTTCCCTCTCTCATTAATGTGTAGATCTCTTCTTTTATGGTTTTGCGTGTGAATCTAACATGTATTTCTTTAGGTAATTTGTTCCTACGAGCGTAGTTCGTATGAACCCTATATATTTCGTCAATTTCCCTACTAATCTCATTTTTTTCCTTCTGGGTAGTCTCTGCTAATATATCCGTCATCAGGTCCCTTAAGTCTTCTCCTTTAGTTTCTGCGATGTTTTGAAATAGTAAAAAGAATGATGCCTTTTCTAATTCTAAGTGGGTAATCAACTCTTCCAGTTCTCTATTTAGTTCCATTTGATTTTGTTCGATATTATCCATCTTTTTCTCAGTTAAAACCACTTCTGGCGGTGACGTCAGTGTGTAAGGAACGAGGGGAACAAGGCTCCGTCCCCGAAGTTCCAATATTCTTGATTGGAAGCCGTTTTTGGCACTATCGACCACGGAGAGGTCGATAGAAAAGGAGGATTCTCTAGGACCTCGGAGTGACAGCAATCACTATGAAGGTTCAGAGAAAGCCCCCTAAATCCAGCCGGGAAAAAAACAGCCATCTTGGCTGGCCGGAGCGCTGTCAACCGACAAGTGTGGAAGCGAAGATTACAAAAGAGAAACATCGGTAAGGACTAAGTTACTGTAACTGAATAATGAAGGTATAACTATAAGGATTTAAAGAAATTGCCGAGAATAGGACTCCAAAAAGCGGTGGCAAGATCGTCAGGCAAGCGGCAAGAGAAAGAGATCGGAGCGAAGCTTAACATCCACAGTGACTACGCAGATTTGACAGGCGAAAGGAACGAGCGACAGCAAAAAAAGGATTACAAGTAAGCGGTGGATTACAAACTTTACAATAATACATCTTGATTTGGTAGAGAAAAAAAAGACTAATTAAAAGAGTAACTGTAGAAAGTGAAACTCAAAGAACTGAAACTATTTAAGAACGTTGTGGGCGGAATGAAATTAGCTGAACAGTAGCGAATGGCGGACTGAGGACCTGGAGAAGAAAACTTTCACTTTGTATCCAGTGACAGTAACAAGTCAAAACCACAGACACGAGACTTGTAACGAGACATTAGAAAGATACATTGACTCTGTTGGTAAAGGAGATATAACTTACCACATAGGAAAACCGGAACAAATTGATTTACGGATTTACTAGAGACTATTGCATCAGAACTGTGAAAGCGGGACGAAAAGAAGGCGGACTGAAGAACGAAGAAAGAAGGAGAAGGAAGTAATCCTAATTGGTCTGGAAGTGATATAGTGGAGAACTTTAAGACATTAAATCATCAAAAATATAGTCATTTCATTTACTTTATAAAACCAAACTTAAAACTTACTTAACTCTGTTTAAAGAAAACTAAAACTTGAAGTTATTATAATATATACTAAAGAACTGATTTAATAATATTTTTCCTTTTACTGTTTCCCACCACATTGAAATAAGTATATAGATTTTACAGAAATATATCGATTAAGGGGAATTATATTGTGTATTGATTAGAAGGTTAGATATTAACATAGATATTGCATAGAGACTGTTATAGATATTATTAAGGAATAATAATTGTGATAGTAAATACAAGTAGTAAATACAGGTAATTGTGACACAATTTAATAGAACATTTTAGACTGTTTATAGAGAATCTTAAATCCCATTGATTAGATTTTACATACTTATTACATAGAGATCATATAGATATTGCTTAGTGTTAAAGTGAATTCAAGTATTATGAAATAAGCCAGTTGAAGATTTTAGACTGTCTATAGAAAATCTTAATAATCTTGAGAATAACTAAGTAATAGTAAGAATACAAAACGTGATTTATCATTAGTACAACTTGGTATATAAATATTATATTGTATAGGAAAAAGAACAGAGAAATGAATTGCTAAAATACTGCATTTTCCTCCTAACCCCTCTCAATTAATTAATCCGATCCTTATATAACGATATTTCAAGTGGAATCATTAAAATTAAGATTATACAAATTAATCACTAGATATCAATATATTAATTTACCCTCAACCAAATTAGTGCATGAAAATCTGGGAAAAAGTAATACAAAAAACAAAGATGACAACACCTTCAATAACAATAACCAAAACAGGGAAAAAATTAACAGCAAATCAAACACCTACACAATCTTCGCCAGCACAACAAAAAACCATAGACACGATGCTAACCACAGACAAAGAAAAAGCTTCCACCGCACTCAATATACAGAATATACAATCAATACTAGCCATGATTCAGGAGGGGATGAATAAGACCCAAGAAACAATAGCGAATAATCACGAAGAAACAAAAAAGAACCACGAGGAATTGAAATCAGATGTAGGACAAATAAACGATAATATAAAAAAAATGGACGATAAGATTGAGAGAATACAACAAAACATAGTTAAAAATGAAGAACGGATTCAAAACATGGAAGCAAAAATGGTTTTAACTGAGAAAGAGCTAGCATGTCTTTCATAAGGGGTAGTGGGTAGACATTTTCCACGCAAATTGCATTCAGGTTCTTATAGTTTACATACAAGCGAAGAGAGCCATCTTTCTTTTCCCGAAACAAAACCAGGGCGGCTACTTGTGGCCTCGCCGATTGGATGAAGCCCCATTTTAGGTTTTTATCAATAAAGTTCCTCAGCTCCTCCAGTTCGCGTGGGGTCATGGAATAGATCTTTGGCTTAGGGAGTTTCACCCCTGGGAGGATCTCTATGCCACAGTCAGTGGGTCGGTGGGGTGGGAGCACGTCTGACGCCTTCTCACTGAAAGCCCCCCTGAGGTCCCAATATTCCTTAGGGATTTTCTCCTCCCCAGCAATATGTTCAGTCGCCACTGTTGCCCACTCCTTCACCGCTTCGGCCATGCAGAAAGGTTTGTCCCCTTCTTTCCCCGGGGGGGATGGAGGGGATGCGTAACCACCCTGTCCTCCAGTTCATTTCTGTAGCCAAGGCAGACCAAGCAAGAGGCATCGTTCCATGCCCGGGGCCACAATAAAACTCAGTACCTCTCAGTGGTCCCCCATCCACATTTCAATCGGTTCGGTCACAAAGTGGGCTGCCCCCCCCCACTACTGACCCATCTAACTGGCAAAATGCGATGGGCACTTTCAAGGTTTTTAGTCTCAGCCCCAGTTTGTCCACCACCTCAGGGCTGATGACACACCTGGTGCATCCAGAGTCTATGACGGCTAGTGTCTTCCCCTGGGCCCTGGAAGAAAGCACCCTTAGGTCAACTGGATGTCAGCGTTCCAAATTAGGCTTTCTTCCAGCGCTGACATAACAAGTTGAAGCAGAAAGAGCGGAAGCTTGATTTATTGCTGAGATGAACTTTTACCTAGTTTTGTATGTACAGATAGTGTTTCCTGGGAGACGAGGATGGGGGCTGCATTCCTGTGAAAAGAACGTGCCGGGGTGTAGAGATGGATTTGTATGATGGCCAATGGGATATTGGGGTTGGAGAGCGGAAGAGGAGGGGGTTGGAAGGAGGGGCCAGTTTGGCTGCAATTTGAATCAGAAATGTCAGATTCTGCTATTCTTAAAAATAAAATGATTCATTAGACAGCTTGCGCTTGAGAATGAAGTTTATTCAAGATAGCACCGAAACCTGACAGGATGGTCATGGGGCCCCCACTCTGACTTATTTATTTATTTTATTTATTTATTCAATTTATATGCCGCCCCTCTCCGAAGACCCAGGGCGGCTCACAATACACTTACCAGGGGGTCATCGTTGGATTCAGTTTCGACATTGCTGTCATCGGCGGTGGTTGGAGTTCCCAACTTCCCCAGGCCTTTTACCAGGAGCTGTCCAGCCTGTCCAGCTGTCCAGCCTGTCAGCCACTGACACTTGTTCATTTTCCTGCCGGCGGGACAATGAACCAATGAGTGAAGGCTGATGTAAGACTCACTCCTACTTGCATATTCAAAACCCCTCCCTTCTGGATGAGAGTTATCCAATCAAAATGTGTTACGAGACGTAGTCACGTAAGTAGGTGGGCCTTCTATGGGTGCGCCCTGACCTGTGCAGCTCATTTGACTCGGCATTGACGGTCTGAGAAGGCAAACCTTCTGTCGCTCCCACCTCCACCTGTGGAACCACCTCGAACCTTTCTGGAGGCCTGACTGCTTCTGTGGTTTGGATTATTTCCATGACTCCTGGTCGGACCCCCGGTTCCTCAGAGACCCTTCGCTGGACTCCTGTTTCCTCAGCTAAGTTATTGCGTTCATCCTCCCAGCTTGAGTATAGTGTGGGGAAGTGAGGTAATTGTGCATTAGTATTTCTAGTTGTCAGGGCCTGGTCTGACTCTGTTTGTTTATGGGCACTGTGTGTCCTTCCTCCCTGGAGCTGGTCAATGTGCCTTCTCCAGATCTTACCATCCTCTAATTCTATCTGGTAAGATCGGGGACCTGTGATCTGGATTACCCTTCCTGGTATCCACATAGTACCCCCTGTATAGCTGTGGGCATACACTGGGTCTCCCACGCTGAATGACCAGCATTTGTTGGTGGAGTCTAGGGGTACTTCTACACTGTATTGGGGGTGCAGTCTGTCTAACTTTGACCTTAATTTCCTACCCATCAGTAGTTCTGCTGGACTTCTGTGCGTTGTTGCACTGGGGGTGATGTGCTGAATGAATAGTAAGGTGTCTATTTTTGTTTGCCAATCTCCCGGTCCCATCCTGGTTAATGTTTCTTTTGTGGATCTCACCATCCTTTCTACTTGACCATTAGTGGCTGGATGCCCTGGCGCAGAGAGGGCATGGCAGATCCCTTGTTCAGCTAAGAACATCTCAAATGGATTGGCTGTAAATTGGGGCCCATTGTCAGACACCACTACATCTGGTAATCCATGCATTGTGAATAGTCCCCTCAGTACCTTAATAACAGCTTCTGCTGTGGTTGTGGCCATGATTGTTACTTCCAGCCACTTGGAATAGGCGTCTACTACTATGAGGAATGCTTTCCCTTGCACTGGCCCTGCAAGGTCTATGTGTAATCGGGACCAGGGTGCCCTGGGTGTGTCCCATTCTTGTGTGGGTGCGATGGGTGGTGCCAGCCTGGTTTCCTGGCATGGCTTACTTGCGGCGACCCAAGTCTCTATCTCTCTATCCATCCCCAGCCACCACACATAGCTCCTAGCTAATGCTTTTATTCTCACAATTCCTGGGTGCCCCACATGTAATACTTCCAACACAGCTTCCCTTAAGGTTTGTGGTATAACAACTCTATCCCCCATAACAAACACCCCTTCATTGCCGACATTTCCATCTGCCAGAATTTAAATGGTTTAAGTTTTTTTTTTTTTTTTAATTTGATTTATATGCCGCCCTTCTCCGGAGACTCAGGGCGGCTTACAGTGCGTTAAGCAATAGCCTTCATACTTTTGTATATTTATACAAAGTCAGCTTATTGCCCCCACAAACTGGGTCCTCATTTAACCTACCTTAGAAAGGATGGAAGGCTGAGTCAACCTTGAGCCTTGGAGAGATTCGAACCAGCAGTAAATTGCAGGCAGCTGTGTTAATAACAGGGTGCTTTAAACCACTGTAGTACCAAGGCTCTTCAAAGTTCATCCCCCAATGTTCCATTTGGCCACCCCCTCCATGCCCAGTTTAAAATTTACGCCAAAGTTCTGTCTTTTGCTGTTTGCCTTGCTATTTCGGCTGCCGTGATGGGGCCCTTCGCAATTTCTTCTATTTGGAGGATTGATGATGCCGGTGCAGGGTCCTCCACCAGGTCCGGGAGTGGGCATCGGCTGAGGGCATCTGTGTGGTTGATGGTTTTTCCAGGTCGGTGTATCAGACGGTATTTGTATGCAGCCAAAAAAACAGTCCATCTTGTCATCCTGGATGACAATATGTTTGGGGTTGGTCGATCTCCTGCAAGGATACCTAGAAGTGGCTTATGGTCCATGATGAGTTCAAATTTTCTTCCATATAGGTATTCGTGAAACCTTTTCACCCCGGCGACTGCAGCCAACGCTTCTTTATCTATTTGACTGTAATTCTGTTCAGCTTTTATTTATTAAAATTTATTTATTTATTTATTAAATTTTTATACCGCCCCCTCTCCCGAAGGACTCGGGGCGGTGAACAGCCAGAATTAAAAACACACAATACAAATATTAAAATACATTAAAACAAAATTAAATTATCTTTGGCTTCTCCAATTTTAAAACCCCTTACCCATAAAATTTTGACAGTGTCTTGGAATAAAATGCAATCGGAGCTTCCTTGCCGTTTGGTAGTCGGTGGCTGAGGACAGCGCCAATGCCAATGCCAAAGAGGGAGGTGTCGCAGGTCAGGATGAGGGGTAAAATGTCATTGTATTGTACTAATATACGGTTTCACGTTAAAAGTCCTTTTATTTCTGTGAAGGCAGAAGCTTCTTTATGTCTCCAATGCCAGGCTGCCTTCTTATCCAATAGCCTGTGGAGTGGTTCAGCAACGGTTGCTTTCTGCGGCAAGAAGATACTATAAAAATTCAATAGTCCTAAGAATGCTTGCAGTTCTGTCTTATTTTTTGGTGTAGGGGCTTCCTTAATTGCCTTCAGCTTACTGTTGGTGGGGTGAATGCCTGATTCGTCTATGAGATACCCCAGAAACTTGACCTGGGGTACAGCTATCTGGCATTTTTCCCTCTTTACTTTAAGCCCTGCTTCCTGGAAACGGCTCAGGGCTATTCTTAATCGGTGGCTGAGTTGTTCCATATTATCTGCTGCCACAAGGACATCATCGAAATATGGAACTACTCCCGGGATGCCCTGCAGAAGGTGCTCTATTAAGCTCTGGAACAACCCAGGTGCCACACTAACTCCGAATTGCAATCTGTTGCATTTGAATGCCCCCCTGTGTGTGACTATAGTTTGGGCATCTGCTGTGATGACATCTACTGGTAACTGTTGGTACGCCTGGGCCAGGTTGAGTTTGGCAAAAATTTTGCCTTTGCCCAATGAATGCAACAGGGATATGCACTCTGTTGGAAAGCTTTGTTAATTGTACATTTATAATCAGCGCAGATGCGCATAGACCCATCTGGCTTAATTGGCATGACAATTGGGGTCTCCCACCTGGCGTGATCGATTGGCTCCAAAATTCCCTGTGCAATTAGCTTGTCTAGTTGCTCATCTATTTTGGGCCTGATAGCAAAAGGGACTTGCCGCAGCTTTAGTCGGACAGGGACAATATGGGGGTCTAGGCTAAATGATATAGGGATCCCCTTGTACTTGCCTAGAGTCCCATCAAAGACATCGCTGAATTCTTGTATTATGTCCTCGATGCTGTCCTGGTGATGGTGGATGCCTGTTATAACCAAGCCTAGGGCATTGAACCATTCTACTCTGAGTAGGCTGGGTAGGTCTTTGTGCACTATTGTGAGTTGTAGGGGTTCCTTGAATTTCTTCAAGCTTCTTTCAAAGAGTCCACTCCCAATCACTGGTATGCGTTTCCCTTGGTAGTCCTTCAGCAGTGTTTTTTGTGGTTTTAATTTATGCCTGGTGATTCCTGGGATCGCTTTCTTGATCATAGTCCAGGACACAATGGACATATAGGAACCCGTGTCCACCTCCATGTTGCATGGGGTTCCCTCTATTTTCATGGTGATGTGAAATTTTCTGTACTTATATGCATCGGAGTGCCCTACTATTGTCTGATGTATTTCTCGCACTTCAGCCGGCCTGTCTTCACGCCACTTGTATTTTGAAAATGGCACCTTCCGGAATCCGGTTGTTGACCATGTGGTGGTGGCTGCGGTGTGTTTTGCCTTTGTTGGTGGTTCACTGGCTGGCTGGCTCGGCAGGCTTCAGCTATGTGTCCCTTGCGATCACATCAGCGGCAAATAGTTCCTTTGAATCTACAAGCCGCCCTGGGATGGTACCTCCGCATCAGCACAGTTCTGGAATCTTTGCCCTGCTTCTGACGTGCCAGCCTTCCATTCTGACCTTATTTGGTGAATATCCTCATCCTCTTCAGATCTCTCACCCCCGTCTGTAGCCTCTTGACAGCCTGGCATTTCCCCCCTCAAGGAATGTGGACGCTGCTTGCCTTCCGAATGGAGGCAGCGGATTTATCCAATGTCTTGGCTGCTTGGGCTTCTTTGAGGGCTTCTTTGAAGGGGAAGTTTCTCCTGGCCAGCAATCTTTTTTGTAAGTTAAGGTCCCTCAGTCCCAGGACAAGTCTATTGCGCATCATTTCCTCCAGATTTGCAAGCTCTCGCAAATTCACAATGAAATCATTTATTGTCTCACCCACCTGTTGGTCTCTGTGGTAAAACCTGTGTTGGCAGGCTAGTGGGGAGGCAGATGGCGTGTAATGGTCCTTGAGGATGTCCTGCAGCGTTCGCCATTCGATGGTTTCAACATCTGTGGGTGCTGTCAGAGACTTTGTCATCTTGTAGATTCGTGGTCCACAGTAGGTCAAGAAAAGAGCCCTTTTCTTGGGATCTGACAAATCTTGTAGATTGTTGCATTCCATGAACATCCGAAATCTGCCCATGTATGAAGACCATTTTTCAGTGGTAGGGTTGAAATGTGCTGGTGGAGCGTGTGTGGTCATCGTGTAATGGCTGATGCAGTCCTGAGGTTTCTGCGAAGATGGCCGTGGATGCCATGAGGTTGATCCGTCCTTTGATCTCTCTCAGTATCCCACCTTCGTTGCCAGTGTTAAGTCCGGACATGAAAAGAGAGGAAGGACAATCATAGTGAAGTAAAACAACCATTTATTGTAGGCAACAGGGAACAACAGGGAACAACTATGAACTGAGAACTGCCCGAGGCTGCAGTTCCTTTTTCTGGGAGCTGTCCAGCCTGTCAGCCACTGACGCTTGTTCATTTTCCTGCCGGTGGGAAAATGAACCAATGAGTGAAGGCTGATGTAAGACTCGCTCCTACTTGCATATTCAACAGCTTGCTTTGGAGTTTTAAATTGGAGTTGGGTTTTTCTGGAATGCTGACATTAACCCGAATCTCTAAAATCGTAATGGCACCTAAATGTTGCCAGTCTGATCCAACTCCAGAAAGGGGACAGGAGGAGATATTACTACTGGTTCTGTGGTTTTACCGGGAGCTGTCCAGCCTGTCAGCCACTGACGCTTGTTCATTTTCCCACCAGCAGGAAAATGAACCAATGAGTGAAGGCTGATGTAAGACTCACTCCTACTTACATATTCAATACCCCTCCCAATGAGTGAAGGCTGATGTAAGACTCACTCCTACTTGCATATTCAACACCTGTGAGGTAGGCTGGTGGAGAGAGTCCTGCTGATGTAAGATTATCTCGTGGCTGAATTCACATATCACCTTAAGCTAAAATTTGGTTTGTTTACTTCTGGATGAGAATGGCTGGCTGCCTGGCTGGTTGGGGAATTCTGGGAGTTGAAGTCCACAAGTTTTAAAGTTGCCATGTTTGGAGACCCCTGTTTTAAGGGGACATTTACTGTGTGGTGAGAATCAATTTATGCCAGCCTGCCCTAACCTATTATGGCCTAGAACTTTAAAAGAACACTGAATCACTGCACATCATCACACAAAAGAGTGAGGGAAGCCCCCCTCTCCTAGAAGAATTAAATATATTGAGAAATATTAAAAAAGGGCAGAATATTATATTTCCCTAGATGAGAAATGGAGAAACATGGTTTTTTTTAGAGGGAGGAAGCAGCCCCAATCTCCCTGCCCCCAAGCAGAAACTAAGGAGGCACCTTTTAGAAATGCAGATTTGGTAATCCATTCAAGACAAGATATTTTGAAACTCCCTGCAGCAAAGTCTGAACAAAGGCAGAATGGTAGGATTAGCCCCTCTCCCAAGATCCAAAACAGGATGAAAGCCATTAAGCCACAATAGGAATTGCCCAACACCCTTTCAAAACACAAGCCCCTTCATTGCATGACTCCAGAGCAGTCCAAACTTCACCTGGGAGCTCAGATAAACAATAAATCAGAGGTTGACCAGATTAGCTCAGACAAACACCTAGGATTTGCAAAAAAAACCCCTCTTTTGCCTATAGAGCCAGCTATGACCCCTACATGACCCCTACATGACCCCATAGGAATCTGACAACAGCCAATAGAATATTAAAGGACATGTTCTTTCACAGGAACAGGAAGCTCAAATACAAAGCCCAAAGAAGGTATAACCCCCCCCCCAAACTCCATTTTGTCAGCTGCCCAGAACCACAAGCTCATGTGGTTCTGCTCCATCAATAAACCATCTTTCCAATCAGCCTCCATGTTTCCAGTGTCTTTCTCCCAGCTTGGAACTGAACCAGATGGATATTTCTTCCCACAAGAGCAAGAGCAAAGTTGCTTTGGCTATAATCAAGAGATTAACTCTCTTGAAAACCTATTGTTGCTTTCCAAGTTCAGATCTCGCTTCTCACTCGGTTCACCAGCAGCCAAGTATTGGCCTTTCTCACTATTCGCATTTGCCCAGACCTTGTACGAGACATCCTGTTATCACTTGAGTAATTTGGGCTGCTAAATTTGTGCTGTCTTATTGCTTCAAAAATGGGGCCAGGTCGTTCCACAGGGAAGAGGCAGTGAGCTTTGTAGGTAAAGCACGTGCTCCAAAACCAACAGCAGATGGAAGGCTGCTTGTTTGCTCAACTTGATATGGCGTGTGTGCATGCGTGCAGCTATGCAACCATTTTTAGGGAAAGCTGGATTGAGGCTACATTCCCAAGTCTGATTATTTTAAAGCAAGGCTTTTAAAATAAGATGTTTTCTTTTCTCAGAGATGATAGTTGGAAGCTCTCTCACTCGCTCTCAGCCCTAGAAAGAAGGCAACAGCAAGAAACCTCTCTTGCCAAAAAAAAAACACATGGACTTTTAGTTCTCAACTTACAACAGTTCATTTAGTGACCGTTCAAAGTTACAACAGCACTGAAATAACAGACTTATGACTGTTTTTCACACTTATTGACCATTGCAGCATCCCCACAGTCACGTGATCAAAATTCGTATGCTTGGCAACCGGTTCATATTTATGACAGTTGCAATGTCCTGGGTTCACGTGATCCCCTTTTGTGATGTTGTGACAAGCAAAGTCAATGGGGAAGCCAGTTTCACTTAACAACCAGGTTACTAACTTAACGGCAATGATTCACTTAACAACTGTGGTAAGAAAAAATGTAAAATGGGGCAACACTCACTTAGCCACATAAATGTTGGGCTCAATTGTGGTTGTAAGCTGAGGACTACCTGTACTTGCCAGTATTGGAAGAAATGTCTATCTGGGTTCAGTTTCAAGTGGGGAGAAAGACACTGGAAACATGGAGGCTGCTTGGAAGGATGGGTTAATGGAGCAGAACTATTAAGCACATGGTCCTGGTGCAGTTGAACACATGGAGTGAAGAGAGAGTTATATTTATTCCCTCTCTTGGCCCTTGCCCTAGAGCTTCCTGTTCCTGTGCAAGAAATGTATCCTATTGGTTGTCAGACTCCCAGGGGGCTATGCAGGGGTCCAGCTAACCTTGTAGGCTGTCTGTGTCCCAGGCTTGGTTGAATCTTGCTGAGTGATGATATAATGAAGAGGCTTGTGTTCTGAAAGGGTGTTGAGCAATTCCTATTATGGCTTAATGGCTTTGTCCTGGTTTGGATCTTGAGTGAGGGCTAATCCTATCACCCTGGAGCTGAAGGCCTTTTGTCTTGTAGATAAGATGGCCCAGTTTTTCTGGGGCTATTAACAAAAGTGGAGGCTGCTTTCCAAGAGCATGTTTCTCCTTTTCTCATCTAGGGAAATATAATATTCTGCCTTTTTAATATTTCCTACAATATTTCATTCTTCTAGGAGAGGGGTGGGTGCTAACTTTCTACACCAGGATCAAGACTTACTCAAAACAAAAACAGGTGTATTTAATTTCAGTCAGTGGGGCCAAGGCTAGATCAGAGATTGCTTTGAGGCTGAGGTTTGCTGGTCCATTCCTTCTAAGGAACTGGCTCCCAGTGAGCTTTGCTCAGAGACCCCTTCTGTTGGGTTCATGCCAGATTATACCCAATTCCAATACCTTGATGAGGATCAGGAAACCCTCCTGCTATATACTCCAAGAGAGTTTCTTCATGGCCAGACTTATCAAAAATGATACCCCTTCCCCATAGTGATATTTCTTATCGGCTTGAAGGGGTCTCAGTGTGGCTGGCTAATAAGGGAACAAGGTAATACCCATCAATATGGATATTACCAGCAGGAGGAACAACGAAGCAGTGATTAAAGGACAGCAGCAACAAAAATCTCCCCACAGTGTCAGCCTCCGCCTTTACTGCTTTGGCTGCCATAGTAACGGGAAGGGGGAGAGCTAGGTAGCATGGGGGGGGGAAGCGTGCTGGAGGAAATGAAACCGATAGTTAAGCCACTGGACTGCATCTTTGAAGCTGCCGTCGGGCCAACGGTCGTGGCATTCCTGATTGATGACGCTGCCAGATGTGTGCTTCCACCTGACCCCTGGGAGACCTTTGAATTTGATGATTTACGGTGGACAGTGGGAGGGGATGCTTTCTATATGCAATTTTCGCGCTTATTGCCTTAGATTCTGCTTTCCTTTGGTTGCGTTCACTTCATTTTCTAGTAAAAGTACCTTTCTCTATAAACAATGGAGTTTGGGTCATTCTTTCCTGGACTTTGAAGGAAGCACACCTGACATTAAGCAGAATCTCTTCTCCAGCCTGACCCCTGGCAGACCTTTGAATTTGATGATTTATGGTGGACAGTGGGAGGGGATGCTTTCTATATTCAATTTTTGTGCTTATTGCCTTAGATTCTGCTTTCCTTTGGTTGCGTTCACTTCATTTTCTAGTAAAAGTACCTTTCTCTATAAACAATGGAGTTTGGGTCATTCTTTCCTGGACTTTGAAGGAAGCACACCTGACATTAAGCAGAATCTCTTCTCCAGCCATCCCGGATAAACACCGAGGGGGCTGAACCCAAGATATGTCTGACCAAGAGAGTGAAAGAGACCAGATGGGAGCTTCTGGCTCTACTATAACTTCACTTCAAGCGGAGAAGGAAGCTGCAGAATGGATGGGAAAAAATCGGCTGAGAGAGGAGCCAGAGGAAGCTAGATGGTCGAGGGGAGTAGGAAGGTTGCTGGACCTGGGGAGGACCCCCCAAGGAGTAACCAGCTCCAGACCTCGTAAGGGAGAGGTGGTGTGGCTGCAAGAGCAAAAGGAGAGCCTCATGATTGCTCAGGCAATGCAACTCCTCCGCGATGCTGAGGAAAGCCAGAGAAACCGTGAGTCTTATGTATTCCCTGTGGGGAAGGGAGGAGACTACCCCAGACTGGATCCAGAAGAGACAGCCTGTGGGGGAGAGGAAGAGGAAGCTGGGGAAGAAACATCTCAGGCTTCTGGGGCTCAAGCGAGGGATGCAGCAGCCCAGGGACCCCCAGTCTTGCAGGCCCCACCCTGCAGATGCAAAAAGCCAAAAATTCCCCCCCCCCAACCGGAAAATATGATGGGAACCCGAAGACCTTGGGGCTTTTCTTGGCCCAAGTGTGGAACCACATGCAGGACTGGGGGGAGGATTACTTATCAGATGTGGCACGAGTGAGATGCGTCATGAATGTCTTAGAGGGAGTAGCAGCTGAATGGATGGTGGTCCTCCACAATAATAACTCTCCCTTGCTGAGGAATTACAACCTGTTCATGGGGGCTCTTAGGAGGCGGTTTGAAGACCACCTAGCTGAGCAGAAAACGAGACTCAGAATGAAGGGTATCCAGCAGGGCCGGAGATCAGTGGCAGAATACACCCAAGAATTTCACGAACTGGCACCCTACATGACAGGGTGGTCAGAAGTGGCCCTACTGGAGAGTTTCAAGGACGGACTGAATGAAGACATATACAAAGTCTGTAGAGCATGGGGGGTCCCCGAAGACTTGCAGAGTTGGTATGAAGTAGCTGAGGATGTGGAAATCGAGCTGGCCTGAAGCCGACTCTGAGGGGGCCGTGCAGGGGACCCGTCATCCCCCTTCTATCGCAAAGGAGCGCCAAAGGTGGGCGCGGGGAGAGCGGAATTCAAACCAAAATCGAAGCCCTTCATGTGTTTCAAATGTGGAAAGGAAGGCCATCGGGCCGCCGAACGTTTCTCCAAGCCAGTGCCAAAATCTACTGGCTCGGGACCAAAGAAGGCTGACAAAGCACCCGCAAAAGCTCGCGAAACCGCCCTGAAAGGAGAAGTCGTTGAGTTCGCTCCCCGAAACCAAGGTGAGTTGGGAAATCCGACCACCGCGGACGACAGCGGGACGGACTCCGACTCCGATGATCTGGTGAGTCACACTGAGGGCCCCATGCTCATCCCCATAGAAATAAGGGTGCCGTCCACAGGGGCACATGCGCAGATGTTAGCCCTATTAGACTCTGGGTGCACCAGGTGCATAATCAGCCCGAAAGTGGTGGAGAAAATGGGCCTGAGGCTAAAAACATTAAAAAGGCCCATTGCATTCTGTCAGTTGGACGGATCGATTGCAGGAGGGGGCCCAGCCAGTTTTGTGACCTAACCCATTGAAATGCAATTGGGGGATCACGTAGAGACCCTCAGGTTTATTGTGGCCCCTGGCATGGAACGAACCCTCATACTTGGACTGCCCTGGCTCCGTAGATGGAACCCACGTGTTAACTGGAAGACGGGGGTTTTGTGCATTCGCACCGGAAAACCGAGACTAGAGAGGGAAGAAACTCCCCTGGAGGACGGAGTAGAACACGAAAGGGCGGAAGTGGCAATAGGCCACATCGAAGGGGATGAAAAGATTCCAAAGGAGTATTGGGATCTCCGAGAAGTTTTTAGTGAAAGGGCCTCGGATGTGCTGCCCCCCCACAGAGCTACGGACTGTACCATTGAAATACTCCCCGGGGTGAAGCTCCCTAAGCCAAAGATCTACCCCATGACCCCTCGAGAACTAGGGGAATTGCAAAACTTCATTGATAAAAACCTAGAATGGGGTTTTATCCAACCAGCCAGACCAAGGGTGGCGGCGCCTGAAATGTTCCGAGAAAAGAAAGATGGCTCCTTTCATTTGGTAGTTGATTATAGGAATCTCAACGCTATTTGCGTGGAAAACGTTTACCCCCTGCCGCTCATGAAGGACATGCTAGCATATTTAGGAAAGGGGAAAATTTTCACCAAACTGGACTTATGAGAGGCATACTACAGAGTGAGAATTAAGGAGGGGGATGAATGGAAAACTGCGTTTAACTGCCCACTGGGATGTTTCCAGTTTCGAGTGCTCCCTTTTGGACTACAAGGAGCCCCTGCTGTGTTCATGCAATTGATTAACAAAGTACTGCATGAGCACCTGTATAAGGGGGTGCTGGTTTACTTGGATGACATTCTTATCTACTCTGAGAGCATGGACGACCATGTGAAATTGGTGTGAACTGTCCTGAAAAAACTCAGGGCTGCTGAACTATATGCCAAACTCTCTAAATGCGAGTTCCACCAAAGCAAAATTGACTATCTTGGATATCGCATATCGCATGAGGGAATAGAGATGGACCCTGGAAAAGTTCGGGCAGTATTGGAATGGGCCGCGCCATGCACCCGCAAACAACTACAAAGTTTCCTTGGATTTGCTAACTTCTATAGACAGTTTATCCCCTCGTTCACCAAAATTGCGCTGCCAATAACAAATCTTCTGAAAACAAAAGGTGAAGTAAGACCAAAGCCCTCACGAGCCCTTGAATGGACTATGGACTGTCAGGCGGCATTCGAAAAGTTGAAACGGTTGTTTGCTGCTGAACCAGTCCTCAAACATCCGGACATGGAAGAGCCTTTTGTAGTACAGGCTGACGCGAGCGACGTGGCAGTAGGAGCAGTACTTCTGCAGAAGAATGCAGAAGGGAAATTACAACCCTGTGCCTATACGTCCCGCAAATTGTCAGAGACCGAAAGGAGATGGGCCATATGGGAGAAGGAAGCTTTTGCAGTGTGATGGGCATTGTTAACATGGAGACAATTTCTTGAAGGAGCTAAGCATCCTTTTGAAGTTTGGACTGACCATAAAAACTTGGAGGCTTTGAAAACACCGCGTAAGCTGTCACCAAAGCAAGCTCGCTGGGCTCAACACTTCAACCGTTTTAATTTCACTTTACGCTACCTTCCTGGTGGAAAGAACTTCATGGCGGATGCACTTTCCAGATTGCCTCAATACAACAGTACCAAGGAGGAAGTGGTTCAGCCTATCATACCTGTGACACAACTAGCAGCGCCAGTAATTACCAGAGCACAGACGAGGGCCGATCCAGCCCTCTCGGGCGATTTGCTTCAGAAACTACAAGAAGCCCTAAAGACTGACGAGTGGTTTTGAACCCACTCGAATGAATGTACACTCCGTGATGGACTAGCTTGGATTGGAGCCAAATTGTATGTTCCGGCCAGTTTAAGAGTAGCGGTGTTGCAGCATGCTCATGACGCCAAGACGGCGGGACACTTTGGATTTGTTAAAACTCTACATCTCGTTAAAAGACAATTCTGGTGGCCTGCACTCAAAAAGGACATAGAGGCTTATGTAGCTAGCTGTCCAGTGTGTGCCTCAGCTAAGAGACCTCCAGGGAAGCCACCTGGTTTACTTCAGAGTGTGGCAAGGCCAAATGCTCCTTGGAAAGAGATATCCATGGATTTTATTGTAGACCTGCCGGAGAGTGGGGGGTGCACCGTCATTTGGGCAGTAACGGATTTGTTTTCCAAACAAGTGCATTTAATCCCTTGTTCTAAAATCCCTTCAGCTAAAACCCTTGCAAAATTGTTTATTCAACATGTTTATCGATTACATGGGGCTCCAAAACGTATAATCTCGGACAGGGGTGTGCAATTTACCTCCAACTTTTGGAAGGAGTTTTTAGGGTTAATAGGCTCTGCCCAGGGGTTAAGCTCCGCCCACCACCCCCAGACAAATGGGGCTTGTGAGAGAACCAATGCCGTGTTAGAACAGTACCTAAGATGTTACATAAATTACCAGCAAGATAACTGGGTGGACTTATTGCCATTTGCGGAGGTGGCGTATAATAACTCCATACATAGCAGCACCGGTTTCACTCCATTTAAGGTGGCCTCTGGCCAAGAGTTTGTGCCAATCCCAGAGCTACCACAGGATAACCCACAGAACCCCTCTTTAATTGAGTGGATCAAACAACTACAGGGTACTTGGGCAGTAACTCAAAAAGCTTTAGATGATGCACACAAAAAGAGGTGCCCGGCACACGTTTACAAAGTGGGTGATATGGTTTATCTTTCCACCAAATATTTACAGACCTCCCAGAAATCAAAAAAGCTCGGACCAAAGTATGTGGGGCCTTTCCCAATCACTAGACTCATCAACCCAGTCACAGTTGAATTGGAATTGCCAAAAAATTTGAGACGAATCCACCCTGTGTTTCATGTTAGCTTACTGAAACCGGAACATTCGTCCCCTTTGCGTCCGAACCAGGACTCTCCTCCGGTCCCCATACTGATAGAAGGGGAACAACATTTTGAAGTTAAGGAAATCTTGGATTCTAGGAAGCATCACGGTAAAATGCAGTATTTGGTGGCCTGGAAGCATTTCCCATTATCTCAAGCTGAATGGGTGAATAAACGTGATGTCCGGGCGCCAAAGAAAGTTCAGTTGTTTCACACCAAATATCCTGATAAACCCTAATTTCTGTATTGTGTTGTTTTTCTTTCCCTTTAGGACTAACATCTTTTCTGCAGAGGGGCCGAATGTCAGCCTGCGCCTTTACTGCTTTGGCTGCCATAGTAACGGGAAGGGGGAGAGCTAGGTAGCATGGGGGGGGGAAGTGTGCTGGAGGAAATGAAACCGATAGTTAAGCCACCGGACTGTATCTTTGAAGCTGCCGTTGGGCCAACGGTCATGGCATTCCTGATTGATGACGCTGCCAGACGTGTGCTTCCACCTGACCCCTGGGAGACCTTTGGATTGGATGATTTACGGTGGACAGTGGGAGGGGATGCTTTCTATATGCAATTTTCACGCGCATTGCCTTAGATTCTGCTTTCCTTTGGTTGCATTCACTTCATTTTCTAGTAAAAGTACCTTTCTCTATAAACAATGGAGTTTGGGTCATTCTTTCCTGGACTTTGAAGGAAGCACACCTGACACACAGCCTTTGAAATCCAGGATTAAGAGTTGAGGAAATTAAATTGTCATTCTACAATAATAGGGTTAACTCTGTTAGAGTGGGGGCATTAGGAACACATGTATTGTATTGATTTTGAATATTCTGTCCACATATGGACAAGGTGAGGGGGGGGGAAGCCCCTCTTGCATACTTTATGAAGGCTGCTCTGATCTTCCCATAGATCAAGAAAGGGCAAAGCATAAGGATGTAACTGCTTGTTTCCTCATTATCTATTTTCCAACTGAGGAAAGGGATAAATTGTTAGGATATGGTGTAAGCCTAACAGGTTGTCCAGGCAATATATGAGTTCTATAACTTTAAATGTATTCTGTAACTTTAAGATTTAATGTAAATCTAAATTACATTACATAAATTATGTAACTGAAAAATCCCCCTCCACTTCCCCAAAGCAACAGAATGGTCCCTTTGATTTACCTGGATACGGGCAGCCAGCAAGGGATCTGTTTCCTGGTGATATGTGGACACCTACAATAAGTGGCTGGTGGCGTTTTATAAAGAGAGCTGTCGAGCATCAGCTAAGCCTTTTTAGGGAAGGAGAGAGGAATGCATTCCTCTGATAAGAATGGCCCTGATATGTCTAAGAGAAGGATGGAAAAGTGGGGAGGACGACTGGCTTAGGGTGACAGAGCCCCAATAGAAAGGCTGGTATTGGTTAACTGCTGTCCCTTTAATTCCAGCTCTCTCCTGAATCCCATCTAAAGCAAGGGGATCACAACAGTTCATTTAATGATTGATCAGTTATAATAAAATGTTATAATAAAGTGACTTATGACCATTTTCACCCTTACGACTGTTGCATCATCCCATTGGTCATGTGATCAAAATTTGGATGCTTTGCAATTGGTTCATATGTATGATGTTCGCAGTGTCCCTGAGTCACCTGATCGCCTTTTGCGAACTTCTGCCAAGCAAAGTCAATGGGGAAGGCAGATTCACTTAACAACTGTGTTACTACCTTAACAACGGCAGTGATTCACTTAACAATGGTGTCAAGAAAGGTGGTAAAATGGGGCAAAACTCACATGACTGAGCTGAAGAAGCTTCTTGGATGAGAAGCGAAATGTCTTCAAAGAAAAACCAGAAAGTCCAGTTGCCCCTTGAAAAAGCAGCTTTGTTTCACAAATGTTTCACTTAGCAACAGAAATTTTGGGCTCAATTGTGGTCGTCAGTCGAGGACTACCTGTACATTCAAACTTCTGTTCCAAGTTTGCCCATGACTTGCAGAAACAATTGGGGGGAGTAAGATTAAGTCCAAAATGTGTTTATGAAAATGCTCTACACTTGGGATGTACTTAACATACCTGTACAATCATAGTCTTTGGCACTTATGGCCACTGTGTGCCAAAGACACTGGTGTTTTTGGCACTTTAGTTACAAGAGGTTCATATAAGTGTGGTGACCAACTCTGTCAGCATAGGTCAACCATTCTTAGCTTCTCCTTTGGATGTGCCAAGATTAAAACTGGATTTCCAGCCAGCATGTCCAATAATGTTCCCATCTTAGCTGGGAATTTATGAGTTTTAGTCAGGGATGCCTACAGGGAGTAGGGCATCAACCAAGTCAAGATGCTGGCCACAACCATGCAATTTAAGCACTGCCTCTTTGATAGTGGCTGCCATCTTGACTTTTTTTGACTCCCCCCTTGCTGATATCCTGGCTGTAACCTTAACCCTTCTGCAGCATTCAAGGCTGGGGAAGGAGCAGAATTTCCCCTTACCTATGAGTAGTCCTTGACTTAAAACAGTTTGTTTAGTGACCATTTGAAGTTACAGTGGCACTGACAAAAGTGACTTATGACCATTTTTCACACTTGCAGTATCCACATGGTCATGTGATCAAAATTCAGATGCTTGGCAATTGACTCGTATTTATGACTTGCTGTATCTCAGGGTCATGTTATGGAAGGAAGGAATTAAGAGACATCCCTTCGGGGCAGACAAAGTCAGTTTATTATTGCAATAAGGTTCAGATAGGTATTGATACCTCAAGATCTGAGCAAAGTTATGATCATGAGACTCCAGTTTTATACAGTTTCAAACAAAGGATTCTGCTAACACAGCAGTTTATGTGGTCATATACATTTGTTATATTTAATTGACATTTCCTAATTACTAAGTTTTACATTATCTTTGCCAAACAGTCATAATTCTTCTTGTAAATCACTGAAGCATAGATTCAAATTATCTCTTGTTGATATTTCATGTGGTCATCCTTGATCTCTTTTAACCTTCAAACTGTATATCACCAAATGTCTCTATCTCTGACAACTGAGGGGCCCCTCTTCTGAATGTTTCTACTTCAAAGGAACTTTGTTCTGCCTTTGTACTGTCTCAACTGGATAATTGGCTTCAAGTACATTTCCTTTCTTACAATACTATGAATAAAGAGGGCCCTTCAGTGACTTCATCTAGCTGGACCCGCATTACCTACATTAGTCATGTGATCACCTTTTGCAACCTTCTTTTTTTTTATTGGAAAAGTTTTCAAATACAAATTTTTCCCCCTTTTTTTTCCCCTCTCCCTCCCCCTCCCTAACCCCCCCTCCCCCCCATCCCCCCGTGACTTCTTCGTAACAAAAAAAAAAAAAACCTAATTCATAACAGATTACTTACTCCCTCCTCTAAATATTGACCTTTACTTACTAAAAATATTATTAATATTATAACATCCCCCTTTATCCATACATTTCAGAAAAGAGAAAAGAAAGAAAAAAAAGACATTATACTATAACATTATAGAATAACTTCTAATTTAGCATAATAGTATTATAACTCCCAATTTGGCAATAATCTGCCCTTTTTCTCCTCTCCCAAGCTTGTATCTATATATTCTTACAACAATTCAAGACCACCTTCCACTTTAAAACTATACGATAAGTCCTACTTTAACATTTAATCTTCTATATATATTACTATAACATTTCAAAGCGGCCTTCCCCATAAAATCTAGTTTAACATTTATTCCACTCTATCCATTTCCACCACTCCCCTAAATATATCACTTAAAAATCCCTTTTCTTAGACTAATCAATCTACTAACTAGCTTATTCACCCACTATCATGCAAAATTACCATACACAACAATTCTTAATATCTTTGATTCACTGCCCACACTACTTAAAAATATATGTCTATATATTCCATTATATCTAAATAAAAAAAAGAAAAGACAATGACTTTAAATTTATAGTCCATATAATATCTTCTTTGAGGTCTTTCCACTAGATTGGTAGAACCAACATCCATAATAGGGTAACATAGCTTGCTGGTGCAACAGTTTATTCAGGATCTTCAATCATATCTGCCCCCATCAGTAGTAAATATCTTCTTATATGTATAAAAGTAAAAACAACCACCCGAGTGACATTATAATTATATTCCATATAGTAATAATTGTGGGTTTCATCAGGATTATTGATTCCCATCATCGTAGTGGGTAACAACCCGATCTTCTGCATGCCCCAGCATAATTCTCTTGCCTTATGATTCAAGATAATTATAATATGTTTATCAACACAAAAAGAAATTCCAAAGTGGATAATTCAAATCCATCAGTTTAAGGCTCTTTTCACGTCCCCAGATTACGGCCATGCAGAGATCTGCCACAATCCTCAGGATGATATTAACCAATACGTCGCCTCTTCTATGTTTACACATAATCATTCATATTTTAAAGTCACTGGCTTCACTGTTGCTAGATTTAGAAATTTCTATTTTTATGCAACCTATTTCTTTTTTTCTTTTCTTTTTGTGGGTTTGGTTTCCATCCTGGTTTCCTTTCTACAAATTGTGTATCATCTGGTCGGTTTTCATTCTGCTTTGTAGATTGGTCTTGTTGGTTTTGTTTTTGTGTCTCATGTTTCTTTTTTATCCCTTGTATATCCCCTAATTGGTTTCCATGCTTGTCCTTGCCTTGATAAGTCATCACATTAAGGTTAGATGCCACTTCTCTCAAATTTGTAGATAGTCCAGCTGGGGTGTCCGATAAATCCAAAGGCAATTTATCTGGTACAGTCTCTGTAATTCGATATTTTACCTTTATTTCCAGCTCCTTCTGCTTATCCTGTATTATACCTGAAGATGTTAAGTTCATTTTCAACCTATTTTGATAAAATTCTTCCGCTCTTTCAACAGTATTTAGCTGGTACCTTTCTCCTTGATATCTGAATATAATACCAACTGGGGCGTCCCACCTAAATGGGATATTTCTCTTTTTTAACTCATTCACCAGAAAACCAAATTTCTTCCTTTCCATTAATATCTTAGGTGGGAGTTCCTTGTAAATCCAAATCTTTCTTCCATACAATTGCAAATTAGAATTGAAGGAATTTTGCACGATATTATTCCTAATTTCTTTATCTGTAAAATAAATCACCACATCTCTAGGCAATTGCCTTTGCTTGGCAATCCAGGAGTTTATTCGATAAACTCTGTCAATCCTACAAAACACTTCCTCAGGTTGAACCTTTAGAATCCCAGCTAGAATTTCAGAAGATATTTTCCTTAAATCATCTCTGTTATTTTCCTGCAAACCCCTCAATCTTATCGCATATTCTGTGAAATTATATTGTACCATTAGAATCTCTTTTTCAATCCTCTGTTGCAAATTTTCTACATTACCAGACTTTTGATCAGCATCCATTTTAGGTTTTTCTTCTGAGCTATTATCCTGAGTGTTTATCAGATCATTTTCAATTTTTTGAGTTCTATTGTCCAATTTATCTTGAATTTCTTCCATTTTAGACTCTAATAAATTAGTATTTGTGTCCAACTGTATCATAAATTCTGAAAAACCATTAGCCACTTTTGAGAATTTTTTCTCCAAAAAATCAAACTTAGATTTCACCAATTCTTTAATTTCCTGCTTAAATTTTTCAAGTTGCTGATTCACAATCTCCTCCCTTCTTTCAATCTCCTCTAAGAGAAATTCTATTATATTAAAATCAGGTTTCTGAGACTGAAGAGTTAAAACTTGTTCCTTTAAATTGTTGGTGGGGGAATCCCCCCCCCACTTGTTTATCTGACTTTGTAAGTCTCAGTGCCATGTTTCTGCCCAGGCAGGCTTTGTTAAAAAAAAAAAAAAACAAGAAAAAAGACTTCTTTCCAATCCACAACAATATCAAGTCTCCAGGGGAAAAAGAGAGAAAAAGACACAGGAGCGAAGTTTTGTCTACAAATGTAGCCAGTGGTATTTATTCCGCTCATTGTAATAATAGAAAACGGAAGGACTTTCCCTTTCAGCCTCTCCTCCAGCTGCGGCAGACGCCATTTTAAAAGGCTTTTTTTCCTCTTTCTTTTCCTCCCTTCTCTTAAGTAATTTTTAAAAGATAAGTAAAATACTTGCAGTTCAGTATTACAGGTCCAGCTCACATTTTCTTTGATTAATCTGTTAAATTTGCAGGCTTGCTTTTGACGCCTGGCTCTGCATTAGCAGAGGTCTCCCAAAGCCCGGAGCAGCAGCTGGGGATATGGGGCATCTCATCCGCTCCGTCCCAAAAGTAAAAAAAAAACTTTTGGGACTCCGCAGAGAGTTCTACCCACCCGTGCCGGCTCTATCTCCGTTTCCTCATGGAAACGGAGTTTTTTCGAGCCGCCATTCCGTTGTGAAGGCGGCTCTGACAGGCAGTGGAAGCTGACGATCCCAAAGGAACGTCTGGCAGCGACGAACAGCAAACCGGAAGTCCCTCCTTTTGCAACCTTCTGACAAGCAAATTCAGTGGGGAAGCTAGATTCACTTAAGAACTATGTGACTAATTTAACAGCTGCAGTGATTCACTTAACAACTCTGGCAAAACGGGCAAAATTCACTTAACAACTGTCTCGCTTAACAACAGAAATGTTGGGCTCAATTGTGGTCATAAGTTGAGGACTACCTGTACAATGCTGGAATTAAGGCTGGTGACTTTCAGAGTGCCTGAAGATGGGGTTGGGGTTGAGTAGATTCATAGTCTGTTTTAGCAGCTGCTGCTCTGCAGTGTCTGATACTGCCGCCTTGGGCAGGGGGCGTAAGGTAAGGTGCTGCCACCTGAAAACACTGTTGCCATGATCTCCGCCGACTGGAACTGCCCGAAAACGCGATGCTCTTTTTTTGCCCCCACACACCCCGTTTTTGGAATCGGGGAGGAAAGTGTTTTCGGGCGGCAGCGCAGGGGGCATAAGGCAAGGTGCTGCTGCCCGAAAACACTTTCCTCCCCAATTCCAAAAACAGGGCGTGCGGAGGCAAAAAAAAGTGCATCACGTTTCAGGCGGTGGGCGGTTCCTGGAAAAGGGCCGGGTGCCCCTGCTCTCTCTCCTCAACACGTGTTCAAGGCCATCGAGCGAAAAGGAGGGTGGAAAAAAAGAATTTTAAAAAGCCGAGGGGAGGAGGGGAGGGCAACCGCACCTCCTGGGCTTTGACTTTATGCGCTGCCACTAAAGTGGCGAGTTAAAAAACAAAAATGGGGAGGGGAGGGGAGGAAAGAAGGCTATCTGTCAAGGCAGCCATGGCACGTCAAGAAGCCCGGCTGTTTCAGACTTTAAGCTTCACGATACAGGCAACACCGTGCGCTCAAGGGGAAACTGACTGGCTGGCTGGCAGGAAGACAGGCTGGCCATCGCAGAAATGGGGAAGGGTTAAACGCTGCAAAACAGTGGAAGGTGGGGAGGGGCGAGAGAGAGAGAACAGGCGGCCGCGTTCCTGCCCCCCACACCCGCTTTCTGTTGGCTTTGCCTGCGCACGCATCAGCAAAACAGACGCTTAGAATGTGGGCCTCGATCCCACCTCCTGCTGCTGCTGCTGCCACCACGGGATGCGTCCTCTGGGAGGACACGTGCCGTTTGGCCGCTTTTGCTTCCCCTCCATTAAAGCTGGCAGCACCTTGGGAAAGAGAAGATGGGAGAAGTCTCGAGCCCCACAGGCAATGTGAGGGGAATGGCAAACTCGTGGAGACGGGGGGAGGGGGGGAAGAAGATGGAAGAGAGTGAGGCTGCAAGAGAGAGAGAGAGAGAGAGAGAGAGAGAGAGAGAAGAGGGAGGGGGCGGTCGTGATGTTGGCGCTCAGGGCCGCGATGCGAGCGGTCTCGATAAAAAGATCTGTGCTGCTCGTTATCAAAATCCGAGTGGAAGTGAGGATCCCTGCCGCCTAGAACCACCGGAAAATGCGATGCGCGGAGGCCGACAACCTCCGAAGGGTGGGGGCTGGCAGGTGGGTGGGACTACATTCGGTGTATAAAACGCACCCAGATTTTCACCCTGTTTTTTGGGTGGGAAAGGTGTGTCTTATACTCCGAAAAATATGGTATTTTCCCTAAGGAAGAAACATGTTTCTAAAGACATAAACTCAGAGCCTCAACTCCCTGACAACCCCCCCAGCAGATATTTTGGTGCCAACCTATCTACAAGACAAAAGGCTGGGCCATCTTATCTACAAAACAAAAGACCTTCACCCTCAGGACATAATAGGATTAGCCCTCAATCAAGATCCAAACCAGGACAAAGCCATTAAGCCATAATAGGAATTGCCCAACACCCTTTCAGAACACAACCCTCTTCATTACATCATCATCCAGCAAGATTCAACCAAGCCTGGGACTCAAGACAACCTACAAAGTTACCCCTGCATAGCCCCCTGGGAGTCTGACAACCAGTCAGAATACATGCCCTTGCCACAGGAACAGGAAGTTCAAATTCAAAGCCCAAGAGAGGGTATAAATCTCTCTCTGTCTCCCTCCCCCCCTCTCTCTCTTCCCCCTCCCTCCCTCCCTCTCTCTCTCCCTCCCATGTGCTCATTTGCCCAGGACCCAGAAAAACCCATGTGGTCCTGTCCACCATTAAACCATCTTTCCAAACAGCCTCCATGTTCCCTGTTTCTTTCTCCCCACTTGGAACTGAACCCAGATGGACACTTCTTCCAACACCCAGTAAGTAAGATACCAACAAAGACGTTAGAGCAGCATTTCAGAAAGGTTCCTGACTTCAAGGAATCCTCTCCCATTCTCATCAGTTTGCCAGATTATGGAGAGAGTACACAAAGTATTACGTTAAACAATGTTCTGTTGAGACCAATGAACCTCATTGTCCCTCTCTGTGAAATGGACATGCAACCAACAGGTTTACCCTGCAAAGGGATAGGGGGATTAGAAGTAGAGGGCAAGCCTTTGTGATAAATTTTCATTTTTAACTTCCACTGCTGGTTTTCCTGTGGATTTGAAAACTACTGCCTTGAAATATTTAGGGAATATATCCAGGGAAGAATCCAACAGACTTGGTAACATATGAAGAGGGAGACAATTTTTCCCCCCTGCATTATTGCGGAACAGACTTGGCTGGTTGTATGAAGGGGCCTGAAGAACAGGATTAAGTTGTTGATATCCCATCTTAAGTGAAGATAGATATCCCATCAATGTTGATGTACTAAAAGAACAGTCTATCATGTCTAGGGGCAAGAAGCAAGTTATACTGTATAGGAGTGCATATAAAATTCTTCCTTGCATCTGACAGAGAAGATCAGTATTTCTCAACCTTGTGAACTTTCAGGATGTGTGGACTTCAACTCTGGGAAGAGAATTCTGGGAGTTGAAGTCCACACATCTAAAAGTTGACAAGGTTGAGAAAGATTAAATAAAATTGTCTCGGAAGCATGCATTCTCCTTTCTTGATCTGACAATCAAGACACTGATCAACAAACATAGCGATTTTCAACAAGAACCTATTTTATTAAAGGGCCATTAAAAAGTTAGTGTATAAGAAAATGGTAGCCTCAGGGACCAGGGCCTTCCATCTCTGGTGGAATTATCTCATTATTTCCAGCTTCCTGGTCCCCAAATTGGAACAAAGAAAAAGGATTTTTGTCTGTTTCCTCAACTGGCACAAATCCTGCATCTGGAAGAGAACTCAGAGACTTGTTCTTTGCGGAGGTCAGGCAAGAAGCTACAAGAAGAACATACAAATCGACAAGGAAAGGCTGTGAGCTATTTGTGTCTTGATAACCATTTAATTGTCTACTTTATACATCAAGCTGCTCTAATTAATCACCCCTCCTGCGTGATCTGCATTGGCTACCGGTTGCCCTCCGGGTGAGGTTCAAGGTGTTGGTGATCACCTATAAAGGCCTACATGGCTTAGGCCCGGGGTATTTTGCGGATCATCTGCGGCCAGGAACAGCTCCCCATCGCCCGGTGCGCTCAGACAGAGAGGGCCTACTTGGGGTCCTGTCGGCCAAGCAATGCCAGCTGACGGCCCCTAGAGAGCGAGCCTTCTCTGTAGGCGCACCTACCCTCTGGAATCAGCTCCCCTTGGAGCTCCGGGTGGCCCCTGACCTTTACTCTTTCCGCCGTGACCTTAAAACATGGTTGTTTCACCAGGCTGGCCTGGACTGAATGGGGTTTTAATGGGAATTTTAGTTTCTTTTATTGTTTGAATTTTAAACTGGACTTGTTGCTGCTTATTGTTTTATTATTATTATTATTATTATTGAAAAGTTTTAAAAAATTTTACACATATTTTCCCCTCCCTCCTCCCCCCTCCTGCCCCAACCCTCCCCCCCCCCCCCCCGGACTTCCCAGAGCAAATACAGGGTATAGCATTTAACAAACATTAAAAAAAACATACGCTAACTATAGATTTATCTCTCTCTTGCACTTTAACTCCCCTTGTTCATATCTAAATATAACTATTTAAACCAATTATTGCTTGAAAGTAATCAATCCACCTTCATTCATGTCCGTTCTTCAATAATAAGCAAGTCTTCTTTCTTCCAGTATTACACAATCAGAGCCCAGTTACAATTAACCATCACATCTCCAACCCTTACATATATTAACACATTAACAAAATATTTTAACCAATCTCAAATAAAATATATTGTAAAAACCTTATTTTTACTCTTTACCCCATAAACTTATATTGATTCTTCCTGGAAACATTCCTTACTTAATAGCTTTGCATAAACTTATTCATCTTATTCTCTACAAATCCACTACGTATAATCAAATACCATCTTCACTATTTAATATCTATAAAAAATATTGTAAAAACCTTCCCTCAACCCTTGCACCACTTATATTTTCCTTATAACCCACAAGTTTATATTTATTCTTCAACAAAACATTCTTTAATATAACATTAATGTAATTTAAAACAAAGTATAAAGGCTTAAGTAATATCCTTCTTCTAACCCATAAACTTATATTAAATGATTTACACTGTCCATAACTTTTACATCCACAATATTTTTCTTTTAACCCATCATCTTATATAAATTCTTCAACAAAGCATTCCTTGAAATATACTTCAAGACAAAAGTGAAAGTTTGG
This sequence comes from Pituophis catenifer annectens, assembly GCF_029215685.1. Lineage (NCBI taxonomy): Eukaryota > Metazoa > Chordata > Lepidosauria > Squamata > Colubridae > Pituophis > Pituophis catenifer. The sequence goes on along the minus strand of NW_027256885.1, from coordinate 106,250,934 downwards.
TCAGTGGCCCATAACAATTCAAACATAACATTACTTAATATAACTTTTCAGAACAAATCATGTCCCTAAATATAAGTAAATCATTCATTTTCACTATAATATAACTTTTCAAAACAAATCATATCCCTAAATACAGGTATAGTCATTCATTTTCACTATTACTATCCTCCCCAACAAGGAGGGTTATAATTTTTCCATCTCCATTTGTTCCTGACTTTTTTGCGAATCTTCTTCTTCAGTCTTATTCCTCCGCCTTCTTTTATTTTTATAAGTTCTTGAGTTTTCAACTGAAGTTGCTGTACCTTACAATCTTGTTCTCTTTGCAAAGTAGTTCCTTTCAGTAAACACACCTCTTTAACTGCGATTGAGAGTCCATTTTTGTAAAAAAGTTGTAAAGTTCCACTTCAAATCCTCCTTCTTATATTAAAAATCCCAACGCCTCCTGACAATTTTCCAGTTGACTGAAATGAGCTAGGCTAAGATCCGATATTGGGACAAAATTCAAATATTATAATTCTAAATCTTTGGTCAAGACAGAAGTGCCTCTTCCGTGCCAAGGTGCTAAGCTGGCAAAAGGTATTTGACGTAGGTACAGAATTGTAGAAGGGCAAACTGACCCTAAACAGTTACATCCTGTGGTTTACTGTTTATTGCATCCCAAATGTCATGCATATCCCCAGATGAGAAATACTGCTTCCTTTACTGCCCTTGAGGTGTCTCCAAGCCTCTTATCTCCTCTTTATTATGTCTTGAGCTCCAGAGCTGAGAACCTGAGCCTGTGAGAACAGGATTGTTATTTCCTTTCCCAGAGATAGATGAAAGGGCAGCTTCTACGTGTGAAATGTATCACTCTCTGTAATAACTCTGCCTTTAAATTGTATAAATACATGTCCAGAAGAAGCCATCAATGTTCAGACTTTGTGTGTGCCTTTGAGCTGTCTGAACCATGCACAATAAACTCTTTCCTGCATTGAAGAGCTTGGCCTGGTCCCGTTTCTTTTCCTACAACAGTATCAAAGCCTCTGGAGAAATCTCTCTCAGTATTTTCTGGTTACGCTCCTTCAAACCTCTCAGCCTTTCCTTCTTGATTTGAAAAACATCCATTCCGTTTTCCAAAGGCACATTAAACTGGATTGTTTCTCCCACCTCTTCATTCAGCAGCTCACTATTATTTGGCATCTGAAATACCGATACAGTATCTTCACTTGTATCTTTGTTGCAAATTTGAGTAAAATCCTTCTTGAAAAACCCTTCCATTCTTTCCACTAACGCGGAGGTAAATGATTCTAAAATTTCTTTAAAGAGATCCACAGTCAGTATTTGTGTATTTACTGATGTATATAATGGTAAGCCTTCATCACTTTCAAAAAAGCCAGCCATTTTTTTTCCTTCCCAATAAAAATTTCACTTTATACTTTTCCAGCAACTAAATCAATTATTCCAATCCTTAAGTGGTACAAGTCTTTTTTTAGAAATAATTTTTAAATCCTTCTCCTTTTAAGATAAAATCCTCTTCTTTTAAACAGGGGCTTTCAACACAACATAATACTTTGTATCTAACTTTCACTTCTTCACGCCCCATTAGAATCAAACACCATCTTACTTTCCCTTTCTCCCATAGAAATTCAGAGGGAAGAGATAGACTTTTCGGAGTTAAAGTTTAGTACTTGCAATTTTAGTTTCTCCTGTATTTGCTTTGCCAGCTTTCAAGTCCAAAATCTTTTTTAAAATTGAGTTGCTCTGGTGGTCGTGGCGTCTAGATCTGCTTGAAGCAGAAACATCCCAGGTCCGGAGCAACGACGGGCTTTCTGGGGAGCTCTCACCCTTTAAGCCCCAGATTTAAAAAGAATCCTGGGGCTCTTGGGGAGCTCTACCCACACCTGTCGGCTCTCTTTCCCCCCTTCTCCCAGGGGGAAAGTTTTCAAGCCGCTAGACAGCTGATTTTCGCTGTTCTAGCGGCTCTAACGGAATCCCGGGGCTGGCGCTCACAAAGGAGCGTCTTTCGGCGACAGCAGAGCCACCGGAAGTCCGTTGCTGCTTATTGTTGTGAGCCGCCCTGAGTCCTTGTGGAGAAAGGGCGGCATATAAGCCCGATAAAATAAAATAAATAAATAAATAAATAAAATATATGTTATTTTTTTCTGGTCATTTGTTTTAATGCATTGTTTGCTTAATGAGTATTCAATGTATTCACTCAGCAGAGAAGCCTGACCCTTATTGCATTAGTGTCAGCCGTATCTCCAGCATTGGTTTTCCCTTTGATGCTTGCTTGCTATCGGCTACCATAGTAATGGGGAGGGGGGAGGATGGCATTGGGGTTTGGGAAGTAAGCTGGTGTGATGAAGGCCCATGTAAACTAAAAGGGAGGTTTGCTCTCCAGAGTTACTGCGCTGCTGAATGGAGTTGTTTACACCTAGTCAAGGCCAACTGTCCTGGAACTGGAGATGGACGAAAAGACCAGAAGATGTGCCCCACATGACACTATGCAGGATGTGGATTGGACATTCAGCCTGGGTCCCTGGGGGAAGGGATTTGGGGAAACATTCAATATGTAACTTTTGCACCTTTTGGCTCAGATCTTGCTTTTCTTTCACTGCTATCATTTCAAACTCAGTAAAAGTACCTCTTCTCTACTTCAATGGAGTTGGGGGTTTTCTTTCTTGGGTTTTGAATGGAGGCAGGCCTGACATTAAGCAAGATCTGCTTTACTGGCCAACCCGGAGACCTAGTCTACTGAGGGGGCTGAGCACACAATGTCAACCCATGGGAGCAACCAGGAAGACTGGGGAGTCGTGGGGTTGACCTCCCCCCAGCCACACCGCTGCTGGGAGGAGACAGAGTGGCTGGAGAAGTTGCAGCTCGAGGAGAAACCTGTCCAGGCCAGATGGTCGCTGGGCATAGGACGTATGGAAAACCCGGAGGAGCACCCCCCCCCGGGGGTAACTGTCACCAGACACTGGCAGGGAGATGATGCCTTGCAGGAAGTCGATAAAGAGGACCTGCTGCTGACCCATGCCCTGCAACTTCTGCATGAAGCACTCAAGAGTCGGAGAGCTCGGGAGCCCCTCGCAAAGAAGCATGCCCTGCCAGCATGTGAAGAAGCTGGAGAGGCAGCAGGGGGAGCTGGTGTTTCTGCAACCCCAGCTGTGATTCCTGTAGCTCAGCAGGGGCCAGCATCCCAGCCGCCAGGACTGCTGCAGCCCAGGCCCCCCCAGTGGGGGGAGGGGAATCACCTGGAGGCGTTGAATCCCAAAGGTTCCTCATGTGGGAGTAAAATACAGAGGGGATCCCTCTGGAATTCTTCCTAGCTCAAGTCTGGAATCACATGCAGGAGTATGGGGAGGATTGGCAACTTGAAAGCTTTGCTTCAGGGAAGCCACTTGAGAGCCCCATAGATGAATTGAAGGACAACTATGACTGTGTCATCCTTCTGGGGGAGGGGCCATCCTGCAGGCCTAAGGAGAGGGGGGAGCCAGCCGAGCCTGCTGAACTGAGTCACCATAGATGGAAGCACAGCCCTCCCCCCTCCCACACCAGAAGGAGGGGAAGCCCAAAGGTGCATCCATGGGTTCCCCCCTTGCACAGCAAGCACAGCAGCCCAGACAGGACATCACCTCCCCGTCCTCGAACGAGAGATGAAGAAGAGGACCAGCGGCACCGAGACCAGGCTTACAGAGCCCTGCACTGGGAGGATAGAGCAGTGAGGGAGGACCCATCCCGTTTCAGAGGGAAGTTCGATGGGGATCCAGACCAGCTAGTGCAATTCCTCGACACAGCTGAGATTTACATCAAGTGCTATGGACACCTCTATCCATTTCCCAGAGCCCTAGTCAGTGCCATCTCAGAAGCCTTCCCCAGGAAGCTTTGCAGTTGTCTGCGGGTGCGAGGGGGTTGCCAGTTTAGGACTGATTGTACTTTGGCTGGGTCCATTTCTATCCCCTCGTTTGACACTCTGTAGCCTAAGTAGTCTAGCCGTGACTGGTGGAACTCGCATTTTGATAGCTTGACATATAGGTTCGCCCCCAGCAGTTTCTCCAGCACTTGGCGGACGAGGGGTATATGTTCGTCTATGGTTTCTGTGTAAATGAGAATGTCATCTAGGTAGACGAGGACCCCCTTATAGAGGTGCTCATGTAGAACCTCATTTATCAATTGCATGAACACCGCCGGGGCTCCCCGCAGTCCAAATGGCATCACTTTAAATTGGAAACTCTCTAGGGGGCAGTTGAATGCTGTTTTCCACTCATCTCCTTCCGTGATGCGTATCCGGTAGTAGGCTTCGCGGAGGTCTAGTTTGGTGAAAACTTTCCCTTTGGCCAGGTGGGCTAGCATGTCTTTCATGAGGGGAAGGGGATATAAGTTGTGTACGCAGACAGTGTTGATAACTCTAAAATCAACCACCAGACGCATAGAGCCGTCTTTCTTCTCTTTGAAGAGGACCGGTGCCGCGACCCGTGGTTTGGCTGGCTCAATGAAACCCCTTTGTAGGTTCTTGTCTATGTAGTTTCACATTTCTTGCATTTCACGGGGCGTCATGGCATACAATTTGGGTTTAGGTAGTTTCACCCCAGGGATGATTTCGATGGCGCAATATGCCTCGCGGTGGGGAGGCAGGACGTTGCACTTGGCCTCGCTGAATACTTCTGCAAGGTCCTGATATTACTTTGGGATCTGTTCGGTCTCTGGGGTTTTGTCGGATGTGGCTGCCAGTTGTTCTGGTGTGCTCTTTTGGAGGGTTCCCTGCATGGACGGTATTTCTGCTCGCTGGTGCGGGAGGGGTTGGGGCCCCTTTGCTATTCTCAGTCTGCGGGTACCCTCTTGCCACCAGATGGTCGGTCCCCACTTGTCTAGCCACGAGAGTCCCAGTATGACTGGATCTGTCATTTTGGGGGCTATTACGAATCGAATTATTTCCCAGTGATCCGCTAGCTCTAGCCTCACTGGTTCAGTCAGGTGAGTGGCATAGGCTCCCCCCAATAGGGACCCATCAACCTGTTCGAACCGGATTGGGTGGGTCAGTCTTTTTGCTCTGATCCCCAGTTTCAGGACTGTGGTTAGGTTGATCAAGCATCTAATGCAGCCTGAGTCTATCAGGGCTTGAAAGGCCCCCTGGGTCCCTGTTTTTGGGGCTGTGAGGCGTATTGGGAAAACGAAAGGGTGGACTGGTTCCCTCACCATTGGGTCATTTTCACTCTCGTCCTCACTATCATAGGGTTCTGGCAACTGGTCATCGTTGCCTGGTGTCCCCTCCCCCTTTGGCTGGGTGGGAAGGGACCTCTTCAGCCTGGAGGGCCCTCCAGGACCTGTTGGTGGCTCGTTTGGGGCCTCGTTCCAGCTGTGCCCTGGGTGGTGGCTCTGGACTAGGCCTTGGGGCTGGGGTCGTGCACACAGATACCATGTGGCCCTTCCCCCCACTGTCAGACTTCAATGCTATCTCAAAATAAATGAATTTCCAAACTGCCAATCTTTAAGGAAATCTTCTCTTTATTCGAGTACAGCAACTGGATCATGACTCGATGCGGACAAGACTGACCTTTTGCCCCCCAATCCCTCCCTTTCCGATCCCCAATTATCTGCTTCTCATTGGCTATCTTCCAAGTCACTCTCCTGACTTCTTGTCTCGTCATTTCACAGGAATGTTCCCCCCTCTTCATTTCCACGGAGACCGGGCTTCAAAGGGATTTAGCAGGCAAAAGTTCAGGGCTTATCTCCCTTTTCTATGTCAGCGCTGAGACACTGACATCCGGCCCCTCTCCCTTCACTCTCCCAGTGAGGCCTGCGCGAGATAAACAACAAGTTTAGTACCTTACTCCGTCCGAGGGTGTACCCCACCCCCTCCCGGCTTGTCCGGGTGATCTGCATGGAATTTAGCTATGAGGCGGTCAGCTTGGATGTTTGTGCTCTTCACCCAGGAAGCTTCTGACAAGGGGTAACCCTTCCACTTAATTAAGTACTGGAGGTGCCCTCTGTGCCACCTCAAATTGAGAACTCGCTGTACTTCATAGTGGGTCTGGCCTCCAACAATCAAGGGCCCTGGGGGATCACGTGGCATCGGCCTTAAAGTTGACCCTACCACAGGCTTCAGGAGGCTACTGTGAAAAACGGGCTGTATCTTCCCTAGTAACCGGGGCAACTGCAATTGTACTGTGACCGGGTTGATTATTTTTACTATTGGAAATGGTCCTATGAATTTCGGCCACAGTTTTCTGGTCAGGAGTCTGAGTCTTAAATACTTGGTGGAGAGGTAGACCTTCTCCCCTACTTGGAACGGCCTCTGGGGGGTTCGGTGCTTATCTGCTTGTTTCTTATAAGACCGTGCTGCCTTGTCTAATGCCCTCTTGACGTTCTCCCAGGTTTCTCTCAGCATTGCCATCCATTCGGTCAAGGTAACTGAAGAAGGAGGCTCCCTTGGGTACTCTGGCATGGGGACAAAATCGATGCCACTCACTATCTTAAATGGGGTTAGTCCTGTACTACTGTGGACAGCATTGTTATATGAGACCTCCGCAAACGATAAGAGGTCCGCCCAGTTCGATTGTTGGTAGTCAACGTAGCACCTCAGGTACTGCTCTATCATGGCATTCAACCTCTCTGCCCCCCCATTGGTGCTTGGGTGAAACGCTGAGCTGAGGCCTTGGGATGATCCTATGGATTGAAGGAATTCCCTCCAGAACTTCGCTGTAAACTGGGCACCTCGATCGGAGATGATTCTTCTGGGTACTCCGTGCAGGCGGTAGATGTGTTTTACGAACAGTTTGGCCAATTGGCGGGCTGAGGGTAGTCCGCTGCAGGGTATGAAATGTGCCTGTTTGGAGAATAAGTCTATTACAGTCCAGATCACTGTGCTTCCGCTGCTCCCCGGCAGTTCGACTATGAAGTCCATAGCAATCTCCTCCCATGGCCTTGACAGTTCAGCTACTGGTTGCAGCAGCCCCGGGGGCCTTCCTGGTTGGGTTTTCATCGTGGCACAGATGGTACAGCTTTTTACACAGCTGTCTATGTCTTTTCTCATGTGGAGCCACCAAAACTGTCTCCGTGCTAAGTGCAGAGTCTTTAGGAAGCCAAAATGTCCCGCTGGTTTGACATCGTGACTTCTCTTGAGGACCAAGGTGCATAAGGCCTCTGGGACATAAAGTTTCATCCCTCTCCATGCTAGGCCATCTCTCTTTGTCAAGAGATGTTGATTGTCTCAGAACCAGGGGTCTGCCAACGTTTCTGCCTTGAGCCTTGTTGTTAGGTCACTCGCGGGTTGCCCCTGCTGATCTCGATGCTGCCGTCTGGTGGTTACTTGGCCCACTCCTTGGGCAGAAGGGATGATAGGATTCACTATCTGCTCACGTTCACTGTTGTATTGAGGCATTTGGGAGAGGGCGTCGGCCAGAAAGTTCTTCCCCCCTGGGATGTGCTTCAGCTCGAAGTTGAAACGATTGAAGTATTGGGCCCACCGGACTTGCCTGGGCGATAACTTCTGTGGGGTCTTGAGGGCCTCAAGGTTTTTGTGGTCAGTGCAAACCTCGAACGGTGTCTGGCCTCCTTCTAGCAGGTGTCACCAGGTTAACAGCGCCCATCTCACCGTGAATGCTTCTTTTTCCCACGCCGCCCATCGTCTCTCTGTGTCGGTGAGTTTGCGGGATGTGTAGGCACAAGGTTGCAGGTCCCCCTGGCTGTTCTTTTGGAGTAGGACTGCCCCTAGTGCCACATCGCTGGCATCTGCTTGGATGACAAACGGTTGTTCAGGGTCAGGATGCTTCAAGACCGGTTCTTTTGCAAACATTTGTTTTAGTGTCTCGAATGCCTGTTGGCAGGCCGGGTCCCACTGTAGAGGCTGTCCCGGGCGGGGTTTCATTGTCGGTCTCCCTGTCTTTAGGAGGTCCATCAGAGGTTTGGCAATTCTTGCAAAGGAGGGGATGAATTGCCTGTAGAAATTCGCGAACCCCAGGAAGTTGCCTGCGGGTGCGAGGGGGTCACCAGTCTAGGACTGATTGTACTTTAGCCGGGTCCATCTCTATCCCCTCGTTTGACACTCGGTAACCTAAATAGTCTAGACACGATCGGTGGAACTCGCATTTTGACAGTTTGACATAGAGGTTCGCTTTCAGCAGTTTTTCCAGCACTTTGCGGACGAGGGGTATGTGTTCGTCTATGGTCTCCGTGTAAATGAGTATGTCATCTAGGTAGACGAGGAACCCTTCGTACAGGTAGTCATGTAGAACTTCGTTTATCAATTGCATGAACACGGCTGGGGCTCCCTGTAGCCCAAATGGCATCACCTTGAATTGGTAACTTCCCAGGGGGCAGTTGAACGCTGTCTTCCACTCGTCTCCTTCTCTGATGCGTACTCGGTAGTAGGCTTCGCGGAGGTCTAGTTTGGTGAAGATCTTTCCCTTGGCCAGGTGGGCTAGCATGTCTTTCATGAGGGGGAGGGGGTATAAGTTGTGCACGCAGACAGCATTGATCCCCGAAAGTCAACTACCAGACGCATAGAGCCGTCTTTCTTCTCTTTGAAAAGGACCGGTGCCGCGACCCGCGGTTTGACTGGCTCAATGAAACCTCTTCGTAGGTTCTTGTCTATGTAGTTTCGCATTTCTTGCATTTCACGGGGCGTCATGGCATACAATTTAGGTTTAGGTAGTTTCGCCCCAGGGATGATTTCGATGGCGTAGTCGGCATCGCGGTGGGGAGGTAGGATGTCACACTTGGTCTCGCTAAATACCTCTGCTAGGTCTTGGTAGTCTTTTGGGATCTGCTCTGTTTCATGGGTGCTGTTGGATGTGGGCCCCAGCTGCTTCGCGGTGCCCTTCAGGAGGGGCCCTTGTGTCGGTGCCATCTTCTTTTGTTCAGGCGGGAGACGTTGGGGCTCGAGTGTGGGGGGTGTTTGTTCTGGTTGGAACGGCAGAGGTTGGGGCCCTTTGGCTATCCTCTGTCTGCGGGTCCCCTCTTGCCACCAGATAATTGGACCCCACTTGTCTAGCCAGGAAAGTCCCAGTATGACTGGATCGGCCATCTTGGGGGCTATTATGAACCGTATCGTCTCCCAGTGATCCCCTAGTTCTAGCTTCACTGGCTCAGTCAGGTGTGTGGCGTAAGCTCCGCCTACTAGGGTCCCATCAACTTGCTCAAATCGAATTGGGTGGTTGAGCTTCTTAGCTCGGATCCCCAATTTTAGGACTGTGGGTAGATTAATCAGGCACCTAGTGCAGCCCGAATCTATCAGGGCTTGGAAAGTCTCTTGGGTACCTGTTTTTGGGGCTGTTAGGCGTATGGGGAAAAGGAAAGGGTGGATGGGTCCACTCACCATTGGGTCGTCTTCACCCTCGTCCTCGCTGTCATATGAGTCAGGGGATTGGGCTCCATCATCCGGGACTCCCCTTGTCTCGGTCAGGTGGGCGAAGACCTCTGTGCCTGGGGGGAGACTTTGTGGCGCATCAGTGGCTCGCTTGGGGCCCTGTTCCCGTCGTGCCTTTGGCTGAGGGTTTGGCCTCGGGCCCGGGGTTCCACACGCTGCTGCTAGATGGACCATTCCTCCACATCTGTAGCATCTCATTGGGCTCCGTGAAACGAAAGGCCTTTGGGTAGGCCGTAGTGCCGTGGTTCCTTGTCTGGTATGTGGCCTCGGGTCCGATTGGTATCTCTCTCTGGCCTCTGGTTGCTTTAGCATGTCGTTGGCGCGCAGTCCTCTTTCAACTTGCATCGCCACGCGGAACCATTCGGAGAGTCGGTTTGGGATGTCCCGATAAGCGGTCACTTGAGCGATCCGCTTATCTAGGCTCGTTCTGAAGAAATACACTAGCAGTCGCTCTGCTAGGGGAGGCAAGGTGCCAACGACTCTTCGGAACTCACGAATGTGCTCCTTGATGGGCTTCCCTCTCTGCATTAGGCTTCTGAATTCATCTTCCACATATGGGCCCTCCCCTGCTTCCTCGAACCTCGCCCGCAGTAGTTGCAAGAAATCATCTGCGTCTTGCAGTTGGGGGGCTCTATTCTTGTAGAGGGCTGATGACCAAGTCTTTGCTTCTCCCTCCAGCCCTTCTGAAATGGCATTGACTAGGGCTCTGGGGAATGGGTAAAGGTGCCCATAGCGCTCGATATAGACCTCAGCTGCGTCGAGGAACTGCTCTACCTGGTCTGGATCCCCATCAAACTTCCCTCTGAACCAGGGTGGCTCTGCCCTCGGTGGCCCCTCCTCCCATAGTGGGGCTCTGTGTGCCTGTCTGGGGTGTCATTGGGTTTCTTCCTCATCTCTCATTTGGGGGCGGGGGGGTGATGCCTTGTGTAGGCTGGTATGCTTGCTGGGCAGAGGAGGAACCCATGGATGCAACCTGGGACTATCTTTCCTTCTGGTGTGGGAGGGGGAAGGGCTGGGCCCCCGTCTACGGTGACTTAGTTCAACAGGGTCAGCTGGCCTCCTTCTATCTTTGGGCCTGCAGGATGGCCCGTCTTCTAGGCTGACGGCACGTTCAAAATCTTGCTTTAACTCCTCCATGGGGCTTTCGAGTGGCAGGTTTGAAGTTTTCTGCTGTCTGACCTGCTGCCAATCCCATAACCAGTCCGCCCTTCCCAATTCACTCAGGGGCTTCCACTTACCTGTCAGACTTCGATACTATCTCAAAATAAATGAATTTCCAAACTGCCAATCTTTAAGGAAATCTTCTCTTTATTTGAGTACAGCAACCGGATCATGACTCGATGCGGACAAGACTGACCTTTTGCCCCCCAATCCCTCCCTTTCTGATCCCCAATTATCTGCTTCTCATTGGCTATCTTCCAAGTCACTCTCCTGACTTCTTGTCTCGTCATTTCACAGGAATGTTCCCCCCTCTTCATTTCCACGGAGACTGGGCTTCAAAGGGATTTAGCAGGCAAAAGTTCAGGGCTTATCTCCCTTTTCTATGTCAGCGCTGAGACGCTGACACCCACATCTGTAGCACTTCAGCAGGCTTCGAGGGAGGGCTGGTTTCAGGTCGGGTTGCTCCCTCTCTTTCGTGTCTGGTTGCTCTCTCATGTTGTTGGCACGCAATCCACTGTTGACTTTTATTGCTACTCGGAACCACTCAGAGAGCTGGTTTGGGATGTCCAAGTAAGCGGTTACCTGGGCAATTTGATTGTCCAGGCTTGTTCTGAAAAAGTGCACTAGCAACCGCTCTGGCAAAGCTCTGGTCATTGAGTTTGCCCCTCCTAGCCAGAGGGAGCTGGGAACTCTGACCACCCCAGAGGAGAGTGAGACCGACTCCAACGAGGACCCCCTGGTAAGTCAGCATCTAGCCCCATGAGGAGCTACGGGTGCCTTCGTCTGGTGCCCAGGTGAAGATGCTAGCCCTTTTGGACTCTGGGTGCACAAGATGCATGATTAGCCCTGAAGTGGTAGAGAAACTGGGACTGAGACTGAGAACACTGAGGGTGCCCATAGTATTTTGCCAGCTGGATGGGTTGGTAGCTGGGGGAGGCCCAGCTCACTTTGTAACTGAACCAGTGGAGATGTGGATGGGGGATCACCAAGAGACACTGAGTTTCATTATAGCCCCCGGAATGGAGCGACCCCTCTTGCTTGAATTACCCTGGCTCTGAAAATGGAACCCCCATGTGAATTGGAGGAAGGGGCTTTAATGAATGCGTTCCACAGAGCCAGGAAGAGGAGGAGGCAAAACCCCACCCAGAGCCAAGGCTGCGAGGGAGCTAGGAGCTGCAGCAAGTGAGCGCCTAGATGGTGAGGAGAAAATCCCCAAAGAATACTGGGACCTCAGGGAGGCATTCAGCGAGAGGGGCTTGGATGTGCTCCCACCCCATCACCCCACAGACTGCAGCATAGAAGTCCTTCCTGGGGTGAAACTCCCCAAGCCAAAGATCTACTTGATGACCCCGCGAGAGCTGGAGGAACTGTGAACCTTTATTGACAAAAATCTAAAGCGGGGCTTCATCCAACCAGCTAGGCCATGGGTGGCCGCCCCAGTGTTGTTTCATGAGAAAAAAGATGGCTCTCTTCGCTTATGCATTGACTATAAAGGTCTGAACGCAGTGTGTGTGGAGAATGTTTATCCGCTACCCCTAATGAAGGACATGTTGGCTCATCTGGCCAAAGGAAAAATCTTTACTAAGATGGACTTGAGAGAAGCTTATTACAGAGTCTGCATTTAGGAGGGAGACGAGTGGAAAACCGCTTTCAATTGCCCTTTGGGTTGCTTCCAGTTCAGGATACTCCCATTTGGATTACAAGTGGCACCTGCTGTGTTCATGCAATTGATCAATGAGGTGCTGCATGAGCATTTGTACAAGGGGCTCCTGGTTACCTATGATGACATTCTTATCTACACTGAAACTATGGAGGAACATGTGAAGTTAGTGCGCTCAGTCCTGAAAAAACTCAGGGCTGCTGATCTGTACGCCAAATTGTCAAAATGCAAATTTCATCAGGATAAAATTGACTATTTGGGTTACCGCATATCACATGAGGGGATAGAAATGGACCCTGAGAAGGTGCAGGCGGTCATGGAGTGGGCACCCCCACTACACAAGAAAGCAGCTGCAAAGCTTTCTGGGTTTTGCAAACTTTTATCAACAATTCATCCCCACCTTTGGTAAAATTGCGTTACCTATTACCAACCTCCTAAAGACGAAGGGAGAGGTTAAGCCAAAGCCTAGCTGTCCCCTTGAGTGGACAATGGAATGCCAAGCAACCTTTGAGAAACTTAAGCAGCTGTTTACAGCTGAACCTGTCCTTAAACATCCTGACACGGATGTCCCCTTCGTAGTCCAGGCTGACACCAGTGACGTGGCTGTGGGGGCTGTGCTATTGCAGGCAAACGCTGCTGGGGCCTTACAACCCTGAGCTTACACCTCCAGGAAATTAACTGAAACCGAAAGGAGATGAGCAATATGGGAGAAGGAAGCATTTGCTGTCCGATGGCCCTATTAACTTGGAGGCATTTCCTCGAAGGGGCAAAACACCCTTTTGAGGTGTGGACTGACCATAAAAACCTGGAAGCCTTAAAAGTGCCCCGAAAACTGTCACCCAAGAAAATTCATTGGGCGCAACACTTTAACTGTTTTAATTTTTCCTTGCGTTACCTTCCTGGGGGGAAGAACTTTATGGCGGATACTTTATTTATTTATTTATTTATTTATTTATTTATTTATTTATTTTATTTTATTTCGAATTTATATACCGCACCTTCTCCCGAGGGACTCAGGGCGGTGTACAGCCAGATAAAAACATACAATACAAACATTAAAAACAATTAAAAGGATATATTAATTTGACCCCAATTTAAAATGACAAACCAGTTAAAAATATTTTTAAAAAATGTTATGTTAAGCCAGCCCGGCTTGCTGGAAAAAGAAAGTTTTAAGGGCACAGCAGAAGACACCGAGGTCTTGAATTCTCCTTATCTCTGGGGGCAGCTGATTCCAGAGGGTAGGTGCCCCCACAGAGAAGGCCCTCCCCCTGGGGGTCACCAGCCTACACTGTTTGGCTGATGGCACCCCGAGGAGGCCCTCTCTGTGGGAGCGCACAGGTCGGTGGGAGGTCATCGGTAGCAGCAGGCGGTCTCGAAGATAACTAGGTCCTATGCCATGGAGCGCTTTAAAGGTCGTGACCAAAACCTTGAAGCGCACCCGGAAGACCACTGGGAGCCAGTGCAACTCACGCAGGAGCGGTGTTATGTGGGAGCGCCAAGCAGCTCCCGTAATTACCCGTGCGGCCCCATTGTGGACCAGCTGGAGCCTCCGGGTGCTCCTCAAGGGGAGCCCCATGTAGAGAGCGTTGCAGTAGTCCAGGTGCGAGGTGACAAGGGCATGAGTGACTGTGCACAGGGAATCCCGATCAAGAAAGGGCCGCAACTGGTGGATCAGGCGAACCTGACAAAAGGTCCCCCTGGCTACCGCTGTCAGATGTTCCTCTAAAGACAGCTGCGTATCCAGGAGGACACCCAGATTGCGCGCCCTCTCCGCGGGGGCCAAAGACTCGCCCCCGATAGTCAGTGATGGAGTCAACTGACTATATCGGGATGTCGGGAACCACAGCCATTCAGTCTTGGAAGGGTTGAGCTTGAGCCTGTTCCTCCCCATCCAGATCCGCACAGCCTCCAGGCACTGGGACATCACTTCAAGGGCATCATTGGGGTGGCCTGGGGTGGAGATGTACAGCTGGGTGTCGTCAGCGTACTGATGGTACTTCACCCCAAAGCCACGGATGATCTCACCCAGCGGCTTCACATAAATGTTGAACAGAAGGGGCGAGAGGACCGACCCCTGAGGCACTCCACAAATGAGAGGCCTCGAGGTCGACCTCTGCCCCCCTGCCAACACGAACTGCGACCGGTCTGAGAGAAAGGAGAACCACCGTAACACGGTGCCCCCCATCCCCAACTCCTCCAGCCGGTGCAGCATGATACCGGTCGATGGTATCAAAAGCCGCTGAGAGATTTAACAGGGCTAGAACAGAGGAGCAACCCCTGTCCCGCGCCCTCCAGAGATCATCTACCAATGCGACCAATGCTGTTTCCGTGCTGTGCCCAGGCCTGAAACCCGACTGGAACGGATCTAGATATCTAGATTACCCCAGTACAATAGTGCTCGGCCAGAAGTAATCTGCCCAGTTATCCCCTCCAAGCAACTGGCTGCCCCGGTGGTCACCAGAGCCCAGGAGAAAGCGGACCTTGATCTTCCCAGTGACTTAAGCGAGGAGTTGAAAGAAGCACTGAAAAGTGATGACTGGTTCCTGTCCCACTCAAACGAGTGCACCATGCGAGGTGGCCTAGCATGGATTGGCGCTAAACTATATGTCCCCGCCAGTCTTAGGGGAACTGTGCTGCAATGGACCCATGACCGAGTAGCTGTGGCTTCCGGCGTCCCGATATAGCCAGCTGGTGCCATCGCTGGTTATTGGGGGCGAATCATTGGCCCCCACGGAAAGGGCTCGCAACTTGGGCGTCCTCCTGGATACACGGCTGTCTTTAGAAGAGCATATGATGGCCGTGGCCAGGGGGGCTTTTTATCAGGTCCGCCTGATACGCCAGTTGCGTCCCTTTCTAGATCGGGACTCCCTACGCACGGTCACTCAGGCACTCGTCACTTCCCGCCTGGACTACTGCAATGCTCTCTACATGGGGCTCCCCTTGGGGTGCACCCGGAGGCTCCAGTTGGTCCAGAATGCGGCTGCACGGGGGATTATGGGAGCGACGGGGTGCCCCCATGTGACACCTCTCCTGCACGAGCTGCA
Organism: Pituophis catenifer annectens; assembly: GCF_029215685.1. Lineage (NCBI taxonomy): Eukaryota > Metazoa > Chordata > Lepidosauria > Squamata > Colubridae > Pituophis > Pituophis catenifer. The sequence continues at coordinate 106,235,720 of NW_027256885.1, read as the reverse complement.
CTGGCTTCCTGTGGTCTTCCGGGTGTGCTTCAAGGTGTTGGTGACCACCTTTAAAGTGCTCCATGGCTTAGGGCCAGGGTATCTACGAGACCGCCTTCTGCCGCCAATAGCCTCCCACCGGCCAGTTCGCTCGCACAGAGAGGGCCTCCTCAGGGTGCCGTCAGCCAGACAATGTCGGCTGGCGACCCCCAGGGGGAGAGCCTTCTCTGTGGCGGCACCTGCCCTCTGGAACGACCTACCCCCAGAGATACGCACGATACCAGACCTCCGGACTTTTCGTCGGGCCCTGAAAACACATCTATTTCATCTAGCCAGGCTGGCTTGACCCCATCCTTGCGGTTTTAATTTGTAATTGGTTTTAACTGGGTTATTTTAAATTGATGGCCAAAATTATTTAACGTCTTTTAAACTGCTTTTAAATTTTATATGTTGTGTTTTACCATGGCTGTTCACCGCCCTCAGTCCTGTTGGAGAAAGGCGGTATACAAATTAAATAAATAAATAGATAAATGATTCGAAAGCTGCTGGACACTTTGGCTTCATGAAAACTTTACACCTAGTCAAACAGCAGTTCTGGTAGCCCTCGTTGAAAAAGGACATAGAACAGGACACAGCCAGTTGTCCTGTGTGTGCTTCTGCTAAGAGGCCCCCCGGGAAGCCTGCTGGACTCCTTCAGAGTGTTGCCAGTCCTAGTGACCCATGGAAGGAAATATTTATGGACTTCATTGTTGAACTGCCTGAGAGTGGGGAGAACACAGTCATTTGGGTGATCATGGACTTATTTTCCAAGCAGGTGCACTTTGTACCCTGCTCCAAGATCCCCTCCACAAAAACGCTCACCAAACTGCTCATACAACGTGTATAGGTTACACGGGGTTCCTAACCGCATCATTTCAGATAGAGGGGTACAATTCACCTCCTACTTCTGCAAGGAGTTCCTGAAGTTGTTAGGCTCCATCCAGGGTCTAAGCCCCACCCACCACCCTCAAACTAATGGGGTGTCAAGCTGCAAGGCCTGGGGCTTGCCACATCGGGGTGGGAAGAAGCACGGGTGAAGGGGGGTGTCAGGAACGCCATAGTGGCGATTGTGGAGCACCGGGAACGGGGGGTGCCAGGATGGCTGCAGCAGCAACAGAGGAGGCTTGGCAGCTGCAGCGGCAGCGGAGGCTGCAGCGAAGCTCAGCTGAGAGGCGCGGAGGCGTGGCCAAGTGAGGAATGCACCGAGCAGCTGTTCCGGACCGACAATCAGCTGGGCCAGAGCTTCAGTACATGATAGCCACCAGGGCGAGGCCAGTACAGAGGAGAGGCATGGCTCGCCTACTGAAGGGTGCTGGGAGGCGGATGCTCCCAGCGCTGACTTTGCATCTAACAGACTTGCTTCAAACAGACTTTACTATCTGCTGTTTTGCTGCTGAATGAACTCACTGCGTGCCAGAGTCCGGCTGAATAAACCCAGTTTGAATTGCAATGGGGCCTGTGAACATGCGAACTCAGTTCTGGAACAGTACCTCAGGTGCTATGTAAACTACCAACAGGACAATTGGGCCAACTTGCTGCCTTTCACAGAAGTCACTTACAATAACTCGATCCACAGTAGCACTGGCTTCACCGCGCTTAAAGTTGCTTCTGGTCAGGATTTCGTACCCATTCCAGAACTGCCCCAGATCCCTTCCTTAGTGCAATGAATTGAACAGCTTCAAAGTATTTGGCCCGTCACCCCTAAGGCACTAGACGAGGCACATCAAGCCCATAAAAGACAGGCTGACAAGAAAAGAGCTAAACCGAAAGAGTTCCAAGTAGGGGACACAGTGTTCCTATCTACAAAGTACTTACTTGCCATCCAGAAGTCAAAGAAACTGGGGCCCAAGTATGTAGACCCTTTCCCCATTGTTAGGATCGTAAATCCGGTCACAGTACAGTTAGAGCTACCCAAAACCCTTAGGCAGATCCACCCTGTGTTTCATGTTAGCTTGTTGAAGCCTGAGCATGTATCTCCTCTTCAACCAGGCCAACCTGCCCCTCCAATTCCCTTCCTCATCGAAGGTGAACAACACTTCGAGGGGCGTGGCCAGCATCCACAGCGAAACAACGCTTTCTTCAGGGGCTCCTGAAGGATCATCGATATCACAGCCATCTGGGGGTCTTGTTTGGCCGAAGCTGTCCTGTAGGGATGGTGAACGAGAGAGGCACAGACTGGCAAGCACAGGGAAGCTGCAAATTCCCTGGCTGGTTGGAAGAAGCCTCTCAACTGGACGGCTGAGAAAGCAGCCATTGAGAGCTGCTACAAAGCTGGGGCGGCTACAACTGAAGCGGAGAAGTAAAGGAAGTGGAATCATCTGGGTGAGAAGCTTGCTTTTTAAACACTTTTAAATATATGTTTCGTTTCATAAACCCCTGGAAATACTTTGAAGGGAAGGAAATGGCACAAGGAGAGGAGGGGAGAGTGGGTGTGTGCTGGCTCTCTGGTTTTCTTTTCTTCCTCCCTTGCATTTTTGGTTTTTGGGTTGATTGAGCTTTTCATCTTTTATTTTTGTTATTTTTCTTTTTTTTCTTTTTCCTTGTTTTTTTTTCCTAATCCATCCAACGGGGTGGATTAGATATTTGGATTACAGTGTTAAGACATGACAAGATGAAGAAGACAACAACACAGTTACCTTCCACAGCTACAACTTCAAGCCCTGCGGCTCAAAGAACATTGGACACTATAACCATGCAATTGGAATTAAAAAAACATGATACAAGCCTTACATGAAGATCTCAAAGAAAGAATAAGTAAATTGGATGAGAAAATGGAAAAAGTAGAAGGGGAGCTTAAAGATGTCAAGGGGATGATTGGAAAGAATGAAGAAAGAATACAAAAAGTAGAAGAAAAAGCAGAATCAACAGAAAAAAGAGTGGGAGAGATGGATGATAGATTTACAACAATTGACAAAAATTAGGAAAAGACAATTATTTCCCTTGAGATGGATCGTGCAGATTATTATCTAAGATTTCAAAATATAGAAGAAGAAAAGGGGGAGAATCTGGCTGAAGTTATGGCAGAGATTTTGGCGGAAACGATGGAGGAAACCAAAGAAAAGATATTAAATGGGATTGACGAGATATTTAGAGTACACACAAGATATGCAATGAGAAATAAACTACCAAGAGAGATGCATGTAAGGTTCACCAAGAAAGCAATAAAAACAGAAATATTACAGACAGCAAGGAATACTCCTTATATATAATAATATAATATAATATAATATAATATAATATAATATAATATAATATAATATAATATAATATAATATAATATAATATAATATAATATAATATAATATAATATAATATAATACTCCTTATATAAAATATAAAGGTAGAGAGATAGTGGTGTTGAAACAGATATCCAGAAGGGTAAGAGATTTGAGAAGAGAATATCAATTCTTGACAAAAGGTCTAATTAAAAAAGGAGTAAACTTCAGATGGTTAATACTAGAAGGAATATTGGTGTACTGGCAGGAGCAAAGACATAGATTAGACCCTATAGAGAAAGCGAAACTATTTTATGAGCAATATTTGGGGTTTCAAGAAGAGGGAAGAACAAGAGAGGAAAGAGAGATTAGAGTCCAGGAAGAAGCGGTGAAAGAAAAAGAACAAAAAAGAGAGATGGCAAGAGAACATGAAGAAAGAGTAATAAGAGAAGGAGCAAGGTTAAAAGACCCTAAAGATCAAAGAGATTTAAGAACGACAAGATTGGCAAAAACTAGTAATAAGTAAAGTATGGAAGAAGAAATAAAAGCAATATCAATAAATATTAATGGACTAAACTCAGCAATAAAAAGGAAAAGAACTCTTAATAAATTGGAAAAACTAAAAATGGACTTAATATGTTTACAAGAAGTTCATATTAGACAACAACACTAAAAACTATTGGAATATCCAAAATTGGGAGAATTATTTTCTGCATTGACACATCAAAGTAAAAGAAGTGTAGTATTATATATTAAAAAGAAATTAGAACCTAAACAAATATTAACTGATGAAGAAGGGAGGATCCTTATAGTGGAAGTAACACTGAATTATAAACAAATACTCTTGGTGGTGATATATGCACCGAATGAAAATCAAGAAGAATTTTATGGAAAATTACATAGGAAAATAATAGAATTTGAGTATGAAAATATCTGCATGATGGGAGACTTTAATGCAATAAGAGAAGTTGATTTGGACTATAAGACAACAAAGATTAACAAAAAGCCTAGAAAAACTCTTCCAAAAGCTTTTTTTGCAATGGTAGAGGAACTAGGCATTCAAGACGCCTGGAGAGAAAGGCATTTGAAGGAGAAACAGTATACATTTTATTCAAATAGCCATAGGTCATGGTCCAGTATAGACATGATGTGGATGTCAACTGATTTATTAGTTAATGTGCAAAATATAAATATTGAAGCAAGCATTTGGGCAGATCATAACCCGATTACAATCACATGGAAGGGACAAAGAAAGAGATTAAGATGGACTTTAAATCAAACAATATTAAATGAAAAAGAATTTCAACAATATATGGAGAAAGAATTGGTTTTCTTTTTCAGGGAAAACAAAAGGGAAGATACCTCACTGCAAAATGTGTGGGATACAGCGAAAGCATACATTCGAGGGTTGGCAATGACTTATTTGGGAAAAAGAAATAAAAAGAAAAGACAATCTCAAAAAAAAAATTGGAAGAGGAATACAAGAAGTTAGAGATGGAATTACAAAAAGTTATGCAAAATAAGAGGATTAAAAATCAAATGGATTTGAAAAAACATGAAATGAATTTAATTGAAAAAGAGGACTTGGCAAATAAAGATGTCCAAACAGAACTTTTTTGAAAATGCTAATAAGCCAGGTAGATGGTTGGCTTATAAAATGAAAAAGGAGAGAGAAAAAAAAACTAATTAATCAATCAATGGATGAGGAAGGAACTTTATGCTATTGAAATGAGGAAAAGAAGAAAATAGTACAGAAATACTGAGAAACTCTACAAACAAGAGATAATATCTGAAGAGAAGATAAAGCAATACTTAGAAAAGTCTGAATTACCTAAAATACCAGAAAAATACAAGAAAACTTTGGAAGAAAGAATAACGATGATGGAATTAACAGAGGGGACAAAACAAAAGAATGGTAAAGCGCCAGGTCCAGATGGTTTGCCAGCAGAGTTGTACAAAATATTACAGGACGTAATTAGCAATACAATGATGGAAGTATTTAATGAACTTTTAGTAAATGCAAAAATACCCAACTCTTGGATAGAGGCATATATTACTCTTATACCGAAAGAAGACACAGACTTACAACAAGTTAAAAGTTATAGACCGATCTCCTTGTTAAATGCGGATTATAAAATATTTGCATCAATAATGGCGAATAGATTGAAGATTGAAGAGATTGGCACGGGAAGGGTTTTGTGGCTCCCGGTGTTTTCTTTTCTGTGGGAAACAGGTCCAAATGGCTCTTTGAGTGTTTAAGGTTGCAGACCCCTGCTCTAGTCAAAAATGAGTTCTACCAGAAGAATCTGTTGTGACTCAGGCCGAAGTAGTTAGCATTAAATACAAACAGTTCGAAAACAGACTTTATTAGAACAGCTGAGAATTAACTCATTCTCAGTGTAGTCCAAACTAAATTAAAGCAAATTCTTCAAAACACCATTCCACAGTTTATCACCTGACCTTGGGATAATTAGGCAAACTGCCAAAGGCTTCTCTTGGCAAAAGTTCAGAAGCAGAAGACGCCGACAAGAAATGAATACAGTGAAACAAAAACCAATTCTCTCAACGTTATTTTCCGGCAAAGAGGCCAAGAGCCGTTGCTGGTCTTTTAAGCCTTATGGGAGGGGCCAATCATCTCTTGGCCCTACTCCTGAGTCGTCCTCTTTGCTTTATCTGCTCCTGCCTTCTGGCAGCTCTTCTCATACATGCAGTAGGAACAGGCTCCTCCTGTTCCTCTGCCTCTCTACTGTCAGCCTCTGGAGGCTCCAAAGTCTGCACATCACTCCCCAATGGCCCTGGCCCCATCTCTGCCTCCGATGCAGAGCCTTCATCCGGGCCTTCCCCAGCCTCCAGGACTGGCCCATGTTCTTCCTCAGCCTCATCGCTGTCCGACTCTGCTGCCAGCTCCGCAGGCTGCTGGCGGACCACAACAGAACTGTGCTCTGTTCACACATCGGGATGGATTCATTTGGAAGGGTACCAAACTATATGTACCCCAGGTTTTACGGCGGTGCCATGATGTCCGTTCAGCAGGCCATTTTGGTTTTGTACAAACGTTGCACCTAATTAACCGCCAGTTAATTAACCACCACTTTTGGTGGCCTTCCATGAAGTGGGATATCGAAAAATATATAGGGAGCTGTCCTATCTGCGCTACCAAGAAAAGCCAACCTGGCAAGCCTGTTGGATTGATACAACCAGTAGCTAACCCCACATAACAGTGGGAGAAGGTCACAATGGATTTCATTGTGGGATTACTGGACAGTTGTGGTCACAATGTAATATAGATCTATTTTTGATGCAGGCTCATTTTGTAGCCCGCTCCGGTCTCCCTTCCACTAGAAAGTTACTTAGGTTATTTGTAGTCCATATATATCAACTGCATGGTATATGTTGTGGCTCCGTTACCTGAGCCTGTGTCATCGGCAGGAGAGGACTCCGAGAGTGAAGGAGAGGAGTTGGCAAGGCCTCCCTCTCCAGGACCCTCCTCTCTGGCAATGCCTTCGGTGTCCTCCAAAGGGCAAGAGATAGGGCCGGGGCCAAGCACGTCCATGCAGCCACAGGTGGACAGTGATGAGGGTAATGAGTCTTGGCTGGATCCTCAGCAGCGTCGCAGAGATAAGCGCGCGCAACAGAAGAAAAGGCGTGCCAGAGATTAGGCTGAGTCACTGGACCACACCCCACAGGATATAAAAGGGGGTGAGGTGGCCATTCAGACTCTGTGACGGACAAAACTAACTACTATCGAGTCACATTGCATCTTTGGAAACAATATTATCGGCCTTGGATTTATTTTACGAACTGGACAATTCTTGACTGTGGGTATTTTGTTTATTGAGTAAAAGTTCTTGGCAAGCAGCTACTGGGTTGCTGCCAAGCATCTTATCGGAAGAATTGGTTGTCTGCCAGTTTATTTAACCCCCGGCTGTCTGTTTGTTTGTGTGTGTGAGACGGGGACAGAACAATATACCAAAAAGGGTTATATCAGGTTGAGGCATTCAATTTACTGTCCGGTTTTGGTGGGACTTCTTAACCAGAGTTGGGTCAACGCAGGGGTTGAGTTCGGCTTTCCACCCGGCAACCAATGGGGCTGCGGAACAAACGAATGTCATGATTTCAAGATACTTGCGCTGTTACATAAGACATAGACAGGATGATTGGGCCGACCTCCTTCCGTATGCCGAGGTCACCTATAACAATGCCATACGGGAGACTTCCGGTGGCACCGCAGGCGCCGAGGACGCTCTTTTCTTGAGCGCCAGCCCCGTGATCTCGTAAAGCCGCTAGAACAGTGCAAATCAGCTGTCTAGTGGCTTGAAAACTTTCTCCCCGGGAAAAGGGGAGGAAGAGAGCAGACGGGCGTAGGTAGAGCTCCCCAAGGAGCCCCAGGAACAATTCTGGGGCTCGAAGGGTGAGAGCTCCCTGGAAGCCCAACAGAGCTCCGGATCCGGGACGTTTCTGCTTCAAGCAGAAGAAGACGCCGCGACCACCCCTGCAAACAACGCTTGAATAAACATCATTCGGAAGCAGGCTGAGCAAACTCAGGAGAGATGAGATCTGCAAGTACTGAACTTTAACTCCAAATGTGTATTACTTCCTTCTGACTTATTAAGGGGAGAAAGTGAAACCAAGATGGTGATTGAGCTTTAATGAGGTGTGAAAGTGAAAGTTAAAAAGGAAAGTTTCTTTTAGTGTTGGCAGCCCCTGTTCAAAATTAGAGATTTGTGTTTAAAAAAAAAAAGAAGATTAAAGATAACAGCAGTGATTTTTTTTAAAAAAGGATTGATATTATTTAAAGACTGATTTCTGGATTTGGTGGATCTATTGTTCTGGCAGCTGATTAAACTTAAATTGGAAACTAAAAATGGCTTCAAAACAAATTAAGGCTATTGTCCCCAAAAGTGCTGGGACTTCGCCAGCTCAAACATCCAGATTGCAATCTCTCTCTTTTCCAACGGAACCAACAATATTAACATTTGAAATGTTGCAGGAAGCCCTCAAAACACAAGCCTCTGTTACAGAAAAAAAAGTTGCTTCAATGTTTCAGGAGCAAACTCGAGAAGTTGCTGAAGAAATTGCTCAGGTTAAAGAGACTATTCAAAAACGAAACCAAGAAATTAGAGAAGATATTATTATGGCAGTACAAGGATTGGCAGGACACATTGAAGCAATAGATGAAAAAGTGGAAGAAATTAAGCAGTCTAATGAGAACTTGGAAAATAAAATGGGGGAGGTCCAGGACAAGATGGAAAGAGCAGAGGCTGATGTGATAATGATACAATATAGAGACATGGAATTTGCTTTGAGAATAAGAGGCCTCAAGGAAAACAAGCAAGAGAATTTGAGAGAGATCTTTTCAGAAGCATTTGCACAGATAATGGAAGATCAAAAAGCAAATTTTGAATGGCAAATTGACAAAATTTATCGTGTCAATTCATGGGTGGCCAGACAGAAACATCTACCAAGAGACATTGTAGTTTATTTTACAACAAGGAGATTATGCAATGAAATCCTACAAGTCACTTTTAAAAATAAACTTCAAGTGCAGGGGCAGGAGGTTTTAACACTGAAAGAAATTCCCCCCAAAATGTTGAGAGCCAGAAAGGATTATGCCTTTCTGGTGGAAGAACTGAGAAACCATCAGATACAGTATAGATGGGAAGTTCCAGCTGGTCTAGTGGTAAATTATTCAGGAGAAAGATACCATCTCAATTCAGTGTGGAAGGCAAGAGATTTCTATACCAATGTATTAAAGGCTGGATGCCCTCAGCCCCAGGATGCTAGAAGGAAGATGGAAATAGAGGGGGCAAGAAAGGGGGAGAAAGAAGAATTGTTGGCACAGGCCCAAAAGGGTGATTTGATTATTCAAGAAGAATTAATACAATTTTCGACTACTGTTCAAGCTTTGGAGATAGAAGAACCTAAGGATCAAAGACAGACTCGAGCGGCAGCCAAGCGTCAAGAGGTATTAAGAGTGCAGCAACTTCAAATGATTCAAGATACTACAAAAACAGAAGCAGTGGGAGGAGCAAGACCAAAAAGTAAAATGCATGGAGATTTCCAGCAGATGCTCCAATGTGAATTATTTTCCAAGGATCTTGCCCAATAACCACAGACACGGTTTGTCTTAGTTTCAAAGGTATTTATTTACACCATTTCTTTTTCTTTCAGATACACATCTGGAACTGGCCTGGTGGGTCCCTGTGCACGGGCTTATATACTGCGAGGGCGGAGTCAAGATAAGGAGGGGTCATGGGAAGGGCTAGGTGAGGGAGGAGGGGTCAACCCATGCGTTGATATGTACAGAGTTAGGCATTTACTCATAACAAATCCCCCTCTAAATGACTAACGTTTGGAGTTGAATCCGTATAAGGCATAGCTACTCCTAGTTTTGATCTCAGGTATGTGTGTTGTTTGCTTGGTAATGGTTTTGTCAGAATGTCTGCAGCCTGTTCAGAAGTTTCACAATGTACGGCTCTGATGAAACCTATGTCTGATAACTGTCTGACATGCTTGTGCTTGATGTCGATGTGTCTGGATCTTTGACCTACTGCGTCCGCGTTGGAAATGTTTATGGCTGCTTTATTGTCCTCGTGAATTGTTATTGGATAAACTGGTTCAGTCCATATGTCGGAAAGCAGATCATCAAACCACACTAAATTGTTAGCCGCTTTTGACAGGCAGATGTACTCTGCTTCCGCTGTGGATGTGGCAACCAGATTCTGTTTACCGGTGTACCAATGTACTGGGCAATTATTGATGAGAAATATGTAACCAGAGGTGCTTTTTCTGCTCTTGGTGTCACCTGCCCAGTCAGCGTCCGCATAGCAGGTCAGCACGGGTTCTTTGGACTTGGACGGTTCCAGACATAGATATGCATCTATGCTATATTTCAGGTATCTAATTATTCGTTTTACACCTTCCCAGTGGTATACCTTGGGTTCACTGACGTGTCTGGATAACAGGTTTACTGCTAAACTGATATCTGGCCTTGTCCAATTGGCAATATATAGGAGGGATCCAATGACGGATCTGTACAGAGTGTTGTCCTTAAATGGCTCCCCCTCTTCGTGCATATGTTTCAGGAAGTCTGTTTGCATGGGTGTTTCACATGGTTTAGCATCATTCATGTTACACCTGTGTATAAGTTCTAATATTTTTTCCTTTTGTGACAGCCTGAACCCATTCTCTGTTTTCTCGATTTGCACCCCTAGATATTTGTTGACTCTCCCTAGGGTCTTGAGTGTGAAGTGTTTTCCCAGTTCTTTGGCAAACTCATTGCATTTTCGTTTGTGTTGTCCTAAGTATAGAATGTCGTCTACGTAAATGAGTGCGTACTCGACTGATGTGCCCTCCCTTTTGATGAAGAGGCAGAGGTCCGCTGAGGTGGCGGTGAAGCCCATGTCCCTGAGTGTTTTGGCTAGACACTCATACCATCTTTTTCCCGACTGCCTTAACCCGTACAGGCTTTTGTTTAGTAACCAAGTGTCTCCCTTTTTCGTGTCCTTCCCTGGGGGTGCCCTGACATATATTTCTTTGTCTAGCTTTGCATGGAGGTAGGCGGTTTGAACGTCGAATTGATAGACTTCTAGGCCTAAGACGGATGCTATTACTAGGGCGCTTTTGACACTTTCTGCCCTAACTGTAGGTGAATAGGTATCCGTGTAGTCGTCTGGATACCTCTGTGCGAACCCCTGAGCCACGAGCCTAGCCTTGTAGAGAGTCTTGTTGTCTTCGAGTTCCTTAATTTTGAAAACCCATTTTGTACCTATGAGTATTTTGTCGGCTGGGACCTTAGAGGGGGTGTACACGTTTAGTTCCCTTAGGCTAGCCATCTCCTTTTCCATAGCCTGTTCCCACCTATTTCTCTCCTCTTGTGGTAGACTGATTATCTCCTCGTATGAGTTGGGGGTCATTTTATTTGGGTGTATGGACATGACATAATCCTCAAATCTCTTTGGCATTCTATTTCTGTTGTGTCTTATGGGCCTGTTTGGTCGTGCATCGGTGTCGTGCATGTATTTGGCTTCTTTCTCTGTGACTGCATCTACCTTAATGATGGGATGGTCTTCCTTCCACCCTTTGGTGACTATCTCGTGGTGTCTCGGTTTTTGCCTTTCTTGTGTATCTGTTTCTAATGTGGTATGTTTGCTCTCATCCCTTAATTTGTCTGTGTCTTCCTGTCTGATGAGTGTCTCGTTGAGATGTATCTTTGACCAGTTGGTGTTCTTGTGAAACACCGCGGTCCTGGATATGATGAACCTATTGTCCCTGTCTATGAATCTGTACCCTTTTGTGCCTGGTTCATACCCCATGAACCTTAATCTCTTTGAAACCTTGTCTCCTTTTCGCCTCAGCTGTTTCGGGATGTGTACATCTGCTGTGACCCCAAATATGTGCAAGGGTGTAATTTTTGGCTTTCGGTTGTACATCACCTTGTAAGGTGTTTTCTCTACTACGCTAGACCAGAGTCTATTCAGTGTGTAGTTTGAGTAGGTGAGTGCTTCCTAACCCTGCATCCTCTAGAGCGCATCTCACCATTGTTTGTAGGACTCCGTTCCTTTTTTCTACGACTCCGTTCTGGAACACGGAAAAAGGAATTTTTGGGACAATCCCGTTTATAGTGGTTCTTGGAACCACAGGTGAAACATTCTGGGTAGTCTTGGTTCCTGGTTTGGAACTCAACCCTCTTTGTTGGTTTTCTGTCCCTGCGGCTGATGGAGCGGTCCCTCCTTAAGCTGTCTTCTGCAATTATTCTGTTTGTCAGTGACTCAAGTGTGAGGTGGCCTAGGCTTATGCTATCCAGCTGCATTGTGAAGTTATCCCAGCTGGAGTCCAGGGAGTTAATGACAATGCTTTTCATACTCTCCTCTGATATATCCTCTCCCCTTTGTATCAACTCAGCCCTTGTGGCATTCAGGTTTAGTATGTGTTCACCCATGGGAGTCCCTGCCTTATGTCTAGCTGAGTGGAATTCCCTGGATATCTTGGCTGTGGTGGCAGCGCTTTTACTGTAGAACAAGTTAAATATTTTCTGCTGTATTTTGGATACAGTCAGGTAATGGCTAAGGCTGGGGTATATGCTTGGTGAAATACTTGCTATGACTATATAGTAAGCCCTGTGGTGCAAGCAGTCTATTTCTAAAGACCAAGGTTTTGTGGGGGGGTCATCAATTAAAAACAACATGTTCTCCCTTAAAAATAAAATCTGGAGTTGATGATTCCACTGCATAAGGTTTGATCCATCTAATTTAAGAGTGGGAAAGTCAGTTGGTAAATTCACTGAGCTGTGTGGCAAATTACTCACAGTCTGTTGCTGTCCATGGTATCTCAGGTGAGGGAACTCACAATATGGCTTGGGGATGCTGTTTGCGACTCTGTACTGACTTGTATTTATGTTCTCCTCTTCTCTTCTTACAGGAGCCGATTGAGCATGCGCAAAGCCTATTTCGCGTCTGTAGTCGATGGGTGAGTAGCTGGCTGTTGCTGCTCTTAGGCCTCGGCCTAGGCCTACGATTGGGGGCTCGAATGCCCCCCTGGGGTACCCGGCTTCGTCCCTGGAGGCAGGCATCCATCGATGGGTGGCTGGGTCCCTGCTGGAAGCTGGAGAGAGGCGAGGAGGCGAGGAGGTCGTAAGTAGAGGACTTCTGGAATTCGGCGGCGTGGCAGTGGCGGTGAGAGGTCCCGATCCCTGGTCACTGGTCCCTGGACATGTGAGGAAGCCTGGCGGAGGTTGCATGGAGGGTGAGTAGCCGGCATGCTCCCCTTCCCTCGGGTCTCGTGTTGCCGGTACGGTGGGTGGTGAGTTCGAGTCCTCCCATCGGCATGTCTCATGTGCGATCGGTGTTTGGTGATCACCCTCGTGGTGTGTGGTCATCGGGTGGAGGAGCTGGGGTGATGTATCATCACCGATGGCCCCCTCGTAGTCCCCTCGGCTCGCGGTTGTCTCCCTGCGGTTTGTGGCTGGCGCGAGGGGGTCGCGTGCAGGGCCAATTGCTGTTGCTGGGGCCTCAGGTGTCTTTCTGGCTTCGAGCTTGGCAGGCGAGCCAAGATGCCTTGGTATCTCCCTTCTGGGATGTTTTTGGTTGTTCCCCCATTTGTCTTGGGGTTTCTTTCGTTTCGCGCCATTAAATTTGAATCCTGGCTCCCTATTGGTCGGCGGCCATCCCAAGATGGCCGCCGGGAGTATGGCGCGAAACTGGAGTTGTTTAAATCCTGGGTCCCTGCCAGGGGGTATCTTTCCCTTACCAGTCTGGCAGTCTCGTAGTCTTGTTCCTGAGGGCTCATCGCTGCTCCGTGGTCATCTAGCAGGTCCCGGAGTTTCGCGAGAAGCTCCCTCTTGCTGATGGAGGCCTCCATCATTTTTTGTATGGTCTCTTTCAGCTCATCTCTCTCGAGCGATTCGTTCCTGGCGTGCCTGGCTGCATTTTCTCTTGGCCTCACGCTTCTGTTTGTCTCGTCCAGGTCTCCCACTTCCATGGCAGTTGGAATTCTGGCTGTGGCGCCTTTGGATTCCTGCAGCTGTGCCATTAGTCTGGTGATGGACCTTGTGTTCATCCTTCCTTCCATCTTAGTTATTATTCCTGGTTATTGGGCACAACCATCCTCTGCTACCATCTTGTGAATTATTTTCCAAGGATCTTGCCCAATAACCACAGACACGGTTTGTCTTAGTTTCAAAGGTATTTATTTACACCATTTCTTTTTCTTTCAGATACACATCTGGAACTGGGCTGGTGGGTCCCTGTGCACGGGTTTATATACTGCGAGGGCGGAGTCAAGGTAAGGAGGGGTCATGGGAAGGGCTAGGTGAGGGAGGAGGGGTCAACCCATGCGTTGATATGTACAGAGTTAGGCATTTACTCATAACATCCAAGTGCTTCAGAGGGCCAAGAATGGCAACTAGATTTTTGACCTGGAATGTTAATGGCCTAAATTCACCACAAAAGAGGAGAAAAATATTTCATTATTTGAAACAGTTTAAAAATGATGTAATTTGTTTACAAGAGACTCATATCAGAAGTAAAGATCAAAAATACTTAATAAATGCAAGGTTAGGTATACATTTTGTTGCATCTGCTCCTGAGAAGAAGAATGGTATAGTTATATACCTAAAAAAAGACTTAATTGCTAAATTAATTGAAGCAGATGATCAAGGAAGATTTATAGCAATTGAACTTTTAATAAAAGGAGAAAAAATACTTTTAATTGGAGTCTATGCACCGAACCAACAACAGGAAAAATTTTATAAGCTTTTACATTCCAAGTTATTACAATGGGACTATAAATCATGTATTTTATTGGGTGATTGGAATGGAGTTTTGGACACTAAAAAAGATAAGAAGGGGCTCTTGCAGAACATTTCAACGCGTGCCAGATTACCAAAATCGTTTTTTGAAATGATGGAGGATATGGAACTGAGAGATATCTGGCGAGAGAGAAACCCAGAAAAAAAAGACTGATAGACATCAATCTCTCTCAAGGATTGATTTTATACTAATTACAAATGATTTCTTTTCCAGAGTGAAGAAGACGAAGATTTGTCCAAGAGTTTTAACGGATCATAGTCCAGTCTGGATGGAATTAGAGTATGGAAGGGGATCTAAGAGGTCTTGGAGGTTAAATGAAAATCTGTTTAGATATGAGGAAAATGTAAAAGAATGTAAAAAATTTATGAAAGAATTTTTTATTATAAATATGCATAAGGGTACATCTATGGAAATGGTTTGGGATGCAAGCAAAGCATATATGAGAGGCATTCTGATATATTTGAATAATAAATATAGACGCAAACAGGAAAAAAAAAGGAAGGATTTAGAAGAGGAAATTAGAAAAAAAGAACAAGCTTTGATATTGAATCCAGCAGATAAGAAAATAAAAGAGGCAATTAATTTATTGCGAGGGTAATTTAATATGTTAATGGCTGATCAGGTCGCAACTAATTTGCAATATGCTAAACATAATACTTTTTGTAATGCTAATAAACCAGGGAGGTGGTTAGCATATTTGTTAAGGAAAAAACAAAAGTCACGGACCATAGAGAAAATAGAATATAAAGGTAAAGAGGTTTATCAGCAAAATATGATTAAAAAAGCATTTTTAGAATTTTATATGAGGTTATATGGTGGTGATAAAATTCTAGGTACAGATATATATAGATATCTACAGAAAGAGAATATTCCTACAATTACAAAAGAGCAAAGGGAGGGTTTAAATCAACCAATAACCACTGAGGAGATTATGTCTGCAATTAAGCAGTTGAAAATGGGTAAAGCTCCTGGGACGGATGGATTGACAGCTGCTTATTATAAACACTTGCAGTTAGAAATGCTGGGTCCACTTAAAGAATTATTTACTAATATACAATCTGGAGGAGATGTACCCCCATCTTGGAGGACAGCTTATATTTCTTTGATTCCAAAGGAGGAGCAAGACCACACCCAGCCAAAAAATTATAGGCCCATATCACTTTTAAATACAGATTACAAGATTTTTGCTAAAATATTAGCAAATAGGTTAATGACAGTCATACAACAAATGATTCATAATGATCAAACTGGTTTTATAAATGGTAGACAAATGAAGAGTAATGTAAGGCAAGTTGTTAACCTATTGGAGTATTTGGGGAAGAACAACCAAATCCCTGCGGTGCTGATATTTCTTGATGCAGAGAAAGCATTTGATCGATTGAATTGGCATTTCTTATTGAAAATAATAGAAAAGATGCAGTTTGGGGAACATTTCACAAAATCTATTAAGGCAATATATCAGAAACAAACAGCACAAATAATAATTAATGGTAGTTTAACAGATATTTTTAATATAGAAAAAGGAACAAGACAAGGATGCCCTTTGTCTCCATTATTGTTTATTTTGACTTTGGAATTTTTGTTAAGTAAGATACGTGGGTCGGACAAAATAAGTGGAATTAAGATTAGGCAGTATGACTATAGATTACGAGCATTCGCAGACAACTTGGTTGTTACTTTAACCCAACCATTACAGTCGGTTGTAGGTCTAATGGATATAATTAATCAATATGGACAAGTATCTGGATTTAAAATAAATGCAGGGAAAACGAAGACAATAACTAAAAATATGACTATAAATCAAAAAGATGAATTAGAAAGACTAACAGGATTTGAAATTGTAAAAAAAGTTAAGTATTTAGGGGTTTATATTATGACATCAAATGCGAAATTATTTAAGTATAATTATGATCCATTGTGGCAAAAAATACAGAGAGAGATGGAAAATTGGAAAAAATTACAATTATCCTTGCTAGGAAGAATAGCAGCAGTAAAAATGAATGTTTTGCCTAAGTTTTTGTTTCTTTTTCAAATGATACCAATACTTAAAAAAGATGAGAATTTGAAGATATGGCAGAAGGGTATTAATAATTTTGTTTGGGCAGGGAAGAGACCGAGAATAAAACAAAAAATAATGCAGGATACACGTGAAAGAGGAGGTCTCAAAATGCCTAACTTAAGACTTTATTATGAGGCAGCTGTTCTATCAGCAATGAGTGATTGGATGAATTTAACAGAAGAAAGAATTTTGAATATTGAGGGATATGATTTGGTTTATGGGTGGCATGCTTATTTATTATATGATAAGAAAGTGGACAAGACTTTTAAAAGTCATATATTAAGGAATGCTCTATTGCGTGTCTGGAAAAAGTATAAGTATAAACTAAACGAGAAGTTACCATTGTGGGCAATACCCAGACACGCGATAGAGAATATAAGTGTAGAGCAAAGGCAGGATGTGATTACATATAAAGAGCTTCTTAACAAGGAAAGAGGTTTACTACAATTAAAATCTTTGAATCAACTAAGAGAAGAAAGGACAATTCGAACATGGTTTCAATATGTACAGTTGCAAGCTAGATGGAGAGAAGATCCATTCCAGTCGGGTTTCAGGTCTGGGCACAGCACGGAAACGGCATTGGTCGCGTTGGTGGATGATCTCTGGAGGGCTCGGGACAGGGGTTGTTCCTCTGTTCTGGTCCTATTAGATCTCTCAGCGGCTTTTGATACCATCGACCATGGTATCATGCTGCACCAGCTGGAAGAGCTGGGGGTGGGAGGCACTGTGTTGCGGTGGTTCTCCTCCTTTCTCTCCGACCGGTCGCAGTTTGTGTTGGCAGGGGGGCAGAGGTCGACCTCGAGGCCTCTCATCTGTGGAGTGCCGCAGGGATCGGTCCTCTCGCCCCTTCTGTTCAACATTTATGTGAAGCCGCTGGGTGAGATCATCCGTGGCTTTGGGGTGAGATACCATCAGTACGCTGATGACACCCAGCTGTACATCTCCACCCCAGGCCACCCCAACGATGCCCTTGAAGTGATGTCCCAGTGCCTGGAGGCTGTGCGGATCTGGATGGGGAGGAACAGGCTCAAGCTCAACCCTTCCAAGACTGAGTGGCTGTGGCTCCCGGCATCCCGATATAGTCAGTTGACTCCATCACTGACTATCGGGGGCGAGTCTTTGGCCCCCACTGAAAGGGCTCGCAATCTGAGAGTCCTCCTGGATAGGCAGCTGTCTTTGGAGGAACATCTGACGGCTGTTACCAGGGGGACCTTTTATCAGGTTCGCCTGATTCACCAGTTGCGGCCCTTTCTCGATCGGGATTCCTTGTGCACAGTCACTCACGCCCTCGTCACCTCTCGCCTTAACTACTGCAATGCTCTCTACATGGGGCTCCCCTTGAAGAGCACCCGGAGGCTCCAGCTGGTCCAGAATGCAGCAGCGCAGGTAGTGATGGGAGCAACATGGCGCTCCCATGTAACACCGCTCCTGCGCGAGCTGCACTGGCTCCCGGTGGTCTTCCGGGTGCGCTTCAAGGTGTTGGTTATCACCTTTAAAGCGCTCCATGGCATAGGGCCTAGCTATCTGCAAGACCGCCTGCTGCTACCGACGACCTCCCATCGACCCGTGCGCTCCCACAGAGAGGGCCTCCTCAGGGTGCCATCAGCCAAACAATGTAGGCTGGTGACCCCCAGGGGGAGGGCCTTCTCGGTGGGGGCTCCCACCCTCTGGAATCAGTTGCCCCCGGAGATAAGGAGAATCCATGACCTCAATGCCTTCCGTCGTTCCCTTAAAACCCATCTTTTCCAGCAAGCCGGGTTGGCTTAAGAAGAAATTTTTAAATTCTTTTAATCAGTCTGTGATTTCTTAACTTTCGGGCCAAAATTTATATATATTTTTAAATGTTTTTTAATATTTGTATTCTATGTTTTTTATCTTGGCTGTACACTGCCCTGAGTCCTCAGGGAGAAGGGCGGTATATAAATTGGAAATTAAATTAAATTAAATTAAAATCAGAAAATTGGTTTTCTGCAAAATGAGGAGAACTTGGTAAAACAGATTAGAGATCAAAGTCAAATGCATATAAAAAGGTTGTATAATGCGTTGCTAGAAATAGATTCAGAAACGGAGTTAGTTAAGGACTGTATGATAAAGTGGGCACGAAATATTGAAGAACCAATAATGATGGAAACATGGGAAAAAATATGGGTTAGAAATGTGAAGTTCACGCAAGCCCAAAACTTAAGAGAGAATTTTTATAAAATGTTTTATAGATGGCTTCTGGATCCTAAAAAGCTAGCCTGTATGTAGCCAAGTGTGCAACCTAAGTGTTGGAGATGTGAATGTGATGATGCCACGTATTATCATATATGGTGGACATGTAAAAAAATTAAGGCATTTTGGATAAAAATATGGTGGATTATTCAAAATATTCTCAAAAAGAAGATAAAATTTACTCCACAGTTTTTTTTTTTTGTTAGGCATAATTACAGATTGTACTGTTATAGAGACTAAGTTGATTTTAAATTTAATAACAGCAGCCAGACTCTTGATGGCACAGTACTGGAAGAAGGAAGACTTGCCTACTATTGAAGAATGGACACTAAAAGTAGTGAATTTAGCGGAGATGGCTAAAATTTCAGCATATTTGAAGGACCATTCAAATGAAAGATATATATCGGAATGGAGAAGATGGATTGACTATATTCAAAACAAATATCGGACTAAAAAGTTTCAAATAGCTTATGAATGAAATCTATATTTCCTTTTTGAATATGTTTAGTTAGTTGAAAGGGGAGTTAAAGAGCAAGGGGGAGTTTGGAGACCACAGAAAGTTAGCTTATTTTAGCTTATGTTTGTTATGCTATACCCTGTTTTTGCTCTGGGAAGTCTGGGGGGTGGGTGTCGGGGGGAGGGGGGTTGGAGGGAGAGGGGGGATGGGGGGATGGGAGGGGGGAAAATTGTTGTAATGACTGTTAAAACTTTTTAAATAAAAAAAACAAACAATGCCATACATGGTTTACAATTCCGTACAGGGTTTACTCCCTTCTGGATGGCTACAGGTAGGGAGTTTGTTCCAATATCCAAATGTCCCCGGGTGGATCCTACAGATGTGGGAGTTCAAAGTGGGTGGAGCAAACCCAGAGTGTCTGGCCAATAATACAGGAAGCGTTCCAATGGTCTGCTAGAATATATAAGCAACAAGCGGATAGGAAACAACAACCTCATCCACCCTTCCAAGTTGGTCAGAGGGTCTACCTATCAACCAAATACTTGAATTTAGGCCTTCCCAGTATCTCAACAAGCAAACCCTGTGCCTTTCCTTCAAGCTGCTCATGTCTGCTCAGCTTCTGCCAGTCATTCTTAAGGGCTCTGCCTAAAGTTTTGCATGTTGTTTCTTGGTTTTAGAAAAGCTAATCCTCAGAGAGACAACTTGTGAGGATAAACATCAGCAATTCAAGTATTAATAGACACTTGGAAAGGAAAGGGGACCCTACTCTAGACTTCCCTCCAATGTAGCTAATTCTCTTAAACTTCTTTAGATTTACACCTTGGCAATTACAGGGAGACATAAGCAGCCCTTGCTCTTAATGCTCCTTTCCAGCTGTTTCAGAAAGGAATTCTAACAAGGACTTGGAAACCACTGGTCTGGGAATAAAACTGGATTTGGACAATTTGTTTTTCTGTTTACCTTGCAGACTTTTCCATTCTTTTAGTCACCACTCATATTTTAATAGATAACTCAAATTCTCACATTGAGTTCAATTAAAAAATGCATTTTGGTCTTTGCTCCAGTCAAAGGATGAGTCAATCAATGCAGAACTGGTATAAAGCTTCCAAGGGCATTTACACATGCAGGATTTGGTGGGGGAGGGGTATGCCATCAATTTAATTGAAAAGGAAAACCCTCAAAGAAATTGGGTTGGTTCAGATGCAGTCATTCTTGGAGCAGTTCCTTCAAATTAATGGGATAAGGTAATAGAAACTCTGGAGTGAAGATTCACTGATTTCATCTCCAGGTCTGGGCCTGATCCATTTGGCTTGACTGACTGAAGAGACCAGGAACTGTCAACCAAAAGCAGGAAGACCGCATCCAGCTTCATTAATTGCTGGGTGAAAATAGCTTTTTGTTCTTCCCAAGCTTCTATAAGAATCTGTCTTTTGGGTGGGGGCAACTGGGTTATCAGATCCATTATAGCACTTGATCCTAATTGGCCAATGCCTCCAATTAAATGGACTTGGGATATGGTGCTATTTCTTATTAAATTCACCCCATATTTTTTAATAACACTTGAAAGTATGTACATTGTCACTTAGGAAGAAAGAAAGAAAGAAAAACTTTTCTACATTTGGGACAGAGTATTCAAGATGTAACTTAAACTGACTGAACTCTACTGAGGTTACAAGTGATCCCAACTGCTGGTTGGGTTAAAATCGAAAACCTCCATTTTCAACGTCTGAGACTGCAAGCTTTATTTTATTTATTATTTTATTTTATTTTATTTTATTTTATTTTATTTTATTTTATTTTATTTTATTTTATTTTATTTTATTTTATTTTATTATTTTATTTTATTTTATTTTATTTTATTTTATTTTATTTTATTTTATTTTATTTTATTTTATTTTATTTTATTTTATTTTATTTTATTTTATTTTATTTTATGTTAAGTATAAATGCCCACCATTCACCATCCCAGGTATGATAAGGGTTAACTCTACATCCACCTAGATCCTCCCCTGACCCCTCCTTACCTTAGCTCCGCCTCCCAGGTACTTAAGACATGGTCCAGGAGTCCAGGGGCCACTTCCAGCCAAACATCTGTAATAGAAACATTGATCAATAAAGAGCATTGGTTCACTGCATCCTGTGTTTTGGAGTTATTGGGTGAGATCCTAGAAATAAGTCACATTTTATTTATATACTGCCCTACTCCCGAAGGACTCAGGGCGGTGAACAGCCACAAGATAAAAATACATCATACAAAAGTTAAAAGCCATTTAAAAGTACATTAAATAATTTTGGCCCAAAAAACGAATTTAAAAACACCCAATTTGTATAAAACTTAAAAGCAAATTAAAAGGGAGAGTCAAGCCAGACCAGCCTGCTGGAATAAAAATGTTTTGAGGGCGCAGCGGAAAGTGCGTAAATCTGGGATCCTCCGTATCTCCGGGGGGAGCTCATTCCAGATGGCAGGTGCCCCCACAGAGACGGCTCTCACCCTGGGGGCCGCCAGTTGACACTGTTTGGCCAACAGCACCCTGAGGAGCCCCTCTCTATGGGAGCGTACTGGTCGGTGAGAGGCTACTGGTGGCAGAAGGCGGTCTCCTAAGTACCCTGGTTCTAAGCCATGGAGCCCTCTAAAGGTGGTGACCAAAACCTTGAAGCGCACCCAGAAGACCACCGGGAGCCAGTGCAGCTCACGCAGGAGGGGAGTCACATGGGAACGCCACGTCGCTCCCATAACCACCCGCACGGCTGCATTCTGGACTGGCTGGAGCCTCCGAGTGCTCCTCAAGGGGAGCCCCATGTAGAGAGCATTGCAGTAGTCCAGGCGTGAGGTGACGAGGGCATGAGTGACCGTATGTAACGAGTCCCGATCCAGAAAGGGACACAACTGGCGAATCAGGCGGACCTGATGAAAAGTCCTCCCAGCCACAGCTGTCAAATGCTCTTCTAAAGACAGCCGTGAGTCCAGGAGGACACCCAAGTTGTGAGCCCTATCCGTGGGGGCCAACGACTTGCCCCCAATAGTCAGTGATGGCACCAACTGACTATATCGGGACGTCGGAAACCACAGCCACTCGGTCTTGGATGGGTTGAGTCTGAGTCTGTTTCTCCCCATCCAGATCCTCATGGCCTCCAGGCACCGGGACATCACTTCAAGGGCATCATTGGGGTGATCCGGGGTGGAGATGTACAGCTGAGTGTCATCAGCGTACTGGTGGTACTTCACCCCAAAACCATGGATGATCTCGCCCAGCGGCTTCACATAAATGTTGAACAGAAGGGGCGAGAGGACCGATCCTTGTGGCACCCCACATACAAGGGGCCTCAGGGTCGACCTCTGCCCCCCTGTCAACACAGACTGCGACCGGTCAGAGAGAAAGGAGGAGAACCACTGCAACATGGTGCCTCCCACCCCCAACCCTTCCAACTGGTGCAGCATGATACCATGGTCGATGGTATCAAAAGCCGCTGAGAGGTCTAACAGGACCAGGACAAAAGAGCAACCCCTGTCCCGAGCCCTCCAGAGATCATCAACCAATGCGACCAATGCCATTTCTGTGCTGTACCCAGGCCTGAAGCCCGACTGGAACGGATCTAGATAAGCCGATTCATCCAGGTACTGAGGCAGCTGTCGCACGACCACACTCTCAACAACCTTCGCAACAAAGTGAAGGTTGGAGACTGGACGATAATTAGCCAACACTGCCGGGTCCAGGGAAGGCTTCTTGAGGAGAGGCTTCACCACCGCCTCTTTCAAGGCGGTGGGGAAAACACCCTCACTCAAAGAAGCATTTATAATCTCCTGGAGCCAGCCTCGTGTAACCTCCCGAGAGGCCAGCACCAACCAGGAGGAACACGGGTCCAATAAACATGTGGCCACACTCAGTCTGCCCAGTATCCTGTCCACGCCTTCGGGAGTCACAGGATCAAACTCTTCCCAAATAATATTCCCAAGACCTGCCTCCGTCATCCCTCCTGGATTTACCCAGTCAGAGTCTAGGTGTTCCCGAATCTGAGTGATTTTGTCATACAGATATTGTACAAAGTCCTCAGCCCTACCCTCCAAGGGGTCTTCCCGCGCCCCCTGGTGGAGCAGGGAGCGGGTCACCCTAAACAGGGCAGCTGGGTGATTATCTGATGATGCAATAAGAGCGGAAAAATAATTACTCTTCTCCGCTTTTATCACCACCAGGTAGGTCTTAATATAAGACCTTACCAGTGTTCAGTCGGATTCAGAACGACTAGCCCTCCAACTGCTCTCTAGGCGTCTTTTCTGGCGCTTCATCTCGGTGAACCAAGGAGCCAGGTGAGACTGGTGCCGGGTCAGAGGCCACAAAGGCACGACCCGGTCCAAAGCTCCAGCGGCCGCCCTATCCCAGGCGGCCACTAGGTCTTCAGCCGAGCCGTGTGCCAGAGCCTCAGGAAGTGGCCCAAGCTCCGTCTGGAACCTATCTGGATCCATCAGGCACCTGGGGCAGAACCACCTCATCAGTTCCGCCTCCCTGCGGCGGGGTGTGGCGGTTCGAAGGTCTAAGCGAAGGAGGGAGTGATCTGACCATGACAAGGGCTCAATCGCTATATCCCCTATCTCAAGATCACTCAACCACTGGCCAGAGACAAAAACCAGGTCCAGCGTGTTTCCCCCTGTGTGAGTAGGGCCATGAATTAACTGGGTCAGGTCCATGGCCGTCATGGAAGCCATGAACTCCCGGGCCGCCTCAGACGCCTCGCCGACAGATGGCAGGTTAAAATCCCCCATGACCATAAGCCTGGGGGTATCAACCGCCACCATGGCTATAACGTCGAGCAGCTCGGGCAGGGCCGCTGCCATGTGGCAGGGAGCCAGGTACGTGACTAGCAGGCCCATCTGCACCCCATGACCCCACTTCACAAGGAGGGACTCACATCTGGCTGTCTGAGGAACAGTGGCCTCCCTCGGACTAAGACCCTCGTTAATAACAACAGCCACCCCCCCTCCCCTCCCCTGTGACCATGGCTGACGAAATGCATGGAAATCGGGTGGGCACATATCAACAAGAGGGAATCCCCCCTCCTGGCCCAACCAGGTCTCCGTAATACCCGCCAGGTCCGCGCCCCCCTCCTGAATAAGCTCTCAAATGAGGGGGGCTTTATTTGCCACAGACCTGGCGTTGCACAGCATCAGCCGAAGGCCCAGGGCCCGAGGATCTGTGCAACCTGGGGAACGAGAGAAGCATTGGAGGCCGGAGAGCGCCACCGCTTGAAGACAGCGAGCACGCACTCCCACAACATGATGTGGCCTCCTACTCCCGCCATATCTGCCCCTCCCACCTTTAGTCCAAAGGAAGGAACTTTTTATTAAGCATGTGAAGGAAGTTAGCACCCACCCCTCTCCTAGAAGAATGAAATATTTTAGGAAATATTAAGGAGGCAGAATATTATGTTTCCCTGGATGAGAAAAGGAGAAACATTTTTTTAAAGACAAAGCCACTTCCTGTAGCTCCCTGCCCCCCACCCCCCTTTAGCTCCAGGGTGATGGGATTAAGACATGGCCCCCAGGACATGATAGGATTAGCCCTCTACCCATCTCACCACATGGCACCTGGGAAGATTACATCACCCAGCAAGGCTCAACGAAGCCTGGGACTCAGGACAGCCTACAGAGTAGCCCCTGCATGGCCCCATGGGAGTCTGAAAACCAATCAGAATACAAGCTCAAATTCAAAAGCCCAGAGAGGGTATAAAACTCAGGCACTCTCAGCATCTCTTCCCTTTTTTTTCTTCACCCAACATCATCAAGGCATGTGATCCTGTCCACCATTAAAAACCATCTTTCCAAGCAGTCTCCATGTTTCCAGTATCTTTTTCCCCACTTGGAACTGAACCCAGATGGACATTTCTTCCAATAACTTGGCACCCAAAAATGGGACTCCAAGCTAACCTAACCAATGGACTTGGCCCAGGTAAACCTCCCTTGCCGGCACAGACCCCATTGAGTCTGTGGGTGGATTTTTCCTGGACCTTGGCCATTTGGAACAAAGGTTTTAAAGGGGTTTTGAGTTTTGAGCTCAAAGGCTGCTTGGAAAGAAGGTGAGTACCTCTAAATTTTAACTTTAAAAGCCCAGGAGGTGAAAGAGAGTATGTGTCTGTGTCTGAGAATGCGCTTGAGAAAAAAAAATCAGAGTGGAGCAGACCTTCCCAAGCCTGACTGACCAACCTTACAACCAATCATGCCACCTGGCAGATATGAAAGAAAGGACCCTGAGATGGACAAGTAAAGACCAAAAGACTCTTTTCAATCCCCATAAGACAGCTGGAAAGACTATGGGGGAGGGTGGAAATTCATTTTAAGGTTTTCTTTCTTGTCTCATTTATGTTGTAATCAGTTAAACGGACTCATGTAGGAATTGTATTTGGGAGTGGTTGCCACAGCAAGTTCTGAACACCTTGGACTTCTATCTGGTGGGAGGGAAATTTGTCCAGCATGTCTGTATTGCCTGTATTGTAAACGTAGCTGCATACACATGCACACACAGAGAGACACCCCATTCAGAATTAGACTGAAACTATCCCCTTCACCTACCTCCTCACAAAGCTGCTGTGTCAGCCCTGACTCGATGATACTTGGGGCTGTCATTCAGGCGGGGCCAGGAGACTCACATACAGGTCCAACACCAATCGTAGCTGTGCCTGCGTCATGCCGTCACTAAGGCTGTTGTGGCCATATCAGACGGGATATGAAGCTCTCACCGCTGCTGCGGTTGCCACCTGGTTCCTGGAAGCTGATGCTGGCGTCCTCGCACCACAACTGGGAGGTGGGGCCAATGAACAGCCCAAAAAGCCAAACCACAGAGGAGTTGCTGCATCTTGGCTTGGCTAAGGAACTAGCCAGCCAGACTGCCTAGCATGGATTAGGGGCCCATTTTGTGGCCTGTCCAGGATTACCCACTGCAAGGAAGCTGGCCAGGCTTTTCATTACGCATATTTATAGGTTACATGGGGTGCCATGGAGAGTCATATCTGACCGAAGGGATCAGTTTACCGCCAAATTTTGGCAAAACTTCCTGATCAAAATAGGGTCATCACAGGGTCTCAGCTCAGCATTTCACCCGGCCACTAATGGCGCAGTAGAAAGGACAAACGCCATGATAGAACAATATATCCGGTGCTACGTGAAACACCAACAAGCAGACTGGGCGGACCTACTTCCCTTTGCGGAAGTAGTGTATAACCACGCCGTTCATAGTAGCACTGGATATACCCCGTTCCAAGTAGCCACTGGAATGGAGTTTGTACCTATACCAGAATGTCCCCAACCAACAGCCGAAGGTCTAGGATTACAGGAATGGATATCCCGTATGAAAAGCGTGTGTGAAGCAGTCAGAAAGGCCCTACTTAAAGCAAGGGAAACATACAAATATTATGCTGACAAAAAGAGACAACAACAAGGTCAATTTCAGGTAGGCCAGAAGGTATATCTGTCCACTAAATACCTGAATCTGAAAGTGCCCAGCAGAAAACTTGGGCCCAAGTATATAGGACCGTTTCCCATAGTGGAAATAATAAACCCTGTGACGGTGTGGTTACAGTTACCACCTTTATTAGGAAAAACCCATCCTGTGTTCCATAGTAGCCTACTGCGTCCATTCAGGACGTCTCCGTTAAGGGGATCCTCTCCTCCTCCATCCCCTCCTGTTAATGTTGGGGGAGGACGTCATTATATAGTAGAGGAAATCCTAGATGCCCGCTGGCATCGAGGTCGTTTGCAGTACCTCGTTTTATGGAAGGGATACCAGTTAGTGGAGGCGTCCTGGGTACCTGGACATCAATGCAGCAAGATTAATTACCAGATTTCATCGCAAGCATCCGAACAAACCAGGAGGGGTGGGCAAAAAAGGGCCAAAACCTTCCTAATATGAGTTTTATCTTCCAGATGCCATCCTCGTGGTAGGGGGTCCGCAAGTCAGCCCCGACTCGATGATACTTGGGGCTGTCATTCAGGCAGGGCCAGGAGACTCACATACAGGTCCAACACCAATCATAGCTGCGCCCGTGTCATGCCGTCACTGAGGCTGTTGTGGCCATATCAGACGGGATATGAAGCTCTCACTGCTGCTGCGGCTGCCACCTGGTTCCTGGAAGCCGATGCTGGCATCCTCACACCACAACTGGGAGGCGGGGCCAATGAACAGCCCAAAGAGCCAAACCACGGAGGAGTTGCTGCATCTTGGCTTGGCTAAGGAACTAGCCAGCCAGACTGCCTAGCATGGATTAGGGGCAGCATATTGATTGTGTGATCGGCTGGAGGCGCGGCTAGGGGGTGGAGTCATGGGTGGAGCATGGGAGACAATAAAAGGTGGAGGGGAGCACTGCGCAGTAGCGCTATTTCTTCTTCACTGTAATTGATTGTTGGAACGTGCCGGAGCGCAGGATAAAGATTATCATACCCAGGAACCTGGTTTTGGTTTTTTCCAAGCACCTGTTCGGAGCCTGACATGCTGCTTTTTGCTCTGTGGCACTAAGGCCCAAGCAGAAAGTGATATCTGACATTTGAAATTAATTGGCATAGGAAATTGGATACTGTAAATTTCTTTCCAGAACTTTTGCCCTGGCTGCTAGACCTTCATGATTGAAAGCTCTCTTTTTGGGAGCCACTGAAGAAATCCTTCTTCTACTGCCTCTATCAATGCCTTCCCCTTTGCATCAGAAAAATTAAAAGCACTCATCAAGTCTCCCTGATCAGATCAATTTTTAATCTTTTGCCAATAACATGTGTTTCCCATGTTTAGCACCCACCCCTCTCCTAGAAGAATGAAATATTTTAGGAAATATTAAAAAGGCAGAATATTATGTTTCCCTGGATGAGAAAAGGAGAAACATGTTTTTAAAGACAAAGCCACTTCCTGCAGCTCCCTGCCCCCTCCCCCTTCAGCTCCAGGGTGATGGGATTAAGACATGGCCCTCAGGACATGATAGGATTAGCCCTCTACCCATCTCACCACATGGCACCTAAATTCAAATCTTTATTGTCAGTGCACAACATATGTACAATGAGATTGGTTGAGCTCCCTCAGTGCACCCCCCAACACAATACAACTCACATTGAAGACAGAAAATCCCTAACCCAATAAATCATATTAACAACCACCCAGAACTATTGCACCAGTGTGAACATGTTACATGTTGCGCCGGCCCTGCAACTCCATCGTACTATGTAGTTATGATGTTATTTTGCATTCAAGAGTCTGACAGCCCACGGATAAAAACTGTTCTTCAGCCTGTTTGTGCGGCTGGCTATGTTTCTATATCTCCTTCCTGATGGTAGGAGGATAAAGAAGTGGTAACCAGGGTGTGAGTCATCCCTGAGGATTTTCCTCACTCTTCTAAGGCAGCGAGCCCTAGCAATCTCATCTAGTGATATTGTTCTGACCTAGGCTTCCTGACTCATTAAAACACAGGAGTAGTCCCATAAACCTCTTTTATTGAAACAGCTGTGAATTCTGTTCATTCACAGAGGAGTCCCAATTAATTATAAAGAGTCCTTCAGGAGAGGTCCTTCGGGATAATCACCCACCTTTATCTCCCTTGACACGCTGCCAAAGACCTAATTGGCAAAGCCACATGGAGTCCAGAATCAAACAGAGCTTCAGGCTTTAAGCTGAACTGAATGAACAAACGTTGCTTCCTGCAAAGGCCCATGTGCCTTTGCTCCTCTTTTAAGTCTTATGGGAGAGGCCAATCATCTCCCAGCCCTACTCCCGAGTTGTCCCTTTTGTTTTAGCTGTTCTTGCCTTCTGGTAGCTCTGCGCATATGCGCACTGGGAAAAGGCTCTCCTTGTTCCTCTGCCTTGCTGAGGTCTGACTCTGAAGGCTCCAGAGGCAGCATGTACCTCCCAGATGGCCCTTTCTCTGCCTCTGATGCAGAGCCCTCATCCGAGCCTTCCCCAGACTCCAGGACTGGCCCATGGTCCTCCCCAGCCTCCTCACTGTCTGACTCTGCTGCCAGCTCCTCAGGCTGCTGGCGGACCACAACACTATCCCTCACCACAGGGCCCTTCCCCTGGGTCTGGTGATCCGGATACAGCCATGACGGCAATTGGTCGTGGAATGCTTTCACCAAAGCAGGTGCATGCACGGAGGTCGCATCCTCCCAGGTGAAGTCCTCCGGCCCATATCCCTTCCACTCAATGAGATACTGGAACCATCCTTTCAGCCACCTGGCATCCTGAATGCTGGTGACCTCGTACTCGGGTGGGCCATCTCCATCACGTGGCGCTGGTTGGGGACAGTCAGGTTGGTGGAGCGGACAGGCTGGCTGTTCTGGAACAAGGAGGGATATATGGAAGACTGGGTGGACACGCATTGAGCATGGCAATGTCAGGCGGTAGGCGACCAGGTTAATAACCACCTTAACAGGGAACAGGCCAAGGTACCAGTGGTCTAGCTTCCTGACCGGCTGGTCTGATGGAAGGTGCCTGGTGGACAACCGGACCCAATCCCCCACAGCCAATGGCGGTGTCACCCACTGAGAGCAGTCCGCGACTCTTTTATAGTCCTCCTTGGCTTTCTCCAGATACCGTCGCACCAATTGATGGACGGCGTGCAACTCGGACAGATAGTCAGTAGCCGCCAGAACTGGTGGCTGGTTCGGAAGTTGGCGCCACGGCGAGACGCACGGGGTTTTTAGGCGCTCCTGAAACCCCGCTGAAAACTCTGTTGCTGGACGGTCCGAATAGGACCACACAGTCTCGTTTTGACTGTGGCAGCGAAGGGCACGTCCTGAGGCTCCCAGGGACATCGCTAGCCCTTTTTCCAGCAGCGGAGCAGCAGCCATTAGGCTGTGGAGGCTGTGGCAACTTCAGGAAGGAAGATCGGAACAACAGTGATCAGAGTGGTGAGAAACTTTCACTTTTTTTTTTGCTAAGAACACCCTTATTGATGCATGAGATTGTGATGGACAGTAAATGAAGAGGAGTGGCGAACCTATTCTGGACTAATTTTATTTTTCCCAAGTATATATTTTTTTTTAAAAAAATTGAAATTGCTTAACTGTTTTGTTTTCTGTTTGGATAACTGGACTGGACTGAAAGTAGGAAAAACAGCATTGGGACATTTTTGAAATCTTTGGAATTTGTGGATTTTGGATTGTATTATTTGCAGAGTTGGTGCATCTGGACTGGTACACTTGCTTTCATTTTTGGACTATTTAAAAGAAAGTTTTTTCTCTCCTTTTTTTTTCCTTTTTCTTCCACTTAAAAGAATAAGAGAACTAGGGGAGTGTGTAGTGCTGCCACCCACTGGAAGAGAAACTTTGTTGCAGAAGAAAAGAAACATTGTAGTCAAAACAATTACAGAGACTGAAGAGCTACTGAATGTTGTTTATACAGGTGCTCTTCTATCTAAGTTGATAAAGACTGGGAATATACTGGAAGGCTTTGATTTTTTTTTTCTTTGAGCAACTATTTTAACCCCAGTGAGATGAGTGGCTTGGAAAGAGGCAAAAGGAAAAATTACTCCCTGTAGGTTATCTGGACATAAAGGGTTGGAAGGACTATTTTTTTTTTCTTTTTCATTTTTCATCTTTCTTTTTTATCTCTCTCTCTTTTTTTTTCTCCTCTTGTTTTTTAGTATCCTCACCTTTGTTGCCTTTTCTTGTTTTTTGTTCCATTTTGGAATTGGGACTTGTATACAAATATTGGATTAAGGCATTCAAGAGCCTGAAGAATTATTGCTATTTTTAAAATTTTTATTTTGGCTTTTCATTTGGAGGAGGACTTTAAATTTTTGCCACTTCATATATATATATATATATTCTTTTCTTTGTGTGTGTGTGTGTGTGTGTGTGTGTGTGTGTGTGTTTCCCCTTTGGATTAGGGTTTTGGAAGAACCTGAAGAATTGGAGAAATTATTTCCTTCCTTTTTTCTTTTCCCCCCTTTTTCTATTCTTCTTTTCTGTGAGGGATCTCACGAAGAATGATGGTTCGTTGAGGGCGCTTCCAAGAAAAGGTCAGCACGCAAGGATGCAATCAAATTAAGTCTTTATTTAGAAGTAAAAGTGGAGTAAAATAAGGTCCCAGGCATGGAGGCATCCATGCCTGGATTGAGCCCATGGGTCAGTCCCATAGGAGACTAGAACAAGAGCAGGGGAAAGGGTAAAAAGGGGCAAAAAAAAAGAACAGAGCAGCCCCTGTGCAGGGGTTCTTATAGGGGCCCCTGGCCCCTCCCTTACAAGGTGTGTGACGGGGCCGGAGGGCCATTAACTTTCCCCAATGGGGCTGCAGGGGCCGGAGCCCCTTGACCCACCAGTGGGACCAAAGGTGCCTCTTTGCCCCCATCTGGTGGCCTTTGAAGAGACTGCCATGGCTGGCAGAAAACACCTAACAATTCCCCTTCTTGCCAGCCAATGACAGGTGACGGTGAATGTGTGTGAGAGGGCGAGCAAGTGTCATGGACATACAGATGCATCGTTTACAGGACCAAACACAAATGCTTACACAGAAGGTTGTGTCAGTCAATGGGCACAGGTTTTGTAAACAGGTCAGCTAACTGGTCGGTAGTGTTACAATGTTTGATTTGTACAAACCCCATTCTGGCAAGCTGTCTGACATTCTTGTAGCGGATGTCTATGTGGCGAGACCTAGAGCCCACCGCGTATGCCCTGGAGATCCCAATTGCGGCCGTGTTATCTTCCTGAATTTGGATGGGCAGAGTAGGAGGTTCCCAGATGCTCGTTACCAGAGCATTGAACCAAATTAAGTCATTTGCAGTGTCCGATAGGCTGGCATATTCTGCCTCGGCCGTGGAGCAAGAAACAAATTTTTGCTGCCTAACATGCCAATGGATAGGACAGCCATTTAGCAGTATGACGAAACCAGAGGTGCTCCGTCTACTCTTGGTGTCACCAGCCCAGTCTGCGTCCGAGTAAGCGGAGAGCTGGGCTGGCTTCCCCTTCTCTGGCTCCAGCATAAGGAGGGCATCAGCCGTGCCCCTGAGGTACCTAAGTACCCTCTTGACAGCATTCCAGTGGAATTCCTTTGGGTTTTTCCACGTGCCTGGACAATAGATTTACAGCTAAAGCTATGTCAGGCCTGCTCCAATTGCTAATGTATAGCAAGGAGCCAATCACAGATCTATATAATTTGTTGTCTGTGAAGTCAGGGCTGTCTTTGTGATTGTAGCCGTAGTAATCACTTTGCATGGGGCTACGCGTTGGGTTAGACTCCGCCATTTTACATTTGGCCAACAATTCCTCAATTTTTTCTTTCTGGGATAATGCAAATCCCTTTTTAGTGGCCAAGATATGTACACCCAGGTACCTGTCAACCCGCCCCAAGGACTTCAGGGTAAACTTTTCCCCCAGGGCCTTGGCAAATTCGTCACACCTATCCTTGCCAGGCCCTACGTATAGGAGGTCATCCACGTAAACCAACACCCGTTCTGTATCACCTTTGGTGTCACATGTAAAAATGCACTCATCTGCATGAGATGCCCTGAAGCCAATTCGCTCTAAACCCTTTTTGAGGCAGTCGTACCAGAGTTTCCCCGACTGCTTGAGGCCATATAATCCCTTTTGGAGTAGCCATGTGTTTCCCCCCTCCTGCTGGTAACCAGGAGGGGCCCTCACGTAGATCTGCCGGTCCAAGTTGGCATGGAGGTAGGCCATCTGGATGTCAAATTGGTAGACTTCCTTCCCCAGAGCGGCTGCAGTTACGAGGGCGGCCTTGACACTTTCTGCCCGGACAGTTGGAGAGTAGGTCTCAATGTAGTCCTCCATGTAGCGTTGGGCGAACCCCTGTGCTACCAAGTGGGCCTTGTACAGGTAGCGGCCATTGGCAAGTGGTTTGGCCTTGAAAACCCACCTTGTGCCAATGACCTTCTTCTCCTTGGGTGGTTGCCCGGGGGTGAAGACCTTGAGTTTTCTCAGGCTCTCCATCTCCTGTTCCATCGCGAGTTGCCACTTCTCCTGTTTTTCGACGGGCAGCTCCTGGATGTCAGAGAAAGTCTTTGGGGTGACCACGACGCTGTTGACGGATGCGACGTGCCCAATGTCAATTCTCTTAGGTGGGACCCCCTTGTTGGACCGCTTTGACCTTCTGACCTCCTGCCACTCACCACCCTTTTCCTCTGCGGGTTCCTCGCCAACTGGCTGTTCACGACCGGGATGTGGAGGCCCTCGCTCCCAGGCGTTGGGCATCATGGGCCTCTGGAGCATCGCTGGAGGTGAAGAGTCAGGTGAAGATGGTGTGTCTTCCCCCTCAGGACTGGACGGCTCACCCTCCTCATCTGGACCAGGTAGGCTGACCTCTTTGTCCTGTTCCTCGCTCTCGTCGGTGGCAGGGTATATGGTTGTCTCAGGCGGTGTCATGGTTGGTGCAGCTTTGCTGGGCTGGTTAATGTATGGACCCAGATCATTTGAGTGGATCTGGGTCCAATTGGAGTCCTCTTCGAAGGAGGCAGATTGGGAGGTCACAATCCTGCCCCCTTCTCCCAGGAATCGGTAGGCCTTGGAGCCAGGGGCATAGCCCAAGAACCTCAGTCTCTGGGAGACGGATCTCCCCTTCTTTCGCAGCTGCTTGGGGATGTGCACCCAAGCGTAGGAGCCAAACACACACAAGTGTCCCAAATTTGGCTTCCTACCGTGGACCAGAAAATATGGGGTCTGGTTCACAACGCTGCTCCAGGTGTGGTTCAGGGTGTAGTTGGCGTAGTGTACCGCCTCCGCCCAGTACGATTCTGCAACCCCAGCATCCGCAATCAGGATGCGCACCATGGTCTGCAGAATGCCATTGCGTTTTTCTGACACACCGTTCTGAGCAGGAGAAAAAGGTGCTGTACGAAAATGGTGTATGCCCTTGTGCCTTATCCAGTCCTGGAATTTTCGGGACATGAACTCGGCCCCACGGTCGCTCTGCAGCTGCGCGATCTTTGTCTTGTACTGAGT
Organism: Pituophis catenifer annectens; assembly: GCF_029215685.1. Lineage (NCBI taxonomy): Eukaryota > Metazoa > Chordata > Lepidosauria > Squamata > Colubridae > Pituophis > Pituophis catenifer. The sequence continues at coordinate 106,201,528 of NW_027256885.1, read as the reverse complement.
TTCCATGTAGTTGTACAATGATTTTATGGCATCAAAGGCTTCAGACTTTTCTGTGAGGGTATACACATGGCCGTACCTCGAGAAATCATCGATGGCAGTGAGGAAATACTGCCTTTTTCCTAGGGACGGTGTAAATGGCCCAACCAAATCAACATGTATTAATTGATATGGGTATTGAGTTTTACGCAGTGATACCTTAGGTATTGGGGCAGCCTTCCTCTTTGCCCTCTTACAGATGGCACAGTCCAGAAACACCTCACAATCCTGGAGATGAATCCCCTCAGCAAATTCCCCCATCTTTTTAACCACTGGGAAGCTCGCATGGCCTAACCTCCGATGTAAGAGTTGGGCACATTTAGTATGCAGCGGCTTTCCCACTGACACTCCCTTGGCTCTGGTTGCCTTGGACGGTGCTGGCACCTTAGGCCCTTCTTTGGGCTTACCTGCCTTAGGTGCCTGCTGAGGCTCGGGTTTCTTGCCCGCATTGGCTTTGGAGGGCCGTGGTACTGGTTGAGGTGGGGTGGGCACAACTGCCTCAGTCTTGTGCATCTTTGACAGCCTGGGAGCTGGCTGTGGAGCCTTTCTCTCTCTCTGCGCGCAGGCCCCTTTTGGGGTGGCACCCTGTGAGCTGTCTCCTGTGGCTGGGTACTCAGGGGAGAAATATGGCAAACCATTTATAATGGTAACATTCCCAATGACCCTTTTGTCTCGAGTGACATGACCTCCCCCTTTGTGAAACAGTACCTCCACCCTGCCATCATCACATAGCTTGGTTATGCTTAACAGGTTATTGGCTATAGAGGGAGCGTGTAATACACCTTCGACATTGCCCAGCCCTGGTACAGAGACAGTGCCCTCCCCAACAACCAAAGCATTGTTACCATTTGCAGGCTTAACAGAGGAGTTAATTCTCCTTAACCTCTTAAAGCCTTGCCTCAAGTTAGCAATGTGAGATGAAGTCCCAGAGTCCAGTAACCAGAGTCCAGTAGGGCCATCAGCCTTTGTGGCGGGGGTGAAATAGCTAGTATTCACAAAATTGCCCTTAGCACCACCTTTGCCCCCACCAGGCCCCCTTCTCTGCCCCCTGCCCCTTCCTTGATTGGAGCCACGCTTAGGTCCTTGCTGGTAATGGGGGCAGTCCTTCTTCAGATGCTCCTCAGAGCCACAGATGAAACACTTGGGTAGAGCATTAACCTGCTCTGAACTCTGGTCTCTTCTGTTGATGCGATGAGTTGTGGCTCTGGTGTACTCTCCTGCATCTCTACGCCTCCTGTCTTCCTCATTGAGCCTCCCTGTGAGGTAGGACAGAGTCATGGCTTCCTTTCTGGTTCCCTCTAGTGAGACAATAAAATTGCCCCAACTTTTGTCCAGGGATGCCAGAATGACAGCGATCATGTTGGCCTCAGTCACGGGGTAGTCCCTGAGCACCAGCTCTGCCCTGAGTGCCTTCAACTTTCCCAGGTGCTCAGCCATGCTAGCCCCAAATTTTAGCTTGGTGTTATAGAACTCTGTTGTGAGTCTTGTGGTGGAGCCCAAGCTATCACTATTAAATAGGCTATATAACAACCCCCAAATTTCACCAGCTGTGAGCCCATCTGGAATGCTAGGGTACAATCTAGCATCCAGTGAGCTCAGTAGAGTGGTATAGGCTCTCCTGTGGTACCACTCTTCTTGAGGTCCCCAAGGGAAAGGTGGGGGGTCTAAAACCATTTCTAGGGTCCCCTCTTTTAAGAGACATACCTGAATCTCTTTGTTCCATATATTATAATTTCCCCCTGCCAGATGTAATTTCTGGAAATTATTTGGGAGAACAGACACAGCTGTGGCAGAAAATGCTGATCCCACTTGCTGTCCAAGGTATCTTTGCTTTGGTTCCTGTCAAGTATTTGCAAGCCATTGGCACATATATCATACAGACACTAGTGGAGGCAGAAAGTGCCCCCACCCCTATGTGGAGAGGAGGGGCTTACACTGAGTATAAAACCCCCTCTAACCTTTCCACCAAGCTCTCTTTTACGTTTGTTCTCCATGAGACATGATCTTTGATAAGGGTAGTCACACACGCTGTGTGCCCCCTATCCTAATGGATATTAAGACAGCCTTTGTATATAGTTAATATGTTTTGTTATATGAATAAATACATTTATCACATTTATTCATGCATCTGCCTTTGGACTCTTCTACGCTCCTGGGTGTTTCTACGATCCCAATTTCCACAGAATGGTAGCAGAGGGAATGGTAGCAGAACTCCACTCCAGGAGCTGTTGAAAAGGCGAGATGCCCTCCAAAATAACCTGTGAGAGAAGCTCCCCTGTTGTGACCAGAGGCCTTCAACGGAGGAGAACTTCACAGCAGCCCCAGTCTGAATCAACGATGGAAAACATTGAAGGGGGTTTCCATCCAGCTACACCCTGGCAGCCAGAGGCCACCCAGATGCAGCAAGAGATCCCAGGGGCCGAGCCAGGCAATGTTGGAGAAGGCTTCTTCAGCACTGACGAAGAGGGGGCAGAAGGACCAGATGAAAGCCTGGACAGGCAAGTGGCTGAGATGTCAGAAGAGGAGTGCTGAGCAGCGCTCGCCTTCCTCCTGAAGACAAGGGCAGCAGCCAGAAAGAGGCCTGAGGAGGCAGCACCAGAGATGCCTGCCATCCCGGTAAGGACTCCCCTGCCTGATCTCTCCAAGATGGCGCCTGCCGCCAGAGAGACTCCCCCCCCACCCAGTTTCCCGCCAAACAAAATGGCCACCAGGCCACTTCCAGAGGCAACTTCCTCCAAGATGGCTGCTCCCCTGGGCACTTTGCCAGAACCACGAGCCAGGCCATCCCCAGCTCCACAGCCCAGGCCTACAACGCCAGCCAGTCAGTTCAGCATTCCAGCGGCCCAGAGGACCACTCCGAACCCACAAGCCCCTTGCCAGGCCCCGCCTGCCAAGGCAAACATCAAAGAGGCCATAGAGGCCCTGGTCGCTGCCCTGGAACTTATGGAGCAACCACCCACTGGCCGCCCCGAGGTCCCAGACCCAGCTGCCCACTTAAGGAGGGCCCCAAATCCAACCTCCCACCCCCGGAGGAACCCAGATGGACCTGCAGCCTCCCACCCCCCACTGCAGAGGCCCTCACCATTCACTGAATGCTCCACGGAGGCCCAGGCTGAGGCCTCCGCACCTTTCCGGTCCTGCTGGGATGATCCGGAGCTGCAATCCTGCTCCTCTGATGGAGAAGAGGAGATCCAGAGACATTTCCAGGCCTATCCAGCCCATGGACCTCATCTGATGGGCCTCCAGTCTCCAGAAAGATCTCCAGGCCTTCTTCCCACTCCTCCAAGGTTTCCCCGCCACACCGCTGATGTCCGGGCCTATACTGAAGCTCCAGCCAGACTTGACTTCAGAGCTCAGAGAAGGAGATCGGAGCTCCAACAAGAAAAGGCTTTGGAGCATGCTCCATTTCCTGCACGTTCCCAGTTGCTTCAAACTACAGAAGGACTACAAAAAGGAGCCAGACCTAAGCAATCGATCCCAGGCTTAGGGATCCCAATGCCATTCACAACAGGCTCTTTTCAGCCATTTGAACAACTCCCCATGCAGTTTAATGGCAATAATTTTGTAACTTTGCCAAATAATTTTGAAAAATTACATTTAAGTGGTCAGAATTTTAAAAAATGGTGTAAAGAGATTCAGATAATTCTCTTAAAAGAAAATACTCTGGACATGATCAAAAGACCACCCCCTTTACCTTGGAGCCCTGAAATTGAGTTCCTGCATAAAAGAGCTTACACAACCCTGTTAAGTTCTATAGACACAGCTCTGTATGCCAGTCTTTCAGACGGCCTCACAGCTCAGGAAGTTTGGACTGCCCTATATAATTTGTTCCATAGTGACAATATGGCTGCAACCAGCAGATTGTCAAGAATTTTCCACAACTATAAACTCAAACCTGGTGTCAAAATGGGGGAACATTTGGCAACGCTTAAAGCCATGAGGGATGAGCTTATACAGAGGGGGGAGCCTGTTTCTGAATCCACTTTAATTAGTGTGATGTTGAACTCCCTAGACAAATCCTGGAGTCCCTTTATTATTTCTCTAGAAGGGGTTTCTAGGGAACAAAGAAATATAGAATACTTTTCTGGCCGCTTTATTGAGGAAGATTTAAGGCGCAGAGATGAGGAACAACAAGAAATGAAGGAGGCATATCACAGGCCTAGGCCTCAGAGGAGGCGCCAGGACACAAGTGAAAGGATTAATACCCTTCCCACCTGCTTTGACTGTGGCATACAAGGTCACTTTAAAAGGGAGTGCCCTCGCTCTAGGGCCAACACGGCTGGACTTAAGCACAATAAAAATAAAAGAGGCCGTGGCAGAGGGGGAAGTGGTCATAAAGGATACCAATTCTGTAGTGTCACTAGTGACAATCACACCTCCCAGGTAAAGGATGCTGAGGGGCTGTGGCTTCTTGATTCAGGTGCATCAACGCATATAGCCAACACGAAGCAACGATTTAAGGTTTTACACCCACTCAAGTCCTCAGTAAAAGTTGCCACTGGGGACAAGGCAGAGGTAACTGGGGAAGGCGTGATCAATGTGCCTGGTATAGGAGATGTCACGGGGGCACTGTATGTTCCCTCAATCAAGAACAACCTTTTAAGCATCTTAAAATTGACTGAGGATAAAAATGTAAAACTGGTTTTTGAGAAGGGTGGAGGTTATGTTTTCGAAAGTGGGGGTGTTGTTGGCGATATTGTAAAAATCAACAATTTGCCTTATTTTTCCCCAAAAGCAAAGGTCAAAAGGCACAAGAAACCTAACAAGAGGGCTCAGGGAGCTAACGCCCAGATAGAGCAGAAAGGTTCTGTGCCAGCCCCCAGGTTGTCCAAACTCAAGGACCCTGGACCTAAAACCAATGAAGCTTTTAAACCAGCTCCTAGGACATCCAAAGCCATTAAGGCTGAGCCCATTAAGGTCACAACTCCTCAGCCAACTCTGAGGAACTCTAAGGTGACCATTAATCCAGTGCCTACTCTCATTACTGAACAGACCAAGGCTTGTAATGGTAAGATACATAAGGTTGACAAAGTATGCATGGGTAAACCTTTACATTTGGATTGTGCTCATATATTACACCGCAGGCTCGGCCATGCCAGCTTCCCAGTTATTAAGAAAATGCAAGATTTTTCTGATGGGCTTAAGATAAAGAATTGTAATACCTACTTGGAATGTGCCATCTGTAAGGCAGCAAAATCTAAAACTGCTGCTATACCTAAGGTCTCTTCCCGTCGTGCAAGGTACCCTTATCAGCTGGTACACATGGATTTGGTTGGTCCTTTTAGACCCTCCCTTGGTAGAGGGCGTTATTTTTTAACAGTAGTAGATGATTACTCTCGTTATGGCCATGTATTTATTTTAAAGGACAAAACTGAAGTCTTTACCAACTTCAAATATCTTTACAACCAGATCCAAATGCAACACAAGGTGTGCATCGCTCAGGTGCAGAGTGATAGGGGGACTGAGTTTACATCCAAGACTTTCGAAAAGTGGATGAAGGAGAGAGGTATCCTCCATTTTAAATCATCCCCTCGAACTCCGTCCGAGAATGGCATTGTAGAAAGGAGAAATGGCGTGCTGCAGAATGACATGAACTGCCTACTTGCAGATGCTGACATGAGCCAAGTTTTTTGGGCAGAAGCGGTCAAAATGGCTAATTATCTAGTCAACAGGACGTGGAGTAGTGCCATTAACCAAACCCCATACTTCCTGGTCCATGGAAGGAAACCTAGCCTCTCACACCTGAGAATTTTTGGTTCCTATGCCTGGGTCCATATTCCCAAGCACCTCAGAAGAAAGGGGGGCAAGGCATCAAGGAGGCTCAGATTTATAGGTTATGCAACCGGCAGCAAGGCCTCTAGGTTTGTAGACAAAAATAACCTTGTCATTGTCTCTAGATCAGCTTCCTTTGAGGAGGGGTCAAATTGGTCAAAAATTCATTCCAATGAACCTGGTTATTCCCCTATTAGAAGCGACACTGAACAAGCAGCACCACCTGAAGAGGATGAACCAACAAACTCCAAACAACTGACCAGCGAAGATCCGGATGGTGATGAATCCCTACCTGACTCTGACGATTCAGACAAGGAATCCCTGGGTGACTTCACACCTCCTGCCTCACCTAAACGACCATATCTTCGCAGCGCCTGGGACAGAGGCCCGCCCCATTTTGATTGGAAAGATACCTCCGGCAGCTCCAATTCTGACACCGATGTTCCAGATGACAATGATGATGGTGAGTGGCAATTTCCCAGACGGTCAAAACGCTCCAATAAAGGGGTGCCACCCAAAAGGTTGGACATTGGCTGTGTTGCCTCGGTCAACAGTGTTACCATGGCCCCTAAAACGTACTCAGATGTCCTCCAGCTTCCCGAGGAAGAACAGCGCAGGTGGAGGGTGGCAATGGAGCGGGAAATGGACAGTCTCAAAAAATTGAAAGTCTTCATCCCCATGGAAGTCCCCAAAAAGAGGAAAGCAATTGGCACCCGTTGGGTCTACAAGGTCAAGCCAATGCCCAACAACAAACTCCTCTATAAGGCCCGGCTGGTAGCACAAGGCTACGCACAGCACTACTTGCAGGACTTTGATGAAACATACTCCTCCACCGTGAGAGCGGAAAGTGTGAGGGCTGCTTTGGTCACCGCAGCAGCACATGGGGAACACATTTTTCAATTTGATGTGCAAACTGCTTATTTACACGCACATCTAAAACAAGAAATTTACGTCAGAGGTGCCCCCGGATTTCAACGGCAGGAAGGCCACACCTGGCTTCTGAAGAAAAGTTTGTACGGCCTCAAACAATCAGGCAGACTGTGGTACAAATGCCTGACTAAAACTCTCAAATCACTGGGTTTCCATCCATCTCCAGCTGATAAATGTACCTTCACAAGGGATACCAAAGGGGGGCTGGAGAAAGTCCTAGTGTATGTCGATGACCTTTTATATATAGGGCCTGACAAGGGGGGATGTATTATATTTGCCAGGACCCTACAAAAAAAGTTCACTCTAAAGTCTTTAGGATATGTAGACAAGTACCTAGGCGTACAAATCATCACTACACCAAAAGGTTTTGCTCTCTCCCAAAAGGAAAAGATAGAGGAACTCTTGGTGAAATGTAAAATGGAAGATAGCAAGCCAACGGCTATCCCAATGCAGACCGACTATTATGGATTGGCACACAAGGATAGCCCAGAGTTCCAAAATAATACTCTATTTAGGTCAGTGATCGGCTCATTACTATATATAAGTAACTGGAGCCGTCCAGATATTGCCCTGGCCGTAAACCTGCTATCTAGACAAGTGGAACATCCTACCCAGTTCCACTGGTTGGCCATTAAAAAGTTATTAAGGTATCTCAAGACCACAGCAGATTACGTGCTTCGCTTGGAACCTGAGAATAGAGACAAGGCCCAATTAAAATGCTTCGCGGATGCGGACTGGGCCGGAGATACCAAGACACGTAGGAGTACTTCGGGCTTCTTGGTACTATTAAATGAGGCACCCATCCATTGGCATGTGGGGCAACAGAAATTTGTTTCGTGCTCCACCGCTGAGGCCGAATATGCATGCTTATCAGAGGCAGGGAACGATCTGATATGGTTTGATGCCTTAATTTCTAGCATCTGGACACCACCGACTTTGCCCATCCAAATTATAGAAGACAACACCGGGGCCATAGGCATTGCCAAAGCCTATGCGGTGGGAAAAAGGTCCAGACATATTGATATCCGCTATCAAAATGTTAGGCAACTAGTAGAGATGTGGTTTATATCTTTATCACATTGTCAGACCAAATATCAAACAGCTGATATTTTCACAAAACCTCTACCAGCAGATAGGCACAAAGATCTGTGTAAAAAGTTATGTCTCACAGGGTAAAATCTGTTGTGCATTGCATTTGTATGTTTGCATGCCATTGGCTCGCAAGGAGGGGAACTGTCAAGTATTTGCAAGCCATTGGCACATATATCATACAGACACTAGTGGAGGCAGAAAGTGCCCCCACCCCTATGTGGAGAGGAGGGTCTTATACTGAGTATAAAACCCCCTCTAACCTTTCCACCAAGCTCTCGTTTACGTTTGTTCTCCATGAGACATGATCTTTGATAAGGGTAGTCACACACGCTGTGTGCCCCCTATCCTAATGGATATTAAGAAAGCCTTTGTATATAGTTAATATGTTTTGTTATATGAATAAATACATTTATCACATTTATTCATGCATCTGCCTTTGGACTCTTCTATGCTCCTGGGTGTTTCTACGATCCCAATTTCCACAGTTCCATTGAAGTAAATGGGAGAGGGATCCCTCTGCTGGCCGGTGTAGGTATTTTTCTCTGATTATTCTTTTCTTTTTCAGGTGGAGCCAACTGAGCATGTGCGAACTGCTGAGCATGCTCAGATCTCATTCCAGCCCAGGAGCCGACGGGGGCAGACCTCTCCCTCTGTGCTTCAGAGCCAGGCCTGGGCCCAGGCCTGTGGGGCTCTGGAGAGTCTTCTGGAAGCCCCCCTGGTACTGGAATGCTTACCAGGGGGCGAAGGCTGCAGGATGGGGCCGGAAAAGCCCAAAAATGCTGAGGATCATCTGGAGGAGCCCACCGCTGGTCCTGAAGACTCCGGAGGAGGCATCCATCTTGGGAGGTGGGAGGCTCGGCTGGAGGCCCCCTGAAGTCATCCAGGTGAGTCCTCCATTGCCTCGGTGGGGGTGTTGGGAAGGCTGGAGCCCCCAGGGGTTCTTCTGGGGCTCTCTGGAGGCCTGGGCCCTGGCTGGGGGGCTCCGGACTGGATGCCCCCCCTTCGCTGGTCCCCTGGGGGTGTTGAGGGAGGCTGGCTGCCCCCGAGGTTGAGGCCACGGTCATTGTGGCCTCCAGGGCTGCGACCAGGACTTGGATTGCAGCCCTGATGCCCGCTGCAGCAGGAGCGGCTGGACAGACTTGGAGGCTTGCCTGTGGGGGGGGGGGAGCAGTTTGCATGCTGCTTTGGCTGGCTGCCATCCGTTGCTGGGCCTCGTGGCCTAGCTGAGGCCTACCAAGCCTCGCTGGAGTAGGTGGCCTGGGGGCCGCCATGTTGCTTCCGGTTGGCCCCGGAAGCTGCAGGTCACGATTTGGCGGGAATTTTCCCACCAAAAGCTCCGGGGCTCCGGGGGCCCCCAGGGTGGCCGGCGCCATGTTGGGGAGCCTCCTGGGCACTGGGGAAGGACTTACCCGGTGTCCAGAGGCCCCCTGTGTTGGTATCCCATGTGGCTGGGCTCCTGGCGTCCCTTGGGTTGCTAGAAGAGATCGTAGCAGCTCTCTGCATTCCTCACCAGTGAGCTGGTCTACGCTGGGGGTGGCCTGGTCCCTGGCCGCATCCTCGGTGTCCTGGCAGTCCTGGGTGGACTGCTGGTCTTCCATGCCTTCCTCTGTGGCTTGCAGCTGCAAGGAAGCATGCGAAGGGGCCCCTTGCATTCCGCTGGGTCCTCTGGGGGCATAGAGATCATCTGTACCCTCCTCTGGATCGAAGCTCGCATCAGGGACTGGATGCAGGGCTGCCAACCTTGCTTGGAGACTCCTGGTCATGACTGGGGAAGTCCTGCCATCCATCTCTTGGGGGTTCTTGCTGGAACCTCCTGGCATCTTGCTTCTGCTGGCTTGGAAGTGTTGCCTCAAACCATCCTCTGCTACCACTTTGTGAGGGATCTCACGAAGAATGATGGTTCGTTGAGGGCGCTTCCAAGAAAAGGTCAGCACGCAAGGATGCAATCAAATTAAGTCTTTATTTAGAAGTAAAAGTGGAGTAAAATAAGGTCCCAGGCATGGAGGCATCCATGCCTGGATTGAGCCCATGGGTCAGTCCCATAGGAGACTAGAACAAGAGCAGGCAAAAAGGGAAAAGGTAAAAAGGGGCAAAAAAAAGAACAGAGCAGCCCCTGTGCAGGGGTTCTTATAGGGGCCCCTGGCCTCTCCCTTACAAGGTGTGTGAGGGGGCCGGAGGGCCATTAACTTTCCCCAATGGGGCTGCAGGGGCCGGAGCCCCTTGACCCACCAGTGGGATCAACGGTGCCTCTTTGCCCCCATCTGGTGGCCTTTGAAGAGACTGCCATGGCTGGCAGAAAACACCTAACATTTTCTATTTCTCCATTTCACCCCATCCCACTGCTTAGTGGGACCTCTTGAATCTCTTTTGAATTGAAAGTGAACTTAGCCAACTCCAAAATGAGCAAAAAAGTAGCGACGGTGGGAGCTGCAGCGACTACACCATCCTCATCACCATCTGGAGGCCAATGCTCCATCCAGACAATGGTTCAGCAAGAGAAAGAGAAAGAGACAACACAAACAATTCTACAAACACTTCAAAGAATGGAAAAACAACAACAAAGAATGGAACAGCAACAACAAAGGATGGAGCAACAGTTACTTAAAACATATGAAAAGGTGGTTAGCATACAACAAACAATGATGAAAGATGAAGAAAGATTAGTTAAGCTGGAGGAAAAAGATGGCCAAAAAGAAGAAAAAATGAAGGAAATCGAGAACAGATTGGGAGAGGTCGAACAAGGAACATCTGGCTTAATTGGATGGGAAATGGATAAAGCAGAATTTTACTTAAGATTTCAAAATGTCGTAGAAGAAAAAGGGGAGGATCTCGCTGGGATTATGAATACGATTCTAGCTGAGGCCTTAGAAGTAACTAAAGAGAAGATGATGGAAGGAATTGATGAAATTCATCGAGTCTATACTGGATATGCGATGCGTAATAAGCTTCCAAGAGAAGTACACATAAGATTTACTAAGAAATCAATTAAGACACAGATTCTTCAGGCTGCCCGTGACAAGGCTTTGGAATACAAAGGGAAAGAAGTCACAGTTTTGAGACAAATTCCAAGGAAAGTGAGAGAGATAAGAAGGAAATACCAATTCTTGACCAAAGTTTTGTTGCAAAAAGGGATTAACTACAGATGGCTGTTTCCAGAAGGAGTAGGCTTAACATGGTATTTTCAAAGATATAGGCTGAATACAATTGATAAGGCAAGAGCCTTCTATGAAGAAGTTCTTAAAGAGACAGATGTAGATATGGAAGTTGAAACTCAAGCAACACTAGCCCCAATAAAACCCACTAAAGAGGAACTGATAATGCTGGAAGAAACAGAAGGAACGGTGGGTGGAGTTATGGAATACAAAGAGCAACACGAAGCCAGATCGACTAGAGCAAAAAAACCTAATTATAAAGTATGAATATGGAAGAAAGGAAATTAATTTCAATAAATATAAATGGACTTAATTCGGCCAATAAAAGAAGAACAGTTTTTCACAAATTAGAAAAACTGAAATTTGATATAATTTGCCTACAGGAAGTACATATTAAAAAACAATATGAACAATTACTGATTCAGTCTGTGACTCTTTTATAGTCCTCCTTGGCTTTCTCCAGATACCATCGCACCAATTGATGGATGGCCTGCAACTTGGACAGATAGTCAGTAGCCGCCAGAACTGGTGAGTCGAGTTGCATGAGGGGAAAGAACTGAGGATGATATCCCACATTGGCCAGGAAAGGGGTCATTTGCGTGGAGGTATGCTGCGAGTTGTTGAACACGAACTCTGCTACTGCCAAATAATCTGACCAATTGTCTTGTTACTGGTTCACAAAACAGCGCAGGTATTGTTCCAGAATGCCAATAATTTTCTCAATCCCACTGACGGTTTCCGGATGATGCGCCGATGACAGGCAGATTTTCACATCCAAGGCTGTCATCAACCCTTTCCAAAACTGGGCTGTAAATTGAGCCTCTCTGTCCGATATGACCCTATCAGGTAGGCCGTGCAGCTGGTAGATGTGTTGGATAAACATGTGGGTGGTGGTGCAAGCTGTCGGTAACCCACGACATGGAATGAAATGTGCCTTCTTCGTCAGCATGTCTACCACCATGAACACAGTCATGAATCCAGAAGACGGAGGCAAATCCATCAAGAGGTCCATGGAAATGGCACTCCAAGGTCTCTCTGGTGTCGGCAATGGCTGGAGCAGCCATGTGGGGGCTCCAGTTGTAGACTTGGCCTGTCGGCAGTGAACACAGGACATGACGTAGGCCTGGATATCATGTTGCAATCGGGGCCACCAAAAGGTGCAAGAAACTTGATTCTGTCTCTTAAAGAGGCCGAAGTGCCCTGGCCCAGGATTATCATGGCACCGCAACAAGATAAATCCCCAGAGAGGCCCCACCGGCACGTAAATGTCCATGGAGAGGCGGGCTTTACCTCTTCCTTCCGTTGCTCCATGTAAGCATCATGCCGCTGCGCTTCCCGTATCTGAGCCCGTAAGTCCACTGGTTCCTGAACTGCAGAGAAAGACTCTACGGGCAAAACTGTCCAGAACAGAAGCGGGTCTTCGATGTGGGAATACTCCGGTTTCCGTGAAAGCGCATCTGCCCTTTGGTTGTGACCACTGTGGATGTAGGTGATGCGGAAATTGAACCAGGCAAAGAAGAGGGACTCTGGCATTGGTTCAGTTTCCGGGCGATCTGCAGGAACTCCAGGGTTTTGTGGTCCGTCTGGACTTCAATTTGATGCTGGGCCCCCTCCAGAAGATGTCTCCAGGCCTCAAATGCTGTCTTAATGGCCAGTAGCTCCTTCTCCCAGATGGTGTAATTGCGCTTGGAAGGGTTGAGCTTCTGCGAATAATACGCGCAAGGGAAGAGGGTACCGCTGGAAGCGTGAGCCTGGAGTAACACCATTCCAACAGCAACATCTGACGCATCTGCTTCCACCACAAACAGACAGTGGGGGTCAGGATGCTTCAAGATGGGCTCCTTCATGGTTTCCAGTTGGTGTCGCGACGTCTCAGACGGGGAATTCGCGGGGCTCCTTGGAGCCCCGTGAAAAACCCCATCTGTTAAACCGCCACCAGCAGGTCGATGGACCTACCCTGTCCTTTAGGGGCAGGGGGATAGAGAGGGACCCCTCGGATGGCCGAGAGGAACGGGCAGGTTCCTCGGGGCCGGAGGATTGCCGTCTGCGCCAGCAGCGGTGGATGCAGCAGCCATGGTGGCTGCCCCGAGATCGTGACAATCGGAACAAAAAGATGTGCAGGAGGAGAAGCAGAGAGCGGAGCAGGGAGTTTGAAAGCCGGGTGAGTGGAATGCTGCCCAGGCGGGAACTGCCTGTAAAAGCTGGATTATAAATAAGTATGCCCCAGCCTTAACAGTGGCTGAGAAATATTGGGGCAAAAAGACTCAAATGAATGGTGGAGAAAAGACCTGTTGATAGATAGCGCTAATTACAGACTTCTTGGAAATGACTTTGTTACAGATTTGGTCTTCTTTTTTCTTTTTCTTTTTTTGTGGCTAAATGAGACTGGACTATGTTTGAGAGAGAGGAAGGAGAAGAGGAAATAAATATGTTTTTAAAAGTAAAGACAAAAGACAAACGGAGATGGAAAAAATGGCTGCCAGCTGAGAGTGAAAGTGTAAATTCCAGACTGCTTGTTACTTGAAAGAGAAACTTTGTTGCTTGTTGCTTGTTACTAAAAGTGGATTATTTTGAGAAAAAAATCAAGAGGCTTGACTTTGGACATATAATCTGTGTAATGGAGGATTTATTGAAGATCAGAAAGAAGAAACTAAATGGAATAATGAAAACTGATTTAATAAGTGTGGCAACAAGAGAAAAAGGGCGTGGCAACAAAAGAAGGACATGATGATATTATATATGGAATAGCCAATTCAGAATTAACTTTATAGAATTTATAACTTTGAGGACATTGAAATGGAAAATAAATATACTCGCCGGTTGGGGATCGTGGCGGCAGGGTGCTGTGTGAGCGAGCTCTGCTCCATGGCACTATCTTTTTCGCCATGTCTTGGGGCAAACGCCTCTCGCTTGGACAGGTTCCTCTGTCAAACTGGCATGGGTGCGTCCGCCGTTTAATGGCGGACCCAAAGCCGCGATTACCAGCAACAATGAGGAAGCGAGGAGTTCGGGGCGGTTAATGTGAGAAGGAGACCCGACCACAAATCCCTGGTGATCGTAGGAGCAGATCTCGAGGAATTGCGAGCCGAGCCAGCTAAAAGTGCTCACGGCGGTGGGAAGGTGGCGAATATCAGTAACAGAGCAGTCTGATCGAGCGTGAACTGCCGGCGAGGCTGCGAGGAGGAAGGAGAATTTGCTGAGGCGAGGGAAGGCGAAATCAGCTGTAGGCACCTTTTTTTTCAAACCTGTATCGATCGTGGATGAAGAGGCTCAGACCTAGATTTGGTGGATAATACCATGAGGACCTATTGCAACAATAACTTCTCGCTGTCATCTTCCAGCTAATTGGCTTTCCCTGAAGGAAGAAACCAGAAGTGCAGCCATAAGCTATAATGGGTACTTGAAGTTTGACAACAGGAAGAACTTTGTAACATTCTGAGCTGCGATTTTTTCTTTCAATTGTGTTCCTGCTTATTAAGACTTGCTACTTGTTGGATCTACTTGAGACCTTCCCTTAATTAACTGAGATATTTCTTTAGGTGGAAGAACTCCCTTGATTGTGGTAGTAGTCAACTAAATGAGAGTAATGAATTTCATAAAACACCATTTATAGAACTCTTTATCAACTATCAATATTATTACTGATATTAATACTAATACTAACTTATTAACTTATTAATTAACTTATTAATTTATTAATTATTCTATAATTATCTCTCTATTTATATAGATACGAACCCTTTTTCTTTCTTTCTTGGTCAATTATTTTAGATAACTTTTCCTATCTCCCTCTAAGCGTACTATATATTATCCTGTAAAAACCTAATAGATTTCAACCTACTCCTATTGCATAACCTTTTTCTACTTGAATTGCTACCCTTTTACATTTAGTAAATTGATACCCATATTTATACTCAATTTAGACTTATATAAGAATAATTTATAGATTGTATTTGATGAATTTAATAAGTGTGAAATAGTATGTTTGCATTAGTGTTGCAAGGCTAATATTGAAGAGATTGAGTATTTATTATGATATATAGATTTGGATTAACTAACTATATTTAATTTTATATATAGATATAACCTTGATCATAATTGGAATGTGCACTTAGTACGGTATACTGGTCTGGTTTTGATAATCATATTTAGCTTATTTATATTTAATTTCGTATAATAATATTTGAATGAACTGTTGCGTGTAGACAGGAAAATTGGGTAAATTTAAGATTAGATGAATTAAGTGAATCTTGCTATTAGAAGAGAGGATAGTGGATGATAATTTGGAAGAACATCGAGGTAATTTTGACAAACCAGAAGAGAGTCTTAAAGGAGATGACAAGCATTTCATCGGCAGTATTTAAGACTGGGAAGAAAACGTCATCCAACCCTGTATTAACAATGTCCTCTCCAGCTCAGCAAAAATCCACTGAGGTGCTAACAAAAGCGGATAAGTCAGCAATGTTACCAACCATTCAAGCGATACAAGTGACCTTGTCAACTATTCAAGAAACGATGCTCCTGTTACAAGAAAAAATGACTAACAATCATGTCGAACTTAAATCTGATATTCACTCTATTGATCAGAAAATGAGTGAGATCCAGGAGTCCATCCATAATAATGAGAAAAAGATAAAGAAGGTCGAGACAAGAGTGGAGCAAAACGAGAGAAACCTTGACTCGATCGACCAGAAAATGATGGCACAGAATAGGGAGTTGGAAGACTCTATTATTCAACTCGAGATGGACCGCGCAGCTTTCTACCTTCGTTTCCAGAATGTGGTCGAGGAAAAAGAGGAAGATCTGGGAAATGTTATGGTGGACTTAATAGCTGGAATTCTACAACAAGATAAAGACGATATTATAAAGGAGCTGGATGAAATTTACAGGGTGCAAACCAACTATGCTAGGAGGAACAAACTCCCTCGAGAAGTTCATGTCAGATTTGCCCGAAGGAAAGTGAAAGACATGCTATACAATATAGTAAGAGATGAACCTGTAAATTTTAAAGGCAAAGAAGTAATAGTACTGAAACAAGTTCCTAAGAGGGTTCGAGATCTGAGAAGGGACTACAGATTCTTGGCGATACAACTAAACAAGAGAAGCATTCCCTTTAGATGGCTTATACCAGAGGGAATGCTCATTACCTGGCAAGGGAAACGGATCAAGATTGACAGTCTAGTCTCCGCACAAGAACTTTTGGACCAACTGAGAGGTGAGGAGGAAGACCAAAGTAGCAAGGAGGAGCTGGATATAGCCCCCCAGAATGAGATCAATGCACAGTTAAAAAAGTCCAAGGAAGGAACACTAGAGGATAAGGAGTTAGAAGAGAAGGAAGCCAAAGAAACCACAGGAAAGAAGCAAAGACCACAAAGAGCCGTAAATACAAACAAAAACTACGTAGTTAGTTAGATAATGGAGGGTTGGAAATTGTTGTCTGTTAATGTAAACGGTCTAAACAACGGAGGGAAGAGAAAACATATCTTTTCAAAATTGATCAAACTTAACCCGGAAATAATTTGCCTTCAAGAAGTCCACATAAAGAAAGAGGAGAGGAAATATTTGGAATCTGAGAAATTTGGCAAATGCTTTACCTCTCTAGCAGAGAAAAAAAAAAGGGGGGGTAGCGTTATATGTAAAAAAAGGAATTGCTGTTGAATTTAAATATTCAGATGATAAAGGGAGACTTCTTGCAATTGAAATTAAGAGGGGTAGTATCCCAATTTTAGTAGTAGCCATTTATGCTCCAAACAGAAACCTAGGAGAATTCTACAGGAAATTAAGCAATAAAATAGATGAATTGGAACATACAAATATTTGTATTATTGGGGACTTCAACGGGGTAGTAAACCCAGAGGTTGACCACAAGAGTGGAATAAAGAAAAAGACTAAAAGGGAAAAACTCCCCAAAACTTTTTTTGATCTGGTTGATGAGCACAATCTAGTAGATCTCTGGCAAACATTACATCCGTACGATAAGCAATTTACATACTATTCAAACCCCCAGATGTCCTGGTCAAGGATTGACATGGTCTGGGTCAGTAGAAGTTTAGGGTTAGATATTCATTCGGTTGAAATTACCCCAAATGTTTGGGCTGATCACAACCCTTTAGAGATTAAGTGGAAGAGCCCAAATAGGATTAAACGAAGGAGATGGAGATTAAATACCCATATTCTTAGGGAAGTAGAGGTTACTAAGAGACTCCAGAGAGACCTACAATTTTTCTTTGCGGAGAATGAGAATCAGGAAACTCCCTTAACATGTGTTTGGGATACAATGAAAGCCTACTTAAGAGGGTTGGTAATATCACATAATATATATAATAATAAAGAGAAAAGAAAGGCTCAGAAGGATATGCTGGCCCAACTGGAAGAAACAGAAAAGAGACTACAACAAGATCCGAGTGATATTAATAAAAAAGAGCAATGGATGACAGGAAGGCATAAATTAAATTTACTGGAACAGGAAGAATTGGCGAAAAAAATCAAACAATCCAAACAATATTATTTCGATAATGCAAACAAACCCGGGAGATGGCTATCGTATAAATTAAAAAAAGAGAAAGAGAAGGGTGTTATAGACGGCCTGGAGAATTCGGAAGGCAGAATATTAGAGGATGAGGAGGAGAAACTTGAGTTTGTTAGACAGTATTACGAGACGTTATATAGTGAGGAGGAAACTTCAATTGATAATATAAATCAATACCTTGCCAAAGAGAAACTCCCACAGATAAAGGAGGAGGAAAGGGAAATGTTAAACAGAGAAATTACAATAGAGGAACTGAAGGGGGTAATATCCAAATTAAAGAGTAACAAAACTCCTGGCCCTGACGGCCTCCCAGGAGAATTGTATAAAAACCAGGATCTGGCAGAAATACTTGTACCAAAACTTCTGATAATATGTAATGAGGCCCTGAGAGGCTCTAGGATCCCAGAATCGTGGAAGGAGGCGTTCATCACACTGGTAGGAAAAGAAGGTACCGATCCCAAGCAAATAAGGAACTACAGGCCGATCTCCTTACTCAACACGGATTATAAAATATTTATGGGAATTTTAGCGGGTAGGCTGAAGATAATACTAAATAATTGGATCCACCCCGATCAAAACGGGTTCCTCCCCGGTAGACAGATTAGGTCTAATATGAGAGTGGTGATGGATGTGCTGGAGTATTACGAAATACACTCCGAGAAACAGCTGGCCATGGCCTTCCTCGATGCTCAGAAGGCTTTCGACAATTTAAATTGGGGATTTATGATCCAGCAAATCCAAAGAATGAATTTCGGGGGGTATTTCAAGAATGCGATAAAAGCAATTTATGATAAACAGAGCGCAAATATCATACTGAATGGGGATATAACTAAAACCTTCCGGATTGGTAAAGGGGTGAGACAAGGCTGTCCACTTTCTCCACTCTTATTTATATTAGCCCTGGAGGTATTGTTAAGGAAAACTAGGCAAAATAATGAGATACAGGGATTGGAAATTAGGAATGAAACCTTTAAGATTCAAGCTTTTGCCGACGATGTAGTGTTGATAATGGAGGACCCGTCAACAACAGGGCCAAAAGTATTGAAAGAATTAGATGAATATGGGAAGCTATCAGGATTCAAATTAAATATGACAAAAACTAAAATGTTAACAAAAAATATTCCAATAAGAGAACAGGAAACACTAGCAAATAATTTGGGTATCCAAATAGTTAAGAAGATAAAATATTTAGGGATTTGGATTACTGCCAGATGCTCAACCTTAAAGGAGGATAACTACACACCCTTACTGACAAAGATAAAGCAAGATTTGGATAGGTGGGGGAAACTGCAAATATCGTTCCTTGGTAGGATAGCCACTGTTAAGATGAGTGTTCTCCCCAAATTACTATATTTATTTCAAACCACTCCTGTTAGTATTGACAGAAAATATTTTTTGGATTTAAATGGGATAGTAAGGAATTTTATCTGGGGAGGGAAAAAACCGAGAATTGCATTACGGTCCTTGCAGGAAAAAAGGAATAAGGGCGGATTCGGACTCCCAGTTTGGGAACTATACCACAAAGCGGCCAACTTAGTGTGGCTACGAGAGTGGGCCTTATTAAGAGACAAGAGAATTTTACAACTGGAAGGGCACGACCTATTGAGAGGTTGGCATGCCTACCTCTGGGATAAAGGAAAAGGGACAGGGATATGTTTCCACCAACATAAAATTAGAGATACATTAATGAAGACATGGAAAGAAATCAGGCATAAACATTACTTAAAATACCCAAAATGGATATCTACAATGGAGGCACTGATCCATCCAAATACGATAAGTAGGGAGAAAATAGTCACCTATCAAGATATTTTAGATAACAGTGGTAACCTTATATCCAATGAGATATTAAAAGAGCAAGGGATCCATATAGATTGGTGGCCTTATTTACAAATTAAATCCCGATATAGTAAAGATAAACAAGAAAAGGGAATAGAGAAGGGGACAAACAGTTTGGATAAGGTATGGCTAGGTAGTGAGAACAAACTATTAGCCAAATTATACTCCTACCTGCTCGAATATGATAGAGAAGGAGAAATATTAAAAGACCAAATGATCGCTTGGGGGAAAAACATCGAATCAAAGATAAATCTAGATGATTGGGAAGAAATATGAAATAGCAATCTTAAACTGACGAGAGCAACAAGCTATAAGGAGTGTCACTGCGTTATTTTATTTACCAGATGAGCTCATTATTTCTGGACTGTCAGACTCTCCGTAGCTTTGCCAACTTCTTATCAGTAAGCTACGTGTTTCCGTATCCACCCACATTCCTTCACTTGCTTCACACTCTTCTTTCCTTTGTTCTCTTTCCAGCAAGGTCCGGCTGATATAGCCGGCCCGAATTATTTTCAAAAATGTAACAATTAACTTTTCTTAGTTAGTGAGGTGTTTTATTTTCTTTATAACAAATAAATGAGTTTTATTAGAAACCTTCCTTCGTGTTTCTTTTTGGAATATTGCAACAAGGATAAGCCTCGATTCATCTCCTCCTCTAAACCAGGGTAATTAGTCCCAGAGCCAAACATGGGATTAATAAATGCCCTGACATTCTGATAGCACGAGGATGGTCTGATTTATGGCTTTTTCCTTGTTTTTGTTACTCCTGACAAGAGCGCATAGGCAATTAGTTTTTAGCTACTGAGGTACGCTAATTATTTTGCTAAGATGCCGAAACAGAAGTAAAACAAATACAAAATGTATTTTGCTGAGAAGGTAGCAGAAAGGAGGTTTCCAGATTTCCAGCCCCTTACTACAGCCACACGCCTGGAACGAGAAGAAGCCGTGGGAACAGAAATGGAGACAGATAAGACAGAAGCTGTTTTTGAAGATGATGATTTACGACTGAGGTCAGTAACATTTTCTTCTGATCTTCCAAGCTCTGAAAAAAAAGTCTCCCCAGAACCTTCTGAATTTGTAACGCTCAATGCAAGGCCAAAGCACACTGCTGAGCAAAATTCCTCCCACACAGAGAGAGAAACAATTCATTATTCTCCTCGAAGCTCTAAGCTCACCCTGGATGAGCTGGCCATGAAAGCCTACCGTATAAAACTCTATGAACAGCAGCTATCCCAAGCAAAAATGGCTATATCTATGCTTGAGCAAGATATGGGAGATAACTTAAATTTTTCAAAAAGCGCCATATTGTCTTCTTGCTCAGAGCCAAAGACACTCCCCCTGGTGGATCCTGTGTCAGGCCAATTAAGGCAAAGAGCACTGCATACGTCACATGAAAGTCTCCCTGATCAAGTTACACATGTCTTACATAACCACTCCTACTCTAAAGCATACAATGCCCCGTATGCAAAGCTGCCCGAAGCTAAAGGTGCAGCACCATCTGCTGGCGAAAGTAATTTACTACAGGAAGCTGAAATGCCACAAGTGTTTCCACAGGCCCAAACTCAAACACCCCCTGGCGGTGTTGATGTCCTTTTAGATGGAACACAGCAAAGGCAAATGATTGCATCTCCAGCAGGCCACGCCAATATTGCAGCTCAAGCACAAATGGCAACTGGAATACAGCAGATTCCAGTGCATCAGCCACAGCAGCTACAAATGCCTGCATATGTGCCCCAGCCACAAGTGCAAAGAGGGCCACCTCCTGGCCCACCTCCAATGGCACAACCAAGACCATTTTTAGGTCCACAACAGGCACAGCAAATACCACAGGCATTCCTGCCAGCACAGCCAGCATACCAAGTGCAGGCTCCTTACCAGGCATTCTCTGTCTCTCCACTAACTGGTGAGTCAAAACTAAAAATGTCTGAACTCCACGGTTCGAAATTGAAACCTGGTGAACAAATTGGAGGACATTTGACCAAACTGAAAGGACTGAGAACAGAATTGAGAGAAAGAGGCCATAACATTGAAGATATTCAAATGATCAGCATCATTATTAACTCTTTGAATTATGAATGGAAAGATGCTGTTACAAAAATTAACCAAGTCCCTATTGCTCAACGCACAGTGGACAATGTTTGTAGACTTTTAATTGAAGAAGAGGCATTCATGTTGGCCACGCCACACTTGAGAGGACCACCCGCATCAAAAGCTCCAGTTAGGCGCCCCTTCCGAGGAAGGACCTACACTCCAAGGATGCCAAGATGCTACACCTGCAATCGTGTGGGACATGCCACCCGGGATTGTCCCCAACGAGTTCCAGCTCCTGTCACGTACCAGCCCAGAGGAACAGATTCCAGAGGCAGAGGCGGAAGACAAGGTCGTCGTGGTCCCCGGCGTGATCCACAAACTCCACTCGCCACATTGGCTTTAACCAATGATCCACAACCTCAACCTGAGTACGACAGACGACTCCTGTGGACTTTGGACAGTGGTGCAGCATTACATGTTACCTACAGAAAGGAACTTTTCACAGAGATGCACGAGCCTGAACCAGAACTACGTGAACTTTATTCTTTTTCAAATCATCCTTGTCAGGTCAAAGGAAAAGGAACTGTTTATGTTGAAGAGCTCGATGCATTCATTCCTGATGTTTATTACATACCAACAGCAACCAGTAATTTGCTTAGTCAGAGTCACTTGTCTAGAACATTAAATTTTCAGGTTCACCACCTTGAAAAAGCAAGTTACATAGTTAAAGATGGAGATATTGTTGCTGAAACCATATTAATTGGTGGTGTTTATTACTTAAAGCCAAAGCCTAAAACACAAACACAGGCAAGTATGCAAACTCCAAAAAGGGAGAGCACAGGCCCAGAGAGAGATGCTCCAGTGAGAGATCCTGTTGCTATTCCTAAGGCTCCTAAAGCCAACAAAAAGAGAATTGGTAAACAGGTTGCTCAGAGCAAGCCTGAGGTTCCGCATAAAAATGTCAATGTTGAGAATTCACTAACAGGTAAACCTTTGCATTCCAGGTGTATCCACAAATGGCATAGAAGATTGGGGCATGCCAGTTTCCGTGTTCTTAGGAAGATGCCGGTGTTCGCAAAAGGTTTGGATCTAAAGGGGTGTAAGGTGTTTTTGGATTGTGCTGTATGCAAGAAGGCCAAATCCAAAGCAGCAGCCATTCCCAAACGCGCTACACGCCTGTCAACACGCATTTTTGATTTGGTTCACATTGACATAGTTGGTCCTTTCCCGCCATCATTTGGTGGTAGAAAATATTTTCTAACAATTGTTGATAATTACTCTAGATATGGATATGTATATCCTATGAAAGAAAAATCAGAGACCTTTCAGATCTTTAAAGACTTTGCAACCCTTGTTTCTACCCAACACCAAGTTCGCATCGCCAGAATCCAGAGTGATCGTGGTGCCGAGTTCATGTCTCAGCGTTTCCAGGACTGGATGCGTAAGAATGGAATTATTCATCAGACTTCGGCTCCTTACACACCGGCTCATAATGGAGTCGTAGAACGAAGACAAGGAGTACTGCAAACCATGATGCGTTGTCTCCTAGAAGACGCCAACCTTGGTAAGATATACTGGGGTGAAGCTATCAAGTATGCAAATTACATTGTCAACCGTACTTGGAGCAGTGTAACAAATCAGACTCCTTTCTTCATGTTGTATGGCTACAAGCCCGATCTTAAAAACATCCATATTTTTGGTTCATATGCTATGGTGAACATTCCCTTAGCTCAAAGAAGAAAAGGAAGTCCAACAGCAAAGAGACTGAGATTTATGGGTATTGATGATAATTCAAAATGGAGCAAATTTATTGACTCTAAACATGCAATTGTGATTTCCCAATCTGCTAATTTTGAGGAAGATATTGACTGGTCCAGGATTCATTCCAATGATCCTGGAGTTTATTTTCCCAGAGATGATACCGCTGATGCTACGCAGATTGATGATCAAGATTCCACTGATTCTTCTCAACCCGATGTTCCGTCTTCGCAAGCCACGGATGCTGACGCTAGCGACGAAAGTGAGGACGAGGACGAAGCAGAAGAAGACTGGACAGTTGTTCTGAGACGTTCCAAGAGGGCCACAAAAGGAATCCCTCCACAACGATATTCTTGGCAACTGACAAAAGCACCCTTGCCTTTGATTTGCAATGTTACACTTCCACCTGATAATCTCACACAAATCAAGCAGCTCCCTGATTCAGAGCAAGACAAATGGTATGATGCAATGCAGGTTGAAATGGACAGTCTAAAGAAACTTAAAGTATTTACACCTGCAAAACCTCCAGCAAACAAAAAGATCATTGGCACTCGATGGGTCTACAGAATCAAAAAGAAACCAAATGGTGAGTCACTGTACAAGGCCAGACTTGTAGCTCAGGGTTTCGCTCAACGTTATCCTGAGGACTACACAAATACTTACTCACCGACAGTCAGAACTGAGAGTGTAAAAATTGCTTTAGCAACTGCAACTATCCTTGGTTTAGAAGTTTTCCAGTTTGATGTTGACACGGCTTATCTACATGCAGACCTAGATGAAGAGATTTACGTGAGAAGTCCTCCAGGATTCCGACAGCAAGAAGGGGATACCTGGTTCCTAAACAAAAGTCTTTATGGTCTGAAACAATCTGGTTTAATGTGGTATTTATGTCTTACTGACAAACTAAATTCAATGGGCTTTATTAAGTCCGAAACTGATGAGTGCGTGTTCACAAAAAGATCTAACAATGCATATGAGATATTTCTTGTTTATGTTGATGATATTGTTTATATTGGTCCAAATGAGCAGATGAGTGAAATTTTTGCCAAAGCTTTGCAGAGATACTTCACATTGAAATCATTAGGTCATATTAGCACTTATTTAGGTGTTCAGATTGAAAAAAACACAGAAGGGGTTTAGTCTTTCACAAGAAGATAAAATTGAACAAGTTTTGCATCATTGCAACATGAAAGACGCTAACACAACAAGGACACCCATGCAAACAGATTTTCACAACTTGACACAAGAAGAAAGTCCTGAGTTCGAGGATCAAACACTTTATCGTTCAGTCATTGGGTCACTGTTTTACATTAGCAGTTGGACCAGACCCGACATTGCACTTAGTGTTAATCTCTTATCTCGACACATAGGTAAGGCAAAACAGTTTCATTGGACATGTATTAAGAAATTATTGAGATACCTAAAATACACTAAACATTTGAAATTATTGTTAGAACCAACACATACTGATTATGCAGAATTATGTTGTTATGCAGACTCTGATTGGGCAAGTGATAAGAAATCACGTAAAAGTACTTCAGGTTATATGATGTTCTTAAATGGATGTCCTGTTTATTGGCAAGTACGTAAACAGAATTTTGTTTCTTGTTCATCTACTGAAGCTGAATATGCTTGTGTTTCAGATGCATGTAATTCTCTAACTTGGTTTGATGCTTTAGTCACAGATATCTGGACACACCCGATCCGACCGATCACCGTGATGGAAGACAATGAATCGGTGGTTTATATTTCTGAATCTCATTTCACAGGTTCTAGGTCCAGACACATTGATATCCGTTATCAAAACATAAAACATTTAGTGAAAAAAGGTTTTGTCAAAATGCAATATGTATCTACACATGATCAAATTGCTGATATGCTCAACAAACCACTTCCAGCAGCTCAACACGAGTATCTGCGTAAGAAGATGTGCCTTATTTGATGATGTACTGATATTCGCTCAACTGGCAAAGAAGGGGAATGTCACTGCGTTATTTTATTTATATCATCAACATAAACAAGAACTATCTCATATGCATTGTTAGATCTTTTTGTGAACACGCACTCATCAGTTTCGGACTTAATAAAGCCCATTGAATTTAGTTTGTCAATAAGACATAAATACCACATTAAACCAGATTGTTTCAGACCATAGAGACTTTTGTTTAGGAACCAGGTATCCCCTTCTTGCTGTCGGAATCCTGGAGGACTTCTCACATAGATCTCTTCGTCTAGGTCTCCATGTAGATAAGCCGTGTCAACATCAAACTGGAAAACTTCTAAACCAAGGATAGTTGCAGTTGCTAAAGCAATTTTTACACTCTCAGTTCTGACTGTCGGTGAGTAAGTATTTGTGTAGTCCTCAGGATAACGTTGAGCGAAACCCTGAGCTACAAGTCTGGCCTTGTACAGTGACTCACCATTTGGTTTCTTTTTGATTCTGTAGACCCATCGAGTGCCAATGACCTTTTTGTTTGCTGGAGGTCTTGCAGGTGTAAATACTTTAAGTTTCTTTAGACTGTCCATTTCAACCTGCATTGCTTCATACCATTTGTCTTGCTCTGAATCAGGGAGCTGCTTGATTTGCGTGAAATTATCAGGTGGAAGTGTAACATTGCAAATCAAAGGCAAGGGTGCTTTTGTCAGTTGCCAAGAATATCGTTGTGGAGGGGCTTCCGGTTTCCTTGTCTTCGGCGACGGCGGCGCCTTTTGAAGCTCCGCCAGCCCCGCCGCCTGTAGAGCCGCTTCGAGACGAAGAAGCGGCTCGAAAACTTCTAAATCCACCGGATTGAAGAAGGAGAGATCGCAGGGTACAGGTCGAGCCCCTGTAACCCCCCAGGGAAGTTTCTGGGGAGAGAACAGGCGTGGCTCCCTTCCAACCTGCTGAAACTCCGGGCGACGTGGGACGATTCTGCCTTTGCAGAACAAGCCGGCTGCAGGAAACTTAAAGCGAAAGAACCAGCTTTAATAAACAGCGAAACTACCTGAATCCTGAAACTTGGAAACGCAAGTATTAGCGCTTTGTTGACTTTTCAATCTGAGAAAATGCGAATGAGTGAAAGTGCTTTGAAAAAACATGGCGCTTAGCCTCAGAGTTAACGAGCTAGCGAGTGTGGATTGGTGAAGTTATTTTGCTCTGTTACAAAGTTTCCAAGTTGCTACAAAGTTGCCTTGCTTGTTATAAGAGAAACAATTGGAAAATTTCTCCCTTTCAATATTTGACTTTGCTTTACTTCAACCTTTATTTGGTCAAATCTGGGGGACTTTTTTAGAAGTCTTTGTGCAGGAGGGAAAGGAAAAGGAACTTCCCTCTTTAGAAAAACTAGATCACGTGGCAGGATGGCTTCAAAGAAGCAGGAAGGGAAGGCAACAGGGGGGGGATCCCCCACACACAAACATGAAACGCAACTTCCCCCTGCTCAACAGTTACAGACTCAGAAAAAAGAATTTGATGTGGGAGATTTAAAAGAATTTATTTCTAAAACTTTGGATGATAAATTTCAAAAATCTCAACAGGAGATAGATGATAAACTTCAAAAATCACATCAGGGGATAGATGATAAACTTCAAAAATCACACCAGGAATTTATGCAGGAAATTAATGAAGTTAAAGATATGGTGAAACAGAATCAAAACAAGGTGACCAAAAAAATATCAGAAGTGGCATCTGGCCTGGCAGAATTTATTGGGAAAGTTGATTTTAAAGTTGAAGAACTTAAATCAGAAGTTAATGTTAAGATGAAAGACAATGATTATAAAATTGCTGATGTTGACAATAAAATGCAGAGAGTTGAAGACGAGATTGTTATGATACAATTCAGGGCAATGGAGTTCGCTATACGGCTTCGGGGAATTCGAGAGGAGGAAAGACAGGATTTGAGACAAGTTTGTTCTGAGGCCCTGGCCAAGATTTTACAAGTTAATCCTGATGTGGTTTTTCATAAAATAGACAAAATTTACAGAGTGAACTCTTGGGTGGCCAGACAAAGACAATTACCTAGAGATGTGGTCATATATTTTACAGATAGAGAAATAAGAAATGATATCCTGCAAAAATCCTTTTACACTTCTGTACAAGTGGGGGGCTCACGAATTGGAATTTATAAAGAATTGCCTCCTAAAATGCTGAAAGCTAGAAAAGAATTTGGCTTTCTTGTCAAGGAATTGCAAAATTTACAGATACCCTTCCGGTGGGACGCACCAGTTGGGATAATTTTCAGATACAAGGGAGAAAGATGCCGTTTGAATACCGTGGAGAAGGCACAACACTTTTATACTACTATTCTTAAGGAAAGAACACCATCTCCACGTACATCTACAGTTTTGGAGATTAAAGAGAGTGAAGAGAAGCAACCTCAAGGAGAATTGCAAGAACAGTCCAAGCAGGAATTAGAAGAAGTGCAAGGTGCAGAAGGAGGTTTTCTGGATGAGCCCTTGCTGGAATCTTCTCCAATTTTGGACTCGGTTCGGATGATTGAAGTTAAGGATCAACGTATAACTAGAGCTCAATCTAAGTTACTTAAACAAAAGCAACAACAACAACAGGAAAGACAAGACAAGGAGGCAGTTAAGAGTACTGCACAAGAGATTGGAGCTATGGGAGGAGCGAGATCGAAGCTTTCGGATGACCTTCAAGTATTTTGCTCTTTGCTCCAGAAAGAGGCTGATGACCTTTAAGTGTTTATCTTGGAATGTTAATGGGTTGAATTCAGCACAGAAAAGGAAGAAATTATTTACATACTTGAAACAATTTAATAATGATATAATTTGTTTACAAGAAACGCATATCACAACTCAAGCCTGATCTTAAAAACATCCATATTTTTGGTTCATATGCTATGGTGAATATTCCCTTAGCTCAAAGAAGGAAAGGAAGTCCAGCAGCAAAGAGACTGAGATTTATGGGTATTGATGATAATTCAAAGTGGAGCAGATTTATTGACTCTAAACATGCAATTGTGATTTCCCAATCTGCTAATTTTGAAGAAGACATTGACTGGTCCAGGATTCATTCCAATTTTCTGGAGTTTATTTTCCTAGAGATGATACTGCTGATGCTACGCAGATTGATGATCAAGATTCCACTGATTCTTCTCAACCCGATGTTCCGTCTTTGCAAGCCGCGGATGCTGACGCTAGCGACGAAAGTGAGGACGAGGGCGAAGCAGAAGAAGACAGGACAGTTGTTCCGAGATGTTCCAAGAGGGTCACAAAAGGGATCCCTCCACAACGATATTCTTTTTTTTTTTTATTGCAAAAGTTTTACAATTACATTTTCACCCCTTTTTCCCCCCCCCACCTCCCCCCCCAAACTTCCCAACCTCCCTAACCCTCCCTAACCCTCCCCTCCCCCCAGACTTCCCTATAATATACTCATACTCATAAAGAACCCTAATATAACACTTATATATAAACTTGAACCCCTCCCTCCCCTGTATAATTTTTCTCTTTATCTCATTACATTAAAAAATTTCTAGTACATTATTTTCAAATAAAAGCTATTTGATACTTTCTAGTTTGATATTTGTTCTGAACATATTCTATCCACCTTTTCCATTCCCACTCATAAGTCTCTTGTGAACAATCTTTTAAATATGCTGAAATCTTCGCCATCTCTGCAAAACTGGCCATCTTCAAAGTCCATTCCTCAATAGTGGGCAAAGCTTCATTCTTC
The DNA here is from genome assembly GCF_029215685.1 of Pituophis catenifer annectens. Classification (NCBI taxonomy): domain Eukaryota; kingdom Metazoa; phylum Chordata; class Lepidosauria; order Squamata; family Colubridae; genus Pituophis; species Pituophis catenifer. The sequence goes on along the minus strand of NW_027256885.1, from coordinate 106,172,715 downwards.
CAATATTTACCTATCAACAATCTTGCTGCTGTTATCATATACAATATCAATTTTGTTTCACCCGATGTAAAACCCTTAACTATACCCAATAAAAACAGTTGTGGAGAAAATTGAATTTTTTTCTTCAAAACATTCTGCATGACCCACCAAATTTTTATCCAAAAAGCCTTAACTTTCCTACAGGTCCACCAAACATGATAATACGTAGCATCCAAACATTCACATCTCCAACATTTTGGCTGAACATTAGGGTACATACATGACAACTTTTTGGGATCTAAATGCCATCTATAAAACATTTTGTAGAAATTTTCCCTCAGGTTCTGCGACTGTGTAAATTTAACATTCTGAACCCAAATTTTTTCCCATGTTTCCAGCATCACTGGTTCTTCAAAATTCTGTGCCCACTTAATCATACAGTCTTTAACTAATTCAGTTTCTGAATCTCTTTCTAGCAAAACATTATAAAGCCTTTTGATATGCATTGGACCTTTCTCTCTTATATGTCTAACCAATTCTTCCTCATGCAACATAATACCCGTTTTTTGGTCCTCTTTCCATCTCAGTTGTAATTGATTATATTGTAACCAAGTTAAATTAATCCCTTCATCCAACAGTGTCTGCAATGTCTTCAGCTGCCATCTGCCCGCATCTGTAAAAAGAACCTCTTTATATAAAAACCCCCCGAGTGACATTATATTTGTATTCCACAAAGTATGACCAAGATCCAGCCATAGCGGTATTTTATAATCCCATTTGAGTCGGTGCTTCTTCCAAACTCTCATCAAAGAATCTCTAAGTATATGACTTTTAAATACTTTATCTACTTTGTCGTCGTAAAATAAGTAAGCATGCCATCCAAATTCAAGATCAAAACTTTCTGCATTCAATATTCCAGTCTTTTTCCTTCCAAACCAATCACTTGTTGAAGTTAAAGCTGCTGCATCATAATATAGCTGTAGGTTTGGAAGTTTAAGACCTCCTCTTTCTGGAACATCTTGCATAATTTTCAATTTCACTCTCGGCTTCTTCTCGTTCCAGACAAACTTATTCACTCCAGATTGCCAAACTTTCAATTGTTTATCACTTTTAAGCACCGGAATCATTTGAAACAAAAAAAGAAATCTTGGCAAAATGTTCATCTTAACTGCTGCTATTCTTCCAAGTAAAGACAGCTGCAGTTTTTTCCAAGTCTCCATGTCTTTCTGCACCTCTCGCCACAACACCTCATAGTTATTTTGAAACAATTTCATGTTTGATTCTGCAACCTGAACTCCTAGATATTTTACCTTAGGTACAGTCTCAAAACCTGCCCTCCTTTCAAGCTCATGTTTACGATCTTGTGTCATGTTTTTAACTATCATTTTAGTCTTTTTTGAATTCAGTCTAAAACCTGAAACTTTACCATAGTCTTGTATAATGTCCTTCATCAGGATTATTGATTCCATTGGTTGTGATAGGGTAACAACCAGATCGTCTGCAAATGCCTTTATTCTGTAATCCTCTTGCCTAATCTTTATACCTTTCAAGATATTAGAGTCCCTTATTGTATTTAACAAGACTTCTAGTGTTAAAATAAATAAAAGTGGGGACAACGGACATCCCTGTCTTGTTCCTTTTTCGATTTTAAACTCTGTTGTCAGGCTTCCATTAATAATGATCTGTGCCTTTTGCTCTTGATAAATTGCTGAAATCGCCTGTATAAATTGATCCCCAAAGTCCATCTTTTTTAAAGTCTTTAGTAGAAAATTCCAATCCACTCTATCAAAGGCCTTCTCTGCATCCAAAAAGACCAGCACTGCAGGAATCTGTTTATTCTTCTCAAGATATTCCAATAAGTCTATTACTTGCCTTACATTGTCCTTCATGTGTCTGCCCTCGATGAATCCCGCTTGATCCTCATGAATCACCTTTTGGATTACTGGCATCAACCTGTTGGCTAATACTTTCGCATAGATTTTATAATCTGTATTCAAAAGAGATATTGGTCTATAATTCTCAGGTTTTTTAGGACCGACTTGTTCTTTTGGTATCAAAGATATGTAAGCTGTTGTCCATGATGGGGGTATTTTACCCCCTTGTTGAATATTGCGAAATAAATCTCTAAGTTGTTCCACCATTTCAGCTTGCAAAGTTTTGTAATACACTGCGGTCAAACCATCCGTACCAGGAGCTTTGGCTGTTTTTAACTGTTTAATTGCTACTATTATCTCCTCCTCTGTTATAGGATAATTCATTCTTTCCTTTTGTTGATCAGTAATTTTTGAAACTCTTTTATCGTTTAGGTATTTTTCTATAAGTCCATTCTGCACCTCCTCTTTGGCATATAGTTTGGTATAATAGTCCACAAAAGCTTCTTTAATTAATTTTTGTTGAAAAATTTCTTTCCCTCCAATATCAATACTATCTATAGTCCGTATACTTTGTTTTTTCCTCAATGTGTAAGCCAACCATCTGCCCGGTTTATTAGCGTTACAAAATGTATTATGCTTCGCATATTGTAAGTTTGTTGCAACTTGTTCCGCCATAAGCATTTGAAATTGGTCTTTCAAAAGTTTTATAGCACTGCTTATTCTTTCATCTGTTGGATTTTTAATAAGTAACTGTTCTTTATTCTTTATTTCTATTTCCAATTCAGATCTTTTCTTTTGTCGAAACAGTCTATGTTTAGAGTTCATGTAGATAAGTACCCCTCTCATATAAGCTTTACTTGCATCCCACACAATTTCAATTGGGGTACCTTTATTCGAATTTATTTCAAAAAATTCTTTCAAGTGCTTTTTAAGTTCTGTTGTATTTTTTTCATATCTAAACAAGTTCTCATTTAATCTCCAAGAACGTCTCTCAACCTTATCCATCTCAATTTCTATCCATAGTGGGCTATGGTCAGTCAAAGTTCTTGGAAAAATCTTTGTTCTTTTTGTCTTGACAAGTAAATCATCTGACAACAAGATAAAGTCAATCCTAGAGAAGGATCTGTGTCTATCAGAAAAGAAAGTGTAGTCCAGTTCTTTTGAATTATGTATTCTCCAAACATCTTTTAGTTCCATATCTTCTTTCATGTCAAAAAAAGTCTGTGGTAGTCTGATTCTAAACTTTGCCAAACTCTTTTTATCTAATTTAGAATCAATGACTCCATTCCAGTCTCCCATAATTAAAATAGATCTGTAATCCCATTGCAGTATTTTAGTATGTAACATCTTATAGAAATGGTCCTGTTGTTGATTGGGAGCATAAATTCCAATCAGAAGAATTTGGCCATTTGCTGTAAGCAATTCAATTGCTACGAACCTACCATCTTCATCTGCTTCTATAACTTTAGCTGTTAACTTTTTATTTACATAAATAACCACACCGTTCTTTTTTTGCGAAGTTGAAGATATAAAATGTGTTCCTAGTTTGGAGTTTATCAAATATTTTTGATCTTGAGTTGTGATATGCGTTTCTTGTAAACAAATTATATCATTATTAAATTGTTTCAAGTATGTAAATAATTTCTTCCTTTTCTGTGCTGAATTCAACCCATTAGCATTCCAAGATAAACACTTAAAGGTCATCAGCCTCTTTCTGGAGCAAAGAGCAAAATACTTGAAGGTCATCCGAAAGCTTCGATCTCGCTCCTCCCATAGCTCCAATCTCTTGTGCAGTACTCTTAACTGCCTCCTTGTCTTGTCTTTCCTGTTGTTGTTGTTGCTTTTGTTTAAGTAACTTAGATTGAGCTCTAGTTATACGTTGATCCTTAACTTCAATCATCCGAACCGAGTCCAAAATTGGAGAAGATTCCAGCAAGGGCTCATCCAGAAAACCTCCTTCTGCACCTTGCACTTCTTCTAATTCCTGCTTGGACTGTTCTTGCAATTCTCCTTGAGGTTGCTTCTCTTCACTCTCTTTAATCTCCAAAACTGTAGATGTACGTGGAGATGGTGTTCTTTCCTTAAGAATAGTAGTATAAAAGTGTTGTGCCTTCTCCACGGTATTCAAACGGCATCTTTCTCCCTTGTATCTGAAAATTATCCCAACTGGTGCGTCCCACCGGAAGGGTATCTGTAAATTTTGCAATTCCTTGACAAGAAAGCCAAATTCTTTTCTAGCTTTCAGCATTTTAGGAGGCAATTCTTTATAAATTCCAATTCGTGAGCCCCCCACTTGTACAGAAGTGTAAAAGGATTTTTGCAGGATATCATTTCTTATTTCTCTATCTGTAAAATATATGACCACATCTCTAGGTAATTGTCTTTGTCTGGCCACCCAAGAGTTCACTCTGTAAATTTTGTCTATTTTATGAAAAACCACATCAGGATTAACTTGTAAAATCTTGGCCAGGGCCTCAGAACAAACTTGTCTCAAATCCTGTCTTTCCTCCTCTCGAATTCCCCGAAGCCGTATAGCGAACTCCATTGCCCTGAATTGTATCATAACAATCTCGTCTTCAACTCTCTGCATTTTATTGTCAACATCAGCAATTTTATAATCATTGTCTTTCATCTTAACATTAACTTCTGATTTAAGTTCTTCAACTTTAAAATCAACTTTCCCAATAAATTCTGCCAGGCCAGATGCCACTTCTGATATTTTTTTGGTCACCTTGTTTTGATTCTGTTTCACCATATCTTTAACTTCATTAATTTCCTGCATAAATTCCTGGTGTGATTTTTGAAGTTTATCATCTATCCCCTGATGTGATTTTTGAAGTTTATCATCTATCTCCTGTTGAGATTTTTGAAATTTATCATCCAAAGTTTTAGAAATAAATTCTTTTAAATCTCCCACATCAAATTCTTTTTTCTGAGTCTGTAACTGTTGAGCAGGGGGAAGTTGCGTTTCATGTTTGTGTGTGGGGGATCCCCCCCCTGTTGCCTTCCCTTCCTGCTTCTTTGAAGCCATCCTGCCACGTGATCTAGTTTTTCTAAAGAGGGAAGTTCCTTTTCCTTTCCCTCCTGCACAAAGACTTCTAAAAAAGTCCCCCAGATTTGATCAAATAAAGGTTGAAGTAAAGCAAAGTCAAATATTGAAAGGGAGAAATTTTCCAATTGTTTCTCTTATAACAAGCAAGGCAACTTTGTAGCAACTTGGAAACTTTGTAACAGAGCAAAATAACTTCACCAATCCACACTCGCTAGCTCGTTAACTCTGAGGCTAAGCGCCATGTTTTTTCAAAGCACTTTCACTCATTCGCATTTTCTCAGATTGAAAAGTCAACAAAGCGCTAATACTTGCGTTTCCAAGTTTCAGGATTCAGGTAGTTTCGCTGTTTATTAAAGCTGGTTCTTTCGCTTTAAGTTTCCTGCAGCCGGCTTGTTCTGCAAAGGCAGAATCGTCCCACGTCGCCCGGAGTTTCAGCAGGTTGGAAGGGAGCCACGCCTGTTCTCTCCCCAGAAACTTCCCTGGGGGGTTACAGGGGCTCGACCTGTACCCTGCGATCTCTCCTTCTTCAATCCGGTGGATTTAGAAGTTTTCGAGCCGCTTCTTCGTCTCGAAGCGGCTCTACAGGCGGCGGGGCTGGCGGAGCTTCAAAAGGCGCCGCCGTCGCCGAAGACAAGGAAACCGGAAGCCCCTCCACAACGATATTCTTGGCAACTGACAAAAGCACCCTTGCCTTTGATTTGCAATGTTACACTTCCACCTGATAATTTCACGCAAATCAAGCAGCTCCCTGATTCAGAGCAAGACAAATGGTATGAAGCAATGCAGGTTGAAATGGACAGTCTAAAGAAACTTAAAGTATTTACACCTGCAAGACCTCCAGCAAACAAAAAGGTCATTGGCACTCGATGGGTCTACAGAATCAAAAAGAAACCAAATGGTGAGTCACTGTACAAGGCCAGACTTGTAGCTCAGGGTTTCGCTCAACGTTATCCTGAGGACTACACAAATACTTACTCACCGACAGTCAGAACTGAGAGTGTAAAAATTGCTTTAGCAACTGCAACTATCCTTGGTTTAGAAGTTTTCCAGTTTGATGTTGACACGGCTTATCTACATGGAGACCTAGACGAAGAGATCTATGTGAGAAGTCCTCCAGGATTCCGACAGCAAGAAGGGGATACCTGGTTCCTAAACAAAAGTCTCTATGGTCTGAAACAATCTGGTTTAATGTGGTATTTATGTCTTATTGACAAACTAAATTCAATGGGCTTTATTAAGTCCGAAACTGATGAGTGCGTGTTCACAAAAAGATCTAACAATGCATATGAGATAGTTCTTGTTTATGTTGATGATATAAATAAAATAACGCAGTGACATTCCCCTTCTTTGCCAGTTGAGCGAATATCAGTACATCATCAAATAAGGCACATCTTCTTACGCAGATACTCGTGTTGAGCTGCTGGAAGTGGTTTGTTGAGCATATCAGCAATTTGATCATGTGTAGATACATATTGCATTTTGACAAAACCTTTTTTCACTAAATGTTTTATGTTTTGATAACGGATATCAATGTGTCTGGACCTAGAACCTGTGAAATGAGATTCAGAAATATAAACCACCGATTCATTGTCTTCCATCACGGTGATCGGTCGGATCGGGTGTGTCCAGATATCTGTGACTAAAGCATCAAACCAAGTTAGAGAATTACATGCATCTGAAACACAAGCATATTCAGCTTCAGTAGATGAACAAGAAACAAAATTCTGTTTACGTACTTGCCAATAAACAGGACATCCATTTAAGAACATCATATAACCTGAAGTACTTTTACGTGATTTCTTATCACTTGCCCAATCAGAGTCTGCATAACAACATAATTCTGCATAATCAGTATGTGTTGGTTCTAACAATAATTTCAAATGTTTAGTGTATTTTAGGTATCTCAATAATTTCTTAATACATGTCCAATGAAACTGTTTTGCCTTACCTACGTGTCGAGATAAGAGATTAACACTAAGTGCAATGTCGGGTCTGGTCCAACTGCTAATGTAAAACAGTGACCCAATGACTGAACGATAAAGTGTTTGATCCTCGAACTCAGGACTTTCTTCTTGTGTCAAGTTGTGAAAATCTGTTTGCATGGGTGTCCTTGTTGTGTTAGCGTCTTTCATGTTGCAATGATGCAAAACTTGTTCAATTTTATCTTCTTGTGAAAGACTAAACCCCTTCTGTGTTTTTTTCAATCTGAACACCTAAATAAGTGCTAATATGACCTAATGATTTCAATGTGAAGTATCTCTGCAAAGCTTTGGCAAAAATTTCACTCATCTGCTCATTTGGACCAATATAAACAATATCATCAACATAAACAAGAAATATCTCATATGCATTGTTAGATCTTTTTGTGAACACGCACTCATCAGTTTCGGACTTAATAAAGCCCATTGAATTTAGTTTGTCAGTAAGACATAAATACCACATTAAACCAGATTGTTTCAGACCATAAAGACTTTTGTTTAGGAACCAGGTATCCCCTTCTTGCTGTCGGAATCCTGGAGGACTTCTCACGTAAATCTCTTCGTCTAGGTCTGCATGTAGATAAGCCGTGTCAACATCAAACTGGAAAACTTCTAAACCAAGGATAGTTGCAGTTGCTAAAGCAATTTTTACACTCTCAGTTCTGACTGTCGGTGAGTAAGTATTTGTGTAGTCCTCAGGATAACGTTGAGCGAAACCCTGAGCTACAAGTCTGGCCTTGTACAGTGACTCACCATTTGGTTTCTTTTTGATTCTGTAGACCCATCGAGTGCCAATGATCTTTTTGTTTGCTGGAGGTTTTGCAGGTGTAAATACTTTAAGTTTCTTTAGACTGTCCATTTCAACCTGCATTGCATCATACCATTTGTCTTGCTCTGAATCAGGGAGCTGCTTGATTTGTGTGAGATTATCAGGTGGAAGTGTAACATTGCAAATCAAAGGCAAGGGTGCTTTTGTCAGTTGCCAAGAATATCGTTGTGGAGGGATTCCTTTTGTGGCCCTCTTGGAACGTCTCAGAACAACTGTCCAGTCTTCTTCTGCTTCGTCCTCGTCCTCACTTTCGTCGCTAGCGTCAGCATCCGTGGCTTGCGAAGACGGAACATCGGGTTGAGAAGAATCAGTGGAATCTTGATCATCAATCTGCGTAGCATCAGCGGTATCATCTCTGGGAAAATAAACTCCAGGATCATTGGAATGAATCCTGGACCAGTCAATATCTTCCTCAAAATTAGCAGATTGGGAAATCACAATTGCATGTTTAGAGTCAATAAATTTGCTCCATTTTGAATTATCATCAATACCCATAAATCTCAGTCTCTTTGCTGTTGGACTTCCTTTTCTTCTTTGAGCTAAGGGAATGTTCACCATAGCATATGAACCAAAAATATGGATGTTTTTAAGATCGGGCTTGTAGCCATACAACATGAAGAAAGGAGTCTGATTTGTTACACTGCTCCAAGTACGGTTGACAATGTAATTTGCGTACTTGATAGCTTCACCCCAGTATATCTTACCAAGGTTGGCGTCTTCTAGGAGACAACGCATCATGGTTTGCAGTACTCCTTGTCTTCGTTCTACGACTCCATTATGAGCCGGTGTGTAAGGAGCCGAAGTCTGATGAATAATTCCATTCTTACGCATCCAGTCCTGGAAACGCTGAGACATGAACTCGGCACCACGATCACTCTGGATTCTGGCGATGCGAACTTGGTGTTGGGTAGAAACAAGGGTTGCAAAGTCTTTAAAGATCTGAAAGGTCTCTGATTTTTCTTTCATAGGATATACATATCCATATCTAGAGTAATTATCAACAATTGTTAGAAAATATTTTCTACCACCAAATGATGGCGGGAAAGGACCAACTATGTCAATGTGAACCAAATCAAAAATGCGTGTTGACAGGCGTGTAGCGCGTTTGGGAATGGCTGCTGCTTTGGATTTGGCCTTCTTGCATACAGCACAATCCAAAAACACCTTACACCCCTTTAGATCCAAACCTTTTGCGAACTCCGGCATCTTCCTAAGAACACGGAAACTGGCATGCCCCAATCTTCTATGCCATTTGTGGATACACCTGGAATGCAAAGGTTTACCTGTTAGTGAATTCTCAACATTAACATTTTTATGAGGAACCTCAGGCTTGCTCTGAGCAACCTGTTTACCAATTTTCTTTTTGTTGGCTTTAGGAGCCTTAGGAATAGCAACAGGATCTCTCTCTGGAGCATCTCTCTCTGGGCCTGTGAATTCCCTTTTTGGAGTTTGCATACTTGCCTGTGTTTGTGTTTTAGGCTTTGGCTTTAAGTAATAAACACCACCAATTAATATGGTTTCAGCAACAATATCTCCATCTTTAACTATGTAACTTGCTTTTTCAAGGTGGTGAACCTGAAAATTTAATGTTCTAGACAAGTGACTCTGACTAAGCAAATTACAGGTTGCTGTTGGTATGTAATAAACATCAGGAATGAATGCATCGAGCTCTTCAACATAAACAGTTCCTTTTCCTTTGACCTGACAAGGATGATTGGAAAAAGAATAAAGTTCACGTAGTTCTGGTTCAGGCTCGTGCATCTCTGTGAAAAGTTCCTTTCTGTAGGTAACATGTAATGCTGCACCACTGTCCAAAGTCCACAGGAGTCGTCTGTCGTACTCAGGTTGAGGTTGTGGATCATTGGTTAAAGCCAATGTGGCGAGTGAAGTTTGTGGATCACGCCGGGGACCACGACGACCTTGTCTTCCGCCTCTGCCTCTGCCTTTGGAGCCTGTTCCTCTGGGCTGGTACGTGACGGGAGCTGGAACTCGTTGGGGACAATCCCGGGTGGCATGTCCCACACGATCGCAGGTGTAGCATCTTGGCATCCTTGGAGTGTAGGTCCTTCCTCGGAAGGGGCGTCTAGCTGGAGCTCTTGATGCGGGTGGTCCTCTCAAGTGTGGCGTGGCCAACATGAATGCCTCTTCTTCAATTAAAAGTCTACAAACATTGTCCACTGTGCGTTGAGCAATTGGGACTTGGTTAATTTTTGTAACAGCATCTTTCCATTCATAATTCAAAGAGTTAATAATGATGCTGATCATTTGAATATCTTAAATGTTATGGCCTCTTTCTCTCAATTCTGTTCTCAGACCTTTCAGTTTGGTCAAATGTCCTCCAATTTGTTCACCAGGTTTCAATCTCGAACCGTGGAGTTCAGACATGAGTAAACATGAAGATTCAATTGAGATAGGCCTGTAGCAATTTTCCAATTCAGCCCAAATTTGTCGGGCCGTTGTATTTGGTGGAAAAGTGACCTGCAGTTCAGTATCCATGGACATCAATAATGTTGTGCGAGCCCTTATCTCTAAATCTCTTATTGCATAAGTCCAAGGTTGAGCAGGTGGGTTAAATACCATACAGTGCGTGCCTTCTCTAAGAAGCAATAGTGTAATCTCACTGACCCAGGCTTTGTAATTGTGTCCTGACATTTTTAGTTTTGACTCACCAGTTAGTGGAGAGACAGAAAATGCCTGGTGAGGAGCCTGCACTTGGTATGCTGGCTGTCCTGGCAGGAATGCCTGTGGTATTTGCTGTGCCTGTTGTGGACCTAAAAATGGTCTTGGTTGTGCCATTGGAGGTGGGCCAGGAGGTGGCCCTATTTGCACTTGTGGCTGTGGCACATATGCAGGCATTTGTAGCTGCTGTGGCTGATGCACTGGAACCTGCTGTATTCCAGTTGCCATTTGTGCTTGATCTGCAATATTGGCATGACCTGCTGGAGATGCAATCATTTGCCTTTGCTGTGTTCCATCTAAAAGGACTCCAACACCGCCAGGGGGTGTTTGAGTTTGGGCCTGTGGAAACACTTGTGGCATTTCAGCTTCCTGTAGTAAATTACTTTCGCCAGCAGATGGCGCTGCACCTTTAGCTTCGGGCAGCTTTGCATACGGGGCATTGTATGCTTTAGAGTAGGAGTGGTTATGTAAGACATGTGTAACTTGATCAGGGAGATTTTCATGTGACATATGCAGTGCTCTTTGCCTTAATTGGCCTGACACAGAATCCACCAGGGGGAGTGTCTTTGGCTCTGAGCAAGAAGACAATATGGCGCTTTTTGAAAAATTTAAGTTATCTCCCTTATCTTGCTCAAGCATAGATATAGCCATTTTTGCCTGGGATAGCTGCTGTTCATAGAGTTTTATACGGTCACGATAGGCTTTCATAGCCAGCTCATCCAGGGTGAGCTTAGAGCTTCGAGGAGAATAATGAATTGTTTCTCTCTCTGTGTGGGAGGAATTTTGCTCAGCAGTGTGCTTTAGCCTTGCATCGAGCATTACAAATTCAGAAGGTTCTGGGAAGACTTTTTCAGAGCTTGGAAGATCAGAAGAAAATGTTACTGACCTCAGTTGTAAATCATCATCTTCAAAAACAGCTTCTGTCTTATCTCCCTCCATTTCTGTTCCCACGGCTTCTTCTCGTTCCAGGCGTGTGGCTGTAGTAAGGGGCTGGAAATCTGAAAATCTCCTGTCTGCCACCTTCTCAGCAAAATACATTTTGTATTTGTTTTACTTCTGTTTCGGCATCTCAGCAATATAATTAGCGTACCTCAGTAGCTAAAAACTAATTGCCTATGCGCTCTTATCAGAAGTAACAAAACAAGGAAAAAAGCCATAAATCAAACCGTCCTCCTGCTATCAGATGTCAGGGCATTTATTAATCCCATGTTTGGCTCTGGGACTAATTACCCTGGTTTAGAGGAGATGTATCGTGGCTTATTCCAAGTTGCAATAATCTGAAAAGAAACGCGAGGAAAAGGTTTCTAATAAAACTCATTTATTTGTTATAAAGAAAATAAAACACCTCACTAACTAAGAAAAGTTAATTGTTACATTTTTAAAAAATAAATCGGGCCAGTTGCTTTCCAGCAACCGGCACTCCTGGCAAGAGAACAAAGGAAAAAGTGTGTGAAGGAATGTGGGTGGATGGACATTCGTAGTAGCTTCTGATAACAATTCTTGGCAAGGTACGGAAAGTCAGATAGTCCAGAAATAATGAGCTCAGCTGGTAAATAAAATAACGCAGTGACAGGAAATGCGGCCACCACCAAGGTACCTTCTATCACATGTGGTGGACGTGTCCGGAAGCGAGGAAGTTTTGGAAAAAAATACAAAAATGGATCCAAGAAATATTAAAGGAGGATATTAATTTCTTGCCGGGAGTGCTAAAACGAACATTTAATAAGGACAAGAAATACTTGATTATTCATATTGTCACAGCTGCTAGACTCTCCTATGCCAGATATTGGAAAGAGAAAAGAGGTCCAGCCGAGGAACAGATAGTCAATAAGATACTTGATTGCGCAGAAATGTGCAGATTAACGTATGTGTTAAACGGAAAGGAGGATTCAGAATTTTATACGATCTGGGATCTGTGGTATAGGTGGTTGGAAATTAAATGCAAAAGTTAATACTCATGAGGAATAATGCACAACTATTAGTTAATCCTATATATTATTGTACCTTAACTAAACAGTAATCAATTTTATATATAAGAATTTTTGTACAAATTGTATAATTAATTAGATAATTGATTAGACACCGCACTTGTAAATATACAATACGACTACACGTTGCCGAACCGTATAATTTGAATTGTAATATATTTTTAATTCAATAAAATTTCATTAAAAAAAAAAAAGGAAAATAAATATACTCAGACAGATTGGAGAAAGAAAAAAAATGGAATATATCATGTAACAAGATAACAAAATACCATAGTTTGAATTAAATAGATGTAATGGTGTCTGGGAGTTTGATGTCTGAATAATCTTAGGAGATACTTTCCTTCTTCTCTTTGCTCTTTCTCTATTTTTTTTCTTTCTTTTTCCTTTTTTCTTTTTTGTCTCTTTTCCCCTCTCTATTTTTTCTAATTCTCTTTTCAATTTCTCTTGTTATATTTCTATTCTCTTTCCTTTTTTATTTTTGTTTCTCTTTTCCTTTTTTTATTTTAACTATTATTAATATTGTTACTATTCGCTCTCTTTTTTCACTATTATTTTTATTAAAGTTGATTTTGTGAATATACAAACAATTTGATTAGAAAAAAAGAGTATAAATGATTGAAAAACATGATTTTTGGATGTCTTAATATCTTTTTAAATTTGGAATTTTTAAGCTCTATTTACAGACCTAATAATTTAGAAGAAAATGTTTTTTAAGGTGCTGGACATTAAAAAGAATTATTTACAGATTTAATAATTATAGAAAATTGATTTTAAAGTGATTCAAAATGTTGATACTTATTGGAAATTAGCATGGCATGGAGGAAAGCCTAGGAGAGAATAGGAGTTAAGATATTTGTTGATATACTTTTTTATCTTAAATCAGTTAAAGATACGGAGGAGAATGGATTTAAAAATAAATATGAGTAATACATTGTGAATTAATTAATTGTAATTTAATTTAATTAATTAAAATAAAATGCTATGAATCAGTTAAACAAATGAAGTTAGGAGTGGAGGGAAGCATGATTCTGGAGAACAGTGAAAGTAAAGCTGTGATCTAGTCTTACAAATAAGGTAGGAGTGGAGGAAAGCATCATACTGGAGAACAGTTAAAGCAAAACTGGGAACCAGTTAAAAATAAAAATAAGAGTTAGGAGTGGAGGAAAGCATACGCTGGGTAACAGTTAAAGCAAAACTGTGAACTAGCCAAAAAATAAAAAGTTAGGAGTGGGGAAAATATACCTGGAGAGCAACTGAAATACAGTTGTGAACCAGTTAAAAATAGAGGTTGGAGCGGAGGAAAGCACTGCTGGAAAGCAACTTTTTGAGCTGCGAACCAGTTTTATAATAGATTTAGGAGGAGTGAAGGAGATAACATTGGTATGCAGTTAAAATTATACTGTGAACCAGCCTAAATAAGTAAGGTTAGGAGTGGAGGAAAGCATTGCTGGAAAGTAACTGATTAAGATGTGAACCAGCCAAAAAATAAACCTAGGAGGAAGTGGAGGAGATAATACTGGAGAATAGTTAAACCAAACTGTGAACCAGTTAAGTAAATAGAGATAGAAGTGGCGGGAAACACTGTTGGGAAATAGCTATTTAAATTTTGAACCAGTTAAATATTAGACTTCAAAATAAAGTATTTTGGGAGTGACAAATTTTAGATGGAAATGTTGATTGATTTAGAAACGATTAAGAGAGGAGGAAAATATTCTTTGTTAAGACTATGGGTAGTAGCTGCCATCTAAGAGAGGTACAATATAGATTCGATGTAATGGGTCTTAGAAATGAGGAATATATATGAAATATTGATTGTTAAAATGACAAAGATTTGGAATGATGTCTATTTGGAAATAATTGTTTAGAATTTAGGGTGACATAGTAGAATGATAAATGTTTAGAATAAGATTTCTCTCTCTCTCTCTTTTTTTTTAAGATATAAGTGGATAAAATTTGGAACAAAATTGGTTGAGGGAATGTGAGTAATTGTATTTACTTTATACCGGATCAAAACCTTGCTCTAAAAAGGTGTATTTTATGTTTTATGTTTAAAAAAATAAAAAACTTTTCAAAAAAAAAAAAAAGATGGGCTCCTTCATGAAGGTCTGCTTCAAGGCCTGGAATGCCTGTTTCTTGGGGGTACTCCACCGGAATAGGGCCTTTTTCCGCAGGAGCCGAGTGAGGGGTGCAGCCAAGGAAGCGAAGCCAGGGTTAAAGGTCCGATAGTAGTTGGTGAACCCGAGGAGTCGCTGGACAACCTTCACTCACCGAGGAGGTTGCCAACTATGCAAAGACTCGACCTTGCTTGGCTCCATGGCAATGCCCTCAGGAGAGATGCGATGCCCCAGGAACTCGATGGTGGACTGGAAAAACTGGCATTTTTCCAGTTTAGCATACAGATGATGCTCCCGAAGCCCTTTCAGGACCAGGCGGAGGTGCTGTTGGTGGCTCTCCCAGGAGGGAGAGTAGATCAGAATGTCATCCAAGTAAATCACGACAAACTGGTCCAAGAGGTCCCGGAAGATGTTGTTCATAAAATGTTGGAATACGGCAGGAGCACTGGTCAGTCCAAACGGCATGACCGTATACTTGAAATGTCCATACCTGGTGCCGAACACCGTCTTCCATTCATCCCCGGGACGGATCCGAACAAGATTATAAGCTCCGCGCAGGTCCAATTTGGTGAACACGGTAGCCTCCCGGAGCCGTTCCAACAGTTCGGGAATAAGGGACAGAGGATACCAGTTGTGCACCGTGATGGCGTTTAACTTGCAGTAGTCGCAACAAAGCTGCAAGTCTCCGGTCTTCTTTTTCACGAACAGGACCAGGGCAGACAGTGGTGACGATGAGGGCTGGATTAAATCGCAAGCCAGATTTTTGTCCACAAAGTCCTGTAATGCAGCCAACTCAGGGTCTGACATCGAATACAAACGCCCCACTGGGAGCGGCACATCCGGAATCAAATCAATGGGGCAGCTGTATGGCCAGTGTGGGGGCAATTGGTCCACTTCCTGCTCACTGAAAACATCCGCAAAGTCCGCTAGGTCGGAAGGCAAGGACATCCCGGATGGACCCAGCAACTGGCCTGCACAGACTTGGCGGGTGTGGTCCATGCACTGCAGGCTTGGGAAAGAGACGACGTTCTGGGACCAGTAGATCTGCGGATCATGTGTCCAGAGCCAAGCCAAGCCCAAGACCATGGGAAAATGCAGGCCGGAGGTAATATAAAACTGAATGGCCTCCTCATGAGACCGATGGTCAGGCACAAGGGTTGTGTGGTGGCCTTAATAGGCTCAGGCAGAAGCATCCGGTCATCAATGGTCTCCATGAGCATGGGAGGATCCACTGGACACTGAGGGACTGCATATTTGGCTGCAAACAGCGCGTCCATAAAGTTAGTTGTTTGCTCCGGAGTCAACCAAGGCATGAGCTGGAATCCCCTGTGCACTACTGGACAAGAATACTCTTGCTGCCAGGATCAAGTGCCGGGGGGTGGGGTCCGGGCTCCACATCCTCTGGACGTGACTTGGTGCATGCCCGAACCAGGTTCTCCCCTAGTTTGGGCTCAGGGCGTTTTCCGACAGGGTTTTCTGTGGCTGTGGGACAGGCCCAGGAGCCGACTCCCCTTGTCGCTTCTTGGGGCAAGAGGTGGCCATGTGCCCAGGTTCCCCGCAATACAAACACAACCCCCCTGATAGCTGTCTGTTTTTCTTGGCCACCAACTGACGGGGTCTGGCTGTGCCTATTTCCATGGGCTCCTACCATGGAGCCGGGGTTTCATGCACGACTGGTACCACCTGGGTCTCCTGGCAGGAACGGCGACTGGTCCCTATCTGCAACAGGGTGTCGATCCTAAGGCACAGATGGACCAGAGCGTTGAGGGTCAGAGGGATCTCAACCCGGACCAGCTCGTCCTGCAACTCCTCCAATAACCCATCCTGGAATGCATCCATGAGGGCAGCCTCATTCCAGGCCAAATCCTGGCTAAGAAGCTGAAACTCACTGATATATTCCTGCAGCGGTTTCTGGCCCTGCTTCAGGGTCTTCAGACATCTGGTAGCAGTCTGCATTTTGATGGGGTCCTCATACATAAGTCTGAGATGATCACAAAACCCCCTGAAATTGTCCAACAGAGGACTAGCCTGGATTAGCAGGGGCGTGGCCCAGCGAGCCGCAGAGCCGGAGAGCAGGCTGATCATAAACCCCACTTTATCCCGGTCAGCGGGGAAGTCTTCAGTTCTCAGGCTGATAAAAAGCTGGCATTGCCCCCAAAAAAGCAGGAAACATGGCCTGATTGCCATCAAACATGTCTGGCACAGCAACCAGACATTTTCTACGGGGAGGGGGAGCAGCATGAGCTTGGAGCTAAGCCATCTGTGCTGCCAACAAAGCTAATTGCTGCTGAAGCTGCTCGTTCTCAGCACAAAGCTGCTCCATCGTGGTAAAGGTTTGTTTGTAATTAGTTTTGGGGCAGGAAGCAAACTGTTCTGACCTAGGCTTCCTGAGTCATTAAAACACACGAGTAGTCTCAAAAACCTATTTTATTACAACAGTTGTGAATTCTGTTCATTCACAGAGGAGTCCCAATTAATGTTTACTGGATCCGTGTCCCTCCTGGTTAGTACTGGCTTCCTGGGAGGTTACACGAGGCTGGCTCCAGGGAATTATTAATGCTTCGTTGAGTGAGGGTTACTTCCCCACAGCCTTGAAAGAGGCGGTGGTGAGGCCTCTCCTCAAGAAGCCCTCCCTGGACCCGGCAGTATTGGCCAACTACCGTCCTGTCTCCAACCTTCGCTTCGTGGCAAAGGTTGTTGAGAGTGTGGTCGCGCGACAGTTTCCACAATTCCTGGAGGAAACGTCTTATCTAGATCTGTTCCAGTCGGGTTTCAGGCCTGGGCACAGCATGGAAATGGCATTGGTCGCGTTGGTAGATGATCTCTGGAGGGCTCGGGACAGGGGTTGCTCCTCTGTTCTAGCCCTGTTAGACCTCTCAGCGGCTTTTGATACCATCGACCATGGTATCATGCTGCACCGGTTGGAAGAGTTGGGGATGGGGGCACCGTGTTACGGTGGTTCTCCTCCTTTCTCTCTGACCGGTCGCAGTTTGTGTTGGCAGGGGGGCAGAGGTCGACCTCGAGGCCTCTTATATGTGGAGTGCCTCAGGGGTCGGTCCTCTCGCCCCTTCTGTTCAACATTTATGTGAAGCCGCTGGGTGAGATCATCCGTGGCTTTGGGGTGAAGTACCATCAGTACGCTGATGACACCCAGCTGTACATCTCCACCCCAGGCCACCCCAACGATGCCCTTGAAGTGATGTCTCAGTGCCTGGAGGCTGTGCGGATCTGGATGGGGAGGAACAGGCTCAAGCTCAACCCTTCCAAGACTGAGTGGCTGTGGTTCCCGGCATCCCGATATAGTCAGTTGACTCCATCACTGACTATCGGGGGCGAGTCTTTAGCCCCCGCGGAAAGGGCATGGAATCTGGGAGTCCTCCTGGATACGCAGCTGTCCTTGGAGGAACATCTGACGCCTGTAGCCAGGGGGACCTTTTGTCAGGTTCGCCTGATTCGCCAGTTGCGGCCCTTTCTTGATCGGGATTCCCTGTGCACAGTCACTCACGCCCTCATCACCTCGCACCTGGACTACTTCAACGCTCTCTACATGGGGCTCCCCTTGAGGAGTACCCGGAGGCTCCAACTGGTCCAGAATGCGGCCGTGCGGGTAATCACGGGAGCCGCCTGGCGCTCCCATATAACACCGCTCCTGCGTGAGCTGCACTGGCTCCCAGTGGTCTTCTGGGTGCGCTTCAAGGTGTTGGTTACCACCTTTAAAGCACTCCATGGCATAGGACCTAGTTATCTTCGAGACCGCCTGCTGCTACCGATGACCTCCCACCGACCTGTGCGCTCCCACAGAGAGGGCCTCCTCGGGGTGCCATCAGCCAAACAATTTAGGCTGGTGACCCCCAGGGGGAGGGCCTTCTCTGTGGGGGCACCTACCCTCTGGAATCAGCTGCCCCCAGAGATAAGGAGAATCCAAGACCTCGGTGCCTTCCGCTGTGCCCTTAAAACCTTCTTTTTCCAGCAAGCCGGGCTGGTTTAACATATTTTTTAACAAATTTTTAATTGGTTTGTTATCTTAAACTGGGGCCAAATTAATATATATCCTTTTAATTGTTTTTTAATGTTTGTATTGTATGTTTTTATCTGGCTGTACACCGCCCTGAGTCTTTCGAGAGAAGGTGCGGTATATAAATTTGAAATAAAATAAAATAAAAATAAAAATAAATTATAAAGAGTCCTTCGGGAGAAGTCGGGATAATCACCCACCTTTATCTCCCTTGACACACTGCCAAAGACCTAATTGGCAAAGCCACATGGAGTCCAGAATCAAACAGAGCTTCAGACCAAATGAACGAACTATCGAGCTGAGTCCACCGCTCAACACATGAGCCGTAGACGAAAGCTGAAAACGCGGAAGTGAGGGAACCTGAGTGGGTGGCAAACAGACCTGGTGCCGCAAAACGCAGCGAGGGGACACGGGGGAGGGTGATGGGGGCAACAAGAAACAAAGACACGGATGGTGGTGGTGGCACTGGGTGATCAGTCAGATCTGACCGGGCTGGAATCCAGGCACTGTCAGATGACGTTGGGACGAGCGGGGAGCAACGAGCGAGTGGCTCATTTGATCCAGACCACTGAACAGCTGAGACAGCTGACACCGAGCGCCTAGGCAGTTGTGGGGGTATGGCATTGCCTTGAAAACAAGCATTGAGAGGCGGAAGCTCTCAGTGCCAACTTTGAATTTGTAAAGCTCATCTTGACTTGTAGCCATCTTGTAGCAAGAATAAACCCACATCTGACAAGCATTCAACGATTTTCAAGTTATTTGTAAGGGCTCAGCACAAGTGTGGTCAGGCAGCTGAGAGAAAGTTGGCGCTGTTCTAACAAGTCAACTTATTAAGGTACGCGAGGGGAGAATGGCAGAAGGCACTGACAGACTGGTGGAGGAGATGATGAAGCCAGGGAGTATGGAGGAGGAGGAGAAGGATTTGGATGTGCCAGTTTCCACAGAGGACATTGCTCAACCTGTAGTAAGACCCAAGGAGCGAAAGAGTAAGACTGGGGAAGGCACGGAGGAGGGAAAGAAAGCTCCTGAGGCTGGCAGGTTGAGAACATGGCCTGTATGTCTTCTGGTACACCAGTTCCATATGGGCCTGGACTGTGATCTTCGACAGATGTGTGTCTATCGAGGTTTACCCCCCCCCACGTCTAGCCGAATGGTTTCAAGCTGCAGTAGAACTAGATGTTGGCCTGAGGGAGTTTCGAGGGCGTGGTGAAACCAGACCAGGTCAGCCCTGACGGGGTACGGACAAACCACCTTCTACCCACCAATTACAACCGTCCAGACCTGTCACTACCGGGTGTGATGGGAGGCCTTCTTTCCGGTGTTTCCGCTGTAACAAGGAAGGTCACCGAGCCGTGGAATGTCCTATACCACCCCCAAGAATACCATCCCCAAGCTCTGTGGCTTCGGGGAACAAGGCTAGAGAACGACCGTGGCGGACTCCAGAACGCTCCAAGACAGCCTCACAGACACTACCCATCGAGGCCGAAACTCCCACCATGGTTGTTGGCAGCACACCGGGGACTGGACAGGTGACTACAACAATGTCTGAAAAAATGATTGAGCCCATCATTTTGGGCTTGACATGGTTAGATAAATGGTAACCCACTATCTGGTGGGAAGAGGGGTTCCGTAAACTCAGAATTTCCATGGGCCCCAAGGAACCTGACTAGCGACAAAGGCCTGGGAGGGAGGTGTTACGACAGAACTCAGACCTCACGGCTGGAGGTTTTCCTGATATATACGGGGATTTGGCAGAGGTCTTCAGCGAGGAAGAGTGTGAGATCTTACCACCTCATAGATCGACCGACTGTGCCATTGAACTGCTCCCTGGGGCCAAACTGCCAAAGCCCTGTATGTACTCCATGACACCAAAAGAGCTGGAGGAATTGAGAAGCTATATAGACAAGAATCTGGCTCGGGGTTTTATTCAGCCCAGTAGGTCTCATATGGCCGCACCGGTCCTCTTTAGAGAGAAAAAGGACGGCGGTTTATGCCTGTGTTTGGATTTCCGCTACCTCAATGCAGTCTGTGTGGAGCATTTACACCCCCTACCGTTGATGAAGGACGTGCTTGCCACTTTGGCAAATGGCCGGATTTTCACAAAATTGGACTTGCGTGAGGCTTATTACCAGGTGTGTATCCCACCAGGGGATGAGTGGAAAACAATGTTTAACTGTCCCCTGGGTAGCTATCAATTCCGAGTGATGCCATTCGGGTTGCAAGGGGCCCCGGCTGTGTTCATGCAGTTGATAAACAAGGTCCTGCATGAACATCTGTACCGGGGGGGGGGGTACTTGTATACCTGAATGACATCCTCATCTATACCAAAACAATGGAGGAACACACCCGGTTAGTCTGCCAAGTACTGAAAAAACTCTTAACCGCCAAATTGTTTGTAAAGATATCCAAATGTGAGTTCCACCGCACTGAGTTAGACTACTTGGGTTACAGAATATCAGGTGAGGGAGTGGAGATGGATCCTGCAAAAGTTAGGACAGTGTTAGAATGGCAAGCTCCAAAAACGAGGAAATAATTGCAGAGTTTCTTGGGGTTTGCCAATTTCTACAGGCACTTCATCCCCTCGTTCGCACAGGTGGCGTTGCCCCTGAAGATCTATTACGGACTAAACCCACTAAGTCAAAGCCACAGCCTGGACAGGCAATATCGTGGTCAGTGGAGTGTCAAAGGGCTTTTGAAACCCTAAAGTCACTATTTTCCTGGGAGCCTATCCTGAAGCATCCTGCACCAACACGGCCATATATAGTGCAGGTGGATGTGAGTGATGTTGCTGTAGGAGCGGTATTATTGCAGAGGGATACGCAGAATAGACTCCAACCATGTGCATACACCTCACGAAAGTTCACACCCACGGAGAGAGGTTGGGCTATCTGGGAGAAGGAGGCCTTCGCGGTGCGATGGGCCCTTTTGACCTGGCGGCATTTGCTGGAGGGGGCAGAGAAACCATCTGAGGTCTGGACCGACCACAAAAATCTGGTAGCCCTCCAAACCCCCAGAAAGCTGTCCCCCAAGCAGGTGTGTTGGGCGCAATATTTCCAACGGTTTAACTTTGCCCTTAAATACGTACCTGCTGGGAAAAACTTCTTGGCAGTCGCCCTATCCCGCATGCCCCAATATAACAGTAAGCGGGAGGATGTAATACAGGCCATGATACCACCAGAGCAATTGGCAGGACAGGTGCAGGGGACTGAACCAATAAACCTGTGACTTACCACATTACGTGAGGCATTGACGCAGGATAAGTGGTTAAAGGATAACACCCCGCTGGTCACCTGTAGGGAGGGTCTTGCCTGGAAGGGGGATAAGCTATACATATCCGATGGCCTCAGAGCTTCTGTATTAAAACAATGCCATGACGTAAAACCCGCTGGGCATTTTGGTTTCCTAAAAATGCTACACCTTGCGAGGCGCCAATTCTGGTGGCCAAGGATGCGTTCCGATATTGAGGAATATGTAAGGGGTTGTACGATATGCACAATAAACAAACCATGGCTGGGAAAACCCCTGGGTCTGTTACAAACGGTAGCCGAGCCCGGACGTCCATGGGATGAAATCACTATGGATTTCATCGTGGACCTCCCAGAGAGCAATGGCAATACAGTCATTTGGACTGTGATAGACCTGTTCTCAAAACAGGCACACTTCGTACCGTGTAACGGTCTCCTCTAGGCCCGGCAGTTAGCAAAGTTGTTTATTCAACATATCTACCGCCTACATGGGATGCCCCGTTGCATAATCTCAGACGGGGGGTGCAGTTTACCGCCCTCTTCTGGCGGAACTTCATACAGCTGATAGGGTCATCACAGGGGTTAAATTCAGCCTTCTACCCCAGCACCAATGGTGCGGCGGAACAAGCTAATGCGATGATAGAACATTACTTAAGGTGCTACGTATCATATCAGAAAACAGATTGGTCCAGTTTGATACCGTTTGCTGAAGTAGCCTACAATAATGTGGTGCACCACAGTACCGGTTTCACCCCATTCCGGATAGTGACAGGATAGGATTTCCCCACCATCCCAGAACTGGAGATACTGGCATCAGGAACAGGGACAGCAACAGAGCCAACAGGGTGGGCCAATAAAATCTGGGAGGTATATCCGCAAGTCAAACAGTCATTACACACAGTGGTGGAAGAATACAAACAACAGGCAAACAAGGGCCAACCATATACCATTCCAGGTGAGGGATCAGGTGTACTTGTCCATGAAATACATAAAGCTAAAAATACACAGTAAAAAACTGGGACCGAAATACATTGGTCTCTTTACAGTATCTAAAGTGATCAACCCCGTCACGGTGGCTCTAAAACTACCGCCCCTTTTAGGGAAAATCCATCCTGTGTTTCACAGTAGTCTGCTGAAACCTGCAAAAAGTGTTAAGCCCCATGGTGAGACACCTGGACCGGTGTGTAATGACCAATATGAAATAGACAAAATCCTTGACTCTCGGTTGTACAGGGGTAGGGTTAGGTACCTGGTATGGTGAAAAGGATACCCCGACATGGACGCATCATGGGTGAAAGCAGATGATGTCCATGCTAAACAGTTGTTACGGCGCTGTCAGATGTAAATGCCTTATTCTCTAATGTGTAAATAGTATATGAATGGGGTATCAGGGGTTAACTTATTCTTCACTTCTTAATGTATTCATAATTCACCACTCCCACTTATAGCTCCACCCATTGTATATATAAGGAGCCACCTACACCCTTTTCCTTGCTTCTATCTGTGAATATTCAGTGAATATAGAATGCCTATTGTAAATAAAAGGAAGTATATTTAAACCTTTAACTCTCACTAATTTTATTGAGTCTGATCCTGAAAATATTGCAACAAGCTGGTAGCAGAGGATGGTTAATTGACTCAATAAAAAAACTTAAAAAATGTCTAAGAAAGATAGGCCCAACACCAGGGCCTACAGCAAAGAAATGGAAACAGAACAAGAAATAATCAACGAATACACAAACGCAATTTCGAGAGAATCCGAAGAATACACCACTGAAGACGAAGAAATAATAGACGAAAATGATGACCAGGAGGAAATCGAAATAGAGAATAACGAACTCAGGTCAGAGATATTAAAACTATTAAAAAGCCAGAAGAATGATGAAAGCCTCATCGCGAACCTCCAAGAAATGCTGAAGAACAGCGGAGCAGCGAGAGAGAAAAACATCACTAATGAGAAGTCTAAAGACCCAAAAATAGTGAGTGATATGACTGCAGAGAAAGTCATTACGAAGAAGAAAAACAGTGATCCCGCGCGAAATTTTGAATGGCAGCCATCTTGGTTTCAACAGGCCTCCAAGGTGAGCGAAGCAGAGCCAATCAAAATGCTCAATTCAAAATTTCTGGCGCGAAAAACGTTATCAGACAACGAAAATGAAAAAGAAGATTCGAACTCCTCAGAAGAATCAGAATCAGAAAGTGAAGATGACTCAACAAAATCCCAAATAAAATCAGCAATGAAAACACTTTTTGCTGCATTTGGGCCAAAACTAAAAATTACCAAAGAGCCACCGAAGAAGCGAACGAGCAAGCCGATACCTCAAGACCTGCCCGCTCCCATCCTGACTTCGAGAGCGACGACGCCCGAACCCAGAGAGCCTTGTCGATTCCGCCCTACACCACAGACCGAAGCAAGTGCCAACGCCCCCAAAAGAAAAAGAAGAGCAGCCGCCGTCGTCAGAACTCCCAAGGTCGAACCAGAGACCGACTCGTCTGAAGCAGAGCAGAGCGAGCGAGCCGCAATGGAGAGAACCTTCCACGACGACTCCAAAGAAGAAATGGACAACGCGCATGCGCGAAACTACGCAGACGGTCCGGGAAGACATGAACTGGCGAGAGAACCACGCAGACTCGTTGCGAGCATCCCCATGCCGTTTTGCAATTTTCTACACTTGCGAGACCACGGACTACCTCAGGTCGTAAGTAATGGACAAAATAATGTCGGAAATTTACCCAGTGACTTCCCAAAACTAAGGGTTGATGGCATTAATTTGCAAGAATGGTATCAACAGCTCCAGGTTGTCTTTATGAAGGAAAATTTACTATTTTTTATCACTAGTCCCCCAAAAAGACCTTGGACTTTAAAAATAGATTGTTTACACCATAGAGCATTTTTCTTAATAATATCTAGTGTGTCTCCTGCAATGTATCATAGCATCAAACCTAATCTGACTGTTTCAGAAATTATTCAATGCATGTTTAATTTGTTTCACAGCGATAGTGTGGCTACCACCACAAGAATGTCTAAGGATTTCTTTTCATCTAGAGTGAAACCAGGGGTTTCCATAAGTGAGCATTTAATATCTTTAAACAAAATAAGAGCTGAGCTGCATTTGAGGGGGGAGGTGATTTCAGACCAAACAATGAAAAGTGTTATTATCAACTCACTTGATTCATCATGGGACAGTTTTATGTCACATTTAGACACTATCAATCTAGGATATTTATCCATAGAAAGTCTATCCAATAAATTGATAGCAGAAGACAATTCAAGAAGAAATCGTTCTAGCAATCACACAGAACACAAACCTTATAGGAAAGTAGCTTTCCAAGAAAAATATAATGAAACATTTAAATGTCACAATTGTGGATCCAGGGAACACAATAGAAGAGATTGTCCCAAAATTTCAAAGGAAAGACATAGGTCAGAATATAGGAACAAATACAATTATAGACAGTCTTCCATAGATAGACATAGATATAGAAGCCCACCAAATTACAAAGAGAATAGAGGGGGCAGAGATAATTCAAAGGATAGAAAATCTGGTTCACTGAATGGATTAAATAAACAAGACAACACTAAAATACAGCAAAATGAGAACAATAATTGGCTTATTGATTCTGGAGCAACTAATCACACCACTAATAACAAAAATATATTGTCTTCATTTACAGAAGATAAATTTGTAATAAAGGTAGCTAACCAAGAAAAGGTTCAAGTATTAGGCAGAGGAAATGTAACCTTGCCTGGTCTAGGAAAAATAGAGGGGGTATTGTTAATACCTGAAATACCTCACAACATACTAAGTGCCATAAAACTAAGTAGAGATTCTGACATTAATATAGTTTTCTCAAAGGGAAAAGCGACTTTGGAGAAGAATAAAATAAATATAGGCACTGTGATGATTAAAGGAGGCCTACCTTATCTGATAACGAAGGAAAAATGGTTGCATAACATTGATTCAAATATGGAAGATTGTATTGAAGCAGATGATGAAAATATTAGTAACAGTGACAATGATGAATGTAAAATATCTCATGATCACGCAGATGCACACAATGAAAAAAAACCAAAAATAGGTAAACCAATTCATGATGAGTGTGCTCACATCTTACATAGGAAGTTAGGACATGCCAGTTTTCCTGTAGTACAAAAAATGACTGAACACGCAGAAGGTGTCAAAATAAAAAATTGTGAAAACTATTTGGAATGCTCAGTATGTAAATCTACAAAACTAAAAACTAGTCCCAGGCCAAGAAAATCTACTAGATCAACTAACAAAATTTTTGACTTAGTACACATGGACTTAGTTGGCCCATTAACTCCATCAATCACCTATAGAAAACGTTACTTCCTGACAATAGTAGATGATTATAGCCGTTATGGGTTTGTTTATACATTAAAACACAAAGATGAAACCTTTCAAAAATTTAAGGAATTTTACAAACGCATAGAAACACAACACAATATCAGAATAAAACAAATTATGACAGATAGGGGATGTGAATTCATGTCTAAAGAATTCTCCCAATGGTTAAAGGATAGAGGAATGCTACATTACACGTCTAGTCCATTTTCTGCGTTTCAGAACGGGATTGCAGAGAGAAAGAATTCCACATTACAAACCATGATTAGATGCACATTGGAGGATGCTGGCTTAAGCAAACAATTTTGGTCAGAAGCCTTACATTATTCAAATTACACACAAAATAGAACCTGGTCCAGTATTGTAAATAAGACACCATATGAAGTAATGTACAATAGGAAACCAAAATTAGCACACATGCACATATTTGGAGTCACTGCAGACGTACACATACCTAAGCAGTTGAGAAGAAAGGGAGAAAACGTATCCAGAAGACTCAGATTTATGGGATATGAAACTGGCACCAAAGGGTACAGATTCATTGATAATAATAACAAATTTATAGTTTCCAGAACAGCTGTGTTCCATGAACAGGCCAACTGGTCTAAATTACATCTTAATGAAATATTTCCAAATAAATGTAAAGATACAAAATCTCATGAGAAAGGGACCATAGAAAAACAGGATATCAACAAATATAAAAGCAAAACCAAAACTTGGACAAATAGCCAACACAAAATAAAGACAGACACACTAACAAAAAAAGAAGCAAGATATTTGCATGATAACAATAGCAAACCTGAAAGAGTCATTAGAAACAACAGAAATCAAATGCCAAATAAATACAGAGATTACATAATGCATATGGATGGTGAGCCAATAACACCTAATACTTATGAGGAAGTGTTAAAACTCCCTCGAGAAGAAAAAGAAAAATGGGAATTAGCTATGAAAAAAGAGATGGAAAGTTTACAAGGATTAAATGTATTTACACCTGCAATTGCACCTAAAGATAAAACAATTATTGGTACCAGGTGGATATATAAAATTAAGAACTTAGAAGGAGGCAATACTCTATATAAAGCTAGATTAGTTGCACAAGGTTATGCACAGAAATATCCGGAGGACTATACTGACACGTATTCCCCCACTGTAAGAACAGAGAGTGTCAAAACAGCTCTAGTGGTAGCATCAGCACTCAATCTTGATGTATTTCAATATGACATACAGACTGCGTATCTACACGCAAAACTAGATAAGGAAATATACGTAAGAGCACCTCACAGTCAATACACCAACAAAAATGAAATTTGGCTGTTGAACAAGAGTTTATACGGATTAAAACAATCTGGTAAAAGATGGTATGATTGTTTAGTAAAAGTACTTAAGACCATGGGTTTCAACGCTACCACTGCTGATAACTGTTTCTTTGTCAAAAAGGGTGATGATCACATTGAATTTGTGTTGATTTATGTAGATGACATTTTATATATAGGAAAACACAAAGAGAGAAGAGAAACTTTTGTAAATAAGTTAAATGAACATTTCTCGTTGAAATCTCTAGGTAAAGTGAACAAATATCTTGGTGTTCAAATTAATAAGACTAGAAGGGGATTCAAACTTACTCAGAGAGATAAGATTATAGAACTTTTAAATAAATGCAATTTAAACAATGCCAAACCCTGTGATACTCCTATGCAAACTGATTTTCTTAGAAATACTGATGAATCTTCCCCTGAATTCAAGGATAACACGTTTTATAGATCAATCATAGGTTCACTTCTTTATATATCTAATTGGACTAGACCAGATATCGCCTTACCACTCAATTTATTATCCAGACACGTCAGCAAACCAACAATGTATCACTGGGAAGCTGTTAAAAGAATTTTAAGATATCTGAAAAGTACACTAGATTTTTGCTTAGTATTAGAACCTAGTGATAATAAAGAACCAAAGCTTGCATGTTATGCAGATGTGGACTGGGCTGGAGACACATCATGCAGAAAAAGTACATCTGGTTATATTTTTCTCTTAAATGACTGTCCAGTTTACTGGTATACTGGTAAACAAGAACTAGTAGCCACTTCAACGACAGAAGCGGAATATGTTTGTTTATCCAAAGCTGCAAATAACCTTGTATGGTTTAATGATTTAATTTCAGATGTTTGGAAAAAACCTGCTTTGCCTTTTGTTATGCATGAAGACAATAAAGCGGCCATTGAAATATCTAGATCTGATGCCATTGGACAAAGGTCCAGGCATATAGATATAAAATTTAAACATGTGAGGCAATTATCTCAGGATGGATTTATTAAAGCAGTGCATTGTGATACTTCAGAACAATTAGCTGACATATTGACAAAGCCTTTACCTTCTAAGCAACACAAATATTTAACATCTAAATTGTATGTCTTGTATTGTCCTGAATCAGAATGTAATTGGTGTTGTATAACGAATCGGCATTTAGAGGGGGATTTGTCAGATGTAAATGCCTTATTCTCTAATGTGTAAATAGTATATGAATGGGGTATCAGGGGTTAACTTATTCTTCACTTCTTAATGTATTCATAATTCACCACTCCCACTTATAGCTCCACCCATTGTATATATAAGGAGCCACCTACACCCTTTTCCTTGCTTCTATCTGTGAATATTCAGTGAATATAGAATGCCTATTGTAAATAAAAGGAAGTATATTTAAACCTTTAACTCTCACTAATTTTATTGAGTCTGATCCTGAAAATATTGCAACAGGCGCTTTCACCGGAAATACCCCCACAAACCCAGAGGGCCCCTGTGGGCAGCAGGGCATCATTAACCTCTCTCCTTTATGTCTTACAGGTGGACTCCTGGTAGAGGGGGCTGCCTGTCGAGCCGCGTCTGCCGCTCAACACGCGAGCCGCAGATGAAAGCCGAAAACACGGAAGTGATGGAACCCGGGTGGGCGGCAAACAGACTTGGTGCCACGAAGAGCAGTGAGGGGACACGGGGGAGGGTGATGGGGGCAACAAGAAATGAAGACACAGATGGTGGTGGTGGCACTGGGTGATCGGTCGGATCGGGCCGGGCTGGAATCCAGGCACTGTCAGATGATGTCGGGATGAGCGGGGAGCGATGAGCGAGTGGCTTGTTTGATCCAGACCACTGAACAGGTGAGAGAGCTGACGCCGAGCACCTAGGTGGTTGTGGGGGTGTGACATTGCCTTGAAAATGAGTGCTGAGAGGCGGAAGCTCTCAGCGCCAACTTTGAATTTGTAAAGCTCAGCTTGACTTGTAGCCATCTTGTAGCGAGAATAAACCCACTTCTGACAAGCATTCAACGATTTTCAAGTTATTTGTAAGGGCTCAGCACAAGTGTGGCCAGGCAGCTGAGACAAACGTTGCTTCCTGCAAAGGCCCATGTGCCTTTGCTCCTCTTTTAAGTCTTATGGGAGAGGCCAATCATCTCCCAGCCCTACTCCCAAATCATCCCTTTTGTTTTAGCTGTTTTTGCCTTCTGGCAGCTCTGCGCATGCACACACTGGGAACAAGCTCCCCCTGTTTCTCTGCCTCACTGAGGCCCGACTCTGGAGGCTCCGGAGGCAGCACGTACCTCCCAGATGGCCCTTTCTCTGCCTCCAATGCAGAGCCCTCGTCCGAGCCTTCCCCAGACTCCAGGACTGGCCCATGGTCCACCCCAGCCTCCTCACTGTCTGACTCTGCTGCCAGCTCCGCAGGCTGCTGGTGGACCACAACAGGTATCAGGGGACAGCCCACAATGTTTTGTGCTGTGGTCACCACCCTCTGTAATGTTTTTCTATCCACGGCTGTCAAACCAGCATGCCATACCGTGATGTAATAAATGAGGACGCTTTCTATTGTGGACTGGTAAAAAGAGGTCATCAGTTGTTGTTCCACCCTGTTTTTACACAAGACCCTAAGGAAATGGAGTCTCTGTTGGGCCTTCCTGGCCAGCTGGATCATGTTGTTTTTTCCAGGTGAGGTCTTCGCAGAGATGGACTTCCAGGAATTTAAAGGAGGAAATTCTCTCTACGCAGCCCCCCTCGATGTAAAGTGGAGCAGGTTCATCTCTCTTCCTCCGGAAGCCCAACACCATCTCCATGGTCTTGCTGATGTTCAGGTGCAGGTTGTTTTTTAAGCACCATGAGGATAGTTTTTGAACCTCCCCCCTGTACACTGTTTCATCTCCACCTGTAATAAGACCCATTACGGTGGTGTCATCTGTGAACTTAATGATCACAGTGGATGGGTCAGACAATACACAATCATGTGTGTACAGTGAATACAGGTAGGGACTGAGCACACAGCCCTGTGGGGAGCTAGTGCTAAGACAGTGCTAAGCTAAACTGGGAAGATTACATCACCCAGCAAGGCTCAACAAAGCCTGGGACTCAGGACAGCCTACAGAGTTGCCCCTGCATGGCCCCATGGGAGTCTGACAACCAATCAGAATACAAGCTCAAATTCAAAAGCCCAGAGAGAGTATAAAACTCAGGCACTCTCAGCATCTCTTCCCTTTTTTTTCTTCACCCAACATCATCAAGGCATGTGATCCTGTCCACCATTAAAAACCATCTTTCCAAGCAGTCTCCATGTTTCCAGTGTCTTTTTCCCCACTTGGAACTGAACCCAGATGGACACATGCAATGAAATCCTAGAGAAAGAATTCAGATAATAGGTGTCCTTCATTTATAGGTATCCACATTTTTCAATGTTTCTCCACTGATTCATTTCCAGCAGTACCACATCGTGGAGGCCGAGCCTCTGGATACAGATTAGTGTGGTGTATTTTGTACTTCTGAGTAAATATATGCACACTCGACCATATAGGATTGCCCTGTAAAATAGTATTGCCAAACCAATTGGGTTGCACACCACAAACTTTGCGGTCTTAAGTATACTGCTGTTTGTGTGTCTTTGGGGGATGATGTCTGTGTGTTTAATTCTGAGCTGAAAGTTTGGGGGCAGTTAAAATGGGGTCAGTTCTTTACTTTCCAGGGAATCTTCCCACTAATTCTCTTAGCAGAAATTTCCATTCTTTATTCCTAGCAATTGTTCCACAAAATATACAATAACAGAATGGAAGCTTGTGTATAAAATATTAAGGACTATCTCTTCCTCAAAAGCTACAATATTTACCTCTATCTTTTCTTCATCAAACACACACACACACACACAAACAAACAAACAAACAAACACACAGAGTAAATAATACTAGAATATAATATACTGGAATACTACAGTTAGTAGAAAATTGTTATTCTGTATGCCTTTGTATTTGTAACACATATATGCTACATTATGCCTTTGTATTTGTATCTCCTGTAACTAACTTCCTGTAACACACATATACTGCATTAGGCCTCTGTAAAGTATCTGGTATTTGTCAAACATATGTTCCTGCCATGAACCTGAATCCATACCAATCTTATTCCTGTTTTTCTTGAGCCATCCAGAGCCTGATACTTATCTTGGGTTGGAGCTGCATAAATCATTAGGGTTCACACAGCAGACAATTTACACCTCAGCCCTAACTTACACCTTTGATCTGTGTTGTTAGGTGCTCAGTTCCATTCCCTGCAGCACCAGGGGACCTAGTGGCCAATTGGGAGAACAAAGGAATACCCAAGGATGAGATAAGATCAATGGGGAGGCATCTATCCTTTGCAGGGCTATGATGAATATACAAACTTAAATTAGGAGGCCAGAATTGGGGACTTAACTGATGTTTCTAACAGTATAAAAAGGATGCCATACCGAGGACTTCCAGTTAGCACCACAGCGATTCAGACAGGGAATTAGCGGGGCTCCTAGGAGCCCCGCGAAAACCCCATCTGTCAAGCCACTGCCAGAAGGTCTGTGGACCTACCCTGTCCTGGAGGAACAGGGGGTTAGAGAGGGACCCCTCAGACGGCCGAGAGGAATGGGCAGGTTCCTCAGGGCTGGAGGATTGCCCTCTGCGCCGGCGGTGGTGGGAGCGGCAGCCATGGTGGCTGCCTTGAAACTGCGGCAACTGGGACAAGCGATGTGCAGGAGGAGAAGCAGAGAACAGAGCAAGGCATTTGAAAGCCGGGTGAGTGGATTTTAACCCAGGCGGGAACAGCCTTTAAATGATGGATGTTAACAAGTGTGCCCTAGCCTTAATAGCGGCTAAGAACTATTGGGACAAAAGGATTTAAAATAAACAACAAAAGGAAAAGACCTGTTAATGGACTATAGTAATTACTGATTGCTTGGGAATGACTGTACTACAAAGTTTGGCATTTTTTTTTCCTTTTCTTGTCGTTAACGAGAATGGATTACTTTCTAAGAGAGAGAAAAGAGAAGAGGAAGTAAATAGGAATTTTTCAAAGCAAGGAGAAAAGACAAACGGAGATGGACAAAATGGTCGTTAGCTGAGAAGTGAAAGTGCAAATTGTGGATTGTTTGTTATTTGAAAGAGAAACTTTGTGTCTTGTTACTCAAACTGGATTACTTTGAGAAAAAACTTAGGAGGCTTGACTTTGGAGATATCTAATCTGTCTACTGGAGAATTTATTGATGACTAGAAAGAAGAAATTAAATGAAACAATGAAATTTGAACTAATGGGTGCAGTAACAAAAGGAAAGGGCGTGGCAGCAGAAGAAGACATGATGATACTATATATGGAACAGTTATTACAAAAGAACTAATCTTATAGAGTCTATAACTTTGATGATATTGAAACTGAAAAGAAATATTTTTGGATAGATTGGAGAAAGAAAAAATGCAATATATTGTGTAGCAAGACAAGAAAAATATTACAGTTTGATTAAAATGGACGTAACTTTTTTGTGTATTTGATGTTTGAATAATGCTAGGAGGTATCTTCCTCCTTCTCTTTGGTCTTTCTTTTCTTTTCTTTTCTTTTATTTCTTTTCCCCTCTCTTATCTTTTTTAATTCTTTTCTTAATTTTTCCTGTTATATCTTATTCTTTTTTATTTTTTGTCTCTCTCTCTCTGTTTCCTTTTTATTTTTTATTGCTATTATTGTTATTATCCTTACTATCCTCTCTCTTTACTTTTACCTTAATTGAAGCTGACTATATAAATATATAAATATTAATTTGATTAGGAAACAAGAGTATAAATGATTGTGATTTTTGAATGTTTTAATGCTTAATTTAAATTTTGAATTTTTAATAAGTATTATTTACAGACTTAATAATTAGAGGAAAGCGATTTTCAAGGTGGGAAAAATGTGATTTCTATAGAGAAATTACAAAAAGTATGGAGAAGGAATGAATTTTTGAATAATAGTAGCACTTAACATGTTAGGTGTTTTGTGCCAGCCATGGCAGTCTCTTCAAAGGCCACCAGATGGGAGCAAAGAGGCACCTTTGATCCCACTGGTGGGTTAAGGGGCTCCAGCCCCTGCAGCTCCATTGGGGAAAGTTAATGGCCCTCCGGCCCCCTCACACACCTTGTAAGGGAGGGGCCAGGGGCCCCTATAAGAACCCCTGCACAGGGGCTGCTCCTGGCTTTTTTGCCTTTTCCCCTTTTCCCTTTTCCCCTGCTCTTGTTCTACTCTCCTATGGGACTGATCCATGGGCTCAATCCAGGCATGGATGCCTCCATGCCTGGGAACTTATTTTACTCTACTTTTACTTCTAAATAAAGACTTAATTTGATTGCATCCTTGCGTGCTGACCTTTTCTTGGAAGCGCCCTCAACGAACCATCATTCTTCGTGAGATCCCTCACATAACAATTATAGAAAATTGATTTTAAAGTGGTTCAAAATGTTGCTCTTCATAGAAAAATAAGAAATAAGCATGAAATGGGAGAAATTTAGAGAAAATTTAAAGCTTAGGAGAGAGCAGGTGAGAAGATATTTGTTACAATACATTTCTATTTTAAATTAGTAGGAGACATGGAGGAGAATATGTTGAAAAATAATACTGGTAACTGTGAGAAATATAAGAATTATTCCTGTAAAAAGTATAGCCTAAGCTATGCCATTTTAAAATCATATTAAGGTTTTATTTTACCTTGTATAACCTGATTATATAACTAGATAAAAAGTACATAATAAGGATTTTCTGAAATGATTACCTTGAAGGAAATATGTATCATGCAGTTGTTTTGACGGAAGCTGGTGTTCTGGGAAAAGTACTAAAATGGGATTGTTTTGAGGTTTGTCTGTTCTAGGAAAAGGGAAGTACGCAATTGATGTTTTTGAGGGGTATTTCTGTTGGGAATTGGGGAATTTCCAGGGTGGATCATGTACTACATATGTTATATAAGATGTTATGTAAGATCTGAAACTGATTCCCAAGGGACTTTATTGACGTGTATTCTGATGTTCCTGAAGACTATAAAACTCATGTAATGTGTTTTATTTCCGTCTTTCCTCTCCTCCAGAGGGGAAGGCCCTTTGCAAAGTAAATAAACTCTGTCCAATGCCTATTTTAGTCTCTGTCTCTTTAAAATGGTAATGGGGTTTTCCTGTTGTTGATCACAGTAACATATTGTGAATTAGTTAAAACTAGATAGCCAAATAATAGATGCAGGAGTGGAGGAAAGCATAAAGCTGGATAATAGCTAAAATAGAATGCTATGAACCAGCTAAATAAATGAAGTTAGGAGTGGAGGAAAGCATGACTCTGGAGAACAGTTAAAGCAAAGCTGTGATCCAGTTTAACAAATAGAGGTAGGAGTGGAGGAAAGCATGATGCTGGAGAACAGTTAAAGCAAAGCTGTGAACCAGCCAAAAAATAAAAGTTAGGAGTGGAGGAAAGCACGATTCTGAAGATCAGATGAAACAAAGTTGTGAACCAGACACAAATAGAGGTAGGAGTGGAGGAAAGCATTGCTGGAAAACAACTAATTGAGTTGTGAACCAGTTTAACAATAGATTTAGGAGGCGTGGAGGAGATAATGTTGGAGAGCAGTTAAAGCCAAACTGTGAGCCAGCCAATTAAGTAAGGTTAGGAGTGGAGGAAAGCATTGCTGGAAAACAGCTAATTAAGTTGTGAACCAGCTAAAAAATAAACCTAGGAGGAAGTGGAGGAGATAATACTGGAGAATAGTTAAAGCAAAACTGTGAACCAGTTAAACAAATAGAGATAGGAGTGGAGGAAAGTACTGCTGGGAAATAGCTATTTAAATTATGAACCAGCTAAATATTAGATTTAGTAGTAATGGAGAATAAGCCTGAAGTAAGCAAAAATAAAATATTTTGTGAGTAATAAATTATAGATGGAAATGTCGAATGAATGTTAAAATGAATTGATTTTGAAATGACTTTAAGAGAGGAGAAAAATATTTTATGTTAAGACTATGGATACTAGATGTCATTTAAGAGAGGTAAAATAGAGATTTGATGTAATGGGTTTTAGGATTAAGGAATATATATGAAATACTGATTGTTAAAATGATAAAAATTTAGAATGGTGTGTATTTGGAAATGATTGAATATAAGAAGGAGCTGTGTATATTTGGAGTTAAAGATTTAGGGTGATACAGTAGAATGTCAAATGTTTAGAATAAGATGTTAGAATGTGTGATAAAAAATCAGGATTGGATTTTTTATATTTTTTTTCTTTTCTTTTTATAAAGATGTAAATGGATGAAATATGGAATTGAATTGGTTAAGGGAGTGTGAACAATTGTACCTATTATATACCGGATCAAACCTTTGCTCTAAAAAGATGTATTTTATGTTTTATGTTTAAAAATAAATAAAAAAATCTTTTCAAAAAAAAAAAAAAGGATGCCATACCTTCTCTGAGGTGTGGCCTTCCTTACATGTCTCTTTTGTATATGTTTGGAATGGTTTACCCAGCTTTTTTACTTTGATCAAATTAAATGCTGATTCTTTCTCAAGCCTCCACTTAAGTTCTTCTTTTGGCTCATCTTGGGCTTAAGCGTATCGCCAGACCTTACAGTGTCACAAATGAGGTGGGGATAAAGTACGGCAACAGAAAAGTTGGGGACAAACGGATAAGGTTTTTATTTGGAAAGCTTTATTTTTCAGTACAAGCGGAGCTTCAGAGCTGCTTTTTGCAGGAGGCTGAAATGACCAGTAATGCGGCCGGCTAGTAGTAGCCCCTCGGTTGCCCTTCTCCTTTCACACATTATAGTTTTGCTGGCCATGTTAACTCTGTTCCCCCAGATCTGCTGCTTGGCAACGCCTACCTAAGAAGGTCCCAGCTTAGCCCAGTTGCGTGAAAAAGCTGCCCTGGGTAGAAAGGTCTGGAGCAGGGGTGAAATGCTACTGGTTCGGAGCCAGTCGCCGCTTCTTTCAAGCTCACTCGCGTTTCCCGCCACTCGCTTTTCCCACCACTCTCTTTTCCCGCCACTTGGCACTTCCGGCCCACCCACCCCATCCCCGGCCTATATAAGTTCCCCTTTCCACGTGGCCCAGCTACTTTGCCCAGAAGTTTGCCAACGCCTGCCTGCTCAGACGCCTTGCTTCGCTCGGACCTTGCCTCGTCTCGCTTGGACGCCTCGCCGATGGCTTCTCACTCAAAAAGGTAAGCATTTCAGTTGCAGCCTAGCGTGCCACCCCCCCCCCCCCAATCCCTAGGCTCGCGTAGTTCACGTAACTGCCAGGGATCATTTGCGGGACTCATGCTGCCCCCCGGGTCCCTGGGCTTGCCTGTCTGGCCTGTTTCTACTCTTTACCCAAGATGCCTCTGATAAGGGGTAACCCTTCCACTTGATTAAATATTGGAGTTGTCTCCTGTGCCACCTCAAATTGAGGATTTGCTGCACCTCATAATGGGTCTGGCCCCCTATGACCACAGGGTCTGGGGGCTCATGGCTTAGTGGCCTCAGAGTCGATCCAACCACGGGTTTTAAGATGCTACTATGGAATACCGGGTGTATCTTCCCTAGCAATTTCAATTGCACCATGACCGGGTTGCAATCAATCCATCTATCCATCCATCCATGCATCCATCCATGAATCCGTCTATCTATCTATCTATCTATCTATCTATCTATCTATCTATCTATCTATCTATCTATCTATCTATCTTTTTTTTATTAAAAAGTTTTATCAAGTATTACAACAATTTTTTCCCCATCCCTCCTCCCCCCCTTCCCTCCCCACACCCCCCATTCCTCATCCCCCCTCTCCCTCCAACCCCCCTCCCCCCACCCACCCACCCCGGACTTCCCAGAGCAAATACAGGGTATAACATTTAACAAACATAAACTAGAATATGCTAACTTTCTGTAGGCTCCAAACTCCCTCTTGCTGTTTAACTCCCCTTTCAACTAACAAAACATAATTCAAAAAGAAAAAGTTGGTTTCATTCATAAGCTATTTGAAACTTTTTAGTCTGATATTTGTTTTGAATATAGTCAATCCATCTTCTCCATTCCGATATATATCTTTCATTTGAATGGTCCTTCAAATATGCTGAAATTTTTGCCATCTCTGCTAAATTCACTACTTTTAATGTCCATTCTTCAATAGTAGGTAAGTCTTCCTTCTTCCAATACTGCGCCACCAAAAGCCTGGCTGCTGTTATTAAATTTAAAATCAATTTAATCTCTATGACCATACAGTCTGTAATTATACCTAACAAAAAGAACTGTGGAGTGAATTTTATCTTCTTTTTGAGAATGTTTTGAATAATCCACCATATTTTTATCCAAAATGCCTTAATTTTTTTACATGTCCACCATATATGATAATACGTGGCATCATCACATTCACATCTCCAACACTTAGGTTGCACACTTGGATACTGTTATGAGTAAATGCCTAACTTTGTATATGGCAGTGCATGGGTTAACCTCTCCTTCCTCACCTAGCCCTTCCCTTGACCCCTCCTTACCTTGACTCCACCTTCATAGTACATAAGCCCGTGCACAGGGACTCACCAGTCCAGTTCCAGATGTGCACCTGAAAGCAAAAGGAAATGGTGTAAATAAATACCTTTGAATTAAATACAAGTTGTAGTTGTGGTTATTGGGCAAGGTCCTTGGAAAACAATTCTCAAGATGGTAGCAGAGGATGGTTATGCCCAATAACCAGGAACAATACCTGAAATGGAAGGAAGAATGAACACAAGGTCCATCACCAGACTAATGGCAGAGCTGCAGGAATCCGAAGGCGCCACAGCCAGAATTCCAACTGCCATGGAAGTGGGAGACCTGGACCAGACATTTCATTTTTTTTTCATTTTATTAAATTTGTATACCGCCCTACTCCCGAAGGACTCAGGGCGGTGAACAGCCATAAAATAAAACAGATAGATACAAAATTTAAAATAGAGATAAAACTAATTAAATAAATTTGGCTGAACCAATTTTAAAACCCCAATAAATTAAAACCAAATTTAAAATTTCCATTTAAAAAGAGGAAAAATTTAGGTCAGGCCGGCTTGATGAAATAGGAACGTCTTAAGCGCGCGACGGAAGGTACGCAGATCCGGAATCCTCCGTATCTCCGGGGGGAGCTCGTTCCAGATCGTAGGTGCCCCCACAGAGAAAGCTCTCCCCCTGGGGGCCACCAGTCGACATTGTTTGGCCGACGGCACCCGGAGGAGCCCCTCTCTATGGGAGCGTACTGGTCGGTGGGAGGCTATTGGTGGCAGCAGGCGGTCCCGTAAATAGCCAGGTCCTAAGCCATGGAGCGCTCTGAAGGTGATGACCAAAACCTTGAAGCGCACTCGGAAGACCACCGGGAGCCAGTGCAGCTCGCGCAGGAGAGGCGTTACATGGGAGCGCCACGTCGCTCCCATCACCACCCGCGCGGCCGCACTCTGCGCCAGTTGGAGCCTCCGAGTGCTCCTCAAGGGGAGCCCCATGTAGAGAGTGTTACAGTAGTCCAAACGGGAGGTGACGAGGGCATGAGTGACCGTGCGTAACGAGTCCCGATCCAGAAAGGGACACAACTGGCGGATCAGGCGGACCTGATGAAAAATCCTCCTGGGCACGGCCGTCAAGTGCTCTTCTAAAGACAGCCGTGAATCCAGGAGGACACCCAAGTTGCGAGCCCTCTCTGTGGGGGCCAATGCTTCGCCCCCAATAGTCAGCGATGGCACCAGCTGACTATATGGGGACGTCGGAAACCACAGCCACTCGGTCTTGGATGGGTTGAGTCTGAGCCTGTTCCTCCCCATCCAGATCTGTACGGCCTCCAGGCACCAGGACATCACTTCAAGGGCATCGTTGGGGTGGTCTGGGGTGGAGATGTACAGCTGGGTGTCGGCAGCGTACTGATGGTACTCCACCCCGAAACCACGGATGATCTCGCCCAGCAGCTTCACATAAATGTTGAACAAAAGGGGCGAGAGGACCGATCCTTGTGGCACCCCGCATATAAGGGGCCTCGGGGTCGACCTCTGCCCCCCTGTCAACACAGACTGCGACCAGTCGGAGAGAAAGGAGGAGAACCACCGTAATACGGTGCCTCCCACCCCCAACTCTTCCAACCGGTGCAGCATGATACCATGGTCGATGGTATCAAAAGCCGCTGAGAGATCTAACAGGACCAGGACAGAGGAACAACCTCTGTCCCGAGCCCTCCAGAGATCATCCACCAACGCGACCAATGCGGTTTCCGTGCTGTACCCAGGCCTGAAACCCGACTGGAACGGATCTAGATACGTCGTTTCATCCAGGTACTGGGGAAGCTGTCGTGCAACCACACTCTCAACAACCTTCACCACAAAGCGAAGGTTGGAGACTGGACGATAGTTAGCCAATGTTGCTGGGTCCAGGGAAGACAGACAGAAGAGTGAGGCCAAGAGAAAATGCAGCCAGGTACGCAAAGAATGAATCGCCCGAGAGGGATGAGCTAAAAGAGACCATACAGAAAATGATGGAGGCCTCCATCAGCAAAAGGGAGCTCCTCGCAAAACTCTGGGACCTGCTAGATGACCACGGAGCAGCGATGAGCCCTCAAGAGCAAGACTACGAGACCGCCAGACCGATAAGAGAAAGATACCCCCTGGCAGAGACCCAAGATTTGAGTGGCTCCAGTTTCACGCCATGCTCCCGGCGGCCATCTTGGGATGGCCGCCGACCAATAGGGAGCCAGGATTCAAATTTGATGGCGCGAAATGAAAGAAACCCCAAAACAAATGGGGGAACAACCAAGGACAACCCAGAAAGAAGATACCAAGACATCAGGAGCTCGCCTGCCGAGCTCGAAGCCAGAAAAACACGTGAGACCCCAGCAACGGCAACCGGCCCTGCATGCGACCCCCTTGCGCCAGCCACAAACCACAGGGAGACAACCGCGAGCCGAAGGGACTATGGGGGGGCCATCGATGCCGATGCATCGCCCCAGCTCCCCCACCTGAGGAACACACACCGCGAGGGCGATCGCCAAGCACCGATCGCACACGAGACATGCAGATGGCAGGACTCGAACTCACCACCCACCATACCAGCAACACAAGACCCGAGGGAAGGGGAGCACACCGGCTACTCACCCTCCATGCGACCTCCGCCAGGCTTCCTCGCACGTCCAGGGACCAGTGACCAGGGATTGGGACCTCTCACTGCCGCCGCCGCCGCTGCCGCCGCCGCCGCACCGCCGAATTGCAGAAGTCCTCAACTTACGACCTCCTTGCCTCCTCGCCTCTCTCCAGCTTCCAGCAGGGATCCAGCCGCCCATCGATGGATGCCTGCCTCCAGGGACGATGCCGGATACCCCAGGGGGGCATTTGAGCCCCCAATCATAGGCCTAGGCCGAGGCCTAAGAGCAGCAACAGCCAGCTACTCACCCATCGACTACAGACGCGAAATAGGCTTCGCGCATGCTCAATCGGCTCCTGTAAGAAGAGAAGAGGAGAACATAAATACAAGTCAGTACAGAGTCGCAAACAGCATCCCCAAGCCATATTGTGAGTTCCCTCACCTGAGATACCATGGACAGCAACAGACTGTGAGTAATTTGCCACACAGCTCAGTAAATTTACCAACTGACTTTCCCACTCTTAAATTAGATGGATCAAACCTCATGCAGTGGAATCATCAACTCCAGATTTTATTTTTAAGAGAGAACGTGTTGTTTTTAATTGATGACCCCCCCCCCCACAAAACCTTGGACTTTAGAAATAGACTGCTTGCACCACAGGGCTTACTATATAGTCATAACAAGTATTTCACCAAGTATATATCCCAGCCTTAGCCACTACCTAACTGTTTCTGAAATACAGCAGAAAATATTCAACTTGTTCTACAGTAAGAGCGCTGCCACCACAGCCAAGATATCCAGGGAATTCCACTCAGCTAGACATAAGGCAGGGACTCCCATGGGTGAACACATACTAAACCTGAATGCCACAAGGGCTGAGTTGATACAAAGGGGGGAGGATATATCAGAGGAGAGTATGAAAAGCATTGTCATTAACTCCCTGGACTCCAGCTGGGATAACTTCATAATGCAGCTGGATAGCATAAGCCTAGGCCACCTCACACTTGAGACACTGACAAACAGAATAATAGCAGAAGACAGTTTAAGGAGGGACTGCTCCATCAGCCGCAGGGACAACAAACCAACAAAGAGGGTTGAGTTCCAAACCAGGAACCAAGACTACCCAGAATGTTTCACCTGTGGTTCCAAGAACCACTATAAACGGGATTGTCCCAAAAATTCGAGGGGAAGGGATTACACCTACCACAAGGAAAGGGAAGGCCGGAAGCCAGGGCTCCCCGATAGATCCCCTTCTGAAAACAGATATAGACGCAGAGACTCCCCTAACCCAAGGGACAGAAGGGGAAATAGGGACAGCTCCAGGGAGAGCCGATCAGGATCCATGTATGGGATCGGGGAAAATACACACACACACACACAAACAAGAGAGGGAAAAGCGTGGCTCATTGACTCGGGAGCCACCAACCACACAACTCATGACAGAAAGATACTGACTTCATTTACAGAGGAGAACTACCACATTAAGGTAGCCAATCAAAACAAAGTCCTAGTGACAGGGAAAGGAAATACATTTATAAGCGGGATAGGCAAGATAGAGGGGGTATTGCTCATACCCGAAATACCCCACAATAACTTAGCAGCGCTTAAACTCAGCAAGGACATGGGTATAGAGACCACCTTCAAGGAAGGAAAGGCCTACATGACCAAGGGCAGGGAAAGCATCGGCAACATAGTCATTGATGGAGGACTAACATACCTCCATCCTAAGAGGAATAGCCAGACCCGCATAATCGCCCAACTAGAAAACACAGAGAACAAAGCCAATGCCCAAGTGAAGATAGAGGGGGACAGGGAAGATGACTCCACCGAAGACAAACACAACCGCAACACAACACACAGAGGGAAGTTGTTAATTGGCAAACCCATTCACGATGACTGTGCCCACTTGCTACATAGAACGTTGGGCCATGCCAGCTTCCCAGTCATCCAAAAAATGACAGAATGTACCAATGACTTGAAAATAAAAAGTTGTAAAAACTACTTAGAGTGCTCCGTATGTAAATCCTCTAAGCTAAAGACCAAACCTAGACCTAGGAAGGCCACCCGCACCACCAACTCCATCTTCCACCTGGTACACATGGACATTGTGGGCCCCATGAAGCCCTCTATAAAATACAAAAAGAGATACTTCCTGACAATAGTAGATGACTACAGCCGCTATGGCTTTGTGTATACCATTAACCATAAGAGCGAGGTATTTCAAAAATTTAAGGACTGAGCGCAGCCACATGTTTACTGGACCCGTGTCCCTCCTGGTTGGTGCTGGCCTCTCGGGAGGTTACACGAGGCTGGCTCCAGGGGATTATAAATGCTTCCTTGAGTGAGGGTGTCTTCCCTGCCACCTTGAAAGAGGCGGTGGTGAGGCCTCTCCTCAAGAAACCTTCCCTGGACCCGGCAGTGTTGACAAATTACCGTCCGGTCTCCAACCTTCGCTTCATTGCGAAGGTTGTTGAGAGTGTGGTAGCGCGACAGCTCCCCCAGTACCTGGATGAATCGTCGTATCTGGATCCGTTCCAGTCGGGCTTCAGGTCTGGGTACAGCACGGAAACGGCATTGGTCGCGTTGGTTGATGATCTCTGGAGGGCTCGGGACAGGGGTTGTTCCTCTGTCCTGGTCCTGTTAGACCTCTCAGCGGCTTTTGATACCATCGACCATGGTATCATGCTGCACCGGCTAGAGGAGTTAGGGGTGGGGGGCACCGTCCTACGGTGGTTCTCCTCCTTTCTCTCTGACCGGTCGCAGTCTGTGTTGACAGGGGGGCAGAGGTCGACCCCGAGGCCCCTTGTATGTGGGGTGCCACAAGGGTCGGTCCTCTCGCCCCTTCTGTTCAACATTTATGTGAAGCCGCTGGGTGAGATCATCCGTGGTTTCGGGGTGAAGTACCACCAGTACGCTGACGATACTCAGCTGTACATCTCCACCCCGGACCACCCCAATGATGCCCTTGAAGTGATGTCCCGGTGCCTGGAGGCCGTGCGGATCTGGATGGGGAGAAACAGACTCGGGCTCAACCCATCCAAGACCGAGTGGCTGTGGTTTCTGACGTCCCGATATAGTCAGTTGGTGCCATCACTGACTATTGGGGGCGAGTCATTGCCCCCCACAGAGAGGGCTCGCAACTTGGGTGTCCTCCTGGACTCACGGCTGTCTTTAGAAGAGCATATGACGGCCGTGGCCAGGGGGACTTTTTATCAGGTCCGCCTGATTCGCCAGTTGCGTCCCTTTCTGGATCGGGACTTGTTAAATACGGTCACTCATGCTCTTGTCACTTCCCGCTTGGACTACTGCAATGCTCTCTACATGGGGCTCCCCTTGAGGAGCACCCGGAGGCTCCAGCTGGTCCAGAATGCGGCCGCGCGGGTGGTTATGGGAGCGACGTGGCGCTCCCATGTGACCCCCCTCCTGCGCGAGCTGCACTGGCTCCCGGTGGTCTTCCGGGTGCGCTTCAAGGTTTTGGTTACCACCTTTAGAGCGCTCCATGGCATCGGACCGGGGTATCTACGAGACCGCCTTCTGCTACCAATAGCCTCTCACCGACCAGTACGCTCCCATAGAGAGGGGCTCCTCAGGGTGCCGTCGGCCAAACAGTGTCGACTGGCGGCCCCCAGGGGGAGAGCCTTCTCTGTGGGGGCACCTACCATCTGGAACGAGCTCCCCCCAGAGATACGGAAGATCCCGGACCTGCGCACGTTTCGCCGTGCTCTCAAAACTTTTCTATTTCAGCAAGCTGGCCTGGCCTAACTCCCCTCTTTTAAATTCTTAAATTTTAAATTTTTTAATTCGTGATTTTATAAATTGGGTGTTTTAATCTGTGTTTCGGCCGAAATATTTAATAATTTTAAGGGATTTTTAATATTTGTATTGTCTGTATTTTATCTTGGCTGTTCACCGCCCTGAGTCCTTCGGGAGTAGGGCGGTATAGAAATTTGATTAATAAATAAATAAATAAATAAATTTTACAAGAGGGTGGAGACGCAGCACAATACAAAAATAAGACAGATAATGACGGATAGGGGGTCTGAGTTCCTGTCAAGGGACTTCTCGAACTGGTTAAAGATGCACGGGATAATACATTACACGACTTCTCCTTTTTCCGCATTCCAGAACGGAGTCGTAGAAAAAAGGAACGGAGTCCTACAAACAATGGTGAGATGCGCTCTAGAGGATGCAGGGTTGGGACAATCATTCTGGGCAGAAGCACTCACCTATTCAAATTACACTCTGAATAGGCTCTGGTCTAGCGTAGTAGAGAAAACACCATACGAGGTGATGTACGACCGAAAGCCAAAAATCACACACTT
This sequence comes from Pituophis catenifer annectens, assembly GCF_029215685.1. NCBI lineage: Eukaryota > Metazoa > Chordata > Lepidosauria > Squamata > Colubridae > Pituophis > Pituophis catenifer. The sequence continues at coordinate 106,127,865 of NW_027256885.1, read as the reverse complement.
GCACATATTCGGAGTCACGGCGGATGTACATATCCCCAGACAGCTGAGGCGAAAAGGAGACAAGGTCTCAAAGAGATTAAGGTTCATGGGGTACGAGCCAGGCACAAAAGGGTACAGATTCATCGACAGGGACAATAGGTTCATCATATCCAGGACTGCGGTGTTCCACGAGAGCACCAACTGGTCAAAGATACATCTCAATGAGACACTCATCAGACAGGAAGACACAGACAACTTAAGGGATAAGGGCAAATATACCACATTAGAAACAGAAACACAAGAAAGGCACAAACCGAGACACCAAGAGATAGTCACCAAAGGGTGGAAGGAAGACCACCCCATCATTAAGGTAGATGCAGTCACAGAGAAAGAAGCCAAATACATGCACAACACTGACGCACGACCAAACAAGCCCATAAGACACAACAGAAATAGAATGCCAAAGAGATTTGAAGATTATGTTATGTCCATACACCCAAATAAAATGACCCCCAACTCATACGAGGAAATAATCAGTCTGCCACAGGAAGAGAGAAATAGGTGGGAGCAGGCTATGGAAAAGGAGATGGCTAGCCTAAGGGAACTAAATGTGTACACCCCTTCTAAGGTCCCAGCCGACAAAACACCCATAGGTACAAAATGGGTTTTCAAAATTAAGGAACTCGAAGACAACAAGACTCTCTACAAGGCTAGGCTCGTGGCCCAGGGGTTTGCACAGAGGTATCCAGACGACTACACGGATACCTATTCACCAACAGTTAGGGCAGAAAGTGTCAAAAGCGCCCTAGTAATAGCATCCATCCTAGGCCTAGAAGTCTATCAATTCGACATTCAGACCGCCTACCTCCATGCGAAGTTAGACAAAGAAATATATGTCAGGGCACCCCCAGGGAAGGACACGAAAAAGGGAGACACTTGGTTACTAAACAAAAGCCTGTACGGGTTAAAGCAGTCGGGAAAAAGATGGTATGAGTGTCTAGCCAAAACACTCAGGGACATGGGTTTCACCGCCACCTCAGCGGACCTCTGCCTCTTCGTCAAGAGGGAGGGCACATCAGTCGAATACGCACTCATTTACGTAGACAACATTCTATACTTAGGACAACATGAACGAAAATGCGATGAATTTGCCAAAAAACTGGGAGAACATTTCACACTCAAGACCCTAGGGAAAGTCAACAAATATCTAGGGGTACAAATCGAGAAAACAGACAATGGGTTCAGGGTATCACAAAGAGAAAAAATATTAGAACTTATACACAGGTGTAACATGAAGGATGCTAAACCATGTGAAACACCCATGCAAACAGACTTCCTGAAACATATGCATGAAGAAGGGGAGTCATTTAAGGACAACACTCTGTACAGATCCGTCATTGGATCCCTCCTATATATTGCCAATTGGACAAGGCCAGATATCAGTTTAGCAGTAAACCTGTTATCCAGACACGTCAGTGAACCCAAAATATACCACTGGGAAGGTGTGAAACGGATAATCAGGTATCTGAAATATAGCATAGACGCATATCTATGCCTAGAACCGTCAAGCTCCAAAGAACCCGTATTGACCTGCTATGTGGATGCTGACTGGGCAGGTGACACTAAGAGCAGAAAAAGCACCTCCAGTTATATATTTCTCATCAATAATTGCCCAGTATATTGGTACACCGGAAAACAGAATTTGGTTGCCACATCCACAGCGGAAGCAGAGTACATCTGCCTGTCAAAAGCGGCTAACAATTTAGTGTGGTTTGATGACCTGCTCTCTGAAATATGGACCGAACCAGTTTATCCCATAACAATTCACGTGGACAATAAAGCAGCCATAGACATTTCCAACGTGGACGCAGTAGGCCAAAGATCCAGACACATCGACATCAAGCACAAGCACGTCAGACAGTTATCAAACGCAGGTTTCATCAGAGCCGTACATTGCGAAACCTCTGAACAGACCGCAGACATTCTGACAAAACCATTACCAAATAAACAACACACATACCTGACATCAAAATTAGGAGTAGCTATGCCTTGTGCGGAGCCAACTCCAAACGTTAGTCATTTAGAGGGGGATTTGTTATGAGTAAATGCCTAACTTTGTATATGGCAGTGCATGGGTTAACCCCTCCTTCCTCACCTAGCCCTTCCCTTGACCCCTCCTTACCTTGACTCCGCCTTCGTAGTACATAAGCCCGTGCACAGGGACTCACCAGTCCAGTTCCAGATGTGCACCTGAAAGCAAAAGGAAATGGTGTAAATAAATACCTTTGAATTAAATACAAGTTGTAGTTGTGGTTATTGGGCAAGGTCCTTGGAAAACAATTCTCAGATACATACAGGCTAGCTTTTTAGGATCTAGATGCCACCTATAAAACATTTTATAAAAATTCTCTCTTAAGTTTTGAGCTTGCGTAAACTTTACATTTCTAACCCATATTTTTTCCCACGTTTCCATCATTATTGGTTCTTCAATATTTTGTGCCCATTTTATCATACAATCCTTAACTAGCTCTGTTTCTGAATCTATTTCTACCAATGCATTATACAACCTTTTTATATGCATTTGACTTTGGTCTCTAATTTGTTTTACCAGGTTCTCCTCATTTTGCGAGATACCAATTTTCTGATCTTCTCTCCATCTAGCTTGCAGCTGTCCATACTGAAACCATGTTTGAATTATCCTTTCTTCCCTTAATTGATTCAAAGATTTTAGTTGTAATATACCTCCTTCCTTATTAAGAAGCTCTTTATAAGTAGTCACATCTTGTTTTTGCTCTACACTTATATTCTCTATCGCATGTCTGGGTATTGCCCACATTGGTAACTTATCGCTTAATTTATACTGATACTTTTTCCAGACACGAAGTAAAGCATTTCTTAATATATGACTTTTAAAAGTCTTGTCCACTTTCTTATCATATAATAAATAAGCATGCCAACCGTAAACCAAATCATATCCCTCAATATTCAATATTCTTTCTTCTGTTGAATTCATCCAGTCACTAATTGCTGACAGAACAGCTGCCTCATAATATAATCTAAAATTGGGCATTTTGAGACCTCCTCTTTCACGTATATCCTGCATTATTTTTTGTTTTATTCTCGGTCTCTTCCCTGCCCAGACAAAATTATTAATACCCTTCTGCCATATCTTCAAATTTTCATCTTTTTTAAGTATTGGTATCATTTGAAAAAGAAACAAAAACTTAGGCAAAACATTCATTTTTACTGCTGCTATTCTTCCTAACAAGGATAATTGTATTTTTTTCCAATTTTCCATCTCTCTCTGTATTTTTTGCCACAACGGATCATAATTATGCTTAAATAATTTCGCATTTGATGTCATGATATAAACCCCCAAATACTTAACTTTTTTTACAATTTCAAATCCTGTTAGTCTTTCTAATTCATCTTTTTGATTTGTAGTCATGTTTTTAGTTATTATCTTCGTTTTCCCTGCATTTATTTTAAATCCAGTTACTTGTCCATATTGCTTAATTATATCCATTAAACCTACAACTGACTGTAATGGTTGGGTTAAAGTAACAACCAAGTCATCTGCGAATGCTCGTACTCTGTAGTCATACTGCCTAATTTTAATTCCATTTATTTTGTCCGACCCACGTATCTTACTCAACAAAAATTCCAAAGTCAAGATGAACAATAATGGAGACAAGGGACATCCTTGTCTTGTTACTTTTTCTATATTAAAAGTATCTGTTAAACTACCATTAATTATTATTTGCGCTGTTTGTTTCTGATATATTGCCTTAATAGATTGTGTAAAATATTCTCCAAACTGCATCTTTTCTATTATTTTCAATAAGAAATGCCAATTCAATCGATCAAATGCTTTCTCCGCATCAAGAAATATTAGCACCACAGGGATTTGGTTGTTCTTCCTCAAATACTCCAATAGGTTAACAACTTGCCTTACATTACTCTTCATTTGTCTACCATTTATAAAACCAGTTTGATCATTATGAATCATTTTTTGCATGACTGTCATTAACCTATTTGCTAGTATTTTAGCAAAAATCTTGTAATCTGTATTTAAAAGTGATATAGGCCTATAATTTTTTGGCTGAGTGTGGTCTTGCTCCTCCTTTGGAATCAGAGAAATAAAAGCTGTCCTCCAGGATGGAGGTACATCTCCTCCAGATTGTATGTTGGTAAATAACTCTTTGAGTGGTCCCACCATTTCTAACTGTAAGTGTTTATAATAAGCAGCTGTCAAACCATCCGTCCCAGGGGCTTTACCCACTTTCAACTGCTTAATTGCAAACATGATCTCTTCGGAAGTTATTGGTTGATTTAAACCCTCCCTTTGCTCTTTTGTAATTATAGGAATATTCTCTTTCTGTAAGTATCTATCTACATCTATACTTTGAATTTTATCACTAGCATACAACCTCGTATAAAATTCTAAAAATGCTTTTTTAATCATATTTTGCTGATAAACCTCTTTACCTTTATATTCTATTTTCTCTATGGTCCGTGACTTTTGTTTTTTCCTTAACAGATATGCTAACCATCTCCCTGGTTTATTAGCATTGCAAAAAGTATTATGTTTAGCATATTGCAAATTAGTTGCGACCTGATCTGCCATTAGCATAATAAATTGCCCTCGCAGTAAGTTAATTGCCTCTTTTATTTTCTTGTCTGCTGGGTTCAATATCAAAGCTTGTTCTTTTTTTTTTTAATTTCCTCTTCTAAATCCTTCCTTTTTTTTTCCTGTTTATGTCTATGTTTATTATTCAAATATATCAAGATACCTCTCATATATGCTTTACTTGCATCCCAAACCATTTCCATAGATGTACCCTTATGCATATTTATAATGAAGAATTCTTTCATAAATTTTTTACATTCTTTTACATTTTCCTCATATCTAAACAGATTTTCATTTAACCTCCAAGACCTCTTAAATCCCATTCCATACTCTAATTCCATCCAAACTGGACTATGATCCGTTAAAACTCTTGGGCAGATCTTCGTCTTCTTCACCCTAGAAAAAAGATCATTAGTAATTAATATGAAATCAATCCTAGAGAAAGATTGATGTCTATCAGAAAAAAAGGTAAAGTCTTTTTCTTCAGAGTTCCTCTCTCGCCAGATATCTCTCAATTCCATATCATCCATCATTTCAAAAAAA